>NC_047103.1:98905190-100187690 GCF_902500255.1 Thalassophryne amazonica | reverse complement strand
GACATTCATCTCACCTTCACCAGAATCTCAGTGTTCCTTACGAGGTAAACCTGGCCTCTCCATTTTCCACAGTAGAGGCTGCTATTTTTGGTGTTTCCACATGCCTTCCTGTTTAAAGTCCACACTCAGCTTATGTATTTTTCCTGATTGCTTCCACACTAATTTTTGGATGATCAGCTTCCACCTGATCAGCCAGCCTCTGGAGTTTCCACGCTCTGCAGCTGCCAGCGAAGTGGGCTGCTCATTGTGTGTCATGTTTTGGCCCTGATCAGGGCTTTGATTCTATTTTTGCCTCTTTCTTTTTCTCACCTTCTTCCCCAGCTTTGATTTATTAGTCATTTTCATCATGTGTTTATTCTCTGTTCTAGTTTACTTTGCCACTTTGGTTCTTTGTCACTTTTCATTCTTCAGCCATTGCTCAGTTCTATTCTAGTTTGTTCTGCCAGTTTAGGTTTTCATTGTTTATCATTTAGTTATCAATTATGCTGGAATGTCGGGTTTTGTTTTCTGTTATCGTGTAGTCTCTGTTTTTCAACCACTTTGTTTTCTTTGTCAGTTCCAGTTTAGTTTTACTTTAGTATTTATTTGTTCCCTGGTTAGTTCTCATGTTCATGCCTGATTCTAGTTCTCTTCATAGTTATATTCTGCGTTTGCTTTGTTCTCTCACACTCTTGGCACCTGTTCACACATCTTTGTGTATTACATCACTCCACTGTGTGCACTCCCTTCCTCATTATCTTGAACAGTGCTTAATCTTTGTCATTCTGCACGCCTGTTCCTCATTCCATGCCCTAATTAGTCAGCCAGGATTTAAACCCTTACAGTCCCCTGCCAGATTGTTGAATGTTATTCACTTTCCAGCCCTCACACCTTGCCTTGTTTTGCCTTGTATTCAGCCTGCCAGTATTTGACCTTGTTTTGTCCTTGACCATGTTTTTGTCTCTGCCTCTGATTGCCACCATGCTGTGTTTTTTTTTTTTTTTTTTTTTTACCTCTGTCTATTTGTTGGACCAAGCCTCAGCCTTACGCCTGTCTGTACCTTTGCTTTGCTGCTGGACCACCTGTGTACTGAATCCCTGCCTGTTACAACGATTAAACCTTATTCTAACTGCTTCTGCTGTGAGAGTTTGCATTTGTGCCCACCCGGTTTGTGCCATGCCTGAAATTTTGCTCCTGTGAACTTTCACTCACAGAGCACAGCCTGGAAGTATCTTCAGTGTATCTGAACTTGAACATTCCTGAACTGAACTGTCAGTGTATCTGAACTGAACTTGAACATTCTTAAGTTGAACAATCAGTGAATCTGAACTGAAGCATTCTGAACTAACTGTCAACGTTTCTGAACTTGAACAATCCTGAACTGAACTGTCAGGGGTTACGAGTGCGTTCCACTCACCCCTGTTTCCTCATCTCCTCAGCAACTCCTCGTCATCAGCTCCGTGAGCAGCCACCTGGCGCCACTTCCTCTCTGTTCCTGTCCTGGGTCCCTACCCACACCAAATCCACCTGTGTGGTCCAGTCTGCTCTGCGGCTTCGTACTTCCATCACTTTGAGCGGGCCGTGTCTCCACTCTCGTGGCTCATTATCATTTTCTATTGTCCATTCTGCTGTAAATGAATCTTCATTTGTTCATTCCATTTCTCATTCTTGCCCCTGCATTTAGGTTCAGATAAAGTCCAGTTTGGTCTGATCCAGAGCCTAACCATAACAGATTAGATTAGATTAGATAGAACTTCATTGACCCCTGGGAAGACTCCCTCAGGGAATCTGAGGGAGTCTTGCATGAAATAAGTATTTGATCACCTGCCATCCAGCAAGAATTCTAGCTGTTAGTTTTTCTTTAAGAAGCCCTCCTATTTTGCATCCATTGCCTGTATTAATTGCACCTGTTTGAACTCGTTACCTGTATAAAAGACACCTGTCCACACACTCAATCAATCACACTCCAACCTATCCACCATGGCCAAGACCAAAGAGCTACATATCTAAGGACACCAGGGACAAAACTGTCGACCTTCAGACAGCAGGCAAGTGTAATAGGCTGAAAATGCTATAGACAGAAGTTTTATTATGAGACAAACCCCACTCTTATTTTTTTTTTAGATAACACTGGAACGAACTACTCTAGCAGAGTTACTTGAATGCATCATGGATTTGTGGATTTACTCCACCAATCAGTAGATGGCGCTCGTGCACTCCTGTGGATCAGACAGCTATTTCTTCTCAAGCCTTGCCTGGCGCGAATCAGAAATAAATGGCGCTGGCTTGATAAGGACATTAATTTGCTGTCTCTCCTCATTGATCCACAGGTACTGTAAAAACACCCTCTAAACTCATTAGTTTATATATTCACATGAATGTGAATGACTGAAAAATCACTTTCTGTGTTTTTAGGATGACTGTGACAGATATATAGTGTTTATTTGTGTAGTTAATGAAGTGTATCTGCCGAGAGCTATTATTAGCCGACATGCTAGTTTGCATGTCTCATGCAGTAGAACAACGTTCTAAATGAAGTCCTGTTATCTCATATTGATGATTTGAGACAGTATGTGCAGGTTAGTAAAAATACTTATTATTTCCAGTGTGCAGAGGTGAGTTCACCGTGGACTTTCTTTTGGAGAGTAGCATTTGCGCTGTTTATATTGTTAAGCTGCTGTCACGATGTTGCACATATTGCCAGTGGAAAATACTGTGAATGCTTAAGCTGAATTAGAAGCATTAGCACAAAAGTTGTGATGCAGCTATGTCCAAAAAGTTTCTTTTCATTACAAATTCAGTGTTTTGGTTATCACTAATGTGTTTCAGTAATTCAATTTAATTTATTTTTCTAATTCTCAGTCTTTTATTTACGCATCTTTCGCAGTTTATATTTTATTTTACACAGGATTTACTTTCTTTTTATGAACATTGATGCATCTTTCTCATGCATATAATGCAGTTTATAGACCTGTATTGAAAATGAGATACTATTTTTCTGCTTTGTGAGTTACAGTATTCACCCTATTGATGTATCCCATAATACCTTGCGTGCCAGAGAGTCGCTGCAGTCAACAACATATAGAGAATCAACACGATGACAGTTGTAAATGAATATTATACTACAAAAATGTATTTTTTTATGCTTTTCATCACGTTAATAAGAGACTGCATGCATGATACCCTGAAAACTTGCTATAACAATTATAACAAATAATACGTATCTGTTACGTTTAATCTGTGTGGAATTTAATAAACGCAAACCGAATTTCAGACATATTATATATAGTAGTCTCAAACAAAGAGGACAAACCATGTTGTAAAGAACAGTAATCAAGACGTTAAAGATCAAACTTCCCCCAGAACGACATGATCAGGAAGCGACTGTAGACCATAGCAGCTCCCTTTGAAAATAACGGAGACAGCCTGTGATTCTCGCATGTTTACATAAAATAAACACAATAACAATGTCTATAAACCCAGAGAATATATTCACGAGAGTTTTAGGCACAATATAAAAATAGATTTATGTTGCCATGTTAATGGTGTTGTCTGTGTGCAGCGTGATCAGAGCGTCTCAATGCAGTTCTAAATGTTACTGAGATCTCGCAGCACGGCGACCTCTCCGAGGTTTTGCGGGATTTGAAACATCAATAGGGCGAATGTTGAGAGTTCAGATAAAAGGAAATATTTTTGTTAAGAATCAGAAATAAATGGTGCTGGCTTGATAAGGACATGAATTTGCGGTCTCTCCTGATTGATCCACAGTGATCTATTGCGTGTGTAGAGCCAGGGCACCACAGATCCACAGTGCTCCTTAGCCTGTGTATCACATGTTGCCAGCCTAGATACCCCTAGGTCTGATGCCGGTTACACAAGCAGCTTGGTAAGTAGGCAAAATGGAAGAAACACAAGATGACTGTCAGTCTTCCTCAGTTTGAGGTTCCATGCAAGATCTCCCTTTGTAGAGTAAGGGTGATTCTGAGAAAGACCAGAATTACACAGGAGGACCTGGCCAATAACCTGAAAAGAGCTGGGACCATAGTTGCAAAAATTACATTAATCAAGCCAGCACATGTCCAGGCCTGTTTGAAGTTCACCAGTTACCATCAGGATGATCCAGAGGAGGCATGGGAGAAGGTCATGCGGCTAGATGAGACCAAACTAGAGCTTTTTGGTATCAACTCCACTCGCTGTTTTTGGAGGATGAGAATAACCCCAAGAACACAATCCCAATCCTGAAGCATGGGGTGGAAACATCATTTTTTGGGCTGCTTTTCTGCAAAGGGGACAGGATGACTGCACTGTATTAAAGAGAGGATGGATGGGGTCATGCGTCGTGAGATTTTGGCAAACAACCTCCTACCCTCAGTAAGAGCATTGAAGATGAGTCGTGGCTGGGTATTCCAGCTTGAAAATGACCCAAAACACACAGCCAGGGCAACTGAGGAGTGGCACCGTAAGAAGGGAAAACTTGCAAAATCGACAGTGGATCAAATATTTATTTGCCTCACTGTATGTGTGGGCCCTGTGATAGACTGACATCCTCCCAGGACTTACCCTTCCTCTTATCCATTGACTGCTTGAATAGGCTTCAACATCCCCAAATACCCTCAAATGGAAGAAGCAACTATCGAAAATGAATGAAGTACAACAATAAAAGCAACAAGTCACAAAATTGTTACATCACTGTTCATCATTGTTATATGAGAAAAGAAAAAAATGAGAATAGGATAAATAAAAACATGAATAAACACATTTGGTGTTGTTGCTTGAGTTTGAGCTGCTCCTGTTTGTACAAGATTGCCACACCACACCGGCACATATCCACATAGCGATAGGCACAAGTTTTATACTGGGTGCCCAAACTGACACAACTCCAGTTTTAAGCCCCGTTTACACATCAATCAATCAATCAATTTTTTTATATAGCGCCAAATCACAACAAACAGTTGCCCCAAGGCGCTTTATATTGTAAGGCAAGGCCATACAATAATTATGTAAAACCCCAACGGTCAAAACGACCCCCTGTGAGCAAGCACTTGGCTACAGTGGGAAGGAAAAACTCCCTTTTAACAGGAAGAAACCTCCAGCAGAACCAGGCTCAGGGAGGGGCAGTCTTCTGCTGGGACTGGTTGGGGCTGAGGGAGAGAACCAGGAAAAAGACATGCTGTGGAGGGGAGCAGAGATCGATCACCAATGATTAAATGCAGAGCGGTGCATACAGAGCAAAAAGAGAAAAACAGTGCACCATGGGAACCCCCCAGCAGTCTACGTCTATAGCAGCATAACTAAGGGATGGTTCAGGGCCACCTTGATCCAGCCCTAACTATAAGCTTTAGCAAAAAGGAAAGTTTTAAGCCTAATCTTAAAAGTAGAGAGGGTGTCTGTCTCCCTGATCTGAATTGGGAGCTGGTTCCACAGGAGAGGAGCCTGAAAGCTGAAGGCTCTGCCTCCCATTCTACTCTTACAAACCCTAGGAACTACAAGTAAGCCTGCAGTCTGAGAGCGAAGCGCTCTATTGGGGTGATATGGTACTACGAGGTCCCTAAGATAAGATGGGACCTGATTATTCAAAACCTTATAAGTAAGAAGAAGAATTTTAAATTCTATTCTAGAATTAACAGGAAGCCAATGAAGAGAGGCCAATATGGGTGAGATATGCTCTCTCCTTCTAGTCCCCGTCAGTACTCTAGCTGCAGCATTTTGAATCAACTGAAGGCTTTTTAGGGAACTTTTAGGACAACCTGATAATAATGAATTACAATAGTCCAGCCTAGAGGAAATAAATGCATGAATTAGTTTTTCAGCATCACCCTGAGACAAGACCTTTCTGATTTTAAAGATATTGCGTAAATGCAAAAAAGCAGTCCTACATATTTGTTTAATATGCGCTTTGAATGACATATCCTGATCAAAAATGACTCCAAGATTTCTCACAGTATTACTAGAGGTCAGGGTAATGCCATCCAGAGTAAGGATCTGGTTAGACACCATGTTTCTAAGATTTGTGGGGCCAAGTACAATAACTTCAGTTTTATCTGAGTTTAAAAGCAGGAAATTAGAGGTCATCTATGTCTTTATGTCTGTAAGACAATCCTGCAGTTTAGCTAATTGGTGTGTGTCCTCTGGCTTCATGGATAGATAAAGCTGGGTATCATCTGCGTAACAATGAAAATTTAAGCAATACCATCTAATAATACTGCCTAAGGGAAGCATGTATAAAGTGAATAGAATTGGTCCTAGCACAGAACCTTGTGGAACTCCATAATTAACTTTAGTCTGTGAAGAAGATTCCCCATTTACATGAACAAATTGTAATCTATTAGACAAATATGATTCAAACCACCGCAGCGCAGTGCCTTTAATACCTATGGCATGCTCTAATCTCTGTAATAAAATTTTATGGTCAACAGTATCAAAAGCAGCACTGAGGTCTAACAGAACAAGCACAGAGATGAGTCCACTGTCCGAGGCCATAAGAAGATCATTTGTAACCTTCACTAATGCTGTTTCTGTACTATGATGAATTCTAAAACCTGACTGAAACTCTTCAAATAGACCATTCCTCTGCAGATGATCAGTTAGCTGTTTTACAACTACCCTTTCAAGAATTTTTGAGAGAAAAGGAAGGTTGGAGATTGGCCTATAATTAGCTAAGATAGCTGGGTCAAGTGATGGCTTTTTAAGTAATGGTTTAATTACTGCCACCTTAAAAGCCTGTGGTACATAGCCAACTAACAAAGATAGATTGATCATATTTAAGATCGAAGCAGTAAATAATGGTAGGGCTTCCTTGAGCAGCCTGGTAGGAATGGGGTCTAATAAACATGTTGATGGTTTGGATGAAGTAACTAATGAAAATAACTCAGACAGAACAATCGGAGAGAAAGAGTCTAACCAAATACCGGCATCACTGAAAGCAGCCAAAGATAACGATACGTCTTTGGGATGGTTATGAGTAATTTTTTCTCTAATAGTTAAAATTTTGTTAGCAAAGAAAGTCATGAAGTCATTACTAGTTAAAGTTAATGGAATACTCAGCTCAATAGAGCTCTGACTCTTTGTCAGCCTGGCTACAGTGCTGAAAAGAAACCTGGGGTTGTTCTTATTTTCTTCAATTAGTGATGAGTAGAAAGATGTCCTAGCTTTACGGAGGGCTTTTTTATAGAGCAACAGACTCTTTTTCCAGGCTAAGTGAAGATCTTCTAAATTAGTGAGACGCCATTTCCTCTCCAACTTACGGGTTATCTGCTTTAAGCTACGAGTTTGTGAGTTATACCATGGAGTCAGACACTTCTGATTTAAAGCTCTCTTTTTCAGAGGAGCTACAGCATCCAAAGTTGTCTTCAATGAGGATGTAAAACTATTGACGAGATACTCTATCTCCCTTACAGAGTTTAGGTAGCTACTCTGCACTGTGTTGGTATATGGCATTTGGCTGTCTTAAGGATCAAACGCCATTGTTAACACCGGCACTAGGGGGCGTGGCTTAGTTCCAGCTTTACCGGGAATCGTCGAAAAATTATTCAACATGTCGAATAATTCCGGGAGCGCTCCTGGAGAATTTGCGTGAAGACGGAGACAATGCGAACAACGGCGTTTGATACTTTTTAATTGCCGTTTCATCCTGCCCCTTCCTGTAGTGCCGCAGTCTACACCGCCGCAATTGGCGGCCAGCATTGTATCCCTAACCAACGGCGTGTAAAACGGCGATAGAGCCCACATCGGCGTCCTCAACGGCATTTTAACCGTCGACAAACGCAGACAAAACGGCAGCGCTAGCAGACAGTACGCCGTTCTAAATGCCACCTCCCAGTTAAAATGGCGTTCCAAACGGCTGATAGGCAGCGGTCAGTATAATAACGCTAGCGCGCTGCATGCAGGCCTCTCACTCGCGGCCAGCTCCAGATATTTTTGCAGAGAAGCTCCAGTATGCCTGCTAAAAGAAAATTGGCAGCGGCAAGGACTTACCAAGAGGTCTGGTTCAGAAGCAGAGGGGAGGCCTGTGGTGGAGATGGAGCAACACGTTGAGGAGGGGGAAAGGAAGGAGAAGAAAAGGCTGAAGATGATCTCCCTCCCCCTGCAGTGACAGAGGCATGTATTCCTGCTGCTTCAGCCTATTATACTCTGGGGGCGGTGCCTATATGCAAAAGATCCTGGAGTAACGCAGGATTTGCCTGGATAAACACCTGGGTACACAGGGCATTATCGGCAGCAGCAGAACACCGCCATTCTCACGCGCGTCTTAACCTGCGATTATAAATGATAGAACTGGGTATTAACCCCCGTTGCCTGATGTGTGCCGGATGCTACGGCGTCAAAACGCGGCTTTTTTCAGCGGATTTAGCGGCGTTTTATCCGCGTATTTGCGGATAGTACGGCGGTAAAAATGCCGGCGAAATGCTCCGCCCCTTTCCACCGCGAAAACAGCCGGAACTACCGCGAACTTCGGTCTACGTACTACCCACCGACAAAACCGTCTATGTGTAAACGGGGCTTTACCCAGAGGAAGAAACACAGCCCCTGGGCTTCCAAAAAGGTCTCCCAACCAAGTACTAAACAGGACCCGCCTGCAAAATTGTGGAGATCTGTTGGGGTCACAGACTGGCTGGCTAAATAACCACATTTGTCAACACATTAAATGATGGATACTAAAAATTAATTTTTAAAAATCCAGATGATAAAGCGAGCAATGTATGGTTTTACAACCCCAATTCCAATGAAGTTGAAATGTCGTGTGAAATGTAAATAAAAACAGAATACAATGATTTGCAAATTCTCTTCAAACTATATTCAATTGAATACACCACAAAGACAAGATATTTAGTGCTCAAACTGATAAACTTTAATGTTTTTCTGCAAAATTTACTCATTTTGAAATGGATGCCTGCAACACGTTTAAAAAAAGCTGGGACAGTAATATGTTTATCACTGTGATACATCACCTTTCCATCTAACACTAAATAAGCGTTTGGGAACTGAGCACACTAATTGTGAGTGTCATGATTGGGTATAAAAGGAGTATCTCCAAAAGGCTCAGCCATTCACAAGCAAAGATGGGGTGAGAATCACCAGTTTGTGAACAATTTCATGAAAAAAAATAGTCCAACAGTTTAAGATCAATGTTTCTCAATGTTCAATTGCAAGGAATTTTGGGATTCTATTATCTACAGTCTATACTGCTCTGTGTCAGCCTGATCCCGTCAGATCTCAGAAGCTAAGCAGTGCAGGATCTGGTTAGTACTTGGATGGGAGACTTCTTTGGAACACGAGCGGCTGTGTGTGTTTCTCCAGGTAACACTGGAGTTGCATCAGGAAGGGTATCCAGCGTAAAACTTGTGCCAAATACCAGTGCAGATCTGGCTGTATCTGCTGTGGTGACCCAGAACAAAAACGGGAGCAGCTGAATGGATGACGACAACAACCTCATCTACAGTCCACAATATAATCAGAAGATTCAAAGACTCTGGAGAACTTTTGACACGTAAGCGGCAAGGCCAAAAACCAATATTGAATGCCCGTGACCTTCGATCCCTCAGGCAGCACTGCATTAAAAACCGACATCATTGTGTAAAGGATCTTACTGAGTGGGTTTAGGAACACTTCAGAAAACCATTGTCAGTTAACACAGTTCGTCGCTACATCTACAAGTGCAAGTTAAAACTCTACCATTGCAAAGGGAAAGCCATACATCAACAACATCCAGAAAGGCTGCTGCCTTCTCTGGGCCTGAGTTCATTTGAAATGGACAGACGCAAAGTGGAAGTGTGCTGTGGTCTGATGAGTTCAAATTGTTTTAGAAAATCATGGATGTCATGTCCTTCGGACAAAAGAGGAAAAAGACCATCCAGATTGTTACTAGCACAAAGTTCAAAACCCAGCATCTGTGATGGTATGGGGGTGTGTTAGTGCTGATGGCATGGGCAACTTATACATTTGTGATGGCACCATCAATGCTGAAAGGTACATCCAGGTTTTGGAGCAACACATGCTGCCATCCAAGCAACAACTTTTTCAGGGACGTCCCTGCTTATTTCAGCAAGACAATGCCAAGCCACATTCTGCACGTGTTACAACAGCATGGCATTGTAGTAAAAGAGTGTGGGTACTAGACTGGGCTGCCTGCAGTCCAGACCTGTCACCCATTGAAAATGTGTGGCACATTATGAAGTGCAAAATACGACAACGGAAACCCTGGACTGTTGAACAACTGAAGTCGCACATCAAGCAAGAATGTGAAAGAATTCCACTTACAAAGCTTCAACAATGAGTGTCCTCAGTTCTCAAACACATTCATTCAATGGAATTGGGGATGTAGAATTAAAAAATGGTGAAAGGAATTCAGGGGTAGGAGGAGTTGGGTTAATTTTTACAGAATTAGTCGACCTAGTTGGATCATTGACTTGGTAACTTGACAAGGTTTTTAATTGCAATCCATATAATATAATAGACAAGTGGCCTCTGTGTGCATGTATGCACGTATACATACGTGCATGTGTATGGCTTTGATCACATTGAAACTGGGGAGAACTGACATTTTCTGTTTGGTATGCTTATGTATTTTGGGTCAAGGATGAACACTGTGAAAACAGAAAGTTTAAGACTAATATTTTTGGAGAAAATATCAATTTTAGCTAAGAACAGTGAACAACAGATGTGCTGCAATGTACCATGGGGATTTTGGGGATTTAAATTTAATGTAGTACATGCTATTTTAACAGTGTTGTTTGTATTATAGCTTTATTGTGTTTTTGTAGTTCAATTGGTTTAGTTAGTTAAGTGTCATGTTGCGGTTACCATGCGTGAAAAGTGTAGTGCTTTATTGTGCATGCCTGTCTGAACATGTGTCCCTCCCGACAGCACGTGGAATGTTTTACCGTTCCCTATTTCGTTTTTGGTTCACGGATTTCTTCCAGTTTCTGCATCTTTCGTGTTATGTGTGAAGTGGCACTTACAGTGTTAACTGAAACCCACTGCCAGTTGAAGTCCACCTCTGGGATAACCTTATACTTTGAGTTCAGACAAAATGGATTCATGTTGTAGCTATTGCAAAAATGATAAGGAAGAAATTAAAGGGGATGTAAAATACATGAACATGGATGCAAAAAAAATATGAAAAAAAAAAAACCCTGAGAAAAAAAGGAAATCCAAATACAGATTTGACATTAA
The DNA here is from genome assembly GCF_902500255.1 of Thalassophryne amazonica. Classification (NCBI taxonomy): domain Eukaryota; kingdom Metazoa; phylum Chordata; class Actinopteri; order Batrachoidiformes; family Batrachoididae; genus Thalassophryne; species Thalassophryne amazonica. The sequence goes on along the minus strand of NC_047103.1, from coordinate 100,176,539 downwards.
ATTAAAGGTAAGAGCTTGCATCATTCTGGTAGAAAAATAAAAATAAAATCAAAAGATGACATGAAAAAAACAGGAGAAAGAAAATGCTTCGATGAAGCTGAAAAAGGGAAAAAGGCAGACAGATAAAAAAAAATTAAATGACCAAAAACAGGACAGGAAGGTGGAAGAACTGGCTCCCTTGCCAGTTCCAGTAATTCCCCCACAGCCCATACCACCTCCTTATGAGAATCCTCCAAATACATCACAATTATATCCCTGCCTGACACATACAATTTGCCCCATGATAGAGATGCCAAACCACAGAGGAGGTGGCATCACACTTCCAACAGTGCCTGTTTTATGACCCTGGACTGAACAAAACATTATAGATGTGGTAAGACGTCTCCTAAAGAGAACCCAATTTAGTATGTACAGCAGGAGTTCAGTTCATGTAAATCATCACACACGAAAATATACAAAAACTTTAAAATAATAAAATCTAAAATAATCATAATGCTGCGTTTACACAGTATGCATTCTTGCCTGCTGATCACGAATGTGATGATTCAGGGCAGAGGCGTCAGGTGTCCTCAGGAACTGCTGCAACCTGTTACCACACGTTATGATTAATGGCACATGTTGCTGGAGAATTATGAGAAACCATTACGCAGGTCAAGAATAATGTTGCGCGCTATTGCGCGTAACAGCGCATCGTTAAGTTCTGTCACGTTGTGAACGAGGTGAATTGTCTCCACACACACACACACCCATATTCATCCAACCGAATTCAGATTGCTCCAGTTTTTCAGAAGAACTTTGTGACTGCATGCGTAGTTGGGCTCTGTGCCATGGAGTGGTGCAGAGAGGAGGAGGAGGACAGAGCCAGATGTGTGGCTTCATGCGGATCTCGTCTCGTGCGTTTTCCCAAACATCAGGCACATGCAGCAGGTGGAACACCTGCAGGAGTGCGCTGAAGAGCACTGAAATGAGACTTTTAGCCGACTTGGTGTCAGCAATCAAACTGAATGCGGTGCAGCAGGGTTTAATTGTGCGCACTTCTTCCTCCGCCGGAGTGGAGGAGGTGCAGAGATGTCTGGCTGCACGTGAGTCTCCTCTCGCTCCTCTGGATCCTCTGGCTCAGACTTGTTCTACCGCTCATCAGTTACAACAGCAGGTAGAACACCTGCAGGAGCATCCTGAGGAGCTACAGCAGGAACTGTGGAACGACACTTGGCTGACTTCACGTCACTGTTCCTCTTCGGCATACTGCATCAAACTGAATGCTGTGGAGCCAAGTTTAATTATGCGCACATGACAGAAAACTGATTTGTTGTGGCGCGCAGTGAAATGTGAAGTTGTGTCAAAACTTGACAGTTTCTGTGTCACTTCGTCACTTCAACTTTGGAGCCCAAACTGCGTGACAGTTTGGGCTCCAAGAACCATCACAGGAACCACTACGAATGTTGTCACGTTCTATTAAGGATCACTAGTCATCAAGACGGTTCAACACGCTCAGTTGCGACCTCCACGACGTAAGACGAAATAAGGGTGGTGTGTGACATTTGTGGAAGATTTTTTGACGCTAGCTCACAGATCTGGCAACTTGTTTACGATGGATTGTTTGTTGTTGTGACGCTATTCTGAACTTCACACGGTTGTATACGTTTCTTTTATTTCTGTTTAGCACTCTTCTGGTTATTAATTATAAGATAAGATAATTATAGTGGGCGATTTTAACATCCACACAGATGCTGAGAATGACAGCCTCAACACTGCATTTAATCTATTATTAGACTCTATTGGCTTTGCTCAAAAAGTAAATGAGTCCACCCACCACTTTAATCATATCTTAGATCTTGTTCTGACTTATGGTATGGAAATAGAAGACTTAACAGTATTCCCTGAAAACTCCCTTCTGTCTGATCATTTTTTAATAACATTTACATTTACCCTGATGGACTACCCTGCAGTGGGGAATAAGTTTCATTACACTAGAAGTCTTTCAGAAAGCGCTGTAACTAGGTTTAAGGATATGATTCCTTCTTTATGTTCTCTAATGTCATATACCAACACAGAGCAGAGTAGCTACCTAAACTCTGTAAGGGAGTTAGAGTATCTCGTCAATAGTTTTACATCCTCATTGAAGACAACCTTGGATGCTGTAGCTCCTCTGAAAAAGAGAGCTTTAAATCAGAAGTGTCTGACTCCGTGGTATAACTCACAAACTCGTAGCTTAAAGCAGATAACCCGTAAGTTGGAGAGGAAATGGCGTCTCACTAATTTAGAAGATCTTCACTTAGCCTGGAAAAAGAGTTTGTTGCTCTATAAAAAAGCCCTCCGTAAAGCTAGGACATCTTTCTACTCATCACTAATTGAAGAAAATAAGAACAACCCCAGGTTTCTTTTCAGCACTGTAGCCAGGCTGACAAAGAGTCAGAGCTCTATTGAGCTGAGTATTCCATTAACTTTAACTAGTAATGACTTCATGACTTTCTTTGCTAACAAAATTTTGACTATTAGAGAAAAAATTACTCATAACCATCCCAAAGATGTATCGTTATCTTTGGCTGCTTTCAGTGATGCCGGTATTTGGTTAGACTCTTTCTCTCCGATTGTTCTGTCTGAGTTATTTTCATTAGTTACTTCATCCAAACCATCAACATGTTTATTAGACCCCATTCCTGCCAGGCTGCTCAAGGAAGTCCTACCATTATTCAATGCTTCAATCTTAAATATGATCAATCTATCCTTGTTAGTTGGTTATGTACCACAGGCCTTTAAGGTGGCAGTAATTAAACCATTACTTAAAAAGCCATCACTTGACCCAGCTATCTTAGCTAATTATAGGCCAATCTCCAACCTTCCTTTTCTCTCAAAGATTCTTGAGAGGGTAGTTGTAAAACAGCTAACTGATCACCTGCAGAGGAATGGTCTATTTGAAGAGTTTCAGTCAGGTTTTAGAATTCATCATAGTACAGAAACAGCATTAGTGAAGGTTACAAATGATCTTCTTATGGCTTCGGACAGTGGACTTATCTCTGTGCTTGTTTTGTTGGACCTCAATGTGCTGCTTTTGATACTGTTGACCATAAAATTTTATTACAGAGATTAGAGCATGCCATAGGTATTAAAGGCACTGCGCTGCAGTGGTTTGAATCATATACTCAACAAAAATATAAACGCAACACTTTTGGTTTTGCTCCCATTTTGTATGAGATTAACTCAACGATCTAAAACTTTTTCCACATACACAATATCACCATTTCCCTCAAATACTGTGCACAAACCAGTCTAAATCTGTGATAGTGAGCACTTCTCCTTTGTTGAGATAATCCATCCCACCTCACAGGTGTGCCATACCAAGATGCTGATTAGACACCATGATTAGTGCACAGGTGTGCCTTAGACTGCCCACAATAAAAGGCCACTCTGAAAGGTGCAGTTTTATTTTATTGGGGGGGGGGATACCAGTCAGTATCTGGTGTGACCACCATTTGCCTCATGCAGTGCAACACATCTCATTCGCATAGAGTTGATCAGGTCAATTGTGGCCTGTGGAATGTTGGTCCACTCCTCTTCAATGGCTGTGCGAAGTTGCTGGATATTGGCAGGAACTGGTACACGCTGTCGTATACGCCGGTCCAGAGCATCCCAAACATGCTCTATGGGTGACATGTCCGGTGAGTATGCCGGCCATGCAAGAACTGGGACATTTTCAGCTTCCAAGAATTGTGTACAGATCCTTGCAACATGGGGCCGTGCATTATCCTGCTGCAACATGAGGTGATGTTCTTGGATGTTGGCACAACAATGGGCCTCAGGATCTTGTCACGATATCTCTGTGCATTCAAAATGCCATCAATAAAATGCACCTGTGTTCTTCGTCCATAACAGACGCCTGCCCATACCATAACCCCACCGCCACCATGGGCCACTCGATCCACAACATTGACATCAGAAAACCACTCACCCACACGGCGCCACACACGCTGTCTGCCATCTGCCCTGGACAGTGTGAACCGGGATTCATCCGTGAAGAGAACACCTCTCCAACGTGCCAAACGCCAACGAATGTGAGCATTTCCCACTCAAGTCGGTTACGACGACGAACTGGAGTCAGGTCGAGACCCCGATGAGGACGACGAGCATGCAGATGAGCTTCCCTGAGACGGTTTCTGACAGTTTGTGCAGAAATTCTTTGGTTATGCTAACTGATTGTTTCAGCAGCTGTCCGAGTGGCTGGTCTCAGACGATCTTGGTGGTGAACATGCTGGATGTGGAGGTCCTGGGCTGGTGTGGTTACATGTGGTCTGTGGTTGTGAGGCTGGTTGGATGTACTGCCAAATTCTCTGAAACGCCTTTGGAGACAGCTTATGGTAGAGAAATGAACATTCAATACACAAGCAACAGCTCTGGTTGACATTCCTGCTGTCAGCATGCCAATTGCACGCTCCCTCAAATCTTGTGACATCTGTAGCATTGTGCTGTGTGATAAAACTGCACCTTTCAGAGTGGCCTTTTATTGTGGACAGTCTAAGGCACACCTGTGCACTAATCATGGTGTCTAATCAGCATCTTGATATGGCACACCTGTGAGGTGGGATGGATTATCTCAGCAAAGGAGAAGTGCTCACTATCACAGATTTAGACTGGTTTGTGAACAATATTTGAGGGAAATGGTGATATTGTGTATGTGGAAAAAGTTTTAGATCTTTGAGTTCATCTCATACGAAATGGGAGCAAAACCAAAAGTGTTGCGTTTATATTTTTGTTGAGTGTATTACATAAATATGATTCAAACCACCGCACTGCAGTGCCTTTAATACCTATGGCATGCTCTAATCTCTGTAATAAAATTTTATGGTCAACAGTATCAAAAGCAGCACTGAGGTCTAACAGAACAAGCACAGAGATGAGTGCACTGTCTGAGGCCATAAGAAGATCATTTGTAGCCTTCACTAATGCTGTTTCTGTACTATGATGAATTCTAAACCCTGACTGAAACTCTTCAAATAGACCATTCCTCTGCAGATGATCAGTTAGCTGTTTTTCAACTACCCTTACAAGAATTTTTGAGAGAAAAGGAAGGTTGGAGATTGGCCTATAATTAGCTAAGATAGCTGGGTCAAGTGATGGCTTCCTTGAGCAGCCTGGTAGGAATCGGGTCTAATAAACATGTTGATGGTTTGGATGAAGTAACTAATGAAAATAACTCAGACAGAACAATCGGAGAGAAAGAGTCTAACCAAATAGCGGCATCACTGAAAGCAGCCAAAGAGAAGGATATGTCTTTGGGATGGTTATGAGTAATTTTTCTCTAATAGTTAAAATTTTATTAGCAAAGAAAGTCATGAAGTCATTACTAGTTAAAGTTAAAGGAATACTCGGCTCAGAGCCCTGACTCTTTGTCAGCCTGGCTACAGTGCTAAAAAGAAACCTGGGGTTGTTCTTATTTTCTTCAATTAGTGATGAGTAGTAAGATGTCCTAGCTTTACGGAGGGCTTTTTTTATAGAGCAACAGACTCTTTTTTCCAGGCTAAGTGAAGATCTTCTAAATTAGTGAGACGCCATATCCTTTCCAACTTACGGATTATCTGCTTTAAGCTGTGAGTTTGTTAGTTATACCACGGAGTCAGGCACTTCTGATTTAAGGCTCTCTTTTTCAGAGGAGCTACAGCATCCAAAGTTGTCTTCAATGAGGATGTAAAACTATTGACGAGATTATCTATCTCACTCACAGAGTTTAGGTAGCTACTCTGCCCTGTGTTGATATATGGCATTGGAGAACATAAAGAAGGAATCATATCCTTAAACCTAGTTACAGCGCTTTTTGAAAGACTTCTACTGTAATGAAACTTATTCCCCACTGCTGGGTAGTCCATCAGAGTAAATGTAGAAATGACTTTAGTTTTGTGTCATGTCTGTGATCTGCTTTTTTTCTACAAAATTAAACAACTGAATGAACATCCTCCGAGGCCTGTGATTCCATAATTTTTGCCAGGGGTTGTATATTGGATCATGTTGAAATTGAGGATGGCCCAGTGGTTGTTCCAGTAATAGCAAAGATTTCGTGTCTGCTACCTACAACGTGCGTTGAATGTCTCAAACCTAAACCTACTTCTAGGCATCTTATACGAGGTCTAGTAGAAAAGTATCCGACCTTATTATTTTTTTCAAAAACCATATGGATTTGAATCACATGTGATTACATCAGACATGCTTGAACCCTCGTGGGCATGCAAGAGTTTTTTCACGCCTGTCGGTTACGTCATTCGCCTGTGGGCAGTCTCTGAGTGAGGAGTGGCCCACCCTCTCATCGATTTTTTTTTTTTTTTTCATTGTTTAGGAATGGCTCAGAGACTGCTGCTTTGTTTGATCAAAATTTTTTCAAAACTGTAAGGCACAACTGAGTGGACACCATTCGATAAATTCAGCTGGTTTTCAGTAAAAATTTTAACGGCTGATGAGAGATTTTGGTCTGGTAGTGTCGCCGTAAGGACGACCCACGGCGCCTGACGACGATCTGCGCTTCGAGGCGGCAGCGTCTCGCAGTTTCAAGTTGAAAACTTTCACATTTCAGGCTCTGTTGACCCAGTAAGTCGTCAGAGAACAGAGAACTTTCAGAAGAAGTCAGCATGAGGAGTTTATTCGGACATTCCATTGTTAACGGACATTTTGTAATGAAAGAACGTGCGGGCAGAGTCGCATGTCGGGCCGGACCTGACCGCGGGGGTTGCGACAGGAATACCACCTCCATTGGAAACCTTAACAGGCAAGTTGGAACATGCCCAAGCTGTTAAACAGTTTCTCAGTTACTCACTTGTTGAAAGCCATCAAAAGTCGCCTGAATGGTTTTCAACACGGAGGTGTTTTTCCTGTCGCGGCGCACACAGATTCGTCGAGTCGTCACGGAAACGACTCGGCGAATTTGCGCGCACGTCTTTCATTAAAAAATGTCCTTAAACAGTGGAATGTCCGCATAAAGTCCTCATGCCGACCTCTTCTGAATCTTCTCTGTTCTCTCATGATGTCCTGGGTGAATTAAGCCTTAAATTAGGATGTTTTCAGGTCGAAACAGGCTGACAACGGCACCTGGAAGTGCTGCACGACATCCTGCTCCATGGGAAGTCCTGCACGACATCCTGCTCCATGGGAAGTCCTTACACTGACAGAAACACCCCATAATCTCTCATCAGCCATTAAACCTTTCACCGAAAACCATCTTAATTTCTCGAATAGTGTCCACTCGGATATTCCTCACAGGTCCAGAAAAAATTTTGATAAAGCAACGCGCGCCGTCTCGAGCAGTGTGTGAAACAAAGGAATTCAGCCGAGAGTGCGGGACCACATCTCACTCAAGGCCTGCCCACAGGGAAATGATGTCATCGACACGCGTGAAAAAACTCACGCATGCGCACTAGGGCTCAAGCATGATTGGTGTAATCGCACGTCATTCAAATCCATATAGTTAAAAAAAAAATAAAAGGGTCGGTTTATTATCTAATAGACCTCGTATATGCTACTCTGGAACCACCCCTAAACCCAAACAGTTCAACTGTCAACCCCACTGAGGTCCTTAGACTGGGTCTCATTAACTTATGATTGGGTTATGTGAAACCTGCTTAAACCTACAGCTGTCCTCCCCTTAAATGAAGCCTGCCCACCAGCATATACATTTAGTCACGTCCCTCATGATGCGAAGCAAGGCAGGGGTGTTGCTTTATTTATAAATCTAGGTTTAGCTTATTAGCTGTTGGGGGTCACAAAGTAGAAATACCCTAGATTTGGTTCTCACACATGGCATTGTTGTCACGAATATTGACATCATGCCTCTTACATCAGTGGTCTCTGATCACTCACTTATTAAGTTTACAGATTCACTGCCTTGTTTAGTGGAACAACAACCTTATATATCACTACGGTGATGCATGAACTTCTTAACTAATACTGAACTCGAAGCTAGACTGCCTGATGTCTTAGCCTCACTTTTGACAAATACCCAGTCAGTAGACAGACTTGTGGATAGTTTAAACTCAGTGCTCAAAACGACACTCGACATGATTGCACCACCTGTGTTGAAACCGCGCTCCCTCAAATCGCAGTCAGCTTGGTTCAGTGATTACCTGCGTGACCTCAAGCATAAAGCAAGAGGTCTAGAACGGAAATGGCGTCGTTCAAAATTAGAAGTATTCCACCTTGCGTGGCATGATGCTATCTTAGACTATAAGCATGCATTATTGGCTACAAAGCGGACCTATTACTCTGATTTGATCAACAAAAACAAGCATAACTCAAAGTTCTTGTTTGACACGGTGGCAAAACTTATTCATGGACAACCACCTGTAGTTCGCTCTCCTTTTACAGCACAAGATTTCCTAGATTACTTTGAGAAGAAAATAGATGACATTAGGTTCAACATATCCCAGCATGCCTTAACCCAGCCACTACACCCTGCTATTGAGGTGGGCGCCACTACTGAGGTATTACCTACATTTACAGAATTTGATAGTATCTCTCTAGACAAAAAGCACAACCTGTTTATTTGATCCTATACCAACAAAACTGTTTAAGGACCTGTGGTCCACTCTTGGGCCGATTGTGCTGGAAATTATTAATCTTTCTTTAACTTCTGGATCTGTTCCTAAACGTTTCAAATCTGCAGTGATTAAACCATTACATAAGAAACCTAATCTTGACCCTACTGTATTGAAAAACTATCGCCCGATATCAAATCTATCATTTTGCTCTAAAATTCGGGGAAAAAGTGGTGTCACGACAGCTCATAGACTATCTTACTGCGAATAATCTCTTTGAGCCACTGCAGTCTGCTTTTAGAAAATATCATTCCACAGAAACGGCTCTCACTGAAGTGGCGAATGATCTTCTGCTTACAATGGACTCCACTACTGTTCTGCTGCTGTTAGATCTCAGTGCTGCATTTGATACAGTGGATCATCATATTCGACTTGATAGGCTGGAAAATCATTTTGGGATTACTGGGAGTGCCCTTGCATGGCTGACGTCATACTTGACCAGTCGTTCTCACTGTGTTTTGTACAGTAACACTACTTCTAACCTTAGTGACATGAAATTTGGGGTTCCTCAGGGGTCTGTGTTAGGCCCCCTGCTTTTCTCCCTTTATATAGCACCCCTTGGGCACATATTACAGTGTTTTGGGATTACTGTTCACAGCAGGGGTGGTGGCCAAGTGGTTAATGCGCTTGGTTTCAGTGCAGAAGGTTCCGGGTTCAAATCCCACCCCTGCCACATTTCTTCATGTAATGTGGAGTTGCGTCAGGAAGGGCATCCGGCGTAAAACCTGTGCCAATTCAACATGCAGATCCACCTTGGATTTGCTGTGGCGACCCTGAGTGCAAACAAGGGAGCAGCCGAAGGGACTTACTTACTGGGATTACCGTTCACTGCTGTGCAGATGATACTCAGTTATATATGCCGATAACTGCTGGTAATCTTGTTCACATAAAATCCTTAGAAGATTGCCTTGCAGCAGTGAGAAGTTGGATGTGTTGTGTGGGCCGCCAGAAGAGGAGGTACTGCTGGCCCACCACCAGAGGGGGGCCCTGCCTGAAGTGCCGTAATTTCCACCACAACACTGTAATGTCCCTTTAAACAGTTTGTATGAAAGATTGTTTGGATAGTTTCTATGGAGATAAACAGTGACATCAGAGCACATGTATATAGCGCCAAATCACAACAAACAGTTGCCCCAAGGCGCTTTATATTGTAAGGCAATGGTGTGGTGGAAATTACATTTACAAGGCCAATAGTGCCCGTAGTTAAAGAATCACCCTCAGATAAAAACATTAAAAATGTGAATGTAGGTCCAGAGGTTAGTTTCTTTATTATTCCGTTGCCTTTTAATTAGTATGTTAATGGCTCATTAATAGCCTGACAACTGTACTACTGTTTACAAACACTGGAAGTGGCTTGTCATAGAATGGGGCCTACGTGATACAACTACTGACTTTTGTTTGTATGCATTCACCTGTGAACCGGAAGTGCTAGTGAGCTCACCATGCATGCACACTGAGAAACTTGAAACTGGCTTATTGTTTTTTCCAAACTACTTTGTTGATCAAAGCTATAGCGTTACAGGTGTAACACGGCTCGCTCAGTGTATTCCTACGCGTGATTGTGTCATGTAACAGTTATGACGGTGTCATGTCACTATTAGGACGATACCTTCAAGTAAAGTGTGGCCAAAATTTTATATCCTTTATTGACATTGTTCCATATAGCAGACCCTTTGAATCAAATATTACATTTTCTATAGTTTGTACATGCTGAGGGTAGTGAGTCAGAAGATCTTAATGCCAGTCTGGTGTTATATTTGCGCCCTGATGAAACAGAAGTAAAATAGTTATTAAACTAAAGAGGAATTCTAATATAGGTGGCTGTGCTTCATTTCATGTGTCATTAATGGTTGCTGTACTGGTTGTGGTGAAAATAATTCATTTAACTACCTCATCTGACCTTGTATCTCCACTTGGTACAAAAAGTACAGACAAATAAAAGTATGGAGAAAATTCAATTGAGGAGGAATTCATGCAGAGGAACAAGTACAATGTTCTGAATGGCCAGCTCAGTCCTCAGACCTGAATATTATTGAAAATCTGTGGTGTGATTTTAAGTGGGCTGTCCATGCTCAGAAACCAATAAACCAGATGTTTTGTTAAGAAGAATGGTCCAAAATACCTTCAACCAGAATCCAGTCTTGCATTGGAAGCTATAGGATGTGTTTAGAAGCTGTTATTTCTGCAAAAGGAAGATCTACTAAATATTGATGTATTGTTTTTCTGTTGGGGTGCCCAAATTTATGCACCTGCCTAATTTTGTTTAAAGAATTATTGCACACTTTGTGTAAATCCTATACACTTAATTTCACTTCTCAAATATCACTGTGTTTGTCTGCTATATGATATATTTAACTGACATTGCTGATCCAAACAACCAATGATTAATAAAGGAAAATCATGGGAATCATCGGGGTGCCCAAACTTTTACATACAACTGTATGTTTGGTTTCTAAGTTTGCGAGCTGTGATTTGTTTGCTGATGATATGACTGTTTTGTAGTGGGGATCATTTGGGACAGCTGTTGGACATGATGAAGAGGGAACTACTGAATTTCAAACAATGGTTTGATTTAATCAAATTATCGCTTCATCCTGGTAAAACGTGTATTATATTCAGAAATAAGCCCAGGAATTTAAGTAGACATTTATTATTAACTGATGTTGAAATTGAAATTATTACAGAAATCAAATTTCTTGGAGTTTTTATTGATTATACATTATGCTTGCCAATTATAATACATAACGGCTGAGTGGATCCTTGTTATTTGATTGGTGCTTTATATGTCACATGACATGGATTAATTCATCCCATTTGTGTTGCATTGCATTTAGAGTGCAGCTTGGTTCCATTTAGAGGGCAAATTTGGTTCCATACGCTTGGTACCATTGCTCTCAACACACGCACGCGCACACGTGATCACGCACGCATGTGTCCGCCCACATGCATGCGTGCCCACACACACAATGCAAATCCACTGTGCTACCTGGAGGCTGTGATCAGGAAGAGAGAAAGAAAAACTGGACTCATTTCTGACGTGACTTTTTTTCACTGCACTGAGGACATACACAGTCTTTCTTTGGGAGTACACGCACGTACAAGCACTGACCAGGTTGCGCGGGGGACAATGACTCTCTTGAGACATAATTTGATTGAGCTAACTGACACTGCTAATTCTTGTAAGATACACACACACACACACACCAACAAATCCACTGTGTCTGGGCTCTGGAGGCTGTGAGCAGGAAGAGAGAAAGAAAAACTGGACTCATTTCTGACATGATTTTTTTTTTTTGCTGCACTGAGGACATACACAGTCGACCAAGCCGGTTGTGTGTGTGTGTGTGTGTGCATGCGCACGGGGGATTTGATTGAGCTACTGATGCTGCTACACACACACAAAATATCCACTCCGCTGTAAGCCATCTGGATACATGAAGACCTGTTCACATGAAACGCTGACGTGATTTTTTGCTGGACTGAGGAACTACACAAAGTCTTTTTTTATGGAAGTCCAAAGTCAGTGCACAGCATCACTGGACTACACGTTACAATTTGGAGTTTAACAGCAGTGGAACACCAAAATATAACTCCCTTTTCTGTTGTTTATAAATTAATAAAATATCAAATGACAAGGATCTATGTTAGCCGTTATATAAAACAAATAATGAATGTTTTTACATTCTTTCAATGGAACGAATATTTAATTCGGTGAAAGCTGGAACATAATGGTATGTTGTGTTTGTTGAGTTAAGACCGAATTATTGTTGTATAAGCATACCAACTTCGAAAGTATCATAGCACGAAGGTAAATTAATGTGTTACATCACCACCAAGACAAGGATACTGTAATCATAAAGAGAGAACACAGTTGTATACCTTTGTCCTTTGCTGGTTTCTTCTCTTTGTTTTTCCTAAATTGGGCACCTGATGGCTTTGACCATTTTCCGTTTAGCTGTTTATTTGCCACCTGAGAATCAACAGACCCCCCCACACACACACACACACACACACACTCCACTCATGACCAGAGGTCAATACTAAACCAATTCAACTGGGTGACAACATAATCGTTGTCATGATTCTGCCCGCTCAGGCCCTTGTTACAGTTTTGTCTCCATGCCTCCCCTCTTCGATCTTCTGTCTTTGATTTTCTGTTTATGATTTGGTAGTCTCTGGTTTGATTTATCATTTATGTTCTGTGTGTCATACTTTAGCCATGTGTCTAGTGCCATCTTAGGTTCTGCCCAGCCTTTGGTTCTCCTCATTATGTTATCAATAGTCGTATCACCTGTTTGTTTTTCTTTTGTCATATGTTGAATTATCATTTATTTTACTGTTGCCATGCCTGAGTTCCATTTTAGTTTAGTCTGAGCCTTTATTTGTGTTGTTGATTTCTTTTCAGTACTTACATTTGTTTATTGGTTATTTCTTTGTTCTTTCATGTTTGGTCTTTATTTTATTTCATATTTAGTAGTACTTGAGTTTTTTTTATCTGTGGTTTTAGGTTCATCCTTGAGTTGGGCCCTGTTCAGTTTGCTTTTGTCTAACTGCACTCTCTTGTCTGGTGTTCAGGGTTTGGTGTGGGTGTGTCCTGTCCCTTCTGTTTGCCACACCCCCTTCCAGATAGTTCTCCTGTGTCTCATTTCCTAATTACCACTGGTGTTATTTAAGCCCTTCACTTTCTCTTCTCCTCTGCCAGATTGCTGAATTTATTTTGCTTTCCAGCCATTGTTCATAGTCCCGTTTTGCCTCGTTATCTGGCTGCCTTGCATTGTCTTCGACTTTGATTTTTGTCTTTGCCACTGAATTCCACCACACTGTGTATTTTGACCTCAAGCCTTTTTTTTTTTTTACCACCCCTAGGCTTCCCGTCTGTATGCCACCTCTACCTCGCTGCTGAACCACCTGTGTACCGAATCCCTGAACATCGTTTGACCATATTAAACATTTTTCTTATTCCAATCTGCTTTGTAGAGTTTGCATTTGTGTCCAGCTCTCTTTGTGCCACGCCTCCGCCAAACCTGACAGAACAATCTTGCCAAACATGGACACAGAAAACTCTTTCTGCTGTTATGACCTCAGACCTTGCCACCATCAAAGACATTTTTTCTGAACTCAACTTCTTCAATTGTTTTCATTCATGTTGCAGTGGGGTAAAAAAAGTATTTAGTCAGTCCCTGATTGTGCAAGTTCTCCTACTTAGAAAGATGAGAGAGATCTGTAATTTTCAACATCGGTACACTTCAACTGTGAGAGACAAAAAGAGAAAAAAACATCCAGGAAATCACAATGTAGGATTTTTAAAGAATTTATTTGTAAATTATGGTGGAAAATAAGTATTTGGTCACCCACAAACAAGCAGGATTTCTGGCTCTCACAGACCTGTAATTTCCTCTTTAAGAAGTTCTTCTGTCCTCCACCTGTTACCTGTATTAATGGCATCTGTTGGAACTTAACTGTATAAAAGACACCTATCCACAGCCTCAAACAGTCAGACTCCAAACTCAACCATGGCCAAGACCAAAGAGCTGTTGAAGGACACCAGGAAGAACACTGTAGATGTGTACCATGCTGGGAAGAGTGAATCTGCAATAGTCAAGCAGGTTGGTGTGAATAAATCAACTGTGGGAGCAATTGTAAGAAACATACAACACCATTGATAATCTCCCTTGATCTGGGGCTCGACGCAAAATGTCATCCCGTGGGGTCAAAATGATCATGAGAACAGTGAACAAAAATCCTAGAACTACACGGAGGGACCTGATGAATGACCTGCAGAGAGCTGGCTACTAAGGCTACAAATTACACAGAGAGGGACTCAAATCCTGCAGTACCAGGTGTGTCCCCCTGCTTAAGCCAGCCTGAATTTTGCCAGAGAGCATATGGATAATCCAGAAGAGGATTGGGAGAATATCATGTGGTCAAATGAAACCAAAATAGAACATTTTGGTAAAAACTCAACTAGTCATTTTTGGATGAAGATGAATGCTGAGTTGCATTCCAAGAACACCATACCTACTGTGAAGCATGGGGTGGAAACATCATGTTTTGGGGCTGTTTTTCTGCAAAGGGGACAGGACGACTGATCTGTGTTAAGGGAAGAATGAACAGGGCCATGTATCGTGACATTTTAAGCCAAAACCTCCTTCCATCAGTGAGAGCATTGAAGATGCAATGTGGCTGGGTCTTCCAACATGACAATGATCCCAAACACACCGCTCGGGCAACGAAGGAGTGGCTCCGTAAAAAGCATTTCAAGGTCCTGGAGTGGCCAAGTCAGTCTCCAGCTGTCAACCCCATAGAATATTTGTAGAGGGAGTTGAAAGTCTGTGTTGCCCATCGACAGCCCCAAAACATCACTGCTTTATAGGAGATCTGCATGGCGGAATGGGCCAAAATACCAGCTACAGTGTGTGCAAACCTGGTGAAGACTTACAGGAAACCTTTGACCTCTGTCATTGCTAACAAAGATTATGTTACAAAGTACTACTTTTGTTATTGACCAAATACTTATTTTCCACCATAATTTACAAATGAATTATTTAAAAATTCTACAGTGTGATTTACTGGATTTTTTCTCATTTTGTCTCTCATAGTTGAAGTGTACCTATGTTGAAAATTGAACAATTAGCTACTTGGTTACTGCCTCAAATTCTGTGTTTGGCTCAGTTTTAGTTATGACTGCTTAAGCTTTGTTTTGTCAAAAAAGAGAATTGTAGCAAATAGCAAATGTTCATCTTTGAAACTACCTACAGATGTGAAAATTCCATTGGCTAATTGCAGGGCCCAACATTAACCCATACCATGTTAATGTTTCCTGGATATAAATAACTGTAACAGTTATTATATATATATTTATATTTATCCCCTAAAATGTCCACTCAAAAACAGAAATTTATGTTTGCACTCATTAAAGAATTATTTTATTTACCTGTAACTCAGCTTCAGTCAATTTACCTCACAGTGTCTCATAAATAATTTAGTTATTTTTATTAGCGGTACTATTATTATTATTATTATTATTATAATTATTATTATTATTAGTGCATTCCTTGACAAAGTCCAGTTTATGCCATTTAGCAGGGTGTAAAATAATACTTTTCAAATGCTTGACAATTTCTGACCAGTTTTAGTATAGTTTTATGGTGAAATTAAATGTTGTTTTTGTTAAGACTGAATTATTGTTGTATAAGCATACCAACTTAGCAAGCATCATAGCAAGAAGGTAACAAACGTGTTACACCACCAATTATCATTAGCCTTTAATTTAATTTAATTATCTTATAATGCGCCAAATCACAGCAAAAGCCGTCTCAAGGCACCTTACATAAAACAAGTCAACATAAAATTGAATAAATAATTAAAAATGAATAAAAAATTCAAATACATAAATAAAAACAGAAGTAAAAGAATAAAACAAATAAAAACTATCCATAAGAAAGAGAATAAAAATAGGTTTTGAGTCTTGACTTAAAAATGTCCACAGACTCAGACTGCCTCACGGTCGCAGGAAGACTGTTCCACAGGGTGGGTGCACGATATGAAAAGGCTCTTTGACCTGCTGACTTCTTCTTCACCCTGGGAACACAGAGAACTCCCGCATCCTGCGACCGCAAAGCCCGGGCCGGCACGTGGAGTTCCACCAGATCAGCCAGATAAGATGGCGCCAGTCCATGAACAACCTTATAAGTCAATAACAAAACCTTAAAATCTGCTCTCACAGAGACAGGGAGCCAGTGCAAAGATGCCAAAATGGGTGTGATATGTTCAGACCTTCTGCTATGTGTCAGAAGTCTGGCGACAGCATTCTGAACCAGCTGAAGACCCCTAATGCTGGACTGTGGTAACCCTGAAAATAGAACATTACAATAATCTAGTCGAGAAGAAACAAAAGCATGAATCAGGGTCTCAGCATCAGCCATGGACAGGATGGGGTGGATCCTCGCTATATTTCTCAGATGGAAAAAAGCAATCCTAGTAACATCCCTGATGTGGAGGTCAAAAGACAACGTGGCATCAAAAATTACCCCAAGGTTCCTCATTTTGTCCGTATGATGTATGACACAGGAACCAAGGCTGAGCGCCAGCTGGTCAAACTGATGCCGATGCCTCGCTGGACCAAGAACCATCATTTCAGTCTTATCAAAGTTTAAAAGTAGGAAGTTACTAGACATCCAACTTCTCTCTCCCTTCATTCATGACATGGATACTGTAGTCATACAGAGAGAACACATTTGCCTACCATTATCCTTTGGTCATTTTCTTTTTTTTTTCATTCTAAATTGGGCACCTGATGCCTTTGATTATTTTCTGCTCCCTGCATCACTTAGTTGTAATGACAAAACCAATTCGCCTGGGTGACCACATAATTCTTTTATATTTTCTTTGCCCGGTTTGCCCGTACCACAAACCCGACTGTTAGCAATGCCCTCTTGACTGTTATGTCGGGACTTAAACACACAATGTAGACTAACTGTTGTTCATGGCCTTCATGCTCAGAGCACATCCAAACACTGAATTCTCTGTGGAGTCCTTCATGGCAAGTCTGTACTGTAAAGGCGTCGCAAAAGGAATCACCTCTAGATTGTTAGAGAGACAATCACGACATTGGTAAGGTTGCACCAGTTGGGCAAGTGGTGAAGATTAGCAGATACCAGTCATACCTTAATCAGAGAAAGAATATCAGCAGATCTCCAGCTTATTACAAACCCCAATTCCAATGAAGTTGGGACGTTGTGTGAAATGTAAATAAGAACAGAATACAATGATCTGCAAATCCTCTTCAACCTATAATCAGTTGAATACACCACAAAGACAAGATATTTAATGTTCAAACTGATAGACTTTTTTTTTTTTTTTTGTTGCAAATATTTGCTCATTTTGAAATGGATACCTGCAATATGTTTAAAAAAAAAGCTGGGTCAAAAGACTTGGAAAGTTGATGAATGCTCAAAGAACACCTGTTTGGACATTCCACAGGTGAACAGGTTAATTGGAAACAGGTGAGTGTCATGATTGGGTATAAAAGGAGCATCCCCAAAAGGATCAGCCATTCACAAGCAAAGATGGGGCAAGGATCACCACTTTGTGAACAACTGTGTGGAAAAAAATAGTCTAACAGTTTAAGAACAATGTTCAATTGCAAGGAATTTAAGGATTCCATCATCTACAGTCCATAATATAATCAGAAGATTCAGAGAATCTGGAGAACTTTCTACACGTAAGCGGCAAGGCCAAAAACCAAGATTGGATGCCCAGACCTTCAATCCCTCAGGTGGCACTGCATTAAAAACCGACATCATTGTGTAAAGGATCTTACCGTGTGGGCTCAGAAACACTTCAGAAAATCATTGCCAGTTAACACAGTTCGTCGCTACATCTACAAGTCCAAGTTAAAACTCTACCATGCAAAGCGAAAACCATACATCAACAACATCCAGAAACGCCACTGCCTTCTCTGGGCCTGAGCTCATTTGGAATGGACAGACGCAAGGTGGAAAAGTGTGCTGTGGTCTGAGTCCACATTTCAAATTGTTTTTGGAAATCATGGATGTCTTGTCCTCCGGACAAAAGAGGAAAAACACCATCCAGATTGTTACCAGCACAAAGTTCAAAAGTCAGCATCTGTGATGGTATGGGAGTGTGTTAGTGCCCATGGCATGGGCAACTTACACATCTGTGATGGCACCATCAATGCTGAAAGGTACATCAAGGTTTTGATGTACCTGTACATCAACACATGCTGCCATCCAAGCCATGACTTTTTCAGGGACATCCCTGCTTATTTCAGCAAGACAATGCCAAGCCACATTCTGCACGTGTTACAACAGCATGGCTTCGTAGTAAAAGAGTGTGGGTACTTGACTGGCCTGCCTGCAGTCCAGAACTATTTTCACCCATTGAAAATTTGTGGTGCATTATGAAGTGCAAAATACGACAACAGAGACTGTTGAAGAACTGAAGTCATACATGAAGCAAGAATGGGAAAGAATTCCACCTACAAAGCTTCAACAATTAGTGTTGTCAGTTCCCAAATGCTTATTGAATGCTGTTAGAAGGAAAGGTGATGTAACACAGTGGTAAAAATACCACTGTCCCAGCTTTTTTGAAACTTGTTGCAGGCATACATTTCAAAATGAGCAAATATTTGCACAAAAACAATAAAGTTTAGCAGTTTGAACATTAAATATCTAGTAGAACATCTTATCTACAAATCTACAACTCTACAAATATCTTGTAGAGTTCTCCACGTTTCTGTACAGCACAAAAGATCCGGTACAACCAGGTAGGACTGATGTGTAGAAGAGAAAAGCAGCTGGTGCAACACAGAAGTAGATGCTGAAAAGTTTATTAAGGTGCTGAAAACATACAAAAGAGACTTACGTTTTGATTCGCAAATCACATCTTTATCAGAGTTAGGTGCCATAATGCATAAAGGGGGTCACGCCTCTTAACGCATTATGACACCTGGCTTCTGTTAGTACGTATTTAGGCTGTACCATCCATGCCTTTTCAGGACGCTGATGAAGATGTGATTTGCACTTCGAAATTGTATTGCACTTCTCTTTTGTATATTTTCAGCACCTTGAACTTTTCAGCACCTACTTCTGCATTAAATATCTTTGTCTTTGTGGTGTATTCAGTTGAATATAGGTTGAAGAGGATTTGCAAATCATTGTATTCTGTTTTTATTTACATTTTACACAATGTCCCAACTTCATTGGAATTGGGGTTGTACGTTCCCATGTGATAGGGTAAGAAAAAGATATTCTTTTGTGAATAAATTTAGTACAGTGATAACAGGGACAGAGTCATGGTCAGACCTGGCTCTGAACACAACCTCACCTGTTATCACTTGTTATACAGATGGATCATTGATCAGGGGGAAAGCCAGAGCTGGAATGTTAATAAAACATAACAGCTTTACATAGGAAAAGAGGTTTGCACCGGGCATATACACCACCATCTTTCAGGCAGAGGTGTGTGCTGTCATACAGTGTGTAGAGCTTCTGATTAATCTCAATTTTAGAGGTAAACGAGTTTTTATTTACTCAGATAGTTAGGCGTGTATAAGAGCCATTAGAAGGCCACACTCTTCTCATCAGCTTTGGTGTGGGAGTGTGCTCAGCCACCTAACACACTGGGAGACATTAATGATGCAGTTGTAGTGTGGGTACCTGGTCATACAGGTGTTCCAGGTAATGAGATCGCAGACTGGCTTGCAAAGTCAGGAAGCTCAATGAAATTTGTTGGTCCAGAGCCCATTGTAGGGGTGTCAAATGCTGTGCAGAACACCTGGACCAGAACTGGATCAGGAAGCAGCACCACAGTGCTTGAGTGACTACAGGCAGGCAAGACAGCTCCTGGAAGGACCAAATCTAAGGTTTTGCAGGGAGCTAGTTGGCCTCCTGAGACGTAAGTACAGGGGTTGGGACTCTCACATGTCACAACCTCTTGAATAGACATAGAATGGTAATGAGACTCCAACACATCAGTACATGTACAGCTTGTGGGGAGGAACCTGAGACATCTCCATTTTTTGGACCAGTGTACAGCATGGGGTAGACTGAGGCAGAGATTTTTGGGTTCCTTTATCTTGTAACTTGACAAGATTAGGAAATGTGTACATGTTTTGTTTTCCACCTCAACTGATCTGAAACAATCACAAGATAAAATGTTTGGTTTGTCTGATTAATAGCTTTATCGAAGTAAAGACATCACACTCTCTGACCACTGTGCTCTGTCTCATCACATTTGCTCTTGCTCTGACTGAGACATCCTTCTTACAGCTAGGAAAAAAAAAATGACAACGCAGAAAAACTCCTGTCATGAAGCTAAAATCCAGGAAATGCTCTTGTAGTGATGACCAGTGTCCTTCACATGCCATTCATTCCATGTCCAAAGGAATGTATGTAAAATCTGGATAATTTTTATATTAACTGCATTTTTTTTTTTTTTTTTGTCGAGACAGACAGCCTTAAATCGAACCATCTGTGCAAACATCTTGTTTCATCAGCTTGGTGAACACTGTGTCAGTGGTGATTCTCAAAAATGGCAGTAATATGCCCATTAATTGGCAGGCTACTAGAACTAACATTGTAACAGCAGTTAAAAAGATCTGCGGTTAAATATGAAAAAGTATCTGTATCGGTATCGGCGATACTGGGTCTGTATTTACTTGGTATTGGATCAATACCAAAATTCCCAGTACTGCCCACCTCTAATATCCACTGTCACTGAAATATCCACAGTTTTATACAAACTTTTTTTTATATGCAGTCTCTTTTTTTGCTACTACATACTTGTATTTTTTTCTTTTCTTAATTCGTGCTTTGAACACCTTTTTCACTCTATTAAATTTTATTTTTATTTTATTTTCTTCCCCTAGACCTTTTAAGTCTGCATGTGATTTACTCAGATTTATATTTGCACTAAAAGACTTGCACCTTATCTTTTGTTGTACTTGTTACAATGACAATAAATAAATCTGTATCTGAATGTGCATTTCCAGTTTTGCTGGCAGTCATTTACAAAGGAAAGGAAAAAAATAATAAAAAAAAAAAAAGTTATTTTTGCCAAACATGCAAGCAAGTATTTTTTCCTGTACTTTTTTTTTTTTTTTTGAGTGAGAAAAAATTCAAAATATATTCTAGAGTCAGTCCCTTGTTTTGTTCAGCCCCCATCTTTGTACAGGAAGGAAGTGCATTAATTCCACTGGTTGAAGTTTGCAGGCATCAGAGCAAGTGTAGACCTCTAAATTTTAACGATAGCTTAAAATGCTGTCATCAAAAACATTATTGTTTCTCAGAAAATGTTTATCCCCTCTGCACTGTGCCTGTTATCAGATAAAAATCATTAGGTTGTGTAACATGTTCTGTGATCACAGGGGTTCGCAGTGAATGATGGGAAAAATAAAAGTACAGTAATGTCAGGCTATTGCCTAACGGCACACCGACTGGTAACCAGTGAGCTTTGTTATTTGGAGTTGGGCTTTGTTCTGCAGGATGCCCTCTGAAAATGAACTTTTTGAATTTAAAATTACTGACTTTTATGGGGATAAGAGTGCTGAATGTGGCTCAACTTTCTCTGTTGTCCGTGGTGGTATGAGGAGGGCAGAGAAGCACAGACACCACTGTCGGCTTTAAATAGGTTATATTTACAACTGTGGTGAGAGACAGTAGCTTTGGCTGCATGTCAAGAGAGAGACCAGACTCTCACTGAATCTCAAAATAATTGTTATTCCCACACTTATAAAACCATTCCCAAATCTCTGGCAAATGCAACAGTGCCCCCATAATGGCCATGATGATTTAGAGACAATATTTGATTCATCTCCAGGCCTTGGAAAACATTTCCCGTTTACCATGTGTTTGCTGTGATGAATTCTGCTTCCTCAATAATCCCCAGCATAGAATCACCAATTAGCCAAGCTTAGTCTGGCAGCAGACTGCACTTGTGTACAGAGTGTACAGTGCCAGGGAGGCAAAACTTTGACAGAAAAAGACAACATGTTATTTACTCTGTCAACAGAGCCAGAATTCTCATTGCACACAAAACACACAGAGTGCAGAAGGCTGTATCTTGCTGACAGCTGGGCTTTAAAACCTTCTTTCTCTTTTCAACACTTTCCAGGAGTAAGTGGATGTGCCATTTGACATGACAACACCAGGATAAGGGAGAACCCATACTCATTCCTGTGCACTGGGGATGTGCCCGCTACAGTGCCACGTGTCCATGATGTGAGGTGGCCTCTTGCTGTCGTTCCTACCTTACACTTACTTACCCAGCTAATATCACTCAGGTATAAGGATGGGTACTACTCCTCTTAGTGTTACTGCTTATCGGTACTTTCATGTATTCTTATCAGTACTTTTTGGGCAAAAAATAATCAAATTAAGAAGAGAATAAATATTGTTTTATTTTCTACTGTATATACCTTTTAACAAAGTCAAGTGCAACCATGCATTTGACCATTTACTTCTCTCCACCATCATTGGTTCTATGCGCGCTGATGCACTTGTAAATATCTCTCTCTCTCTCGCTCTCATACTAAATTAAATACATGTATGTGAATGAGCTCCCAGCGACAGACAGACAGACAGACAGCCCAGCAGAGCAACCTTGCAACCACATGCAGTCAGGAAAACACATGGATAAACGTGCGCATGCACACACACATGCATGCACACACACACACATGCATGCACACGTGCGTGTGCGCACGCACACACACACACACACACACACACACACTGCCTGCACAGCAAGACAAAAACAGAGAGAGAGACAGAGACAAGACATGACGTGTGACAAACTGCATTCAGCTCTGCACACAGGGATCCAAAGGATAGAGGGAGCTCTAAATGGAGACAGAAGTACCGTAAAGGGGCAGAGCATATCAAACTCACACCTTTCAATAATGTAGCCATTTAATGCCAGGTTTCAGTACCATCCCTAGTCAGGCACCTCTTTTATTGGGCATGTGAGCAGGAGGGTGGTTGGCTCTACTGGTGGTTGGCTCTCACTGTGGTATTGTATCACTTCCTGTTCCGGAGCACAGCGGTGTTTTTCTGTATCTGTTAGCTGTTTAATCTGCGCAGTTAGATTGATCTAGTTATCTAGATTACGATTTGTTTCCCAGTGTAATCTTTACGTGTCTTAACTAAAGCACACCTTCTGCTGAATCACCTCTAAATTATTTACACATTATTCACTTTGCGTGTTTTTAGGAATCCGCTAGCTTAGCGTAGCTACTAGCTCTTAGCCGATTTAGCATGGCGGCTTCTCCTGTCTCTCCCGCACTTTTCTGCTCTGGGTGTGAAATGTTTAGTTATTCCTCGGCCTCCTTTAGCAGTAACGGTACTTGTAATAAGTGTAGCTTATTTGTAGCTTTGGAGGCCAGGCTGGGCGAATTGGAGACTCGGCTCCGCACCGTGGAAAATTCTACAGCTAGCCAGGCCCCTGTAGTCGGTGCGGACCAAGGTAGCTTAGCCGCCATTAGTTACCCCCTGGCAGATCCCGAGCAGCCGGGAAAGCAGGCTGACTGGGTGACTGTGAGGAGGAAGTGTAGCCCTAAACAGAAGCCCCGTGTACACCGCCAACCCGTTCACATCTCTAACCGTTTTTCCCCACTCGACGACACACCCGCCGAGGATCAAACTCTGGTTATTGGCGACTCTGTTTTGCGAAATGTGAAGTTAGCGACACCAGCAACCATAGTCAATTGTCTTCTGGGGGCCAGAGCAGGCGACATTAAAGGAAATTTGAAACTGCTGGCTAAGGCTAAGCGTAAATTTGGTAAGATTGTAATTCACGTCGGCAGTAATGACACCCGGTTACGCCAATCGGAGGTCACTAAAATTAACATTAAATCGGTGTGTAACTTTGCAAAAACAATGTCGGACTCTGTAGTTTTCTCTGGGCCCCTCCCCAATCAGACCGGGAGTGACATGTTTAGCCGCATGTTCTCCTTGAATTGCTGGCTGTCTGAGTGGTGTCCAAAAAATGAGGTGGGCTTCATAGATAATTGGCAAAGCTTCTGGGGAAAACCTGGTCTTGTTAGGAGAGACGGCATCCATCCCACTTTGGATGGAGCAGCTCTCATTTCTAGAAATCTGGCCAGTTTTCTTAAATCCTCCAAACCGTGACTATCCAGGGTTGGGACCAGGAAGCAGAGTTGTAGTCTTACACTCCCCCTGCCATCCCCTCATTACCCCATCCCCGTAGAGACGGTGCCTGCTCCCAGACTACCAATAACCAGCAAAAATCTATTTAAGCATAAAAATTCAAAAAGAAAAAATAATATAGCACCTTCAACTGCACCACAGACTAAAACAGTTAAATGTGGTCTATTAAACATTAGGTCTCTCTCTTCTAAGTCCCTGTTGGTAAATGATATAATAATTGATCAACATATTGATTTATTCTGCCTTACAGAAACCTGGTTACAGCAGGATGAATATGTTAGTTTAAATGAGTCAACACCCCCGAGTCACACTAACTGTCAGAATGCTCGTAGCACAGGCCGGGGCGGAGGATTAGCAGCAATCTTCCATTCCAGCTTATTAATTAATCAAAAACCCAGACAGAGCTTTAATTCATTTGAAAGCTTGACTCTTAGTTTTGTCCATCCAAATTGGAAGTCCCAAAAAACAGTTTTATTTGTTATTATCTATCGTCCACCTGGTCGTTACTGTGAGTTTCTCTGTGAATTTTCAGACCTTTTGTCTGACTTAGTGCTTAGCTCAGATAAGATAATTATAGTGGGCGATTTTAACATCCACACAGATGCTGAGAATGACAGCCTCAACACTGCATTTAATCTATTATTAGACTCTATTGGCTTTGCTCAAAAAGTAAATGAGTCCACCCACCACTTTAATCATATCTTAGATCTTGTTCTGACTTATGGTATGGAAATAGAAGACTTAACAGTATTCCCTGAAAACTCCCTTCTGTCTGATCATTTCTTAATAACATTTACATTTACTCTGATGGACTACCCAGCAGTGGGGGAATAAGTTTCATTACACTAGAAGTCTTTCAGAAAGCGCTGTAACTAGGTTTAAGGATATGATTCCTTCTTTATGTTCTCTAATGCCATATACCAACACAGTGCAGAGTAGCTACCTAAACTCTGTAAGTGAGATAGAGTATCTCGTCAATAGTTTTACATCCTCATTGAAGACAACTTTGGATGCTGTAGCTCCTCTAAAAAAGAGAGCTTTAAATCAGAAGTGCCTGACTCCGTGGTATAACTCACAAACTCGTAGCTTAAAGCAGATAACCCGTAAGTTGGAGAGGAAATGGCGTCTCACTAATTTAGAAGATCTTCACTTAGCCTGGAAAAAGAGTCTGTTGCTCTATAAAAAAAAAGCCCTCCGTAAAGCTGGGACATCTTTCTACTCATCACTAATTGAAGAAAATAAGAACAACCCCAGGTTTCTTTTCAG
This sequence comes from Thalassophryne amazonica, assembly GCF_902500255.1. Classification (NCBI taxonomy): domain Eukaryota; kingdom Metazoa; phylum Chordata; class Actinopteri; order Batrachoidiformes; family Batrachoididae; genus Thalassophryne; species Thalassophryne amazonica. Next base: position 100,151,011 of record NC_047103.1, on the reverse strand, counting down.
CACTGTAGCCAGGCTGACAAAGAGTCAGAGCTCTATTGAGCTGAGTATTCCATTAACTTTAACTAGTAATGACTTCATGACTTTCTTTGCTAACAAAATTTTAACTATTAGAGAAAAAATTACTCATAACCATCCCAAAGACGTATCGTTATCTTTGGCTGCTTTCAGTGATGCCGGTATTTGGTTAGACTCTTTCTCTCCGATTGTTCTGTCTGAGTTATTTTCATTAGTTACTTCATCCAAACCATCAACATGTTTATTAGACCCCATTCCTACCAGGCTGCTCAAGGAAGCCCTACCATTATTTAATGCTTCAATCTTAAATATGATCAATCTATCTTTGTTAGTTGGCTATGTACCACAGGCTTTTAAGGTGGCAGTAATTAAACCATTACTTAAAAAGCCATCACTTGACCCAGCTATCTTAGCTAATTATAGGCCAATCTCCAACCTTCCTTTTCTCTCAAAAATTCTTGAAAGGGTAGTTGTAAAACAGCTAACTGATCATCTGCAGAGGAATGGTCTATTTGAAGAGTTTCAGTCAGGTTTTAGAATTCATCATAGTACAGAAACAGCATTAGTGAAGGTTACAAATGATCTTCTTATGGCCTCGGACAGTGGACTCATCTCTGTGCTTGTTCTGTTAGACCTCAGTGCTGCTTTTGATACTGTTGACCATAAAATTTTATTACAGAGATTAGAGCATGCCATAGGTATTAAAGGCACTGCGCTGCGGTGGTTTGAATCATATTTGTCTAATAGATTACAATTTGTTCATGTAAATGGGGAATCTTCTTCACAGACTAAAGTTAATTATGGAGTTCCACAAGGTTCTGTGCTAGGACCAATTTTATTCACTTTATACATGCTTCCCTTAGGCAGTATTATTAGACGGTATTGCTTAAATTTTCATTGTTACGCAGATGATACCCAGCTTTATCTATCCATGAAGCCAGAGGACACACACCAATTAGCTAAACTGCAGGATTGTCTTACAGACATAAAGACATGGATGACCTCTAATTTCCTGCTTTTAAACTCAGATAAAACTGAAGTTATTGTACTTGGCCCAACAAATCTTACAAACATGGTGTCTAACCAGATCCTTACTCTGGATGGCATTACCCTGACCTCTAGTAATACTGTGAGAAATCTTGGAGTCATTTTTGATCAGGATATGTCATTCAAAGCGCATATTAAACAAATATGTAGGACTGCTTTTTTGCATTTACGCAATTATCTCTAAAATCAGAAAGGTCTTGTCTCAGAGTGATGCTGAAAAACTAATTCATGCATTTATTTCCTCTAGGCTGGACTATTGTAATTCATTATTATCAGGTTGTCCTAAAAGTTCCCTAAAAAGCCTTCAGTTAATTCAAAATGCTGCAGCTAGAGTACTGACGGGGACTAGAAGGAGAGAGCATGTCTCACCCATATTGGCCTCTCTTCATTGGCTTCCTGTTAATTCTAGAATAGAATTTAAAATTCTTCTTCTTACTTATAAGGTTTTGAATAATCAGTCCCATCTTATCTTAGGGACCTCGTAGTACCATATCACCCCAATAGAGCGCTTCACTCTCAGACTGCAGGCTTACTTGTAGTTCCTAGGGTTTGTAAGAGTAGAATGGGAGGCAGAGCCTTCAGCTTTCAGGCTCCTCTCCTGTGGAACCAGCTCCCAATTCAGATCAGGGAGACAGACACCCTCTCTACTTTTAAGATTAGGCTTAAAACTTTCCTTTTTGCTAAAGCTTATAGTTAGGGCTGGATCAGGTGACCCTGAACCATCCCTTAGTTATGCTGCTATAGACGTAGACTGCTGGGGGGTTCCCATGATGCACTGTTTCTTTCTCTTTTTGCTCTGTATGCACCACTCTGCATTTAATCATTAGTGATCAATCTCTGCTCCCCTCCACAGCATGTCTTTTTCCTGGTTCTCTCCCTCAGCCCCAACCAGTCCCAGCAGAAGACTGCCCCTCCCTAAGCCTGGTTCTGCTGGAGGTTTCTTCCTGTTAAAAGGGAGTTTTTCCTTCCCACTGTAGCCAAGTGCTTGCTCACAGGGGGTCGTTTTGACCGTTGGGGTTTTACATAATTATTGTATGGCCTTGCCTTACAGTATAAAGCGCCTTGGGGCAACTGTTTGTTGTGATTTGGCGCTATATAAAAAAATTGATTGAATTGATTGATTGATTGAGGGAGGCAACAGATGCCAGAATTGATGACCATCCACAAAGCTGCTATGCCCTGCAGTGATAGTATATTTTAAATTTGATCTGTATGAATTTGGGGGAATTTTACCTGAAATTGTAAATCCAGACTGACTCTAAAAATGCAAACTCTCTGCCATTCATAACCTGAAAATAAGAAATATAGTGCTCAGCAACAAAGACTATACAAATGTAATATTTTGAAAATATTGCTTGAAACTGAATTATTTGGTTGGACTATCCCATGGTTTTACAAGAACATCATTTTGATCAACTTATTGATTATGTTGTTTGTTGTCCTTTTTTAAAAATGGGTCAGCAGCACTTGTGCAAATTATTATTATATTGTTGTTTTGTTGCCACTCCAACTGCTCTAAAATACTTTGAAAAACTGAATGCTGAAAAGCAAAACGTGCTGTTTCTGCAATCCAGCGGAGTAACACAATTTGCCATAACTAATCTGCAGCACTGATGAAAAGTTTTGTTGTTATCCCCAGCCATATGTTCTAACCATTCTTGAAGTCCAGTTTTACTTTTCTATTGTGTTGTATATTTTGTCCAGTATTTGCCCATGTAGTGGTCATTATAATTCTTCCCTGCATTTGCTAGCTTAACTTGTTAGCTGACAATCATGTGAAAGTGGGTGCATCCACTAAACATCTAGCAGGTGGCAGACATTGGCTATGACATACACTACAAAAAGTTTCCTCTTCTGGTGCATTAGAGGTAAGCAGTCTGATGATTTAACTGTCATACTTCCAATGAAGTTGGGATGTTTTGTGAAATGTAAGTAAAAAACAGAACACAATGATTTGTAAATCCTCTTCAACCTATATTCAATTGAATACATCACAAAGAGGAGATATTTAATGTTCAAACTGATAGACTTTATTGTTTTTATGGAAATATTTGCTCATTTTGAAATTGATACCTGCCACACATTTCAAAAAAACTGGGGCAGTGGCAACAATAGACTGGGAAAGTTGATAAATGCTCAAAGAACACCTGTTTAGAATATTCTACAGGTGAACAGGTTAATTGGAAACAGGTGAGTGTCATGATTGGGTATAAAAGGAGCATCCCCAAAAGGCTCAGCCGTTCACAAGCAAAGATGGGGTGAGGATCACCACTTTGTGAACTGCATGAAATAATTGTCCAGCAGTTTAAGAACAATGTTTCTCAATGTTCAGTTGCAAGGAATTTAGGGATTCCACCATCTACAGTCCATAATATAATCAGAACATTCAGAGAATCTGGAGAACTTTCTACACATAAGCATCAAGGCCGAAAACCAACATTGAATGCCTGTGACCGTCGATCCCTCAGGCGGCACTGCATTAAAAACCGACATCATTGTGTAAAGGATCTTACCGTGTGGGCTCAGGAACACTTCAGAAAACCATGGTCAGTTAACACAGTTTGTCGCTACATCTACAAGTGCAAGTTAAAACTCTACCATGCAAAGCAAAAGCCAACCATCAACAACATCCAGAAATGCCGCCACCTTCTCTGGGCTGAGCTCATTTGAAATGGACAGACGCAAAGTGGAAAAGTGTGCTGTGATTTGATGAGTCCACATTTCAAATTGTTTTTGGAAATCATGGATGTTGTGTCCTCTGGACAAAGAGGAAAAAGACCATCCAGATTGTTACCAGTGCTAAGTTCAAAAGCCAGCATCTGTGATGGTATGGGGGTATGTTAGTGCCCATGGCATGGGTAACTTACACATCTGTGATGGTACCATCAATGCGAAAAGGTACATCCAGGTTTTGGAGCAACACATGCTGCCATCCAAGCAACGTCTTTTTCAGGGACATCCCTACTTATTTCAGCAAGACAATGTCAAGCCACATTCTGCACATGTTACAACAGCGTGGCTACGTAGTAAAAGAGTGCAGGTACTAGACTTGTCTGCCTGAAGCCCAAACCTGTCACCCATTGAAAATGTGTGGCGCACATCAAGCAAAGTCGTACATCAAGCAAAAATGGGAAAGAATTCCAGCTACAAAGCTTCAACAATTAGTGTCCTCAGTTCCCAAAAGCTTATTGAGTGTTGTTAGAAGGAAAGGTGATGTAACAGTGGTAAACAAACCACTGCCCCAGCTTTTTTGAAACGTGTTGCAGGCATCCATTTTAAAATGAGCAAATATTTGCACAAAAATAATAAAGTTTATCAGTTTGAACATTAAATATCGTGTCTTTGTGGTGTATTCAGTTGAATATAGGTTGAAGAGGATTTGCAAATCATTGTATTCTGTTTTTATTTATACTTTACACAATGTCCCAACTTCATTGGAATTGGGGTTGTATTTTGTATTCTCTTAAATTACTGAGTTACAAGATGAGAGTATTTATAATTTTTGAGTTATTGCTTACACAAGCTGGCTAGAACACCACAACAACCTACTTACTTATCTAAATTTTAGCCACCCAAGCCCTACTCTGTTACCAGCACATATTAGAAACCATGTAACATTATTTGCAAAGATTACATTACAAGCAAAAGTGGGCTTAATGGTCACAGTGCACTGGGATGAGCAAAAATGCTTCAAACGTACAGAGACATTTACTTAGTAACGACATTATGTCTTGAGGTCTGTTACGGCACATATTGTGGCAGTGCATATATTGTCACCAAAACTATATATTCTGACATTCAATGGCCTGGCACATAATGTCGCCGGCACATATCGTCCCAAGTGACAATAAATACCGACAATCAAGGCACATATTGTCACTGGTTGTCACAGCAAGAAGTAAAACATGTTGTTTAACTATGAATTTTTTTCTCTGTCTGTCTCTCTCTCACACACACACACACACACACACTCAGTTGGTTTACTTCAACAATAATCGGAATTTATTCATTTATATGTATTCCCCAAATAAATAATTAAGCACCTAATTTGTTGTGATGCTTAACTATTAACTTTCCTGTCTTTCTCACACTCACACCCTCTCATTACGTCCGCCAAGGACAAAATAATATCATCGGCATTTATTTATTTATTTATCTGTATTCCCCCCCAATAAATAATCAACGTAATGTGTTGTGATGCTTAATTGTGACTTTTTTTTCCTCTCTCCCTGTCTGAGGGCCTTAGCAGCAGCAGCACGTGCTTTGAACTTGAGGTACTTTTTTTTTTCTTTCCCCCCTGTCTGCATATATAGTAATGGTAAGTGCCACACTAGCAGAACCATTTATGAACATTAATACGCATATATGCAATTTATTCTTGCAAGACAGAAGGTATGTAGTGCATGAGTGAATGTGGTGTGTGTGTGAGACCCCCATCCGCCCTTCCCGATCAGCCTACAACATCCTACTCAAAGCCAACCGACAGCTTCTATCAGGAAGGGCCGACCACCAAAACAACACAAAGACAGACAAGAACGAGAGACAAGTGGTGAAGACAGTAACTGTGACGTGAGACACCGAGGAGACGGGGCCCCAACCATACGACATACCATGACAAACAACAACACATGAACAAACAGTGACAGCAATAGTCTGTTGTCTAATTAGTGAGCATCCATACCCTAATCCAGAACACCATAGTGTTAATCCTCTTAAGAGCACCCAAAAACCAAATTGTGGTGACGGCCACAAACATGCGACCATCCACACACAGAGACCCAGATCACAGCTAAATATCCGATCACTACTTCCGCATCCATACCCCCGGAGGCAGTGAGTGAAGGGAGAGCCGTGCATTGTGTTCTGCGTGTCTGTTTATAATCTTCTCGCACAGAAGAAAAAAGACAGTGTTTACAGAAGAGAGAAAAGTGAGAAAATGTTAATGCCTGTTTGAGAAAGTGTGTAGTGAGGGGTTTTACAGCCTTAAAACATCTATAATAAGTGTAAAAAATAGCGCTACTTCGTGGATTTCGTTTATGCCGCGTTCACACCGGGCGCGATCAGACGCTACAAATTTGCGGGGGTCGCGTGTCGACGGACGCGCCTCCTTCGCCCGGTGTGTCGCTCTGCTTGGGTGGACTTTCGCTGCGAAAATTCGCCCCGGTGCGTCATCAAATAGGAGGAGCTTCCATTCCGCTCGGTGTCAAGTCATCATGACGGACCTTTCACACGGAGCGAGTTGTTGTGAAAAGCTCCCAGTACAGAGAGTATCATTATTTGCTGCAGGAGCTGCGTCTGGATGATGGCCGTTTTCAGCGGTCCTTCCGCCTCTGCAGGACCCAGTTTGAGGACCAACTGTCCCGGTCACGTGCGCACATGTAAACAATTAAAACAAAAAAAAGAAAAACTCCGCTGCTTGCTGCAGCTCGCTCCTCCCCCAAAAAACTCTGTCATAATTGTGTTTAGAAACCAGTCACCATTTGTTTTATTATACATTTGTGTAGTTAATTAATAAAATATTCTCCACACAGACGATTCGCTCGCATGCATGTAAAAAAAAAAAAAAGAAAAAAGAAAGAACGAAACTCCGCTGCTTGCTGTGAGGCTGCTCCTCGCTCTTTCCCAAAAAAACTCTGTCATAATTGTCTTTAGAAACCAGTCACCATTTGCTTTATTATACATCTGTGTCAATGATTCCCTCGCGTGCGCACGTAAAAAAAGAAAAGAAAAAGAAACTCCACTCCCCCTGCTGTGGTGCTGCTGCTCGCTCCAAAAACTCTGTCATGATTGTGAAATAAAGGACAAAAGAGACATAGGTCCTGCTCACAGGCTGCTACCAGATACAGGACATGTTCACATCCTCAGTCAAACTCCAGACATCTCCACGTCACTACATATTCAGTCCCTGATTGGTCATCGCAGCGCGACGAGGCGAAAAAGTTCAGATTTTTCAACTTGGGTAGGAGGGCAACACGACGTGACGTGACGCAATATCGCGCCACAAACGCGCAAAACACTCAAAATCGCTTCACTCACGTCGCTTCACTCGCGTCCATCGCGTTGCACTGCGTGGTTTGGCGCCAAAACCTGTCCTTACATAGGGATTACATGGCAACCTGTGGCTGCAGTCACTCGCGTCGCGCCCGTTGTGAACGCGGAGAACGTAACTCCCGCGATAAACGAGGGACCCCTGTACATCATTAAACAGGAATTTGTACTCTATCCGGATTTGGTGTGAGTAGTGTTATTACGCCTACAATACATGCCCAGTTTATTTTCGGTGTGGCGCACAGCGTTGTTCGCAAGCCTCCCCCCCCCCCCTTCTTTTTTTTTCTGCACCGGAGCCACCCATCCTCTGCGCTCCGGGACCTCCCACTTTACAAATTAAGCACTGGTCTAACCTTACCAACCCCTAGTGCAAGCAGACAGGTGACAGTGGCAAAGGAAGAACTCCCGCTGATGATTTGCGGAAGAAACCTCAAGTAGACCAGACTCAAAGGGGTGACCCTCTGCTTGGGCCATGCTACTGACAATTGACAATACAAATATACAGGAAATTTTGGGAGTCCATGCTGGTGCACAGGATGGGAGGCCTGCAGAAGAAGACACCCACTCATATCTCTGGATGGAGTTGCACCTCAAACAGAGAGAAAAAACAGAATCAGGCAGCTGTTATCTTATAAATCTCTAAATTGAAAGGGGATAAAATGTGCACCTACAGTGATGTGGCCAAACACATATAGTAATCACTTATCTGGGCCCTGTTTTTTTTTTTGTGTCTACACAGAATGGGACTCCTACACACTTCCAATCCATCACAGATCAATGCATGTGTCCCAAAACACCCCTAGTGAGTGCAAGCAAATTGGTGAGATTGGTCTCTAAACATATTGCAGGAATTACTGTTCAAAGTCAATTTTTTTTGTTTTGTTTTTTTTTTCTTACCTACTATATTGAGATCTATTCAATGTTGTGCTGGGGGTTTTGCTCAATATAAGGTACTTATATTGAACCGGATTGTAAAAATCTGCTCCAAGATTACTGGAGTACAGCTGAGGGAATTGAGCTCTCTCTGGGAGAAGCATTTGGTCCAGAAAGGCAGAGGAATCACTGATCAGCCTGGACACATTCTCTCCTCTGACTTTTCTCACACCCTCCAGGTGGCGCTATTATGCACCCCCAAGAAAGACGAACAGATACTCCAACTCATTTATTCCATCAGCCATCAGGCTGTTAAATGCTGGGAAGTAGACTGAGGCTGATTGTGGCCTGCGCTGAATTTGGAGTCTAAAGAGTGTTTTACAGTCAAACTTAATGTATTTGTTATTGCTGATCCTGCTAATCTGTGGGAACTGACGGGTGATGGGAATTGACGGGTGAGGGCAATTGTTGGCATTATGGCTGTTATGGAAGTCTTGTACTTATTTTGTTTGTTCCCTAATTATTTAGACAGTTCAATAAGGCCTGTAACTGTGAACTGAATTGCCCCTCTGGGATTGATAAAGTTATCTGATTCTGATTCTAATTCTGACTTTCATTTTTTATCCAATATATGCCCTGGGGTCCATTAGTGATAATCACAGGATACCATAGCATGAAGTGGATGAGAGTCTACAACTTCACAAGTTATTTCCACAGAGGATTTAAATGACAGTTGAGTGAGTGCCTTGACCAAAGATGCAGGTAGCCTGAAGGATGCACCTATATTACAGCCCAGTGTACTGTTTTGGGAGTTCATCTCCTATGCCACACAAGTGCCTGATGCATATAAAGCAAAACATGGTGAAATTATTTAAAGTTATGTGCTAATATTTATTGAGGGACTTACTATGTTAACAAGCAACATCACTGATACCTTGTTAGTCAGATATGGCAGAGCTGCAGTTCATGCGTGTTTTCCACATAGTGTCCTTTCAGATCAGCAGCTAAATGAGAGACCATACAAACAAGGCCATCCTCCTTGATACAGTCCCTTAAAATTCACTTCATTTTATTAATTTTGACATTATTGTTGTTTTTTCCTGCAACTTCTTTTTTTACAGTGATAGTCTATTTGACAGTGGTATCATTTTATAGTGCAATCCTTTGGATTTATTCATGCATGTGGGTCATAGCAGTTCTAAATTTATCACTCTGAATTTATGACACTAAGACTTTATTCTGGATTAAATTTGGTTATAGAAAACATAAAGTGGCTATCATAGAATGTGCTTCACAGTGAACACTAACACCACTGTTAACAGCCTGACACCTAAGAACTGAAAACTGCATAAACCTGAAAAATTCCAGTTTGTTCAAATATATCCAGTAGATCCACATGTAGCTGGAACATCAGAGGTACATCAAGTCAAAATGTATTGACGGGAAAAAACTTCAACAGTATTATGTTAAAATAAGCATAATCATAATTATTATCAGGTGTTGCTGGGCTGGTAGCATTAATTTACATTTACGCTACATGTCTATACGTGCCTGCAGTAGCGGGCGGGTATTGGGATACCCGCCAGCCTAGTATAAAGTGATGACATCATATCATGCGCAACCCAAGAACTGTCCGCAGACAATAACATGAAAAGGCAAGAAGTGTGTGTTGGTCCCAATATGGATATTCCGGATGATTTTATCATGGATATTCCAACAATGAACAGCAGCCAAAGCAGCCAGCTTGATGAGGACGCCCTGGCGAATTTGGAGAGCAGCGCGGTACCAGCCAACACGACAAAAGTTAAAGTGAGCCAACTTTTTATGTATGCATTTGCTGGGTGTCGTGCATTTTGAAATAACATTAAATATTGTTCATGTGATTCCATGTGTTGTGTATCTCAGTAAGTGACAATAATGCAAATAACATGCAGTTGTCATGTGGTATGCATTTTCTGAGGCCCTCCGTCCATGCCCAGTTCGGTCATTTTGGGCAACTGGGCATGGGCGGAGGGCCTCAGAAAATGCATACTGCCCTCCAAAAGCATGTTATTGTATTAGTAGTGCATGACACATATCAATGGACGCCTGCTGAGCTTTGGATTGAAATAAGAACTGCAGTACAACTCCTTGACAAGAAAATCAGGCAGGTTGTATCCAGCAAAGGTTCAATCTCTATTTACTGTAGTATAGTGTGTGTGGTAGTGGTGGTGGGGGGTGGGACTTGATATGATATTCCACTGTGAACTGCTAATTGTAACCCTTCTTCACATTTTGTGGGTGCTTCTGAATCAACATTTAGGCATTAGACATTTTTCGCTACTGCCTCAGGCTGAAGAGATTTTTAAGTACATCTTGAGCAACCAGCATCCATCCTTGTGAAGAGTGTTACAGCTACATGCTGTATCCCTGCCAGCTCCAGCCGGGTCTTCCTACAGAGAAGAGGGTTAGAGAAAAGAAATACCCTGCAGCGATAGACATGTAACAGTTAGTGTTAATATTGAACTTAATTAAACACTGAAGATTCAACGAGAGACTACTGCATGCAGCTGGGTGGAAGTCTGTGGTGAGACTAACTGTTGTCAATTCAAAGTTTGGATAGAGTTATTCTTAATTCAGTCTAAGGATCAGAGTTCTACAATCTCAGCAAGACTTTTTGTGATTCTACTACTTCCTGTACTTAATGAGTTCATGGGATTTGCATCAGCGCAGACTGATGTTTTATCTCTGTATCAAACTGGAAAAATGGGGGAGGAAGCTGAAAAAGGAGAGTACTGTAAAATGTGTGCCTGGCTGAGAGGGTTAGAGCTTATGTACCACAGAAAAGAGGATTCGGAAGTCTAATGATGCAGTTGGCTGTCAATGCCAGCTATTGTAATCCTTTAAAACAGATTAGGATTAATGATCCTTGGGCCTCAATGAATGTCCCACCTCAAAAGATTAATGTATGAATGATTATACATACTGTAATTATTATCTGTTAGCATTTCATAATGTTTCAATTAGGGATGAGCGAGTACACCACTATCTGCATCTGTATCTGTTCAACCATCTAAATGAATTGTATCCGTATCTGTACTCGTAGTGGGCGGGGCCTAAACCAGAAGTAGGCGTCGTTTGACCTGAAATGGCTGGGGCTTAAATCAGTACATTATTTTAAGTCTGAAATTGATATGGATTGATCAGAAGTTGCTATGTTTATTGCTTATTTGAAAACTATTTACAGAACAGCCTCAAAATTGAGATTCAAATCAACGTTTTTGATCACAAAAGTAAGAGAACTATTTACAGAAAAAGTTTTTTATCAATTCAGAACATGAATATTCTTAAGTGTATGAATAAATATTTACAGAACAACCTCAGAATTGAGATTCAAAGTTTTTGATCACAACAGGAAAGGACCTATTTACAGAGCTTTTTTTTTTTTTTAATAAACTCAGAACATGAATATTCTTAAGTGTATGAATAAATAACAGAACAGCTTCAGAATTGACATTCAATGTAGTGGGAAATTATGAACTGCTAAGTATGCATGAACAAGAGTTGACATACTCAACACAACTTTTTTTAAATTTTATGATCAAATTGTGATTTTTTTTCCAATTATTTATTTATTTTTACTACCTAATGTTCTTGGCATTTTTTCTACACAAAGTTAAACAATAATGATTAAGGTGCGAGTGTCTGTGTGTGCTTGTGTGTGTGACTGTGTGAGAGGGAGAGAGGTTGTTTGACCAATTTATTTTATGAACTGCAGTGAGAAAGTGTCAGATACTGCATGCAACCATATTCAATAAAAAATATTAATCTCTGGTACTTTGTGTGTTCAGCTGTATGTATGTGTATGTGTGTAAGTGGTCTGTAAGACTGTTTATTTTTTAATGATCTATGTGAACTTGGTGATTCGTGCAAACATCCAGTGATGGCAAACAGAGAAATATGTCAGCCTTGTTCATTGTATTCTTCTTAAAAACACCACATTCAGTACTAGCAGAGTTTCCCAACTGACTTTATATCACCCAACCAAAACCAAAGAACAGGCAAATTGTTAAAAAATAAATAAATAAATACAAAACTCGACCGGAGTGGAGGCAGTGACCGACGCACCGTGTACGAGACAAAAGTGTTGTGTGGGCCGCTGAAGAGGAGGTACTGCTGGCCCACCATCAGAGGGCGCCCTGCCTGGAGTGCGGGCTTCAGGCACGAGAGGGCGCTACCGCCTCACAGGACAGCCGAGAGTGACAGCTGTCACTCATTAACTCCTGACAGCTGTCACCTATCATCAACTCATCAACCACTCCATATAAGCTGGACGACATCTCCACCCCGCTGCCGAGATATCGTTTGCCTTTGAGATATTTTCTCAGCCGTGTTCAGTAGGTGCTACTGTTACTTGTTGTTGTGTTCCTGTTTTGGAGGTGGAGGTGTCTTACCCACCATAAGGAACTGTCGCTAATTGTATTGCTGGGTGTTCACACACCCACACATAACTGTTTCTGCTTCCTGCCAACAGTACCAGATCCGACAGCCGGAGACGGTGGCCACCTGGGGACTCGCAACTTGGCGGCTCCAGTATTCTCCGTGTTCGGTGACAGTGGAAATCGTGTGGGATCCGGCTCTTCTCTGGACGGACGTCTTCTATCCTCGAGCCTGCCCACACGTCACCTTAGTACATTTGACTCTGTCCAAATTCTGTATTTGTCTGTATTTCGTTGTGCACGCTTCACAACAGTAAAGTGTTGTATTTTTGGCTCATCTATTGTCCGTTCATTTACGCCCCCTGTTGTGGGTCCGTGTCATTACACTTTCACAACAACAAGCTCACCAAGTAACTTTAAATATAATACAAACCAAAAAGAGGCTAGCTGAGAGAGCAACGTGAGGTAGAATCAAGTCAAGCACAGAGAGAGAGAGATCATGTCTGTGTGTTTGTGTCAGAAGCTGCAGAGAGATGTGTCTGTGTAGGGAGGGGCGGGCACTGTGTATAACTGGCCAATCACAGAGCGTGAAGACAAGGCATGGGCCGGTATGAGATACAGACGGTATGATAACCATGGGAAAAAATACTGTGGTTTTGTGGGATTATGTATAGCTTTAAAATGTGCTTTAATGGCTATTTGCATATGAAGCGCACGTGATTCAGGTGCACTAATTGATGAGATGTCTACCGCTATGAGCATTATACCACTGATAAATTTAGAGCAAATACCAAAATGATCATCTCTCTTTTAGACATGTAGCATCTGCCCTGTGTGAAACATGACTTACTTGCTTAGGGAGAAACGTGGCTGGAATAATGTCCAGAACTCCGGATCCTCAATACTTGGCCCAGCTTCACCAACAAAGTGCTTGGAATAGATGTATTTGTCCTTCTTGACATGTTTGTGGGAGAAATTTGATCGACCACAAGCACGGCTCGAGTCCACTGCTTGTACTTCTCAGTGATTTCAAAGATGGGATAAAGTTTACTCCTTCCATGTAATCCTTTGTGGGTATCTTCAATCGCTCCAAGTCAAAGGTTCAGTGCAGGCTTTGCCTCCTTCAGCCATGATGCAGAGCTCGCTAATGTTAGCTGCCTGTTTGTAATCAGAGATGCACACCAGGGGAAGGGCAGCAGTGGCTGCCTCTGCTCTGCCTGTCAAGAATTCTCATAACCCGCTCATACTGTAGGGATGGTATAACAGAAAATTTTAGTGGTTTAGATACCGTGGCTTTTTCATACCACAGTATACCGTGAAACCAGTTATCGGCCCATGTCTAGTGAAGACAGTTAAGAATTTTCCTTTAGCATGAGCACAGACATTGATGGGTTTTACTCGTATCACTCATCAAAAATGCTTTATCCATACCAGATACTCGTCTGAAACGAGTATCCGGCTCAACCCTAGTTTCAATATTAGAAACGGGTTTGGATACAACCCAGTTTTTTTAGTGCTGTCAGTGGGGTATCATCATTTTACAGTGTGATGGCCACACAACAACATCAAAAAGTTCTCAGATTTAGTCAGAAACAAAAGCATCTAGAGACCATTTTAATTTAACCTTTATTTAACCAGGTTAGTCCCATTGAGATCTAAATCTCTTTTGCAAGGGAGACCTTGGGCAATTATAAAGTTTCCAATTCACCTAACCTGCATGTCTTTAAATGATGAAAAATAAAGCAAGAACAATATTTCTCCTGTGACCTTTTCATGGTAATTCTGAGAACCTTCTGAAGTTCCCCCGTAAATGGATTGAACATTATCTGTGGTCGACAATTTATTATTACCTGTGGTGGTTATTGGAATTATTTTCTTTGCCAGTTCATCAAGTTCTGGCCCAAGTGAAACCCTGATACTTTTAAAATTTTTGAATCATGTTTACATACAATATTGTTAGGGTTCAACAGAAAAAGAAGAGTAAGGGTCGTGTGAATAAAGACTGTGCTTTATACCCCCGTCACACATAGCCGGAATCACGCAGAGTGCCGTCGGAGTTATGAATCAGTGCACATCTTTAAGTGTCGGATTTCGGTTCCAAAACATTCTGACAGCCATCTGTGGAAGTCCATACAGTTGGTCAAAATCAGCCGGCAGCCCCGAGTGTGACGCACAAGTTCATAATTCTCCGGGTGCCATTGAGATGGGACACCTATCTGACAGTGGCCCATGTGTTATCTGAGGACCATCTAACCACAATTTACATATTCCGATGGCAGAAAAACAGTATCTGAAATGATCTGAGTGCTTAGAAGGGAACCTCGAGATGAATCTGGGATGGGATGCCTGCCGGTATGACCTGCAGTGCCAGGTATAATAATGTGCGCACACGCTTAGTGGCCCATGCAGTGTTATGCACACACAGACACACACACACACACACACACATGGCTGAGTGATAATTACAGCCCCACTCGTGTGCGCAGAATGTAGGTGTGTCACGCACACATGCTTGTGTGAGGAAAACAGCGCTCCGGTCTGCCATGCAGACATTTGGAGATCGGGCAGTCTTGGCTTTTATGGCCACCTGAGCAATCTGTGTCATCCACCCCCTGTCAACATACACTTTGGATGCTTTGGATGTATCGTGCAGGTGTGGACGAGGCAGTCCGGATGCATTTGGCTGGCCACCCATCTTTTCCTCCCAACTGCATCAGATAATGGCAATATTTGCCGTGTCGGAATGGCTCCTCCACATTTTTGTTGTGTGACGGGGGCCTTAAACACATAGTACGAATAAGTACAAATCAGGGAGAATCACGGCAGAACAGCTTGTATGAGCGAACCACGAAAGCATCGAGCTGACGGGCAGACGTGAACAAAGTGACGGGCTGTGACGGGTTCTTGCATGAGACAGTGTTGTGTTTTTATGAATATCCACATGAGGACAGCAAGCAGACATGCATGTCACAGTGGACAGTGGTTAGTTCATGTCCGTCCAAACACGGTACGTGTTCTCCAGCTGGTACATCCAGAACCAGAGATCTCC
The DNA here is from genome assembly GCF_902500255.1 of Thalassophryne amazonica. NCBI lineage: Eukaryota > Metazoa > Chordata > Actinopteri > Batrachoidiformes > Batrachoididae > Thalassophryne > Thalassophryne amazonica. The sequence goes on along the minus strand of NC_047103.1, from coordinate 100,135,561 downwards.
ACAGCCACACCTGTCAGTGGACACACCTTCTGTCAGTTTAGCGTACACACCAATGTGTCACTGTGTCTGTGTTATGTGAGCTGTCAGTGAGTCTCTGGTCAGCAGCTGGGAGGCGCTATGAACTGCCTATCTGACCCACATATGATCATGCCTGTGCAGCATATATATCAGCTTTTTATGCAAGTGTGCTCCCCCCCCCCCCCCCCCCGGCACACCACATGTGTTGGGGGGGCGAGGGGGGTTGCGCGAATCACAGCAAACACATGCAAACCACATGTGTGTTGCTGTTTTCAAAGCCACACTCGTGGGGGCACGTAGACAAATTTCACATCCCGTTCAAAAGTGATCGTCTGCTGACTGTTTTTGTGCTAATAGTGTGAAGAGTCACACATTTTCTAAGTGCCAAGAGAGTGGTGTTAGATGTTCGTGTGTGTCACCTGGCATTTGGCTGACACTTGCTGTGAGAGGGATCAAATGGGCTGTCATAGGGCACACTCTGTCTTTCAGCCACTGGTGTGCGCAAATAGTTGTAGCAACAGGTGTACGAGGCATTGGGGGCAGCTACGATTTTACACGTATAGCATATGATTCCTGCTTCATGCGCAATTCAGCCACATTCATACTATGTGTGAAGGGGCCCTTAAGAAGAGCACTGCAATTTATTACATCTGCTGAATAGAGTAAAACCATATAGTGTTTCTCACCTGCCTGCACACCAACAACTGCGACTACAAAATGGCAAACCCACCTTTTTTATACAGATAGGACAAGTGCCCCATGTTGGTATCTTACAGACACCACAAATATTTCAATTCAATTTCATTTATTTAGTTTATATAGTGCCAAATCACAACAAAGCTTCCTCAAGGTGCTTCACACAAGTAAGATCTAACCTTACTCCTTGAGCAAGCACACAGGAGACAGTGGTAAGGAAAAACTCCCTCTGATGATATTGAGGAAGAAACCTCAAACACATTTTTTCATGGAAAATCATACAACCCCTGGCAAAAATTATGGAATCACCGGCCTCGGAGGATGTTCATTCAGTTGTTTCATTTTGTAGAAAAAAAAAACAGCTCACAGACATGACACAAAACTAAAGTCATTTCAAATGGCAACTTTCTGGTTTTAAGAAATCAAGAAAACAAATTGTGGCAGTCAGTAACGGATACTTTTTTAGACCAAGCAGAGGGAAAAAAATATGGACTCACTCAATTCTGAGGAATAAATTATGGAATCACCCTGTAAATTTTCATCCCCAAAACTAACACCTACATCAAATCAGATCTGCTCGTTAGTCTGCATCTAAAAAGGAGTAATCACACCTTGGAGAGCTGTTGCACCAAGTGAACTGACATGAATCATGGCTCCAACACGAGAGATGTCAATTGAAACAAAGGAGAGGATTATCAAACTCTTAAAAGAGGGTAAATCATCACGCAATGTTGCAAAAGATGTTGGTTGTTCACAGTCAGCTGTGTCTAAACTCTGGACCAAATACAAACAACATGGGAAGGTTGTTAAAGGCAAACATACTGGTAGACCAAGGAAGACATCAAAGTGTCAAGACAGAAAACTTAAAGCAATATGTCTCAAAAATCGAAAATGCACAACAAAACAAATGAGGAAGGAATGAGAGGAAACTGGAGTCAACGTCTGTGACCGAACTGTAAGAAACCGCCTAAAGGAAATGGGATTTACATACAGAAAAGCTAAACGAAAGCCATCATTAACACCTAAACAGAAAAAAACAAGGTTACAATGGGCTAAGGAAAAGCAGTCGTGGACTGTGGATGACTGGATGAAAGTCATATTCAGTGATGAATCTCGAATCTGCATTGGGCAAGGTGATGATGCTGGAACTTTTGTTTGGTGCTGTTCCAATGAGATTTATAAAGATGACTGCCTGAAGAGAACATGTAAATTTCCACAGTCATTGATGATATGGGGCTGCATGTCAAGTAAAGGCACTGGGGAGATGGCTGTCATTACATCATCAATAAATGCACAAGTTTACGTTGATATTTTGGACACTTTTCTTATTCCATCAATTGAAAGGATGTTTGGGGATGATGAAATAATTTTTCAAGATGATAATGCATCTTGCCATAGAGCAAAAACTGTGAAAACATTCCTTGCAAAAATTCCTTGCCAGGGGTTGTATACATATGGAAAGGCACAAACCTGTCTACAACCCCAATTCCAATGAAGTTGGGACATTGTGTAAAATGTAAATGAATACAGTGATTTGCAAATCCTCTTCAACCTATATTCGATTGAATACACTACACACACAAGATATTTAATGTTCAAACTGATAAATTTTGTTGTTCTTGTGCAAATGTTTGCTCATTTTGAAATGGATGCCTGCAACATATTTCAAAAAAGTTGGGACGGGGCAACAAAAGACTGGGAAAGTTGATGAATGCTCAAAGAACACATAATTGGAAACAGGTGAGTGTCATGATTGGGTATAAAAGGAGCATCCCCAAAAGGCTCAGCCATTCACAAGCAAAGAAGGGGTGAGGATCACCACTTTGTGAACAACAGCATGAAAAAATAGTCAAACAGTTTAAGAACAATATTTCTCAATGTTCAGTTGCAAGGAATTTAGGGATTCCATCATCTACCATCCATAATATAATCAGAAGATTCAGAGAATCTGGAGATCTTTCTACACGTAAGCGGCAAGGCCAAAAACCAACACTGAATGCCTGTGACCTTCGATCCCTCAGGCTGCACTTCATTAAAAACTGACTTCATTGTGTAAAGGATCTTATTGCGTGGGCTCAGGAACACTTCAGAAAACCACTGTCAGTTAACACAGTTCATCGCTACATCTACAAGTCCAAGTTAAAACTCTACCATGCAAAGCAAAAGCCATACATCAACAACATCCAGAAACGCCACTGCCTTCTCTGAGCCCAAGCTCATTTGAAATGGACAGACGTAAAGTGGAAAAGTGTGCTGTGGTCTGATGAGTCCACATTTCAGATTGTTTTTGGACATCATGGACATTGTGTCCTCCGGACAAAAGAGGAAAAAGACCATCCAGATTGTTACCAGTGCAAGGTTCAAAAGCCAACATCTGTGATGGTATGGGGGTGTGTTAGTGCCCATGGCATGGGTAACTTACACATCTGTGATTGCACCATCAATGCTGAAAGGTACATCCAGGTTTTGGAGCAACACATGCTGCCATCCAAGCAACGTCTTTTTCAGGGACGTCACTGCTTATTTCAGCAAGACAATGCCAAGTCACATTCTGCACGTGTTACAACAGCGTGGCTTTGTGGTAAAAGACTGCTGGTATTAGACTGGACTGCCTGCAGTCCAGACCTGTCGCCCATTGAAAATGTGTGGCACATTATGAAGTGCAAAATATGACAACGGACACTCCGGACTGTTGAATATCTGAAGTTGTACATCAAGCAAGCAAGAATGGGAAAGAATTCCACCTACAAAGCTTCAGTGTCCTCAGTTCTCAAACACTTATTGAGTGTTGTTAGACGGAAAGGTGACGTAACACAGTGGCAAACATACCACTGTCCCAGCTTTTTTGAAAAGTGTTGCAGGCATCCATTTCAAAATGAGCAAATATTTGCACAAAAACATTAAAGTTTATCAGTTTGAACATTAAATATCTTGTCTTTGTGGTGCATTCAATTGAATATAGGTTGAAGAGGATTTGCAAATCGTATTTTGTTTTTATTTACATTTTACACAATGTTCCAACTTCACTGGAATTGGGGTTGTACTTTCCAGATGCACTGTATTCTGTTCCTGACTGTTCATGTGGTTACATTTAAAGTGAAACAGCACAAAATGTACAGACAGGACTAACATTCAAACTCATGCCATGAAGTTTATTGGGATGGCATTTATCACGTAAACTGTAGCTTGAAGTTACCTTGATGGGACACCAGTCCATTAAAGGCTTCTCCACAGCCAAAGCTGATATCCATTTCATTGTGGCAATCCCTCAGTGGCGAGCAAGACTCCCTCTCGATTGATTCCCAGATGGGAAATCTACATCCAGGGTCAATCTAGGTTTGCCTGTGCATGGGTTTGTTTAACATGGGAATGTCTTTGCACACCAGCAAACACACGGTCCTTGACAAATTCTTAGTTTTGTCTGATGGCTGGGAAATCCTAGACAGTCAGGGTCTGAGGACCTGCTGCAGCATTCATCTGCCTTCACAGCTGTTGTGTTGGAAGCCATCACCTAATCTGTCTGATTCACTGTTGAGGACTTCTTTCATCAGAGCCTTGTTAGCTGTCATGTTTAGGGTTCCTGTTGGGTCTTCAATGCTACCGTTGCAGCCATTGGGCAAGGTCCCTGGCATATTTCACAACAGTCATTCCCAACAGTCATTCCCCAATTTGATGTTATACAGGTGTCACAATGTAAATGAGGGGTTGGATTTTGATACCCATGATATCAATTTACAGCTGAATTAGTAGGGACATATAGGTTTATTGTATTTAATAGGTTTGCTTAGCATCTGCAGCATCTGCAGTGATGCGGTCGCTGTATCGGACCGTCGTGGTGAAGAGAGAGCTGAGTAGGGGGGCAAAGCTCTCGATTTACCGATCGATCTATGTTCCGATCCTCACCTATGGTCATGAGATTTGGCTCATGACCGAAAGAACGAGATCGCGAGTACAAGCGGCCGAGATGAGTTTCCTTCTCAGGGTGGCTGGGCGCTCCCTTAGAGATAGGGTGAGGAGCTCGGTCACTCGGGAGGAGCTCGGAGTTGAGCCGCTGCTCCTCCACATCGAAAGGAGTCAGTTGAGGTAATGCCTCACTGGAGAAGTGTTCCGGGCACGTCCCATTGGGACGAGGCCCCGGGGAAGACCCAGGACACGCTGGAGGGACTACATCTCTCGGCTGGCTTGGGAAAGCCTTGGGGTTCCCCCGGAGGAGCTGGGGGAGGTGTGTGTGGATCAGGAGGTCTGGGCGACTTTGCTTGAGCTGCTGCCCCCGTGACCCGGCTCGACGAAGAAAATGGATGGATGGATAGATGGAAGGTTTGCTTAGCCTTCAAGTTCAAATGGTTCCCCTTAATGTATAATGCCTGTATTGATAATATGTCAGGTTTCCAGACTATCACAAACTAAATGTTAGGGTTAAGTACCACTAGACTAAGACTGGACCCTGATATGCAGGCAACAAACACCGGGAGTAGGTGCAAACAACAGGTTTTATTCATCCTGGTGACAATGAATGAACAAACAAACAATGTGAATGGAACCAAATCCTTCACAAGACAAAGTGAACAAACAAACAACGTGCCGCTGTTGTGGACTAAATAAAAAATAAAACCAGCTGGTACCTGTGGGACCACATCGCGCCACTTATGTGGAAAACAATAAACAAACAAACAAACAAAAAACATACTGCCCATGGGACTCGAGCCTGTGCCTTCCAAAGCTCTGATTGCCTGTCAGAAACTTTACCAGTGAGCTACAGAGCTGTCCTCTGAAAACTGCAGGAACCTACCTCCTATCAGGAAGGACATGGAAGTATTACAAAAAAAAACAAAAAACAAAATCACACACCATATAAAAATACTGCATTCTTCAAGCAAATCAAATCAAATCAATTTTATTTATATAGCGCCAAATCACAACAAATAGTTGCCCTAAGGCGCTTTATATTGTAAGGCAAGGCCATACAATAATTACGGAAAAACCCCAACGGTCAAAACGACCCCTGTGAGCAAGCACTTGGCAACAGTGGGAAGGAAAAACTCCCTTTTAACAGGAAGAAACCTCCAGCAGAACCAGGCTCAGGGAGGGGCAGTCTTCTGCTGGGACTGGTTGGGGCTGAGGGAGAGAACCAGGAAAAAGACATGCTGTGGAGGGGAGCAGAGATCAATCACTAATGATTAAATGCAGAGTGGTGCATACAGAGCAAAAAGAGAAAGAAACACTCAGTGCATCATGGGAACCCCCCAGCAGTCTAAGTCTATAGCAGCATAACTAAGGGATGGTTCAGGGTCACCTGATCCAGCCCTAACTATAAGCTTTAGCAAAAAGGAAAGTTTTAAGCCTAATCTTAAAAGTAGAGAGGGTGTCTGTCTCCCTGATCTGAATTGGGAGCTGGTTCCCAAGCAGGCAATACAAATACAGTATGATCTGTCTGTTCCTCTGTAGATGACCCATGGTCACTGACATACAGTCATGAAATGACATGAATGAGAAGCAGTGTGCTCTGATCATGTCCACATCTACTGGTCTAGTGCATCCAGTCACCCCGCGCATATCCTGCCCGACACGCTTGTCTTGTGTATGGTGCGCCACCAGCACAGACACCACATCATGTGGAACAGAGCTCATGTGGGTCACGTGACACTCAGATTGCCCACTGCGTGTTCTGATCTGACGGTCTGTTTCAAACTGGGGGTAGCCTGCCAATGTGCTGCAGCATGTACGTGCTCGCTCACTGCAGCCTGTCGCCACGGCGATATATGTTTTTATTTATGTCCACGTAAGGGCAACAAGCAGACACGCATCACAGTGGGCAGTTGTTCGTTCATGTCTGTCCAAACACAATACCTTTTGTCCAGCTGGGATGTCCAGATCCATAGATCTCCACAGCTGCTTCTGTCGGCAGCCACACCTCCTGTCAGTGCAGCATACACACCAAAGCCACACTCATGGGGCACTTCGACAAATTTCACTGCCAGCACGACAGTGATTGTCTTCAGACTGTTGTGTTAATGCTGCGACTGGCCACACATTTTCTAAGTGCCATGCAAGCTGTGTTAGATGTTCGTTTGTGTCACCTGGAATTTGACCAACACCTGCTGCGAGAGGGATCGAGGGGTTTGCACAGTGCATACTCTGTCTTTCAGCCGCTGGTGTGCACAAATAGTTGTAGCAACAGGTGTATGAGGCGTTCAAGGCAGGGGCGATTTTACACGTTTTGCACATGATTCCTGCTTCATGCGCCCTTTGACCAAACTTCACACTACGTGTGAAGGGGCTCTAAGTCTCTAAAAGGATGTGACAGAATTAAAATGATGCACCTTTTCCTGATTAATTTGTGCCCACATTAAAAAAAAGCTTCTGGTAAATTCCATCACTTTCCATGTGCCAATTTATTTTTGTAGAAGCATGGCTCCTATTTCTTTTTTTTTTTTTTTTTACTCATTCACCACTGGAATGCAGCATAGTATTTGAATTATTCTTTAACTGTTGCACTTTTCAAACTTGCTTTTAGATAAATGTTATGGATTCTCTACTCTGTCTTTTTACCATTTACAGATAATAGGGCATATCATAAGGCAAATCAAGCAACTGAGATGAGGTCTTAAGTTAACCCCAGTGTGGACTGTAGTGACCCAAAGACCTGACACAGGGGCCTTGCTCTTTCAAGACACAGCAGGGAGTATCAGCACTGATGTTCATTTTTGTTTCTCTGCTCTTGAAGTGTTGCATCTGTAGTACGAGGGTAGGCTGAAATGTTCTAAGGCTGACTATAATGCAGAATTGAACAAATTCAGGGTTATTTTTCTACATAGTCTCCCTGTAACTCCACACACTTCTTCCAGCGGTGCTTGAGTGCTTTGATTCCCTTGGCATAGCAGCTTTCATCTTGAGAGTCAAAATAGTCCTTTTGTCTCTGGTTCAAAGTGGTGAACCCAACACTCATCCTGGGTAAGAAAACATTCCATGTAATTGGCTGGATCCTCTTCAAATTGCGCCAAGTTTGCCTTCGACATGACTATCCTGGTGCATTTCTGATCAGGCATCAGAAGACGTGGCACCCACCGAGCTGACACCTTTGACATTCCAAGTTCTTCATGCAGAATGTGTTCAATTCTCTCACGGGATATTCCCACAGCATCTGCTATCTGATTAATCGTCGATCATCTGTTGTCCATCACCATTTCATGAACAAGGTCAATGTTTTTCTAGGTTGTGGCAGTTGCAGGCCAACCAAAACTTTGGGTCGTCTTCAAGGCTCTCTGTGCCCCTTTTAAATTCAGCTGCCCACTTCTGCACTGTAGATATGGAGGGAGCTTCATCCCCTAATGTAGCAACCATATCCGCATGAATGTCCTTGGGCTTTAACCCCTTCTTATGCAGGTACTTAATCACACCGCGATGCCAGATTTTGTCCATTTTTGCCGTTTCCCTCTACCACAAACATTCAAACTTGGCTATGAACCACAAACTACCTCACAACCTGGAAGAAAATAACACAGTTAGTCATCAGAAGAGTTGAACTTAATGCATGCCAAGTTTTATTGAAATGGCATTTCTCCTTCTTGGTGAGCCTTAGAGCTTTTCAGCCTACCCTCATAAATATTATGGTTCATACATGGACAGCATCTATTACTGTCTGTAATAGAATCAAAAAGTACCAGTTTTCTCATGCTATTTTTTTTAATTCAGGCGCTTCTTCAGCATATAACATGGCCTCATGAGGAAGACAGCGACAGTGACAACTGTTCTGTGAATCCCAGATACCGCATGTCAAGGTTTACTTGTCTCAATTGTTTGACAAATATTTGAGTCAACTGATTATGCCATAGTTGGGTTTTTAACCTGATGAGTAACTTTTATCCATTTGAATAATTCCAGTCCCGAATTGACCAGTCTAGTCAAATTCGGGACTGGATTCAATTAAATTCAATCAATTTTTTTATATAGCGCCAAATCACAACAAACAGTTGCCCCAAGGCGCTTTATATTGTAAGGCAAGGCCATACAATAATTATGTAAAACCCCAACGGTCAAAACGACCCCCTGTGAGCAAGCACTTGGCTACAGTGGGAAGGAAAAACTCCCTTTTAACAGGAAGAAACCTCCAGCAGAACCAGGCTCAGGGAGGGGCAGTCTTCTGCTGGGACTGGTTGGGGCTGAGGGAGAGAACCAGGAAAAAGACATGCTGTGGAGGGGAGCAGAGATCGATCACTAATGATTAAATGCAGAGTGGTGCATACAGAGCAAAAAGAGAAAGAAACAGTGCATCATGGGAACCCCCCAGCAGTCTACGTCTATAGCAGCATAACTAAGGGATGGTTCAGGGTCACCTGATCCAGCCCTAACTATAAGCTTTAGCAAAAAGGAAAGTTTTAAGCCTAATCTTAAAAGTAGAGAGGGTGTCTGTCTCCCTGATCTGAATTGGGAGCTGGTTCCATAGGAGAGGAGCCTGAAAGCTGAAGGCTCTGCCTCCCATTCTACTCTTACAAACCCTAGGAACTACAAGTAAGCCTGCAGTCTGAGAGCGAAGCGCTCTATTGGGGTGATATGGTACTACGAGGTCCCTAAGATAAGATGGGACCTGATTATTCAAAACCTTATAAGTAAGAAGAAGAATTTTAAATTCTATTCTAGAATTAACAGGAAGCCAATGAAGAGAGGCCAATATGCGTGAGATATGCTCTCTCCTTCTAGTCCCCGTCAGTACTCTAGCTGCAGCATTTTGAATTAACTGAAGGCTTTTTAGGGAACCTTTAGGACAACCTGATAATAATGAATTACAATAGTCCAGCCTAGAGGAAATAAATGCATGAATTAGTTTTTCAGCATCACTCTGAGACAAGACCTTTCTAATTTTAGAGATATTGCGTAAATGCAAAAAAGCAGTCCTACATATTTGTTTAATATGCGCTTTGAATGACATATCCTGATCAAAAATGACTCCAAGATTTCTCACAGTATTACTAGAGGTCAGGGTAATGCCATCCAGAGTAAGGATCTGGTTAGACACCATGTTTCTAAGATTTGTGGGGCCAAGTACAATAACTTCAGTTTTATCTGAGTTTAAAAGCAGGAAATTAGAGGTCATCCATGTCTTTATGTCTGTAAGACAATCCTGCAGTTTAGCTAATTGGTGTGTGTCCTCTGGCTTCATGGATAGATAAAGCTGGGTATCATCTGCGTAACAATGAAAATTTAAGCAATACCGTCTAATAATACTGCCTAAGGGAAGCATGTATAAAGTGAATAAAATTGGTCCTAGCACAGAACCTTGTGGAACTCCATAATTAACTTTAATCTGTGAAGAAGATTCCCCATTTACATGAACAAATTGTAATCTATTAGACAAATATGATTCAAACCACCGCAGCGCAGTGCCTTTAATACCTATGGCATGCTCTAATCTCTGTAATAAAATTTTATGGTCAACAGTATCAAAAGCAGCACTGAGGTCTAACAGAACAAGCACAGAGATGAGTCCACTGTCCGAGGCCATAAGAAGATCATTTGTAACCTTCACTAATGCTGTTTCTGTACTATGATGAATTCTAAAACCTGACTGAAACTCTTCAAATAGACCATTCCTCTGCAGATGATCAGTTAGCTGTTTTACAACTACCCTTTCAAGAATTTTTGAGAGAAAAGGAAGGTTGGAGATTGGCCTATAATTAGCTAAGATAGCTGGGTCAAGTGATGGCTTTTTAAGTAATGGTTTAATTACTGCCACCTTAAAAGCCTGTGGTACATAGCCAACTAACAAAGATAGATTGATCATATTTAAGATCGAAGCATTAAATAATGGTAGGGCTTCCTTGAGCAGCCTGGTAGGAATGGGGTCTAATAAACACGTTGATGGTTTGGATGAAGTAACTAATGAAAATAACTCAGACAGAACAATCGGAGAGAAAGAGTCTAACCAAATTCCGGCATCACTGAAAGCAGCCAAAGATAACGATACGTCTTTGGGATGGTTATGAGTAATTTTTTCTCTAATAGTTAAAATTTTGTTAGCAAAGAAAGTCATGAAGTCATTACTAGTTAAAGTTAATGGAATACTCAGCTCAATAGAGCTCTGACTCTTTGTCAGCCTGGCTACAGTGCTGAAAAGAAACCTGGGGTTGTTCTTATTTTCTTCAATTAGTGATGAGTAGAAAGATGTCCTAGCTTTACGGAGGGCTTTTTTATAGAGCAACAGACTCTTTTTCCAGGCTAAGTGAAGATCTTCTAAATTAGTGAGACGCCATTTCCTCTCCAACTTACGGGTTATCTGCTTTAAGCTACGAGTTTGTGAGTTATACCATGGAGTCAGACACTTCTGATTTAAAGCTCTCTTTTTCAGAGGAGCTACAGCATCCAAAGTTGTCTTCAATGAGGATGTAAAACTATTGACGAGATACTCTATCTCCCTTACAGAGTTTAGGTAGCTACTCTGCACTGTGTTGGTATATGGCATTAGAGAACATAAAGAAGGAATCATATCCTTAAACCTAGTTACAGCGCTTTCTGAAAGACTTCTGGATGGGAGGTTCTCTGTTGTGTGGGCCGCCAGAAGAGGAGGTACTGCTGGCCCACCACCAGAGGGCGCCCTGCCTGAAGTGCGGGCTTCAGGCACGAGAGGGCGCTGCCGCCACAGACACAGCCGGGGTTGACAGCTGTCAACTCATGACAGCTGTCACCCATCTCCACTTCATCAATTCACTCCATAAAAGCCGGACGTGATCTCCACCTCGCTGCAGAGATATCATCTACCTGTGAAGGTAATTGTCTCTGCTGACTTAAACATTGAGTAATAATCTGAACTTCTTTGCAGCCGTATTCCTGTGGCGTTTCCTTATCTGTGGGATTGGCGTAAAGTGTGATCAGCGACGGCTTCGCTTCACACTCCAGCCAGATAAGTGATTTAACAGGAGCTGCACGAGTGTGTGATTAGAGGTGGAGGTTACTTTCCACCTTCTGACTGTTTTTGTTACTGGGTGTGCACACACCCACATCTCACTGTTTGTGCTCCTCGCCAGCAGTACCAGATCCGACAGTCGGGGACGGTGACCACCTGGTAATTCGGGACTTGGCGGCTCCAGTATTCACCGGGTTCGGTGGCAGTGAAAATCGTGTGGTTCCGGTTCTTCTCAGGACAGACGTCTTCTATCCTCGAGCCTGCCCACACGTCACCGTTGTGTATTGACTATCAGATTCTGTGATTGTCTGTATAATCGTTGTGCACATTCACAACATTAAATTGTTACCTTTTGGCTCATCTATTGACTGTTCATTTGCGCCCCCTGTTGTGGGTCCGTGTCACTACACTTTCCCCAACAGGATATCTCGGCCAATGTCATGGATCCCAAGGGGCGTCAACCATCTGTTTGACAGCCAATGGAAGAGCAGGGTGCACAGGCGTCGGCTGGAGGCGTGATTGGTGAGTTGCAGCACATCCTCACCGCCTTTACCGCTCGGATAGACCTGATGACCGAGCAAAACATCATCCTTAATCGCAGGATGGAGGCTCTCACCGCGCAGGTCTAAGCGCGTGCTCAGGGCGCTGCTGCAGCTCCTCCTCCTGCCGACCCGGTGCCGAATACAGACATTCCACTGGTCATTCAACAACCCCCTCCACCATCCCCTGAAGCATACATAAGCCCCCCAGAGCCATACGGAGGTTGTGTGGAGATGTGCGCGGACTTTCTTATGCAGTGTTCGCTCGTCTTTGCACAGCGTCCCGTGATGTATGCATCTGACGCCAGTAAGGTGGCTTACATGATTAATTTGCTTCGAGGTGAGGCACGCGCTTGGGCTACAGCACTTTTGGAGCAAAGTTCACGGCTCCTTGCCTCTTATACTGGGTTTGTGAGGGAGCTCAGAACTGTTTTTGATCACCCTAACTGAGGCGAAACCGCGTCTACCGTGCTGCTGTCAATGAGACAGGGGCGCCGGAGCGCAGCCGAATATGCAGTCGACTTCCGCATCACGGCTGCGAGATCCGGCTGGAATATGACTGCGCTCCGCGTCGCCTTCATAAATGGACTGTCGTCGGTCCTGAAGGAGCATCTGGTGGCTAAGGAGGAACCGCGGGATTTGGCTGAGCTTATCAATTTGGTTATACGATTGGACAATCGGTTAGAAGAATGCCGACGGGAGCGAGGCGAAGGGCGTGGTCAGGTACAAGCCGCCCCTCTTCCTCCCGGGTCCGAAAGGGAGCCGTCTTCCCCACGCTCCACAGCCACAGCGCTCCGTGTGGCTACAGCTCCCCCTGCTGACGATGCTAGGGACACGAGCAGGGCCACATTCAGACAGAGGAGGCTGGTCCGCGGGGAGTGCTCTGCGGCTCGAGTGAGCATCAGCAGAGAGACTGCCTCAAATGGTCAAAACACAAATGCCCGCCCTTAGAGACTGGGCTGAGGGGGGGTCAAAACATTCATGTGGGTCATACACATCTTTCAACACGACTCCCAGTTACAATCCTGAGCGGGGATTTAACCCTTCAAGCCCCAGCACTGGTGGACACGGGGTCAGAAGGGAATCTGCTGGACAGCAGATGGGCAAGGGAGGTAGGGCTCCCTCTGGTGGCGCTTTCTTCGCCAGTGAAGGTGCGAGCACTAGATGGCACTCTTCTCCCTTTTATCACACACAAGACACTACCTGTAACCCTGGTAGTGTCTGGCAATCACCGGGAGGAGATTGAGTTTTTTGTGACTCCTTCTACCTCCCGCGTGATTTTGGGCTTCCCATGGATGATTGTACACAATCCCCAGATTGATTGGCCATCTGGGGTGGTGGCTCAGTGGAGCGAAACCTGCCACCGGAATTGTTTAGGATCCTCGGTTCCTCCCGGTGTAAAAGCTAATGAGGAGGTTAAAGTCCCTCCCAATCTGACGGCGGTGCCGGTTGAGTACCACGATCTTGCTGACGTCTTCAGCAAGGATCTGGCGCTCACCCTTCCCCCGCACTGTCCGTATGATTGTGCCATTGATTTGGTCCCGGGCGTTGAGTTCCCGTCCAGCAGGCTGTACAATCTCTCACGACCTGAGCGCGAATCAATGGAGACCTATATCCGGGACTCATTAGCTGCCGGGCTGATCCGGAATTCCACCTCCCCGATGGGTGCAGGTTTCTTTTTTGTGGGCAAGAAAGATGGCGGACTCCGTCCATGCATTGATTACAGGGGGCTGAATGACATAACGGTATGTAATCGATACCCTTTACCCCTGTTGGATTCAGTGTTCACGCCCCTGCATGGAGCCCAAATTTTCACCAAACTGGACCTTAGGAATGCGTATCACCTGGTTCGGATCCAGAAGGGAGACGAATGGAAGACGGCATTTAACACCCCATTAGGTCACTTTGAGTACCTGGTCATGCCGTTCGGCCTCACTAACGCCCCCGCGACGTTCCAAGCTTTGGTAAACGACGTCTTGCGGGACTTCCTGCACGATTCGTCTTTGTATATCTGGATCACATACTCATCTTTTCCCCGGACCCTGAGACTCATGTCCAGCATGTACGTCAGGTCCTGCAGCAGTTGTTGGAGAACCGGCTGTTTGTGAAGGGCGAGAAGTGTGAGTTTCACCGCACCTCTTTGTCCTTCCTGGGGTTTATTATCTCATCCAACTCCATCGCCCCTGATCCGGCCAAGGTTGCGGCGGTGAGAGATTGGCCCCAACCAACAAGCCGTAGGAAGCTGCAACAGTTCCTTGGCTTTGCAAATTTCTACAGGAGGCTCATTAAGGGCTACAGTCAGGTAGTTAGCCCCCTGACAGCCCTGACCTCTCCAAGAGTCCCCTTCACCTGGTCGGATCGGTGCGAAGCCGCGTTCAAGGAGTTGAAACGCTGGTTCTCGTCTGCACCAGTTCTGGTGCAGCCCGACCCTAGCCGCCAGTTTGTGGTTGAAGTGGACGCCTCTGACTCAGGGATAGGAGCCGTGCTATCCCAGAGCGGAGAGACCGATAAGGTTCTTCACCCGTGTGCCTACTTTTCTCGCAGGTTGACCCCAGCTGAACGGAACTATGACGTCAGCAATCGAGAACTCCTTGTGGTGAAAGAGGCTCTTGAGGAGTGGAGACACCTGTTGGAGGGAGCGTCTGTGCCGTTCACGGTTTTCACTGACCATCGGAACCTGGAGTATATCAGAACCACCAAGCGGCTGAACCCCAGGCAAGCCCGCTGGTCACTGTTCTTCGGGCGTTTTGACTTCCGGATCACCTATCGCCCCGGGACCAAGAACCAGAGATCGGATGCCTTGTCCCGGGTACATGAAGATGAAGTCAAGACGGAGCTGTCGGATCCACCGGAGTCCATCATTCCTGAGTCCACTATCGTGGCTACCCTCACCTGGGACGTGGAGAAGACCGTCCGGGAGGCCCTGGCATGGAGCCCGGACCCAGGAACCGGTCTGAAGAACCGATTGTACGTCCCACCAGAGGCCAGAGCTGCAGTCTTGGACTTCTGTCACGGTTCCAAGCTCTCCTGTCATCCGGGGGTGCGAAGGACAGTGGCAGTTGTCCGGCAGCGCTTCTGGTGGGCATCTATGGAGGCCGACATCCGGGAGTATGTCCAGGCCTGTACCACCTGTGCCAGGGGCAAGGCAGACCACACAAAGACACAAGGACTTCTGCAGCCTCTACCGGTGCCTCGTCACCCCTGGTCCCACATTGGCCTGGACTTTGTCACGGGTCTCCCACCGTCCCAGGACATGATGACCATCTTCACGATAGTGGACTGATTCTCAAAGGCGGCCCACTTTGTGGCCCTCCCGAAGCTCCCAAAGGCCCAGGAGACAGCAGACCTCCTGGTCCGCCACGTCGTGCGTCTGCATGGGATACCAGCGGACATCGTCTCGGACCGTGGTCCTCAGTTCTCCTCACAGGTGTGGAGGAGTTTCTGCAGGGAACTGGGGGCCAGCGTGAGCCTCTCGGGTATCATCCTCAGACGAACGGACAGGCAGAGCGGGCCAACCAAGAACTTGAACAGGCCCTCCGCTGCGTCACGTCCGCGCACCCATCAGCCTGGAGTGACCATCTGGCCTGGATCGAGTACGCCCATAACAGCCAGGTGTCCTCTGCCACCGGCCTCTCCCCGTTCGAAGTGTGTCTGGGGTATCAGCCCCCACTGTTCCCTGTGGTGGAGGGAGAGGTCGGTGTGCCCTCGGTCCAGGCCCACCTGCGAAGATGCCGACGGGTGTGGCGCACCACCCGCTCTGCCTTATTGAAGGCCCGGACGAGGGCTAAGGCCCATGCAGACCCCCGGCGTTCCCCGGCACCTGCTTACCAGCCCGGGCAGGAGGTATGGCTATCAACGAAGGACATCCCCTTACAAGTGGACTCCCCTAAGCTGAAGGAACGTTACATTGGACCATTCCAGATCCTCAAAGTCCTCAGTCCAGTGATCAGCGACGGCTTCGCTTCACACTCCAGCCAGATAAGTGATTTAACAGGAGCTGCACGAGTGTGTGATTAGAGGTGGAGGTGACTTTCCACCTTCTGACTGTTTTTGTTACTGGGTGTACACACACCCACATCTCACTGTTTGTGCTCCTCGCCAGCAGTACCAGATCCAACAGTCGGGGACGGTGACCACCTGGGAATTGGGGACTTGGCGGCTCCAGTATTCACCGGCTTCGGTGGCGGTGGAAATCGTGTGGTTCCGGCTCTTCTCAGGACAGATGTCTTCTATCCTCGAGCCTGCCCACATGTCACCGTTGTGTATTGACTATCAGATTCTGTGATTGTCTGTATAATCGTTGTGCACATTCACAACATTAAATTGTTACCTTTTGGCTCATCTATTGACCGTTCATTTGCGCCCCCTGTTGTGGGTCCATGTCACTACACTTTCCCCAACATTCTCCCTGCAAGTCTCTCAGTGCAAAAAATCAATGGCAGCTGTGGAAGTGGGAGAGGTGGGCAGGGTAAATGGGGGTCTCTGGCATTATTTATTAGTCTAACTGTGGATGGAAAGAAGTGTGTTTAATGGCTCCATCACACATAACATGAAGTTGGGCGAAAGACAGAAACTGTCCAAAAAAGAACAAAAAAACTAACTGGCGATCCGCGAAAACTTACACCTGCTGTTGGGAAGGACACACAGTCGTACAGGCATGAACGATCCAGCGGCGACGGTTTCGTGCACCCACGTACGAGCGTGCATGAACAGTGCAAGGATGTACATGGCACTCACACAGCAGCAGCAGCAATTACAAGCTGGACATATTATTTATGCTGTACAGAAATCAACGGAAACATGTAAAGCACAAATTAATGTGAGTGGACAGAACACCATAAGAACAATGAATGTACTGTTTAAATATCAAAATCAGGTTAATGGTCATGAAATAGAGAGCATATTTGTTGATTAAAAAAATGTTGATTTAAAAAAAAGATTTTTTTTAAATCAACATGAGTGCACAACAAATTTTAAATATTAAACCTATTTAACAGTTAAATCATGCCTCTGATTTTCTTAATTATTTTGTATTTATGCATAATCCACTATATTTAAAATTACATCTTGTGTCATACATATTGCAAGTCCTTAAACACTATGTAACTGTGATAAATAATAGTACATATTATTACTCATGTTTGCAGTTGTAGGCTAACATACAACCAGGACAAATAGTGTAGTTGTAAATTCACTTAGCCCACTTAGTAAACAAAATGTCCAAACATCTGTTTAAAATGATTACAGTTATAATCTGAGAGAAACATTATTATTTGATAAAGGCTCGAACTACTGTAAAAAATAAATAAATAAATAAAAATAAATAAATCACTGTTTCTGTAAAAAGTGTAAACATTTGGAATAACTGTCCTGAAAATATTAAATTATGTGGTAATCTACCTTCAAAAAACTTTGCTGGTTTGGGTTTCCATCTAATTAATATATGCAGTCTCATATAATTAAATTAAATTATCTTGCATGCATGTGCTTTTTTGAGTTGAGGCTACATATATTTATTCAATGGAAATCCTGCACACAAATGAATGGAATTCATCCAATGAGTCATTCTTTTGAGTGTAGTCTGCTTTAAAATACTTTATAAAACTAAAATAATTTCTCATTACAGTATGGACAATTCATTCATTCATTCATCTTCTACCTCTTAGTCCAATTAAGGGTCGCGGGGGGCTGGAGCCTATCCCAGCAGCCATAGAGCGCGAGGCGGGGTACACCCAGGACAAGATGCCAGTCTGTCGCAGGGCCACAAACAGACAAACAAACACAGACACACCCACACATACCTACGGACAATTTAAAGACACCAATCCACCTAACCCGCATGTCTTTGGATGTGGGAGGAAACCGGAGCACCCGGAGGAAACCCACACAAACACGGGGAGACCGTTGCTTACCCCTGACTTTGCAGATACTGTTGAATTATTCCTGGGGATTTGGTAGATCACAAAAACTGACAAAGTGTCATTTTTGCCACATTGTAGTGAATGATGCAAATGTTCTGGCTGATGGGTGCTGGTCTTTCTTTTCGGTATTCTGCTCATGTCAGTCTACCTGAAATAAGCAAGAATGACACCTATCAATGACACATGGCCATTCATCTCACTATTAATTCAGTAATGTACACATACTACACTAGTAAAGAGGCGTGTGATTAAAGATCTGTGGAAAATATAAATGATCTATTTCCTGACCTCCACATTCCATTAAGTTGCTCGCCCAGAGGTGTTGCTAGACTTTATTGTTGACTTCAAATTGATAAACAAACAAGGCAATCCAACACATTATGAATACACAGATTTGAAGGTAGGAAAGTCCATAGAAATATCTGTGTGGGAAATGCGAGTAAAAGAGTGACTTTGATTCAATGACATTCACGCTCATGCATGTCAAACGTCCATTGTTTTTGTGTAATTTACCTGAGAGGCAAAAGGTGTCACTTCAAAGTTTGTTGCAACTGACAGGCAGACCCGGCGCCACGAGGGGGCGTTTGGGGGCGATGCCCCCTCACGTCATCAACCCCGCCCCCTCGGATGTGAGAGTTATCAAAAATAAAAATAAAAGAGAAAAAGAAATACTGGAAAATATAGCAAAATGTTAGTTATTCAATAATATCACGTATTTAACAAATAAACCAAATTAATTAACTAAAGTAATTAATTTTAAAACAAACAGATATGGCGTGTTGTGTTCAAGCGATTTAATAGGTTGTGGGTTGCGCTTGTCAGTGCGGCAGAGGGCAAGGATCCTGAGTCCAGCAATTATGGCAAGGTGGACAAACTAAAGCATGCTCGATTTATTCAAGCAGTGTCAAAGCTGGAGTTCCTGGGATTCGTCAAGTCCACCAAGCAAAAGGCAGATCATGCAGCATGACTCACTTGGGGAGGGTGTTAATGCTGCGTTTACACATACGACGACAAGTCACAAATGTCATTTTTCTGTCATTCGTGACACATTCCTGACATTCTTAACGTGACTTAACGCATCTGAATAGGTTTCTTAATAGTGCGTGTTGGTGCATGATACGAGGTCTGTCAATAAAGTATAGGTCCTTTTTATTTTTTTCAAAAACTATATGGATTTCATGCATATGTTTTTACGTCAGACATGCTTGAACCCTCGTTTTTTTAATGAAAGAGTCACCGTGACGCGCCGCCACTGGAAAAACACCTCTGTTGGAAGCCTTAAGGACAAGTTGGAACATGCCCAGCTGTTAAACAATTTCTCAGATACTCACTCCACTGAAAGCCATCAAAAGCCGCCTGGATTTTACAAATGGTTATCAACATGGAGGTGTTTTTCCTGTGGCAGAGCGTTGCGGCGGCAGCGAGCCGACGCTGCAATCCATCCGCACGTCTTTCATTAAAAAAATCTCCTTTAACAGTGGAATATCCGGATAAAATGCTGAAACCAACTTCTTCTGAAACTTCGCTGTTCTCTTACGACGTCCTGGATCAATAGAGCCTGAAATGTGGAGGTTTTCAGCTTGAAACAGGCTGACGACAGTGCCTGGGAGCGCAGCACGACGTCCCGCTCCGTGGGAAGTCCTTAAAGCGACAGTATCACCTCAAAATCTCTCATCAGCCATTAAAATTTTTACCGAAAACCAGCTGAATTTTTGAACTGTGTCCACTTCGATGTGCCTCAGAGTTTTTGAAAAAATTTTGATCAAACAAAGCGCCAGTCTCTCAACAACTTCTCAGACAAAGGAATTCCGACGAGGGGCTGGACGACTCCTCCCACAAGGAGTGCTCACAGGTGAATGACGTCACCGACAGGCGTGGAAAAACTCACGCGTGCGCACGAGGGTTCAAGCATGTCTGACGTAAAAACATTATTGAAAAAAATAAAAAGGACCTATACTTTATTGACAGATCTTGTATTCTTGATATTCGTGGAGCATGTCAAAAAATCTTCCACGAATGTCACACACCACCCTCATTTCGTCTCACGTCGTGGAGCTCGCAATTGAGCGTAGTGATCCGTCTTGATGAGTATTGATCCTTAATAGAACGTGACAACGTTCGTAGTGGTTCCTGTGATGGTTCTTGGAGCCCAAACTGTCACGCGTTATTACGAAGTGACACGGAAACTAAGTTTTGACATGACTTGTAACGCAGCGTCACATTTCACTGCGCGCCACGACGAATCAGTTTTCTGTCACGTGCGCACAATTAAACTCGGCTCCAAGTGTCGTTCCACAGTTCCTGCTGAAGCTCCTCAGGATGCTCCTGCAGGTGTTCCACCTGCTGTTGTAACCGATGAGTGGGAGAACGAGTCTGAGCCAGAGGAACCAGAGGAGACTCACGTGCAACCAGACATCTCTGCACCTCGTCCAGTCCGGCGGAGGAAGAAGCGCGCGCACAATTAAACCCTGCTGCATCGCATTCAGTTTGATTGCTGACACCAAGTTGGCTAAAAGTCTAATTTCAGTGCTCTTCAGCGCGCTCCTGCAGGTGTTCCACCTGCTGCATGTGCCTGATGTTTGGGAAAATACGCGAGACGAGACCCGCATGAAGCCACACATCTGGCTCTGTCCTCCTCCTCCTCTCTGCACCACTCCATGGCACAGAGCCCAACTACGCATGCAGTGACAAAGTTTTTCTGAAAAACTGGAGCGATCTGAATTTGATTGGATGAATATGGGTGTGTGTGTGTGGAGACAATTCATCTCATTCACGTGACAGAACATAACGATGCGCTGTTACGCGTAATAGCGTCCATATTTATCCAACCGAATTGAGATTGCTCCAGTTTTTCAGAAGAACTTTGTGACTGCATGGGCTCTGTGCCATGGAGTGGCACACATGCCCAATTGCGCTGTGTTTGCGCTTGTGATGGAGGGCTGTATGTGGGGTTAATCTACTGTCTTGTGTCGTTTCTCAGATCAGTTGTTGGTTTGGTTTTGTGGTATGCAGATCACTTGACCGAGGGTCTATATGTTCAAATAATAATTAAAAACATACTGTCATCACTCTTTAGTCTTACTCAGTCAGTCTCTTACAACAGTGTAGCCAAAATACATGAGCTTTCCGGGAGCGCACCCAATTCATTACGCACGCTCAGAGGTATGTCTCCTCCTGTGCGCTTTTTTTTGTGTGTGTGGTGGGGGGGGCGACCCCGACCCCGCTCCCTGTGATAAACTCATCGCCCCCTTAATATTTTTTTTCTGGCACCGGGCCTGCTGACAGGTGAAGCTCCAGAGCTAAAAACAATAGCTAGAATAAGTTAATCAGTTCTTTGCTTTTTTTTAATTTGGCTTTTATTTTAAATCAGTTGTAAGTTTGGAAAATAATGAACACTAGTGAGTTAAAAATGCAAAGGGATGTCTGTGAAACATCATGTAGGCTCCTATCTTAACCCTCTGGGGTCCAAGGGCATTTTTTGGACAGTTCACTCGCCTGGCATAAATGTTTTATTATTGCTGTTAACATTTCTCCCTGCATCCCACAATCAAATTTTATGTCTGTTTTTTTCAGGACAACCTGTGCTTTCAGAATATATATGTTTTTCTTGTGTTTTATAAGAGTAATAAAGGTTTACAATCAAAAATAAGCAAGGAAAAAATAAAGCGAAAAATAATTTTCCACACACATTTATTCAAAACACACAGCAAACTATAATAAACAACTGTTTTGACATTTTATAAAGGTAATTTGAGGGTTTTTGTTCAAGACTGTACAACAAAAAGGTTCAAACAATAAACACAAATGCACATTTTGAACAATATATACAAAATGATCTATGCGTTTTGTTATTTTGATATGGTAAACAGTGCTTTACGCAGAGAAAGCAACAGAGTTATCTAGTAACATTCACATGCAAACTAGTGGAGCAATCCTGATAGTTACACACTCTTTGTTTGAGCATGTGAGATTGTCATCAGAGGTTCTCCATCTGCTCCTGCTTTCACAGATCGCTGTACGTAATGGCGCAGGCCACACTGAGTATGTACTAATAGTATGTACTCATTGGAGCACCCAGGGGGCTGTTCAAACGGGCCAACTAGTAACATATCACTCCTGAAAACGATCTTTGGCTTTTCACGTGAGGTAAATCTGCCCTACGATTGTATTTTGGAAAACCATGTGACGGTGAACCAATTCCGATTGGACACTCACATTGCGCACGTCATCACACAGCTTCTATGAGAATACAAAGATGGCCAATGGCTGGCTCAAAAGTCTGCTGAGTTAGCTTTTCAGCAAAAAAAAAAGTAAGTTTCTATCTCATATCATTCAAAGGTTATTTAGAATTTAGTAAAGCTTGGTCTTAGCCATCATATACGACGGTGTCGGCCCCAGAGGGTTAATTATTCCCTATTTCAAAACTTCAGGGAATATTTACGGCACGGATTCCAGATTTTGGGCATTCCCAAAATTTCATGACCTTTTGACCTCTGATGACCTAATTATGTTGGCAAATTCGCCCTATTGACGTTTCAAATCCCACAAAATTTTGGAGAGGTTGTTGCGCTACAAGATCTCAGTAACATTGAGAATTGCACTGAGACGCTCTGATCGGGCTTCACTTTAACCGCTGCACACAGACAACACAATTAACATAGCAACATAAAACTATTTTTATATTGTGCCTAAAACTCTCATGAATATATTCTCTGGGTTTATAGACGTTGTTATTTTATTTGTTTTATGTAAACATGCGAGAATCACAGGCTGTCTCGCCGTTATTTTCAATGGGAGCTGCTGTGAGCTATGCTCGCTTCCTGTTCATGTTGTTCTGGGGGAAAGTGAAGTTTGCTCTTTAACGTCTTGATTATTGTTCTTTACAACACTGTTTGTCCTCTTTGTTCCAGACTAATACAAGGTCTGTCCATAAAGTATCGTACCTTTTTATTTTTTTCAAAAACTATATGGATTTCATTCATATGTTTTTACGTCAGACATGCTTGAACCCTCGTGCGCATGCGTGAGTTTTTCCACGCCTGTCGGTGACGTCATTCGCCTGTGAGCACGCCTTGTGGAAGGAGTGGTCCCGCCCCCTTGTCGGATTTTCATTGTCTGGAAATGGCGGAATGAAAAGGACTTTTTTTCCATCAGAATTTTTTCAGAAGCTGTTAGAGACTGGCACCTGGAAACCATTCGAAAAATTTATCTGGCTTTCAGTGAAAATTTTATGGGCTTCACAGAGAATAAGGACTTTAACTACAGGTTTAAGGACCCCTTTAAGGACGGTCGGTGCGCCGCGCTGCGAGCTGCGACGATGCGGCACAAACCACTGGATCATTTCTAAGCTGATGGCTCTGTGGATACGAGACTGTCGTGTGCTCTTTCTCTCGTTATCACAAGACCTGGACATCAGCCATTTTCCGACAGATTTTCACTTTTAACAAGAGATTTTGTCATGTCACGTCACGACCGATTCGCTGATGAAGCGAGACAAAGGAACACCTCTGTTTTGGAGTGTTAGAGGACAAGTTGGGACATGTCTATCTCGGCTTTCAGTGCTTACCAGTCGAGTGAGTATAAAAGAACTTGTGGAGAGCTGGATCGGCCACATCAAAATTTGGAGCCACATCCAATTTTAACACGGAACAGCTCGTATGAGTGAACCATGAAAACATTGAGCCAAAAGGCAGGTGTGAATGATCCCGCTGCAATGGTTTAGTGCATGCGACTCGTGCAGGACACCGTCGCAGTGTGAACACAGTGCAAGGGGTTGGTAAGGTTAGACCTTACTTGTGTGAAGCGTCTTGAGGCAGGTGATTTGACACTATATAAATGAAAATAAATTGAAAATTAACGCATAGTGCAGCTGCTGTGAAAAAACAACAACAACAAAAAACAAACCTACAATTTACAACAGCTCTGATTGCCAGCCAGAAACTTTACAACTGTGCTACCTTCACTGTCCTGTGAAAGGTGTGGAAAAATAACTGAAATCAACAGGGACATAAATGTATTTTTTTTAAAAAGAGAAAAAAGCATACTGATAACTGACCAAACAGCATTTGTTGCGGCGTATTTCTGCTGATACGTGACTGAAAGTGGTGTATTTGTCGCACTGTTGCCTTGTCACATAGTTCTGTGGCACGCCACTCACAGGACACGCGTGTCTTGTCAGACAGACGTGGCATTCAGATCACATGCTGCGTGTCCACATGAACTGACAGTCTGTTTCAGCTTGGACAGCCTGTCAGTGTGCACGTTGTCCAGCCCGTCGCAAAAGCAATATGCTTTTATGTATTTCTACGTGAGGACAGCAAACACACACGTGTGTGTAAATCAATCAATCAATCAATCAATTTTTTTATATAGCGCCAAATCACAACAAACAGTTGCCCCATGGCGCTTTATATTGTAAGGCAAGGCCATACAATAATTATGTAAAACCCCAACGGTCAAAACGACCCCCTGTGAGCAAGCACTTGGCTACAGTGGGAAGGAAAAACTCCCTTTTAACAGGAAGAAACCTCCAGCAGAACCAGGCTCAGGGAGGGGCAGTCTTCTGCTGGGACTGGTTGGGGCTGAGGGAGAGAACCAGGAAAAAGACATGCTGTGGAGGGGAGCAGAGATCAATCACTAATGATTAAATGCAGAGTGGTGCATACAGAGCAAAAAGAGAAAGAAACAGTGCATCATGGGAATCCCCCAGCAGTCTACGTCTATAGCAGCATAACTAAGGGATGGTTCAGGGTCACCTGATCCAGCCCTAACTATAAGCTTTAGCAAAAAGGAAAGTTTTAAGCCTAATCTTAAAAGTAGAGAGGGTGTCTGTGTCCCTGATCTGAATTGGGAGCTGGTTCCACAAGAGAGGAGCCTGAAAGCTGAAGGCTCTGCCTCCCATTCTACTCTTACAAACCCTAGGAACTACAAGTAAGCCTGCAGTCTGAGAGCGAAGCGCTCTATTGGGGTGATATGGTACTACGAGGTCCCTAAGATAAGATGGGACCTGATTATTCAAAACCTTATAAGTAAGAAGAAGAATTTTAAATTCTATTCTAGAATTAACAGGAAGCCAATGAAGAGAGGCCAATATGGGTGAGATATGCTCTCTCCTTCTAGTCCCCGTCAGTACTCTAGCTGCAGCATTTTGAATTAACTGAAGGCTTTTTAGGGAACTTTTAGGACAACCTGATAATAATGAATTACAATAGTCCAGCCTAGAGGAAATAAATGCATGAATTAGTTTTTCAGCATCACTCTGAGACAAGACCTTTCTGATTTTAGAGATATTGCGCAAATGCAAAAAAGCAGTCCTACATATTTGTTTAATATGTGCTTTGAATGACATATCCTGATCAAAAATGACTCCAAGATTTCTCACAGTATTACTAGAGGTCAGGGTAATGCCATCCACAGTAAGGATCTGGTTAGACACCATGTTTCTAAGATTTGTGGGGCCAAGTACAATAACTTCAGTTTTATCTGAGTTTAAAAGCAGGAAATTAGAGGTCATCTATGTCTTTATGTCTGTAAGACAATCCTGCAGTTTAGCTAATTGGTGTGTGTCCTCTGGCTTCATGGATAGATAAAGCTGGGTATCATCTGCGTAACAATGAAAATTTAAGCAATACCGTCTAATAATACTGCCTAAGGGAAGCATGTATAAAGTGAATAAAATTGGTCCTAGCACAGAACCTTGTGGAACTCCATAATTAACTTTACTCTGTGAAGAAGATTCCCCATTTACATGAACAAATTGTAATCTATTAGACAAATATGATTCAAACCACCGCAGCGCAGTGCCTTTAATACCTATGGCATGCTCTAATCTCTGTAATAAAATTTTATGGTCAACAGTATCAAAAGCAGCACTGAGGTCTAACAGAACAAGCACAGAGATGAGTCCACTGTCCGAGGCCATAAGAAGATCATTTGTAACCTTCACTAATGCTGTTTCTGTACTATGATGAATTCTAAAACCTGACTGAAACTCTTCAAATAGACCATTCCTCTGCAGATGATCAGTTAGCTGTTTTACAACTACCCTTTCAAGAATTTTTGAGAGAAAATGAAGGTTGGAGATTGGCCTATAATTAGCTAAGATAGCTGGGTCAAGTGATGGCTTTTTAAGTAATGGTTTAATTACTGCCACCTTAAAAGCCTGTGGTACATAGCCAACTAACAAAGATAGATTGATCATATTTAAGATCGAAGCATTAAATAATGGTAGGGCTTCCTTGAGCAGCCTGGTAGGAATGGGGTCTAATAAACATGTTGATGGTTTGGATGAAGTAACTAATGAAAATAACTCAGACAGAACAATCAGAGAGAAAGAGTCTAACCAAATACCGGCATCACTGAAAGCAGCCAAAGATAACGATACGTCTTTGGGATGGTTATGAGTAATTTTTTCTCTAATAGTTAAAATTTTGTTAGCAAAGAAAGTCATGAAGTCATTACTAGTTAAAGTTAATGGAATACTCAGCTCAATAGAGCTCTGACTCTTTGTCAGCCTGGCTACAGTGCTGAAAAGAAACCTGGGGTTGTTCTTATTTTCTTCAATTAGTGATGAGTAGAAAGATGTCCTAGCTTTACGGAGGGCTTTTTTATAGAGCAACAGACTCTTTTTCCAGGCTAAGTGAAGATCTTCTAAATTAGTGAGACGCCATTTCCTCTCCAACTTACGGGTTATCTGCTTTAAGCTACGAGTTTGTGAGTTATACCATGGAGTCAGACACTTCTGATTTAAAGCTCTCTTTTTCAGAGGAGCTACAGCATCCAAAGTTGTCTTCAATGAGGATGTAAAACTATTGACGAGATACTCTATCTCCCTTACAGAGTTTAGGTAGCTACTCTGCACTGTGTTGGTATATGGCATTAGAGAACATAAAGAAGGAATCATATCCTTAAACCTAGTTACAGCGCTTTCTGAAAGACTTCTAGTGTAATGAAACTTATTCCCCACTGCTGGGTAGTCCATCAGAGTAAATGTAAATGTTATTAAGAAATGATCAGACAGAAGGAAGTTTTCAGGGAATACTGTTAAGTCTTCTATTTCCATACCATAAGTCAGAACAAGATCTAAGATATGATTAAAGTGGTGGGTGGACTCATTTACTTTTTGAGCAAAGCCAATAGAGTCTAATAATAGATTAAATGCAGTGTTGAGGCTGTCATTCTCAGCATCTGTGTGGATGTTAAAATCGCCCACTATAATTATCTTATCTGAGCTAAGCACTAAGTCAGACAAAAGGTCTGAAAATTCACAGAGAAACTCACAGTAACGACCAGGTGGACGATAGATAATAACAAATAAAACTAGTTTTTGGGACTTCCAATTTGGATGGACAAGACTAAGAGTCAAGCTTTCAAATGAATTAAAGCTCTGTCTGGGTTTTTGATTAATTAATAAGCTGGAATGGAAGATTGCTGCTAATCCTCCGCCCCGGCCCGTGCTATGAGCATTCTGACAGTTAGTGTGACTCGGGGGTGTTGACTCATTTAAACTAACATATTCATCCTGCTGTAACCAGGTTTCTGTAAGGCAGAATAAATCAATATGTTGATCAATTATTATATCATTTACCAACAGGGACTTAGAAGAGAGAGACCTAATGTTTAATAGACCACATTTAACTGTTTTAGTCTGTGGTGCAGTTGAAGGTGCTATATTATTTTTTCTTTTTGAATTTTTATGCTTAAATAGATTTTTGCTGGTTATTGGTAGTCTGGGAGCAGGCACCGTCTCTACGGGGATGGGGTAATGAGGGGATGGCAGGGGGAGAGAAGCTGCAGAGAGGTGTGTAAGACTACAACTCTGCTTCCTGGTCCCAACCCTGGATAGTCACGGTTTGGAGGATTTAAGAAAATTGGCCAGATTTCTAGAAATGAGAGCTGCTCCATCCAAAGTGGGATGGATGCCGTCTTTCCTAACAAGACCAGGTTTTCCCCAGAAGCTTTGCCAATTATCTATTGCTATTCAAGATTCCGAAATGCGCGCGTACTCAGCCTTTTTCAATGTTCATTTCATACTTGCAGCTGCGTGTGTTCGCCTTTTAATGTGTGCACACAGTCGCGTGTACCATGCCGCTATTAAACCGGTTCAGTGCTATTTTCTGCCTCTGTGGAAGTGCGCTCTGTTCTCTACTGCAGGTGTGGTGCGGCTCAAAAACAGAGTCATTTAACATTATTATTATTATTTTTTTTTTTTTGTCTTGGTGGATCACTTTCATTGTGTCCAGATGCTGCTGAGTCTGGCTGTGGTAAAGGCTGCTCTGAACAAAACACTGTGACTCCTTAAACTTTTAAACCTCTGGTTGCTCCAATTAGGTCCGCTGATTTCATCAGACCTGATCAATCAGGGCGTTTGTTGATCGCACCGACATGCAGCGAGTGCACGTTTATTTTAAAGAGTCACAGCTGTTTTCAGGTTTGATCAGACCTGATCGATCAGGGCGTTTGATGAGTGCACCGACATGCAGCGAGTGCGCTTTTATTTTAAAGTCACAGGTTCGATCAGACACAGAGAGAGAAAGAGAGGGAGAGACAGAGCGAGAGTGAGGGAGAGTGCGCGCGAGAGAGAGAGTGAGCGACCGACCTGCTGTTTCTGTATTTCTGAGTTGAGGTTCAATTCCCTGTTCTGATCACACACAGGGGCTGTGGGCTGTGTGATCATGTGTTCAGCTGATTCCTCTGGATTCAGACTTGCATGCAGTAACGCTGTGCTGCGCAGACCTGCTTAAAACTGTATCCAGCGCTCTACGCGGAAGAAAATGAAACATGTTTAATTTCCTCCATCCTACGCGCGTAGACCTCAACATACTCCTGCGTAGAGAGCAAAAACTTGACGAACAGCTGCTAAAAGTGGGCATAGAGCTGCTCCACTCAGTGTAGAGGATACGTTGCAATGAGCAGCTCTACGAATATGCCAATGTGAAAGGGGCTTAAGTGAGTGGCAAAACAATGGGCAGCATGCTGGTGGTGACATTACATGCAAATCCTCTGTAAATTACAACAACTGAAAAACATTCATTGTTTATCATCATTTAGAAGCATTAGTATGTATTGTTTTTATTTTATTTTATTTGTAGTACAGATAGTGTGAGTGAGTGAGTGAGTGACTGATTACAACTGTCTTTATCTATTATTCCAGTTTTGCTTTAAATTAAATGCACTCACCAAATATAGCATCAAGCTCAGTGTTATCCAGTTGTGGCTTTGATTCCACATCTTTGTGGCCCCGTGACTGCCTCCCAGTCAAACTTGACTTGGACAGCGTGTCTTTACCATAGATGAGCACTGCAAGATCCCCAATGTACAATGCTGAACTTGCAGTCCGCAGAGACCTCAGTTTTAGTCTTGGGACTTTTACATCACAACCTGGCGTAAAGAGACACCTGCAAAACATCTGAATATTACTCACCAAATAATGATGAAATAACTACTTAAAATTTTCTTTGAAAATCTATCTATTCGTCAGTGCAGTGAATATGCATAGGCCTATAGTCTATAGACTAACTCCATAACGTGAAATTTGGGGGCATCATCATAGCATTTCCAAATCCATCATGATTTGTATCCGGTACAAAATTGATGAATATGCTTTTTTCTAACGTATGTGTACAATCACAGGGTGTAGAGAGAAACTGTATAGCAAACATTTCCCCACATGGATAAACACATACACTATCAATGCATTTTGAGGTATTTACCATATCATCAGGGTCAGACAACACTTGAGAGGCGGGTGCACAAACTTGTCGGTCTGATGTGGGTGTTGACCAGGTGGATGCAGGAGTCAAGATCTGAACTGTCATTTTTTCTATGATCTCTTTCAGCATTGTCACTACTGCTGGAAGCTCTGTAAAGGGAATGAAAACAAGGCAACAGAGGCTTTGCATCATTACTGTTTTGAGACCATTTTAAAACATTAAATTAGTCATTTTTGTTATGAAGACCGTGACTGGACGTGGAGCTGATTAGGCAGGAACAGGAAGCAGGAGGAGACTGAATTAGCCATAACCTATAAATGTCAGGTTGAAGCCAGGTGTGAACCTTTTTCCACACTTGGCAGCAGATCCCAGCTCTCCCTGCCAGTAATTGTTTGTCTGTATGATTTGTGAGTCTCTTTTTTCAGATTTCAATGCTTCAGTATGGGAGTATATGAAAATTTCAGTTTATTGTGTCAAGTTTAGTTCATTATGCCTGACCTGCACACCCACAGTGTTTGTCTTACCTCGGGAATCAGTATGGCCACATCTTCAGTTGTTAAAAACTGTTTTTTTTGTAATTTACTTTAGGCTATTTGAATTGATAAACAGAAAATACCTCTCATAGCATCTAGTATCTCTTTCCCATGGTCTGCTTTCAGGCTCTCAATTTCTCTCTGAAGCTCTTTCATTTCCTTCTGTGTCCCACTCCAGTTTTTGGGCAGCTGCTCCTCATCTGATGACTCCTCATTTGAATTGGTCGACTACACCAAAACACATGAAATCAATCAATCAATCAATTTTTTTTATATAGCGCCAAATCACAACAAACAGTTGCCCCAAGGCGCTTTATATTGTAAGGCAAGGCCATACAATAATTATGTAAAACCCCAACGGTCAAAACGACCCCCTGTGAGCAAGCACTTGGCTACAGTGGGAAGGAAAAACTCCCTTTTAACAGGAAGAAACCTCCAGCAGAACCAGGCTCAGGGAGGGGCAGTCTTCTGCTGGGACTGGTTGGGGCTGAGGGAGAGAACCAGGAAAAAGACATGCTGTGGAGGGGAGCAGAGATCGATCACTAATGATTAAATGCAGAGTGGTGCATACAGAGCAAAAAGAGAAAGAAACAGTGCATCATGGGAACCCCCCAGCAGTCTACGTCTATAGCAGCATAACTAAGGGATGGTTCAGGGTCACCTGATCCAGCCCCAACTATAAGCTTTAGCAAAAAGGAAAGTTTTAAGCCTAATCTTAAAAGTAGAGAGGGTGTCTGTCTCCCTGATCTGAATTGGGAGCTGGTTCCACAGGAGAGGAGCCTGAAAGCTGAAGGCTCTGCCTCCCATTCTACTCTTACAAACCCTAGGAACTACAAGTAAGCCTGCAGTCTGAGAGCGAAGCGCTCTATTGGGGTGATATGGTACTACGAGGTCCCTAAGATAAGATGGGACCTGATTATTCAAAACCTTATAAGTAAGAAGAAGAATTTTAAATTCTATTCTAGAATTAACAGGAAGCCAATGAAGAGAGGCCAATATGGGTGAGATATGCTCTCTCCTTCAAAGAAATCAAAGAATCAGGCAGAAAATCCACAACATAATTATTGCCTCAACTCAAAATGATATAGTCGTCAAATATTTTACCTCTGAAGGTATTTTTTTTTTGCCAGCTGCTTCTTCAGCTCTTCTATAATTTGGTTTGCCAACTCTTTTTCAGCACATGTTGACTTCTTTCTCTTCTGTCAAAATTATAATTCAGTTTTGGATGTTTATAACAGGCATATAAAATAGAATCCATGTTAATGATGATTTAGTTACATTTACAGAATCAACTACACCACTGATGATCATACCAAAAATGTGTAATTTAAAACAAAAATCATATAACTATGGAGTTAAGTTTTATCCACACCAGAAATGATAAAGAAATGTCACTTACAATCAACTGGTGTCATACTAAGGTATTTATCAAGGTACCTACCTTTTTTGATGGTACTTCATGATCCTCTTCCACATCTTTCCACTTGCTGTTCGGCTTACTCTTCCTTTTGTTTGCTTCTTGCCAGATGTCTTCACCCTTTATGAATTCCTGTCTCTTCTTGCAGATTCACTGTAGTTGTCTGTGTAAGAAACAAGATCAAATTAAAAGCTTGTGGGATCTCTTTCGCATATTTAAACACCTATTAAAATATGGAAAAAACCTGTAGAAACTACCACAGGCCAAACATGTAGGTTTAAGAGTGCAAAATGGGGTTTAAGAGTTCAAAATTAAATGTACACTTACAGTATAATCTGAATTACTTATTAATAATAGTATAATATCTATGCTAATTATTTATTTTATGTTAGCTATCAACTATTTGTGTTATTTGTTTGGACGTTCTGAGAAATATGTTAAGTTTTACTCTATCATGTGTCCAGGGGAAACCACCCCGTTGGTGAGAGCCAGTAACATTAGAAATCTGAGACTAACCACACCCACTATTAAGACCTACATTGTATAAAACTGTTGTACAAGTTACTTCATGTGCCTTTCACAAGATGGACGCTGTCTGTGAGGGTCCCAGGCCTGGTTTCTAACGTAACCTTGAATAACTCAAAATGAGGAATACAATGGTTTGGTTTTTGGTAAGGGACAGAATTTTACATAAAAGAACCAGGTAGAAATAACAATATTCATTCTGCCAAATTCACTACCTATTTTGCCTTCAAAAAGAAAAATAAATATGATGACCAAAACAAAGAAGTCAAAGGTGCCAACCATGGAAATAGAGACCTGGAATGGACATCACGTGACTAGCGGCGTGCCACACAGCGGCCATTACTAAGGGTGGAAAGAGCGCCTTGAGCCAGTTAAGGCACCTGTTAAACAGAAGTGAAATGAGGGGAAAAAAGGCAACCAGTGCTTCACCATCAACTGCACCAACTACAAAAGCAAATTCTCCAATACTAAAATGAATTGTACAAGAGCATTAATGTAATTATGTAAAACAAATGTCTATTTTAAAGTCATTATGTCGCAATTTAATATTGATATACTGAGACTATAACTCAATACCATAAGTTCTTTTCATTAAGCTGCGTTCACATGCATACGAGGTCTGTCCAAAAAGTAACGGACCTTTTTATTTTTTTCAAACCTATATGGATTTGAATCATGTGCGCTTGCATCAGCCAAGCTTGAACCTTTGTGCGCATGCGTGAGTTTTTTCACGCCTGTCGGTTGCGTCATTCGCCTGTGGGCAGGCTTTGAGTGAGCACTGGTCCAGCCCCCTCGTCAGATTTTCATTGTCAGGGAAATGGCTGAGCGACTGCCGCTTTGCTCCATGAAAATTTTTTCAGAAACTGTGTGAGACAGCCAGGTGGAAACCATTCGCAAAATTCAGATGGCTTTCGGTGAAGATTCTATCGGCGTCACACAGATTAAGGACCATTACAACCGGATTAAAGACGGCCCACATCGGCGGAGGGCACGCCGCGCTCCGAGCGGCCATCGACAGGCTGAAACGACCAGATCGTTTCCAAAGTGAAGGCTGTGTTGATCCGGCACGTCGTGTGACTACCAGAGAAATCGCAGAAAATGTGGACATCAGCACTTTTGCGGCACATTCCACTGTTACAGGAGATTTTGTAATGAAAGACGTGTGGAGGAATTCGCGCATCGGGACGGAGCCACTCATGGTGCACAACAAACACCTCCGTGTTGGAAGTCTCACAGGACATGTTGTGGCATGCCCAGCTGTTACACAATTTCTCGGATACTCACTCGACTGAAAAGCCACCGAAAGCCGTCTGAATCTTCCGAATGGTTTCCAACAAAAGGTTCAAGCTTGGCTGATGCAAGCGCACATGATTCAAATCCATATAGTTTTTGAAAAAAATTAAAAGGTCCATTACTTTTTGGACAGACCTCGTACAAATACGGAAACAAAAATATTTAATATATGATAAAAATATGATATGTACATGGTGGTCACAGGCGGCATTTAAATTTTAACAGTGTGGTTGGAGGGGATGGAGGAGGTACTTTTTACCCTGACTGAGGGTCAAAAGTCATAAATTCTGAATGGCTTTATATCTACTTGTAATAAAATGTTAGTAAAAATCATATATATGTTGTTAATACAACTTACAAGGCTTCATTTATAAAAATCCATTGAGAATTATGATGACGGAAAAAAAAATCACAGAAAATGAACAGAATTTTCCCCCAAATTTCCATACTTTACATAAAACTTTTTTTCTACCCAGGCATGTATGGGTTCATTAGAAAGAGCAATTAAAGGGCTTTAAGTGAGAAAAGTAGCACAGTTTGTCATAATTTCCCCAAATTTCTGCATTTTACATAAAAGTTCTTTTTTGACCCACGCAAGCATAGGTTCTTTTGAAAGAGCTTTCATTTATTAAAATGCGTTAAGAAATAGTGACATTAGTGCAAAAAAACCGGTCAGTTTATTATTGATGATCGCACATCTCCATCCTTAGTAAATGTGCTGCCCTGTCCTGAGCTACACTAATAGATTGAGGCGGCATGTCCATTCCGGGTCTCTATTTCCATGGTGCCAACCGAACAACTAGTTTTTTTTGGGGGGGACATGTAGCGCTATGACAAACGGGAATTTTCATTGCCATAACGCCAAAACAAGGGCTAATTTTCTCATCCTCGACATTGTAAATGGTAAATAACAATGATAGCCGCTAGTTGACAATGATACAAGCTAAGCTGTCCAGGTCCCACTTTGAGAACAATGCTATCAAGCTAACTGAGAAACAATACAACTAACAACTTACCACCAACCATCAAAACCTTTGCTGGGAAAAAGGCTGGCTCTGACTTTTTCCTGCCTTTCATGTCCCACTTTATCTCCATCCATCCGTCTTCTTCTTCTATATCAGGGCACTGAGTGATTACTTTTGGACATTGTTGCTGATCGTCAGTACTCATCCATGAAATCTTCCCAACTTCCACAGTCTTGTCCTTGAAATAATAAATGGCAAATGACATTGATGTATCTAATGCTGAAAATTAACAGAGTTTTAGCTATGTCTTCTCCTCCTTTTCGTTTCCTTGTCAACGTGACCGTTTTTTTTTTTTTTTTTTTTGCCAGGGAGACTGGTGAGCGCAAATTTAAAATTGGACGGCTCCCATTGGCTGCCAGGTAGGGGTGGAACCATGGCCAGAAGTGCCAGAAATTTCTCTGAGCGCGACACTATCAGGCAGCTGGAGCTGGAAGAAGAAGCTGAGCTAGCATATTAGAATTAATATGGCGAAACGGCGTGGACTTTATAAAAGATATTTGGATGATTACACAGCAGAGATTCCAAGGACTACCAAGCACAGATGGAAAGTAAAAGTAAGTAACAGATAATGAATTAAAACTTTTACGTTTTATGGGCCTTTCACACTCAACACGTCAGAGGTGTCAAAATCGGTCTAAAAAGCATTATTTTCAATGAGATGCGTTGCTTTTTTAGATGCGTGAGCGTTGCGTCAAAAGCTGAGCTAAAGCGACGGGAGCTCGCATTGCCGCGTGTCGGTGGGCTGACGTGGTCAAAGTTCAACCCAATTCAACTTTTGACACTCTGAGCCATGGAAATATAGTCCTGGAATGGACGTGTGCGCCTCAATCTATTAGTGTTGTCAGGACAGGGCGGCGCCATTACTAAGGGTGATGTGCCGATCATCAATAATAAACTGACTGCTTTTTTTTTTGCACTAACGTCGCTATTTCTTAACACATATGAATAAATCTAGGCTTGTTTTAAAGCCCTTTGAAAGCTCTTTCTAATCAAAAAAAAAAGGGAAAGAAATCTTTATATAAAATGCAGAAATTTGGGTAAATTATGACAAACTGTGCTGCTTTTCTCACTCTATTGTCGTTATTTGTTAACAGATTTTAATAAAAGTAGGCTTGTTTTAAAGCCCTTTAATTGCTCTTTCTAATGCACCCATACCTTGGTAGAAAAAAATGTTTTATGTAAAGTGTGGAAATTTGGGGAATTTACTGTGGTTTTTTCTGTTTTTTTTTCTCGATGGATTTTTATAAATGAAGCCTTGTAAGTTGTATTCAAGCTGATTAAAAGCTTGGATAAAAAATCCTTATGTATTTAACCCCTTAACGCCCATCGTCGCATATATGCTACAATCTCTGACTCAAATATGCAACTTAACAAATTGACCTGTATGCCTGTTGTCGCAAATTTGCAACATACCATCATTATTATTATAACATTATAACATAAAGTCATTACCAGAATACCCAATATTACTATCTAGTTTTTGTGCAAAAGTGAAATTAATAATCTCAACATTATTTACCATCTACTTAAAGGCAAAAACACACACAAAACATTTTTTTATATACAGCTATATAAATTCGGGTGTTAAGGGGTTAAATATAAATCTGAAGTATGCCTTGCCATTGTGGTCACTTACCTTGCTGCTTTTTCCACTGTAATATTACTGCTAGTCTTTTAATAACAATATATATATATATATATGCGTGTGTGTGTGTGTGTGTGTGTGTGTGATTTTTGCTAGCATTTTATTACAAGTAGATATAAAGCCATTCACCATCCCTGGTTCTCAAGACCAGGCACCTAAGTGGCTCTACTCTACTCTTTTCTACTCTCCTATTTTACTCTTCCTTTTTAGATATTTAGATATACCTTTATATACTAGCATAGTTCCACCTTAGAATTGGAATATAATATATAAGATATACCTTACTGAATTTTCATATCATATTAAACAACAACTGCAAGTGTGTGTGTGTGTGTGTGTGTGTATATATATATATATATATATATATATATATATATATATATATATATATATATATATATATATATATAAAACATTTTTGTTTCCGTATTTGTATGCATGTGAATGCAGCTTAATGAAAAGAACTTATGGCGTTGAGTTATAGTCTAAGTATATCTATTAAATTGCAACATAACGACTTTAAAATAGACATTTGTTTTACATAATTACATTAAGGCTATTGTACAGTTCATTTTAGTATTGGAGAATTTGTTTTTTGTAATTGGTGCAGTTGATGGTGAAGCACTGGCTGCCTTTTCTCCCCTCATTTCACTTCTGTTTAACTGGCTCAAGGCGTTCTCTCCACCCTTGTAATGGCCGCCCTGCAGCACGCCGCTAGTCATGTGGTGTCCATTCCAGGTCTCTATTTCCATGTTCTGAGCTGTGACATAGCTTTGTGCTGTCCAATAGGAACGATGCGTCAGGTCAACACACGGAAGACTAGTGGCAGAAACCACTGATATGTACAAAACAGATCGGTGAAGAAACCACTGATCTGTACAAAAGGGATCGGTGCAGAAACCACTGATCTGTACAAAACATTAACGTGTCACAGGACTGCTCATTTATAGAGCAGTTTTCTGAAGACAAATCCTTGGAAATGTTTTTGTTGTTGTTGTTTGTTACCTCAAAATTTCTGATTACTGTTAAAAAAAAGTTTAGAACACTTGTAATTAAAATAGCTAAATAAATCAATAAATGGTTATTTAGAAACCTTTCATCTGTAAATTAAAACCACCTGTTATTTCAGATTACATAATTTCTTGTTTAACATAAGGAACCTTGGACATTTATTTTTAGACAAATAAAATAACATGGAAAATTTGTAAATTTTTTAAGTCTGGTAGATTATTTATATCTCATTTCAACCAGAAAAACAGACACCGTAAATAAATACAAATGTTTATTACAAATGCAACAGGAAATAATTTAACAATGACTGCAGTGTGATTGTAAAGTAGGATTTCTGTGACATAAACCTCATGATGAATTTTTTTTATAGTCATTTAAAATTGTAATTACGTCAAAATATACTCAACAAAAATATAAACGCAACACTTTTGGTTTTGCTCCCATTTTGTATGAGATGAACTCAAAGATCTAAAACTTTTTCCACATACACAATATCACCATTTCCCTCAAATATTGTTCACAAACCAGTCGAAATCTGTGATAGTGAGCAGTTCTCCTTTGCTGAGATAATCCATCCCACCTCACATGTGTGCCATATCAAGATGCTGATTAGACACCATGATTAGTGCACAGGTGTGCCTTAGACTGCCCACAATAAAAGGCCACTCTGAAAGGTGCAGTTTTGTTTTATTGGGGGGGGATACCAGTCAGTATCTGGTGTGACCACCATTTGCCTCATGCAGTGCAACACATCTCCTTCGCATCATCCGTGAAGAGAACACCTCTCCAACATGCCAAACGCCAGCGAATGTGAGCATTTGCCCACTCAAGTCGGTTACGACGACCAACTGGAGTCAGGTCGAGACCCCGATGAGGACGACGAGCATGCAGATGAGCTTCCCTGAGACGGTTTCTGACAGTTTGTGCAGAAATTCTTTGGTTATGCAAACCGATTGTTTCAGCAGCTGTCCAAGTGGCTGGTCTCAGACGATCTTAGAGGTGAACATGCTGGATGTGGAGGTCCTGGGCTGGTGTGGTTACACGTGGTCTGCGGTTGTGAGGCTGGTTGGATGTACTGCCAAATTCTCTGAAACGCCTTTGGAGACGGCTTATGGTAGAGAAATGAACATTCAATACACGAGCAACAGCTCTGGTTGACATTCCTGCTGTCAGCATGCCAATTGCACACTCCCTCAAATCTTCCGACATCTGTGGCATTGTGCTGTGTGATAAAACTGCACCTTTCAGAGTGGCCTTTTATTGTGGGCAGTCTAAGGCACACCTGTGCACTAATCATGGTGTCTAATCAGCATCTTGATATGGCACACATGTGAGGTGGGATGGATTATCTCAGCAAAGGAGAAGTGCTCACTATCACAGATTTCGACTGGTTTGTGAACAATATTTGAGGGAAATGTGATATTGTGTATGTGGAAAAAGTTTTAGATCTTTGAGTTCATCTCATACAAAATGGGAGCAAAACCAAAAGTGTTGCGTTTATATTTTTGTTGAGTGTATGTAACTGCCTTTAATGTTATCAGAACAGTCATTTCTAAAATATGAATTTGAGCACAATAAGTGGAGAGCTTCTACCTGTGCAAATGTCTTTTGACTTTGATTTCGTGGACATTTTTAGTGATCCATTCAATTATTGTTAAAATATAAAATGAAACAGCTTTTTTAAAAATTAATAAAATAGTTGCTGTTGAAAGAGCCTTTTATTTAGAAGAAGGTGATGTTATGCTGGATTCTCACGAAAAGATGGTCTCTTCTGCAGCTTTGAACTCTGGTGGTGTTGCTGAAGACACCTTTGTCCTATTTTTTTTAGAGCAGAGATGTTTTCTTTCGACTGGACTTCATGGTGTTCAACTCATCAATGGAAGTTTGGTTGTCTGCACAGCAAATGTTCCTCATTGGGACAAATAAAAATATGTCTTAAAATATAAAGAAACACTAAACAGTTTATATATATAAAGAAAAGGGAAAAAAAATGATGGAAAAAAAAACACCCGAAAAAAAAAATATTTAAAGTTTAACTTTTGTGGTCTCCAAAAAAAAGCTGTACCTTTATTTGGTAAAAATAAAAAAGACTGAACCATTTACAAATTAAAGCGTTCACTCAGATCAACTGTGCTAAAAGGCTAAAAGCCAAATCCCGGTTTCTCCTTGCGGGTCGGCCCGCTGTCGCGGTTCGATCAATATCCCACCAAGTCGTCGGACCTCCCTTGGTCAGCGTCACTCCAAAAAGTAGCTGGAAAAAAAAAGCTGCTCCCTGCAGGGTGATGGGAAAATCCTTCTGCTGTTTTTTTAAAGCTTTTTTGTGGTTCAGACAATGCAAATTCAAGATGGCGATCGCTGAAATTTTTTTGTAGAATTATAATAAAGATAACCATATTGACACAGAAGACCACTGGAGTAACATTTCCAGCAGTGAAAATGAAGATGATGAACTCGACACTGAGAAACCAACCACAAGCCAATTGGATGTGGACATCTCAGAGGTGAATGCACCATTCTATGGGATAGTTTATACACGCTATGTTTAATCTTTTGATTAATTACTTCAAGTGATCTTTTTCCCTTGTCAACCTGTAGAATGACAAAGCTCTGCCACATTCTGAAGAAGACTTGATTGGTGATGCCATTGATGAAGCTGAAAATCAGGCTGACGGCGAAGACGTGATGGAGGGGATTACAAGAGGAAATTAACCTGAATTTCCAGCAGTATGTAGACACTGGTTCAATAAAACATTGTTAGTAGTTACTGTTTGCACGTTACATACAATTGGAACATTTGGAGACAACACTACATAATAATAATGATGATAATACATACTGTATGTGTAAACTGTTGCTCATTCTAATTTATACATGCTTTTTCTATCTCTTTTTTTCCTATATCCATAGGGCATTGAAGACAAGCAGATGGTGACAAGCCCCTATATCCTGGTGCACCTTTTTCAAAAGGACAAAGTTTATTGATGCTGATGTCCTATGTGCTGTGTAACAACTTAACAGGCAAAGCACTTACTCATTTACTGAAACTGTTCAACCTAATGTTTCCAGGTTTGATTCCACCCTCACATTACCTTTTCCACAAAGAATTTGGAAGTTCATCACAGTATGAATTTCACTTGTATTGTGAAAAATGTTTAGCATACCTTGGCATTAGTGCCCACTGTCCCTTTCATTGTACCAGTTGCAACACAGTATTTGATGCCAACACAAGTTTAAAAAAGGGCTTCTACTTTCTGGTAATTCCTCTTCATGCACAGATTAAACAACTTCTGCAAGGAACATGATGCCAGTCTTACTGAAAAAAGTAGATGCTATGGTGTTTTTACTGACATACAGTCTGGTGGAGCGTATCAAAAATTGTGTGACAGTAGAGTCCTTGGAAAAGATGATTTGACCCTGATTTGGAATTGCGATGGTGCACTAGTGTTCAAAAGCTCTAAATGTAGCCAGAAATAACCAGAAATAAGAAAAAGGCACATTTTGATGTCAGCATTATGGTTTGGGTCAACAAAACCATCTATGTTCACATTGCTGACACCATTCGTGAAAGAAGCACTATTAGAGAATGAAGGTATTGACTGGCAAGACAGACAAGGACACGGTCATGTTTCCAAAGTGTTTGTTCTGATTTGCAACTCTGATTCTGTGGCTCGTCCGTTGCTTCGCAACACCAAACAGTTCAATGGTTTTTACGGCTGTGATTTTTGCTTGCACAGAGGTGGTAAATCGTATCCATACAAACAACCCGAACCCCCACTTAGAAATGAGAGGGATCATTTCAGTCATGCAATGTCAGGTACAACTAATGAGCCAGTGGAGTCAAAGGGCCATCTCCTTTAATGAAACTTCAACACTTCCAAATGATAAATGGCTTCATTCCTGAATATCAACACAATGTGTGCCTTGGAGTCACTCGACAACTTTCTACACTGTGATTTGATACAAGAAACAGTGATTCCCCCTGGTACGTGGGTAAAGAGATAGATGAAATTGACAGACGTAAAAATCAAACCACCAGTTGAGATTACTAGGACACCAAGGTCACTGACTGAAAGGAAGTTCTGGAAAGCGTCAGAGTGGTGAGCATTTCTCCTTTTCTATTCTCTACCTGTACTGAAGGGCATACTCCCTGCAAGATTTTGGAACCATTTGTCCCTGGTAGTGTTTGGCATATATACATTACTGCAGGATACCAAAACGACCAAAAGCATCTTGATAGCAGAGCTAGCACTAAAAAAAATGCCATTGTGCTCCAAAGACTGTATGGGAAAAACAAAATGACTTTTAATATCCACTTGGTAACCCACACTGCCATTATGGGCCACATCAACCTTTTCATTTAAATCCAATATCAATGCTCTCATGAAGTATTTTCATGGAACA
Organism: Thalassophryne amazonica; assembly: GCF_902500255.1. Classification (NCBI taxonomy): domain Eukaryota; kingdom Metazoa; phylum Chordata; class Actinopteri; order Batrachoidiformes; family Batrachoididae; genus Thalassophryne; species Thalassophryne amazonica. Next base: position 100,093,929 of record NC_047103.1, on the reverse strand, counting down.
CAGTATGTCCCCTCACAAATAGTCAGAACATTTTTGTTTGAATTGCCAGAAAGGGCTAAGAACACAATACACGCAGAACATGAAAAGGTTCAGTCATTTGTTGAAGAAATTTACTTTAGTAAAAAGAAAACAGAAAATTGTGAAATACTAAATGAAAATGTCAGAGGCTGGGGTCATCCCCCTGTGCAAACAAGTATAAATATGCCATATAGGCTTTCCATTGAAAAGTGGTGTGGACATATAAGCAAGTGCTTTTGGTCTTACAACCTTTTTTTGGTCGATGGAGCTGTGTATCACAGTCAAAACTATGACAGACTAAAGAAGAGATACAATAGTGCTGCATGCTTGAAAGATGGTACATTTTGTTTAATTAATGACTTGGTTATTTTTAAACAAACATGTTCACATCAAATCCCTGCTTTTTGTTCATGTGGCAAACTATGCTGTGTTTTAGTTGAGGTACTTAGTAAATCAGACAGGCCTGTATGTAAAGATTCACAAATTGATGTACAAAGGACTTTCCTATATGTTGTTAAACCAGTAAAAATCTATTTAAGCATAAAAATTCTAAAAGAAAAAATAATATAGCACCTTCAACTGCACCACAGACTAAAACAGTTAAATGTGGTCTATTAAACATTAGGTCTCTCTCTTCTAAGTCCCTGTTAGTAAATGATATAATAATTGATCAACATATTGATTTATTCTGCCTTACAGAAACCTGGTTACAGCAGGATGAATATGTTAGTTTAAATGAGTCAACACCCCCGAGTCACACTAACTGCCAGAACGCTCGTAGCACGGGCCGAGGCGGAGGATTAGCAGCAATCTTCCATTCCAGCTTATTAATTAATCAAAAACCCAGACAGAGCTTTAATTCATTTGAAAGCTTGACTCTTAGTCTTGTCCATCCGAATTGGAAGTCTCAAAAACCAGTTTTATTTGTTATTATCTATCGTCCACCTGGTTGTTACTGTGAGTTTCTTTGTGATTTTTCAGACCTTTTGTCTGACTTAGTGCTTAGCTCAGATAAGATAATTATAGTGGGTGATTTTAACATCCACATAGATGCTGAGAATGACAGCCTCAACACTGCATTTAATCTATCATTAGACTCAGTTGGCTTCGCTCAAAATGTAAATGAGTCCACCCACCACTTTAACCACACATTAGATCTTGTTCTGACATATGGCATAGAAATTGAAGACTTAACAGTATTCCCTGAAAACCCCTTTTTGTCTGATCATTTCTTAATAACATTTACATTTACTTTAATGGACTACCCAGCAGTGGGGAATAAGTTTCATTACAGTAGAAGTCTTTCAGAAAGCGCTGTAACTAGGTTTAAGGATATGATTCCTTCTTTGTTATGTTCTTCAATGCCATGCCACAGTGCAGAGTAGCTACCTAAACTCTGTGAGTGAGATAGATTATCCCGTCAATAGCTTTACATCCTCATTGAGCACAACTTTGGATGCTGTAGCTCCTCTGAAAAAGAGAGCCTTAAATCAGAAGTGCCTGACTCCGTGGTTTAACCCACAAACTCACAGCTTAAAGCAGATAAACCATAAGCTGGAGAGGAAATGGCGTCTCACTAATTTAGAAGATTTTCATTTAGCCTGGAAAAAGAGTCTGTTGCTCTATAAAAAAGCCCTCCGTAAAGTTAGGACATCTTACTATTCATCACTAATTAAAGAAAATAGGAACAACCCCAGGTTTCTTTTCAGCACTGTAGCCAGGCTGACAAAGAGTCAGAGCTCTATTGAGCCGAGTATTCCTTTAACTTTAACTAGTAATGACTTCATGACTTTCTTTGCAAATAAAATTGCAGGAATGTCTTTCAGACATAAAGACATGGATGACCTCTAATTTCCTGCTTTTAAATTCAGATAAAACTGAAGTTATTGTACTTGGCCCCACAAATCTTAGAAACATGGTGTCTAACCAGATCCTTACTCTGGATGGCATTACCCTGACCTCCAGTAATACTGTGAGAAATCTTGGAGTCATTTTTGATCAGGATATGTCCTTCAATGCACATATTAAGCAAATATGTAGGACTGCTTTTTTTTGCATTTGCGCAATATCTCTAACATTAGAAAGGTCTTGTCTCAGAGTGATGCTGAAAAACTAATTCATGCATTTATTTCATCTAGGCTGGACTATTGTAAATCATTATTATCAGGTTGTCCTCAAAGCTCCCTGTAAAGCCTTCAGTTAATTCAAAATGCTGCAGCTAGAGTACTGACAGGGACTAGAAGGAGAGAGAATATTTCACCCATATTGGCTTCTCTTCATTGGCTCCCTGTTAATTCCAGAATAGAATTTAAAATTCTTCTTCTTACTTATAAGGTTTTGAATAATCAGGTCCCATCTTATCTTAGGGACCTCATAGTACCCCAATAGAGCACTTCGCTCTCAGACTGCAGGCTTACTTGTAGTTCCTAGGGTTTGTAAGAGTAGAATGGGCGGCAGAGCCTTCAGCTTTCAGGCTCCTCTCCTGTGGAACCAGCTCCCAATTCAGATTAGGGAGAAAGACACCCTCTCTACTTTTAAGATTAAGCTTAAAGCTTTCCTTTTTGCTAAAGCTTATAGTTAGGGCTGGATCAGGTGACCCTATAGACTTAGACTGCTGGGGGGTTCCCTTGATGCACTGAGTGTTTCTTTTTATTCACCTCTTTTTGCTCTGTATGCACCACTCTGCATTTAATCATTAGTGATTGATCTCTGCTCTCTTCCACAGCATGTCTTCTTCCTGATTCTCTCCCCTCAACCCCAACCAGTCCCAGCAGAAGACTGCCCTTCCCTGAGTCTGGTTCTGCTGGAGGTTTCTTCCTGTTAAAAGGGAGTTTTTCCTTCCCACTGTCGCCAAGTGCTTGCTCATAGGGGGTCGTTTTGACCGTTGGGGTTTTTCTGTAATTATTGTACGGCTTTTGCCTTACAATATAAAGCACCTTGGGGCAACTGTTTGTTGTGATTTGGCGCTTTTTAAATAAAATTGATTTGATTTGATTAAAAAACTGAAACTGTTAATGCTTCCTGCCTGACATGATAAAAACAAAATGTGTTCTTGTTGAAACAGCTGATGCTATGTACATAACACCATTGCCAAACCCTTATGAAAGGGACTAGCTTGATCAATAAAATCAAGTCAAAAGTTTTTCTGTTTTTGTGTATGATTTTAAGGTACAAAAGATAATGCAATTGAACACACATACTATGTGCTGTAAAGTTTTGAACTCCATCATTATATTATATTAATATATAAATTAAATGTTAAGCATGAGTCAATGGCTTGACTTAGTATATCTTGCTCCAAGTGCATAATAAGTGTTAGTACTTTGTGGCAGAAAGACGTAAAAAGTATATAAAGTATAAGTTTTAGAATTAAAGTATAAGTGTAAGTCTTAGTATTAATGTACTTAGACTTTTGTTTATACTTTTCAGTATAAGCCAAGTATACTTCACTATACTTTTCAGTATAAGCCAAGTATACTTCACTATACTATTCTTAAGTATATAAAATATATAGTTTATAAAAAGTCAACTTGAAGTATACTTCCTCAATTTTAGTAAAAAATAAGTATACTCATAGTACACTTGAATAAACTTCTTTTTGCTAAGGGACAAGTTGTGTGAAAAGACTGGGGTGGAAAAGTTGACCTGACCCAACAAAAAATTACATTTTTGGTAGGTAAATAGACATGAAAATCAAATCAAATCAAATAAAAACAATTTTATTTATATAACGCCAAATCACAACAAACAGTTGCCCCAAGGCGCTTTATATTGTAAGGCAAAGCCATACAATAGTTACGGAAAAACCCCAACGGTCAAAACGACCCCCTGTGAGCAAGCACTTGGTGACAGTGGGAAGGAAAAACTCCCTTTTAACAGGAAGAAACCTCCAGCAGAACCAGGCTCAGGGAGGGGCAGTCTTCTCCTGGGACTGGGGGGGGAGAACCAGGAAAAAGACATGCTGTGGAGGGGAGCAGAGATCAATCAGTAATGATTAAATGCAGAGTGGTGCATACAGAGCAAAAAGAGAAAGAAACACTCAGTGCATCATGGGAACCCCCCAGCAGTCTAAGTCTATAGCAGCATAACTAAGGGATGGTTCAGGGTCACCTGATCCAGCCCTAACTATAAGCTTTGGCAAAAAGGAAAGTTTTAAGCCTAATCATAAAAGTAGAGAGGGTGTCTGTCTCCCTGATCCGAATTGGGAGCTGGTTCCACAGGAGAGGAGCCTGAAAGCTGAAGGCTCTGCCTCCCATTCTACTCTTACAAACCCTAGGAACTACAAGTAAGCTTGCAGTCTGAGAGCGAAGCACTCTATTGGGGTGATATGGTACTATGAGGTCCCTAAGATAAGATGGGACCTGATTATTCAAAACCTTATAAGTAAGAAGAAGAATTTTAAATTCTATTCTAGAATTAACAGGAAGCCAATGAAGAGAGGCCAATATGGGTGAGATATGCTCTCTCCTTCTAGTCCCCATCAGTACTCTAGCTGCAGCATTTTGAATTAACTGAAGGCTTTTCAGGGAGCTTTGAGGACAACCTGATAATAATGATTTACAATAGTCCAGCCTAGATGAAATAAATGCATGAATTAGTTTTTCAGCATCACTCTGAGACAAGACCTTTCTAATTTTAGAGATATTGTGCAAATGCAAAAAAGCAGTCCTACATATTTGTTTAATATGCGCATTGAATGACATATCCTGATCAAAAATGACTCCAAGATTTCTCACAGTATTACTAGAGGTCAGGGTAATGCCATCCAGAGTAAGGATCTGGTTAGACACCATGTTTCTAAGATTTGTGGGGCCAAGTACAATAACTTCAGTTTTATCTGAGTTTAAAAGCAGGAAATTAGAGGTCATCCATGTCTTTATGTCTGTAAGACAATCCTGCAGTTTAGCTAATTGGTGTGTGTCCTCTGGCTTCATGGATAGATAAAGCTGCGTATCATCTGCGTAACATTGAAAATTTAAGCAATGCTGTCTAATAATACTGCCTAAGGGAAGCATGTATAAAGTGAATAAAATTGGTCCTAGCACGGAACCTTGTGGAACTCCATAATTAACCTTAGTCTGCGAAGAAGATTCCCCATTTACATGAACAAATTGTAATCTATTAGATAAATATGATTCAAACCACTGCAGCGCAGTGCCTTTAATACCTATGGCATGCTCTAATCTCTGTAATAAAATTTTATGGTCAACAGTATCAAAAGCAGCACTGAGGTCTAACAGAACAAACACAGAGATGAGTCCACTGTCTGAGGCCATAAGAAGATCATTTGTAACCTTCACTAATGCTGTTTCTGTACTATGATGAATTCTAAAACCTGACTGAAACTCTTCAAATAGACCATTCCTCTGCAGATGATCAGTTAGCTGTTTTACAACTACCCTTTCAAGAATTTTTGAGAGAAAAGGAAGGTTAGAGATTGGCCTATAATTAGCTAAGATAGCTGGGTCAAGTGATGGCTTTTTAAGTAATGGTTTAATTATTGCCACCTTAAAAACCTGTGGTACATAGCCAACTAATAAAGATAGATTGATCATATTTAAGATCGAAGCATTAATTAATGGTAGGGCTTCCTTGAGCAGCCTGGTAGGAATGGGGTCTAACAGACATGTTGATGGTTTGGAGGAAGTAACTAATGAAAATAACTCAGACAGAACAGTCAGAGAGAAAGAGTCTAACCAAATACCGGCATCACTGTAAGCAGCCAAAGATAACAATATGTCTTTGGGATGGTTATGAGTAATTTTTTTTTCTAATAGTTAAAATTTTATTAGCAAAGAAAGTCATGAAGTCATTACTAGTTAAAGTTAAAGGAATACTCAGCTCAATAGAGCTCTGACTCTTTGTCAGCCTGGCTACAGTGCTGAAAAGAAACCTGGGGTTGTTCTTATTTTCTTCAATTAGTGATGAGTAGTAAGATGTCCTAGCTTTACGGAGGGCTTTTTTATAGAGCAACAGACTCTTTTTCCAGGCTAAGTGAAGATCTTCTAAATTAGTGAGACGCCATTTCCTCTCCAACTTACGGGTTATCTGCTTTAAGCTGCGAGTTTGTAAGTTATACCATGGAGTCAGGCACTTCTGATTTAAGGCTCTCTTTTTCAGAGGAGCTACAGCATCCAAAGTTGTCCTCAATGAGGATGTAAAACTATTGACGAGATAATCTATCTCACTCACAGAGTTTAGGTAGCTACTCTGCCCTGTGTTGGTATATGGCATTGGAGAACATAAAGAAGGAATCATATCCTTAAACCTAGTTACAGTGCTTTCTGAAAGACTTCTACTGTAATGAAACTTATTCCCCACTGCTGGGTAGTCCATCAGAGTAAATGTAAATGTTATTAAGAAATGATCAGACAGAAGGGGGTTTTCAGGGAATACTGTTAAGTCTTCAATTTCCATACCATAAGTCAGAACAAGATCTAAGGTATGATTAAAGTTGTGGGTGGACTCATTTACTTTTTGAGCAAAGCCAATCGAGTCTAACAATAGATTAAATGCAGTGTTGAGACTGTCATTCTCAGCATCTATGTGGATGTTAAAATCGCCCATAATAATTATCTTATCTGAGCTAAGCACTAAGTCAGACAAAAGGTCCGAAAATTCACAGAGAAACTCACAGTAACGACCAGGTGGACGATAGATAACAACAAATAAAACTGTTTTTTGGGACTTCCAATTTGGATGGACAAGACTAAGAGTCAAGCTTTCAAATGAATTAAAGCTCTGTCTGGGTCTTTGATTAATTAATAAGCTGGAGTGGAAGATTGCTGCTAATCCTCCTCCTCGACCCGTGCTTCAAGCATTCTGACAGTTAGTGTGATTCGGGGGTGTTGACTCATTTAAACTAACATATTCATCCTGCTGTAACCAGGTTTCTGTAAGGCAGAATAAATCAATATGTTAATAAATTATTATATCATTTACTAACAGGGACTTAGAAGAGAGAGTTCTAATGTTTAATAGACCACATTTAACTGTTTTAGTCTGTGGTGCAGTTGAAGGTGCGATATTATTTTTAGAGGTGTGTAAGACTACAACTCTGCTTCCTGGTCCCAACCCTGGGTAGTCACGGTTTGGAGGATTTAATAAAATTGTCCAGATTTCTAGAAATGAGAGCTGCTCCATCCAAAGCGGGATGAATGCCGTCTCTCCTAACAAGACCAGGTTTTCCCAAGAAGCTTTGCCAATTATCTATGAAGCCCACCTCATTTTTTGGACACCACTCAGACAGCCAGCAATTCAGGGAGAACATGCAGCTAAACATGTCACTCCCGGTCCGATTGGGGAGGGGCCCAGAGAAAACTACAGAGTCTGACATTGTTTTTGCAAAGTTACACACCGATTCATTGTTAATTTTATTGACCTCCGATTGGCGTAACCGGGTGTCATTACTGCTGACGTGAATTACAATCTTACCAAATTTACGCTTAGCCTTAGCCAGCAGTTTCAAATTTCCTTCATTGTCACCTGCCCTTTCTCCTGGAAGACAATTGACTATGGTTGCTGGTGTCGCTAAGTTCACATTTCTCAAAACAGAGTCGTCAATAACCAGAGTTTGTTCCTCGGCGGGTGTGTCGCCGAGTGGGGAAAAACGGTTAGAAATGTGAACGGGTTGGCAGTGTACACGGGGCTTCTGTTTAGGACTACGCTTCCTCCTCACAGTCACCCAGTCGACCTGCTTTCCCGGCTGCTCGGGATCTGCTGGAGGGGAACTAATGGCGGCTAAGCTACCTTGGTCCGCACCGACTACAGGGGCCTGGCTAGCTGTCGGATTTTCCACAGTGCGGAGCCGAGTCTCCAGTTCACCCAGCCTGGCCTCCAAAGCTACGAATAAGCTACACTTATTACAAGTACCATTACTGCTAGAGGCCGAGGAATAACTAAGCATTTCACATCCAGAGCAGAAAAGTGTGGGAGAGACAGGAGAAGCTGCCATGCTAAACCGGCTAAGAGCTAGTAGCTGCGCTAAGCTAGCGGATTCCTAAAAACACACAAAGTGAATAATGTGTAAATAATTTAGAGGTGATTACACTGTGAAACAAATCGTTATCTAGTTATCTAGATCAATCAAACTACGCAGATTAAACAGCTAACAGATACAGCAAAACACCGCTTTGCTCCGGAACAGGAACTGATACAATACCGCAGTGAGAGCCAACCACCAAAATGCACCAGAATGAATCTGAGATATCAAATTTTTCTGGGGGAGAACCCCCAGACCCCTGCCAGGGGCTTTGGGCCTTTTGCCCTTGCCAAAAATGTTCAGTTTTTTTTTTTTTTCTATGGCCCATTTTCATCACATATATTAAATGCACTATATGTGTTGTCCCTGTGTGGATTTCTCTATTTGCTCTAACATTACAACTATACAGCAGAGTGAGTCTATTCAAGTGTTTTCATCAATTATCTTTATCTTTTAGATTTGTTTTTACAGTTCTTTAAAAGGGCACCCACTCTAAAAAGGATTCCGGAAATGCAATATGTGTTTCCTCCGACATAGCGGTAGAATGTTTGTCTGAGTCTTATGAGTATTGCTTATCATCACGATCATCAGATGATGACAAGAAGAGGAAGACTGAAAACAGGATGAAAGGGAAAAAGGCACAGAAGAATGAGGAGAAAGATTGTCAGAGGGATAAATTTGTTACTAATATTTTTCCTGTTTTATTTGCATGTGTTATTATGTTGTGTATCTTTATTTTGACCTTTATAATTGATATTCAGTACTTTCTATTCCAGCCCAAAGTCCAAATCAGGAGTTGTCCCAGTAACGATGTCTGCTCATGGTCTTCAGGAGAGATGCGACAATGGCTGGAATTTATGTGCTATCGAGTGGACCGGAACACTCGGAGGTGATGGTCTAGTGGTTAAGGTGTTGGGCTTGAGTCCAGAAGATCATGGGTTCAAATCTCCGCCTGACTGGAAAATCACTGAGGGCCCTTGGGCAAGGCCTTTAATCCCCTATTGCTCCCGGTGTGTAGTGAGCGCCTTGTATGGCAGCACCCTGACATCGGGGTAAAGTGAGGCATAATTGTAAAGCGCTTTGAGCGTCTGATGCGGATGGAAAAGCGCTATATAAATGCAGTCCATTTACCGTGATGACAGCTCAAACCACAGAGCTGTCGATCACTGCACGAAGCAAATATACAGCAATGTTCAGAATAATAGTAGTGCTATGTGACTAAAAAGATTAATCCAGGTTTTAAGTATATTTCTTATTGTTACATGGGAAACAAGGTACCAGTAGATTCAGTAGATTCTCACAAATCCAACAAGACCAAGCATTCATGATATGCACACTCTTAAGGCTATGAAATTGGGCTATTAGTAAAAAAAAAAGTAGAAAATGGGGTGTTCACAATAATAGTAGCATCTGCTGTTGACGCTACAAACTCAAAACTGTTATGTTCAAACTGTTTTTTTTAGCAATCCTGTGAATCACTAAACTAGTATTTAGTTGTATAACCACAGTTTTTCATGATTTCTTCACATCTGTGAGGCTTTAATTTTGTTGGTTTGGAACCAAGATTTTGCTCGTTTACTAGTGTGCTTGGGGTCATTGTCTTGTTGAAACACCCATTTCAAGGGCATGTCCTCTTCAGCATAAGGCAACATGACCTCTTCAAGTATTTTGACATATCCAAATTGATCCATGATACCTGGTATGCGATATATAGGCCCAACACCATAGTAGGAGAAACATGCCCATATCATGATGCTTGCACCACCATGCTTCACTGTCTTCACTGTGAACTGTGGCTTGAATTCAGAGTTTGGGGGTCCTCTCACAAAATGTCTGTGGCCCTTGGACCTAAAAAGAACAATTTTACTCTCATCAGTCCACAAAATATGTGAATGTATCTAATGTACTTGGTAGCATTTTATTTGCTGATTATTTTACTCTGGATCAGATATACAGAAAGTAGCACAAGTGATAAATACAGAGTTGAAAAAAGTTAAATATTGGTTTAATATAAACAGATTGTCACTAAATCTTAATAAAACAAATTTCATATTGTTTAATGACAGAGTAAAAAAAATGATGTGTCATTAAAAATAGATGGAATGGACATTCAAAGGGTAAAAGAAACTTTTTTAGGAGTCATGATTGATGAATATTTTACATGGAAGTCACACATAAATGACAATAAAAGGAAACATAGCGAAAGCCATTGCTGTTTTGCATAAAGTAAAATATTCATTAAATAGTTATGGATTATTAACATTGTATAATTCATTGATTGTCCCATATTTAACTTATTGTGTAGAAATCTGGGGATCAACATGTACAAATTATACACAACCTTTATTTATTTTGCAGAAAAGAGCTTTAAAAGTGATTAGCAACAGTCGTTTTAGAGATCCATCTAGTCCATTGTTCATTAAGTATAGGGTACTTAAATTTCATGATTTAGTTGATTTGAAATTATTGCAAACAATGCACCAAGCGAATAACAATACCTTACCATTAAACATTCAAAATATGTTTGAAAAAAGAGTAAGTAGTTATAATATGAAAGGCATAGAAGTCTTTAAAAAACCAAGATTCAGAACCAAGATAAAGGAACGGAGTATTGCAGTGAATGGTGTAAAATTATGGAACAACCTCAATAAAGAAATCAAAGAATCAAGGTCACTTAAATAATTTAATAAACGTATTAAACTAGATGTATTTACTAAGTATGAAACTATGAAATAAGTCAGTGGGCTGTGACAAAGCCAAAAATGTAATCTGTGAATAATGTTTAGAATGTTTGAAGTTTAAAATGTAATCTGTTAGGGATGTAATCTTCTACATAATGGTTAAGATTATGAAATACGTCGGTGGCATGTGACAAAGTCATAGAAATGTAATCTGTTAAAATTACGTCGATTGATATTGCAAGATTGTATTGTAAAAAAAGGGCAGAAAATATAAGACTTGTTCTTCCAATCTGCTCCTTTTCATTCAGTGGTTTGTAATGTTTTGTTATTTCTGCTTTTCTGTTTTTTTTCTTTTAAATGAATTAAATAAATATTAGAAAAAAAATCTATTCCTCCATTTCTCTTTAGGCCAGTTGATGTGTTCTTTGGCAAATTGTAACCTCTTCAGCACATGTCTTTTATTTAACAGAGGGACTTTGCGGGGGATTCTTGCAAATAAATTAGCTTCACACAGGCATCTTCTAACTGTCACAGCACTTACAGGTAACTCCAGACTGTCTTTGATCATCCTGGAGCTGATCAATGGGTGAGCCTTTGCCATTCTGGTTATTCTTCTATCCATTTTGATGGTTGTTTTCCATTTTCTTCCACGCATCTCTGTTTTTTTGTCAATTTTAAAGCATTGGAGATCATTGTAGATGAACAGCCTATAATTATTTGCACCTGCGTATAAGTTTTCCCCTCTCCAATCAACTTTTTAATCAAACTACGCTGTTCTTCTGAACAATGTCTTGAACGTCCCATTTTCCTCAGGCTTTCAAAGAGAAAAGCATGTTCAACAGGTGCTGGCTTCATCCTTAAATAGGGGACACCTGATTCACACCTGTTTGTTTCACAAAATTGACGAACTCACTGACTGTATGCCACACTACTATTATTGTGAACACCCCCTTTTCTACTTTTTTTTTTTACTAACAACCCAATTTCATAGCCTTAAGAGTGTGCATATCATGAATGCTTGGTCTTGTTGGATTTGTGAGAATCTACTGAATCTACTGGTACCTTGTATCTCATGTAACAATAAGAAATAGTATACTCAAAACCTGGATTAATCTTTTTAGTCACATAGCACTACTATTATTCTGAACACTACTGTAGGAAAGTCTTAAAAAGCTACAACAGTCAGGTTAAGCTCTCTGTTTGCAGCGCAGTGTGCATTTGCAATAAAAAGGATCCAGAGGTAGGACAGCTAATTAAAGACTAGAAGTCTAATGCACAGTAAAATCACGAGTGTAAAACTGACACTGACAGTGTACATATGGTCCTACTCTGGTCAGAGTGTTACTTTAATACCGTCAGTGTTAAATTAACACTGCCTAACTACTGTCTTTTAAGATAAAGTAATGATGGATTATATTGTTGACTGTTCATTGGTTTCAGAATGTATCTCCGAGTTCTATTTAAGATAGAAACATTTGCACTAAGATATTGTTGCCTTTGAAAAGTATTTCAGAGTTATGTTTCCAAGTATTTGCACTGATAAAATTTTGTTCATTAATATTTTGTGTTTTTTAAGTAGCCTACACAAGATTTGCAAACTTTGCAAAGTTTTAATGGCACATTTTTGGCACTTTATTCTTTATTTTATAACATGTGTGTACATATGTACATTGATTTGATATCTGTACAGTTTTGCAAATACGTCTGTATCAACATCTCATGGCTTTACTTATACTGATTTTGGTCTGATTTCTGCACAGGGATTTGTGACATTTTATCAGAAGCTGCAGCTAACCCAAAACCGATAATTTTCAATATTGCTGCCAATACACTTGCAAATACTAACAAGCTGATTTTGAGTTTTAACACAACCATCACTTCTCGTAGCAACAAAGGCGACCACAGACCCAAACAATGAGACAGCACTTCTGTCTTTGAGCGCCCTGCCCACTGCTGGAAAGGTGATGTAACACAGTGGTAAACATACCACTGTCCCAGCTTTTTTGAAACGTGTTGGAGGCATCCATTTTAAAATGAGTAAATATTTACACATAAACAATAAAGTTTATCAGTTTGAACATTAAATATCTTGTTTTTGTGGTGTATTCAGTTGAATATAGGTTGAAGATCATTTGCAAATCATTGTATTATGTTTTTATTTACATTTTTGCACAACGTCCCAACTTCATTGGAATTGGGGTTGTAGTAAAAAAACTCAGTGATAAGTCACTGAAGGAGATTTGCACTGATATTCTGAAGTCTCTGCATGATGGCTGACACCCTTATACAATGTTGCATGGAAGTTGGGCATGCTGTATTCCGTTGGACTGGAAAATGGATGGTGACCCCATCTTCAAAAAAGGGGAGTGGCAAGTCTGTTGCAATTACAGAGGAATCACACTTCTCAGTGTGACTTCTGGGAAAGTCTATGACAGGGTACTAGAGAGGAGACTTAGACCATTAGTCACATCTCAGTCTCAGTCGCCCTCAAGAGGAGCAATGCAGGCTTTGTCTGGCAATGGTGGACCAGCTCTTTACCCTCAAAAGGATATTAGAAGGTGTTTGGGAGTATGACCAACTGGTGTACCCAGATTTTGTAGACTTGGAAAAGGTGTATGACCGGTTCCCTCAGGTCCCAGCAGTATCCGTTGGGGTGGGGGGAAGGGGGCAAAGGGGTGTTCCTGCATGAGTATGGGGTACCAGAACTGCTGCAATGCATGATCCAGTCTCTATATGGTCAAAGTAAGACCTGTGTTCACATTCTTGTCATCCATTCAGACCTGTTCCCAGTGGGTGCTGAACTCAGACAGGGCTGTCCCTTGTCACCGATCCAGTTGGTGATGTTCATGGATTTGAAGGAGCAGTCAGGTACCAGAGGGTGTACAGGTCAGTCAATTCAGATTTAAAATTTTGCTTTTTTCAGATGATGTGGCTCTGTTGGCTTCATCAGACAGTGAACTCCGATGTGCACTAGGCAGGTTTGAGTACGAGTGTGAAGCAACTGAGATGGGGATCAGCACCCTCAAATGTGAGACTATGCTCCTCTGTTGAAAGATCATGACATTTTGTCAACTCTCACATGTCTTGGCTGGTCTTCATTGTGATCTGTTATTTGAGTTTACAGCAAGCTTGCGTTGGGACCTAACTGTGCAAGTGTAAAATATGTTAATATCGGCGACCATTGATTCAACCCCATGCAGAGCTAATTGAGAGTCTATGACAACCCATAGAATCAAGGTGAGAATGAGTTGAGATATGTGAGCGTTTATCACGTCCGATTATAAGACCCATGTATCTATTGCACAACTTGTGCAAGTGTTTTAAAGAGTTCAACATGGAGACCGATGGAGACTGATGCCGACCATAGAGACCCCATTGTGACCAGCCTGCAACCCCAGTGAGAGTGACATTGAGCAGAGGCCATTTTTCAATTGCACTCAGTTATGGGCTTTGTGCAAACGGGGTGGTAGTCAGATGTGCAACAGAAAATGAATGAATGAATGAATTCTTTCATTAAATTAGTTTTTTTGTTTGTTTGTTTTGTGTGGTAATTGCCGGCACATGAACATGCAGATGATGTGGCAGAGTTTGTATGTAGCAAAGAACAAACACATGACTGCAAGTGATGGATTTGTTTTTCATTTTGTTCATACGGCCATAGGTACATGCAAAATCCACATTTCCATACTGCTGTCTACACCATGTTACTCCCTGTTATCAGTCGCACATGAAATGCAGGTAAGTCACCAACAAAATTAAAGTTTGGATTGGCCACATAATTTAGCACTTGTTAAGTGTGTTCTCAGTAGATCAGATACTGAATGTGATATATTGTTGATTGCTATGGTAGCTTAGTGGTTCACACTGATGCCTCACAGGGAGAAGGTCATGGGTTCTAATTTGATCTGGTCCTTTCTGTGTGTAGTTTGAATGGTTCTGCTGGAGGTTTCTTCCTGTTAAAAGGGAGTTTTTCCTTCCCACTGTAGCCAAGTGCTTGCTCACAGGGGGTCGTTTTGACCGTTGGGGTTTTACATAATTATTGTATGGCCTTGCCTTACAATATAAAGTGCCTTGGGGCAACTGTTTGTTGTGATTTGGCGCTATATAAAAAAATTGATTGATTGATTGATTGATTGATGTTATCCCTGTGTGTGTGTGTGTGTGTGTGTGTGTGTGTGTGTGTGTGTGTGTGTGTGTGTGTGTGTGTGTGTGTGTGTGTGTGTGTGTGTGTGTGTGTGTGTGTGTGTGTGTGACTTCATCCCACTTTCAAAAACATGCAGGTTATGTGAACTGGAAATTCTGGAATTGAACTTGGGTGAGAGTGCGGCCATTCCAGGCTGTACTCCACCTTTCACTCATTGATGGCTGGCACAGGCCCCAGCTCCCCGTGACCTTTAACAATTCTAAGTGGTTCAGAACATGAATGATGGATTATGTTTTGCTCTTGTTTTTGTTGATTTTTTTTTTTTTTTTTTTTTACCTTCACTTTCTTTCAGTTCAGTTTAGTTAAAGAATTACTTGATTACAAGAAGATATATAAAAGTATCAGAATCAATCACTGAGTCATCGTTCATGAAGTTCAGGCAGAACACTGAAGTTACACCCTTTTTGCTCTTCTACATCAGCTACATAATTTTTACAATTGTGAGGAACATGCTCACTCAAATCAAAAATCATCAGGTTTTCACAGATTTATGCCTGCAAGGTCATCTGACACAGAACATCCAATCATGGAGTTCAAAGCATTCTATTTAATGTGTGCTTACAATTCTTGTTTTATGGCTGTAGTGGCAGTCCCCCCCCCTTTCTCTGCTGTAATTCAAGCTTTCATATGATTGTTTGCAGGATAGCCTGTTCATGTGTTAGCATGTCAATCTATCACACTAAAGAGCCCTATATAATTTCCTCTTGCATCACATCTCACATCATTATTCAAATCAAATCTAAAGTCTAAACCAGAAGTGTTTGAAATGATTTGCCTTTCTGCTTTAAATTAACCACATTACTTGACACAACTGTCACAGCTGTGTACTGCAATTGGAGTCAGAAGGTCACAGCTTCAAAAACATTTGCAATTCAATGCCCAGAGTTCACGTCACACCACATCAGTGATGTTCTGCAAGATGGGCTAAAATACGATGCCTTATACCATAAACTGCCAACAAAATAAGAACATTTAACAGTGATAGGCCCCACATCCTTTGGGTTTGGGAACATGTAATTTCTTCCTACATTTAACTCTCTGCTTCATGAGCAATGTTTGCAACCATTGGTGCATTTAACTGCAAGATATTTATGATTCATCACTTTTACAGTAAACTGACAACGAAGTTGATATTTTTTTTCAGGTTCATATTTTAACAAGTGAATAAATGTAAAATTCTCAATGAAACAGATTATCAGCCTATATACATACTAATTAGAAAGATTTTGTATGTGCGTGACACACAGGTAGCTGTTTTTGTTGAAGTAATGCATCAGTATGAATGGATCATTGGGTTACGTTGCAGTTCTCAGCAGTTATAGCTGTCCATCACAACATATCATGTAAAACTGCCAAGGTCCCTGTTTCCATCACAATATATCATGTAAAACTTCCAAGGTCCCTGTTTCCTTTAAGTATCTTTAGGCAATTATCATCTTAGTCCATAGACGGATAGTGAAACCATAATCAATTTAACCTTTAGATAAACATCTTTCATCCTCATTTCCCAATGCAGCTCACTAGAGCAAACACATTAATTGCTAAGAGCTTCTAGTGAGCTTTCCTTGGTGCTTGATCAGGCACTGAACACGTCAAAATAATGGGCCCTGTGTTAGTATATAGCATGAAATCTAAATACAATCTAAGGCATTGGGTGGAAGGGGTTGACTAAAGTCCCTAAATAGCATTGGGTGTGTTGTTGGAAAACAAAATCAACTAATCAGTGCTATATATATATATATATATATATATAAATAACACCTGAGTGAATCCTTGTCATTTGATTGGTGACGTTGCAATAGTTCTTTTTCGCGTGCGATTTTGGTGCTATATGACATGTGCTATTGCTCTAACCACCGTGCATGCTCACATTGCCGGGGGCGCCGTTTAGTTAAACGTAGCAGAGTTTGTTTTGCTAGCGGACGAGGATTTGAAGGAGCTAATTGATGCAGCTAATTCTTCTAAAACACACACACACACGCACACACACAAAAAACACAACACAAATCCACTACGCTATAAGCCATCTGGAGGTATGAAGAGCTGTTAAGGATGAAAAGCTGGACAAATTTCTGATGTGATTTTTCGCTGGACTGAGGAACTACGTAAAGTTTTTTTTTTTTTTTTTTTTGGAAGTACACAAAGTCAGTGCATGGCATCCCGGACTACATCATCACAATTTTGGACTCCAATTTAAAGTTTGTGTTGGACTGTTACGCACCACTGGAACACCAAAATGTAAGTCCCATTTTCTGTTGTTTATTAATTAATAAAATATCAAATGACAAGGATCTAGTTTTGCTGTTATATAAAATAAATAATGATTTTTTTCTATTCTTTCAATAGAACAAATATTTAACATGGTGAAAGCTGGAATGTTCGCCTCATTGAATGGAACATTCCAGCTTTCACCTCATGAAATATTCAACTCATAAACATTCATTATTCATATACTATTGAGACAGAAGTTCATCCACATTAGATGCATTGCTATTTAGGGAGCAATGGATTTTCTTGCAAAAGAGAGAACTCTAGCACACTAAGGAAAGCTCACAGCAGCGCTCAACCCATAGCCAGAATGTGTGCCAAACACATCTAGCTCAAAGAATGAGAGGACTTTCAGGATAGGGGCCATCAGTGTGATGCAACAGAAGGAGACATTGCCTTTACTCAAGGGGCCAGAATACCCCCCCATTACCCCATCCCTCCACAGTAAGGCCAGACCTATTTTTTTTTTAACTCTGCATATATCTATAATATGAAATGGAAAGGTAACAGTCCATAACCACATTTGCACTCTACAGTATGTTTCAAGTAATTTCTAACACTGCCATGAGAATGACATTTTTGCACCAGATTTATTTATAAATTACTCACAGTCTTTGTTGCTTCTATTTTAAAGGTTATTATTGCTCAAAGTAGGAAAATTATACACCAAAATTAAATATATTGGTAACAAAGGAATGCACAGATCCAAGTCAATGGTACAGAAAGATAAAAGTAAATTTTACTGATGACTCATTAGTGAAACAGAGTTATGAAAATGAAGGATCATATCTAAGCAGTAGGCCATAAGCTATTTTGTTTCTCCTATGGCATTTTGACTGTGGCCACCATGACAAGCTGCTGGCTGTTATATCTGAATTAGTGATTGGAGTGGAATGCATCTTCTTTGATTTTTTTGGGGGGCGGGGGTACCAGTAAACAGCTGAACTACTCCAATATATTCTTAATTTATTTGATTGAATAAGAAGCTATGGCTATTGCAAAATCGAACTAGACATGGCTAAATGAGGCTCGATGACACGTTTGGCTTTTTTTCTTCTTCTCAGCCAACTAGATGGCAGTGTCTTTTCAAAAGGTCTTAAAGGAAACTAAACTGCCATGTGCTTTGAACTCTTTTTGTATAGACACCGTGGTCTAACGGGCTCAGAAAAATACCATCTGCTTTTTCAGGTCTCAAATGGCCATCACTTCATCTAAGCAGTTGGTGACATTGATGGCTTGCCAAGCACCTTCAAATCACTTCTGAAAAAGAAGAATTAGTTGGCAGTGTAAAGGACCACTTGGTTTACCAACCCACATTAAATCACATCTGAAGAATGCAGTTCCCATATTGAACCACTTGTCTGTATTAATGTATCGCTTAGAGTTCAAACTGCCAATGAAGACAAAGAAAACTCTGTTGGTCACTGGAATCAGTGAAATGAATGGTATCATGTCTAAAGATGTGTTTAAGGTGAAAAACCAGTGAGCAAGATACATAGCACATTGATGCATAGTATCAAGGTCAGTGTCGCAAAAACAGACCAGGCTCGTGGTACCACGAGGTGATGAGTGAGGTGAGCATCACAGAAGTTATGGAAGGGAAGGAGGTTTATGACAGTGATGTGTGTACGTTTACTGGTGGTGTGGAGTGAAGACTAAGGAGAAGATGTGAGTTGCTCAGGAATAGAGAAATGCATAACCCTGAACCATCCCTTAGTTATGCTGCTATAGACGTAGACTGCTGGGGGGTTCCCATGATGCATTGTTTCTTTCTCTTTTTGCTCTGTATGCACCACTCTGCATTTAATCATTAGTGATCGATCTCTGCTCCCCTCCACAGCATGTCTTTTTCCTGGTTCTCTCCCTCAGCCCCAACCAGTCCCAGCAGAAGACTGCCCCTCCCTGAGCCTGGTTCTGCTGGAGGTTTCTTCCTGTTAAAAGGGAGTTTTTCCTTCCCACTGTAGCCAAGTGCTTGCTCACAGGGGGTCGTTTTGACCGTTGGGGTTTTACATAATTATTGTATGGCCTTACCTTACAATATAAAGCGCCTTAGGGCAACTGTTTGTTGTGATTTGGCGCTATATAAAAAAATTGATTGATTGATTGATAATTCATGTTAACTTGGGCTTTAGGGGAGGTGATGGTCTAGTAGGTAAGCGTTGGGCTTGAGATCAGAGGATCCCCGGTTCAAATCTCAGCCTGACTGGAAAATCACTAAGGGCCCTTGGGCAAGGTCCTTAATCTCGTAGTTGCTCCCAGTGTGTAGTGAGTACCTTGGGGTAAATGTGAGGCATTATTTGTAAAGTGCTTCGGGCGTCTGATGCAGATGGAAGAGCACTACATAAATGCAGTCTATTTACCATTTATGCAGGAGAAGGAGCAGCTGAACAGCAATGTGCCTGTGAGCCAAGAGCACCACCATCAATAACAATAATTGCTAAAATCAGACACATTACACTCAGATCCACTTGGAATCAGTGATGAGTGTATACTAGTCAGAGGTTGTTACAAAACGTATATGTCATTTAAAGAATGAAGGCTTGAGTGGAGTCTGCGGGAGTTTAGTTTAAGATGGTTGTTTATGTACAATCATCACCTGAATAGGGTCATGTTGGGGATGAGGGCCTTTGTGGCTTAATATTTAATAACTAACATTCAGCCTTTATTTGTCTGAACCCATTACTGCAAAGCACTGCAGATGTGTTAGCTGTAATCCTCCAACAACTACAAGAGACAGAAACATTGTTTAGTGTTGACTGTCGTGATGCCTTTTTACCTGCAGAAAAGGCCACTGACAAAAAAAAAGAAAAAGTTGTGTAGCAAATTCTTATCCCAAAACCCCTTTCACACCATTGTAGAGTTGCGTACTGCGGTGTACTGACTACACAGAGTTAAGCAGCTCTACGTCGAGTATAAGCAGCTTTACAATGAGTTTTTGCTCCCCTATGCAGCAGTATGCTGGGGGCTCCGCGAGGTGGACGCAAAAAATTAAACGTTTAATTTTTTTCAGAGCAGAGCACTTGATGCAGAAAGTACGCAGTTTTTAAGCAAGTGTACGCAACACTCCGCAACTGTATATAAATCTACACAACACTGTGCTACTGTACACCAAGCCTCTGCAATTCTACAGGCCAGGGCGAAAAATTTGTTTATCAGTACATACCTGGATTGATAAATTTTATTCATCCCGCTGGGCTTTGCTGGCAGTGAAGCTTCAAAACCACGGAAGAAGAAGAGGCGAGCCAAGCTTCGATGTTCAGAGGACATGTCCACGTCCACTCCATATGGACAGATCGCCAGGGAGAGGACATGTCCGCGGTTCATCATTCACTTTTCATGAATGGATCCAGTGCGTGACCGCCAGATGCAGCTCCGCTTTGCTTTCATCTCCTCCAGTTCTCTCAAGATTGTGATAAGTTAAAGTCCATTAACTCCTGCTCACTGACAGATCACCAATGAGACGACATTTCCACATCCACTTCTCATGCATGGATCGCATGTGCCATTGCCGCTGCAGCATGCAGCTTTCTTTCACTTCTTCCAGTTCTCTTCAAGTTAAATAAATTCCATTAACTCCTGCAAATAATGCCTTAAATCCATTTGTGTGTCAGTCTGTAGCGTCATGGAGCCAACTTCTCCCCTCTACATGCAATGTTTTCTCTCTCTCTCTCTCTCTCTCTCTTGCTCCTCGTGCAATGTGAGTGCCGTTCATGTACTGTTTTGAGAATGGAGCGCATTTCCACAATGTCAAGAAAGAAAAAAGGAAGACAGGAGTGGACTGTGAGAGGCAGAAAATAGCGGTGAGGGCTACACGTGGCAATAAGCAACTGAAAGCAAGACTACAAACACAATCACATGCAATCACACAACAGCCTACACAGGGACTATGCCAAAGCTGTACAATTTTCCAGCACAATCCATATGCATCAACGCAACTGTATGCAAGCCCCGGGGTGAAAAGTCCCTTACAGTGACTCTGGTAAAACCACTTCTGAAGTTACACAGTCTTCTCTCTCCCCAAATGAAACAGTTGCTCATCATCTGGAGTTTTGTTGGAATCTTGAGCAGCCTCATTTGGGAACCGATTACCTTTCTCTGAAAGATGTTTGCATTTATAGATGTCTTTTCTTTGAATTCTTGCACTTTTTCCACTTCTACTTAGAAATCCCTTTGGCCTGTGTTGCCATGGCAATTCAGCTCCAATGAGCTGGTGAAGAGTATATATGTTAGCAATTCTCTGTGCATTTGCAGCAAAAGGGAAAAAACAAATGACTGAAGAGATAATGTGTTTTTTTTTATGGTGCCTGGCTTTTTTCAGTTTATACACAGTTATTTCTGGGTATTTTACAGGTGACTCATGATGGCAGATTCATAGAGACCCTGAGATGTCTTGCAACCACAGAACTGTGTGACAGTCACATAAATGCCTCAGCATTTATCTTTTGATGCTGGTGAATGTTGTAAATATGAATTTTAGGGTTGAGGAGAAATAAAGTGTTGGAAGGATTGTCTTTTGCAACTTCACATAGTTTGAATGAATGATTTGACACAAACGTACAAAATGCTTGCTGGATGTTTTCCTGGTGTTTGTGTTTATCCTGCTGAGGAAAAGAGGGAGAAGCATGGACAGTGGAATCAGTGTTGGGAAATGAAACATTCTCTGTTCACAGGTGTCACATAAATTGCCATCAGTGTTTAATTGCTGCAGCATGTGGATCAGTGGTCAATTTAATGGCCAACTGATCCACGATGTTCAGATTTATGAGAGGTTCTGTCTTAATAAGTAGAGTTTGTCAATGCAGCACTGAGTCCACAAACATCAGAATTTTTTTATTATTTAATTATTTGGCAATGAAGAAACAGGAAGCAGGTGAGAGTCTATATGACTTCACCTGGACAGGACACCAATCGGACACAGGTTAGTTTCCAGGCAAAGCTGCTATCCATTTACTGCTGGGTGGACTGAGACAATGCAGATCAAGTGTTTTGTCCAAGAACGAAGAGAGGTAGTATCAGCAGGAAGCAAATAGCCCAACTCCTTACCCCACTGAACTACCTGCTATTTGTAGTTTTTGCTAAAGATTGAAGAAAAAAAAAAAACAGTACAAAGTTGAGAATTGCTTGATTCAAGCCCTTAACCATCTTCAGCAACATATCAAAAGTCCACGTGTCCTCCTTGAGATTTTACTATTTTAACATCATGATGTCATGTGTGATGTCGATATCAAAGATAGTGTAGAAGCTAAGAAATACAATCTACACAAGTTTACATTTGACTTCTTTGCAATCATGTTTTCCTTGTTTGATAAATAAGACTGCCTCTAATCAGTCAAACTTTATTTCAGACACTATTTGTCCATACAAAAATTAAAATTATAAAATAAAATAAATAAAAAACAACAAACAATATATAGAAATAGAGAGGACACACTCTATAAACACTATAGTCCATACAGACACATTCTCCAGTGTCTCCAATAACAGGAGGTGTATCTGATGCTGCTCTTTTGTGGCATTATTAAAACAACAATTATTTCATTTTTGCAGTCCTCCAGTCGCAATAAAAACTTGTACACAAGATTTCTGATCAGAGCATTTAGAGTAGGAACATTATTTTGTACAAACAACTGGCTGGCACTCGTCCAACGAGGGACCTTCAACAGGATCTGTAGTGCATCATTATATGCCACTTGTAACTTCTGCATCTTGGCCTTACTATAACTACACCACAAGTGGGCAGTATACAGTGATGTACAGTAGGCTTTAAACAAAGCAACTTTAACAAAATCTGAACACGTGGAATTTATGTGCCACCATATTAGCTTGTGCATACACTTTACAATACTGTCTCTGTATATCATCATCATCACATAGGTCATTTTTAATAATATGACCAAGATATTTAACTTTGTCAACAACAATTAATACATTGTCTGACAATGTGAAGAGGGGAAATGTCTTTATTCTGTCTTCCTTTGGCCTATCAACCATTACCTCAGTCTTTTTTGGGTTAAACTTAATGTCAAATTATTGACCATATTCTGTGCAAACTCTGAGCAATTGCTGCAGTCCAGCAGAGTAGGGAGACATGATGACGAAATCATTGACATGAAGTAGATGGTTAAGAAGCCGGTCTCCCACCATACAGCCAATTTTACAGCCTTTAAGACTTTTTGAAAGCTCATCCATGTACAGGTTGAAAAGTACAGGGGATAAAATCCCACCCTGTCTAACCCTGTTTGTCACTCGGAAAGGATCTGCTGTTGTATTTCCCCATCTTACTTGCATGGTTTGATTCATATAACCAGAAATGCAGTACTCGAATCAAATAAGGAGGAACCCCTCGATCTTGCAATTTCAGAAATAATTTGCAATGATTAATGAGATCAAAAGCCTTAGAAGCATCCAAGAAACACAAAAACATAGTGGAGTTCTGTCTACTGTATTTTCTTACTGCCTCTTTCAAAGCATAGATACACATATCAATGCCATATTTACTTTTCAAATCTAATTTTTCATCAGAGGTGACTACATATTGTTCAAGTCTATCTAAAAGGATTCTTTCTAACACTTTTGACAACACGCTAGTGCAATGGGCCTATAGTTTTCTGTACTAGATATCGTTCCTGTTTTATCTTTAATTACTGGAACCAGTAACTATATACTATATAACTATATACTATAACTATAACTATATATACATACAACCATGTCAATTAGACATAGTTGTTGTATAATGACATTGAACAGAGTTGACATGACATCATGGGTAAGTTTGTCCTATTTGAGCTTTGTCTGTTGCAGCTGCGGCGGAACTCAAGCTGTCGTCCGGTATTTTGGCTAGGGCAGAGCTCAAGCTGCCATCCAGCATTCTGCGCGCGGCTGGGACAAAGCTCAAGCTGCTGCCGGCAGTCCGCCTATGGCTGGTGCGGAACTCAAGGTTCCATCTTGCAGTCTGCCCACAGCACAGGCGGTTCATAGCAGGTCATCCAGCCGGGAATCTCATGCCACCAGGGACCCTCGCTGGCCACTAGGCCAGCCTCTGACTGTTGCCATGAACTTTGGCCAGCTACCAGGACATCCTCCTTGTGCTTCCATGTACCCCTGCCGGCCTCCGGGCTGGCCTTCTTGTGTATTATTGGACTTCTGCTGGCCTGTGTGTTGGCCTTCTCCTATTCCTGTAGACTCGCTGTTTCATGGTTTGTCTGTGACTCTTTGTCTCCAGGGCAGGTTACCCCCATTTAGCTGTATTACAGCAGTTTTATCAGTCCCCGCTTCCCACCCGGTGGCTGTTTGACTGTATATGTGTTTTTTGGGGTTCTTTCCTTGGCTTTCCCGTATATGTCCTGTGTCCCCTGTTTTTTTTTTTTTTTTGTTCTAGTCTGGGTTGTTTTGGGGGGTGTTTTGGGGCTGTCAGGGGCCCTTGGGGGAGCTACTGTTGGGATTTGATCTGTGGCTAGGTTTTTTGAGTTGTCCTGTCTCTTTTTGTGAGTCTTGTCACCTGTCTGCCTCCCAGTTGGATGTGATTGTGTGAGCACGCATGTCTGTCATCCATGTTCCACCTATGTGTCCTCACTTGTCAGTCTGGTTGTGTCGTCATGTGCACATTTGGTTCTCCTGAGTTCTATGTTGATTGGTGGTCCGTGTGTGTGTGTCTTTCCCTCGTAGTCTGCGTGAGAGCAAGTGTGTGAAGGTCAGTGGTGTGTGTGTGTGTGTGTGGGGGGGGGGGGGGGGTGGTGGTGAGTATGTGTCTGAATGTGTGCCTTTCGGTGAGTGCTCGTCATTGTCAGTGTATGTACTAGGGTTGAGCTGGATACTCGTTTCAGACGAGTATCCAGTACAGATAAAGCATTTTTGAGGAGCACGAGCATGATCCGAATAAAACACATCAATATGTGTTCATGCTGAAGGAAAATCCTGATTGGCTAACTGACTGTCTTCACAGTCTGTGATTTGCCAGTCACACACAGCGCCCGCCCCTCCCAACACAGACACGTTTCTCTGCAGCTTCTCGCGCACACACACAGACATACAGGATCTCTCTCTCTGTGCTTGGCTTGACTCTAGCTCACGTTGCTGTGCTCCTTAATTTTTCTTCATTTTGCCTCTGTTTTGGTTTGTATGGTATTAAAATTACTTGGTGAACTTGTTTCGTAATGTACACGGTGCATATGACAAGACAGAGCTAAAAGCGGCTCGTGTTGTGTCACTCACTGACTCCACTCTGGTCTGTTTTTGTTTTTTTTTAACCATTTGTTTGCTGGCTGATGATATAAAGTCAGTTGGAAAACTTTGCTGGTACTGAACGCTGTGCTTTTGAGAAGAATACAGTGAACAAGGCTGATATATTATTTCCCTGTTTGCCATCATTGGATGTTTGCATGAATCACCAAGTTTACACAGATCATTAAAAAATAAAGTCTTAGAACAACCCCTTTCTCTCCCTCTCACTCAGTCACACACACATGCACACAGACACACACGCACAGACACCTTAATCAAAATGCCACAGTTGATCATAAATTAATAATAATAATAATAATAATTCAAAAAAAAGTTGTGTTGATTATGACAACTCTTGTTCATGCATACTTAAGGCACTTTTCTACTACAGCACTACTCGGCTCTGCTCTACTCAGCTCTACTCGGTTTGGTTCCAAGCGCATCCTTTTCTACTGCAAATAGTACCTCTTCAACGTGGGCGGGGTCAGCAGAGCAAACTGCAGTGACGTCGTTTTATAGGCAACACAAATATAAACAATGGCGGATTCTGTGTCTTTACTGCTGTGTGAGTTTTTAAGAGAAAGTTGCTGGCGGCGAGACAAAACACTCTTGAGAAGTACAGAAGACTTTGGGAATTCATACAACAATATGAAGATGAAGACGAGAAGATACAAGCTGGTAGAGACGAAGAGGCAAAGCATGACGGTAAGCTAATCGTTAGCTTCCTAAGTAGTTCGTAAATAAGTAATAACTGCAGGCTATCGCTATTAACTATTAAAATTGTGGCTGTCAAAATAAAGCGTTAATTTAGATTAATTACAATACCTATCACGCCTTCAGTCACACTTTGCTCTGTTTTGTTTTGACGTCAGTGACTTGTTCTGTAAATAAGACGCATTTCTGAGAGCAATAAACGTGTTAATGTCAATACTTTTTTTTTTTTTTTACCAAAGTAACTTGCTTCGATAACTTATTGTTAAATCTCAAATGTGGGAGTTTGTGCGTTTACTGACGTTCACGCACAAAATGTTGATTCGGTTTTAATGACCATTAATTAATGTCGTCACTGAACTCGAACAGGCTTAAAACACATTAAAAATGTTTTTTTTCATCCAGACTTTAATGTTCAATGGACAAATTTAAAATATGAAATCTAATAAGATAATTATTAAAGGAGTCATATTGTGCAGAAAGAATCAGCCTCCAAACTCCCACAATTCTTTTTTTATAGACATTCTTTATAATATAGCCTTTTATTGTCATTGTACACATAAATACAATGAAATTTGTCTGCATTTAACCCATCCAAATTACACTTAGACAGTTCTTCCAATTTAAGATCAGTTTACAGCTTGTACCTCCTTGAAATGTAACAAAAATAACCCTGATCCCTTTTTACCTGATTATTAAATGCCCTAACCACAGACAGATCTGTTTTTTTTAATATACCTGCAATTAAATGATTCCTTTAGATTAACTAATCACAAACCCTGTAATCAATTATATTGTTTTTTTTTAATAACCTGACAGCACTAATTAAAATATGTATGCTGTGTGTGTGTTTCAGATGGTTTTCTCAGAGACACCGCTGCAAAGGTTCATGCCATGGAATGGGACACCTTTGTCATCATCATCATCATCATGTTATACACCGGTTATGTTTCACTATGAATTTTGAATAAATTTTTGTACTTTTTGCTAAAATGTCTCCACCTTTGTGTAACATCAGTTTGATTTGTAAAAGTTACCAAGGTTTACTGATTTAAAGACTAACAGTTTGAAAAGCTGTTTCAGCATAATCCAGTAGTAAAATAAGTTTTACATTTAATGGGGTCATAAATGTAAATGTAACAGACAGTAAAACGGGTTGTTCAAAATTCCTTGATGTAATGGTGCTATCACTGAAGTGACTAAACCTTTTTGTTTATGTTAAATACCATTTGGTAAAATCTCAGTTTAGACATGGTTATTCCAGCATCTTTGTAAAAATTCAGCCAGGTGTAGTGTGCAGGTGTCTTCTGGAGCGGCAAAAACCCATATTAAAAATTCTTAGAAATGAACCTTCATTGCACCAAAACATCAATGACAAAATGTTTTTACTGTTGACTCAGCCTGAAATGACGAATTACGATACAGTCACATGAGTCAAATTGTTTACTGCAACAAAAAAGAGCAAATACAAAAAAAAAAAAAAAAAAAAAAGCAACACAAACTATACAAAAGTTTCATGTGTCTGTAGTCTGGGGTGGGGGCGCAGGTCACATGTCCCGGTCATGCATCGCATGCACAAGGTCGCCCAGCACGCCAAGATATGCCTGATTAATTGCAGCTTCCACCACCGTTGCTTCCTCAAGGATCAGTCGGATGTGTCAATCACACTGGGCCCATTTCATCTTCAGCCTCAACATCACTCAAGATGGACAGATTCTCCAGCTGGAACAGACTCCTTTTTCTCTTGCCTGGACAATAATGAAGGTAAAAATGGGAAAGCAAGTTAAAAAAAAAAAAACAAAAAAAAACATTAGTCTCTGATCATTCCCCAGAGTTTCAGTTATCTTGGTCCCTTTGCATAAAAATTATGTTCTTTCAAAATTATCCTCAACAAATTAGACCATTTGGAGCATCATTGAAAGAACATGACTTTTATGCAAAGCGACCAAGATAACTGAAACGTTGGGAAGGTCCAGCAAAATTTGCTGGACCTTTGTGGGATTTATTGCAATATTTATGGGTTCTGGGTTTCTGGTTTTTTTTTTGGGGGGGGGGGGTTTGGGGGGGGTTCACCCTGTATATATATCGTATTTGGGAAAGTTACATGATGTAAGACACGTTATTCTTACCAGTGATGACATGTTACTGTGTGGTGCTGGACGTTGATACAGATGTTGAAGCTGGTGGTCGAAAACTCCTCGCTTATGGAACTGGATTCTTCAACAAAAACACAAAATGGCGACGTAAAAAAAACAGTAATGGCACTAATTGAGTCAAATGTACACGTTTGTTGTCATGCTGACTTTAGGTGTTTTCTGTCAGAAGTTAATACTTTAAAGCAGAGCACGGAGTTAGCTAGCTCACTAGTTAGCATTCAGCTAGCTCACTGTGTCCGCATACATGAGACAACAATGTTACTTTAACACAAGTTTAGGCTCACAGTCTTCGTTTGTTAAAGTACCAGCAATGGGATAAGTAACGTTAAATGGTGCTTCCAAGCAGACTACAGACAAAGTCACAAAAACACTTACCATCCGTCGCGTCCAACAAAGCCGAGTTGCGGTCATCCTGCCTCCTGTTGCTCGCCGGTCGGTGTCCGTAAACAGCGTTCCTGCGGTCGAACCGTTTCCAGCCCTTACGGTCCGACCTACTTCGGTCGTTGTGGTCCTGTAATCACTTTTAAGCCTTTTCAGCTGTTCTCTGCGTTGCTATAATGTCTGGTGAGCCGGGTGCGGCCAAAGACTGGGAGATTTTCTCATTTCGGATCGCTTCATCCACCTCTCTGTATTCTCTCCTCCGCCACCAAACACAAACGTCCGCAACTCATCCACAGACCACGGTGGTTTTGTGCGAGTAAAAAAAAAGAAAAACTCTCCGTGTAACGAAAGAAAAGGACGGTCGCTGTAACGCCGCTGTGACTATTTAAAAATGGCAGGTTTTTGATTTTCATCTCGGACGGCGCACTCATGATTCGTCCAGTGATGACATTCTCTGACCAATCAGTGGCCGGCAGCCTGTTCACGTCACATTTTAGTATCGGCTCGGCTCGCTTGGAACCGCTCCTGAGCAGGTACTAAAAAAAGCACCCGGTACCAGGTACTAACCCTAATGGAAAAGCAAAAAAAACGAGTAGAGTCGAGCCGAGTAGTTCTACTTTTGTGAAGTAGAAAAGCGCCATTGGTAGTTCATAATTTCCTATGGCACTGAATGTCAATTCAGGGGCTGCTCTGTTACTCATTCATACCCTTAAGAATATTTATGTTCTGAGTTGATAAAAAAACTTGTTCTGTAAATAGTTCCTTTACTATTGTGATCAAAAACATTGAATGTCAATTTTGAGGCTGTTCTATAAATATTTATTCATACACTTAAGAATATTCATGTTCTGAGTTCATAAAAACTTGTTCTGTAAATAGCTCTCTTACTTTTGTGATCAAAAACATTGATTTTGATCTCAATTTTGAGGCTGTTCTGTAAATAATTTAAAAAAAAAACAATCAATATAGCAACTTCTGATCAATCCATATCAATTTCAGACTGAAAATAATGTACAGATGTAAGCCCTACCCATTTCCGGTTAAACCACGCCCACTTCCGGTTTAGGCCCCACACACTCCGAGTACAGATGCAGATAATTTAGGTGGTTGAAAAGATACAGAAAAGTATTACGAGTAGTACAGTACTCGTTCATCCCTGGTATGTATCACCCCTCCGGGCCTGCATTCCAGTGCGTGTGTGAAAATGAGCCCATGTGGGTGACTGCGAGTGGGTGTATGTGTGATCCTCTATTGGCCCCTCCCAAATTATATGTTGGTGTGATTCGGTGTACATGTTTCCTTTGTGTCTCCTGTCTGTTGTGCACATGTGAGTGTGGGTGCAGGTGCATTACCCCTTCATCGTCCATGTGTTCCCCAGCCGCATGCAGTTGTCTTGGTTACACTTGACAGCCACACGTGGCAGTTGTCAGCCCACATTGCAGAGGATTCCACCTCTCGTGATCTATGTTCCACGTAACTTGTTTCACTTAATTCTGCCCTGGGTTTATTGCCTTTCTGTTGCTTACCTGTTGTTTCTCCTTTGTGCTGTTTTTCTGTTATGTTTGTAAGTCGAGCTGTCATGGTTTTAACTCCATGTTTGCTATGGGTTGTATGTTTTCCCTCCACTGTTGATTTGTGTTGATTCAGGTCTCACGTACTGCGCTCGTTCCACTCTTGAATTGTTACACCTATGTTCATTAGTTCAGTTTTGCTTTTAAGCCACACCTTTGTCTCTGTTCAGTTGCCGGTCATTTGTTGTTGATTCAGTTATGGCACCAAGTCACTCCCGTTGTCCATTGGGGTTCACCGTGCTGTATGTTCCTCCTCACTGTCACTTTTGCACAGCTGTTTTTGGTGATTGGTTTTGTCACATTGTGTGCTTGTACTACATTTTGGGTTTTGCCACTTTGGAGAATTTTGTTTCATGTGTATTATCACCATTCACTTGGCATCATTAAACACAGTTGTTTTGCACTCAACGCTTTCATGTCTGGGTGTCTGCATCCTGGGGTCCACCCCTTCAAGCCTCAGGAGTTCGAAATCATAACACTGTAATCAATTTTAAAATCTTTCACAGTATAAATATGTATTTGAGGGTATGATAAGATGTGAAGATTCAGAGACTAATTCTGCCTGATTATGACTTTGTCTGATGAACATCATTCATCAGCAGTTGGAAAGCATTCTGACAGTATAATATGTTCAAAAGGTAATATTTTCTGAACTAAAGTCTCCATGTTTGAAATGCTGTATACAACTCTACGCATGGATTGTATTTTAAATGATGATTAACCGAGCAAGCAAGGTTAATAATTAATTTATTATGTGGCTATTATAAACACACAAACTTACGGTATCACCCAAATATGAAAGCTGCTGACAGATTTTGGTTCATAGTCAGACCTGTTCGCTTCACCTCCATGAAAAACTTGCTAACAGATGGTCTCATCATTAGCTGGTAAGCTTTCAATCGGTGTGGTTTTTTTCCCCTATGCTGTTTAGATATTTATAGAGTATGTTCATGTGACTTGGTTTTTCTAATTGTGTTTTTAACTTTCTGGTTTGTAACAAATGTGATATGTGTTCCGGACTGATTGTCATGGTAACTGGTCTGATACCAGAAATCAGCCAATCAGAGCACACGTAGTGTTGCAGCCATATAATAAAGTCATGTTATTTTTCCATTTGTCAACACTCCAGAGAAAATCCCTTTTTTCCAAACTGTGGGGTAAGAGTAAAGTCATGTGTTATCATGACATCACAAATGTGGTCAAGATATCATGATCTAATGGTCATGTTTATTTTCTTTCAAGGTAATGTTCCAAAAGATTGTGTGACTGGTTACTTACACTGAAAAAAAAAATATAAATGCAAGACTTTTCATGAGCTGAAAACCACTGAGTATCTGGTGTGACCACCATTTCCCTCATGCAGTGCAACACATCTCCTCCACATAGCCTTCATCAGGTTATTGATTGTGGCCTGTGGATTGTTGGTCCACTCCTCTTCAGTTGTGCAAAATTCCTGGATATTGGCAGGAACTCGAACACGCTGTCATATACGCTGAACATCCCAAGCAACCCAGATATCAAGCAGTGAATCATTTCAGGGGTTGTTTTGTCCTATTCTGTCTGCAAATAGATCTTAACCCTCTGGAGTCTTGGTGACAGTATTTTTTGGGCATTTTTGAATACTTTTGGTTATTCCTTCATAATTTACCTTAAAAAAAAACTATTTACCTGGCCTTGTTTGGTGTCATTTTTTCAGCACAACCTGACCTGTGTGACTTTACAGTTTTTTTTTTTTTTTTTCATTCTGACATACTGCATTAAAAAAGTAACCCTAAATTCACCCCAAAACCTACAGAAGTGTTCAGATTAATAGTAGTGCTATGAGACTAAAAAGATTAATCCAGGTTTTGAGTATATTTCTTATTGTTACAAGGTACCAGTAGATTCAGTAGATTCTCACAAATCCAACAAGACCAAGCATTCATGATATGCTCTTAAGGCTATGAAATTGAGCTATTACAACCCCTGGCAAAAATTATGGAATCACCGGCCTCGGAGGATATTCATTCAGTTGTTTAATATTGTAGCAAAAAAGCAGATCACAGACATGACACAAAACTAAAGTCATTTCAAATGGCAACTTTCTGGCTTTAAGAAACACTATAAGAAATCAGGAAAAAAAATTATGGCAGTCAGTAACGGTTACTTTTTTAGACCAAGCAGAGGGGAAAAAATATGTAATCACTCAATTCTGAATGAGGGATTTGCGGGGGATTCTTGCAAATAAATTAGCTTCACACAGGTGTCTTCTAACTGTCACAGCACTTACAGGTAACTCCAGACTGTCTTTGATCATCCTGGAGCTGATCAATGGGTGAGCCTTTGCCATTCTGGTTATTCTTCTATCCATTTTGATGGTTGTTTTCCATTTTCTTCCACGCGTGTCTGTTTTGTTTTGTTTGTTTTTTTTTGTCCATTTTAAAGCATTGGAGATCATTGTAGATGAACAGCCTATAATTTTTTGCACCTGCGTATAAGTTTTCCCCTCTCCAATCAACTTTTTAATCAAACGACGCTGTTCTTCTGAACAATGTCTTGAACGTCCCATTTTCCTCAGGCTTTCAAAGAGAAAAGCATGTTCAACAGGTGCTGGCTTCATCCTTTAATAGGGGACACCTGATTCACACCTGTTTGTTCCACAAAATTGACGAACTCACTGACTGAATGCCACACTACTATTGTTGTGAACACCCCCTTTTCTACTTTTTTTTTTTTTTTTTTACTAATAGCCCAATTTCATAGCCTTAAGAGTGTGCATATCATGAATGCTTGGTCTTGTTGGATTTGTGAGAATCTATTGAATCTACTGGTAACTTGTTTCCCATGTACAATAAGAAATATGCTCAAAACCTGGATTAATCTTTTTAGTCACATAGCACTACTATTATTCTGAACACTACTGTAAAATTTGAATCAGGAATTTTTTTTTTTTTGTTTAACTGTGAAAACCAGAAGTATGTTTAGCAAATTATTTTTATAACTTACAACAGAATGAAGAAGAAGAATACATTGTAACTTTCAAAATTAGATGTAAAAATGTAGCATAAACAAAATTATATACAAGTCACATTAAAATGCAGGAAATGCTTCATGCATTTTTGTGGCTATTTACATACTATAGATACTATGCAAATTATATTTGCTCCACTCAGAAAAACAATTTCTGTCCAATGCACATCATAAACCCAAAGGTTTGTAGATGTTCCACCTCAGTATCCATGTGTATTTTTCCTCTAATAACTTGTTTTTGTGGCATTTTTATTGGTGTTGGTACAGACTGTCCTGACTGTTTAAAAAAAAAATAGAAAAAGGTGTTTTGGAGTTGGGGGGGGGTCTCAAACTGAACTCCTTTGTTCTCCACCCATGGAGCCTGCTGACTGCTGGGGCAGTGTGTGTCTCCACCCTGCTATGCTCCAGGACTCAGCACTGGAGCAGAAGCGCATGAGTTGTGGAGAAGGTGGATAGAGAAGCGTGTGGTCCGATCCACTGGGATGATCTGTGCGCACAGATCAGTGAATCAACCTGCTCTCATTCATCCAGACAAGAACAATAAAGTCCACTACATCATCACACTGATCATGCTCTGGTTCAGACTCTGGTGACGTGCTCTGCGCTCCAATCGTCTTCATGCAATGAAAAAAAAAAAGGAGGAGACTTGACGCACTGTTCCAAGACGCCTGATTATTTTGACACACTAAGTAAATTAAATAACTACAACACACACAAACCAAACACACTAAACCAGTCGACCACATACAATAAAAGATAAGACTTTAGTGATCTCACAATGGAGAAATTCACGTTACGTCAGCTCTTAAAACACACACAAGATGAGTGCGAGTAGAGGAAAATGTGCATCAAACAGTGTATGCAAAGATAAGCAATAATAATAATAATACTTGTAACAATACAATAAAATAAGAAAATGAGGTAGAAATAGAATATATATATATATATATATATATATATATATATATATATATATATATACGAGGTCTATTAGAAAAGTATCCTACCTTTTTTTTTTTTTTTTTTCAAAAACCATATGGATTTGAATCACGTGTGATTACATCAGACATGCTTGAACCCTCGGGGCATGCAAGAGTTTTTTCACACCTGTCGGTTACATCATTCGCCTGTGGGCAGTCTTTGAGTGAGGAG
Source organism: Thalassophryne amazonica (assembly GCF_902500255.1). Classification (NCBI taxonomy): domain Eukaryota; kingdom Metazoa; phylum Chordata; class Actinopteri; order Batrachoidiformes; family Batrachoididae; genus Thalassophryne; species Thalassophryne amazonica. The sequence goes on along the minus strand of NC_047103.1, from coordinate 100,059,574 downwards.
TGGCCCACCCTCTCACCGATTTTTTCATTGTTTAGGAATGGCTCAGAGACTGCTGCTTTGTTTGATAAAAATGTTTTCAAAACTGTAAGGCACAACTGAGTGGACACCAGTCGATAAATTCAGCTGGTTTTTGGTAAAATTTTAACAGCTGATGAGAGATTTTGGTCTGGTAGTGTCGCCGTAAGGACGGCCCATGGCGCCTCACGGCGATCTGCGCTTCGAGGCGGCAGTGTCTTGCTGTTTCAAGTTGAAAACTTCCACATTTCAGGCTCTGTTGACCCAATAAGTCGTCAGAGAACAGAGAACTTTCAGAAGAAGTCAGCATGAGGAGTTTATTCAGACATTCCATTGTTAACGGACATTTTGTAATGAAAGAATGTGCGGGCAGAGTCGCATGTCGGGCCGGACCCGACCGCGGGGGTTGCGACAGGAAAAACACCTCCGTGTTGGAAACCTTAACGAACAAGTTCGAACATGCCCAAGCTGTTAAACAATTTCTCAGTTACTCACTTGTTGAAAGCCATCAAAAGCCGCCTGAATTTTACAAATGGTTTTCAACACGGAGGTGTTTTTCCTGTCGCGGCGCACACAGATTCGCCGAGTCGTCACGGAAACGACTTGGCGAATTTGCGCGCACGTCTTTCATTAAAAAATGTCCTTAAACAGTGGAATGTCCGCATAAAGTCCTCATGCCGGCCTCTTCTGAATCTTCTCTGTTCTCTCACGACGTCCTGGGTGAATTAAGCCTTAAATTAGGATGTTTTCAGCTCGAAACAGGCCGATGACGGCGCCTGGAAGCGCTGCGCGATGTCCTGCTGCGTGGGAAGTCCTTACACCGACAGAAACACCCCATAATCTCTCATCAGCCGTTAAACTTTTCACTGAAAACCAGCTTAATTTCTCGAATAGTGTCCACTCGGATATTCCTCACAGGTCCAGAAAAAATTTTGATAAAGCAATGCCCGCCGTCTCGAGCAGCATGTGAAACAAAGGAATTCAGCCGAGAGGGCGGGACCACATCTCACTCAAGGCCTGCCCACAGGGAAATGACGTCACAGACACGCATGAAAAAACTCACGCATGCGCACGAGGGTTCAAGCATGATTGATGTAATCGCACGTCATTCAAATCCATATAGTTTAAAAAAAAAGTGTCGTTTTTTCATCTAATAGACCTCGTATATATATATATATGATTGGAATTAAAAATAGGAGCATCTTATTTACAATATGTGAAGTGGAATTTAGATGTGAGGTGACACTAGTGCTGGGATTTGTAAACAAGTTGTTACTGCACGTGATTTGTGGACATATTATTGCATGTGGTTATTTCACGGTGTTATTGTACAGTCTGCCAGCAACAGGGAGGAATGACCTGCGGTATCGTTCCTTCTTACACTGAGGGTGCCTCAGTCTGTCACTGAAGAAACTGCTCAGCTCCACTGAAGTCCGATGCAGAGGATGAGAGGAGTTGTCCACAATGTATTTGAACTTGGCTAACACCCTCCTCTCAGCCACCTCCTCCAGAGAGTCCAGAGACAGCCCAGGACATAGCTGGACTTCCTGACCAGCTTATTCAGTCTCTTTCTCTCCCGCTCTGTGCTTCCCGGGGCCCAACAGATGACAGCATAGAGGAGAGCAGAGGCTACAACAGAGTCGTAGAAGGTCTTAAGCAGAGGCCTGCTCACTCCAAAGGATCTCAGTCTCCTCAGGAGGTGGAGGCGACTCTGGCCTTTCTTGTACAGGGTGTCAGAGTTGTGAGTCCAGTCCAGTTTGTTTTTGAGTTGAACACAGATATTTGAAACTGTCCACGGTCTCTATGTCCTCCCCCTGGATGTTCACCGATGGGTGAGGTCGTGATTTCCTCCTGAAGTCGATCACCATCTCCTTTGTCTTACTGGTGTTGAGACACAAGTGGTTGCGCTCTCACCAGTCCACAAAGTCTGTGATGACTGACTGGTACTCCAGCTCGTTCCCCTCAGACACACGACCCACAATGGTGGAGTCATCAGAGAACTTCTGGAGATGGCAGCTGTCTGTGTTGTAGGTGAAGTCCGAGGTGTAAAGGGTGAAGAGGAAAGGTGAGAGGACGGTGCCCTGGGGGGCCCCGGTGCTGCACCTTACCACCTCAGACTGACATGCGCGCAGCCGCACGTACTGCGGGCGGTCAGTGAGGTAGTCGATGGTCCAGGCGGCGAGATGTCCATCCACACCTGCATCCTCCAGCTTCCCTCACAGCAGCGCTGGTCTGATGGTGTTGAAAGCACTGGAGAAATCAAAGAACATGACTCTCACAGCGCTCCCGCCGGTCTCCAGGTGGGTGATCACCCGCTGTAGGCAAACTACAGCGGGTCCAGGATGTCGCTCACCACGGTGTGGAGGTGAGACGCTCCATGGTCTTCATGAGGTGGGAGGTCAGGGCAACTGGTCTGTAGTGGGCCGGTTCCTTGGCGTGCGGTGTTTTGGGAACTGGGACCACACAGGATGTCTTCCACAGGGTGTGGACCACCCCCAGGCTGAGGCTCTTGTTAAAGATGTGGCTGAGGACCTCGCAGAGCTCATCTGCACAGGCGGTCTTGAGGCCTCTCCACACGTCCCTGACGTTGTTCTGGGCCAGCTGCTCCTCCATCTTCCTTCCATACTCCTTCTTGGCTGCCCGGATCCTCCACTGGAGTTCCTGTTGGACTCTACGCTGCTCCTCTCTGTCTCCTGAGTTGAAAGCCCTCTTCTTCAAGGTTCATCAGGACCTTCAGCTCAGGGGTGGTTGTTGGGAAAGCACCGTACCCTCCGGGTGGGCACAGTGCTCTCCACACAAAAGTTCATGGAGTCAGTGACACACTGGGTCAGGCCGTTGATGTCTTCACCGTGAGAGTTTTGAAACATGCTCCAGTCTGTGGTTCTGAAACAGTCCCTCAGCCTCTCAGTGGCCTCTTCATTCCAGAACACACTCCAAACATGGCAAATATCACACAACTTTCAAAACTGAATGGTGTCTGCTTTTTGCTCCACATGAAACCACAATTTTCTTCTCTCAGCAATCAAATTTTGTGGATTGGGGATCATTGTTTATTGTTGTTTATTTGGTAATATATTTTACACCAGTGATAAAGAAAAAAATTTGTATTTTTTCTTCTTCTTTCGCAGACAGAGAGACATGGAAGAAAAGTCCCTTTCGCAAAATGTGCGCACACACCCACATGGGATCTGTGGGTTGTCATCAAACCCACATGGAGTAGGTGATCACGACTGGTTAGTTCCTGAGTTTTCCACCAATGGTAACATCCCCTTTCTCCTGTTGCAGATGAGGGAGTCTTTTTTCTTTACACCCCTCTCTCTCCTGCAGATGAATGAGGAAATGTGTCATTTTTGCTGCGGGTGTCTGTAAAATGTGCAGTGAATGTGAGAATATGATCCCTAAAAAGACTTGCGTAAATTATTAATCATAATTCAAGTTATACTTGGCCAAGTAACAAAATTTAAAAAGTGGTGTGGAGGTTGAATTCCACATGTTCAATACGCATTCAAACAGCGGATTGTGTGCTATGTCCTCTTAATTAGGTCATGTGACTTTTGACGCAGAGGCACATCAATCAACTCCACATGGTTAATGTATGCAACAGTATGAGTGATCCTTTTTTCATCTTTCCTTTCAAAATTCTGTGACATATAGACAAACACATTCACAAACTCACTCACACCTGAGGTCAATTTAGACTCACGAAGTCACCTAACTTTCATGTCTTTGAAAGTGGGAGGGCAACAGAGCACCCAGAGTAAATCCAAGCCCAGCAGGGCCCAGAATGCAGAAAAGAGAAAAAGCTCTGTGTGCATGCATACAGTAGTGTTCAGAATAATAGTAGTGCTATGTGACTAAAAAGATTAAGCCAGGTTTTGAGTATATTTCTTATTGTTACATGGGAAACAAGGTACCAGTAGATTCAGTAGATTCTCACAAATCCAACAAGACCAAGCATTCATTATATGCACACTCTTAAGGCTATGAAATTGGGCTATTAGTAAAAAAAAGTAGAAAAGCGGGTGTTCACAATAACAGTAGTGTGGCATTCAGTCAGTTAGTTTGTCAATTTTGTGGAACAAACAAGTGTGAATCAGGTGTCTCCTATATAAGGATGAAGCCAGCATCTGTTGAACATACTTTTCTCTTTGAAGGCCTGAGGAAAATAGGACATTCAAGACATTGTTCAGAAGAACAGCGTAGTTTGATTAAAAAGTTGATTGGAGAGGGGAAAACTTATACGTACGTGCAAAAAATTATAGGCTGTTCATCTAAAATGATCTCCAATGCTTTAAAATGGACAAAAAAAACAGACGCATGGAAGAAAACAGAAAACAACCATCAAAATGGATAGAAGAATAACCAGAATGGCAACGGCTCACCCATTGATCAGCTCCAGGATGATCAAAGACAGTCTAGAGTTACCTGTAAGTGCTGTGACAGTTAGAAGACGCCTGTGTGAAGCTAATTTATTTGCAAGAATCCCCCGCAAAGTCCCTCTGTTAAATAAAAGACGTGCAGAAGAGGTTACAATTTGCCAAAGAACATATCAACTGGCCTAAAGAGAAATGGAGGAATATTTTGTGGACTGATGACAGTAAAATTGTTCTTTTTGGTCCAAGGGCCGCAGACAGTTTGTGAGACGACCCCCAAACTCTGAATTCAAGCCACAGTTCACAGTGAATACAGTGAAGCATGGTGGTGCAAACATCATATGGGCATCTCCTACTATGGTGTTGGGCCTATAAATTGCATACCAGGTATCATGGATCAGTTTGGATATGTCAAAATACTTGAAGGGGTCATGATGCCTTATGCTAAAGAGGACATGCCCTTGAAATGGGTGTTTCAACAAGACAATGACCCCAAGCACACTAGTAAACGAGCAAAATCTTGGTTCAAAACCAACAAAATTAATGCCTCGCAGATGTGAAGAAATCATGAAAAACTGTGGTTATACAACTAAATACTAGTGTAGTGATTCACAGGTTGCTAAAAAAGCAGTTTGAACATAATGGTTTTGAGTTTGTAGCGTCAACAGCAGATGCTGCTATTATTGTGAACACCCCCTTTTCTACTTTTTTACTAATAGCCCAATTTCATAGCCTTAAGAGTGTGCATATCATGAATGCTTGGTCTTGTTGGATTTGTGAGAATATACTGAATCTACTGGTACCTTGTTTCCATGTAACAATAACAAATATACTCAAAACCTGGATTAATCTTTATAGTCACATAGCACTACTATTATTCTGAACACTACTGTATGTGTGTGTGCAATTTTTTTTCACCACACACAAACTGAGGAGACCTGGCATTTGCCATTTGGTATGTTTATGTACTTTGAGTCAAGGATGAACAGCGCCAAAACCAAATGTTGATAGAACTAATATTTTTAGAGATGCTACACATAAGTGGTTAATGCGCTTGGTTTCAGTGCAGAAGGTTCTGGGTTCAAATCCCACCCCTGCCACATTTCTCCATGTAATGTGGAGTTGCGTCAGGAAGGGCATCCGGTGTAAAACCTGTGCTAATTCAACATGCAGATCCACCTTGGATTTGCTGTGGCGACCCCAAGTGCAAACAACAGAGCAGCCGAAAGGACTTACTTTTACATATATTAGCTAACAACACTGAACAATGGACACTGATATTTACATTCTGGACGCCAGTCACAGCAGGGGGTGGTGAAATATCTATATATTAAAAGCATGTGTGGGTGTGTGCAATATTATATTTAGTAAGTTCAATGTAAGTACATAATATTGTAAATACATTAAAAATACATGGATGAAACAAGAAAGTGAAAACACTTATTTCCATTGTGGTCCATTTAAAATCAAATGACAAAATAGAAGTAAAAATAAAATAATAATAATAATAATAATAATAATAATAATAATAGTGTGTATACAACAAGAACCTAAACAATTTATAACTCCATTAAGAAAGTAAATTAACATTTAAAAAGTTCTAAAAGTGCTGAATCACTTTACAGAATTTTTATTTTTCAAATTGCCGTTTTTTTACAAATTAAAAAATGACATATTTACAAATACAGTTTTATTGTAAAAAACAACAAACGTGTGTTTTTATATATACACCTACCAACCACTGATAACAGGAAATGTCAGGATTAGAGTTGGTCCAGTTTTATGTCCCTGCTCAGCTATTTTCTTCTGTTTTAGATTGTCTTTCCATTTGTCAAAACTGTTTGCTGTGCATGACTCCTGTGATATGTCTGCAAGTCTGCATGGCTGTGAAAATAAGTGATTTTTTTTTTTTTTTTTATTAGGTCTCTTTTGCTGAGAGAAGGCTGATCTGAGACAGAAGCACTGGCTTGTTGTTGTGTCAGTAGCTGCCAGTGTACTGGAGTCAATGTTTAAAGTTATCGATGTAGCTTTTAGCTGTAACTTCCGCTAATTTATTTAGGGGTTCATTGATTTAGCTTTATAAAAGTTAACTTTTTAGTTAGCGGATTAACGGTTATTGAAGCTAACTTTTTTGGTTAGTTGTGCCCACTACTGAAAATATCCATGTATTGTTAGTTAATGTGAAACTTTTTGTCCGCTGTTTGTTGCAGCACATATCATAAATGAACTGTTTTACACCACTTTGTTTCTTAAGGTGTGCATTTTATATCAATTATGCACTGAAGTAGACCAAACAGCTAAAATTGTTGTGTGGGCCGCTGAAGAGGAGGTACTGCTGGCCCACCACCAGATGGCGGTCAGCCACACTGGCCCTTTTTGGCCCTTAGAGGGCACAGGGCTGGTTGGCCTTTCTGACATCACCAGGTGTGCTTGTTGGCTGTCAGCTGATTGTCATCACTCATCACTACCATTCAAAAAGCCTGGGAAGGACACCATAACTCTGCCGAGTTATCAGCTTACCACGCAGGTAAACCAACTCAGCCGTTTTGTGCCGTACGCACATTCATTGTTACTGAAGTCTTTGCAGTTGTGACTTATACTTGCAGCTTATAGTCGAGTTTGTGGAAGTTGGAGGAGTTGGCGTCTCCACTCCTCACTTCTGACTTACTAAGTATAACAATTGACACTGCACATCCTCCAGGTTTTCCTCTGCACTCTGGGAGTATCTGGATTTATTCCTACAAGAGGATTACTGTGAGTTGCTGACTGTTTGCTGGGTGTTCACACACCCACCCTTAACCTGTTTTTGTTCCTGCCAGCAGTACTGGGTCTGACAGCCATGAGCGGTGGCCACCTGGGGGAATCAGGACTTGGCGGCTCTGGTGTGTTGCAGGTCTCCGTTGGCGGTGGAACTTCGTGGGTTCCGGCTCTCCTCTGGATAGGCGTCTCCTACCCTCGGGCCTGCCCACGCGTCACCTTTTTGATTACTGATTGACTGAAGCATATTTGGTTTTGTTTGCACATTTGCATAATAAATTGTCTTTTATTTGACTTCCTATTGGCCGTTCATTTACGCCCCCTGGCGTGGGTCCGTGTACTTCACTTTCCCAACAGGATAACTCGGCCACATCATGGATTCCGAAAGGCGTTCACCACCAGTTGAACAGCCAATGGAGATGCAAGGTGCGCAGGCTCCACCAGGAGGTGCGTTGGGTGAGCTGCATCACCAACCTCACTGCTCGGTTGGATCTATTAACCGAGCAGGACATTCACCTCAGCCGTAGGATGGAGGCTCTCACCGCTCAGGTGGAGACGCGCGCGTCAGGCGCGGCTGCAGCCACTCCTCCTGTGGACCTGTCGCTAAACACAGAAAATCCAATGGTCGTTCAAAGCCCCCCCCCCATCACCCGAAGCTTACATTAGCCCCCCGGAACCATACGGGGGTTGTGTCGAAATGTGCGTGGACTTCTTGATGCAGTGCGCGCTCGTTTTTTTCGCAACGTCCCGTGATGTACGCGTCAGACCACTGCCGTGTGGCTTATGTAATTAATTTGCTTCGGGGCAAGGCACGTGCCTGGGCTACGGCACTCTGGGTGCAGGACTCACGGCTCCTTTCGACATATACTGGGTTTATCAGGGAATTTCAACATCGATCATCCCAATAGAGGCGAGTCCGCTTCAAATATGCTGCTGTCAATGAGACAGGGACGCCGGAGTGCAGCTGATTACGCAATTGACTTCTGTGTTGTGGCAGCGAGGGCCGGTTGGAACTCAGTAGCACTCCGCGCCACCTTTGTAAACGGGCGGTCTCTGGCCCTAAAGGAGCATCTGGTGGCTAAGGATCAGCCGCGGGATTTAGATGAAGGGCGTGGCCGGGTGCGCGCTGTCCCTCTCCCATCCAGATCCGAGTTAGTGCCGTCCTCTCCCCGCTCCAAAGCCAGGGCTCTCCGTGTTACACCAGCTCCCCCTGCTGACGTTGCTATGGAAATGAGCAGGGCAAAAGTGACGAAAAAGGAAAAACAAAGGAGACTGGCACGTGGAGAGTGTGTTTAATGCGGCTCGAATGAGCATGCGCAGAATAAGGGGCCCCAGGCGGTTAAACAACAAGGCTCAACCTAAGAGACTGGGCTAAGAGTGAGTCATACTAACCATACGGGTGTCCCACGTAAATGCGCACGACTCCCAGTCACAATCCTCTGTGGGGATTTAACCCTTACCGCTCCAGCACTGATCGACACGGGGTCGGAAGGGAACCTACTGGTCAGTAGGTGGGCTAAGGAGGTAGGGCTCCTTCTGGTGGCCATTCATTCACCATTGAAGGTGTGGGCACTAGACGGCACCCTACTACCAGAAATCACACACCAGACACAGCCTTTAACTTTGGTTGTCTCTGGAAATCACAGGGAGGAGATTCTGTTCTTTGTAACACCTTCTACCTCCAGGATTATTTTGGGATTTCCATGGATGGTTAAACATAATCCCCGGATTGATTGGCCGTCTGGCGTTGTGGCTCAATGGAGCGAAACCTGCCACTGGGAGTGTTTAAGATCCTCGGTGCCACCCGGCGATGAAGTTAAAGAGGAGGTCAGAGTCCCCCCCAATCTTACGGAGGTGCCGGCTGAGTATCATGACCTTGCTGATGTCTTCAGCAAGGATCTGGCACTCACCCTGCCCCAGCATCAACCGTATGATTGTGCCATTGATTTGGTTCCAGGCGCTGAGTACCCGTCCAGCAGACTGTACAACCTCACATCCTGAACGCGAATCAATGGAAACCTACATCCGGGACTCATTAGCTGCCAGGCTAATCCAAAATTCTTCATCCCCGTTAGGTGCAGGTTTCTTTTTTGTGGGCAAGAAGGATGGCGGTCTCCGTCCATGCATTGATTATAGAGGGCTGAACGAGATCACGGTTCGCAACTGATACCCGTTACCGCTCTTAGATTCAGTGTTCACGCCCCTGCATGGAGCCAAAATATTCTCAAAACTGGATCTTAGAAATGCTTATCATCTTGTTCAGATACGGAAGGGAGATGAGTGGAAGATGGCATTTAACACCCCCTTAGGTCACTTTGAGTACCTGGTCATGCCGTTAGGCCTCACCAACTCCCCCATGACGTTCCAAGCTTTGGTTAATGACGTTCTGCGGGATTTCCTTCACCGATTCATCTTCGTATATCTAGACGACATCCTCATCTTCTTCCCGGACTCTGAGACTCATGTTAAGCATGTCTGTCAGGTCCTGCAGCGGTTATTGGAGAACTGGCTGTTTGTGAAGGCCGAGAAGTGTGAGTTCCACCGCACTTGTTTGTCCTTCCTGGGGTTTATCATCTCTTCCAACTCCATCCGGCTAAGGTAGCGGCGGTGAGAGATTGGCCCCAACAGGTAAATCGTAGGAAGCTGCAACAGTTCCTAGGGTTTGCCAATTTTTACAGGAGGTTCATTAAGGGCTATTGTCAGGTAGTCAGTCCCCTTACAGCCCTGACCTCCACAAAAGTCCCCTTCACCTGGTCGGATTAGTGCAAAGCCGCGTTTAGGTAGTTGAAACACTGGTTTTCGACTGCACCAGTTCTTATCAGCCAGGGCAGGAGGTTTGGCTATCCACGAAGAACATCCCTCTTCAGACCGACTCACCAAAGCTCACCGAACGTTTCATTGGACCGTTCAAGATCATCAAAGTGATCAGCCCCGCCGCAGTGAAGCTTCAACTCCCGGCTTCACTGCGGATTCACCCGGTCTTTCACGTCTCCAAAATCAAACCGTATCACACATCGGACCGCTGCACCCCCGGACCGGTGTCGCCTCCTGCCCGCATCATCGACGGAGAACCAGCTTGGACTGTGAGACAGCTCCTCGATGTACATCGGAGGGGTCAGGGGTATCAATACCTGGTAGATTGGGAGGGTTATGGCCCAGAAGAACACTCCTGGGTGAAAAGGAGCTTCATTCATCAGGGAGCCTGGTTCTGCTGGAGGTTTCTTCCTGTTAAAAGGGAGTTTTTCCTTCCCATTGTAGCCAAGTGCTTGCTCACAGGGGGTCGTTTTGACCGTTGGGGTTTTACATAATTATTGTATGGCCTTGCCTTACAATATAAGGCGCCTTGGGGCAACTGTTTGTTGTGATTTGGCACTATATAAAAAAAAATTGATTGATTGATTGATTTTGGATCCCGTCCTCCTGACGGATTTTTACCGGAGGCACCCCGACAAGCCAGGTCGGGCGCCAGGAGGCGCCCGTGGGGGGGGGTCCTGTTGTGTGGGACGCTGAAGAGGAGGTACTGCTTGCCCACCACCAGATGGCGCCCAGCCACACTGGCACTTTTTGGCCCTTAGAGGGCACACGGGTCGGTTGGCCTCTCTGACGTCACCAGGTGTGCTCGCTGGCTGTCAGCTGATTGTCATCACTCATCACTACCATTCATAAAAGCCTGGGAAGGACACCATAACTCTGCTGAGTTATCAGCTTACCACGCAGGTAAACCAACTCAGCCGTTTTGTGCCGTACGCACATTCATTGTTACTGAAGTCTCTGCAGTTGTGACTTATACTTGCAGCTTGTAGCCGAGTTTGTGGAAGTTGGAGGAGTTGGCGTCTCCACTCCTCACTTCTGACTTACTAAGTATAACAATTGACACTGCACGTCCTCCAGTTTTTCCTCTGCACTCTGGGAGTATCTGGATTTATTCCTACAAGAGGACTACTGTGAGTTGCTGACTGTTTGCTGGGTGTTCACACACCCACTCTTAACCTGTTTTTGTTCCTGCCAGCAGTACCGGGTCTGACAGCCACGAGCGGTGGCCACCTGGGGGAATCAGGACTTGGCGGCTCTGGTGTGTTGCAGGTCTCCGTTGGCGGTGGAACTTCGTGGGTTCCGGCTCTCCTCTGGATAGGTGTCTCCTACCCTCGGGCCTGCCCACGCGTCACCTTTTTGATTACTGATTGACTGAAGCATATTTGGTTTTGTTTGCACATTTGCATAATAAATTGTCTTTTATTTGACTTCCTATTGGCCGTTCATTTACGCCCCCTGGTGTGGGTCCGTGTACTTCACTTTCCCAACAAAAATAGTTTGTTTTAATGAATTACCAATTACATCAAATCTGATGACACCTTACTGAATCAGTACAGATTCAGCTACAATTTGGTGTTAGTTGTGCATCTCTAGCTTCATTTGTCACCTCACACTGACACATTTTCTATTTTCCCTATATTTTTGCATATTCTGGATCACCAGATCCGGAATCCGGATCCGATCATCACCAAACTTTGTTGTTTGATAGAACATTTGACTATGTTACACACTAATTTTTTTCAAGCCTTTCTGCCTTGTTTTTGTGGAGTTAGAAACTAGAATGTCAAAATTCCCCCTATCCCGCAATGGTGAAGAATCCTTTAAAAAATTCCTGGATCCGGATCGTGATCCGGATCACCACTAAAATTTAATCACTTGTTCCTCTTGTCATTTCCAACCACTCCACAAAATTTCATCAAAATCTGTTCAAAACGTTTTGAGTTATCCTGCTGACAAACAGACAGACAAACAAACAAACGCGACCGAAAACATAACCTCCTTGGCGGAGGTAATAAATTTAAGAAATATTAAAATTTGAAAACAAATGCACCCAAACGTGATGACAGCTGCAACTGCTTAATGCTAACTTTTAACATTGAAAATGCCATAGACATGCTAATGCGTTAGCATCGTGATCCGGATCATAATCCGGATCACCACTAAAATTTAATCACTTGTTCCTCTTGTCATTTCTAACCACTCCACAAAATTTCATCAAAATCCGTTCAAAACGTTTTGAGTTATCCTGCTGACAGACAGACAGACAGACAGACAAACAAACAAACAAACCCGACCGAAAACATAACCTCCTTGGTGGAGGTAATAAACTGAAGCCAGTAATAGTTTAGATAATGGCTATCAGTCGTGTGTGACTCAAACATCAAAATAATTTGTACACTCTGATAAGGCACAGAGTAATATTGTAGCCTTTAATACTGTAGAATGGATGTTTCCTCTATATGTCTTTGTGATGAAAGTATATGTTTATATGTTTTTAAAAACAGCCACTGGAAATGATCCATTCAGAGCTCTCTACTTCACAGCCTGGTGTAACACTGCAGACAGCAATCAAAGTAGAACTGTTATTACAGTGAAGATTGGATATCAGAGGAAACATGATGTGGTGTGATGCCTCAGAATACCTCTTTTGCATTACAGAAAAAAACAAAACAAAACATTCTTTTCAAATTTTAACACAGTCTCTGCTATTTTCCCTCAATGATTCAACATCTGATATCAAGATAAGCTGCCCTTGTCTAGTCATAACATCAGCATGAAACATCAGAATTTATCATTATTCCTCTTGCCCCATCAAATTAAGGACAAGACGAGACTCAGAAATGTATGATTGCAACAAAAAACTTAAAAAATGATGAGCTCTTTCTTTTCTGTTTCATTTTGGGTAAGTATTCTTCAGCATTATCCTCAGACACCTATATTTGTGACATCATATCAAAGCAGAGGCAAATGCCTCCTCTGTAAAATGGGTAGACAGAGGATGAATTGTCATTACTAAAAGTCTTCTCACTTTGCAGAAAGCCTGCTTCCCTCTTGACTGCTCATTGAGTGCACAATTTAACCATCTACCAGAGAGAGCTACGTTCTTATTCGCTGAATGCAAGTACGTTGATTGTAGATTTCTCTCAGTGGGCAGCTCTGTGACTTAGTGGTTAGTACTGCTGCCTCACATTGACAAGGTCTCAGGTCCACTTCCAGCCTGGTCCTTTCCCTGTGGAGTTTTCATGTTCTCCCCACATTTTTTAGGTTCGCTCTGGGTGCCCTGTCATCCTCACAAATTCAAACACATGCAGGTTAGGTGAACTGGTGACTCTAAATTAACCTCAGGTGTGACTGAGAGTGTGAATGTGTTTGTCTATATGCGTTGGAATTTTGAAAGGAAAGATGCAAAAAAGATCACTCATACTGTTGCACACCTAAAGATCTGTTTGCAGTCAGAATAGGACAAAATAACCACCAAATGATTCACTGCTTGGTATCCTCATTGCCAAAACACATTTCCAAAGGTGTGAGAAGGAATGGCAACATTACCAAGTGGTAAATGCTTTAGCATCCCAATTTTTTGGAAAAAGCGTTAGTCAATAACCTCTGGAGTCATCTGATGTGATGAAGTGGTATAACGGAGGATTTCCATTCACCAAAACATCAAATCTAGGCTTGCATCTCAGATGTACCTTCTAGCAAACTGTAGCTGAACCTTCAGGTCTTCTTTTTTAAGAAAATCCTCCTCTCTACCTCTTTTTCTGTCCTCTGTCTACCTCCTCCATTCATCATGAAGCTGCATAAATGTGGGATACAAAATCCAAAACATGCACGATGCACAATTTCTCCAAGCACAGCCAGGGAAGCATATCACTTCTTCTGGGTTGTCTGGGTGTTATTGTGGGTTTCCTCACTCTTCTCCTTCTTGCACAGTCAGTTTTTGAGGACTGTTTACTCCACACAGATTTACTATAGAGCACCATACTGTTTGTATTGCTTCATAATTGATGTAAATAAAGTCCAAGACACATTCAGTGACTTGGAAATGTTCATGTATCCATTCCCTGACTTGTCTTAAGAAAACTGGCAATAAAACTGATTATTTACAGGTAGGTCACCAATGGTCACAACTGTCAAATCCTTCGCCACAAGGTAGCTCAGCACCTATTGCTCACAGAAACATCATATTTGATGGGTACATGCCTTGGAGGAGTACCTTGCATGGGTTCGAAGGCCGGTGACCTTGCCATTCTTTTAAAAAATTACCAATAGTTGCATTTGTTCGAAGGCTACTGACTTTTTATGGTCACTGTTGGCCACATCTTCTAAATAAATATAATGTCATTCTCCAGTTTTTCCACTGTGTATTCCAGTTTACATCAAACACATGAGGGTTCAACCAAATACCTACCCCACATGTACATATTATTGCACTTTACATGGAAAATAGTACTGCACGGGGGGCATTTCGTGACAAATGTCTCTAGTTTTCCTCAAATTTATACACAAAATACACCATAATGGCAATGTGAAAAAGGTTTGTTTAAGCTTTTTGGAAATTTATTACAAATAAAAATAATAAGAAATTCTACTCACAATAGCCCAAAATGACATGTTTTTTTGTTTGTTTTCGAAAATTTATTCAAAATAATAATAAAAAGTGATATGTACTATGTACACAAGTACCTTTGACATCAATTACAGCCTCATGTCTTCTTGAAAATAATGCCAGAAGCTTGGCACACCTATCTTTAGGCAATTTTAAGCATTCCTCTTTGCAACACCTCTCAAGCTCCAACTGGTTGGATGGGGAGCGTTGGAACACAGCGATTTTCAGATCATTACAGAGATGTTCAATCAGATTCAGGTGTGGACTCTGGCTGGGACATTCACAGAGCTGTGCTGAAGCCACTCCTTTGATATCTTGGCTGTGTGCTTAAACCTGGTTCACACTGCAAGATTTTAAAATTATCTGTAGGTTTCTAAAACCTGAGAGAACACACACATGGAGGTAAAAAATCATAGATCTAACAATTTTGGTTGTACAGTGTGTGGTGTCCAGCCACATGGTAAGGACAACACCACCACACAGGAACAGATTTCACACACGAACATTCTCAGGTCAGACAGGAAATCTCGCAAAATCTCTCGAGATTAAACATGACTTCAGAGTAAACAAACAGAGATAGTTTGTGGACTATTTTAAACAGAGGGGAAAAAAACAATACAAAAAGAAAAACAAAAAGGTATTCTTTAAAGGAGTGGAGACAGCGCGACCACCGGACTTTGTGGTAAGTCAGAACAGCTATGATTTTAGATTTCGCTCCGAGCATCCATCACCTTGCTTTCTGATTGGCTCCATGTTACATTCAGCAGGGTGCGTGCTCGTTTGTGGTCGGAGGACACAACACACGCTGCGATATTGGGCCAAGACAATCCAACATGTTGACTTTCACTGGTTTCCTTAATCCTGAGTAGTCTCACACTTCCTGTCACTGAAAAACATACAGACAGCATAATGCTGCTACCACGTTTCACTGTAGGGATGGTGCCTGGTTTCCTCCAAACATGGCGCCTGGCATTCACGCCAAAGTGTTCAAACGTTGTCTCATTAGTCCACAGAATTTTGTTTCTCATGATCTGAGAGTCCTTCAGGTGCTTTTTGGCAAACTCTAGGCAGGCTGCCATGGACATTTTACTAAGGAGTGGTTCCCATTGGGCCACTATACAATACATGCCTGATTGGTGGATTGATGGAAGGTTCTTCTCTTTCCACAGAGGAATGCTGCAGGTCTGACAGAGCGACCATTGGGTTCTTGTTCACCTCCCTGGCTAAGGCCCTTCTCCCCCAGTTGTTCAGTTTAGATGGGTGGCCAGCTCTAGAAAGAGTCCTGGTGGATCTGAATGTCTTCCAGATGAAGACATTCAGATATAGATATAGATGAAGATATAGATGAAGGAGGCCACTGTGGTAATTGTGACTTTCAAAACAGCAGAAATTTTTCTGCACCCTTCCCCAGATTTGTGCCTTGAGACAATCCTGTCTTGGAGGTCTACAGACAATTCATTTGAGTTCTTGCTTGCTTTGTGGTCTGACACGCACTGTCAACTGTGGGACCTTATATCTAGACAGATGTGTGCCTTTCCAAATCATGTCCTATTCACTCAGTTTACCCCAAGTGGACTCCATTAATCTGTAGAAACATCTCAAGGATGATCAGTAAAAACAGCATGCACCTGAGCTCAATTTTGAGCTTCATGACAAAGGCTGTGAATACTTATGCCCATGTGATTTCTTAGGGTTTTTTAATTATTATTTTTAATGGCTTTGCAAAAAAAAAAAAACTTTTTTCACATTGTCATGATGGGGTATTGTGTGTAGGATTTTGAGGAAAGAAATGAATTTAATCCATGGAATAAGACTGTGACATAACAAAATGTGGAAAAAGTGAAACATTGTGAATACTTCCAGGATGCCCTGTAGATGTCCATGAATTAAATTATGTGTAATGTTGTGAAATGACAGGGAAAGTATAGAACACCTGAAGAAAGTGATGTGCACAAATGGTGTGAAAAGCAAAGATCTGAAATCTGTCAGTAATTAGAACGCAATTGTGTTACATGTCAGTGTAAACTACAATCAGCTGATTCAGTCTCACTTGGTGCCGTCTAAAAAAATGTGTTTCATTTCCCAGGTTTCACACAAGAACCATCTCTAGGAAGAGTCCTGGTGAATCCGATCATCTTCCATTTATCGATGACAGAGAATGATGGAGACCACTGTGCTCATTGTGACCTTCAAAGCAGCAGAAATGTTTCTGTACCCTTCCCCAGATTTGTGCCTTAAGACAATCGTGTCCCTGAGGTCAACAGACAATTCCTCTGACTTCATGCTTGGTTTGTGCTCTGATATGCACTATCAACTGTGCGACATTATAGGTAGACAGATGTGTGTCTTTCCAACTCATGTCTAGTCAACTGAATTTACCCAAGAATTTTAAGAGAAAAAATTTATTTCATTAATTTTGTAATAAGGCACAAAATATGTGTGTGTAAACAGATCCACAAATATGTAAAAAAAAAAAAATCTGTGTGTAAACACATCCACAAATGCGTAAAAAAACACTGTTGCATTGTTGACTTGGAAAATTGTCTCGTCTTTTCCAGCACATCTGTCTTTTGGACATTTATGGGGCCATTACTGTAGGAAAAGCATTTGCAAATGTGCATTTTGATCTCTTCGAGGGACCAGCCAGGCGACAGCGATGACCGATGTCATTGGTGCTTGCGCCCTCTGGTGGAAGCACACAGACAAATCTCCACACACAAATCGCTGCATGTATTTACAGATCTTACATGGCAGAAGTGTAGCAAAAGTCACCTGTAAGAACACATCCAGTCGAGTGGCCCGATTTTCACAGATACACAGATACACATGCACAGATCTTTTTTACACATTTGTGGATGTGTTTACACACATACTGATATTTTTTACACATTTGTGGCTCTGTTAACACACACAGATCAAAATACGCATTTGCAAATACTTTTGTGCACACACAGATTGCTATATGCATTCGTGGATCTGTTTACACACAGATCAAAATTCACATTTGCAAATACTTTTGCTACAATAATAGCCCCATAGTTGGGTTACTTGGGTTGTTATGGACATCGATGAAAATTTCATGTCAATAGCACCTCCAGAAATATATTTACTGAGAAAAATGGTTATGTGTTCATTTCATATTTTACCACTAAGGGCCCTTGGGCAAGGTCCTTAATTCCAGAGTTGCTTGCGGTGTGTAGTGAGTACCTTGTATGGCAGCACCCTCACATCGGGGTGAATGTGAGGCATTAATGTAAAGCACTTTCAGCGTCTGATGCAAATGGAAAAGCACTACATAAATGCAGTCCATTTACCATTTCATTGATGAAGAACACTTATGAATCAAAGGTATGTATGGTTTTTCACAATGTCCACAATTTATATATATATATATATATATATATATATATATATATATATATATATATATATGATTGTGTGAAGCGCCTTGGGGCGACTTTGTCGTGAGTTGGCGCTATATAAATTAATAAATTGAATTAAATTGAAATTGAATTTCCCATGCACCAGTGTCAGTTGGTGATAGTAGCTCCATGTACTTCTTTGCTTGATAATTAGCATGTGCAGCATGAAGTTGAAGAGCATTTCTGGATAGTGGTTAGCATCTCCAAGCCCTTCTTAGCCTTGCCAAATAGATGATCACACGCAGTCAGCATTTGACAGCAAAGGGCAGGGTGCCAGCTTGTCCTATTTCTGTGACAAGAGGTGGCTCTCTCTGGAAGATCTTCCAGCATGACTTCTTCCCATGACCAGAGAAAAAAAGAAGCTGAGTCACGCCCCGTTAGTGCATGAAATCAGCTTGTCTTTCACAGACATATCCCTTCTGTTTGATATTCTATGAATTAGAAAACATTTTTGTTTTTTGAATGAAGTTGACATCATCCAAGATGCAGCCCTCAGCTTTTGAAAAAGGCAGCTGAGAAAAAGTGGACAAGGACCAAGATATCTGTATGCCTACAGATGGCCACTATTCTTTGGGATCCCAGTCTGACAGCCTCCACAGCAAGCAGACTCTTTTACTGACCTCTTCATGGTTTGCATTCAGCGACGGTTCATCCCTTCAGCTTGTTCCTTGTTTCACCCGGGGTCACCATAGCTTGGCCTCCTTCCACTCCTCTGAAAGTTGTTAAGTTGTGTGGAGAGAGTGATCACACTGTCCAGATCCAGCTCCAAATCCCAGCAAGTCAGTTCCTTCTAAAGATCTGGATGTAAGGCCTGATGAAAGGCTGACAGGTTGACATTGTTGGCTGCTAGAGAATTGAATGTGAAAGTGTATTCTGCTGCAGATTTGTCTCCTGATGAAGTTCTCTGGCAGACACTGTCCCTGTTAATTCTCATCATCTGCATGATCAAACACTGGCTTGAATTGAGTCACAACATCAGTCTATGCTAACACATTTTCTAACCTGCACCATCCCAGTGTCCCACTGTCTTGTAGGTCTTGGAGTCATTTTTGATCAGGATATGTCATTCAATGCGCATATTAAACAAATATGTAGGACTGCTTTTTTGCATTTACGCAATATCTCTAAAATCAGAAAGGTCTTGTCTCAGAGTGATGCTGAAAAACTAATTCATGCATTTATTTCCTCTAGGCTGGACTATTGTAATTCATTATTATCAGGTTGTCCTAAAAGTTCCCTAAAAAGCCTTCAGTTAATTCAAAATGCTGCAGCTAGAGTACTGACGGGGACTAGAAGGAGAGAGCATATCTCACCCATATTGGCCTCTCTTCATTGGCTTCCTGTTAATTCTAGAATAGAATTTAAAATTCTTCTTCTTACTTATAAGGTTTTGAATAATCAGGTCCCATCTTATCTTAGGGACCTCATAGTACCATATCACCCCAATAGAGCGCTTCGCTCTCAGACTGCAGGCTTACTTGTAGTTCCTAGGGTTTGTAAGAGTAGAATGGGAGGCAGAGCCTTCAGCTTTCAGGCTCCTCTCCTGTGGAACCAGCTCCCAATTCAGATCAGGGAGACAGACACCCTCTCTACTTTTAAGATTAGGCTTAAAACTTTCCTTTTTGCTAAAGCTTACAGTTAGGGCTGGATCAGGTGACCCTGAACCATCCCTTAGTTATGCTGCTATAGACGTAGACTGCTGGGGGGTTCCCATGATGCATTGTTTCTTTCTCTTTTTGCTCTGTATGCACCACTCTGCATTTAATCATTAGTGATCGATCTCTGCTCCCCTCCACGGCATGTCTTTTTCCTGGTTCTCTCCCTCAGCCCCAACCAGTCCCAGCGGAAGACTGCCCCTCCCTGGGCCTGGTTCTGCTGGGGGTTTCTTCCTGTTAAAAGGGAGTTTTTTCCTTCCCACTGTAGCCAAGTGCTTGCTCACAGGGGGTCGTTTTGACCGTTGGGGTTTTACATAATTATTGTATGGCCTTGCCTTACAATATAAAGCGCCTTGGGGCAACTGTTTGTTGTGATTTGGCGCTATATAAAAAAATTGATTGATTGATTGATTGATGAGTCATGAAGACGGCAGAGATGCAGAATTGACTTGGATCTTGTAGAAATCAAAATACAAATTGCACTGCATTAAAACTCCTTTGCATTCTCCAGAATTGCCATGATCAGGCTGTGGCATTTATACCAAATCATTCAAAAGCACACTATGAGGAAGGGATGGGTTTGGTGAAGAAGCAGAAACCAGAAGTGTTGCTACCTGTGACAGGAGAGTATTCAAAATGCCACTTATCACAGCAGCCTGCATCACTTACAGTATTGCATAGCTCTGCTGGTCCCAGGGCCATATCATTGTTTGAAGCTGTTGTGTAAACGTCTGCTGCATCCACAATCAGATTAGATATTCTTTTACATATCATTACTAGAATGAAAGTGCATTAGCTGATTAACAGTGATCAGTAAAAACAACGACAATGACTCCAAAAAATGTCACATGGTGCTTCAGTGCAAAGTACTTGGTGATAGTGGTTCAAATAGTGGCAAGAGTCTCAGAAATATTAAAGTTCCATGCATAAGTCTAAAGCCCCCATCACACATAGGAAGAATGTGGAGGAGTCATTCTGACATGGCAAATATTGCCATTATCCGAGGCAGTCATGAGGAAAAGGGGCATGGTCCAAAGGCACCCGGACTGCCCCATCCACACCTGCATGATGGCATCCAAAGCGTATGTAGACAGCAGGTGGATGACACAGATTGCTGTCAGACGGCCATAAAAGGTGCTGCAGTCTGCCCAATCTCCAAGAGCCTGCAGGGCAGACCGGAGTGTTGTTTTCCTCATGTGCACGTCCGGATGTCCACACGTGGGGTTGCAATAATCACTCAGCTGTGTGTGTGTGTGTGTGTGTGTGTGTGTGTGTGTGTGTGTGTGTGTGTGTGTGTGTGTGTGTGTGTGCGCAACACTGCCTGGGCCACTAAGTGTGCACAGGGCACACGTGAACAGTTTCGCTCCAAAGTTTGATGGCAGTTGGGCCATACAGTCCCTCAGACGGAGCCTTTCCAAGGAACTTTCTTTTCTCTTGTTTGCAGACTTCAGCACCAGAACGCAAATCTACACCGCGATGGTTGGATTATCACATGGAGTTTTTTTTTTTTTCTTTTGGGTGATAGGATTCTAATCACAGGCTGCTGTCCTGGCCTCATGTGGCATTTATACCAAAGCATTCAAAAGCACACTATGAGGAAGGGATGGGTTTGGTGAAGAAGCAGAAACCAGAAGTGTTGCTACCTGTGACAGCAGAGTATTCAAGGTGCCACTTATCACAGCAGCCTGCATCACTTGCAGTATTGCATAGCTCTGTGTCTGTGAAACACCCCTGGGCCACTGTTGGAGGTAATTATTATACTGGCACTGCAGGACAGACCAGACATACCGGCAGGCATACCGTGCCAGATCTATCTTGAGGTTCCGTCATATGATCTCAAATCATTTGAGTAGTGTTTTGCTACCATCGGAATATGTAAATTGCGGTTAGATGGTCTGCAGACTGCTCATGGACCACGGTCAGATCGGTGTCCCATCCCGACCGCACCCGGAGAATTATGAACATGTGCTTCACACTCGGGGCCACCGACAGATTTTGACCAAGTGTTTGGACTTCTGCAGATGGCTGTCAGAATGTTTTGGAACTGAAATCTGACACCTTTCGGATGTGCGCCATTTCATAAGTCCAACGCCACTCTGCATGATTCCAGCTATGAGTGACGGGGGTATAAACAAAGCAAACAAATCCATGAGTCCATTGCAAAATACAGAAAGCTCCAAAGTAAGCGATGCTTCAGAGTCAGAGTTTGGCTTCATAAACGGTGTGGGAGACGAGCTGAAGGCAACCACTAAAATAAGGATCAGCTGGGTTAGGGTTAGGGTTTGTTCTCACGGCATGTCTCTCTCTGCTAGCAGCACCAGTTTTGACAGTTATATTGATACACACACATACAGTATATATCATATTTGCATATCTACTCGAAATTCTGCCTGAAGAGGGGGTGGGCCAATGAACAAGCATGTCAATATTATGTTTGTTGGAATACACCAAAAAACAACAACAAATAACTCACCTGTATGTGTCCATTGTTTATCTTTTTTCATTCATTAAATGTTTACCTTCTAATTTAATTTAATTTTGAGTTGGCACTTAGCCAACTTCCTTCAAAACATGGGGTGTGTTGATGCTTGAAGAAGTGGAGTGGATGATAAGAGCAAGGGGTCTACGTATAGAGGAGCAAGAAGATGCATGCGAGGAAATGAAATTATGGTGGGACAGGATAAGCAGCCAAATGAATTGTTTACATATTTAAAGCTAGAGTCCCACCCACATTTCACTAAAATCCCAGCATTCAATCAGTTTAATTTTGAAATGATTGACAGCTCAAAATTACAGCTCATTTTAATGACGAGAGCATATTTATCTGGGGGGAATTCCATACCGAGTATTTTATTTTCTTTATAAAATATTTAATAATAATTTTCTTTTTTACTCAAAATAACCAAGGGGAGTGTTGAACGCAGTCTTACACTCATTGCCATCCTTAATCCTGACTAAATGATAGGCATTGCGTAAATCCAATTTTGTGAATAGGGATGTCCCATGTAACGAATCAAAAGCAGAATCAATTAACTGGAGTGGGTACTTATTGTGCACAGAAATGGCATTTAACCTACATAAATTGATACACGGGTGCAAGGTCCCATCCGTCTTCCCAACAAATCACAACAACAGTTGCCCCAAGGTGCGTTATATTGCAAGGCAAAAGCCATAGAATAATTACAGAAAACCCCAACGGTCAAAATGACCCCCTATGAGCAAGCACTTGGCGACAGTGGGAAGGAAAAACTCCCTTTTAACAGGAAGAAACCTCCAGCAGAACCAGGCTCAGGGAGGGGCAGTCTTCTGCTGGGACTGGTTGGGGCTGAGGGGAGAGAATCAGGAAAAAGACACGTTGTGGAAGACAGCAAAGATCAATCACTAATGATTAAATGCAGAGTGGTGCATACAGAGCAAAAAGAGAAAGAAACACTCAGTGCATCATGGGAACCCCCCAGCAGTCCAAGTCTATTGCAGCATAACTAAGGGATGGTTCAGGGTCACTTGATCCAGCCCTAACTATAAGCTTTAGCAAAAAGGAAAGTTTTAAGCCTAATCTTAAAAGTAGAGAGGGTGTCTGTCTCCCTGATCCGAATTGGGAGCTGGTTCCACAGGAGAGGAGCCTGAAAGCTGAAGGCTCTGCCTGCCATTCTACTCTTAAAAACCCTAGGAACTACAAGTAAGCCTGCAGTCTGAGAGCGAAGCGCTCTATTGGGGTGATATGGTACTAAGTAAGAAGAAGAATTTTAAATTCTATTCTAGAATTAACAGGAAGCCAATGAAGAGAGGCCAATATGGGTGAAATATGCTCTCTCCTTCTAGTCCCCGTCAGTACTCTAGCTGCAGCATTTTTAATTAACTGAAGGCTTTTCAGGAAACTTTTAGGACAACCTGATAATAATGAATTACAATAGTCCAGCCTAGAGGAAATAAATGCATGAATTAGTTTTTCAGCATCACTCTGAGATAAGACCTTTTGTGTGTGAGTGCGGGTACTAGACTGGCCTGCCTGCAGTCTAGACAACGGAGACCCCGGACCGTTGAACAACTAGAGTCATACATCAAGCAGGAATGGGAAAGAATTCCACCTACACAGCTTCAACAATTAGTGTCCTCAGTTCCCAAATGCTTATTGAGTGTTGTTAGAAGGAAAGGTGATATAACACAGTGGTAAACATACCACTGTCCCAGCAGTTTTGAAATGTGTTGCAGGCATCCATTTCAAACTGAGGAAATATTTGCACAAAACAAAAACGTTTATCAGTTTGAACATTACATATCTTGTCTTTGTGGTGTATTCAATTGAATACAGGTTGAAGAGGATTTGTAAATCATTGTATTCTGTTTTATTTACATTTTACACAATGTCCCAACTTCACTGCAATTGGAGTTGTAAATATCTGATCACTACTGTTGCTGGTGTGTTGGGCCAAGACAAAAGTGCAGCACTCTGGCATGCCACGAGTCACATGGGTGATTGCATGCACCTCGATGGGAAGAGGTCCAGGATATAGAGTCCAAGGAGAACCAGGACAGTAGAAGGGCTGAGGGCCAGGAAGTGCTCTCACCAGGACAAACCAGAGGAACAGCCCAGGTGGAACCTCGATGCACCCCCCACATCACACTCCCCACGGAGACACAGGAAACAATCCCGCACAAAAGGGGAAGCACACATAGCGCTGGGATAGGCTCATAAAGGGGTTATCCCAGCACCACACCACATGGGCCATGACCCCCCAAGGTAGGAACAAGCAGTGGAGAGGATGAGGGCCAAAGAGCCAGCATGTCCGATCCTCAAGCCCGGGCAGGGACCACCGATCCAATGGGGGTGAGACCCAGCCCTCAGACAAGGGCCAAAACCCCAGAGTCAGATAAAAGACCCCCCCTCCCCCGAGAAACCAAGGAGCTGGAGGGAGAGAGAGAGAGAGAGACGATCCCCATAGACCCTGAAGGAGAGCCAGAAGCATACATGCGTCGAGCTCCGGAGAGAGGAACCCACCCAGGCACCGGACCTCAGCCCACCCACGGCAGAGTAGGCCAGACCCGCACCCAGGGAATGAACTTTGGACACCCAGTGAAAATTATTTTTGTGCTTTACATCTTAAAAAGCTCAGTGGCCCTATACCTTTAAGGGGAGCTTTTAGAGAGAAACATACCACTCCACAACCGTTACATGCTTTTTATGCCTGTCGGCAATTAGACGGTGACCATTTGCACGATTACTCTCTTGCTTTGTCACAGCTGCTTAATCCTGCATTCCAACAGAACCCCAATGCCATATGTGATGCACAGCTAGCATTAGAGATCAATGTACTGATGGGATACATGATCCCACTCTCTGGCATGAATTGCGGCAGTTGGTAAGGTAAAAGCTTACCTCTAATTTGTTTGATGTGTGAGGAGAATCTGTGATGTGGGCATTTGATCGTCCACACCCTGTGCCAAGAAATAGGAACTTGGTAGGTGATTTGGATGACTCCCAGAGAAAAGCGAATGTACTGATGGGTATGGTGCAAAGTGATATGACAATGACACTGCAAGAAGTGGTTAAGATGATGGCGCAACAAGGTAATGCTATTGCTGAACTAACTAATGCTGTCCATGAGCTCACCATGCCGAATACTGGCCTAAACCATAGGAATAAGAGGAGTGGGCTTTAAGTACAGCCCAAATACACAAGCGATGGTCAGCTGATTGAAGTGTGAATGAGTTTGGCAAATGGTGAGACAGTGTGGAATTGCATGCAAGCTGAGGGGTCAGTCCCCCACTGTACCTAGTCATATGTCAGGGAGTTGAGTCCTGTAAGTTCAGGCAGGTGTGTGCATCTGGAGTAAATGAGATGGAGACAAATGTGGCAGCCCAGGGTAACACTCCTACAATGCCTGAATACTCAAGAGCAAAGCTTAAACACTTTCAAACACTATATCCAACATTTCAAGTTCTAGCATCTTCTCTCAAATGTCAGATCCATAATTAACATGGTCGGTAAACTGAGACTACAGATTGCAGACAACGTGTTTCCATGACTGCTATTTTGTGCTGATAACAGAGACCTGGCTACAGCCATCCATACCAAGCTCACGACAGGAATGGCAACTCCGGGAAGAGCAGGAGAGGTGGGGTTATGTATCTGTACTAATGACAGCTGGTGCAGAAATGCAGAGACTGTAGACAAATATTGTTCCCCAGATTTGGAAAATTTGAGTGTAAGATACAGACACATGCATTTACCCCATGAGTTTAGTGTTGTCATGGTGATGGCCGTATGCAAATGCATACGTATACCACCTAATGCTAATGCTAACATAGCTCTTAGTGAGCTGCACTGAGCAGTTGATTGCCAGCAGAACTCTCATCCTGATGCAGTACACATCATAGTGAGGAACTTTAATCATGCTGACTTTAACCACTGCAGAGTCAGTATTCCCCAATTTTACCAGCATGTTAGATGTGCAACATTGGACAAACTCTATAATAACATACAAAAAGGCCATAGAGCAAGACCTTTACTGCATCTGAGTTTGTCAGATCAAATGTCCATGTGGTTGACTCCTGTGTACACCACCCTCAGGAGGAGCACGCCTTCAAATGTAAGGACTGTGGAAATATGACCAGAGGGTGCACTACATTGGCTGCAGGACTGGTTTGAGGGCATGGAGTGTGTTTGAACATCAGGACCTGGTGAAGTACACCACATCGTGCTCTCTTATCTTCCATCATGCAAAGCAAAAGTCATACATCAACAACACCCAGAAAGGCCGCCGCCTTCTCTGGGCCTGAGGTCATTTGAAGTGGTCTGATGAGTCTACATTTCAAATTGTTTTTGGAAATCATGGACATCGTGTCCTCCCGACAAAAGAGGAAAAAGACCATCCAGAATGTTACCAGTGCAAAGTTAAAAAGCCAGCATCTGTCATGGTATGGGGGTGTGTTAGCGCCCATTACGCTTTAAATGAAACATGCCTGGAGCCACTGCTGGAGCAGTGTGTGTCTGCATCCTGCTCTACGTTCGAGGTCTCGGTGCTGGGACAGAGCTCTGTAGCGCTCGCGTCCTGGAGAAGCTGCATAGAGAAGCGTGCGATCTGATCCACTGTGGAGATCTGTCCACACGTCGGTGGATCCATCTGCTCTGGTTGCTCATCCAGAACAAAAGAGAGCTCATCTCCTTCATCATCAGAATCCTCCCTGTCTGGTTCAGACTCTGACAATGCTAAATACTCCACCAAATTAATACACACTGCAAATGCAAAATATTTCTCAAATCTCTCAAATACCAAAACTTTAATCATCTGCTTTTCGCTCTCCTCGCTGAATCACCCACAATATTCCTTCGTTCATCAACCAAATTACATGGCTTGGGGATCATTGTTATTGGCTTATGTAGTTTATTTTTCACCGGTGATAAATTCATGTTTTGTTTTTTACTTGTGTTGCTTTTGGGCAGAGGGAAGAAGGAAGAAAGAAACTCTGTGCGCACCCACAAACAAAACCACATGCAGTGGGAGGGCTGTGATCAAACACATGTGGGGTTAGTGACTTGTGATTGGTTAGCTCGTGCGTTTTCCACCAGTGAAAAAGAAAAAGTCATGTTTCTTCTCACCGCTGTCACCAGTGCCAGCCCTTCTCTGCAGCAGAGAAGGAAATGATCCTTTTTGCTGCATGTGTGACATAAATGCACAGCAAAAATGATAATGCTGGGGATCATCACCATCCATCGCACTGGTCATGGGGAACTGTCCGTGTCAGACGAAGGCCATGCCCACATGCAGACAAGCCACAAATGTTTGAAACGTCCATACAATGTTGATAAAATGTTCTTAACGCTATTGTTACTGTATGAAAATGTTCAGCTGAACGAAGCGTTAGTTGTTGATTTATTCTAATGTCATTGCATTCGATCAAAATGTCAGACGTGCAGTTGAATGAAGTGTAAACAAAGTCAAACTAAATGCTAATGTTACAAAAGCTAAGAAAACGATAAGAAACCGTCAAGAATGACAGCAGAATGAAATCTGTAAGAATTTAGGTTTTTGGTGGCATTCGTTCAAATTTTTCAACAGTTTAAAAATCCTGACGAAGCACCAGCTGCAGGAACGAAGCTGAGCGAAGGTTAAATGATGCCAATGAAAGTCAACAAAAGTCCAGATTTCTTGTTTCGTTGGGCTTCATTGCCCTTCATTAAGTGCCATGTGACCAGGCCTTTACGGTTGCGTACGGTTGCTTACTGCCACGTATGTAGCCTTTGCCACCATATAAACCTATTTTTTCTGCCTGTCAATCCACTCGTGCCTGCTGTCCATAAAACATCGCTTCTCTTTGAATTACAGTGGACTGTTGTAATAACACAAGCAGAAGATCATGAGGTTTTTAAGTCATCAGCAAAAAGCTACAATTCTCCAGCATCTGCATGTCCTGGAATTAATCATGTGGCAGAATCTCAATGCTTGAAAGAAGAACAAGAACACAGAAGGAAGCCAGCTATCGCAAAAAGGAGACATGTATGTGAAACCTTGGATCCAACGCAGGCGCCTGCATGGGCAATATGAAAAACTGATGAAAGAACTACTTGTTGATGATGTTTCAGCATTTACCATAATCATGTGGATGGAGCCTCCCGTTTTCCACGAGCGTTTGGCACAAATTGCACTGAGGATTACCAGACAAGATACAAACTACAGGAAGGCTCTGGAACCTGGTTTGAAGCTGTCTATCACCAGTGGTGGGCACAGCTAACCAAAAAGTTAGCTTCGATAACTGGTAATCAACTAACTGAAAAGTTAGATTTTTAACGCTAAACCAATAAACCTAAAAACTACAAACTTATCGGAAGCTACAGATAACCGATAACGTATAACTTTAAATTTTGCATCCCATATGCTCTCAGCTACTAAGAAGCTGATTTTGAGTTTAAACACCACCAAAGCTTCTAATAAAGCCAATGGCGATCACAAACCCAAACAGCCAGTCAGCCAGTGCTTGTGTTTGTGTTTGTGTTTGTGCACTCTGACCCCTGCTGTAGGAAAATATCATTTACCCTGACAGGATACAGTGGTCCTGTGATGAGGCAGAGGTCTTGAAATGGGAAGCAGGTTTGAATTATGGTTTTGCTTTAAAAATAAAATTATTCCGGATAGAATAACTACGTTAATGTAAACTATGTACAAAGTGATATATAATGCATATCTGTTAATTTTAAATAATGCACTAATTCTGAAGATTTGAACATTAACACACAGATGTCCAAAGGGGATTATGGGTAACAAAGCCTCCGCTCATACTGATTAATTCATTCATTCATTCTATGTAAAAACCAACACAAGTGAAAGTCGCACAAAGAAATCAAATAATAGTGAAAACATGTTCGGTGTGGTGTTATAACAGATCAATCAGTTGCTCCATGAGGCGTCATAACATCAAGCCTGGTTCACATGGCAAGATAATTAGGCCAATATCGGATCCGATCTTCCCCTTCCGACAATCATGATGACGCTTAATATAATCTTATCAGATATTCCTGCCATGTGTGGTTTGTAAGAGCACTCTGATCTGCTCAGAAGGATGTGAGGAGCTAAATATGATATGCGGCCAATCAGAAAGCAAGGTGTCTGACCTGGGAATGTTCGTGTGTGAAATCTGTTTGTGTGTGTTGTTTTTACCGTGTGGCTGACACCACACTCTATACAACTAAACCTGTCAGATCTATGATTTTTTTTTTTTTTTTTTAATCTCCACGTGTGGGGTCTCTCAGGTTTTGGAAACCTACAGATAATTTTAAAATCCTGCGGTCGACAACATTGTGATTAACTGGTCGCCAGTAGATAGCAGTGTTCTATGCATTTTGATGCCGGTTATATTACACAGCCTGAATCACAATTGAACAGACTTTTCGGCTTTTGGAAAAGCAACCTGGGCTTCTTCTGGCATTTTTACGTAAAACAAACACAACAACAACATCTATAAACCCATATATTCACGAGAGTTATAGGCACAGTATACAAAGAGTTTAATGTTGTTGTCCGTGTGGAGCCTGATCAGAGCGTCTCATATGCATTTCTTCTGTTGTGAATACCCATAATGCACTGGGCACAGCTGCATGTCCACACTAAAACCTTAAAAAAATTAGTGCATTACTTTAAAACTAAAAAATATATCTGATATTTTCACTTTATAAAACTTCAGACATGACCAAGACACTTCAATATGGATTTTGAGATGCTCACAACACCATAAGTGTGTTGTTTCCACAAATGTGCCAGGCCATAATCGATGAGTTATCTGATGAAGTTCTCATGTGCCCAGTTACTCCAGTGAAGGAGCGCGGAAATGTTGTGGTGGAGGCTGGAAGTTTTGTGAATGCTGGAGGTGTTGTGGAGGATGGAAGTGTTGTGGAAGAGGCTGGACGTGTTGTGGAGGAGGCTGGAAGTGCTGTTGTGGAGGCTGGAAGTGTGGAGGAGGCTGGGAGTGTTGTGGAGGAGGCTGGAAGTACTGTGGTGGAGAGGCTGGAAGTGTTGTGGAGGAGGCTGGAAGTGTCATGGTGGTTGGAAGTGTTGTGGAGGAGGCTGGAAGTGTTGTGGAGGAGGCTAGAAGTACTGTGGTGGAGAGGCTGGAAGTGTGGTGGAGGAGGCTGGAAGTGTGGTGGAGGCTGGAAGTGTTGTGGAGGACGCTGGAAGTGTTGTGCTGGAGAGGCTAGAAGTGTTGTGGAGGAGGCTGGAAGTGTTGTGGAGGAGGCTGGAAGTGTTGTGATGGAGGCTGGAAATGTTGTGGAGGATGCTGGAAATGTGGTGGAGGCTGGAAGTGTTGTGGAAGACGCTGCAAGTGTTGTGTTGGAGAGGCTGGAATTGTTGTGGAGGAGGCTGGAGGTGTTGTCATGGTGGTTGGACGTGTTGTGGTCGAGGCTGGAAGTATTGTGGAGGAGGCTGAGAGTGTTGTAGGAGGAGGGTGGAAGTGTCATGGTGGTTGGAAGTGTTGTGGAGGAGGCTGGAAGTGTCATGGTGGTTGGAAGTGTTGTGGAGGAGGCTGAAAGTGTTGTGGTGGAGGCTGGAAGTGTCATGGTGGTTGGAAGTGTTGTGGAGGAGGCTGAGAGTTTCGTGCTAGAGAGGCTGGAAGTGTTGTGGAGGAGGCTGGACGTGTTGTCGTGGTGGTTGGAAGTGTTGAGGTGGAGGCTGGAAGTGTTGTGGTGGAAGCTGCAAATGTTGTGCTGGAGGCTGGAAGTGTTGTGGAGGATGCTAGAAGTGTTGTGCTGGAGAGGCTTTAACTGTTGTGGAGAAGGCTGGATGTGTTGTTGTGGTGGTTGAAAGTGTTGTGGAGGAGGCTGGAGGTGTTGTGGTAGAGGCTAGAAGTGTTGTGGAGGAGGCTGGAAGTGCTGTGGTGGAGACTGGAAGTGTTGTGGAGGAGGCTGGAAGTGTTGTGGAGGACGCTGGAAGTGTTGTGCTGGAGGGGCTGGAAGTGTTGTGGAGATGGCTGGAAGTGTCAGGGAGGTTGGAAGTGTTGTGGAGGAGGCTGTAAGTGTTGTGGTAGAGGCTAGAAGTGTTGTGGAGGAGGCTGGAAGTGTTGTGGTGGACGCTGGAAGTGTTGTCGTGGTGGATGAAAGTGTTGTGGTGGAGGCTGGAAGTGTTGTGGTGGAAGCTGGAAATGTTGTGGAGGAGGCTGGAAGTGTTGTGGAGGACGCTGGAAGTGTTGTGCTGGAGGGGCTGGAAGTGTTGTGGAGATGGCTGGAAGTGTCAGGGAGGTTGGAACTGTTGTGGAGGAGGCTGTAAGTGTTGTGGTGGAGGCTGGAAGTGTCTTGGTGGTTTGAAGTCTTGTGGAGGAGGCTGGAAGTGTTGTGGTAGAGGCTGGAAGTGTTATGGTGGAGGCTAGAAGTATTGTGGTAGAGACTGGAAGTTTTATGGTGGAAGCTAGAAGTGTTGTGCTGGAGAGGCTAGAAGTGTTGTGGAGGAGGCTGGAAGTGTCATGGTTGTTGGAAGTGTTGTGGAGGAGGCTGAGATTGTTGTTCTAGAGAGGCTGGAAGTGTTGTGGTGGAGGATGGAAGTGTTGTCGTGGTGGATGAAAGTGTTGTGGTGGAGGCTGGAAGTGTTGTGGTGGAAGCTGGAAATGTTGTGGTGGAGGCTGGAAGTGTTGTGGAGGACGCTGGAAGTGTTGTGCTGGAGGGGCTGGAAGTGTTGTGGAGAAGGCTGGAAGTGTCATGGTGGTTGGAAGTGTTGTGGAGGAGGCTGGAAGTGTCATGGTGGTTGGAAGTGTTGTGGAGGAGGCTGGAAGTGTTATGGTGGAGGCTAGAAGTGTTGTGGTAGAGACTGGAAGTTTTAAGGTGGAAGTGTTGTGCTGGAGAGGCTAGAAGTGTTGTGGAGGAGGCTGGAAGTGTCATGGTGGTTGGAAGTGTTGTGGAGGAGGCTGGAAGTGTTGTGGTGGAGGCTGGAAGTGTCATGGTGGTTGGAAGTGTTGTGGAGGAAGCTGGAAGTGTGGTGGAGGCTGGAAGTGATATGGTGGAGGCTAGAAGTGTTGTGGAGGAGGCTGGAAGTGTTGTGGTGGAGGCTGGAAGTGTTGGAGGAGGCTGGAGGTGTTGTGGAGGAGGCTAAGAGTTTTGTGCTAGAGAGGCTGGAAGTGTTGTGGAGGAGGCTGGAAGTGTTGTCGTGGTGGTTGGAAGTGTTGTGGTGGAAGCTGGAATTGTGGTGCTGGAGGCTGGAAGTGTTGTGGAGGATGCTAGAAGTGTTGTGCTGGAGAGGCTTTAACTGTTGTGGAGGAGGCTGGATGTGTTGTTGTGGTGGTTGGAAGTGTTGTGGAGGAGGCTGGAAGTGTTGTGGTAGAGGCTAGAAGTGTTGTGGAGGAGGCTGGAAGTGTTGTGGTGGAGGATGGAAGTGTTGTGGAGGAGGCTGAGATTGTTGTTCTACAGAGGCTGGAAATGTTGTGGTGGAGGCTGGAAGTGTTGTGGAGGACGCTGGAAGCGTTGTGCTGGAGGGGCTGGAAGTGTTGTGGAGGAGGCTGGAAGTGTCATGGTGGTTGGAAGTGTTGTGGAGAAGGCTGGAAGTGTTGTGGTGGAAGCTGGAAATGTTGTGGTGGAGGCTGGAAGTGTTATGGTCGAGACTAGAAGTGTTGTGGTAGAGGCTGGAAGTTTTATGGTGGAAGCTAGAAGTGTTGTGGAGGAGGCTGAAAGTGCTGTGCTGGAGAGGCTGGAAGTGTTGTGGAGGAGGCTGGAAGTGTCGTGGTGGTTGGAAGTGTTGTGGACGAGGCTGAAAGTGTTACCGTTGTGGTTGGAAGTGTTGTGGTGGAGGCTGGAAGTGTTGTGGTGGAAGCTGGAAATGTTGTGTTGGAGGCTGGAAGTGTTGTGGAGCAGGCTGGTTGAGTTGTCTTGGTGGTTGGAAGTGTTGTGGAGGAGGCTGGAAGTGTTGTGTTAGAAGCTGGAAACGTTGTGGTGGAGGCTGGAAGTGTTGTGGTAGAGGCTGGAAATGTTGTGTTGTAGAGGCTGGAATTGTTGTGTAGAAGGATGGAAGTGTTGTCATGGTGGTTGTACGTGTTGTGGTGGAGGCTGGAAATGTTGTGGAGGAGTCTGGAGGTGTTGTGATGGAAGCTGGAAATGTGGTGCAGGCTGGAAGTGTAGTGGAGGATGATGGAAGTGTTGCACTGGAGAAGCTGTAACTGTTGTGGAGGGGGCTGGAAGTGTTGTGATGGAGGTTGAAGTGTTGTGGAGGACGCTGGAAGTGTTGTGCTGGAGAGGCTGGAATTGTTGTGGAGGAGGATGGATGTGTTGTGGTTTGGAAGTGTTGTGGTGGAGGCTGGAAATGTGGTGGAGGCTGGAAGTGTTGTGGAAGACGCTGGAAGTGTTGTGTTGGAGAGGCTGAAATTGTTGTGGAGGAGGCTGGAAGCGTTGTGCTGGAGGGGCTGGAAGTCTTGTGGAGAAGACTGGAAGTGTCAGGGAGGTTGTAAGTGTTGTGGAGGAGGCTGGAAGTGTCATGGTGGTTGGAAGTGTTGTGGAGAAGGTTGGAAGTGTGGTGGAGGCTGGAAATATTGTGGTGGAGGCTGGATGTGTTGTCATGGTGGCTGGAAGTGTTGTGGAGGAGGCTGGAAGTGTGGTGGAAGCTGGAAATGTTGTGGTGGAGGCTGGAAGTGTTATGGTCGAGACTAGAAGTGTTGTGGTAGAGGCTAGAAGTTTTATGGTGGAAGCTAGAAGTGTTGTGGAGGAGGCTGAAAGTGCTGTGCTGGAGAGGCTGGAAGTGTTGTGGAGGAGGCTGGAAGTGTCGTGGTGGTTGGAAGTGTTGTGGACGAGGCTGAAAGTGTTATCGTTGTGGTTGGAAGTGTTGTGGTGGAAGCTGGAAATGTTGTGGTGGAGGCTGGAAGTGTTGTGGAGGACGGTGGAAGTGTTATGTTGGAGGCTCGAAGTGTTGTAGAGGAGGCTGGAAGTGTTGTGGTGGAGGCTGAGAGTGATGTTCTAGAGAGGCTGGAAGCGTTGTGGTGGAGGCTGCAAGTGTTATCGTGGTGTTGGAAGTGTTGTGGTGGAGGCTGGAAGTGTTGTGGTGGAAGCTGGAAATGTTGTGGTGGAGGCTGGAAGTGTTGTGGAGGATGCTGGAAGTGTTGTGCTGGAGAGGCTGGGAGTGTTGTTCTAGAGAGGCTGGAAGTGTTGTGGTGGAGGCTGCAAGTGTTGTGCTGCAGAGGCTGTAATTGTTGTGGAGGAGGATGGTTGTGTTGTCTTGGTGGTTGGAAGTGTTGTGGAGGAGGCTGGAAGTGTTGTGTTGGAAGCTGGAAATGTTGTGGTGGAGGCTGGAAGTGTTGTGGAGGAGGATGGAAGTGTTGAACTGGAGAAGCTTTAACTGTTGTGGAGGAGACTGGAAGTATTGTGATGGAGGTTGAAGTGTTGTGGAGGACACTGGAAGTGTTGTGCTGGAGAGGCTGGAATTGTTGTGGAGGAGGCTGGATGTGTTGTGGTTTGGAAGTGTTGTGGTGGAGGCTGGAAGTGTTGTGGTGGAGGCTGGAAGTGTTGTGATGGAGAGGTTGGAATTGTGGAGGAGGCTGGATGTGTTGTCGTGGTTTGGAAGTGTTGTGGTGGAGGCTGGAAATGTGGTGGAGGCTGGAAGTGTTGTGGAAGATGCTGGAAGTGTTGTGTTGGAGAGGCTGAAATTGTTGTGGAGGAGGCTGGAGGTGTTGGGCAGGAGGCTGATAGTGTTGTGCTGGAGAGGCTGGATGTGTTGTGGAGGAGGTTGGAAGTGCTGCAATAGAGGCTTGAAGTGTGGTGGAGGCTGGAAGTGTTGTGGAGGACGCTGGAAGTGTTGTGGAGGAGGCTGGAGGTGTTGTGGATTAGGCTGAGAGTGTTGTGCTGGAGATGCTGGAAGTGTTGTGGAAGAGGCTGAAAGTGTTGTGGTGGAGGCTGGAAGTGCTGTGGAGGAGGCTGGACGTGTTGTGGAGGAGGCTGAGAGTGTTGTGTTGAAGATGGTAGAAGTGTTGTGGAGGAGGCTGGATGTGTTGTCGTGGTGGTTGGAAGTGATGTGGTGGAGGCTGGAAGTGTTGTGGAGGATGCTGGAAGTGTTGTGGAGGAGGCTGAGAGTGTTGTGTTGAAGATGCTGGAAGTGTTGTGGAGGACACTGGAAGTGTTATGGAGGAGGCTGGAGGTGTTGTGGAGGATGCTGGAAGTGTGCTGGAGAGTCTGGAATTGTGGAGGAGGCTGGATGTGTTGTGGTGGTTTGGAAGTGTTGTCGAGGAGGCTGGAAGTGTTGTGGTGGAGGCTGGAAATGTTGTGGAGGATGCTGGAAATGTGGTGGAGGCTGGAAGTGTTGTGGAAGATGCTGGAAGTGTTGTGTTGGAGAGGGTGGAATTGTTGTGGAGGAGGCTGGAGGTGTTGTCATGGTGGTTGGACGTGTTGTGGTCGAGGCTGGAAATATTGTGGAGGAGGCTGAGAGTGTTGTGCTGGAGAGGCTAGACGTGTTGTGGAGGAGGTTGGAAGTGTTGGAGTGGAGGTTGGAAGTGTTGTGATGGAGGCTGGAAATGTTGTGGAGGACGCTGGAAATGTTGTGGTGGAGGCTGGACATGTTGTGGAGGACACTGGAAATGTTGTGTTGTAGAGGCTGGAATTGTTGTGGAGAAGGATGGAATTGTTGTCATGGTGGTTGGACTTGTTGTGGTGGAGGCTGGAAATGTTGTGGAGGAGGCTGGAGGTGTTGGGGAGGAGGCTGATAGTGTTGTGCTAGAGAGGCTGGAAGTGTTGTGGAGGAGGCTGGATGTGTTGTCGAGGAGGTTGGAAGTGTTGCAATGGCGGCTTGAAGTGTGGTGGAGGCTGGAAGTGATGTGGAGGAGGCTGGAGGTGTTGAGGATTAGGCAGAGAGTGTTGTGCTGGAGATGCTGGAAGTGTTGTGGAGGAGGCTGAAAGTGTTGTGGTGGAGGCTGGAAGTGCTGTGGATGAGGCTGGAGGTGTCGTGGAGGAGGCTGAGAGTGTTGTGTTGAAGATGGTGGAAGTGTTGTTGAGGAGGCTGGATGTGTTGTCGTGGTGGTTGGAAGTGATGTGGTGGAGGCTGGAAGTGTTTTGGAGGATGCTGGTAGTGTTGTGCTGGAGAGTCTGGAATTGTGGAGGAGGCTGGATGTGTTGTGGTGGTTTGGAAGTGTTGTCGAGGAGGCTGGAAGTGTTGTGGTGGATGTTGGAAATGTTGTGGATGATGCTAGAAATGCTGTGGTGGAGGCTGCAAGTGTTGTGGAAGACGAAGGAAGTGTTGTGGAGGAGGCTGGAGGTGTTGTGGTGGAGGCTGAGAGTGTTGTGCTGGTGAGGCTGGAAGTGTTGTGGAGGAGGCTGAAAGTGTTGTGCTGGAGAGGCTGGAAGTGTTGTGGAGGAGGCTGAAAGTGTTGTGGTGGAGGCTGGAAGTGTTGTGGTGGAGAGGCTGGAAGTGTTGTGGAGGAGGCTTGAAGTGCTGTGGTGGTGGTGGTTGGAAGTGTTGTGGAGGACGCTGAAAGTGTTGTGGAGGATGCTGGAAGTGTTGTGGAGGAGGCTGAAAGTGTTGTGCTGGAGATGCTGGAAGTGTGGAGGAGGCTGGAACTTTTGTCGTGGTGGTTGGAAGTGTTGTGAAGGAGGCTGGAAGTGTGGAGGAAGCTGGAAATGTGGTGGAGGCTGGAAATGTTGTGTCGTGGTGGTTGGAAGTGTTGTGGTGGAGGCTGGAAGTGTTGTGGAGGAGGCTGGAGGTGTTGTCGAGGAGGTTGGAAGTGTTGCAATGGCGGCTTGAAGTGTGGTGGAGGCTGGAAGTGTTGTGGAGGAGGCTGGAGGTGTTGAGGATTAGGCAGAGAGTGTTGTGCTGGAGATGCTGGAAGTGTTGTGGAGGAGGCTGAAAGTGTTGTGGTGGAGGCTGGAAGTGCTGTGGAGGAGGCTGGAGGTGTTGTGGAGGAGGCTGAGAGTGTTGTGTTGAAGATGGTGGAAGTGTTGTTGAGGAGGCTGGATGTGTTGTCGTGGTGGTTGGAAGTGATGTGGTGGAGGCTGGAAGTGTTTTGGAGGATGCTGGTAGTGTTGTGCTGGAGAGTCTGGAATTGTGGAGGAGGATGGATGTGTTGTGGTGGTTTGGAAGTGTTGTCGAGGAGGCTGAAAGTGTTGTGGTGGATGTTGGAAATGTTGTGGATGATGCTGGAAATGCTGTGGTGGAGGCTGCAAGTGTTGTGCTGGAGAGGCTGGAAGTGTTGTGGAGGAGGCTGAAAGTGTTGTTGTGGTGGTTGAAAGTGTTGTGGTGGAGAGGCTGGAAGTGTTGTGGAGGAGGCTTGAAGTGCTGTGGTGGTGGTGGTTGGAAGTGTTGTGGAGGACGCTGAAAGTGTTGTGGAGGATGCTGGAAGTGTTGTGGAGGAGGCTAAAAGTGTTGTGCTGGAGACGCTGGAAGTGTGGAGGAGGCTGGAACTTTTGTCGTGGTGGTTGGAAGTGTTGTGAAGGAGGCTGGAAGTGTGGAGGAAGCTGGAAATGTGGTGGAGGCTGGAAATGTTGTGGAGGAGGCTGAAAGTGTTGTCGTGGTGGTTGGAAGTGTTGTGGTGGAGGCTGGAAGTGTTGTGGAGGAGGCTGGAGGTGTGGAGGAGGGTGGAAGTGTTGTGCTGGAGTGGCTGGAAGTGTGGAGGAGGCTGGAAGTGTTGTGGAGGAGGCTGAAAGTGTTGTGCTGGAGAGGCTGGAAGTGTGGAGGAGGCTGGAAGTGTTGTCGTGGTGGTTGGAAGTGTTGTGGAGGAGGCTGGAAGTGTTGTGGAGGACAATGGAAGTGTTGTGCTGGAGAGGCTGGATGTGTTGTCGTGGTAGTTGGAAGTGTTGTGGTGGAGGCTGGTTGTATTGTTGAGAAAGTTGGAACTCCTGCTGGGTTTGCTGTCATTCTTGATTCTTCGTGATCTGGGGACTTCTGAAGTGATGAAGCTGCTGTGTTGTAGCTCAATAGGAAGCATTCCAGTCCTCCTCATCCATCTTGCTGGTTTCATGAAACACCAACTCTTCAAATATTCTTTGACTCTCGCAACCCTTTTCCACATTCATACCTTCGATTATGGTAGCCCTGGTGGAACTGAGCTGTCTTGACAGCTGAAAAGATGCAAGCAGTAGAGTCAGGAGTGACATGGATACAAACACGTTGGTTGTTTACTTCTAAAATGCAGCTCCCCCCCCCAAAAAAAATGCTTCTGGATGGCTTGCTGGAAGCATTTGTGCTGGGAGGCCTTGGTCCAGAGTTGACAACATCAATTTCTATGACCTCTTCTTCGCTGTCATCATCTGCCTCAGCCTCATCATTGTCTTCTTCTTCATCAGATTCTTCTCTCCCTCCAGATGCACCTACCATCATTTATGCGGCAGGTAAAAAGCAAGACATGTCATTTGGTTATAAATACATTAAATACAAAGCATAATGTACAGAAGACATCTGGCAGCTCACTGTCAATTGTGCCCTGGGACAAGTGCTATATATATATATATACATATATATATATATATATGTTGGGAAAGTGAAGTACACGGACCCACGCCAGGGGGCGTAAATGAACGGCCAATAGGAAGTCAAATAAATGACAATTTATTATGCAAATGTGCAAACAAAACCAAATATGCTTCAGTCAATCAGTAATCAAAAAGGTGACACGTGGGCAGGCCCGAGGGTAGGAGACGCTTATCCAGAGGAGAGCCGGAACCCAGGACGTTCCACCGCCAATGGAGACCTGTAACACACCAGAGCCGCCAAGTCCTGATTCCCCTAGGTGGCCACTGCTCGTGGCTGTCAGACTCGGTACTGCTGGCAGGAACAAAACAGGTTAAGGGTGGGTGTGTGAACACCCAGCAAACAGTCAGCAACTCACAGAAATCCTCTTGTAGCAATAAATCCAAATACTCCCAGAGTGCAGAGGAAAAACTGGCGGACGTGCAGTGTCAGTTGTTATACATAGTAAGTCAGAAGTGAGGAGTGGATACGCCAACTCCTCCAACTTCCACAAACTCGGCTACAAGCTGCAAGTATAAGTCACAACTGCAAACACAGTAACAATGAATGTGCGTACGGCTGAGTCGGTTTACCTGCGTGGTAAGCTGATAACTCGGTAGAGTTATGGTGTCTCTCCCAGGTTCTTATGGATGTGGTGATGAATAATGACTGGCAGCTGACAGCCAAAACGGTACACCTGGAGGATCCAACCGGCCCGTGCGCCTTCTGCAGGGCAAAAGGTGCCAGCATGGCAGCGCCATCTGGTGGTGGGCCAGCAGTACCTCCTCTTCGGCAGCCTGCACAACATATATATATATATATATATATATATATATATATATATATATATAATTTTATTTTCTATCATGCTTTCGGAAAATTATTTCTGGTCCATGCTCAGTCAAGGACAAGTGGAAGATGTGAAGTGCTTATTATTTTTGAAAACCGTTCACATGAGCCTTGGCAAGAGGAGGAAATAATGGAATCATGAGTACGATGGGACAGTGGAGCCCAGCGGGATGCATAAAATGGCATTAGGTAGTGTGGTATTGCGTCGGCGTAGCATTACATAGATTTGCATAGACTTACGTAGACATTATGTACTTTCTGTGTCCAGTGCTCTACACCGAATGTCCGCAAAAAAATAAACATGTTTAATTTATTGCGTCCATTTCGTGGACCCCTTTGCGTGCCTTTGCATCCTTTCGCATACTGCCACATACGCTAGCATGGGGCAGCGTAAAGCTTGGCATAGTTGGTATGCCCCATTATGCATCTTTACGTCAGACTGATGTGAAAGGGCTTAAAACTCAAATTCTGCACTATAAACACATCTTGATTGTTTCATTTCAGCTCTGCTCTGGTGGTACACAGAGACTCAGTTACAGACATTGTGTCCCTGTCCAACTATTTATGGACCTGACTGTAAACAGCAGCTGGTTTATTGAAGTCCTGTGATTTTGTGCATGAGGCTGTTCCACTGCAGAAAATTATTCCTCATCTCCCACATGGCAGCTTAGGGCCCATGTTACAGTGATATGATAGGTCATTTGAGGGTGTTTGTAATTTTCAAAGTGCCATGCTTGTGTGAAAGTGGATGCAATTAATGTTAATATTGGGTTGTTGTATAGAATTATGATAGAATTTCAAAACAGCTGGTTCAACAGCTTTGCCAATCTGGATTGTTTCATCAAAATCAGTGGCATTTTGCTTTCTGACTCTCAAATAATGAAAATGTAACATTGACACATCGCAAAGGATCACAAAACAATTTTTGGTATTTGCTTGTGATCACTCATTAAGAATTATGTTAGAATGATGAGAAAGCTGTTTATCTTGAGGAAATGAGATAACATCTCAAGGTGGGACCTTCTGTACACAGTTGATGCACATGGTCGAGCAGATTTGATGTGAGCAGAATCTTGTGACAGCTGTGTTCAGTATTGTGCAACAGTCCCTGAAGTAGTTGAAATCAGTCAATCACAAATAAGAGTGGCTGATAGGGTGCACACCATCCGCTGACCACATATGGTTCGAGGTTGAAGAGAAATCACACAGCAAGCTGTTGGAAACCTTTTTGTTTTGTTTGACCATGTTCCTGTCAGCAGTCAGCGGTGTAAAAGAGTCCAGTGGGACCTGTCAGCGTCGGTCAAAAATGCATACAGAAAGGAACCCAGTGCTTCACTCAGTTTAACAGAAAAATTGGAAAATGACACACATTTGCTCCACTGGACTCAAATGAATACACCTTTCTGCAGCCTGCATTCACACACACATGAGTTTCACTCCTAACAATTCCCATTTCCAAGTGAAAGTGTCACAGCGGCTGATGAAATAGCTACAGTAACAGGAGACACAAGACTGTTCAACATCATGGTTTAGGGGAAGGATACAAAAAGCTATCTCAGAGATTTCAGCTGTCATTTTCCACTGTGAGGAACATATTGAGGAAATGGAAGACTGCAGGCACAGTACTAGTTAATGCCCAAAGTGGCAGGCCAAGAAAAATCTCAGATAAGATGAAGTGAAGGATGGTGAGAACAGTTATAGTTAACCCACAGACCTGCTCCAAAGAGCTACAACATAATCTTGCTGCAGATAGTGTCTCTGTGCATCGTTCAACTATACAGTGCACTTTGCATAAAGGGATGCTGTATGATGGTGTAATGCAGAGGAAGCCTTTTCTGCATACACGCCACAAACAGAGTCACCTGAGGTATGCTAAAGCACATTTGGACAAGCCAGCTTCATTTTGGAATAAGGTGCTGTGGACTGATGAAACTAAAACTGAGTTATTTGGACATAACAAGGGGTGGTATGCATGGCTGAGAAAGAACACAGCATTCCAAGAAAAACACTTGCTACCTTCAGTAAAATTTGGAGCTGGTTCCATCATGCTGTCTGGCTGTGTGGCCAGTGCAAGTACTGGAAATCTTGTTAAAGTTGAGGGTCACATGGATTTCAGTCAATATCAGCCGATTCTTAAGAACAATATTCATGAATCAGTGACAAAGCTAAAGTTGTGCCGGGTCTAGATCTTTCAACAAGACAATGACCCTAAACACTGCTCAAAATCTACTAAGGCATTCATGCAGAGGAACAAGTACAACATTCTGGAATGGCCATCTCAGTCCCCAGACCTGAATATTATTGAAAATCTGTGGTGTGACTGTAATTGGGCTGTCCATGCTCAGAAACCAATAAACCTGACTGAATTGGATGTGTTTTGTAAAGAAGAATGGCCCAAAATACCTTCAACCAGAATCCTGACTCTCATTGGAAGCTATAGAAAGTGTTTAGAGGCTGTTATTTCTGCAAAAGGAGGATCTACTAAATATTGATGTATTTTTTTCTGTTGGGGTGCCCAAATTTATGCAAAGACTTTGTTGTTTTTGTGCAAATATTTGCTCATTTTGAAATGGATGCCTGCAACACGTTTCAAAAAAGTTGGAACAGGGCAACAAAAGACTGGGAAAGTTGATGAATGCTCAAAGAACACCTAATTGGAAACAAGTGAGTATAAAAGATTAGGTATTAGGTATGGGGGAGGTGATGGTCTAGTGGTTAAGGTGTTGGGCTTGAGACCAGAAGATCCTGGGTGCAAATCCCCACCTGACTGTATGGCAGCACCCCGACATCGGGGTGAGTGAGGCATAATTGTAAAGCGCTTTGAGCGTCTGATGCAGATGGAAAAGCGCTATATAAATGCAGTCCATTTATTTAGGTATAAAAGGAGCATCCCCAGAAGTCTCAGCCGTTGACAAGCAAAGATGGCGTGAGGATCACCACTTTGCATCCTCAGAAGTCTCAGCTGTTCACAAGCAAAGATGGCGTGAGGATCATCACTTTGTGAGCAACATTCACAGCACTTTACTTTTTCTACATTTTGTTATGTTACAGCCTTATTCCAAAATGGAGTAACTTCATTTTTTTTCCCCTCAAACTTCTACTCACAACACCCCATAATGACAACATGAAAAGGTTTTATTTTCTTTTTTTTTCAAATGTATTAAAAAAACAAACAAACAAATGAAAAACTAAGAAATCACATGTACAGTATTCACTGTATTCACAAGTATTCACACCCTTTGATTATTACTGTGTTAATGCGCTTTTGCCAGCAATAACAGTTTGAAGTCTTTTTGAATATGATGCATCAAGCTTGGCATGCTCATCTTTGGGCAGTTTTGCCAATTCCTCTTTGCAGCACCTCTCAAGCTCCATTAGGTGGATGGGGAGTGTCAGTAGGCATCCATTTTCATATCTCTCCAGATATGTTCAATTGGATTCATGTCTGGGCTCTGGCTTGGCCACTCAAGGACATTCAGAGAGTTGTCCTGAAGTCACTCCTTTGATAGCTTGGCTGTGTGCTTAAGGTCATTGTCCTGCTGAAAGATAAACCGTTGCCCCAGTCTGAGGTCAAGAGGGCTCTGGAGCAGGTTTTCACCCAGGATGTCTCTGTACATTGCCACATTCATCTTTCCCTCAATCCCGACAAGTCTCCCAGTTCCTGCCACTGAAAACCATCTCCACAGCGTAATGCTACCACCACCATGCTTCACTGTAGGGATGGTGCCTGATTTCCTGTAAACACCACAAAGAGTTCAATCTTTGTCTCATCAGAACAGAAAATTTTGTTTCTCATCATCTGAGAGTCCTTCAGGTGCCTTTTGGCAAATTCCAGACAGGCTGCCATGTGCCTTTTACTAAATAGTGGCTTCTGTGTGGCCACTCTACCATACAAGCCTGATTGTTGGATTCCTGCAGGGACAGTTGTCCTTCTGGAAGGTTCTCCTCTCTCCATAGACAAATGCTAGTGCTCTGACAGAGTGACCCTCAGGTTCTTGGTCACCGCCCTGACTAAGGCCCTTCTCTCATGATCGCTCAGTTTAGACAGGCAGCCAGCTCTAGGAAGAGTCCTGGTAGATCCAAATATCTTCTATTTATAGATGATGGAGGCCACTGTGTACAGAAATGTTTCTGTACCCTTCATCAGATTTGTGCCTTGAGACAATCCTGTCTTGGAGGTCTACAGACAATCCCTTTGACTTCAAAAATGGTTTGTACTCTGACATGCACTTTCACTTGTGGAACCTTATATGTAGCTGGGGTGTGCCCTTCCATACCATGGCCAATAAACTGAATTGACCCCATCTGGACTGCAATTAAGCTGTAGAAACATCTCAAGGATGATCAGTGGAAACAGGATGCACCTGTGCTTAATTTTGTTTCATGAGAAAGGCTGTGAATACTTATGTACATGTGATTTCTCAGTTTTTTTTTTTTTAATTTGCAAAACTCTCCAAAAAAAGTAATTTCATCCTTTTTGGAATAAGGCTGCAAACTAATAAAGTACAGAAAAAAGTGCAGTGCTGTGATTACTTTCCAGATGCACTTTATTTGCAGAGTGAATGGGCCCGATTTACCAGACTAAAGTAACGTGCACTAAATCTACATAAAAATAATGAATGTTGCAATCCTGCACAGCAATAAATATGTCATTATATAGCTTAGACTCTCTCACCGCACCGCCAGCTCTGACTCACATCCAGCGTCACTAGTTAAAACTATGTACAAATGATGCATATATTACA
This sequence comes from Thalassophryne amazonica, assembly GCF_902500255.1. Classification (NCBI taxonomy): domain Eukaryota; kingdom Metazoa; phylum Chordata; class Actinopteri; order Batrachoidiformes; family Batrachoididae; genus Thalassophryne; species Thalassophryne amazonica. The sequence goes on along the minus strand of NC_047103.1, from coordinate 100,015,445 downwards.
CTTTGTGCTTCTTTGCATCGGGTGGTGAATGGGCCCAGAACACGAATGTGAAGTTTCAAGGACAGGAATAAAATGATTTAACATGTAACAAGCGAAACCAATATCATCAAACATTTTCAATTTCTCTGTGAGCTGAAAGCTGTTAATTTGAGAGGACCTTAGATTTATAGACAGTATTATTACAAAGTTCAGATCTTTTCACTTGACATACAGCACCTGAAATGTAATGCAACACCTACAGCTACACAAACAAGCAGCAGCAACAAAAACCACTTGCAGCTCCAAAAAAAAACCTCTTACTTGATTTGTATGTTTTAAGGTTTCCCTGCTTACCTCACATCACTGTAATGTGATGTCGATGGAGATGGCCCTGTGTCTGCTTGCAGCAAAAGAGGAACATAATACTATAAACATTATGCACATGAACATGCCCAAAGTGCTTTTTAATTTATAATAAATTCAGATAATGTTGAACAAATAACACCGTTATGGTCACTATATGACAGTATGAGAGCTTTCTGAGCTCATTTCATTATGTAAAAGTGCTTGATTGCTCCAGTGGCGCTTAAATGGCCGTTTAACAGTCTGTAAGAGTTGGGAGATCACTCCGGGCTTCAATAGAGAAAGAAGATGACACATTTACTGCCTATTTAATTTCGATTCAGACCGTATTTTTAGAGAATCCAGTTTGTAAATGAGTGTCTTACAGTGTGAAAAAGTGTATGTAGCAGTAAAGACAACACACAGGCTCATCTGCCCTTCTCATTTTCCAACTGTTAAGCCTACATCATCCTCCCTGGCCTGCTTAAACAGAGTACTGCACGCATGGAGGACTTTCACTTTACACTTATAAAGTTGCAGTTTAGTTTAAATCGAATATCCAAGCAGAGAATTTTTGTGGGAGAAAGGACTGAGAATATTTTTAGAATTTTCCACTTATACCTTTGGACATACCGGAAACCCATTCAGCTTAAAAATGAAAGGTTTAAGAGGACAGCATTTTGTTGATGGACAGAGTGGCTAAATGAAATCTCAGTGCTTGAATAAGGGAAAAGATGGAGGGATCAGCTGACTGACAGTTGGCTCAGAGTGCCTGTATCCCTAAACACATTAAAGAGCCATCAGACTGAGTGACACAGGCCCCTCCCCTTCCAGGAGCCACGATGAATGGCAACTCCCTGTTCACCTTTTAAAATGACAAGCACAGAATATCAAATGCCAATTAAAGCACAGACAGGCGTGGTTGAACAACTGACATCAAATTCCCTCAATGTGATAGAGAAAGAAAAAACGGCAAGAGGGCACTGTGGCTCTTCTGCTGCACTGACATATTAAAAGTGAAAGCCGACACATAGCATCTAATAGAAGTCATATTAGAGCTGCTGGGACTCAATCAAAAGTGAAAAATATAAATTATGGTGGCAGAAACAGATGAACAGTCATGTGTGTGTGTGTGTGTGTGTGTGTGTGTGTGTGTGTGTGTGTGTGTGTGTGTGTGTGTGTGTGTGTGTGTGTGTGTGTGTGTGTGTTTGTTTGTTTGTAATACCTTTTGGGGAACAAAACCTGACAGCACACTCACAGTATGGGGAACGATTTTTTTGTGAGGAACAAAAACCAGGACCCCACTAAGGAATTCATTGAAATGGATGGAGGAGAGGATGCTGATATACCTGGTGCAAAAATTTGATGAAAAAAAAAAAAATTCCCACTTTTCACAAAAACCTAGAGCTTTGTGTTTAAGTGTGTGTGGGGCTGGCCCTCTACAGACTGAAAAGGGTACTGCAGGTAGACTTTTTTTTAAGCACACTTCACACACGCTTCACTCCTCCCACCAATCAAACGCTGAGTTCACTGTCACGTGAGATGATGCTAATTTCCATGTTAGCTGGTGATGAGAAGAAGCGCCAATTTCTATTTGATGAGATTCGAGACAATCAAGGTAAGCTAATATAAAGGTATGTAGCTACAATTCTTACTAGATTCATATTTTGAAAGAGGAACAAGTGATTCTGACGCACTTTACGTCTGTCAGACTTTCAGAGTTTTAAAAAAGTGTAGATTTCTCTGCAACTCATTTTTATTATTACCATTCCGAACGTTAGCTAGGCAAGCTAACATATGAAATGCAATGTGCTAACGTTAGCTTAACTAACTAAATGTTTGATGTTATCTGAGCAAGAAGCTACTTTATCATCTGCCTTCATATTTTCTCAGTCAGCTGGACATTTGATGGAAGATGGCAGATTCAGTCAGTAACCAAAAAAATAAGTTTAGGTAGTCAACCATTCATTTAATTACTTGTGGGCCTTTCACACTGAATGCGTCAGATGCGTCAAATGCGTCAAAAATCGGTCTAAAAAGCATTGTTTTCACTGAGACACGTTGCGTTTCAGATGCATCAGATGCGTCGCGTCAAAAGGAGAGCTAAACCGACGCATCTGATGGGAGCGCGCATTGCCGCTTGTCAGCAGGCTGATGGAGTCAAAGTTCAATCCAACTTCCGACCTGCTGAGCTGTGACTTTGCGTTGTCCAATAGGAACGACGCGTCGGGCCAAAACACGGAAGACGGATGGCAGAAACCGCATTGGCTGCTGTGGCGCAAGAAATGCGGCCGCCATCTTGGAAGGGGCGACCTACCTATGGCAGAAACCACTGATCCGTGCAAAACAGAAATGTGTCACAGGACTGCTCATTTATGGAGCAGTTTTCTGAAGAAAAATCCTTCGAAATGTTTTTTGTTGTTGTTACCTCATTATTTCTGATTACTGTTAAAAAAGAAGTTTAGAACACTTGTAATTAAAATAGCTAAATAAATCAGTAAATGGTTCTTTGTAAATAGTTTAGCATTAGCATTTCCGGCACAATATGTTTTTGAAATGTACACTTTGTATTTACATTCTAAATCTTATTGTGAAATCTGACTGTTTTGTAAATAATTGTACAGAAAAAAACAACAACAAAAAAAACGCCTAAAGAATTTCCTGCATTTATATAAATAGTTGCATTTAACTTTTTTTGCTACATTTGTACATATGTTTTTGAAATTTACAATTTATATGCTGTGCGAGGCCTGTTCCTGCTCGTGCTGCTTCTCTCTCTCTCCTCTGCACAGGTGGTGCACCTCAAGCTGATCGACACACCTGCTTCTCATCTCATCAGTCTCTGCATATAAACCCCGGCTCTTCACTTCATCGTCACCAGAAACTCAGCATATCTTTCATGGTAACTGGCCTCTCTTTGTGCATTCCTACGCAGTGATTATTCTGAGCTCCCACGCTCTTTTGATTGCGCGCTGCACTTTTTCCTGCAGCTTTATCTGAGTTTCCAAGCTCAACATTTTTTGTCGTTATCGAGCTTCAGCTCATGTCAACACTCTGGACTCACCTAAGATAAACTGTCTCTTAATCTGACTGTGAATTTGAGTTAATCTACTTCTGGAACTTACTCGGTTTGTGTGGTCACCAATCCACTCACCTGTGTATCTTCTCCAGATTCCACGTCGACATCTTGCAGGCGGCCACCTGGCTTCCGGATTGCATCACCACGCCACACTTGATTCCAACGCCACCCAGACTGCGGTTCCCTGGTTCCACTGCTGTGCGGGCCCAGCCTCCCCTCTGCAAAGCTGCCTACTCATCCACCTCCTCCATAATTAATCTGTTGTCAATAAACCAGTGTTTTGACGCAATTCACTCTCCTTTCTGTTCCCAGCTTTTGGGTTTTCTGTTCCACACTGGTCCGAACTGTAACAGGAATTTCTGGCCACGTCATGGACCCAACGGGGGCAGACTGGATGCATCAGGTGCTTACTATTCAGGGGGAGGACCTCAGAAAGCTCCAGCAAGATGTGGATTCCTTCGTGGATCATGTGAGCTGGCTAACCGATCAGGTAAAAACACTCTGACACTCGGCTCACAGATCTCTCCACACAACTCACTCAGCTGTCGTTCATACACACACCAACACTGCCTCCTGCTGCTCTGGCTCAGCTTATCACAGCTTCATTTCCCGCTGCCGCAGTGGTGCCCGAACCGTTTATATGCCATCCAGAAGCGTTCTCCGGTTGTGTGGACACTTGCGCTTCATTCCTAATGCAGTGTTCCTTTGTTTTCAGCCAGCGTCCCTCTCTAAGGGGTAGGTGAAAATCACTAATGGCCCTTGGGCAAGGTCCTTAATCCCCTATTGTTCTCGGTGTGCAGTGAACGCCTTGTATGGCAGTACCCTGACATTAGGGTGAATGTGAGGCATAATTGTAAAGCGCTTTGAGCGTCTGATGCAGATGAAAAAGCGCTATGTAAATGCAGTTCATTTACCATTACAGCTCCAATGAAAGCAAAATTGAGTATGTGGTCAATTTTCTTTGGGGAGAGGCTCGGTCCTGGGCTACCGCCCTCTCCGCTCCTCCACTCGTTCTCCTTGTTTTCAAAAGAATTCTGTTTAATATTCGACCATCCTACATGGAAAGATTCCATCTCACAGCGTCTCTTGACTCTAAAACAGGAGCAGTGCAGCACGGCCGAATTTTCGGTCGACTTCCGCATTCTTGCCGTGGAGGCCGACTGGAACACTGCGGCGCTGTGAAGCATTTACATTAAAGGGTTAATGACACACTTAAGGATGAGCTGGCGGTCTGGGACGAACCAGCTGATCTGGATTGTCTCATCTCCCTTATTATCTGATGAGACAACCGGCTGAGGAAGCAATGTCAGGATAAAGGCCATCGGGCTGACCAGGTAGCTTCCACTCACCCCACCCCACAGCACACACTGGGGCCATCCCTACCAAGCTCCACTGAATCAATTTCCGGCACTCCAGCTCCACCTGCTGGCGAGCCTCTGCAGCTTGGCAGGGCCAAATTGTCCCCTGAAGAACAACTATGGAGACTGGCAGCCAAGGAATGTCTATATTGTAGTGCTAAGGGGCATATCCTCAGGACTTGCCCCATTCGGCCAAAAAGCCAACACTCATCCATAGGATCCGGGCTGTGGGTGAGCCAAGCCAAAATCATGGGTGTGGGATCCTGTTGCATTCAGATCAATCCTTTTTGGTGATGAGACTCTTTCGGCCTGATTGATACGGGAGCCGAAGGAAATTTCATTGATTTAGCTTAAGCTTCCAAGGCTAATATACCTCTGGAACCACTTCCTTCCCCACAGTCCGTGCATGTGTTAGACGGCACGGCCCTCTCGGCCATCACTCATTGTACCAAACCAGTCATGTTAGTGGTGTCAAGGAACCACAGAGAAATCATTCAGTTTTTTCATTATTCCTTCATCATCCCTGTGGCTTTAGGCCATCCTTGGGTTTCTAAACACAATCCCGGCATCGATTGGTTGACGGGTTATTACTCAGTGGAGCGAAGCCTGTCTCAAGGGGTGCCTTAGTTCCTCGGTTCCTCCCAGCATTGCTGTAAAGGAGATGGTCCATTCACCTCCTGATTTACCTTTAGTCCCTCCTGAGTATCACGACCTTGGTGAGGTTTTCAGCAAGGATCCTGCACTCTCACTACCTCCTCACCATCCTTATGGCTGCACCATTGACTTGCTTCCAGGTGCCCCGCTACCTTTGGGTAGACTATACAATCTCTCCCGCCTGGAACATGAGTCAATGGAGACCTATATCTGGGACTCCTGATCCGGCCTTCTTCATCTCCCCTTGGTGCAGGGTTCTTTTTTGTTGGTAAAAAGGATGGTACCCTTTGCCCCTGAATTGATTTTCAGGGGCTAAATGCCATTACTGTCCGCAGTCAGTACCCACTACCCCTTTTAAATTCGGCATTTAGCTCTTTGCATGGGGCAACCATATTCACTAAGTTGGACCTCCGTAATGCCTACCACCTACCTGGTGCATGTCCGGGAAGGGGATGGGTGGAAGGCAGCCTTTAATACTCTGTTGGGGCACTTTGAGTACCATGCCCTTCGGCCTGACCAATGCAACCACAACTTTCCAGGTGTTAGTGTTCGACGTGCTGCGTGACTTCCTCAACTGGTTTGTGTTCATCTATTTAGATTACATTTTGATTTCTCTCCGGATCCCCAGAGACCCATACCAAACATGTCCGGCTTGTGCTCCAACAGTTGCTCGAGAATTGTCTGTTTGTCAAACCTGAGAAGTGCGGGTTCCACCTCAACACTGTCGCCTTCTTGGGCTTCATTATCTCTCACAATCAAGTCAAACCCAACCCTGCTAAGGTCAAGGCCATCACGGGCTGGCCAGTTCCATCTTCCGTTAAACAGTTACAGCAGTTCTTCGGGTTCGCTAACTTTTACCGTCGATTCATCCACGGGTTCAGTCAGGTTGCAGCTCCCCTCACCGCACTCACTTCCTCCAAGACAACCTTTCAGTGGACACCTCAGGCAGACTCCACGTTCACCCAGCTTAAGACTCGCTTCGCTACTTCCCCCATCCTCACTCAGCCAGACCCGGCTCATCAGCATCGTCTGCCAAGCGTTTGAGTGCCTGTCAAGCCAGGTGGCCACTATTTTTGGTAGATTCAACTTCACCATTTCATACCAACCAAAATCAAATCAAATCAATTTTATTTATATAGCGCCAAATCAATCAATCAATCAATCAATTTTTTTATATAGCGCCAAATCACAACAAACAGTTGCCCCAAGGCGCTTTATATTGTAAGGCAAGGCCAAACAATAATTATGTAAAACCCCAACGGTCAAAACGACCCCCTGTGAGCAAGCACTTGGCTACAGTGGGAAGGAAAAACTCCCTTTTAACAGGAAGAAACCTCCAGCAGAACCAGGCTCAGGGAGGGGCAGTCTTCTGCTGGGACTGGTTGGGGCTGAGGGAGAGAGCCAGGAAAAAGATATGCTGTGGAGGGGAGCAGAGATCAATCACTAATGATTAAATGCAGAGTGGTGCATACAGAGCAAAAAGAGAAAGAAACACTCAGTGCATCATGGGAACCCCCCAGCAGTCTAAGTAGCAGCGTAACTAAGGGATGATTCAGGGTCACCTGATCCAGCCCTAACTATAAGCTTTAGCAAAAAGGAAAGTTTTAAGCCTAATCTTAAAAGTAGAGAGGGTGTCTGTCTCCCTGATCTGAATTGGGAGCTGGTTCCAGAGGAGAACCAGGCAGCAAGAACATTAAACCTGACACTCTATCACGTCAATACTCTATGCCAAGGGAACCACAAGCTCCTCCTGAGACCATCCTACCCCGATCCATGGTTATGGGGGCGCTGACCTGGGCTGTCGCGCGAGCTGTCCAGGAAGCCCTCACCCGCTATCCTGATCCCGGGAGAGGGCCGCCCATTCGGCTTTTTTGTGCCACCCGAGACCAGATCCCAGGTCTTGCAGTTCTGTCATTCCTCCAGGTTGTCCTGCCACCCTGGGGTTCATAGAACCTTGGATCTCCTCCGTCACGGCTTTTGGTGGCCCACGGCCCAAGCAGACATTTGGGAGTTTGTGCAGGCATGTTCCATCTGTGCCAGGGGCAAGACATCTCATCAACCTCTCGCTGGACTCCTACAGCCACTCCCGACTCCCGGCCACCGTGGTCACATATTGGTCTGGGCTGTGTTATGGGACTTCCTCCATCCCAGGGTAACACAGTTGTCCTCACAGTCGTGGATTGGTTCTCCAAGGCAGCCCACTTTGTGCCCCTGCAGAAGATACCATCAGCCCAGGAGACCACCGACCTCCTAGTCCTCCATGTGGTCTGGCTGTATGGCATCCCCCAAGACATTGTGTCTGACCAAGGACCGCAGTTCACTTCGCAAGTATGGCAAAGCTTCTGTTCCGCTCTCGGGGCCTTGGTCAGTCTATCGTCCGGGTTTCATCCCCAAACCAACGGGCAGGCAAAATGGGTGAACCAGAACCTCGAATCCACCCTTAGATGTGTCTCTGCTTCACATCCCATGGACTGGAGTCCATCTCCCCTGGGTGGAATATGCCCACAATTCGCAAGTTTCCTCTGTCACTGGACTGTCCCCCTTTGAAGCCTCCCTTGGCTACCAACCTCCTCTGTTCCCATCTCAGGAAGCGGAAATATCCATCCCTTCTGTTCAGCTCCACCTCAGGAGGTGCCGTCAGGTGTGGAAGACCACCTGTTCTGCCCTGCTGAGGACCAAGACCTGGACACGCAGCCATGGTGACTGGCACCGGACCCCCGCCCCCGACTATCAGCCCGGGCAGGAGGTGTGGCTTTCATCGTGAGACATTCCTCTCCAGATGGACTCTCCCAAGCTATCCCCCAGATACATCGGACACTTTGTCACTGACCGGTGGTCAAATCAAATCAATTTTATTTATATAGCGCCAAATCACAACAAACAGTTGCCCCAAGGCGCTTTATACTGTAAGGCAAAAGCCATACAATAATTACAGAAAAACCCCAACAGTCAAAACGACCCCCTGTGAGCAAGCACTTGGTGACAGTGGGAAGGAAAAACTCCCTTTTAACAGGAAGAAACCTCCAGCAGAACCAGGATCAGGGAGGGGTAGTCTTCTGCTGGGACTGGTTGGGGCTGAGGGGAGAGAATCAGGAAAGACATGCTGTGGAAGAGAGCAGAGATCAATCACCAATGATTAAAAGCAGAGTGGTGCATACAGAGCAAAAAGAGGTGAATAAAAAGAAACACTGGGTGCATCATGGGAAACCCCCCAGCAGTCTAAGTCTATAGCAGCATAACTAAGGGATGGTTCAGGGTCACCTGATCCAGCCCTAACTATAAGCTTTTTCAAAAAGGAAAGTTTTAAACTTAATCTTAAAAGTAGAGAGGGTGTCTGTCTCCCTAATCCGAATTGGGAGCTGGTTCCACAGGAGAGGAGCCTGAAAGCTGAAGGCTCTGCCTCCCATTCTACTCTTACAAACCCTAGGAACTACAAGTAAGCCTGCAGTCTGAGAGCGAAGCGCTCTATTGGGGTGATATGGTACTAATAGGTCCCTAAGATAAGATGGGACCTGATTATTCAAAACTTTATAAGTAAGAAGAAGAATTTTAAATTCTATTCTGGAATGAACAGGGAGCCAATGAAGAGAGGCCAATATGGGTGAAATATGCTGTCTCCTTCTAGTCCCTGTCAGCACTCTAGCTGCAGCATTTTGAATTAACTGAAGGCTTTTCAGGGAACTCTTAGGACAACCTGATAATAATGAATTACAGTAGTCCAGCCTAGAAGAAATAAATGCATGAATTAGCTTTTCAGCATCACTCTGAGACAAGACCTTTCTAATTTTAGAGATATTGCGCAAATGCAAAAAAGTAGTCCTACATATTTGCTTAATATGCACGTTGAAGGACATATCCTGATCAAAAATGACTCCAAGATTTCTCACAGTATTACTCGAGGTCAGGGTAATGCCATCCAGAGTAAGGATCTGGTTAGACACAATGTTTCTAAGATTTGTGGGGCCAAGTACAATAACTTCAGTTTTATCTGAATTTAAAAGCAGGAAATTCGAGGTCATCTATGTCTTTATGTCTGAAAGACATTCCTGCAGTTTAAGTAGTTGGTATGTGTCCTCTGGCTTCATGGATAGATAAAGCTGGGTATCATCTGCATAACAATGAAAATTTAAGCAATGCTTTCTAATAACACTGCCTAAGGGAAGCATGTATAAAGTGAATAAAATTGGTCCTAGCACTGGGAGGTCCAAGCTTTTCTCTTCTACCTGTAAAGTCCACGGAGAGTCAAATGACCTCAAGATCCCCCGTGGAGAGCTACTTCTGTTATGTAAACAAGGAAGTCTCAGAACACCTCAGGGGAGGGGCTGACTTGGCTAGCCACATTCTTGTGTTTGCATGAGATGCGCAGTCGGAATGACAGACTCATTCAAGGTGGAGGTGGGATTACACCAAGGATCAGCTCTGAGTCCTTTCTTGTTTGCAGTGGTGATTGACAGGTTGACGGATGAGATCAGACAGGAGTCCCCATGGACTATGATGTTTGCAGATGACATTGTGATCTGTAGTGAGAGTAGAGAGCAAGTTGAGTCTAGTCTGGAGAAGTGGAGATATGCTTTGGAGAGAAGGGGAATGAAAGTCAGTAGAAGCAAGACTGAGTACATGTGTGTGAATGAGAGGGAGCCCAGTGGAATAGTGCAGTTACAAGAAGTAGAAGTGGTGAAAGTAGATGAGTTTAAATATTTGGGGTCAACTGTTCAAAGTAATGGAGAGTGTGGTAGAGAGGTGAAGAAGAGAGTGCAGGCAGGGTGGAGTGGGTGGAGAAAGGTGGCAGGAATGATTTGTGACCAAAGAATATCAGCAAGAGTGAAGGGGAAAGTTTACAAAACAGTAGTGAGACCAGCTATGTTGTATGGTTTAGAGACGGTGGCACTAACAAAAAGACGGGAGGCAGAGCTGGAGGTGGCAGAGCTGAAGATGTTGAGATTCTCTTTGGGAGTGACAAGAATGGACAAGGTTAGGAATGAACATATCAGAGGGACAGCTCAGGTGGGACGGTTTGGAGACAATGTCAGAGAGGCGAGATTGAGATGGTCTGGACATGTGCAGAGGAGGGACCCAGGGTATATAGGGAGAAGGATGCTGAGGATGGATCCACCAGGCAGGAGGAGAAGAGGGAGACCAAAGAGGAGGTTCATGGATGTGCTGAGAGAGGACATGCAGGTGGTTGGTGTGACAGAGGAAGATACAGAGGACAGGGTGAGATGGAAACGATTGATCTGCTGTGGCGACCCCTAACGGGAACAGCTGAAAGACAAAGAAGAAGAAGAAGTGCCTGCTTAGCTGAAAGGGCTGCTGATTTGTGCTTAGGTGGATAAATAACTATACCCTGGGGGAGAGATGAAATTTTGTTTTCTGAATTTTATTGAAATGCGACAGGTATACTTGTGGCAAATGCAGAAAAGACCTTCCATGGCAGTGTGGGGACTGTTAGTCATTGTGAGTGACTGTAACCTGTACCTATTGTATATATTTTGGTTTTCTGGTGTGTTTTTTGGTACATTTCAATAAAATCCAGAAAACAAAGTTTTCTTTTGGTGTGTTTTTTGGTACATTTCAATACAATTCAGAAAACAAAGTTTTCTTTTGGTGTGTTTTTTGGTACAATTCAGAAAACAAAATTTCATCTCTCCCCCCTGGGTAAAGTTATTTATCCACCTAAGCACAAATCAGCAGCCCTTTCAGACATTAAATATGCAAACACAAGAATGTGGCTAGCCAAGTCAGCCCCTCCCCTGAGGTGTTGTGAGACTTCCTTGTTTACATAACAGAAGTAGCTCTCCACAGGGGATCTTGGGATCATTTGACTCTCCTGTGGGCCTTAGAGGTAGATTGGTCATTTGACCAGTCCTTGGCCTTGTGAGTGCTAGCACAGAACCTTGTGGAACTCCATAATTAACCTTAGTCTGCGAAGAAGACTCCCCATTTAGTATCAAAAGCTGCACTGAGGTCTAACAAGACAAGCACAGAGATGAGTCCACTGTCTGAGGCCATAAGAAGATCATTTGTAACGTTCACTAATGCTGTTTCTGTACTATGATGAATTCTGAAACCTGACTGAAACACTTCAAATAGACCATTCCTCTGCAGATGATCAGTTAGCTGTTTTACAACTACCCTTTCAAGAATTTTTGAGAGAAAAGGAAGGTTGGAGATTGGCCTATAGTGATGGCTTTTTAAGTAATGGTGTAATTACTGCCACCTTAAAAGCCTGTGGTACATAGCCAACTAATAAAGATAGATTGATCATATTTAAGAAGCATTAATTAATGGTAGGGCTTCCTTGAGCAGCCTGGTAGGAATGGGGTCTAATAGACATGTTGATGGTTTGGAGGAAGTAACTAATGAAAATAACTCAGACAGCATAATCGGAGAGAAAGATTCTAGCCAAATACCAGCATTACTGAAGGCAGCCGAACATAAAGATATGTCTTTGGGATGGTTATGAATAATTTTTTTCTCTAATAGTTAAAATTTTATTTGCAAAGAAAGTCATGAAGTCATTACTAGTTAAAGTTAAAGGAATACTCGGCTCAATAGAGCTCTGACTCTTTGTCAGCCTGGCTACAGTGCTGAAAAGAAACCTGGGGTTGTTCTTATTTTCTTCAATTAGTGATGAATAGTAAGATGTCCTAGCTTTACGGAGAGCTTTTTTATAAAGCAACAGACTCTTTTTCCAGTCTAAATGAAGATCTTCTAAATTAGTGAGACGCCATTTCCTCTCCAGCTTACGGGTTATCTGCTTTAAGCTGCGAGTTTGTGGGTTATACCACGGAGTCAAGCATTTCTGAATTAAGGCTCTCTTTTTCAGAGGAGCTACAGCATCCAAAGTTGTGCTCAATGAGGATGTAAAGCTATTGATGAGATAATCTATCTCACTCACAGAGTTTAGGTAGCTACTCTGCACTGTGTTGGTATATGGCATTGAAGAACATAAAGAAGGAATCATATCCTTAAACCTAGCTACAGCGCTTTCAGAAAGACTTCTAGTGTAATGAAACTTATTTCCCACTGCTGAGTAGTCCATTAAAGTAAATGTCAGCCGTTCGGCTTCGGCTACCGGCTACGGTCATTGCGGGGATTTACTACTTGGATTTAATGTTTTTGTGTGATTTTATGTTCACTGTTAATACATTAGGTCAGAATGAATGAGAAACTGTAAAGTCAAACAGGTGAGGTTGTGCTGAAAAAAATGACACCAAACAAGGTCAGGTAAAAACTTTTTAAAGGTAAAATATAAAAGTAAAACCAAAAGTGGTCAAAAACGGCCAATTATACCCTGAACTCCAGAGGGTTAATGTCCTTTCCCCAAAAGCATTTTATGGGTGTGCAGTACTATACGGCATAGAGATAAGTATCTAGGAGTCCTTGTGTTGAGTGCAATTATATTCTTTTCTGTTTCTTTCCTATCTGTGGCCCCATCCACAAGGGAACAGATTTAGGTGTATCTGCATAAGTTTTGTATTGCTTTGGCATTTCATCCACATGTAAATTGTGTTTTGGGTGGTCAAACACAATAATATTGGGACAACAGCCTGTTGCATCAACTAACAAGCTGTCATCAGACAAAACAAGCTAAGTATTAAATTAATCCTTTTTACACAATTATGTGCAGTGCATTCAGTTTGGATTTACAGTGTGTATTTTTTTAATGAGCCTGAAGCACCTGCACAAAACACCTCACATGGAATGTGTTAATATATTAATAGGTACATTAAAGTTTATGTAGACTCACCATAAGGTTTCTTTCTTCAGAGTTTTTCCATGTGACACTCCAGTCTTTGTATTGAATCCCAAGTTTATTTCCATGTGGCGCTCCAGTCTTTCTACAATTCAAAGTTTTTCCATGTGGTGCTACGTTCTTGCAATGATAAAAAAAATATCTGTATTTTTCATAGTTGTGTCTTTTTCCAGCCAAACATAGTCCAGTGAAAAGTGCTAATTTTCTGTAATTTTCCTGCTGATCCAGTTGATGCCAGTTGTTTGAATGGCAGTGAAATGCATGTACACAAAATAGATCCAAATTGAAGTGTGGAAAATTAATCATTTAATATTCAGCTTGTTTTTAGCACTTAGTGTCTCTCTCTCTCTCTCTCTCTCTCTCTCGGCCTCTGCTGTTTTCAAGCCATTGAAATTCCAGTGATTAATAAAAACACATGCGCATGTACTCACACAACATATAGCCCCACCTAGAGGACTGGCATACTGTATGTGCTGCAGCTTTTTGGTCGATTTCAGCGCTTTAGTGTGCATGCAGATACAATAAATCTTGAAATGTTGAAGTGTTTATGGAACACTATTTGAAAAGAAAGATAATTTTGTATCCGTGTGGACAAGGCCAGTCTGAGTTAGCAATGATTCTTCTATGTTGCCCTCTTTACCCATGTGAAAACAAAAAAGGACACCATGTTGCGGTTGCCCAATTTAAATTTGTATGTATTCTTTTAAGTGTATCAGGCAGCTGTGACTCACACTACAGTGAAATATATGGAGAGGAAAAGTAGTCAGCACCAGAACCACATATCAAGAAAATGAATTATTCCAAGCTCAGGCTCTGAAAATCTGTAGTGTAGGGTTGCAGTATCATCGATCCAAGTGGAAAAGGGAGGACTGCATTGAAGGATTACAAGAGTAAAACTAATGCTAGCAAATTGGGTTAATCCCTAGGGACAATGTGATAAACACCCTGCCAAGAGCATATTGACAGTCTGCTGGGAGTATATTGGCACAACCTTCAAGAGTCTTGGTTGGGTTGTTATAGATTATAGAGTTCTATTAATTAGTTTACTGTGAACCCAAAGTGCCAGTTTCTTCCGTTCTAGTTTGGTTATTCCTTTTGATAAGTGTAGACCTCAATAAGCAGAAGAAACTGAAGGATAAAACAGAACAACTTCTGTAGTGGTACATAGTCCATAACTATTTTAAAAAGTCAGAGTTAAGAGTTAAGATTTTTTTTCTTGTCAGGTGCACAATAAAAACAAGCAGTTAAACCTCACAATGAAACTTAATTGTGTTCATTCTCTTACATCTAGAAAGTTCACATCGAATGATTAAAAAAACACTATAAATTACACATTATTACACTGAAGAATGTATTACATACACTAATTAAAGGACGTCCAGTTTAGAGGCTGTGTGGATGTGCAGTTTATGCAGTATTGGCAATATTGTGTAGTTTAGCATCATTTCCTGCTGTGCAAGGGTCATAAGGTGCATGGATGCATAGTGAACAGAGCTTTTATAATAAATACTTGAAATGAGGATTATCTTTAACGTGGGTAACCAACAAAAGCACAAACCTTACTTCCAGAAGGGCCCACGGCACGTGTCCCCACTCCACCCCAGCACCGTTGTCAAGAGTGCCAGTCGGGAGCGTGGCTGCGATCGGGAAGTGAACCCAAGTCACTGGCATCCTAGTCCAACGTGCAAGCTGTTATGCCACCACTTAGAGGATGATAATAATAATGATGAGGAGTAGAATGACAGTGAAATAACAGCCACTCAGGTGGTGGAGGGATCAGTATGTAAGATAGTTATTGATAAGCCTAATGACCTGTGGATAAAAGCTTTTTGCCAGCCTACTAGTCCTGGACTGGAGGGGTGTACTGTTCCTGATGAGGTTGTGTGTCCTATGTAGGACTCTGGTTTGGTAAATGTCCTGCAGTGATGGGAAAGCTGTCCCAGAGATGTACTGTGAGGTCTTAATCACATGCAGGAGAGCCTTCTTGTCTAAGACTGTGCAATTACCATAACAGACATTGATGGCAGTGGTGAAAACACTTTCAATAGTACACGTGTAGAAGTTGTTGAGAATTTTGGCCAGAGGTGTAAAACTCGGCTTCAGATAGTAATAGCCCTACCATGTGCTGCTTCTCTTTGTGTACCTAAAACAGGTGATCTCAATAATTAGCTTATCCACTTGCCTGAAGAAGTGCGCAGCTTGTTTATTTGGAAGATGGAATAAATATGTGGTTGGACTTTTACCTTCTTGAGGTGTTGTAAGACCAGATGAGATGATCACTATTTTGAGTCTCGAATAATCTGAAGGAGATTGGTTCAAGGAGAGCGGTGACAGGGCTACGTCTTGTCACCAATCCTATTGTGATATTCATGGACAGGATATCGAGGCGTTATTGGGGGGGAGGAGGGTTTCCAGTTTGGTGGGCTCAGGGTCTCATCACTGCTTTTTGCAGATGTGGTCCTGCTGGCTTCATCGGCCGGTGACCTCCAACACTCACTGGATTGGTTCAGAGCCAAGTATGAAGCAGCTGGGATGAGGATCAGCACCTCTAAATCTGAGGCCATGGTTCTTCATCAGGAACCCAATGGATTGCCTTCTCTGGGTAGGGAATACAGCCTTGCCCCAAGTGAAGGAGTTCAAGTACCTCTGGGCCTTGTTCACGAGTGAGGGGACGATGAAGCATGAGACTGGCCAGAGAATTGGTGCAGCAGGGGCAGTATTGCATTTGCTCTACCATACTGTTGTGATGAAAAGGGCGGTGACCCAAAATGCGAAACTCTCAATCTACTGGTCAGTCTTTGTTCGTACTCTTACGTATGGTCATGAGTGAAAGAACTAGATCGCAGGTACAAGCAGCCAAAAGGCTTCCTCAGGAGGGTGGCTGGTGTCTCCCTTAGAGATAGGGTGAGAAGTTCGGTCATCCGTGGGGAGCTCGGAGTAGAGTTGCTGCTCCTTCACATTGAAAGGAGGCAGCTGAGGTGGTTCGGGCATCTGATAAGGATGCCTCCTGGGCGCCTCCCAAGGGAGGTGTTCCAGGCACGTCCATCTGGGAGGAGACTCCGGGGAAGACCCAGGACTAGGTGGAAAGATTATATCTCCACACTGGCCTGGGAACACCTCGGGATCTCCCAGTCAGAGGTAGTCAATGTGGCACGGGAAAGGGAAGTCTGGGGTCCCCTGCTGGATCTGTTGCCCCCACACCTTGAACACGGAAAAGCGGTTGAAGATGAGATGAGATGAATAATTTGAAGGTTTTCACCCTCTCCACCTCTGTCTCATTGGGAGAGTAGAACACAGACGTCTGCCACAATGGGCACCATCTTAAAATGTTTGTATTCCCAGATGGCTCCTGATACATGGAGTGTAGGTGCAACAGTATATGGTGTATTCCAGCGACTTAGTCTTATGCTGGGAAAAAAGCTATCAGAACATTTGTCACAATAAACCACAGAGCTAAGAGCAATAAGGCTTGCCCTGTAGTGGATCCAGGAAAAGGAAATGAAAAACACCATTGTAGCATTCATAGCAATTCAGCGCTCACTTCTTATTTATCATTTAGAACAGGTGTCATTAATGTCATGTTCCTTGTACTGCACAGCCCTGCTTCTCAGCCTGGGATCTGGATCACTCTTGGGAGAATGCAAAGGTAACATGGTGTGCATGAGATTTTGCTTACTCTGAGGTTGTCAAAGTTAGAAGTGCACATCTGGATATAAAAGGCAAGTGTTTGTTTTTTAGTTGGAACATTCATAAATTGGGAACTACTGGGTGTAGAAAAAAATAAGCTCACAGTTTGCATCAGTGCATCAACACAGTCAGCAGTCAGAGTGCATACTTCTGCATTCAGGAAATACACCTAAGAGTTTGGAAAATATAAAATGTATATTCTAAATGTGTTATGATTGCTTTGTGCTTATTTTAGAATGCCTTCAAGTCGATACTAGAAATGGGAAGCACAAGAAATGGCGAAGTGTCCTATAAGTGAAAAACAGACGCCTCTGACCATTTGTTGAGTAACCTGTGAGTCACAGTCTGCACATGACAGATAAACAGCTCTTGTGAACATTGTTGTATATGATGGGCTAAAAGTTGCTTTTATATTATTGGCTAAGAGCTTATTGCAGAGCAAAAATGCCCATGTTGCTTGTGTAAAAGGGTGTGATTTAAAACTGTATAAAAGCTTTGAATGTGTAACAACCTTCTAGTGAGAGGAAGTTGCATTGTTGATGTAAACTGCTTGTGGAGAGGTGTGTGTGTGTATATGTGTGTTAGACAGAAACCACCGCAGTGGCGATGATTACGTCATTACGGCGCACCCGTTGTCATTGTTAGCGGTGTCATGCTAGGAGGACATGCTATGTGAATCCTCCATGAAGTTTACAAATAAAAGGAGTTATTGAGCAGTTCCTTTCCGCGTTTCATTAACGTGACATGGTGTCAGAAGCCTGACGAACACGACGCCCGACGGAGATGGCAAAATTTGGACAACTGGAGCAGTTTGACTTCTCAAAGCCGGCGGAGTGGCCGAGGTGGAAGCAGCGTTACAGCAGATTCCGTGTGGTGACCAAACTTGATAAAGAGCCTGATGTGGTACAAATAAATTCCCTTCTTTATGCAGTGGGGAAGGAAGTGGAGCCCATTTACGAGTCCTCCACGTATGAGAGTTTGGAAGAGGAGAATGACTTTGACATGGTAATGGGCAAATTTGATGAACATTTTGTGCTGAAACGCAATGTGATTCATGACCGTGCGTGCTTCCACAGATGCACACAGTGCCCCGGGGAGACTGTAGAGGCGTTCGTAAGAAGCCTGTATGAGCTGGCCCAATATTGTGAGTGTGGCCAAGCTAAAGATGAGAACATTCGTGACAGAATTGTCATAGGCATACTGGACTGTGATGTGTCTCAAAAGTTACAGTTGGAACCGGACCTGACGCTTGAAAAAGCCATTCAGATCGCAAGACAGAATGAACAAATCAAAATACAGCTATAAGGGCTGAATGCTCAGTGGATGCAGTGAGGCGAGGGGAGCAGCAACATAACACAAAAAAGAACAAAAGTGGATGGCTGGGGCAAAACAAAAATAAAAACAAATATGATGTACAGGAAACGTGCACTCGATGTAACAGGCAGCACAGGAGGAATGAAACATGCCCAGCGCAACATAAAAGATGTCATAAATGCAACAAAATCGGACACTTCCAAATTGCATGTAAAACCAAGATGATGAATGAACTTGTGGCAACAGCAGCACCAGAAGCCACAGGTGGGGATGATGCGTTCTTCCTGGGCACCATAGTAGATCAGAAGGCCACAGTTATAGACCAACCTGGGTCAGACGCTGAATGGCATGTAACACTGCTGGTGAATGGCAGCCCGGTGGAATTTAAAATTGACACTGGGGCTGACATTACCATAATGTCTCAGTGCACATTCCACAGCCTGCCCCAGAAACCGCGACTGGTTAGGACCAGACCCAATGCCAGCAGCCCGGGAGGGGAAGTGCAGTGCATTGGTAAATTCCTCGCCACCAGTCAGTATAAAGGGCAAAAATACTCATTTTGGGGTCAGTCATTCATCGACCGTTCACACAAAACTTACTGGGGAGATGCGTGGCCAAACAAATGGGCCTCGTAGTGCGTGTTAGGGCAGTTAGTACTGAAGTGCTCAGCGACATGTTTGGAAACATAGGGCTGATGGACTGTGACCCAGTTAAAATTAAATTGAGGGCTGATGCTGAGCCCTACACCACGGCGACACCCCACCATGTGCCATCTCCCCTCCTACCCAAAGTGGAGGCCGAACTAAAAAGAATGCTGAACATGGCCGTCATCAGGGAGGTGATGGAGCCTACTGACTGATGCGCACCCATGGTGCCAGCAGCGAAGAAAAATTCTGACTCCATCAGGGTGTGTGTCGACCTTAAGTGCTTAAATAAGGCGGTTAAGTGGGAGCCCTACATGTTGCCGACGTTCAACAACATCACTCCAAAGTTGGCCGGAGCCAAGTTGTTCTCCACGCTGGATGCGTCTAGTGGCTTCTGGCAGATTCCCTTGGACCCAGGTAGCCAGCTACTGACTACATTCATCACATCAATGGGCAGGTTTTGTTTCCACCGTTTGCCATTCGGTATCTCGTCAGCGCCGGAGATCTTCCAGTGGCTGATGTCAGAACTGCTCAAGGACCATAATGGAGTCATTGTGGTCATGGAAGACATCTTGGTGTTTGGATCAAGCGAGGAGGAGCACTAATGACACTTAGAGTCCGTCCTGTGCACTATAATGCAGTCAGGCTTGAAGTTAAATAAAGCCAAGTGTCACTTCGGTAAGGAGGAACTCCACTACTTTGGACACATAATTAGCACAAGTGGCATCAGGCCGGACACAAACAAGGTCAGGGCCATCACGGAAATGCCCAGACTGACCAATGTCGGGAGTTGCGCCAGCTGTTGGGGCTTATCAACTATGTGGGGAGGTTCCTTCCTGACCTGTTCACTAAACTGCACCCGCTCAATGAGCTGCTCAGGAAGGAGAACGAGTGGGTGTGGAGCGAACTCCAGGAACAGGCACTGGAAAAAGCAAAGCTTATGCTCCTATCTGCACCTGAGCTTGCATATTATGGCCCAAGCCACCAGATGGTTGCGAGTGTTGATGCCAGCAGTTAGGGCTTGGGAGCAGCACTGCTGCAAGACCACAGCAGCACTTTGAGGCCTGCCGCCTTCTGCTCACGAGACAAAAAAAAAAAAAAAAAATGCTATTTGCAAATGGAAAAGGAGTGCCTGGCAGCAGTGTGGGCCTGCAAGCGGTTCACAAGGTATGTGCAGGGGATGGAGAGCTTCCTCCTCCAGACAGACCACAAACCACTCGTACCGCTAATTAACGTGTATGATCTGGACAAAGCACCACTGTGGTGCCAAAGACTGTTAATGCACCTAATGAGGTTCAATGTGATGACTGTGCCTGTTCCTGGGAAACAAATCATTGTGGCTGATACACTTCTCGAAGCCCTCTAAGTCAGGAAGTAGAGTAAGACATGGACCAGGAAGTGGAGGCGTACGTCAGAGGGGTGGTGACGAACAAACCGGTGTCAGTGGACAGATTCTCTGAGATACGAGAAGCCACACAAAATGACCGGGATCTTCAAACCATCATCACATGCATCCGGGGTGGTTGGCCACGCAAACTGGCTGAGTTCCCATCCTCTCCTGGGTTCTACACCGCTAGGAGTCACAAACTTTTAATTTGTTTTGATAGAGACGTTCTCGTTGCTAGAGGAAAAATGGAGATTTTTGTTGAACATTATGCTTCTGTTGGATTACCTTCTGTGTGTGAGAGAGTGAAGTTCAGAAAAGACTTTTCTTCATTATTTTAGAAGGACTTTGAGGTCTAGTGTTTGAAAACAAAAGAGACTTTCAGTTTTGATATTTTGGAAATGGTTCGATGTTGAGTGTGGACATGTTATTTTGTTAGCCACTGTATTTGCTGGTATATTTACCTTGTTCAACGAAAGGGGGGAGGTGTGTGTGTGTGTGTGTGTGTGTGTGTGTGTGTGTGTGTGTGTGTGTGTGTGTGTGTGTGTGTGTGTGTGTGTGTGTGTGTGTGTGTGTGTATATGTGTGTTAGACAGACACCACTGCAGTTGCGATGATTACGTCATCACGGCGCACCCGTTGTTGTTGTTGTTAGCAGTGTCATGCTAGGAGGACATGCTATGTGAATCCTCTGTGAAGTTTACAAATAAAAGGAGTTATTGAGCAGTTCCTTTCAGCATTTCATTAACGTGACACTGCTGACGAGTAAAAGCCTTAAGAAGACTGTATCTTTCTGTCGTTTCTCTCACTGTTTGCCAGTCAGAGGCAGTGAATTTTTCTGACATTACTTGGTCCTTTGAGCCAGATTTCAATATTTCTCCAGGCCTGGTGTTGGATGCAGAGGAAGCTGAAAAACTGTGCATCCAGTCAGGTCTGGGACCTGTGAAAGACCTCTCTGTTAGGTGAAAAAAGAGGCAAGTGGATTGTGTCTGACATAAAGATCACTAGAGGGTGACGGGTTCCAGTAATCAGTGAGATGAACACATGAGACGAGATGTGAGTATAATTAAGGACAAAAAGTGTGAGGGTAACTGGGTTACTGTGTAGGAAATACAACAATCCTGAATCATAGTGATTAAATTCTAAAAAGACAACTCTGTGTAACCCGTTAAAAAATAAGAGGCGAGTAACTGTGTTACCACCTGTGCACTTGATACTGTGAGTCACAATCTCACGAGCGCCACTAGCTTTGCTTATGACAAGCTAAAAGTGGACACTCTCGTTTTGGCCTAACAACTTTCCGCAGTTTCTGGGGATTCTGTGTTAGTACGCACCCGCAGCCGAGGAATGAGGAGGCTTGAGGAATTCCTGCCAAAAAGTAGTTCCCAGATAATTGTGATATATTCCTGTGAGATAATGAGTAGATCTCATCTAAATTAATTCTAAAATTTACCAGTAATAAAATTATAAAGAGAACTGAAGTTTTAAGAGTGGCCGTAATAAATATTTAAGAAACTTAAAAGTTTGAGTATTGTAAACATTGACACATGGAGTTTGATGTGGAAGAGTTCATAAAGATACGATTGGAATGGTTTTATTACCATTTACAGTTGGCGATGAAAGACTTTGGTGTTAATTTCATGTTAAAGTCAGAACAAGAAGCTGCACTGAAAGAAATCTATCTGGCAAGAGACACATTCTGTGTCTTGTCGCTTCAACGAGAGCAGCACGCTGAGCAGTTTCACGAAAGTAGTCCGGCGAGCGCAATCTGTGGGTGCAAGCTATCCCACAATGCCAAAATAGCAGAGATGTCAGTCCAATGACAGTGGCACTCTGAGCAGGGTGACTGTGAGTGTGTGAATGGAGAAATACTCTCACAGTCTCATTTTGTCAACAATATTGGACGTTTTTGTAGGAAAACAGATGTTCCTTCTGAAGAGGATGTGAAATGCGTGTGCACTTTTGGTAAAAAAAAAAAAAGACAACAAGGAGTACACAAAGCAAAAGAAAGAACAAAAAAAAATATAGTCCTAAAAACCTCCCCAACCTCTTGCTGCAAAAAAAAAAAAGAAAAAAAAAATCTGAAAATCACATTGTATGATTCTGAATTAATTAAGCTGCATTTTATTACATGAAATAAGTATTTGATGCAATAGAAAAACAGACCTTAATATTTGATACAGAAACCTTTGTTTACAATTACAGAGATCAGATGTTTCCTGTAATTCTTGACCAGTGGTGGGCAAAGCTAACTAAAATGTTAGCTTCGATAACCATTAATCCGCTAAGTGAAAAGCTATTTTTTTTATAAAGCTAAACCGATAAATCCCTATAAAATTTAGTGGAAGTTACAGATTAAAGCTAAACTAATAACTTTCAGTATTGACTTCAGCACACTGGCAGCTACGACGACAGCGCTTCTGTCTTATTAGCAAAACAAACAAACAATCAAAAAAAAAAAAAAAAGAGACCTGGTGATCAGGGAGAAAGGAGAGAAAGAGAAAAAAAAGATAATTTCTCTTCACAACATGCAGACCTGCCGGGCGTTTCACTGGACTCTTGCACAGGCAGACATTTTCTGAGTTATGGTTATAATTTTAAACAAACAAATTCCAGACAAGTTTGTTATGGTTAGGGGTTCGGGTGGAACCGAACCGTTCAGACTATCGGCCCAAATACATGGAGCTGGACACAGGAATACAAAAGGAAATCATATTTATTAATACAAATAAGGATGCTGCGCTGGGGGTTTCTTGCAGTATGGAGAGTGGCCCTCCTCCTAGCGGTGAAAATAGGGAGCTGCAGGATCCCGACCCAGTCTTGAGAAATCAAGGCACACGCAAGGAAAGAGACCAGCGGCCAGGTGAGACGTGGCTTCAGTAACCAGGATCTATGGAGGAAGACACAATGGGTAAGTGGAGTGCACTTAGTAACACTTGCCACAAACAGTCTCAGTTCAGAATAGGAGCAAACACAGAATTTGTCAGAATGAATAAAATAATGTCTATAACTTTTCAGCAATTGTTCATACTTTATCAGAGTTTTCCAAGGTCAAGGATCAAGCGCTGCGGTAGAAACGCAGCTCCAATTAAGCTGAACAGGATACAGATGGGCAGCGTTCCTTAATTGTTTGGTGTCAAAGTTTATGCAGTTCTTTAGCAGAGTTCTTGAATAGTTCTTTATGAAAGCACAGTCACTGTCTTAAGGAATGTGACAGTGGGATCCCACAGAGAGAGAGAGAACAAAACTTAACACTGGCAGGCCCAGAGATTTTTGTTTGTGCTGCCTGCCCCCTCCTCTTTGCAAAACATGTTAATTCCTCTCTATATGCTAACACTTGGACAGGAATTAACATGCAGCTCAAGTGAACCTGTCTGGGCACATTAAAAAAGAAACAATAGGCCACATTCCTCTGTTGTGTCTGATTGAGCCTGAGTGCAAAAGTATTATTTCAGCTGGAGTCTGCCACCATTGCCCCTGCAACATTATTCGTTTTGCAGTCAATTTGGTTGAAGTCATATCTTATTTCATGTACTAACCGTAACCATGTTCCATTTTATATTTTATTTAGCCAACAAACATTTTTTACCCTATTTTTATCATTTGATCCAAGATATGTATTCTATTTGTCGTAAAAAACAAACACTTATTGTAATAATTGCCTGTCATTTTAAGAAGGGCAGAAGTATTTCTGATGAAAATCCTTCATGAATGGTAATTTGGTTGTAGGCTAAACACCAATAACAATGACATGTACTGTACTAAGTGTTGTGAAAGTGAATGCAACGGACCCACGTTAGGGGACGTAAATGAACGGTCAATAGGTTTGCAAATAAATCACAATTTATAATGCAAAAGTGCAACAGAGTTCTTAAATGTGCTAATTCCAATTTAATAATAAATGGTGACACATGGGCAGGCCCGAGGGTAGGAGACACCTATCCAGAGAAGAACCGGGACCCACGCAGTTCGACAACCAGCTGGAGGTCTGCAACACACCAAACTGCCAAGACCTGAAACCCCAGGTGGCCACCGTACAAGGCTGTCAGACCGGTACTGCTGGCAGGAGCAAAAACAGATTAGAGTGGGTGTGTGAACACCCAGCAAACAGACAGCAAAACAGTAATCCTCCTGAGGAAAAATTCAACAAGTCCCTGAGTGCAAAGGAAAAGCTGAAAACGTGCAGTGCCAATTTGTACTACTCAGAAATTAGGAAATGAGGAGTGGAGATGCCAGCTCCTCCAAAATCCCAAAAACCCAGATACAAGCTGCAAGTATACAAAAAAGGTCACAACTGCAAAAGACATCAGTAGCAATGAATGTGCGTACGGCACAAGGTGGCTGAGTAGGTTTACCTGTGAGGTAAGCTGATAACTTGGCAGAGTTATCATGTCTTTCCCAGGCTTTTATGGAGTGAGTGATGAGATGATGACAAGCAGCTGATGACAGTCTAAAATGGTGCGCCCCCTGGTGGTGCCAAAAAGGGCCAACAGGCCAGTGCGCCATCCAAAGGGCCAAAAGTGCCAGCATGGCAGGGCGCCATCTGGTGGTGGGCCAGCAGTACCTCCTCTTCAGCGGCCCACACAACAGGACCCCCCCCCTCAACGGGTGCCTCCTGGCGCCCGCCCCGGTTTGTCAGGGTGCTCATGGTAGAAGTCTGCCAGGAGAGCGGGATCCAGAATGAAGCTCCTCTTCACCCAGGAGCATTCCTCTGGGCCATACTCCTCCCAGTCTACCAGATACTGATACCCCCGGCCCTTCCGACGAACGTCTAGGAGTTTCTTTACCGTCCATGCCGGTTCTCTATCGATGATCCGGGCAGGAGGTGGCACCGGTCCAGGGGAACAGAGGTCGGAAGTGTGGTAAGGTTTTATCTGGGACACGTGGAAGACTGGGTGAATCCACAGAGATGCAGGGAGTAGCAGTTTCACTGTGGCTGGGCTGATCACCTTAACAATCTTATACGGTCCAATGAAACGGTCAGTCAGCTTGGGAGAGTCTGTTTGCAGTGGGATGTTCTTGGTGGACAGCCAAACCTCCTGCCCGGGCTGGTATGTTGGGGCCGGGGCTCGTCGGCGGTCCGCATGGTCCTTAGTCCGCGTCCGGGCCTTCAGGAGAGCAGAGCGGGCTTTCTTCCACACCCGACGGCATCTCCTGAGGTGGGCCTGGACTGAGGGCACCTCAACCTCTCCCTCGACAGCTGGAAAGAGTGGTGGTTGATATCCTAGGCAGACTTCGAACGGGGAGAGGCCGGTTGAGGATGACACTTGACTGTTGTGTGCATACTCAATCCAGGCCAGGTGTTGACTCCAGGCCGTCAGGTGCGTAGATGTTACGCATCTTAAGGCTTGTTCAAGGTCTTGATTGGCCCGCTCTGCTTGACCGTTGGTTTGAGGGTGATACCCGGACGACAGGCTCACCGTGGCCCCCAGCTCCTTACAGAAACTCCTCCAGACCTGCGAGGAGAACTGAGGACCATGGTCTGACACTATGTCCGTCGGGATACCATGCAGACGCACGACGTGATAGACCAGGAGGTCTGCAGTCTCCTGGGCCGTCGGGCGCTTCCGGAGGGCTACGAAGTGGGCTGCCTTCGCAAACCGGTCCACTATCGTCAGGATGACAGTCTTCCCATGGGATGAAGGAGGCCCGTGACGAAGTCCAGTCTGATATGCGACCAGGGGTGACGAGGCACAGGCAGTGGCCGCTGCCGAACCACTGCCACGGTCCTTTTCACCCCTGGATGGCAGGAGAGCTTGGAACCGTGACAGAAGTCCAACACGGCAGTCCGAGCGTCTGGTGGCACATACAGTCTGTTTGGTGGTCCACCTCCCGGATCCAGTTGTTGGGTCAGGGCCTCCCTGACGACTCCCTCAATGTCCCATGTGAGGGTTGCGACGATAGTGGATTCCGGCATGATGGTGACAGGTGGGTCCAATAGCCTTGCTTTAATTTCCTCTTCGTGCACCCAGGACAGGGCGTCTGACCTGACGTTGTTGGTCCCGGGGCGGTAGGTGATCTTGAAATTAAAGCGACCAAAAAACAATGACCACCGGGCTTTCCTGGGGTTCAGGCACTTAGCGGTCTGGATATATTCCAGGTTCCGGTGGTCAGTAAGAACTACAAATGGGACCACAGCTCCCTCCAATAGATGTCTCCATTCCTCAAGGGCCTCTTTTACAGCCAGGAGTTCCCGATTGCCTACGTCATAGTTCCGTTCAGCGGGGGTTAACCTGTGGGAGAAGTAAGCACAGGGGTGGAGAACACTATCGGTCTCCCTGCTCTGGGACAACACGGCTCCTATCCCTGAGTCAGAGGCATCCACTTCAACTATGAACTGTCGGCTAGGATCGGGCTGCACCAAAACTGGTGCAGTTGAAAACCGGTGTTTTAACTCCCTAAACGCGGCTTCGCACCGATCCGACCAGGTGAAGGGGACTTTGGTGGAGGCTGTAAGGGGGTTGACTACCTGACTATAGCCCTTGATAAACCTCCTGTAAAAATTGGCGAATCCTAGGAACTGTTGAAGCTTCCTACGATTAACCGGTTGGGGCCAATCTCTCACCGCAGCTACCTTAGCCGGATCGGGTACGATGGAGTTGGAGGAGATAATAAACCCCAAGAAGGACAGAGAGGTGCGATGGAACTCAGACTTCTCGGCCTTCACAAACAGCCGGTTCTCCAATAACCACTGAAGGACCTGACGGACATGCCTAACATGAGACTCAGAATCCTGGGAGAAGATGAGGATATTGTCTAGATATACGAAGATGAATCAGTGCAGGAAATCCCGTAGAACGTCGTTAACCAAAGCCTGGAACATCGCGGGGGCGTTGGTGAGGCCAAACGTCATGACCAGGTACTCAAAGTGCCCTAAGGGGGTGTTAAATGCCATCTTCCATTCGTCTCCCTTCCTTATCCGAACTAGATGGTAAGCATTCCTAAGATCCAATTTTGTGAATATTTTGGCTCCATGCAGGGGCATGAACACTGAATCTAAGAGAGGTAATGGGTATCGGTTGCGAACCGTAATGTCATTCAGCCCTCTATAATCAATGCATGGACGGAGACCGCCGTCCTTCTTGCCCACAAAAAAGAAACCTGCACCTAACGGGGATGAAGAATTCCGGATTAGCCTGGCAGCTAAAGCGTCCCGGATGTAAGTCTCCATTGATTCGCGCTCAGGACGTGAGAGGTTGTACAGCCTACTGGACGGGTACTCAGCGCCCGGAACCAAATCAATGGCACAATCATACGGACAATGTGGGGGCACGGTGAGTGCCAGATCCTTGCTGAAGACGTCAGCAAGGTCATGATACTCAGCCGGCACCTCCGTAAGATTTGGGGGAACTCTAACCTCCTCCTTAACTTCATCGCCAGGTGGCACCGAGGATCTTAGACACTCCCGGTGGCAGGTTTCACTCCATTGAGCCACAACCCCAGACGGCGAATCGATCCAGGGATTGTGTTTTATCATCCATGGATAACCCAAAATGACCCTGGAGGTAGAAGGTGTCACATAGAACACAATCTCCTCCCTGTGATTTCCAGAGACGACAAAGGTTAAAGGCCGTGTCTGGTGTGTTATTTCTGGCAGTAGGGTGCCATCTAGTGCCCGCACCTTCAATGGTGAAGGAACGGCAACCAGAGGGAGCCCCACGGCCTTAGCCCACCTACTATCCAGTAGATTTCCTTCCGATCCTGTGTCTATCAGTGCTGGAGCGGTAAAGGTTAAATCCCCACAGAGGATTGTGACCGGGAGTCATGCGCATTTACGTGGAATGCCCGTGTGATTTGTATGGCTCACCCTTAGCCCAGTCTCTAAGGGTGAGCGTTGGCATTTAACCGCCTGGGGCAATTCTTCGGCACATGCTCACTCGAGCCGCAGTAGAAACACTCTCCACGGGCCAGCCTCCTTTGTCTTTCTTTCTCTTTAACTTTAGCCTTGCTCATGTCCATAGCTTCGTCAGCAGGGGGAGCTGGTGCAGCGCAGAGAGCCCTGGCTTTGGAGCAGGGAGAGGACGGCGGTAATTTGGATCTGGATGGGAGAGAGACAGCGCGCACCCGGCCACGCCCTTCATCTTGCTCCTGCTTGAATTCCTCAAGCTGTTTGTCTAAGCGAATAACCAGATCAATAAGCCCATCTAAATCCCGTGGCTGATCCTTAGCCAACAGATGCTCCTTTAGGGCCGTAGACAGCCCGTTTACAAAGGCGGCGTGGAGTGAGACTGAATTCCAACCGGACCTCAATGCCGCAATGCGGAAGTCGATTGCGTAATCAGTTGCACTCCGTCGTGCCTGTCTCATTGACAGCAGCATATCTGAAGCAGGTCTCGCCTCTAATGGGATGATCGAACACCTGTCGAAACTCCCTTAAAAGCCCAGTGTAAGTAGAGAGGATCCGTGAATCCTGTTCCCAGATTGCCGTAGCCCAGGCGCATGCCTCACCCCGAAGTAAATTAATTACATAAGCCACCCGGCTGTGCTCTGACACGTACATAACGGGCCGTTGTGAAAAAACGAGCGCGCACTGCATCAAAAAGTCCGCGCACGTTTCAGCACAACCCCCGTACGGTTCCGGGGAACTAATGTAAGCTTCGGGCGACGAGGGGGGAGATCTCTGAACGACCGCTGGATTAACTCTGTTAGGCTGCAGATCTACTGGAGGGGGAGTGGCTGCAGCCACGCCTGACATGCTCGTATCTACCTGCGCAGTGTGAGCCTACAGCTGAGGTGAGCGTTCTGCTCGGTTAACAAATCCAAACGAGCAGTAAGGTTAGACAAAATGTGCTGCAGCTCACCCAGCGGTCCTCCCGGTAGATCCTGCGCACCTTGCACTTCTATCGATCGGTCATCAGGTGGTAAATGCCCCCCGGAGTCCATGACGTGGCCGAGTTATCCTGTTGTGAAAGTGAATGCAATGGACCCACGTTAGGGGACGTAAATGAATGGTCAATGGGTTTGCAAATAAATCACAATTTATAATGCAAAAGTGCAACAGAGTTCTTAAATGTGCTAATTCCAATTTAATAATAAATGGTGACACATGGGCAGGCCCGAGGGTAGGAGACGCCTATCCAGAGAAGAGCCAGGACCCACGCAGTTTCACAACCAGCCGGAGGTCTGCAACACACCAAACCACCAGGACCTGAAACCCCAGGTGGCCACCGTACAAGGCTGTCAGACCGGTACTGCTGGCAGGAGCAAAAACAGATTAGAGTGGGTGTGTGAACACCCAGCAAACAGACAGCAAAAGAGTAATCCTCCTGAGGAAAAATTCAACAACTCCCTGAGTGCAGAGGAAAAGCTGAAAAAGTGCAGTGCCAATTTGTACTACTCAGAAATTAGGAAATGAGGAGTGGAGACGCCAGCTCCTCCAAAATCCCAAAAACCCAGCTACAAGCTGCAAGTATACAAAAAAAGGTCACAACTGCAAAAGACATCAGTAGCAATTAATGTGCGTACGGCACAAGGTGGCTGAGTAGGTTTACCTGTAAGGTAAGCTGATAACTCGGCAGAGTTATGATGTCTTTTGTTTATGGTTGAACTCTCAGTGAGAGATCAAAGGGAGGAGGTTGGTGCTGAAGTGAAATTGCCTTCAAGTGTTAATTGGCACATTCCAAAGAAATAACAGGCTGCTTTTCTCTGCTGAAACCTGTGTCAGCCTCCATATGTTATTACATGTGTCGGCGATACAAACCACACAGGGACTCATTTATAGAACAAAGGGAGGAGGTTGGTCATATGCTAAACTTTGGGGGGATTTTCACTGCAGACTAAAGTCTGCTCTCTGAGCCTAATACTGTTAACTGGTGAGTAGGTCCAGGAGCACAGCCAAGAGCCGAGGAGTTTCCACAGAGATGTGTGGAAACAGTAGCCAGTACCAGGGTCCAGGTCTGCATGAGGGCAGTACCAGATAGTTCTGGAACACGAGGAGAAGAACAGTTTGTGCTAATGCAGAGTCAAGGGCCCAGGCCAGCGTTACTTTCGTATAACTGCAGGGTGCTTCGGCATCTGAGCGCACAGCTGGAGATGCAATCAAGGTCACAGTGCAGCAGTTGGATAATTTCTCTGAACTCCCTCTGGAGCGTTTGGCGAGACTCTGTGGCTGGGAAGGCAAAAGGTTAACGCGGCACAGAAAAACAGACTGGGAGTCTTCAGTAGTATCTGGCAAAAGAATAAATTAAATCTCAGCTCTTAAATAGTCTCTTCCTATTAAAACATAACTGACAACTGGTGTGCAGATCAACTAAAGGGCACCATCATTTACATAATTATTGTATGGCCTTGCCTTACAATATAAAGCGCCTTGGGGCAACTGTTTGTTGTGATTTGGCGCTATATAAAAAAATTGATTGATTGATTGATCAAGTGAACAGAAAATACTACAGGAACAAAACAGAAGGTAATAAGTCATTACACCTGACATGGCAGGGCAAAACACAACATAGTTATTGAAATTAACAACACGTCTGTCGTTTTACAAAGTGAAAATATCAGCTATATGTTTTAGTTTTAAATTAATGCATTAATTTTGAAGGTTTTAGCATTTAGACACACATGCCACAATGCATTATGTGTACATTAGTTTCCTGACATCAGTGGTTGGTTGGTCAGTAGCACACAGCTACTGAAACGCGTGGTGGGTTTTACAAATAAATCTGGATTTGTAAATATGTCATTTTTAATTTGTTTAAAAAAGGCAATTTAAAAACGGAAAATTCTGTTTAAGTTCATCACTTTTAGCGAACATGTGGCTGTTCACACTTCCATGAACACTGCCATCTACTGGCAGTAGATGGCAGTGTTCATGGCAGTGTCATAAGTCAGTGGTGTAGTCACCAATGTGACGACTGCCCTGCTTCAGCCTCGGGAGTGAGCACGCCGCCTCGCGCCCCGGGGACATGTGCAGAAACACCTGCTGGAGAGCCGCTGTGAAGTCTTGGAGAAAGGAGCAGGAGGAGGACTAATGGCACCATTCTGCTTTAGCTCATGCCGCAGCCCGCCCAGACAGATGAGTTATCATGAATGCTATCTTCACCTTTTCAGACGGAAACATTGATAACATTAGTTTGTAATGTAACTCACACTGTGTGATGAACAGCTTGATGTCACCAGCTTCTCCAGAGAAACGTTCTGGGTGAGAAAGCTGATTACACATTACAGGTTCCAGTACAGAAGCCAATGAGACAGCAGGCAGAACTGGAGGCAAAGAACTGGTGCTACTGATTGCTGGGTCCGGGCTGGCCTGAGGGTTGAACTTCAACAGTAGTGATCCCTCCTGGGTGCTGAAAGAAGACATGAAGGCGTCTTGACACTTGGCGAGCTTGCTAAGGCTGGTGCTAAGGACAGCGAGCCAGTCTTCCTGTTGGGCCAGTTGCCCACTGTGATGGCGTACTGCCAGCTGAAAAGGGCTAGAGTCTGCTGTATCCATTGTTGGCCAGATTGATCTATCAAGCTTGGTGGTCAGAAACAGCTAGACACAAATGCAGGACTCTGACAAGTATCTCTGTATGTAAAAACAGTTTACTGAAACAGCAAACGGGGTCCGGTTCACAATAAGTCCAACAAGAGCAAAAGTACAACTAACATCAGGCTTAGACGTGGTCGAGTAAACAGGCAGGTGGTCATACACCCGAGGAAGCTAGCAGGATGAGGAAACACAAAGTACAGAGTGGAGAGAACACACAATGTGCATCAGCCTGGTGAGGAACTACAGCACCCAGTGAGCCTTATACAAGTATAACCTCAGGTGATGAGCTGCAAATAATGTGCGTGGAAAGCACCAGCAAGAGAATAAAACACAAATGAAACAAATGAACAAAAAATAGCAAAACAGGCCAGAAAATAAAATGGACAACATAAGAAAATCTCAAACCCTGACAATTTTATTCTGCAAAATTTACTGTACATGACCCCATCCATCTTCCCTTCAATACGGTGCAGTCATCCTGTCCCCTTTGCAGAAAAGCACCCCCAAAAATGACATTTCCACCCCCATGCTTTATGTTTGGGACAGTGTCCTCCAAACACAGTGAGTGGAACTGATACCAAGAAGCTCTATTTTGGTCTCATCTGACCACATGACCTTCTCCTATGTCTCCTCTGGATCATCTAAATGGTCACTGGGAAACTTCAAATGGGCCTGGACATGGGCTGGGTTGATCAGGGGGACTTTGTGTGCCTTGCAGGATTTTAAACCATGTCATTGTAGTGTGTTACTAATGTAATCTTTGTGACTGTGGTACCTGTGCTCTTCAGTTCATTGACCTCCCATGTAGTTCTGGGCTTTCTCAGAATAATTCTTACCCCATGAGGTCAGATCTTGCATGGAGCCCCAGCCTGAGAAAGAAAGCGGAGGGACGCGCCACGGAGCCGTTCATTACGCGGCACAAAACCACCTCCGTGTTGGTCTCACAGGACGGCTTTCAGGTGTATTTCAGACGGCTGTCAGTTGCTTTTCAGTTGTGTGATTATCCGAGAAATTGAGCATGAGCTGGACATGCCCCAACATGTCCTGTGAGGCTTCATCACGGCGTTGCTTTGCGCCATGCGGCTCCACCGTGACGCGCGGAACTCCGCTCCTCTTTCCATGACAAAAACTCCTGTAACAGTGGAATGTGCCGTTCATTTCTAAAGTGGACACTGTCTTGATCCGGTATGTCGTCTGACTAGCACAGGAATTGTGAAAAGACGTGGACATCAGCACTTTTTCGGCACATTGAGACAGACGTGGGGAGGAATTCCGCGCGTCGCGGCAGTGCTGCATGGCGCAAAGCAACGCTGTGATGAAGCCTCACAGGACATGTTGGGGCATGTCCAGCTCATGCTCAATTTCTCGGATAATCACACGACTGAAAAGCAACCGACAGCCATCTGAAATCCACCTGAAAGCCGTCCTGTGAGACCAACATGGAGGTGGTTTTGTGCCGCGTAATGAACGGCTCCGTGGCGTGTCCCTCCGCTTTTCTTTCCATGAAAAAAACTCCTGTAACAGTGGAATGTGCTGAAAAAGTGCTGATGTCCACGTCTCCTGCCTTTTTGTAAAAGTCAGACGACGTCCTGGATCAACAAAGCCTTCACGTTGGAAATGATCTGGTTGTTTCAGCGGGGTGTGAGCCTGTCGATCGGCGCTGGGAGCACGGCACGCTCTCAGCAGTTGTGGGCCGTCCTTAAAGCGGCAGTAACACTCCTTAATCTGTGTAACCCCACAAAATCATCCCTGAAATCATCCCATATTAATTTCCATATCATCCCATATTAATTTTCCGAACAGTGTCCACCTGGAGGTCTCTCACAGTTTCTGGAAAAAAATTGATGCAGCAAAGCTCCAAATCATTCAGACATTTATTCGCAATAAAAAAACGATGAGAGGGGTGGACCAGTGCTCACACAAAGCCTGCTCACAGGCGAATGATGCAACCGACAGGCGTGAAAAAACTCACGCATGCGCACGAAGGTTCAAGCTTGGCTGATGCAATCACACGTGATTCAAATCCATATGGTTTTTGAAAAAATAAAAAGGTCGGATACTTTTCTAACAGACCTTGTGTATATATACATACAGGCAGGCAGTGAGTTCAAACAGGTGCAATTAATGTAGGTAATGAATGCAGAATAAGAGGGCTTCTTAAAGAAAATCTAACAGGTCTGTGAGAGCCAGAATTCTTGCCGCTTGGTAGGTGATCAAATACTTCATTCATGCAACAAAATGTAAATGATTAATTATTATAAATTTTTATATTTAAATATTATTTAAAAAATCATACATGTGATTTTCTCATTTTATTTATTTATTTATTTATTTTTAGATTCTCTCACAGTTGAAGTGTACCTACGATAAAAATTACAGACCTCTCCATTCTATGTACGTCAGAAAACTTTCAGAATCGTCAGTCGATCAAATACTTATTTGCCTCACTGTACACTCTTATTTTATTTTACTTTATCTAATCTTTATTTAACCAAATTAGTCCCACTGAGCTCAAGATCTCTTTCATAAGGGAGACCTAGACATTTTTTGAGGTTTTCAATTCACCTGGCCTCCATATCTTTGGATGTGGGAGGAGGGCCCACACAGGGGAGAGCATGCAGGCTCTGTGAAGGAGAAGGAAAAGTAAAAAGTAAGTCCCTTCGGCTGCTCCCTTGTTTGGACTTGGGGTCGCCACAGCAAATCCAAGGTGGATCTGCATGTTGAATTGGCACAGGTTTTACGCCGGATGCCCTTCCTGACGCAACTCCACATTACATGGAGAAATGTGGCAGGGGTGGAATTTGAACCCGGAACCTTCTGCACTGAAACCAAGCGCATTAACCACTTGGCCACCACCCCTTGAAGGAGAAGGAAAAGGATAACTAAAAATAAAAAAGAGGAGAAGAATCAACAAAAACACTCCTTAACGGCAATTTTGAGATAAATCTATGTGCACACGTCAAGTTCAGTGCTGATGGTATGTGCCGTGTGCACTGCAAATTAAAAGTGTATAAATTCCTGAATTAATCTTATTCAGTTTGTTAAAATGATACCTCAAAACCAATGAACACTATCATGTTACCCTCCAAATGAGCATATGATTTGGATAAGAGTTTAAAATATGGTTAACATTATGCATCAGATTGGTTGGAAAACCAGGTTTGTTTTGTTTCTTTAATATACCAGAAGCAACTGTCTACTGTTCTTAAACTAATCGTGGGCTTCAAGCACTTCTATCAGGAAACATAACCAAATCTAAGTTTAAAATTATATCTCATCAAAATTATTTTATTTAACACATCTTATTTAATTCTCTAGTTTGCATATATGTGTATATGTGTGCATATACAGTTGTGCTCAAAAGTTTACATACCCTGGCTGATTTTTTTTAATTTTTTATTTTTTATTTTTTTTTTTTTTGGTCATTTTTCAGAGAATATGAACAATAACACAAAAACTTTTTTTACTCATGGTTAGTGGTTGGGTGAAGCCATTTACTGGCAAGGCAAACAATGTGTGTCAAACAACAAACAACAGTGTCTACACTTTTCAAATCATAATGACAACAGAAACTACCCAAATGAACCTGATCAAAAGTTTACATATCCCTGTTCATAATACTGCGTGTTGTCCCCTTTAACATCAATGACAGCTTGGAGTCTTTTGTGGTAGTTGTGGATGAGGCTCTCTGATGGTAGAGCTGCCACTGAATTTCTCCAGTCACAGCCACATAAGCCCATAACTTCTCCTGGGTTGTCTGGGTGTCTTGGTGGCTTTCCTCACTCTTCTCCTTCTTGCACAGTCACTCAGTTTTTGAGAACTCTCTACTCCATGCAGATTTACCATAGAGTGCCATATTGTTTGTATTTCTTTGTAATTGATGTAAATAAAGTCCAAAACATATTCAGTGGGAATAAGGGGAAAAACAAGGGCTCAGTGCCCTGACCCGGCCAAATCCCTGACACCTGGTTAATTTAAGCATCTAATTATGACTAATT
Organism: Thalassophryne amazonica; assembly: GCF_902500255.1. NCBI lineage: Eukaryota > Metazoa > Chordata > Actinopteri > Batrachoidiformes > Batrachoididae > Thalassophryne > Thalassophryne amazonica. The sequence continues at coordinate 99,979,778 of NC_047103.1, read as the reverse complement.
TGTGCACTCGCGAATGTATTTCTAGTGCTGAAATGACAATTTAATTGTGTGCACACACTGCATTCATATGATGCATGGCACACCCCAGAATGCATGCACATAGATCTGCCAGGGGGATTCCCCAAGGTTTTCCATGGTAACTTGGCTTACTAGGTTTATATAAGCCTAGTATCATCCTAGAGGGATGATAGAGGGATGATAAAAAAAAAATTCAGAGAATCCCTCTTGAGATGTGTGGCAATGTCATCACAAACTTCAATGTGCGTGTTGCAGCTGTAATCCAAAGAAGAGGAGCATCAATGAACATGTCATCAATTATTGAACTGTGTGGAAAACAAGAGACAAAGTGGGAAACCTTTGGTATCAAATGTTAATTTGATGCTTTTACAAGTTTGTAAATAAAGTTTTCGAGTAAGTTCTCATTTCAAAAACTTGTGTATGATCAAAAAGTGATAACATTTTATTTGCCCACCCTGTAAATGTGAAAAAGCTGAAATGTAATTACAAGTTGTGTTTATAGAGGTCTTGGTTTAAGCATGAATATTTTCTGTTGATAAAATGATCATAATGACACTAGTGATTTAATAAGGGAACAAACATGTAACTGTCAAAAATCTTAGAATAAATTTATTGCATCAGAACTGGTATGATATTTATGTTGAGGAAAACAAAGGGATAAGTTTTTTTTTTTTTTTTTTAATTCATAACTAAGGATGGTGGAAGAAATTATAAGATTTCCAAAAAATAATTAACCAACATTATGAGATTTTGCAAGAAGCAGTATTATAGTGAATTATTAGAGGAGAAAAAAAAAAAACTGAAAAAAAGAAAACTAATATTAAACGCACCCGGAAGATTTGAAATTAAATCATCAAAAAGAAATAAAAAGTGGTTAAAGACTATCCTACTTATTTGTACACAATTACTGACACAATCACTGAAATGAAAATAAACCTATGGAAGATAATTTTAATAGTACTTTGATAATGTGGGTCGAAATTTAGCCAATTCAACTGTATCTGTTGTGAAAGTGTAGTGACACGGACCCACAACAGGGGGCGCAAATGAACGGTCAATAGATGAGCCAAAAAAGTAACAATTTAATGTTGTGAAGGTGCACAACGAACATACAGACAATCTCAGAATCTGATAACAGTCAATCCACAAAGGTGACGTGGGCAGGCTCGAGGATAGAAGACGTCTGTCCTGAGAAGAGCCGGAACCACACGATTTCCGCCGCCACCGAACCTGGTGAATACTGGAGCCGTCAAGTCCCGAATTCCCAGGTGATCACCGTCCCCAACTGTGGGATCTGGTACTGCTGGCGAAGAGCAAAGACAGTCAAGTGTGGGTGTGCGTACACCCCGTAACAACAACGGTGGGAATGCCACCTTCACCTCTAATACACACTCGTGCAGCGTCTGTGTAACCACTTATCTGATGGGACGTAAGACGAAACAGTCGCGACCCACGCCGGTCCTCTGGTTGACAGCTGCAACACAATAGCTCTTGGAATCACTTAATGCTGGCAGAGAAAGTTACCTCCATAGAAGTACGATATCTCGGCGATGAGGTGGAGATGACGTCTGGGTTTTATGGAGTGAGATGATGAAGAATGAGTGACAGCTGTCAGGAAATAATGAGTGACAGCTGTCACTCCCGGCTGTGTCCGTGGCGGCAGCGCCCTCTCGTGCCTGAAGCCCGCACTTCAGGCAGGGCGCCCTCTGGTGGTGGGCCAGCAGTACCTCCTCTTCTGGCGGCCCACACAACAGGAGGGGTGAGGTGTGGTACGGTTTGAGTTTGGAGATGTAGAACACTGGGTGGATCCGCAGTGAAGCTGGGAGCTGGAGCTTCACTGCGGCAGGGCTAAGGACCTTGAGGATGCGAAATGGGCCGATGAACCTGTCCATCAGTTTCGGTGACCATACCTGAAGTGGGATGTCCTTCGTCGACAACCACACCTCCTGCCCGGGCTGGTATGCAGGGGCCGGGGACCGCCGGCGGTCTGCATGGGTCTTGGCCCTTGTCCGGGCCTTCAACATGGCAGAACGGGCGGTGCGCCACACCCGATGGCACCTCCGAAGGTGGGCCCGGACCGAGGGCACACCGACCTCTCCCTCCACCACGGGAAATAATGGGGGCTGGTACCCCAAACACACCTCAAATGGAGAGAGGCCGGTAGCAGAAGACACCTGGCTGTTATGCGCATACTCGATCCAGGCCAGATGGTTAATCCAGGCCGTCGGGTGCGCGGATGTCACACAGCGGAGGGTCTGTTCCAGCTCCTGGTTGGCCCGCTCTGCCTGTCTGTTCGTCTGTGGATGGTACCCGGACGAGAGGCTCACGGTGGCCCCCAGTTCCCTGCAGAAACTCTTCCAGACGTGAGAGGAAAACTGGGGACCACGATCGGAGACTACGTCAGTGGGGATCCCATGCAGACGGATGACGTGGTGGACCAGGAGGTCCGCTGTCTCCTGGGCCGTAGGGAGCTTCGGGAGGGCCACGAAGTGGGCCGCCTTGGAGAATTGGTCCACTATCGTGAGGATGGTGGTGTTGCCCTGGGACGGTGGGAGACCCGTGACAAAATCCAGGCCGATGTGGGACCAGGGGCGATGAGGCACAGGAAGCGGTTGGAGCAGACCTTGGGACTTCCTGTGGTCAGCCTTGCCCCTGGCACAGGTGGTGCAGGCCTGGATGTACTCCCGGACGTCGGCCTCCATAGACGCCCACCAGAAGCGCTGCCGGACAACTGCCACGGTCTTTCGCACCCCCGGATGACAGGCGAGCTTGGAACCATGACAGAAGTCAAGGACCGCAGCCCTGGCCTCTGGTGGGACGTATAGTTTGTTTCTTGGTCCAGTTCCCGGGTCCGGGCTTCGTGCCAGGGCCTCCCAGACGATCTTCTCCACGTCCCAGGTGAGGGTGGCCACGATAGTGGACTCAGGCAGGATGGGCTCCGGTGGATCCGACAGTGCAGTCTTGACCTCCTCTTCGTGTACCCGGGACAAGGCATCCGACCTCTGGTTCTTGGTCCCGGGGCGATAAGTGATCCGGAAGTCAAAATGCCCGAAGAACAGTGACCAGCGGGCTTGCCTGGGGTTCAGCTGCTTGGCGGTCCTGATATACTCCAGGTTCCGATGGTCAGTGAAAACCGTGAACGGCACAGACGCTCCCTCCAACAGGTGTCTCCACACCTCAAGAGCCTCTTTCACCGCAAGGAGTTCTCGATTGCCGACGTCATAGTTCCGTTCAGCCAGGGTCAACCTGCGAGAAAAGTAGGCACACGGGTGAAGAACCTTATTGGTCTCTCCGCTCTGGGATAGCACGGCTCCTATCCCTGAGTCAGAGGCGTCCACTTCAACCACGAACTAGCGGCTAGGGTCGGGCTGCACCAAAACTGGCGCAGTAGAGAACTGTCGTTTCAACTCCTTGAACGCGGCTTCACACCGATCCGACCAGGTGAAGGGAAGTTTTGGAGAGGTGAGGGCTGTCAGGGGGCTAACTACCTGACTGTAGCCCTTAATGAACCTCCTATAGAAATTAGCGAAGCCGAGGAACTGTTGCAGCTTCCTACAGCTTGTTGGTTGGGGCCAATCTCTCACCGCCGCAACCTTGGCCGGATCAGGGGCGACGGAGTTAGAGGAGATGATAAACCCCAGGAAGGACAAAGACGTGCGGTGAAACTCGCACTTCTCGCCCTTCACAAACAGTCGGTTCTCTAACAACCGCTGCAGGACCTGACGTACATGCTGGACATGGGTCTCAGGATCCGGAGAAAAGATGAGAATATCGTCCAGATATACGAAGACGAATCGGTGCAGGAAGTCCCGCAAGACGTCGTTAACCAAGGCTTGGAACGTCGCGGGGGCGTTGGTGAGGCCGAACGGCATGACCAGGTACTCAAAGTGACCTAACGGGGTGTTAAATGCCGTCTTCCATTCGTCTCCCTTCCGGATCCGAACCAGGTGATACACATTTCTAAGATCCAGCTTAGTAAAGATTTTGGCTCCATGCAGGGGGGTGAACACGGAATCCAACAATGGCAACGGGTATCGGTTGCGAACCGTAATCTCATTCAGCCCCCTGTAATCAATGCATGGACGGAGTCCGCCATCTTTCTTGCCCACAAAAAAGAAACCTGCACCCATCGGGGAGGTGGAGTTCCGGATCAGCCCGGCAGCTAATGAGTCCCAGATGTAGGTCTCCATTGATTCGCGCTCAGGTCGTGAGAGGTTGTACAGCCTGCTGGACGGGAACTCAACGCCTGGAATCAAATCAATGGCACAATCGTACGGACGGTGCGGGGGAAGGGTGAGTGCCAGATCCTTGCTGAAGACGTCAGCAAGATCGTGGTACTCAACCGGCACTGCCGTCAGATTGGGAGGGACTTAACCGGCACTGCCGTCAGATTGGGAGGGACTTTGACCTCCTCCTTAGCATGTAAACCGGGAGGAACCGAGGATCCTAAACAGACCCGATGGCAGGTTTCGCTCCACTGAACCACTACCCCAGATGGCCAATCAATCCAGGGATTGTGTTTCAACATCCATGGGAAGCCCAAAATCACACAGGAGGTAGAAGGAGTTACAAAAAACTCAATCTCCTCCCGATGGTTTCCAGACACCACCAGAGTTACTGGTTGTGTCTTGTGTGTGATTAAAGGGAGGAGGGTGCCATCAAGTGCCCGCACCTGCAATGGCGAAGGAAGCACCACCAGAGGGAGCCCTACCTCCCTTGCCCATCTGCTGTCTAGCAAATTCCCTTCTGACCCCGTGTCCACCAGTGCTGGGGCTTGAAGGGTTAAATCCCCGCTCAGGATTGTAACTGGGAGTCGTGTGACAATATGTGTGTGTCCCACGTGAATGTTATGACCCCCCCTTAGCCCAGTCTCTAAGGGCGGTTGTTGTCGTTGTGGCCGTTTAGGGCAGTTTTTCTGTATGTGCTCCTTTGAGCTGCAGAGAAAACACTCCCCGCGGACCAGCCTCCTCATTCTGTCATCTGTTCTCGGTTTGGCCCTGTGCGTTTCCCTAGCAACATCAGCAGGGGGAGCTGTTGCCCCACGGAGCGCTGCGGCTGTGGAGCGTGGGGAGGGCGGCCCCTTTTCGAACCTGGAAGGGAGAGGGACGGCGCGTACCCAGCCACGTCCTTCGCCTCGCTCCCGACGGCGTTCCTCCAACCGATTGTCTAACCGTATAACGAGATCGATAAGCCCATCTAAATCCCGCGGTTCTTCCTTAGCTACCAGATGCTCCTTCAGGACCGATGACAGTCCGTTTATGAAGGCGGCGCGGAGCGCAACGTTATTCCAGCCGGCCCTCACAGCCGCGATGCGGAAGTCGACTGCATATTCGGCTGCGCACCGGCGCCCCTGTCGCATTGACAGCAGCATTGTTGAAGTGGTGTCTCCTCTGTTAGGGTGATCAAACACTGTTCTGAACTCCCCCACAAACCCAGTGTATGCTGATAACAACCGTGAGTTCTGTTCCCAGAGCGCCGTAGCCCAGGCGCGTGCCTTACCCCGAAGCAAGTTAATAACATAAGCCACCTTGCTGGCGTCAGACATACATGCGTACATCACGGGTCGTTGTGCAAAGACGAGCGAACACTGCATCAGAAAGTCTGCGCACGTCTCCACACAACCCCCGTACGGCTCTGGGGGACTTATGTATGCTTCAGGGGATGGTGGGGGGGTTCGTTGAACGACCAGTGGAATGTTAATATCCGGCACCGGGTCGGCAGGAGGAGGAGCCGCAGCAGCGCTCTGATCGCGTGCTTCCACCTGTGCAGTGAGAGCCTCCATCCTGCGATTAAGGATGACGTTTTGCTCGGACATCAAATCCAGCCGAGCGGTAAAGGCGGTGAGGATTTGCTGCAACTCACCGAGCACGCCTCCTGCAGACGCCTGTGCACCCTGCTCTTCCATTGGCTGTCCAACAGATGGGTGACGCCCCTCGGGATCCATGACGCTGGCCGAGATATCCTGTTGTGAAAGTGTAGTGACACGGACCCACAACAGGGGGCGCAAATGAACGGTCAATAGATGAGCCAAAAAAGTAACAATTTAATGTTGTGAAGGTGCACAACGAACATACAGATAATCTCAGGATCTGGTAACAGTCAATCCACAAAGGTGACGTGTGGGCAGGCTCGAGGATAGAAGACGTCTGTCCTGAGAAGAGCCGGAACCACATGATTTCCACCGCCACCGAACCTGGTGAATACTGGAGCCGCCAAGTCCCGAATTCCCAGGTGATCACCGTCCCCGACTGTTGGATCTGGTACTGCTGGCGAAGAGCAAAGACAGTCAAGTGTGGGTGTGTGTACACCCCGTAACAACAACGGTGGGAATGCTACCTCCACCTCTAATACACACTCGTGCAGCGTCTGTGTAACCACTTATCTGACGGGACGTAGGACGAAACAGTCGCGACCCACGCCAGTCCTCTGGTTGACAGCTGCAACACAATAGCTCTTGGAATTACTTAATGCTGGCAGAGAAAGTTACCTCCATAGAAGTACGATATCTCGGCGATGAGGTGGAGATGACGTCTGGGTTTTATGGAGTGAGATGATGAAGAATGAGTGACAGCTGTCAGGGAATAATGAGTGACAGCTGTCACTCCCGGCTGTGTCCGTGGCGGCAGCGCCCTCTCGTGCCTGAAGCCCGCACTTCAGGCAGGGCGCCCTCTGGTGGTGGGCCAGCAGTACCTCCTCTTCTGGCGGCCCACACAACAGTATCCCCTAAAATATTTTCTGGGTGTTAATAATAATGCAGTCAATCTAATTTTGAATTCAATATTTAGTAAATAAACTGATGAAGCAATAATTTATATATTTCATAAACTAAAAGGTAGAGAATTAACTGATAGTTATAATTTTGATATGATTTTGAAAAACAGTATCATTGATTCTATTGTCAAATATTTAATTTATATTTGTAATCTGTCACTAAAGGTAAGTCCCTTTGGCTGTTCCCTTGTTTGCGCTGTGTCGCAACAGCAAATCCATGGTGGATCTGCATGTTGAATTGGCACAGGTTTTACGCCGGATGCCCTTCCTGACGTAACTCCACATTATGTTACCACATTTTTTTTTAAATGGAAAAGGTATTTTCAATGAGGTTAAATGATTTCATGGTTAAACATCAAATACTCTGTGAATAGTAATAGAGATTCAGGAAAAAAATCTAATCACCTAATTAATTTTAATGGACTTTGTTGAACAAATAACAAATGTGATGATAAAAACATACAGTAAGGATTTTTTTTAAATTTATTTGTAGAAACCCATAACAATTATCACTATTTAACATTGTTAAAGTGCTGTTGCATTGAAAATAACTTGTGAGTAAGGAAGAGAGTATGTACTGAGAGAAATAAATTTGAACAGTTGGTTGAGAAAGTGTACAAGAAAGGCTATTGTTCTGGAGACTGGAATAATGAGTCCTTGACTAAGGGCCCATTCACACATAACATGATTGAAGCCAATTAGCGCATGAAGGAGGAACTGCATGCCATTCGTGAAAAATCAGAGCTGCCTCAAACGCCTCGTACACCTGTCGCTACAACCATTCCCACACACAAGCGGCTGAAAGACAGCGAATGCCCTGCACATGCTCAATCGATCTCCTTCTTGGCAAGTGTCGGCCAAATTCCAGGTGTTGCACACGAACATCTTTCTTATGTCTTATTATTTATTATTATATATACCTTTTTTCTTGAGCCGCTTGGGTGGGTAGGGAGAGTTCCCATGGGATAAAAAAGCTTTTCAACCTACCATCCCTGGTTCTCAAGAACAGGCACCTAAGTGGCTCTACTCTACTCTTTTCTACTCTTCTGTTTTACTCTTCCTTTTTAGATATTTAAATATACCTTAGTATACCAGCATAGTTCCACCATAGAATTGGAATATAATATATAAGATATACCTTACTGAATTTTCATCCAACAGGGCTCGCAGTACACTTTGAAAAAGCGTTCGCGCACTTGGTACGATAGCAGACAGCAGGCGATCAATGTCTACCTGTCTGTGAAAACTGTCAAAGTGCAACACGAGTGTGGCGTAACTTAGCAACACACGTGTGTAACTGTGATGCCCCCCCCCCACACATACACACACAAATGGCATATGGAGTGTGTCGTCATCATCTCCCCCCCCCAACACAAATGGCTAGTGGAGTGTGTGTCGCCCCCCCTCCCACCAACACACACACACACACCATGAATCCAACATTGTCAGCTGTGGCTGAAGGTCCCGGAGCCAGTCACTTTGCTCATATGCATTGCTGTGGACATACAGCACCTGTCCGCTGACTGCAGACTGTCAACTAGACATGACCGTGACACAAGGTGTCAAATTAAAAACACAGACATCACACAGATGCAGGACAAACACATAATAATACATACATTAAATTAAAATCGCAGAACAAAGCAACAGAGAGTGGGCCTTTTTCTGTGACCTGCCGAGGTCCGCTGACAGGTGGGTGTGTCCCTGTGCGACATGCAGCTGGTCAGATGACTGTGCTCACAAGTCACAGCTCAGGAACACCTGTAGTGGCTTGTAGGATATTAAGTTGCATAACTACAGTGTGAAGTGCGGACATCGGCATGCTGTTCTCACGTGGAAATAAATTAAAACACATATTGCTTCAGCTGACCGCTGCATCAGTGCACAGTGGAAAATGACAGCTGAAATCTCTGAGACAGCTTTTGTATCCTTTCCCTAATCCATGATGTTGAACAATGTTTATTTTCAGGTCATTTGAGTTGTTTAGAGGCTCCCATGTTGCCACTCATTAGAAGAGATGCAAAGACGCCTGCCTAATTTTGTTTAAATAGTTATTGTACACTTTCTGTAAATACTAGAAAGTTCGTTTCACTTCTCAAATATCAGTGTGCTTGTCTGCTATATGATATATTTAACTGAAATTTCTGATCCAGACAACCAATGATTTATAAAGAAAAAGCATGAAAATTATCAGGGATGCCCAAACTTTTACATACTTTTATATTGTTGAGTGTGTTGGTAGCATGGCCCAAGCAGAGGGTAACCCCTTTGAGTCTGCTCTGCTTGAGGTTTCTTCCTCAAATTATCAGAGGGAGTTTTTCCTTATGACTGTTGCCTGTGTGCTTGCTCTTGGGTATGGTAGGGTTAGACCTTACTTGTGTGAAGCTCCTTGAGGCAGCTTGGCTGTGAAACAAATTGAACTTGAATTGAAATAAAATTGAAAGTGTAAAAAATACAAACAAATAGATCAAATGAAAATGATTAAAAAAAAAAAAAAAACTAGATGCAACACCATCATCTCCCGTAGATGGACAGATGCAAGGATTGATCACCTGCCAACCAAGCAAGAATTCTGGCTCTCACAGACCTGTTAGATTTTGTTTAAGAAGCGCTCCTATTCCGCACTCTTTACTTGTATTAATTGCACCTGTTTGAAATCATTACCTGTATAAAAGACACCTGTCCACACACTCAGTCAATCACACTCCAACCTATCCACCATGGCCAAGAACAAATAGCTGTCTAAGGATACCAGGGACAAAATTGTAGACCTGCACAAGGCTGGGATTGGCTACAGGGCAACAGGCAACTGTTGGTGTACTTATTAGAAAAAAAAAACACATAAGTTGACTGTCAATCTTCCTTGGTCTGGGGTACCATGCAAGCTCTCATCTTGTGGTGTATGGATGACTCTGAGAAAGCCCAGAAATACTTGGGAGGACCTGGTCAATGACCTGAAGACAGCTGGAACCACAGTTGCCAATATTATATGAGTAAGACCCTTGGATGACATTGTTTAAAATCCTGCAGGGCACGTGAGGTGCCCCTGCTCAAGCCAGCACATGTCCAGGCCTGTTTGAAGTTTGTCAGCGACCATCTGGAGTAGGAGGCATGGGAGAAGGTCATGTGGTCAGATGAGACCAAACCCAAAAACACTGTCCCAACCATGAAGCATGGCGGTGGAAACATGATTTTTGGGGGTGCTTTTCTGCAAAGGGAAAGGTCAACTGCACCGTATTGAAGGGAGGATGGATGGGGTCATGTATCGCGCGATTTTGGCAAACAACCTTCTTCCTTCAGTAAGAGCATTGAAGATGGGTCATGGCTGGGTCTTCCAGCATGACAATTACCCCAAAACACAGCCAGGGCAACTAAGGAGAGGCTCTGTAAGAAGCGTTTCAAAGTCATGGAGTGGCCTGGCCAGTCTCCAGACCTGAACGCAATAGAAAATCTTTGGAGGGAGCTGAAACTCGAAACTTGAAAGATCTGAAGAACATCTGTATGGAGGAGTGGACCAAAATCCCTGCTGCAGTGTGTAAAAACTTGGTTAAGAACTACAGGAAAAGTCGGACCTCTGTAAATGCAAAAGGTTTCTGTACCAAATATTAAGGTATTTTTTAAATATTGTATCAAATACTTATTTCATGCAATAAAATGCAAATTAGTTATTTCAAAATCATACCATGTGATTTTCTGTTTTGTTTTGTTTTTTGGTAAATGGACTGCATTTATATAGCGCTTTTCCATCTGCATCAGACGCTCAAAGTGCTTTACAAATAATGCCTCACATTCACCCCGATGTGAGGGTGCTGCCATACAAGGTGCTCACCACACACCAACTCAATATAGCTAGCTTTCAAGCTCACCTCTCTTTTCAAAGAATTTGGTTAGCAACTGCTTTCCGTCATTTAATTTTCTTTCCCTGTCCTTTTTTCTCTTCTTTTTTTGAAATCCAGACATTGATTTTTTAGGAAAGACATATTTTATTTCAGCCTAAACACTAGGGCTGCAACTAACGATTATTTTACTAATTAGTTCATCGGTCGATTAATTTTTCAATTAATTGTTTTTATTCTCAGCACAGGATCTCCACAGGGCTGTGTCCTTTCCCCTCTGCTCTTCTCCCTCTACACTAACTGCTGCACCTCCAGCCATGACTCTGTAAAGCTCATCAAGTTTGTGGACGACACCACCCTCATCGGACTCATTTCGGATGGGGATGAGTCTGCCTACAGGAGGGAGGTGGACTGGCTGGTGACCTGGTGCAGCAGCAACAACTTGGAGCTCAACGCCCAGAAAACAGCTGATCGTGGACTTCAGGAAAGCCACAGCCCCCTCGCCCTCCCTCGCCCTCACCAACAGCCCCATCACCACTGTGGTCTGTCACCGCTTCCTCGGCACCACCATCACCCAGGACCTCAAGTGGGAGTCAACCATCAGCTCCCTCATCAAGAAGGCCCAGCAGAGAATGTACTTCCTGCGGCAGCTGAAGAAGGCCAAGCTGCCTGTCCAGCTGATGGTGCAGTTCTACACGGCTATCATCGAGTCCATCCTCTGCTCCTCCATCACGGTGTGGTACGCTGAGGCCACAGCCAGGGACAGACACAGACTGCAGCGCATTGTGGCCTCTGCTGAGAAGGTGATTGGCTGTAGCCTTCCATCTCTCCACGACCTGCACGTCTCCAGGACTCTGGGCCGAGCAGGTCGGATTACAGCTGACTCTTCTCACCCTGCACACGGTCTGTTCAAACCACTCCCCTCGGGCAGGAGGCTACGGTCCATCCGGACCAGAACCTCCCGCCATAAGAACAGTTTCTTCCCCTCTGCCGTTAGACTCATGAACTCCTCATAACTCAGTCACCTTAAGCTTAACTCTGTCACTTTATCATTTTATCACGGGTCACTTTAGACAGTGTACTTTGGTTTTTAATTGCACTCCTCCCACTGCACTGTTTTTTCTGTTTCTCTGTTTTTCTGTTGCACACAGCCTTTCATATTTCATATTTCTTTTTTTTTATCTTATATTTTATCTTATTTTGACACATGTTATATTTTATCTTAGCATTTTATCTCTTCTTAATGTTGCACCATTGTACCGAAGCAAATTCCTAGTCTGTGAATCCTGTTCACTGGCAATGGCAATAAACTTCTTCTGATTCTGATTCTGATTTATTTATTTTTTTTACTTACATGTGAGTTTTGCCATTATTTCTTTAAGTGAGTTATTATTAAAAGGCCTTTATCATGCAACATCAACGTTTGACCTTGTAACAAATTTATGATGTTATATTCTCGTCAAAAACATACCTGGAGTTGTATTGTTTTATTTTACACATACATACATCACCGACACACCACAAAGAGATTTCCATCAGGTTTCACCCGCCTACAGCAACTATCAACTATCAACAGCAGATGATACCCAGCTTTATCTATCCATGAAGCCAGAGGATACACACCAATTAGCTAAACTGCAGGATTGTCTTACAGACATAAAGACATGGATGACCTCTAATTTCCTGCTTTTAAACTCAGATAAAACTGAAGTTATTGTACTTGGCCCCACAAATCTTAGAAGCATGGTGTCTAACCAGATCGTTACTCTGGATGGCATTTCCCTGATCTCTAGTAATACTGTGAGAAATCTTGGAGTCATTTTTGATCAGGATATGTCATTCAAAGCGCATATTAAACAAATATGTAGGACTGCCTTTTTGCATTTATGCAATATCTCTAAAATCAGAAAGGTCTTGTCTCAGAGTGATGCTGAAAAATTAATTCATGCATTTATTTCCTCTAGGCTGGACTATTGTAATTCATTATTATCAGGTTGTCCTAAAAGTTCCCTAAAAAGCCTTCAGTTGGTTCAGAATGCTGCAGCTAGAGTACTGACGGGGACTAGCAGGAGAGAGCATATCTCACCCGTGTTGGCCTCTCTTCATTGGCTTCCTGTTAATTCTAGAATAGAATTTAAAATTCTTCTTCTTACTTATAAGGTTTTGAATAATCAGGTCCCATCTTATCTTAGGGACCTCGTAGTACCATATTACCCCATTAGAGCGCTTCGCTCTCAGACTGCAGGCTTACTTGTAGTTCCTAGGGTTTGTAAGAGTAGAATGGGAGGCAGAGCCTTCAGCTTTCAGGCTCCTCTCCTGTGGAACCAGCTCCCAATTCAGATCAGGGAGACAGATACCCTCTCTACTTTTAAGATTAGGCTTAAAACTTTCCTTTTCGCTAAGGCTTATAGTTAGGGCTGGATCAGGTGACCCTGGACCATCCCTTGGTTATGCTGCTTTAGACGTAGACTGCTGGGGGGTTCCCATGATGCACTGTTTCTTTCTCTTTTTGCTCCGTATGCATCACCCTGCATTTAATCATTAGTGATCGATCTCTGCCCCCCTTCACAGCATGTCTTTTTCCTGGTTCTTTCCCTCAGCCCCAGCCAGTCTCAGCAGAAGACTGCCCCTTCCTGAGCCTGGTTCTGCTGGAGGTTTCTTCCTGTTAAAAGGGAGTTTTTCCTTCCCACTGTAGCCAAGTGCTTGCTCATAGGGGGTCATTTTGACCGTTGGGGTTTTTCATAATTATTGTATGGCCTTGCCTTACAATATAGAGCGCCTTGGGGCAACTGTTTGTTGTGATTTGGCGCTATATAAGAAAAAAGTTGATTGATTGATTGATCAACTAACTGTTTGTTGTGATTTGGCGCTATATAAAAAAATTGATTGATTGATCTCAACCACTGACAACATATTATAACAAAAGTCCACAAAAGTATTTTAAAGACCGGACGAAAGTGTAATATGTTATATTTAATAAGATATTTTCATGAAAAAAGACACAAATTTAAGTTTACTGCATTTTATTTTTTTCTTGTGTAAAAACACAGCTTAGATGTGGTTTGACCAAAACAAATTGTCATTAAACTTAAATAAAACAGGGATGAAGTGGAGGTGTAAGAGTCACTAGGTGTTCACAGGAAACAGTTATTTCTATATTTATTTATTTATGTTCATTGTTAGGTGGTTTAATCTTTTCTGTTTTGTTTTATCAGATTATTTTTGTCTGTTTCTCTAAAACTATATTGTGGCATTATTAGTTATTATTACTATTATTGTTGTTGCTATTATTATTATTAATATTATTGATATTACTGATATATAAATAAAAATAAATGAATAAAATATTACAATTTGTAATACATTTGACTCTTTTACGACAACAAACGCTGAGCCATAAATTACACTATGTAACACAGTTTTTGTTCCTGGCTTCTAAGTGTTATATTTCAACTGTTTATGTCTAAAGTCTATGGAAAAATGACTACATTCAGCACAAACTTTGATTTTATTTTTTTTAACGTTCTAGAAAGTTCTAAAAGTTTCTTGAAATTTCTAGATAATTCCGGAAACTTCTAGAAAATTCTGGACAGTTCTAGCAGTTAAAGAATATCTAGAAGACTACTCAGTAGTAGTGAAGGCGAATTGAGAATATTCTTGAAAACAGACAAATTTCAAAATATCATTGTCTTGATCACAGAAGCAAAGTTTATGTGGAATAACAGCTATTTTCTATTTATTTAAGACATAACAGGTTAGGAAAACACACTGTGTACCCAGGAACAAAACAAAAATAAAAATTTGTTACATAGTGTTATTATACAGAAAACAAATGTGCTGTCAGCTGTAACAGCTTAATGCTAACTTCAATATTGAAAACGTCATAGACATGCTAACGGTACAGTACATCTATCAACTGTTTCAGAAGACCGTAACAGGTCAGATTAACATAAAAAGGTAAATATTACTCACAGGCATATGCTCTTTGGGGTTTTATTGGGGAACAATTAAGATTAAGCGAAATAAAACACTGATGGTTGGCTCTCACTGCGGTATTGTATCACTTCCTGTTCCGGAGCACAGCGGTGTTTTTCTGTATCTGTTAGCTGTTTAATCTGCGCAGTTAGATTGATCTAGTTATCTAGATTACGATTTGTTTCCCAGTGTAATCTTTACGTGCCTTAACTAAAGCACTCCTTCTGCTGAATCACCTCTAAATTATTTACACATTATTCACTTTGCGTGTTTTTAGGAATCCGCTAGCTTAGCGTAGCTACTAGCTCTTAGCCGATTTAGCATGGCGGCTTCTCCTGTCTCTCCCGCACTTTTCTGCTCTGGGTGTGAAATGTTTAGTTATTCCTCGGCCTCCTTTAGCAGTAACGGTACTTGTAATAAGTGTAGCTTATTCGTAGCTTTGGAGGCCAGGCTGGGCGAATTGGAGACTCGGCTCCGCACCGTGGAAAATTCTACAGCTAGCCAGGCCCCTGTAGTCGGTGCGGACCAAGGTAGCTTAGCCGCCGTTAGTTACCCCCTGGCAGATCCTGAGCAGCCGGGAAAGCAGGCTGACTGGGTGACTGTGAGGAGGAAGCGTAGCCCTAAACAGAAGCCCCGTGTACACCGCCAACCCGTTCACATTTCTAACCGTTTTTCCCCACTCGACGACACACCCGCCGAGGATCAAACTCTGGTTATTGGCGACTCTGTTTTGAGAAATGTGAAGTTAGCGACACCAGCAACCATAGTCAATTGTCTTCCGGGGGCCAGAGCAGGCGAAACTGAAGGAAATTTGAAACTGCTGGCTAAGGCTAAGCGTAAATTTGGTAAGATTGTAATTCACGTCGGCAGTAATGACACCCAGTTACGCCAATCGGAGGTCACTAAAATTAACATTAAATCGGTGTGTAACTTTGCAAAAACAATGTCGGACTCTGTAGTTTTCTCTGGGCCCCTCCCCAATCGGACCGGGAGTGACATGTTTAGCCGCATGTTCTCCTTGAATTGCTGGCTGTCTGAGTGGTGTCCAAAAAATGAGGTGGGCTTCATAGATAATTGGCAAAGCTTCTGGGGAAAACCTGGTCTTGTTAGGAGAGACGGCATCCATCCCACTTTGGATGGAGCAGCTCTCATTTCTAGAAATCTGGCCAATTTTCTTAAATCCTCCAAACCGTGACTATCCAGGGTTGGGACCAGGAAGCAGAGTTGTAGTCTTACACACCTCTCTGCAGCTTCTCTCCCCCTGCCATCCCCTCATTACCCCATCCCCGTAGAGACGGTGCCTGCTCCCAGACTACCAATAACCAGCAAAAATCTATTTAAGCATAAAAATTCAAAAAGAAAAAATAATATAGCACCTTCAACTGCACCACAGACTAAAACAGTTAAATGTGGTCTATTAAACATTAGGTCTCTCTCTTCTAAGTCCCTGTTGGTAAATGATATAATAATTGATCAACATATTGATTTATTCTGCCTAACAGAAACCTGGTTACAGCAGGATGAATATGTTAGTTTAAATGAGTCAACACCCCCGAGTCACACTAACTGTCAGAATGCTCGTAGCACGGGCCGGGGCGGAGGATTAGCAGCAATCTTCCATTCCAGCTTATTAATTAATCAAAAACCCAGACAGAGCTTTAATTCATTTGAAAGCTTGTCTCTTAGTCTTGTCCATCCAAATTGGAAGTCCCAAAAACCAGTTTTATTTGTTATTATCTATCGTCCACCTGGTCGTTACTGTGAGTTTCTCTGTGAATTTTCAGACCTTTTGTCTGACTTAGTGCTTAGCTCAGATAAGATAATTATAGTGGGCGATTTTAACATCCACACAGATGCTGAGAATGACAGCCTCAACACTGCATTTAATCTATTATTAGACTCTATTGGCTTTGCTCAAAAAGTAAATGAGTCCACCCACCACTTTAATCATATCTTAGATCTTGTTCTGACTTATGGTATGGAAATAGAAGACTTAACAGTATTCCCTGAAAACTCCCTTCTGTCTGATCATTTCTTAATAACATTTACATTTACTCTGATGGACTACCCAGCAGTAGGGAATAAGTTTCATTACACTAGAAGTCTTTCAGAAAGCGCTGTAACTAGGTTTAAGGATATGATTCCTTCTTTATGTTCTCTAATGCCATATAACAACACAGTGCAGAGTAGCTACCTAAACTCTGTAAGGGAGATAGAGTATCTCATCAATAGTTTTACATCCTCATTGAAGACAACTTTGGATGCTGTAGCTCCTCTGAAAAAGAGAGCTTTAAATCAGAAGTGTCTGACTCCGTGGTATAACTCACAAACTCGTAGCTTAAAGCAGATAACCCGTAAGTTGGAGAGGAAATGGCGTCTCACTAATTTAGAAGATCTTCACTTAGTCTGGAAAAAGAGTCTGTTGCTCTATAAAAAAGCCCTCCGTAAAGCTAGGACATCTTTCTACTCATCACTAATTGAAGAAAATAAGAACAACCCCAGGTTTCTTTTCAGCACTGTAGCCAGGCTGACAAAGAGTCAGAGCTCTATTGAGCTGAGTATTCCATTAACTTTAACTAGTAATGACTTCATGACTTTCTTTGCTAACAAAATTTTAACTATTAGAGAAAAAATTACTCATAACCATCCCAAAGACGTATCGTTATCTTTGGCTGCTTTCAGTGATGCCGGTATTTGGTTAGACTCTTTCTCTCCGATTGTTCTGTCTGAGTTATTTTCATTAGTTACTTCATCCAAACCATCAACATGTTTATTAGACCCCATTCCTACCAGGCTGCTCAAGGAAGCCCTACCATTATTTAATGCTTCGATCTTAAATATGATCAATCTATCTTTGTTAGTTGGCTATGTACCACAGGCTTTTAAGGTGGCAGTAATTAAACCATTACTTAAAAAGCCATCACTTGACCCAGCTATCTTAGCTAATTATAGGCCAATCTCCAACCTTCCTTTTCTCTCAAAAATTCTAGAAAGGGTAGTTGTAAAACAGCTAACTGATCATCTGCAGAGGAATGGTCTATTTGAAGAGTTTCAGTCAGGTTTTAGAATTCATCATAGTACAGAAACAGCATTAGTGAAGATTACAAATGATCTTCTTATGGCCTCGGACAGTGGACTCATCTCTGTGCTTGTTCTGTTAGACCTCAGTGCTGCTTTTGATACTGTTGACCATAAAATTTTATTACAGAGATTAGAGCATGCCATAGGTATTAAAGGCACTGCGCTGCGGTGGTTTGAATCATATTTGTCTAATAGATTACAATTTGTTCATGTAAATGGGGAATCTTCTTCACAGACTAAAGTTAATTATGGAGTTCCACAAGGTTCTGTGCTAGGACCAATTTTATTCACTTTATATATGCTTCCCTTAGGCAGTATTATTAGATGGTATTGCTTAAATTTTCATTGTTACGCAGATGATACCCAGCTTTATCTATCCATGAAGCCAGAGGACACACACCAATTAGCTAAACTGCAGGATTGTCTTTCAGACAAAAGACATGGATGACCTCTAATTTCCTGCTTTTAAACTCAGATAAAACTGAAGTTATTGTACTTGGCCCCACAAATCTTAGAAACATGGTGTCTAACCAGATCCTTACTCTGGATGGCATTACCCTGACCTCTAGTAATACTGTGAGAAATCTTGGAGTCATTTTTGATCAGGATATGTCATTCAAAGCGCATATTAAACAAATATGTAGGACTGCTTTTTTGCATTTACGCAATATCTCTAAAATCAGAAAGGTCTTGTCTCAGAGTGATGCTGAAAAACTAATTCATGCATTTATTTCCTCTAGGCTGGACTATTGTAATTCATTATTATCAGGTTGTCCTAAAAGTTCCCTAAAAAGCCTTCAGTTAATTCAAAATGCTGCAGCTAGAGTACTGACGGGGACTAGAAGGAGAGAGCATATCTCACCCATATTGGCCTCTCTTCATTGGCTTCCTGTTAATTCTAGAATAGAATTTAAAATTCTTCTTCTTACTTATAAGGTTTTGAATAATCAGGTCCCATCTTATCTTAGGGACCTCGTAGTACCATATCACCCCAATAGAGCGCTTCGCTCTCAGACTGCAGGCTTACTTGTAGTTCCTAGGGTTTGTAAGAGTAGAATGGGAGGCAGAGCCTTCAGCTTTCAGGCTCCTCTCCTGTGGAACCAGCTCCCAATTCAGATCAGGGAGACAGACACCCTCTCTACTTTTAAGATTAGGCTTAAAACTTTCCTTTTTGCTAAAGCTTATAGTTAGGGCTGGATCAGGTGACCCTGAACCATCCCTTAGTTATGCTGCTATAGACGTAGACTGCTGGGGGGTTCCCATGATGCACTGTTTCTTTCTCTTTTTGCTCTGTATGCACCACTCTGCATTTAATCATTAGTGATCGATCTCTGCTCCCCTCCACAGCATGTCTTTTTCCTGGTTCTCTCCCTCAGCCCCAACCAGTCCCAGCAGAAGACTGCCCCTCCCTGAGCCTGGTTCTGCTGGAGGTTTCTTCCTGTTAAAAGGGAGTTTTTCCTTCCCACTGTAGCCAAGTGCTTGCTCACAGGGGGTCGTTTTGACCGTTGGGGTTTTACATAATTATTGTATGGCCTTGCCTTACAATATAAAGCGCCTTGGGGCAACTGTTTGTTGTGATTTGGCGCTATATAAAAAAATTGATTGATTGATTGATTGATTGAATCAAGAAAGCACTGCTTCGATCTGCAAATCACTGCTTCGATTGGTTCAAGGTTCAAAGCAAAGCCGCACTGCAGAAACAGTTGAGTTATATGGAAGAAACGAAACATCTGCGGTAAAACAAAGTTATTTAACAACTAATTGATGACTCAATCTACTGGACCTTGAGCATGGGGGGGCACAAAAAACTGGCATTAAATACATTTTTGTGACACATGTTATTAATGTCCATACAATTCATGTTGTAAAAGAATGTAATTAGAATGAATGTATAAATGTTGCAAAACATAATTTTGCTCTAACAATAATATTGAAAGATCTTTGAGGTCCCTTCCACCCCTGCACAGTTGTACAATGGTTTAGTCCAGGCACACAGGTGGCACACTGCCACACACACACACACACACATCCCAAACGGGATCTCACAGAAAGAGGAGGCATTTAGTAGTGCTGAAACAACTATTTTAATAACGGATTAAATCGATTAGTTGTTTAGTTGTCTCACAAATCCAACAAGACCAAGCATTCATGATATGCACACTCTTAAGGCTATGAAACTGGGGTGTTCACAATAATAGTAGCATCTGCTGTTGACACTACAAACTCAAAACTATTATGTTCAAACTGCTTTTTTAGCAATCCTGTGAATCAGTAAACTAGTATTTAGATGTATAACCACAGTTTTTCATGATTTCTTCACATCTGCGAGGCATTAATTTTGTTGGTTTGGAACCAACATTTTGCTTGTTTACTAGTGGGGTCATTGTCTTGTTGAAACACCCATTTCAAGGGCATGTCCTCTTCAGCATAAGGCAACATGACCTCTTCAAGTATTTTGACATATCCAAACTGATTCATGATACCTGGTATGCGATATATAGGCCCATCACCATAGTAGGAGAAACATGCCCATATCATGATGCTTGCACCACCATGCTTCATTGTTTTCACTGTGAACTGTGGCTTGAATTCAGAGTTTGGGGGTCGTCTCACACACTGTCTGTGGCCCTTGGACCCAAAAAGAACAATTTTACTCTCATCAGTCCATAAAATATTCCTCATTTCTCTTTAGGCCAGTTCATGTGTTCTTTAGCAAATTGTAACCTCTTCTGCACATCTTTTATTTAACAGAGGGCCTTTGCAGGGGATTCTTGCAAATAAATTAGCTTCACACAGGCGTCTTCTATCTGTCACAGCACTTACAGGTAACTCCAGACCGTCTTTGATCATTCTGGAGTGAGCCTTTGCCATTCTGGTTATTCTTCTATCCATTTTGATGGTTGTTTTCCATTTTCTTCCACGCATCTCTGGATTTTTTTTAGGGACCTCGTAGTACCATATTACCCCATTAGAGCGCTTCACTCTCAGACTGCAGGCTTACTTGTAGTTCCTAGGGTTTGTAAGAGTAGAATGGGAGGCAGAGCCTTCAGCTTTCAGGCTCCTCTCCTGTGGAACCAGCTCCCAATTCAGATCAGGGAGACAGATACCCTCTCTACTTTTAAGATTAGGCTTAAAACTTTCCTTTTCGCTAAGGCTTATAGTTAGGGCTGGATCAGGTGACCCTGGACCATCCCTTGGTTATGCTGCTTTAGACGTAGACTGCTGGGGGGTTCCCATGATGCACTGTTTCTTTCTCTTTTTGCTCCGTATGCATCACTCTGCATTTAATCATTAGTGATCGATCTCTGCCCCCCTTCACAGCATGTCTTTTTCCTGGTTCTTTCCCTCAGCCCCAGCCAGTCTCAGCAGAAGACTGCCCCTTCCTGAGCCTGGTTCTGCTGGAGGTTTCTTCCTGTTAAAAGGGAGTTTTTCCTTCCCACTGTAGCCAAGTGCTTGCTCATAGGGGGTCATTTTGACCGTTGGGGTTTTTCATAATTATTGTATGGCCTTGCCTTACAATATAGAGCGCCTTGGGGCAACTGTTTGTTGTGATTTGGCGCTATATAAGAAAAAAGTTGATTGATTGATTGATCAACTAACTGTTTGTTGTGATTTGGCGCTATATAAAAAAATTGATTGATTGATCTCAACCACTGACAACATATTATAACAAAAGTCCACAAAAGTATTTTAAAGACCGGACGAAAGTGTAATATGTTATATTTAATAAGATATTTTCATGAAAAAAGACACAAATTTAAGTTTACTGCATTTTATTTTTTTCTTGTGTAAAAACACAGCTTAGATGTGGTTTGACCAAAACAAATTGTCATTAAACTTAAATAAAACAGGGATGAAGTGGAGGTGTAAGAGTCACTAGGTGTTCACAGGAAACAGTTATTTCTATATTTATTTATTTATGTTCATTGTTAGGTGGTTTAATCTTTTCTGTTTTGTTTTATCAGATTATTTTTGTCTGTTTCTCTAAAACTATATTGTGGCATTATTAGTTATTATTACTATTATTGTTGTTGCTATTATTATTATTAATATTATTGATATTACTGATATATAAATAAAAATAAATGAATAAAATATTACAATTTGTAATACATTTGACTCTTTTACGACAACAAACGCTGAGCCATAAATTACACTATGTAACACAGTTTTTGTTCCTGGCTTCTAAGTGTTATATTTCAACTGTTTATGTCTAAAGTCTATGGAAAAATGACTACATTCAGCACAAACTTTGATTTTATTTTTTTTAACGTTCTAGAAAGTTCTAAAAGTTTCTTGAAATTTCTAGATAATTCCGGAAACTTCTAGAAAATTCTGGACAGTTCTAGCAGTTAAAGAATATTCTAGAAGACTACTCAGTAGTAGTGAAGGCAAATTGAGAATATTCTTGAAAACAGACAAATTTCAAAATATCATTGTCTTGATCACAGAAGCAAAGTTTATGTGGAATAACAGCTATTTTCTATTTATTTAAGACATAACAGGTTAGGAAAACACACTGTGTACCCAGGAACAAAACAAAAATAAAAATTTGTTACATAGTGTTATTATACAGAAAACAAATGTGCTGTCAGCTGTAACAGCTTAATGCTAACTTCAATATTGAAAACGTCATAGACATGCTAACGGTACAGTACATCTATCAACTGTTTCAGAAGACCGTAACAGGTCAGATTAACATAAAAAGGTAAATATTACTCACAGGCATATGCTCTTTGGGGTTTTATTGGGGAACAATTAAGATTAAGCGAAATAAAACACTGATGGTTGGCTCTCACTGCGGTATTGTATCACTTCCTGTTCCGGAGCACAGCGGTGTTTTTCTGTATCTGTTAGCTGTTTAATCTGCGCAGTTAGATTGATCTAGTTATCTAGATTACGATTTGTTTCCCAGTGTAATCTTTACGTGCCTTAACTAAAGCACTCCTTCTGCTGAATCACCTCTAAATTATTTACACATTATTCACTTTGCGTGTTTTTAGGAATCCGCTAGCTTAGCGTAGCTACTAGCTCTTAGCCGATTTAGCATGGCGGCTTCTCCTGTCTCTCCCGCACTTTTCTGCTCTGGGTGTGAAATGTTTAGTTATTCCTCGGCCTCCTTTAGCAGTAACGGTACTTGTAATAAGTGTAGCTTATTCGTAGCTTTGGAGGCCAGGCTGGGCGAATTGGAGACTCGGCTCCGCACCGTGGAAAATTCTACAGCTAGCCAGGCCCCTGTAGTCGGTGCGGACCAAGGTAGCTTAGCCGCCGTTAGTTACCCCCTGGCAGATCCTGAGCAGCCGGGAAAGCAGGCTGACTGGGTGACTGTGAGGAGGAAGCGTAGCCCTAAACAGAAGCCCCGTGTACACCGCCAACCCGTTCACATTTCTAACCGTTTTTCCCCACTCGACGACACACCCGCCGAGGATCAAACTCTGGTTATTGGCGACTCTGTTTTGAGAAATGTGAAGTTAGCGACACCAGCAACCATAGTCAATTGTCTTCCGGGGGCCAGAGCAGGCGAAACTGAAGGAAATTTGAAACTGCTGGCTAAGGCTAAGCGTAAATTTGGTAAGATTGTAATTCACGTCGGCAGTAATGACACCCGGTTACGCCAATCGGAGGTCACTAAAATTAACATTAAATCGGTGTGTAACTTTGCAAAAACAATGTCGGACTCTGTAGTTTTCTCTGGGCCCCTCCCCAATCGGACCGGGAGTGACATGTTTAGCCGCATGTTCTCCTTGAATTGCTGGCTGTCTGAGTGGTGTCCAAAAAATGAGGTGGGCTTCATAGATAATTGGCAAAGCTTCTGGGGAAAACCTGGTCTTGTTAGGAGAGACGGCATCCATCCCACTTTGGATGGAGCAGCTCTCATTTCTAGAAATCTGGCCAATTTTCTTAAATCCTCCAAACCGTGACTATCCAGGGTTGGGACCAGGAAGCAGAGTTGTAGTCTTACACACCTCTCTGCAGCTTCTCTCCCCCTGCCATCCCCTCATTACCCCATCCCCGTAGAGACGGTGCCTGCTCCCAGACTACCAATAACCAGCAAAAATGTATTTAAGCATAAAAATTCAAAAAGAAAAAATAATATAGCACCTTCAACTGCACCACAGACTAAAACAGTTAAATGTGGTCTATTAAACATTAGGTCTCTCTCTTCTAAGTCCCTGTTGGTAAATGATATAATAATTGATCAACATATTGATTTATTCTGCCTAACAGAAACCTGGTTACAGCAGGATGAAAATGTTAGTTTAAATGAGTCAACACCCCCGAGTCACACTAACTGTCAGAATGCTCGTAGCACGGGCCGGGGCGGAGGATTAGCAGCAATCTTCCATTCCAGCTTATTAATTAATCAAAAACCCAGACAGAGCTTTAATTCATTTGAAAGCTTGTCTCTTAGTCTTGTCCATCCAAATTGGAAGTCCCAAAAAACAGTTTTATTTGTTATTATCTATCGTCCACCTGGTCGTTACTGTGAGTTTCTCTGTGAATTTTCAGACCTTTTGTCTGACTTAGTGCTTAGCTCAGATAAGATAATTATAGTGGGCGATTTTAACATCCACACAGATGCTGAGAATGACAGCCTCAACACTGCATTTAATCTATTATTAGACTCTATTGGCTTTGCTCAAAAAGTAAATGAGTCCACCCACCACTTTAATCATATCTTAGATCTTGTTCTGACTTATGGTATGGAAATAGAAGACTTAACAGTATTCCCTGAAAACTCCCTTCTGTCTGATCATTTCTTAATAACATTTACATTTACTCTGATGGACTACCCAGCAGTAGGGAATAAGTTTCATTACACTAGAAGTCTTTCAGAAAGCGCTGTAACTAGGTTTAAGGATATGATTCCTTCTTTATGTTCTCTAATGCCATATAACAACACAGTGCAGAGTAGCTACCTAAACTCTGTAAGGGAGATAGAGTATCTCATCAATAGTTTTACATCCTCATTGAAGACAACTTTGGATGCTGTAGCTCCTCTGAAAAAGAGAGCTTTAAATCAGAAGTGTCTGACTCCGTGGTATAACTCACAAACTCGTAGCTTAAAGCAGATAACCCGTAAGTTGGAGAGGAAATGGCGTCTCACTAATTTAGAAGATCTTCACTTAGCCTGGAAAAAGAGTCTGTTGCTCTATAAAAAAGCCCTCCGTAAAGCTAGGACATCTTTCTACTCATCACTAATTGAAGAAAATAAGAACAACCCCAGGTTTCTTTTCAGCACTGTAGCCAGGCTGACAAAGAGTCAGAGCTCTATTGAGCTGAGTATTCCATTAACTTTAACTAGTAATGACTTCATGACTTTCTTTGCTAACAAAATTTTAACTATTAGAGAAAAAATTACTCATAACCATCCCAAAGACGTATCGTTATCTTTGGCTGCTTTCAGTGATGCCGGTATTTGGTTAGACTCTTTCTCTCCGATTGTTCTGTCTGAGTTATTTTCATTAGTTACTTCATCCAAACCATCAACATGTTTATTAGACCCCATTCCTACCAGGCTGCTCAAGGAAGCCCTACCATTATTTAATGCTTCGATCTTAAATATGATCAATCTATCTTTGTTAGTTGGCTATGTACCACAGGCTTTTAAGGTGGCAGTAATTAAACCATTACTTAAAAAGCCATCACTTGACCCAGCTATCTTAGCTAATTATAGGCCAATCTCCAACCTTCCTTTTCTCTCAAAAATTCTTGAAAGGGTAGTTGTAAAACAGCTAACTGATCATCTGCAGAGGAATGGTCTATTTGAAGAGTTTCAGTCAGGTTTTAGAATTCATCATAGTACAGAAACAGCATTAGTGAAGATTACAAATGATCTTCTTATGGCCTCGGACAGTGGACTCATCTCTGTGCTTGTTCTGTTAGACCTCAGTGCTGCTTTTGATAC
Organism: Thalassophryne amazonica; assembly: GCF_902500255.1. Classification (NCBI taxonomy): domain Eukaryota; kingdom Metazoa; phylum Chordata; class Actinopteri; order Batrachoidiformes; family Batrachoididae; genus Thalassophryne; species Thalassophryne amazonica. Next base: position 99,954,188 of record NC_047103.1, on the reverse strand, counting down.
TGTTGACCATAAAATTTTATTACAGAGATTAGAGCATGCCATAGGTATTAAAGGCACTGCACTGCGGTGGTTTGAATCATATTTGTCTAATAGATTACAATTTGTTCATGTAAATGGGGAATCTTCTTCACAGACTAAAGTTAATTATGGAGTTCCACAAGGTTCTGTGCTAGGACCAATTTTATTCACTTTATATATGCTTCCCTTAGGCAGTATTATTAGACGGTATTGCTTAAATTTTCATTGTTACGCAGATGATACCCAGCTTTATCTATCCATGAAGCCAGAGGACACACACCAATTAGCTAAACTGCAGGATTGTCTTTCAGACAAAAGACATGGATGACCTCTAATTTCCTGCTTTTAAACTCAGATAAAACTGAAGTTATTGTACTTGGCCCCACAAATCTTAGAAACATGGTGTCTAACCAGATCCTTACTCTGGATGGCATTACCCTGACCTCTAGTAATACTGTGAGAAATCTTGGAGTCATTTTTGATCAGGATATGTCATTCAAAGCGCATATTAAACAAATATGTAGGACTGCTTTTTTGCATTTACGCAATATCTCTAAAATCAGAAAGGTCTTGTCTCAGAGTGATGCTGAAAAACTAATTCATGCATTTATTTCCTCTAGGCTGGACTATTGTAATTCATTATTATCAGGTTGTCCTAAAAGTTCCCTAAAAAGCCTTCAGTTAATTCAAAATGCTGCAGCTAGAGTACTGACGGGGACTAGAAGGAGAGAGCATATCTCACCCATATTGGCCTCTCTTCATTGGCTTCCTGTTAATTCTAGAATAGAATTTAAAATTCTTCTTCTTACTTATAAGGTTTTGAATAATCAGGTCCCATCTTATCTTAGGGACCTCGTAGTACCATATCACCCCAATAGAGCGCTTCGCTCTCAGACTGCAGGCTTACTTGTAGTTCCTAGGGTTTGTAAGAGTAGAATGGGAGGCAGAGCCTTCAGCTTTCAGGCTCCTCTCCTGTGGAACCAGCTCCCAATTCAGATCAGGGAGACAGACACCCTCTCTACTTTTAAGATTAGGCTTAAAACTTTCCTTTTTGCTAAAGCTTATAGTTAGGACTGGATCAGGTGACCCTGAACCATCCCTTAGTTATGCTGCTATAGACGTAGATTGCTGGGGGGTTCCCATGATGCACTGTTTCTTTCTCTTTTTGCTCTGTATGCACCACTCTGCATTTAATCATTAGTGATCGATCTCTGCTCCCCTCCACAGCATGTCTTTTTCCTGGTTCTCTCCCTCAGCCCCAACCAGTCCCAGCAGAAGACTGCCCCTCCCTGAGCCTGGTTCTGCTGGAGGTTTCTTCCTGTTAAAAGGGAGTTTTTCCTCCCCACTGTAGCCAAGTGCTTGCTCACAGGGGGTCGTTTTGACCGTTGGGGTTTTACATAATTATTGTATGGCCTTGCCTTACAATATAAAGCGCCTTGGGGCAACTGTTTGTTGTGATTTGGCGCTATATAAAAAAATTGATTGATTGATTGATTGATTGAATCAAGAAAGCACTGCTTCGATCTGCGAATCACTGCTTCGATTGGTTCAAGGTTCAAAGCAAAGCCGCACTGCAGAAACAGTTGAGTTATATGGAAGAAACGAAACATCTGCGGTAAAACAAAGTTGTTTAACAACTAATTGATGACTCAATCTACTGGACCTTGAGCATGGGGGGGCACAAAAAACTGGCATTAAATACATTTTTGTGACACATGTTATTAATGTCCATACAATTCATGTTGTAAAAGAATGTAATTAGAATGAATGTATAAATGTTGCAAAACATAATTTTGCTCTAACAATAATATTGAAAGATCTTTGAGGTCCCTTCCACCCCTGCACAGTTGTACAATGGTTTAGTCCAGGCACACAGGTGGCACACTGCCACACACACACACACACACATCCCAAACGGGATCTCACAGAAAGAGGAGGTGTTTAGTAGTGCTGAAACAACTATTTTAATAACGGATTAAATCGATTAGTTGTTTAGTTGTCTCACAAATCCAACAAGACCAAGCATTCATGATATGCACACTCTTAAGGCTATGAAACTGGGGTGTTCACAATAATAGTAGCATCTGCTGTTGACACTACAAACTCAAAACTATTATGTTCAAACTGCTTTTTTAGCAATCCTGTGAATCAGTAAACTAGTATTTAGATGTATAACCACAGTTTTTCATGATTTCTTCACATCTGCGAGGCATTAATTTTGTTGGTTTGGAACCAACATTTTGCTTGTTTACTAGTGGGGTCATTGTCTTGTTGAAACACCCATTTCAAGGGCATGTCCTCTTCAGCATAAGGCAACATGACCTCTTCAAGTATTTTGACATATCCAAACTGATTCATGATACCTGGTATGCGATATATAGGCCCATCACCATAGTAGGAGAAACATGCCCATATCATGATGCTTGCACCACCATGCTTCATTGTTTTCACTGTGAACTGTGGCTTGAATTCAGAGTTTGGGGGTCGTCTCACACACTGTCTGTGGCCCTTGGACCCAAAAAGAACAATTTTACTCTCATCAGTCCATAAAATATTCCTCATTTCTCTTTAGGCCAGTTCATGTGTTCTTTAGCAAATTGTAACCTCTTCTGCACATCTTTTATTTAACAGAGGGCCTTTGCAGGGGATTCTTGCAAATAAATTAGCTTCACACAGGCGTCTTCTATCTGTCACAGCACTTACAGGTAACTCCAGACCGTCTTTGATCATTCTGGAGTGAGCCTTTGCCATTCTGGTTATTCTTCTATCCATTTTGATGGTTGTTTTCCATTTTCTTCCACGCATCTCTGGATTTTTTTTGGTCCATTTTAAAGCACTGGAGATCATTGTAGATGAACAGCCTATAATTTTTTGCACCTGCATATGAGTTTTCCCCTCTCCAATCAACTTTTTAATCAAACTACGCTGTTCTTCTGAACAATGTCTTGAACGTCCCATTTTCCTCAGGCTTTCAAAGAGAAAAGCATGTTCAACAGGTGTTGACTTCATCCTTACATAGGGGACACCTGATTCACACCTGTTTGTTCCACAAAATTGACGAACTCACTAACTGAATGCCACACTACTATTATTGTGAATGCCCCCTTTTCTACTTTTTTAATAATAGCCCAATTTCATAGCCTTAAGAGTGTGCATATCATGAATGCTTGGTCTTGTTGGATTTGTGAAAATCTATTGAATCTCCTGGTACCTTGTTTCCTATGTAACAATAACAAATATACTCAAAACCTGGATTAATCTTTTTAGTCACATAGCACTACTATTATTATTCCCTTTACCCCCCCAGTCCGGCGCCCCTGTTTGCACATGGGAAACCCACTTTTGTTACTCTTGTGATTATTTTCATGATGCTCTCTGAACTTTTCGAGGCAGTGCGGGGAAATCCCTTTGTTTCCTTTGTTTCCTGCGGACGTCCCATCAGCTGCTTCCTCCCTCTGCAGATGCCGCCGCTGCCTGTGAGTAGACTCATAGCACAGTCACGCGGCTGCTGACGCAACACCCACGCAGACTCTTTCTCATCACCGGAGACTTTAATCACGCCTCCCTCTCCACCACCCTCCCCACATTCACCCAGTACGTCACGTGTAAAACCAGGGACAATAGAATACTGGAACTTTTTTATGCTAATGTGGAGGACGCGTACACCTCCACCCCCTCCCCCCGCTGGGACACTCTGATCACATTCTTGTCTATCTGCTCCCCCAGTACACACCCAGAGTGAGAAGAGAACCAATACACAAAAGGTCACTGAAACTCTGGACTGAAGAGGCCACTGAGAGGCTGAGGGACTGCTTCAGAACTACAGACTGGAGCATGTTTCAAAACTCTTATGGTGAAGACATCAACGACCCGACCCAGTGTGTCACTGACTACGTTAACTTCTGTGTGGAGAGCACTGTTCCCACCCGGAGGGTATGGTGCTTCTCCAACAACCACCCCTGGGTGACCCCCGAGCTGAAGGCCCTGATGAACCAGAAGAAGAGGGCCTTCAACTCGGGAGACAGAGAGGAGCAGCGTAGAGTCCAACAGGAGCTCCAGTGGAAGATCCGTGCAGCCAAGAAGGTGTATGTAGAGAAGATGGAGGAGCAGCTGGCCCGGAGGGTGTTAACCAAGCTCAAATCCATCATGAACAACTACTCTCACCCTCTGCACTGGACTGTAGTGGAGCTGACCAGCTCGTTCAGTGACAGACTGAGGCACCCTCAGTGCAAGAAGGAACGATACCACAGGTCGTTCCTCCCTGCTGCTGTCAGGCTGTACAATAACACTGTGAAATAACCACATGCAATAATATGTCCACAAATCACGTGCAATATTATTAATATGTCCACATATCATGCGCAGTAACAACTCGTTTACAAATCCCAGCACTAATGTCACCTTACCACATCTTTACTCCATTTCACATATTGTAAAGATGCTCCTATCTCTTTTTCAATCCCAATCATGTTTATATATATGCATATGTACATGTGTACGTGTATAGGTATGTGTGTGCATATGGGTATGCGTGTATGGGTGTATGTATTTTTTTTTTGTTTTTGTTTTTTTTTAGCCTTTTATGACTGTTGCTCGTTGCCTTTTATTTTGAAAGCGTCAGTCGGGGGCGAGCTTATGCTGCTGCTTCCTGCTGATAGCTGAGTTCACACAGAAAATGACATGAGGATCGAGAAAAGTACAGGCTATGCAATGCACAACAAAACAAAATGCAGAAAGACGCCAAACTTTTGAATGGACATTTTCAGTACAAAGTTCTACATGATCCATGATCCGGTTTGGACCGATGCATTTTTTTTTTACGCATCGTTCGTCATCGGTAAAAAATAAATCTTGAATAATCTCGAATAGCCGAACGTGTCCCCGCGGTGAACACAGCTTTTCGGTGGTTTTCATGTCAAACTATAGTCCGTAAATTATACGGATTTTTCCGAGTTTCAGAGTCATACAGACGTACAAATAAAGTCGAATATTCAGAGTTTGGTCTGTAATAAACTATTTCTGCAGCGCGGCTCCACTTTGAAACCATGAACCATTGAAGCAATGCTTCGATCCAGTAGCTCGTTGGTTCTTTGATTCACTGCTCTTCAGAAACGGCAAGCCACTTCTTAACCCCTCGCAAAGCCATTAAAATATCGTCAGGCACTTTTGTGAGGATTAAAGTCACTAACTGGGACTATTGTCTTCTTGCTGTCAAGAAACGAGAATCGTCCTCCGTTCCGTTCACACAGCTCGAAACGCTGCGCGGCTGAGACAGTGGATTCACCATGTAGAGTTCATTATGTACAAAGTTTAAGGATCCAGTGACCAAATTCATATTTATTTACTTTAAGACTCAATAAAATGTTCAATTTCAATTCAGTTTAATCGGCTTATAAAGTGCCAAATCACAACAAAATCTAAATATACTAAAACAAATACATCACAATTGTACACATATCAAATTGTGTTATGTGTACAATTGTGACGTATTTGTTTTAGTACATTTAGTCATGGACATGATTATTGTTATTTTGATATGAAACAGGATAACAAATGACCTGCCAGTGGATTTATATTTGATTTCATTAGTGTGTTTCAGTTGAAATTTACATTTTCAAATTTATGCAGTGTTCATTTACATTTTCAAATAAAACTGTGCTTTTAAGCGGCTTTTGAATTCATTTTTGGGTTTCACATATACCATGCGATTAATCATGATTAATCACAGAAAGTCACTGAGTTAATGTGATTAAGATTTTTTATGTTTGCCCACCCCTAATATATATATATATATATATATATATATACGCATGTATGTGAGTGTGTGTGTGTGTGTATATATATACATACATATTCTATTTCTACCTCATTTCTTATGTCTTGTACTGTTACAAGTATTATTATTATTGCTTATCCTTGCACACGCTGTTCGATGAACATTTTCCTCTACTTGCACCCATCTTGTGTGTTGTCTTAAGAGCTGACGTAACATGTTAATTTCTCCTCTGGGAGATCAATAAAGTTTATCTTATCTATCTATCTATGTACTCACAATAAAAAACTCAAAGGTACTAATGCAACTTTTTCCACTTATTAAAAAAAAACAAATCTGGGCATAAATGGGTTAAGACAAACTATGGGCAAGAAGCCCCCACAAAGCTCTGTTGTTGAAAAAACAACATGTACTGAAGAGGTCACAATTTACCAAAGAACGCATTGGCTGGCCTAGAGAGAAATGGCGCAACATTTCATTGACAGCAAGATTGTTCTTTTTGGGTTTAGGGGCTGCAAATCGTTTACCAGTTGACCCCCATGATCTAAATTCAAGCCACAGTACACTGTGAATACAGTAAGCAATGGTGGTGCCAGCATCATGATATGTGGATGTTTCTCATGCTATCAGATCAGACAATCAGACTATCAGCCATAAGACCATGCACAGGATCCATCAAGGACCATGTGTTTGTCAGCAAACAATGATATTCTTGTGGGAAACAATCCCACACATAGGCATCTTTAGATTGTCCCTGGATGTACATTTTCTACACTGTGCTACACACTCACAAGTATTTTGGTGAGCCGCAAAGAGTGACAGGGTAAGATTGTGAATCTGGAAGTTCTCGGCTCTGACCCGGTATGGAAGTGGCAGATATGTGGTTCAGTCATCAGGGGCCTCATGTACACAGTGTGCGTAAGCACAAAAACGTGGTGGATGTCCATCTCCATGCTCACATTCAGATGTATCAAAAGGAAAATGACCGTGGAAATGTGCGGTGCGTCATGCAAAAATCCTGGCTGACGTACACATATTTCAGCAGGTATTGTGCCATATCCGACACAGAGTTGATGCTTAATAGTGTGAAGACAAGAAGTTATCACAGTGATGTGCACATCAGAGACACACTGATAAACATTTAACACACCCATGTGTTTGCAATTATATGAGTGAATGTAAAAGCATGTGCAAAGTGATGCATAAAATGGCACTAACAGTGGATTCATTAGTGTTGCTAGGGGACCTTGTAAATTGTCCAATCTGACATGAGCATGTATTTAGGGAACATGAGGACTTACTTGCAAATGATGATAATTGGCTCATAAGCTGATTTTGATTACCAAGGCCACTGTTACTGGAGTTGCACACAGAACTGCGTCGGGCCCAGAGCTCAATATGGTGAGGAACCAGGTGCTTGTCTGTGCCCACACAGGTACTGACCACGCTAGGCTTCCTGGCATCAGGGCATTCCAGCATGAGCTGGCTCATGAGTCAGGAGTGTGCCATGCCAGCTGTGTGGAACAAAATCATCCCAGTGTCATCCAGGTACATCACATTCCCCATCATTAAGGTGCAGTTTGAAGCGAGAGCCAGTTTCCCTAATGTAACCAGATTTTTTAAATGCACACATATTGCTATAAGGTGCCATCACATGATAAATTTGTTTTTATGTATAGGAAACATTTTCATTCTATCAATGTTCAAATCATATGTGATGGGCCAATGTGCATCAGGATGGAGGCTGGCTCAGTGTGCGATGGGAGTTGCTTGGTAGTTAAATAGTTCCAAACGAAAATCAGCGCAGGCAAATTTTGGCATGTGCACATTCAAATGTGGTTTTTGTCATCATTATAATAATAATAATAATAATAATAATAATAATAATATGGATGTTTTATTTTTCTTGATGGTAGAACTAGAGAGCTTCCGAACAAGCCCTAGACTGTGTTCAGTATTTGTCAATAAGAGTGTCTAATTTTAATGTCACACACTATCAACTGCTGTGGACCTAATATCTTTTTACTTCAGTGTGTGTGTGCTGCTTTGTGCTCAGCATTTACACACACAGACACACTCATTTCATTTTCTTTTTAAATTGTGGTGAGCTGAGTGAGAGAACGGCAACCAAACAACAGCTTTCATTGCTTTTGCACATTGTCTCTAAAAGTTCTTGAATTTTTGTACAAAACACAGACAATGGCGGACGTCATCAAACACTCCACAGTTATGGTTCCGTCAGCACGACACAACCAAATGTTTTGAATAAATCTGCATATTCAGATGGAGGTGTGCCCAGGGAGGAGTTTGGTGCATGTGCACGTATGCTCATGTCCACACTGATTGGGATGTACAAACGGAACATGCATGGATCCATGCCTGCGCACACTTTCATACATTTGAATTTTTTTGTGCTTACGCCAGTTTCTGGGTTTTGGTGTACATCTTGTTTTAGTAGGAATTCCATGCATGTCTTTGTACATGGGACCCCAGGCCCTTGGAAAAAGGGGGAAGGTTTTTCAGCAGCTGCATCTTCGAGTGAACAGCTTTATTTAGGATCCACTCTGAAAAGAAAAGGTGGCCTAAACCTGTCCTTAACTTGTCTGGATTACCGTGTCCAGAGGGTCACCAGCTCTGTGGTAGAAAAACAAAAACTCAAGAAATGAAATTTGCTACATGGAACATATGAACATTGTTGGACAACAAAAAGTTGGGCCAACCAGAAAGGCAAACAGTTCTCATCTCTTGCATATTCCACAAACGTGACAATGACATTGTCGCCTTAAGGGAAACAAGAAGAAGCAGAAGAAGGCCAGCCACTGGAGGAGGTAGGGAGCTACACAAGGAGACACAACAAATCCATTGTGTTGGTTTTACCATCAAGAACCCACTCCTTCCAAAACTGACTGAACTCCTGGTGGTCAAAGCATTTTTTAAAAACTTGATCTACATCAGAAAAAATAAACCAGAGTAACCATATTATTGCGGCCATGTTATAAGCCTGGTCTTTACTCTTGAAGCAGTGCGGGTCACACTCCTATTCATAAGCACGGAGTGGTCACAGGCTGAGAGCTGCAACATGCTCGAAGTTTAAAAACATCCACTGATTCAAATGCACACCGAGTCTGTTTCTGATGATCAGCCTCAGCTAGCTGGTCTTCCACAGTCTCAGCTAGATGGTTTTCCACCTCAGCTGGCTGGCTTTCCACCTCAGCCTCAGCTAGCTGGCCTTCCACCTCAGCCAGCCAGGCCTCTATCTCAGCCAGCTGGTATTCCACCTCTGCCAGCTCGTATTAGACCTCAGCTGGCAGAGTTCCTACCCCAGCAGGCTGATGATTTACCACAGGTAACAGCAACTGATGTAACTGGGAAGTGTGTCCCAAATAAACCATCAAAGATAAAATATAATTCAAATAAGGGACTCTCATCATTAAATGTTAAGATCTTGAACCCTGCAATACAAAAACAGAAGAAAATGCATGTCTTCCAAACCCTCAATAACGCAAAAATGATTTGGGACTCAAGTCGAAACCCAAAGGAATTCTACTGGGCCATATTAATATTCGCAGCATTGTCAATAAAACAGAGCAAATAGAACATTTGCTAAGTGACTCCAATATTGATGTGCTTGGAATAACTGAAAGTTGGTTGACCCCTACATCTCCTGCCACAGCGATGAATATGCCAGGTTACAAAATATTTAGAAGAGACAGAGAAATAGGAAAAGGAGGGGGGGTACTGATTTATGCGAAAGAAAATTTTAAATGTGAGTTAATTAAATGGCCAGATGAAACTGGACTTGAATGTATTGGACTGAATATTACACTGCATTCTGCAGTCTTTCACTATTATTTGCACTTACCAACCTCCCTCTGCTAAGGATTCTTTTTATGGTCAGCTTGAAATTATTTTGAATCACTGTAATTCTTCAAGAGAAATCCTATTCATTGGCGATTTTAACATAAATTGGGATAATCAATCAGACAGAAAGAAACTAAAACAAATTGCTGATAAACACACTCTTGCGCAGATCATAAATGGTCCAACAAGAGTAACAAATTGATTTAAAACCACAGTTGATCTTATTTTTACTAATAAACCTGAGAGAATTGTGAAGGCTTTTATTCTCTTTTCTGGTCTTTCTGATCACAATTTTATCTTCTGTGTGAGAACACTAAAAAGACAACCTCAGGGCCCTTTAAACAAGGATATATCCTACACCTTTATCCCTAAAGGTGTGCAACAACACTTGAAAAATGAACTCGAACAATTAAATTGGTCTAATGTATTGGAAAATAATTCCAGTGAGGATAGCTCTAATTGTTTTGTGAAATTAGTGAGTAAAACATTGGCACATTTTACAAAGACAGGAGAAGCAAAACAATGTAGAGAATCTCTTCCATGGTTTAATAATGATATTAAGAATTTGATGAAAGAAAGGGACAATGCATTAAAAAAATCACTGAAAACAGGACTTACAAGTTACCACCAGATCTTTACGGCACTGAGAAATAAAGTTATCAATCTACTGCGTAAAGCAAAGGCAAACTTCTTTATTGATTCAATTAATAAAGCAAATGGAAATGGAAAGTTGGTATGGAAACATCTAAACAAGTTATTAAGATGAGATAAGAAACAAGTAACAAAAGATTTACAGCTCCAGATTAATGGTGCTATAACTAACAAATTAGATATAATTGTTAATGGTTTTAATAGAGTTTTTATTGACTCAATTGAAGAACTAACACAGCGATTAAAATGTCCAGACATTTTATGTCATCCTATAGATACCAGTCAACCAATTTTCTGCATAAATGAAATATCAGTATCTGATGTGTTAAAAATAATATCAACTCTAACAAACTCAAGAGCCAACGATACTTTTGGTCTGTCTAGTCATTTCGTAAAGATGCACAAAGATTCCTCTGCAGGCCTGATTGCACATCTGGTGAATCTGTCAATAAAACAAAGTATAGTGCCAACAACATGGAAACTTGCTAGGGTTACACCTGTGTTTAAGGCAGGGGACAAAACAAAACTTGAGAACTACCAACCAATAAGTATCTTGCCAATAATATCAAAAATAGCTGAGAAATGGGTTGCCACACAGTTAACTGAGTATTTAAATAACAGTCAAACTTCTCTCCATCCAATGCAGTTTGGTTTTAGGAAACATCATTTCACTGATACAGCTGTTTGTTACTTCCAAGAAACTGTGAAGCATCTGTTAGATCAGGGTGGCTTTGTGGGTGCCGTGTTCCTTGATTTGAAACGTTTCTTTGACACCATTAACCATAATGTTTTGCTTGCTAAACTGACATATTTCAATTTCTCTCATAGCGCCATCTGCTGGATGAAGTCATATTTGTGTGATAGAAAGCAGGCTGTACAAATTGCTAATTCACAGTCATCATTTCTCAAATGTTCCGCTGGAGTTCCACAAGGATCTATATTGGGGCCTATCCTATTTAGTTTATATGTCAACAATCTTCCTAATGTCTGCAAACATGTAAATATACAACTATATGCAGATGATACAGTTCTTTATACCCATGCAAAAACAAAAGGCGAGGCAGCTGCAGTTCTATCGGGAGCCATGGTGCCAGTGTCCCAATGGCTTCAAAACTCCTGCCTGCACCTTAATACTAAGAAAACAGTCTGCATGTTCTTCTCATGCCATGTTCTTCTCATGGAGAATGTTTACAAGTGGTAGAAAATTTTAAGTATCTCGGGGTAATTTTTGATTCTAATTTAACCTTTAAGGACCATGTAAAGAAAGTGTCCAATATCATAAAATTTAACTTGTTCAATTTTAAGACCATATTTAACTGTAGATTCAGCAACGGCTTATATGCACTCAATGATATTTAGCTGCATCACTTATTGTTATACAACATGGTCCCAGACAACAGAGAGTACTTTGAAGCCCCTGAAATCTCTGTTTAAGAGAACTTTAAAAGTTTTAGATAGAAAGCCTTTAAATTATCATTATTGTAACATTTTAAGTAAGCATAATATTTTAGATTTTGAAAATTATCAGATGTTTCTGGATGCTTGCCTGGTTTTCAAAGTTCTAAATGGGCTGGCCCCTCCACCTCTAAAAACATTTATTGATAGGAAAAATAATAATAATGGAATGGGCACCAGAGCATCAACAAGAGGGGACTGTATTGTTCAAAGACGCAGGACTAAATTTGGCCAAATGGTGGTGTCTATCAGAGGAACAAACTTATGGAACGCTCTGCCAGAGCACATCAGAAACTGTGGACAATATTCAATTTTCAAACAAGCTCTTAAAAATTGGTTGAAAACTAACCAGTCATGTAGCCATAATTATGCTTTTTTTTTTTGTCTCTTAATTTTCAGACTGATCCTTTTATTGTAAATAGTTTGTTGTCAAGTTGTGTGTGTCTGGTGTAATGTCAAATGTCTGTGTTGTCAGATTTACTGTTAAATGTTTGTACCTGCCTTAGGACAACGGATGGAATTTAGCTCTTGTGCTAACTCTGGCATATTTATGTTGAAGCTTTTGATGATGCATTGATTAATATGCACTGTCCTAATTCAAATAAATAAATAAATGAAATGATATTATGCAATGGCCAATCAGGTAGTGGTTTCCAGGAAAAATAAATAAATAAATAAATGAGTTTTTCCCTCGTTGTCATCTGTTTCAGTCCTGTTTACCCAGGCAATACACAGGGACAGAGCCACAGAGAGGTGTGGAAAAGCCCTCATTACAGTAAAGGTCTACTTTTGTTGACACTTTAAAGACATCTTTTTTTAAACAACAATAACAATAATAATAGCAACATGGATGAATATATATTTTTTTGCAACAGAAATATTAACAAATTACTGACAAGTCTTTGATGGCAAATGAAGAACAGATGAGCTAATTAACTATTATAGAAACAGCAGCGGAAAGAGAAGAATCCCGCTGGTTGTGGCATTCAAATGAAAGTGCACACAAGCACAGTTTAAACAGGTTTCTAGAAAGGACCAAATCAAAAGAAAAGTGCAGAGTCATTTCTCTGTTTACTCATTCATTTCATTCTCTGCCTGCTGTGTCAGCAGTGTTATGTGTCGGACGCAGCCCGGAGAACCGACCAGCGTTTGAAGGACCCAGTATGAAATAAGCAGAGCACGGTACAAAGGATAACTGAATTTAATAAACATAACAGTGATGTGATAAATATACAAACAAATAAGTGCGCGGTCTGGCGAGGTGGTAAACGGTGCGCTCCCAGCAGCATTAACGGTCCGGAGCCAGAACCAGTTCGGACCCAAGGACCCCGCCGACACCCCCCAGGTGGCCGCGACAAACCGAGTCTGTGAATGAAGAAATCATCATGTGAGTTCACACTCCACACACAGAGAGAATGCTCAAAGGTGTACAAACAGCACGCACTTCCTGGCTTAATTACTAATCAGCTTCCCACCCTGCAGGCATGGAACACCCTGTTCACAAACTCACTGCAGTGGAAGCTGATTAAAGCGACTAACATAACAGCTCAATATAATAAGGTGTGAGGGACACCACATTTACTGACTGTACAAATGTTAGTCACAAAACCTCACGTACCTCAGGAAGTGTGCTGACGAGCGTGAGACCTCACCCTCTCCTCTTTCACAGACCATGCATCAAACCTGGACGTTCTCTGCATCCACTGATGATGAGATGGCTCTCGAGACGACGATCTCACCCGTCTGGTCACAAGGTCGAGTCTCTGGCAAATACACACTGTGTACTCCAGACTTAAATGCCACCATGTTCCAATCCATGTAGATGCACCACAGCTGTGAGTCCTGACGAGCCGCACCTGATCAGCCTCAGGTGATCAGGGTGAGGTCCTGGTAACTCAGCCACACAGCCACTCAGTCCCAAATGCGCACCACCTGGGAGGAAAACCAAAAAACAGAAACAGAAGACAAACAAAAGCCAGCCACAACAAGCAGTCAGGAATTCAGTCATTGTAACGCCCACAGAAGTACAAAGGACAGCATGTGAGTTTAGTTTTTCCACCTGACAGGCTCAAGCCAAGAAATAAAATATCCTGACACAACATGCAGAACATTCCTTCTGAACAATCTGTTTCTACATCACTTTTATCCGTTTGATCCGTATGATTAACCTTGTCTGATTTTGGTGACAAAGTCAAAGTCAGATCATTTGTTTTCTTTTGTTTCGTGTGTGTGTGTGTGTGTAAGAGAGTTCTGTTATGAAACTGTGTCTGTGTGCATATCAATGGACTTTTACATTAAGAAATTCACATTTTTTACAAATGTTTGACAAGGAGAATGATGGCCCATAATTGGACAACATAATAACACGTGAAGTAAAATAAAACCCCATGGAGTTTCATTATGACCAAAGACAACAAGAAATGGCCAGACTGTGAAAATAACTGAAGCAAACAGAAGTCCTATTAGATGACGGGGAAAATAAAATGCAACACCTGACTGCATTAGCTGCACGGACGACTTTCAGTTCCTTTTGCACTGTGATTTAATAAGCACGTAATTAAATTCCTGTCCAACGTTTTGGAGCTTGCTTTGTCTCCCGGACTCACCAGGGAGTTTGTCCCAGCTTCCACACACTCTAAGCAGAGTTGTTGCCCTCTCTCCCTTGTCTCCTCTTCATGATGACAGCAACAGCAGAGATAAGAGGACTACAGGAGTTAGCTCGATGGGTTGTCATTTCCCAGAGTACCATGCTGGAGTGTAGGTTACATCAGATGACAGCGTTACGCCGGTTTATTCTGTGTTGAGATGCATCAAGCCTAATGAGCCACAGTCACATGGAATTGCATCATTAATATTGAACTTATGTTTGAATCTCCAGGGATAATGGGCCCTATCTTGATGATCTAACAGGCACACACTGAAAAGTAGATGCTGAGTTGCATAAAACCCGGGTTGGACCACCTGCTCAGCGCAGTCGCTGGCGTGTCCTGGTGACCATCTGAGCTCAAGAAAATGTGTAACATGTTCAAAATCCTGTGGACACAGGAGCAATACTGAGGTACTGTTTGGGAAAAGTTTATGCTGAATTCAGCCAGGTTTGACAGCTGGTTATCTTCCTTCCTGTCTGATGTATTTCACTTCTTTTTGCCTCATTGTCACCAGGTAGTCACCTTTCTGTCATAAATGTCATAACCCCTGATGATTTCCATGATTTTCCTTTATAAATCATTGGTTGTTTGGAACAGCAATTTATGGGATTTACAGAAAGTGTGCAATAATTCTTTAAACAAAATTAGGCAGGTGCATAAATTTGGGCACCCCAACACACACACACACACACACACACACACACACACACACACACACACACACACACACACACACACACACACACACACACAAAAAATACACCAATATGAAGTAGATCCTCCTTTTACAGAAATAATAGCCTCTAACACTTCCTATAGCTTCCAGTGTGAGTCTGGATTCTGGTTGAAGGTATTTTGGGCCATTCTTATTTACAAAACATCAACACCAAATTCTGGGCCCTAGGTACTAGCCATATTGAGCCCCCCCCCCCCCCCCCACACACACACACACTGTTGTGCTCTTTTTTTAATCAACGGAAACACCTAATACATAGTCAAACCAGGTCTATATCATGTACGAGGTCTATTAGAAAAGTATCCGACCTTATTATTTTTTTCAAAAACCATATGGATTTGAATCACGTGATTACATCAGACATGCTTGAACCCTCGTGGGCATCCGAGAGTTTTTTCACGCCTGTCGGTTACGTCATTCGCCTGTGGGCAGTCTTTGAGTGAGGAGTGGCCCACCCTCTCGTCGATTTTTTCATTGTTTAGGAATGGCTCAGAGACTGCTGCTTTGATCAATTTTTTTTCAAAACTGTAAGGCACAACTGAGTGGACACCATTCGATAAATTCAGCTGCTTTTCGGTAAAAATTTTAACGGCTGATGAGAGATTTTGGTCTGGTAGTGTCGCCGTAAGGACGGCCCACAGCGCCTGACGGCGATCTGCGCTTCGAGGCGGCAGCGTCTCGCCGTTTCAAGTTGAAAACTTCCACATTTCAGGCTCTGTTGACCCAGGAAGTCGTCAGAGAACAGAGAACTTTCAGAAGAAGTTGGCATGAGGAGTTTATTTGGACATTCCATTGTTAACGGACATTTTGTAATGAAAGAACGTGCGGGCAGAGTCGCATGTCGGGCCGGACCTGACCGCGGGGGGTCGCGACAGGAAAAACACCTCCGTTGGAAACCTTAACGGGCAAGTTGGAACATGCCCAAGCTGTTAAACAATTTCTCAGTTACTCACTTGTTGAAAGCCATCAAAAGCCGCCTGAATTTTACAAATGGTTTTCAACACGGAGGTGTTTTTCCTGTCACGGCGCATACAGATTCGCCGAGTCGTCACGGAAACGACTCGGTGAATTTGCGTGCATGTCTTTCATTACAAAATGTCCTTAAACAGTGGAATGTCCGCATAAAGTCCTCATGCCGGCCTCTTCTGAATCTTCTCTGTTCTCTTACGACGTCCTGGGTGAAATAAACCTTAAATTAGGATGTTTTCAGGTTGAAACAGGCCGACGGCGCCTGGAAGTGCTGCACGACATCCTGCTCCATGGGAAGTCCTTACACCGACAGAAACACCCCATAATCTCTCATCAGCCGTTAAACTTTTCACCGAAAACCAGCTTAATTTCTCGAATAGTGTCCACTCGGATATTCCTCACAGGTCCAGAAAAATTTTTGATAAAGCAACGCGTGCCGTCTCGAGCAGCGTGTGAAACAAAGGAATTCAGCCGAGAGGGCAGGACCACATCTCACTCAAGGCCTGCCCACAGGGAAATGACGTCACCGACGTGTGAAAAAACTCATGCATGCGCACGAGGGTTCAAGCATGATTGGTGTAATCGCACGTCATTCAAATCCATATAGTTAAAAAAAAATAAAAGGGTTGGTTTATTATCTAATAGACCTTGTATACCTTAGATCACACTTGAGAGTCAGAACCCTTTTTAAAGTTGGGGGAACAATATTGAGTTGGGGGGTCTGGGGGACCAAATTGCAGCATTTTCTAGAAACAAATGGTGCAATTTGGTGCATCCCCGTGCATTTTAACAGAGTGCATTTTAACAGAGATATACCCCAATGTTAACTTGATTACAAATTAGGCTTTGGAATATAAGATCAATCAATCAATCAAATTTTATTTCTAAAGCGCTTTACAACAACCAAAGTTGATCAAAGTGCTGCACACAGTTAAAAATAACCATAAGATAAAACATATACAAGGTCTGTCAATAAAGTATAGGTCCTTTTTATTTTTTTCAAAAACTATATGGATTTCATTCATATGTTTTTACGTCAGACATGCTTGAACCCTCGTGCGCATGCGTGAGTTTTTCCACGCCTGTCGGTGACGTCATTCGCCTGTGAGCACTCCTTGTGGGAGGAGTCGTCCAGCCCCTCGTCGGAATTCCTTTGTCTGAGAAGTTGCTGAGAGACTGGCACTTTGTTTGATCAAAATTTTTTCTAAACCTGTGAGACACATCGAAGTGGACATGGTTCGAAAAATTAAGCTGGTTTTCGGTGAAAATTTTAACGGCTGATGAGAGATTTTGAGGTGATACTGTCACTTTAAGGACTTCCCACGGAGCGACACGTCGTGCAGCGCTCTCAGGCGCCGTCGTCAGCCTGTTTCAAGCTGAAAACCTCCACATTTCAGACTCTATTGATCCAGGACGTCGTGAGAGAACAGAGAAGTTTCAGAAGAAGTCGGTTTCAGCATTTTATCCGGATATTCCACAGTTAAAGGAGATTTTTGTTAATGAAAGATGTGAGAACAGGTCCGCGCGTCGGGACGCAGCCGGCGTGGTGCGGCGGCACAGGAAAAACACCTCCGTGTTGATAACCATTTGTAAAATCCAGGCGGCTTTTGATGGCTTTCAGTGGAGTGAGTATATGAGAAATTGTTTAACAGCTGGACATGTTCCAACTTGTCCTTAAGGCTTCCAACAGAGGTGTTTTTCCTGTGGCGGAGCGTCGTGGCGGCTGCGAGCCGACGCTGCAATCTGCCCGCACGTCTTTCATTAAAAAAATCTCCTTTAACAGTGGAATATCCGGATAAAATAATGAAACCGACTTCTTCTGAAACTTCTCTGTTCTCTCACGACGTCCTGGATCAATAGAGCCTGAAATGTGGAGGTTTTCAGCTTGAAACAAGCTGACGACGGCGCCTGAGAGCGCTGCGCGACGTCTCGCACCGTGGGAAGTCCTTAAAGCGACAGTATCACCTCAAAATCTCTCATCAGCCGTTAAAATTTTCACTGAAAACCAGCTTAATTTTTTGAACCGTGTCCACTTCGATGTGTCTCACAGGTTTAGAAAAAATTTTGATCAAACAAAGCGCCAGTCTCTCAACAACTTCTCAGACAAAGGAATTCCGACGAGGGGCTGGATGACTCCTCCCACAAGGAGTGCGCACAGGTGAATGACGTCACCGGCAGGCGACGTAAAAACATATGAATGAAATCCATATAGTTTTTGAAAAAAATAAAAAGGACCTATACTTTATTGACAGACCTCGTACATCTAAAATATACAACCCCTTGCAAAAATGATGGAATCACTGGCCTTGGACGATGTTCATTCAGTTGTTTAATTTTGTAGAAAAAAAGCAGATCACAGACATGACACAAAACTAAAGTCATTTCAAATAGCAACTTTCTGGCTTTAAGAAACACTATAAGAAATCAGGAAAAAAAATTGTGGGAGTCAGTAACGGTTACTTTTTTAGACCAAGCAGAGGGAAAAAAATATGGAATCACTCAATTCTGAGGAAAAAATTATGTAATCATGAAAAACAAAAGAACGCTCCAACACATCACTAGTATTTTGTTGCACCACCTCTGGCTTTTATAACAGCTTGCAGTCTCTGAGGCATGGACTTAATGAGTGACAAACAGTACTCTTCATCAATCTGGCTCCAACTTTCTCTTATTGCTGTTGCCAGATCAGCTTTGCAGGTTGGAGCCTTGTTATGGACCATTTTCTTCAACTTCTACCAAAGATTTTCAATTGGATTAAGATCCGGACTATTTGCAGGCCATGACATTGACCCTATGTGTCTTTTTGCAAGGAATGTTTTCACAGTTTTTGCTCTATGGCAAGATGCATTATCATCTTGAAAAATGATTTCATCATCCCCAAACATCCTTTCAATTGATCGGATAAGAAAAGTGTCCAAAATATCAACGTAAACTTGTGCATTTATTGATGATGTAATGATAGCCATCTCCCCAGTGCCTTTACCTGACATGCAGCCCCATATCATCAATGACTGTGGAAATTTACATCTTCTCTTCAGGCAGTCATCTTTATAAATCTCATTGGAACGGCACCAAACAAAAGTTCCAGCATCATCACCTTGCCCAATGCAGATTTGAGATTCATCACTGAATATGACTTTCATCCAGTCATCCACAGTCCATGATTGCTTTTCCTTCACCCATTGTAACCTTGTTTTTTTCTGTTTAGGTGTTAATGATGGCTTTCGTTTAGCTTTTCTGTATGTAAATCCCATTTCCTTTAGGCGGTTTCTTACAGTTCGGTCACAGACGTTGACTCCAGTTTCCTCCCATTTGTTCCTCATTTGTTTTGTTGTGCATTTTCGATTTTTGAGACATATTGCTTTAAGATTTCTGTCTTGACGGTTTGATATCTTTCTTGGTCTACCAGTATGTTTGCCTTTAACAACCTTCCCATGTTGTTTGTATTTGGTCCAGAGTTTAGACACAGCTGACTGTGAACAACCAACATCTTTTGCAACATTGCGTGATGATTTACCCTCTTTTAAGAGTTTGATAATCCTCTCCTTTGTTTCAATTGACATCTCTTGTGTTGGAGCCATGATTCATGTCTGTTCACTTGGTGCAACAGCTCTCCAAGGTGTGATCACTCCTTTTTAGATGCAGACTAATGAGCAGATCTGATTTGATGCAGGTGTTAGTTTTGGAGATGAAAATTTACAGGGTGATTCCATAATTTAGCCAATTGAAACATGCGTTTTCAGCCTGGCTTTGAACAGGGGCAGGGATGAGATGGAGCGTAACTCCAGAGGAAGAGAGTTCCAGAGTCTAGGACCTGCAACGGCAAAGGCAAAGATCTACAGTCATAGCAAAATATCTAATTTAACACAATTTTCCAAAATAAGTAATTAAATAAAAGTAAGTGTAATTCATCACTTAACAGTGTGTAATTCTCTTTGTGAAGAAAAAAAAAATACATAATACAATATTCTACAATCAAAACATTAAAGAACAGATTACCCATCGTATAGTCAATGTCATTCACTAAACTCAGTCCATATTAATAACAAAAAGACTTTCAGAATATTACTCCCTTAACCTACAACTTGTAGGTTAAGGGAGTACTGTACTGTCTTATGAAGTAATACAAAATAATGTCATAATAAAAATGACATATTTTATAACCCTGTATTTGAAAAAAGAAGGTAATTCCTGTTATTTCTTAACAATATTAGACTGAATAAATCAATGCAGTATATTTGTGTTTGTTAAAAAATAAGGAAAAAGGTTAATTCATATTATATACTCTCTAGATTCATACCATAATAGCTCTATTCCTTTTCTGTATACTTTGTAATTCTCTGTAATATTATATAGTTTGTATAGTCATCTTCTATCTGTCCCTCAGTTCCTGGAACTACAAAGACACACCATTTATTAGGTAATCCTAAAAAGCAAATAGACAAAACAGGAAAAAAAAAATGTTGTAAAGGTCACTAAAATGTAATTACATTTTAGTTAAATAATTTGCTTGTAAAGTGGCTCCATAAGCTCACCTTCACTAACATCCTCGTTGCTTGTGTTATTGTATGGCCTTGCCTTACAATATAAAGCGCCTTGGGGCAACTGTTTGTTGTGATTTGGCGCTATATAAAAAAAATTGATTGATTGATTGATTCACGTCGGCAGTAATGACACCCGGTTACGCCAATCGGAGGTCACTAAAATTAACATTGAATCGGTGTGTAACTTTGCAAAAACAATGTCGGACTCTGTAGTTTTCTCTGGGCCCCTCCCCAATCAGACCGGGACTGACATGTTTAGCCGCATGTTCTCCTTGAATTGCTGGCTGTCTGAGTGGTGTCCAAAAAATGAGGTGGGCTTCATAGATAATTGGCAAAGCTTCTGGGGAAAACCTGGTCTTGTTAGGAGAGACGGCATCCATCCCACTTTGGATGGAGCAGCTCTCATTTCTAGAAATCTGGCCACTTTTCTTAAATCCTCCAAACCGTGACTATCCAGGGTTGGGACCAGGAAGCAGAGTTGTAGTCTTACACACCTCTCTGCAGCTTCTCTCCCCCTGCCATCCCCTCATTACCCCATCCCCGTAGAGACGGTGCCTGCTCCCAGACCACCAATAACCAGCAAAAATCTATTTAAGCATAAAAATTCAAAAAGAAAAAATAATATAGCACCTTCAACTGCACCACAGACTAAAACAGTTAAATGTGGTCTATTAAACATTAGGTCTCTCTCTTCTAAGTCCCTGTTGGTAAATGATATAATAATTGATCAACATATTGATTTATTCTGCCTTACAGAAACCTGGTTACAGCAGGATGAATATGTTAGTTTAAATGAGTCAACACCCCCGAGTCACACTAACTGTCAGAATGCTCGTAGCACGGGCCGGGGCGGAGGATTAGCAGCAATCTTCCATTCCAGCTTATTAATTAATCAAAAACCCAAACAGAGCTTTAATTCATTTGAAAGCTTGACTCTTAGTCTTGTCCATCCAAATTGGAAGTCCCAAAAAACAGTTTTATTTGTTATTATCTATCGTCCACCTGGTCGTTACTGTGAGTTTCTCTGTGAATTTTCAGACCTTTTGTCTGACTTAGTGCTTAGCTCAGATAAGATAATTATAGTGGGCGATTTTAACATCCACACAGATGCTGAGAATGACAGCCTCAACACTGCATTTAATCTATTATTAGACTCTATTGGCTTTGCTCAAAAAGTAAATGAGTCCACCCACCACTTTAATCATATCTTAGATCTTGTTCTGACTTATGGTATGGAAATAGAAGACTTAAGAGTATTCCCTGAAAACTCCCTTCTGTCTGATCATTTCTTAATAACATTTACATTTACTCTGATGGACTACCCAGCAGTGGGGAATAAGTTTCATTACACCAGAAGTCTTTCAGAAAGCGCTGTAACTAGGTTTAAGGATATGATTCCTTCTTTATGTTCTCTAATGCCATATACCAACACAGTGCAGAGTAGCTACCTAAACTCTGTAAGTGAGATAGAGTATCTCGTCAATAGTTTTACATCCTCATTGAAGACAACTTTGGATGCTGTAGCTCCTCTAAAAAAGAGAGCTTTAAATCAGAAGTGCCTGGCTCCGTGGTATAACTCACAAACTCGTAGCTTAACTATGAGAGAAAGAATTACTCATAACCATCCCAAAGACATATCGTTATCTTTGGCTGCTTTCAGTGATGCCGGTATTTGGTTAGACTCTTTCTCTCCGATTGTTCTGTCTGAGTTATTTTCATTAGTTACTTCATCCAAACCATCAACATGTTTATTAGACCCCATTCCTACCAGGCTGCTCAAGGAAGCCCTACCATTATTTAATGCTTCGATCTTAAATATGATCAATCTATCTTTATTAGTTGGCTATGTACCACAGGCTTTTAAGGTGGCAGTAATTAAACCATTACTTAAAAAGCCATCACTTGACCCAGCTATCTTAGCTAATTATAGGCCAATCTCCAACCTTCCTTTTCTCTCAAAAATTCTTGAAAGGGTAGTTGTAAAACAGCTAACTGATCATCTGCAGAGGAATGGTCTATTTGAAGAGTTTCAGTCAGGTTTTAGAATTCATCATAGTACAGAAACAGCATTAGTGAAGGTTACAAATGATCTTCTTATGGCCTCGGACAGTGGACTCATCTCTGTGCTTGTTCTGTTAGACCTCAGTGCTGCTTTTGATACTGTTGACCATAAAATTTTATTACAGAGATTAGAGCATGCCATAGGTATTAAAGGCACTGCGCTGCGGTGGTTTGAATCATATTTGTCTAATAGATTACAATTTGTTCATGTAAATGGGGAATCTTCTTCACAGACTAAAGTTAATTATGGAGTTCCACAAGGTTCTGTGCTAGGACCAATTTTATTCACTTTATACATGCTTCCCTTAGGCAGTATTATTAGACGGTATTGCTTAAATTTTCATTGTTACGCAGATGATACCCAGCTTTATCTATCCATGAAGCCAGAGGACACACACCAATTAGCTAAACTGCAGGATTGTCTTACAGACATAAAGACATGGATGACCTCTAATTTCCTGCTTTTAAACTCAGATAAAACTGAAGTTATTGTACTTGGCCCCACAAATCTTAGAAACATGGTGTCTAACCAGATCCTTACTCTGGATGGCATTACCCTGACCTCTAGTAATACTGTGAGAAATCTTGGAGTCATTTTTGATCAGGATATGTCATTCAAAGCGCATATTAAACAAATATGTAGGACTGCTTTTTTGCATTTACGCAATATCTCTAAAATCAGAAAGGTCTTGTCTCAGAGTGATGCTGAAAAACTAATTCATGCATTTATTCCCTCTAGGCTGGACTATTGTAATTCATTATTATCAGGTTGTCCTAAAAGTTCCCTAAAAAGCCTTCAGTTAATTCAAAATGCTGCAGCTAGAGTACTGACGGGGACTAGAAGGAGAGAGCATATCTCACCCATATTGGCCTCTCTTCATTGGCTTCCTGTTAATTCTAGAATAGAATTTAAAATTCTTCTTCTTACTTATAAGGTTTTGAATAATCAGGTCCCATCTTATCTTAGGGACCTCGTAGTACCATATCACCCCAATAGAGTGCTTCGCTCTCAGACTGCAGGCTTACTTGTAGTTCCTAGGGTTTGTAAGAGTAGAATGGGAGGCAGAGCCTTCAGCTTTCAGGCTCCTCTCCTGTGGAACCAGCTCCCAATTCAGATCAGGGAGACAGACACCCTCTCTACTTTTAAGATTAGGCTTAAAACTTTCCTTTTTGCTAAAGCTTATAGTTAGGGCTGGATCAGGTGACCCTGAACCATCCCTTAGTTATGCTGCTATAGATGTAGACTGCTGGGGGGTTCCCATGATGCACTGTTTCTTTCTCTTTTTGCTCTGTATGCACCACTCTGCATTTAATCATTAGTGATCGATCTCTGCTCCCCTCCACAGCATGTCTTTTTCCTGGTTCTCTCCCTCAGCCCCAACCAGTCCCAGCAGAAGACTGCCCCTCCCTGAGCCTGGTTCTGCTCGAGGTTTCTTCCTGTTAAAAGGAAGTTTTTCCTTCCCACTGTAGCCAAGTGCTTGCTCACAGGGGGTCGTTTTGACCGTTGGGGTTTTACATAATTATTGTATGGCCTTGCCTTACAATATAAAGCGCCTTGGGGCAACTGTTTGTTGTGATTTGGCGCTATATAAAAAAATTGATTGATTGATTTATGGTTTTGTCTTTTTATTGTTTTTAAATTTTGAATTCGATTTTCTCTGTTTTTATTATGCCATGTGAAGCACCTTGAGGCAGTCTCATTGTGAATTGGCGCTATATAAATTAATAAATTTGATTTGATTTGACAAGATGAGGGACCAGAACCTGGACCAGCACCTCCTGCTTTGTCTGAAACTAAAGGCCATAAGGTTCATAATGTTAATATTACATTCTGATAATACATTTTTTATTATAAAAAGTTTAACCAATTTGTGTGTGTGCATGTATTTTTGTAGGCAGGTGTGTGTGCAACTGGACTGTGGTCATATTATATCCCACAGCAGGATAATGCATGTTTTTTCTGTCATTGTAATAAAACAGACTTTTCCAAATCTGCACATATATAATGAAAGGGACAGCGCTAAAAGCATGCAGTTATTTTTAGCATTTGGGTAATTAATTTGCCATAAATGCGCTAACAAGCAGTGGCAAGTCAGGGGAGACTGGGTCAAGACATTTGATTTTCTTGCAGCATTTTCTTGTGTGTTGTCACAGCAGCTGCCACGCGCTGCTGCGTGTCCCCCTCCCTCGTGGACTGTGTGTCCCGTGGGGAGAGACGAGCAGAGGTGCGGGTGCTTGTTTAGTTATTTTGCCGCCAAAACCAGCGTGGGTTTATCGTGTTTTTCCCTGTTAAACTGTGAAGTTTATATGTCCTCAGTGCTGATATTAGCAAGTTTCCTGCATGCATGTTAAGATAGTTTTCGAGCTCACCTCTCTTCTCAAAGAATTTGGTTAGCAGCTGTTTTCCCTCATTTAGTTTTCTTTTTTCTCTTCTTTTTTGAAATCCGGACTTTGATTTTTTTTTTTTTTTTTTAGTAAAGACAGTTCTTATTTCAGCCTAAAAACCTCTCCTCATGCTGTCAGATCCTGTTTGGGATGTGTATGTGTGTGTGTGTGTGTGTGTGTGTGTGTGTGTGGGTGGGGGGGGGGGGTTTGGATTGCCGCCTGTGCACCTGGACTAAACCATTTTACAACTGTGCAGGGGTGGAAGGGCCCTCTGAGATCTTTCAATATAATTGTTAGAGCAGAATTATGTTTTGCAACATTTATACATTCATTCTAATTATATTCTTTTTAGGGCTGGGCAACGTTAACGCGCTAACGTTGCGTTAATTATTGAGGTCATTATCGCCGACAATTTTGTTCCTCCCCTTAACGCTGCGTTTTTTTTTTTTAGCCTTTTATGACTGTTGCTTGTTGCCTTTTATTTTGAAAGCGTCAGTCGGGGCGAGCTTATGTTGCTGCTTCCTGCTGATAGCTGAGTTCACACAGAAAACGACACGAGGATCGAGAAAAGTACAGGCTATGCAATGCACAACAAAACAAAATGCAGAAAGACGCCGAACTTTTGAATGGACATTTTCGGTACAAAGTTCTACAGGATCAGGCCCGGATCCAGACCGGTTTGGACCGATGCAGCTGCATCGGTCAATTTTTTTTTTTTACGCATCGTTCGTCATCGGTAAAAAAAAAAAAAACTTGAATAATCTCGAATAGCTGAACGTGTCCCCGCGGTGAACACAGCTTTTTGGTGGTTTTCATGTCAACCTATAGTCCGTAAATTATACGGATTTTTCCGAGTTTCAGAGTCATACGGACGTACAAATAAAGTCGGATATTCAGGGTTTGGGCTGTAATAAACTATTTCTGCAGCGTGGCTCCACTTTGAAACCATGAACCATTGAAGCAATGCTTCGATCCAGTAGCTCGTTGGTTCTTTGATTCACTGCTCATCAGAAACGGCAAGCTGCTTCTTAACCCCTCGCAAAGCCATTAAAATATCGTCAGGCACTTTTGTGTGGATTAAAGTCACTAACTGGGACTTGTCTTGTTGCTGTCAAGAAACAAGAATCATCCTCCGTTCCGTTCACACAGCTTGAAACACTGCGCGGCTGAGACAGAGTCCGGTCGGAATTAATAACTTCAAAATGAATCGCCGCTTTAAATAAAATGACACCTCTTTCCAAATGTAATACAGACAAGAAACTACAATCGACTAAAACTTTTTTTTTCCTCCCAAAATGAAACGTGCTGTATTTTCTTTTCAAATTACATCCTGAAGTGAAGCACAGCAGCTGTAAGAGCTGAGCTCAGATATATGGAAACACATTCATGCCAATATCTGAAAGGAAATGCTTTTGACAAAAACTACAGATTTTGTTTATTCCTATTTATGTCGAGATCAAGGATTCACCATGTAGAGTTCATTATGTACAAAGTTTAAGGATCCAGTGACCAAATTCATATTTATTTACTTTAAGACTCAATAAAATGTTCAATTTCAATTCAGTTTAATCGGCTTATAAAGTGCCAAATCACAACAAAATCTAAATATACTAAAACAAATACATCACAATTGTACACATATCAAATTGTGTTATGTGTACAATTGTGACGTATTTGTTTTAGTACATTTAGTCATGGACATGAATATTGTTATTTTGATATGAAACAGGATAACAAATGACCTGCCAGTGGTTTTATATTTGATTTCATTAGTGTGTTTCAGTTGAAATTTACATTTTCAAATTTATGCAGTGTTCATTTACATTTTCAAATAAAACTGTGCTTTTAAGCGGCTTTTGAATTCATTTTTGGGTTTCACATATACCATGTGATTAATCATGATTAATCACAGAAAGCCATTGAGTTAATGCGATTAAGATTTTTTATGTTTGCCCACCCCTAATTCTTTTACAACATGAATTGTATGGACATTAATAAAATGCAACACAAAAATGTATTTAATGCCAGTTTTTTGTGGGCCCCCTCCCATGTTCTGTGCCCTGGGTACATAGTATCCTTTACGCCCCCAATCCGACGCCCCTGGCAGCAGCTCATGCACATGCACGTGTTGGGGGGAGTGGGGAGCGCACGACACACACACAAAACACACACACACAAATGTGGGGGGGGCCGACGGCACGCCACATCTCAGCAACTCCACAGTCATGGGGAAATTAGACGAGTACGAATACAAGAGTAGACAGTCTGCAGGTTCTTGTCGTGCCAACAGTGCGACTGGCCACACATTTTCTAAGTACCATGCGAGTGGTGTTAGATGTTCGTGTGTGTCACCTGTAAATTGGTTCGTACAGCGCACATTCTGTCATTCAGCCACTGGTGTGCGCAGATTGTTGTAGCAATAAGTGTATAAGGCATTTGAGACAGGAACAATTTCACACGGTTTGCACACGATGCCTGTGTCATGCGCACTAAATGCGCACTTTGTCCAAATTTGCACTATGAGTGAAGAAGTCCTTAGGGTCTTTGTCTTGTTGAAAGATCCAGCTCCGACATAAATTCAACTTCAGCTTCTGGAATCTATGCAAACCTCAACTTTAACAAGATTCCCAGTACCTGCACTGGCCACAAATATTACAAGGACCAAAAGGACCAAATATTTGGTCCTTTTGAAATGGATGCCTGCAACACATTTCAAAAAAGCTGGGACAGTGGTAGTATGTTTACCACTGTGTGACATCACCTTTCCTTCTAACAACACTCAATAAGCATTTGGGAAGTGAGGACACTAATTGCTGAAGCTTTGTAGATGGAATTCTTTCCCTTGGTTGCTTGATGTACGACTTCAGTTGTTCAACAGTCTCTGTTGTCGTATTTTCCGCTTCGTAATGCGCCACACATTTTCAATGGGCCACAAGGTCTGGACTGCAGGCAAGCCAGTCTAGTACCAGCATGAAGCCATGCTGTTGTAACATATGCAGAATGTGGCTTGGCATTGTCTTGCTGAAATAAGCAGCACTGTCCCTGAAAAAGACGTTGCTTGGATGGTAGCATGTGTTGGTCCAAAACCTGGATGTACCTTTCAGCATTGATGGTGCCATCACAGATGTGTAAGTTGCCCATGTCATGGGCACTAACACACCCCCATACCATCACAGATGCTGGCTTTTGAAATTTGCACTGGTAACAATCTGGATGGTCTTTTTCCTCTTTTGTCCAGAGGACACAACGTCCATGATTTTCCAAAACAATTTGAAACGTCGACCCATCAGACCACAGCACACTTTTCAACTATGCAACTGTACTTTTCAAATGAGATCGGACCCAGAGAAGGTGGCGGCATTTTTGGATGTTGTCGATGTATGGCTTTCGCTTTGCATGGTAGAGTTTTAACTTCCACTTGTAGATTTTAGCAACAAACTGTGTTAAATGACAATGGTTTTCCGAAGTGTTCCTGAGCCCATGTGGTAAGATCCTTTACACAATGATGTCACTTTTTAATGCAGTGCTGCCTGAGGGATCGAAGGTCTCGGGGGTTCAATGTTGGTTTTCGGCCTTGCCGCTTACGTGTAGAAACTTCTCCAGATTCTCTGAATATTCTGATTATATTATGGAGTGTAGAAGATGGAATCCCTAAATTCCTTGCAATTGAATGTTGAGAAACATTGTTCTTAAACTGTTAGAGTATTTTTTCAGCATTTGTTCATAAAGTGGTGATCCTCATCCCATCATTGCTTGTGAATGGCTGAGAATTTTGGGGATGCTCTTTTTATACCCAATCATGACACTCACATGTTTTCAATTAGGTGTTCTTTGAACATTCATCAACTTTCCCAGTCTTTTGTTGCCCCATCCCAACTTTTTTGAAATGTGTTTCAGGCATCCATTTCAAAATGAGCCAATATTTGCACAAAACAACAAAGTTTATCAGTTTGAACATTAAATATCTTGTCTTTGTGGTGTATTCAATTGAATATAGGTTGAAGAGGATTTGCAAACCATTGTATTCTGTTTTTATTTACATTTTACACAATGTCCCAACTTCATTGGAATTGGGGTTTTAGTTCCAAATTAGAAGCATTCTACCTCACGTGGTATGATGCTGTCTTAGACTATGAGCATGCACCACTGGCTACAAAGCGGGCCTATTCCTCTGATCTGATCAACAAAAACAAGCATAGCTCAAAGTTCTTGGTTGATACAGTGGCAAGACTTATTCATGGACAACCACATATAAGTCGCTTTCCTTTTACAGCACAAGATTTCTTGGATAGATAGATGACATTAGGTTAACCATATCCCAGCATGCCTTAACCTAGCCAAGCCACTAGCCACTAAACCCTGCTATTGAGGTGGGTGCCGTCACCGAGGTTTTGCCTAGAATTGCAGAATTAGATAGTATCTCACTCGTGCTGACGAAACTCGTAACATCTGCAAAAAACACAACCTGCTTATCTGATCTTATACCAATAAAACTGTTGGCACAGTTGACCCACTCTTGGGCTAACTGTGCTGAAAATTATTCATCTCTCATTAGCTTCTGGATCTGTTCCTAAATGTTTTAAATCTGCAGTGATTAAACCATTACTTAAGAAATCTAATCTTGACTCTGGTGTACTGAAAAAACTATAGGCTGATATCAACTCTATCATTCTGCTCTAAAATTCTGGAAAAGGTGATTTTACAGCAGGTTGTGGACCACCTTACTGGGAATAATCTTTTTGAGCCATTACAGTCTGCTTTTAGAAAGTATCATAACATAGAGACAGCTCTCACTAAAGCTGTGAATGATCTTCTGTTTGCAGTGGATTCGGAAACCACTATGGTTCTGGTGCTGTTATATTTTAGTGCATTTGATACCGTGGACCACCATATTCTACTCGAAGGGCTGGATAATCATTTTAGGATGCCCTTGCATGGTTGACATCATACCTGGCCAGTCGTTCTCACTGTGTTTTGTACAATAACACTACCTCTAACCTTAGTGACATGAAATTTGGGGTTCCACAGGGGTGTGTCTTAGACCCCCTGCTCTTCTCCCTTTATATAGCCCCACTTGGGCACATATTGCAGCATTTTGGGAGTACCTTCCAATGCTATGCTGATGATACTCAGTTATACATGCTGATAACTGCTGGTACTCTCATCCACGTAAAATCCTTAGAGGATTACCTTGCATCAGTAAAAGCTGGATGTCAAGCAATTTCCTACTTCTAAAATCTGACAAGACTGAAATGATGGTTCTTGGTCCAGTAAGACATCGGCATCAATTTGATCATTTAACACTTAGCCTCATTCGGCTCATGTGTCGTACATCACACTGACAAAGTGAGGAACCTTGGGGTATTTTTTGATTGTACACTGCCCTTTGACCTTCACATTAGAGATATTGCGAGGACTGCTTTCTTCCACATGCAAAATGCAGTGAAGATTCATCCCATCCTGTCTATGGCTGATGCTGAGACCCTGATTCTTGCATTTGTTTCTTCTGGATTGGACAACTGCAATGTTGTCTTTTCTGGTTTACTGCAGTCCAGCATTAGGGGTCTCCAAAATGCTGCTGTCAGACTTTTGACAGGAAACAGAAAGTTTGACCACATTACAACCATTTTTGGTGTCTCTTCACTGGCTTCCTGTCCCTGTGAGATCAGATTTTAAGATTCTGTTACTAACCTATAAAATTATTCACAGACTAGCCCCTCCCTAGTTAGCTGAACTGCTTAAACCCTACGCACTGGCCCGGGCTCTGCGTTCTCAGGGTGCAGGACTACTTTGTGTCCCTAGAGTGAATAAAAAGTTTGCGGGTCACAGAGCTTTCTCTTATCGTGCCCGTTCTGTGGAATGATCTCCCTGCATCAATGAAACAGTCAGATTCTGTAGACACTTTCAAGTCCACCCGGAAACTGAATGTTCTTTGAATGTTCATTGAACGTTTGCATGAGAACGTTCACAAACATGGCATGAACATTGTACAAACATCACATGAACAAAGAATGAGGACAGGTAATGTTTGCATGCGAACATTCAATGAACATTATACAAACATTCACAAATGTTCACAAACATCATATGAACAGTTGCATCAGAACATTAAATGAACATTTGTAGAATGTTCGAATGTGAACATTACCTGTCTTCATTCTTTATTCATTTGATGTTCGTGCAATGTTCTTGCTCAATTACCTGCAATTTTTTTTGTGATTGTTCCTATTGAGAACTAAAAATTAAGTAAAACAAACTTTATGTTTTAAAATTCAATAGGTTTTATTCCAATAGTGACTTGCAATGTATTTATGAAATTCACATATAAAATCAATAATGCAGAAAATGTTGAAATCACTTAATTGATGATTAAATGATTACAGAATGAATAAGATTAAATGATTACAGAATGAATAAACATCATTGCTCAAAAATAAAAAGCACAAAATTTTCAACTTCATTTACAAAAGATTTCTTTCCTGGTATACCACATACCCTACTCTAAAAAATGTTCAGACAAAATAAGAATAAATCTTCTGGAAATAATAATGAACCCTAAATAATTTCATCTATTGACCTACATTGTTGTGAAAGTGTCGTGACACGGACCCACAACAGGGGGCGTAAATGAACGGACAATGGATAAACCAAAAGTAACAATTTAATGTTGTGAATCGCACAACGACGTACAGACAATAACAATATAGTGACTGTCAATCATACACCAGGTGACGTGTGGGCAGGCTCGACGATAGAAGACGCCTGGCGAGAGAAGAGCCGGATCCCACACAGCTTCCACTGCCAACGGAGCTGAAGAACACCGGAGCCGCCAAGCCCTGCGCCCCAGGTGGCCGCTGTCTTCAGTCAGACCCAGTACTGCTGGCAGAGAACAGAGACAGTCCTGATGAGTGTGAGGTCGCACACTCAGTAATCCCACAGTCTGTATTCAGTAAGGAGGGAGCACCTCCACCTCCAATCACACACTCGTGCAGCTCCTGTCTAACCACTTATCTGGTTGGGGTGTGAAGTGAAGCCGTCGCTGATCACACCAAACGCCAATCCCACAGATAAGGCAATCACCACAGGAAAATGGCTGCAACAGAAGTTCAGACTATTACACAAGGTTTTTGTTCAGCAGAGAAAATTACCTGATTGGTAGTTGATTTCTCGGCGGGGAGGTGGAGTTGCAGTCCGGCCTTTAAGGTGGTGGTGATGATGTGGATGAGTGACAGCTGATGCTGATGACGAGTAACAGCTGTCACTCCCGGTTGCTATGACGCCCTCTCTGCTTGAAGCCCGCACTTCAAGCAGGGCGCCATCTGGTGGTGGTGGGCCAGCAGTACCTCCTCTTCAGCGGCCCACACAACATACATACAACTGAGCAAAAATAAATTCAACTTAAACATAAATCTCTGCTTGAAACAAAAACTACAATCTTTTAGGCATCTACATAAAATTAATAATACATCATCATATCTCGTAAGAGCAAAACTGTGGACAGCTTTAACACAAATACATTACTATCAATAAATTCCCTGAGAAAATTCCTATGAAAAATATTGTAAGTTTTTAATCACATATATTTGAAGACTCAGTATGACATTAGTCAGATACGACAATGCAATTGAACACACACACATTGTTTTTAAGAGTGAAACTGAACAGTTTAACACAAACATACTACAATCAATAAATTTCCTTAGGAAATTCACATGATAAAACACTAAGTTTTTAATCACGTATAAGTATGACAGTCAGCTATGACAATATAATTGAACATATCATTTTTAAAAACAAAACTGAACAGTTTTAACACAAACACATTAAAATCAAATTTCCTGAGGAAATCCATATGATGAAAAATATATCATACAAAAATAATACAAAATTATTATTTTAAATTAATGTTTGATCCCCAGAGAAAAAGTTTCTCCAGAAGTAAAATTAAATGTTATCAAATATATTCCATGTACAATGCAAATTAAATGCATGCTGCTAATCTGCCCGTAATCTTTGATATTATAAAATATAAACACAATGCTGAGATACCCATATGAGCATTGCCTTCTTAATAATTGCCAGTTGTTTAATTGGTATCCCAGTGCAAGTATGTGTGTGTGTATATATACTCAACAAAAATATAAACGCAACACTTTTGGTTTTGCTCCCATTTTGTTTGAGATGAACTCAAAGATCTAAAACTTTTTCCACATACACAATATCACCATTTCCCTCAAATATTGTTCAAAAACCAGTCTAAATCTGTGATAGTGAGCACTTCTCCTTTGCTGAGATAATCCATCCCACCTCACAGGTGTGCCATACCAAGATGCTGATTAGACACCATGATTAGTGCACAGGTGTGCCTTAGACTGCCCACAATAAAAGGCCACTCTGAAAGGTGCAGTTTTATCACACAGCACAATGCCACAGATGTCGCAAGATTTGAGGGAGTGTGCAATTGGCATGCTGACAGCAGGAATGATAACCAGAGCTGTTGCTCGTGTATTGAATGTTCATGTCTCTACCATAAGCCGTCTCCAAAGGCGTTTCAGAGAATTTGGCAGTACATCCAACCAGCCTCATAACCGCAGACCACGTGTAACCACACCAGCCCAGGACCTCCACATCCACCATGTTCACCTCCAAGATCGTCTGAGACCAGCCACTCAGACAGCTGCTGAAACAATCGGTTTGCATAACCAAAGAATTTCTGCACAAACTGTCAGAAACCATCTCAGGGAAGCTCATCTGCATGCTCGTTGTCCTCATCGGGGTCTCGCCCTGACTCCAGTTCGTTGTTGTAACCGACTTGAGTGGGCAAATGCTCACCTTCGTTGGCGTTTGGCACGTTGGAGAGGTGTTCTCTTCAACTCTATGCGAAGGAGATGTGTTGCACTGCATGAGGCAAATGGTGGTCACACCAGATACTGACTGGTATCCCCCCCCCAATAAAACAAAACTGCACCTTTCAGAGTGGCCTTTTATTGTGGGCAGTCTAAGGCACACCTGTGCACTAATCATGGTGTCTAATCAGCATCTTGGTATGGCACACCTGTGAGGTGGGATGGATTATTTCAGCAAAGGAGAAGTGCTCACTATCACAGATTTAAACTGGTTTGTGAACAATATTTGAGGGAAATGGTGATATTGTGTATGTGGAAAAAGTTTTAGATCTTTGAGTTCATCTCATACAAAATGGGAGCAAAACCAAAAGTGTTGCGTTTATATTTTTGTTGAGTGTATATATATATATATATATATATATATATATATATATATATATATATATATATATATATATATATATATATATATATATGTGTGTGTGTGTGTGTGCCCTTTATTGTTTTATCAGTGTATCACTGATATATTCACCTCTGTATGTTTATATTGATGTTGTAGGATAAACTCAATAACATTTTATTTATGTTTTAATGGCATCTAAAGGAGGGCATGCGTGTGCACATGCATGAGCTTCTATAAAGCATGGAAGTTACCTTTGACCGGAGGATGTGCATGCACACTGATCTCCGCGAGATGTCTTGTAAATCACTCCAGAGGTGTTATCATTTTGTGGAAACAGCATTTTCAGGTTTAGAAGTGTTTTTCAGTAGCTTTTACATAATATATGATAGACATGTTAGACTTACAGAGAAATTAAGCTGTTTTGGAGCAGATTCTGCCATGTTGGATTAGCAGCCAGAGAGAGACCAGACATCACGGTGCCTCTCTACTGTGACTTGCTCACCCCTCCAAAAAAAAAAAAAAAAAAAAAAAAAAAAAACAGATTTGCAAGATTGTTAGTTTCTCAAACCTGTAATCTGGGTCAGGAAAAAGTTCAGGATGGTCCCGTCTATACGTCTTTGATTCTGCTTGGATAGAATATCTTCAGATTATGGCACAATTGTAGAAATGATGGTTGTACTGTCCTGTGATGTGATACTTATTACAGCCACCATGACAACTCTGTAAATTTGTGGCAAGGCTGGCTTTGGCGGTTCCTGACTTGCCCTGACTGCCAAAGATAAACAGGAGCCGTAGCGTTCAAGCAGCCCATGACAATGCTTGTTGCCGTATCCTTCCCTTGTTCCATTCCAGGGTGTATGCAGTCAAGGCATTGATTAGGGCATTCCTCCGGTACCTGGTTCCCTTGTCCTCGCCATCAAGTTTGCCATTAGCACTCTTGAGCTCCAAGTTGAAAATTTCCATTGTTAGTCATAAGCAATTATATATATTTTACTGTTCAGATACTGTATAATTTGAGTGGCATGGTCATAACTGGTATTCAACTCAACAGTTTATTGGACAGACCCTATATTTTTAACAAGCTGTTTAAATTGCTTGCAGCATTTTCTCGTTAGTTATCAGCTAGGTATACCACACAGACAAAAGCAGATCAGACAAAAATTATTAATTCTATGTACCCACTGCCATTTGTGTAAAGGACCTTTCACACCACATGCTTTGGAAGCATCACAAATTGAGCTAAAAAGCATTACTATCAATGAAATGCGCTGCTTTTTAGAGGCGTCAGAAGCATTGCGTCAAAAGACGAGCTAAACTGATGCTTCTGCCGGGAGCGCGCACACTTGTCGACAGGCTGACATGGTCAAAGTTTAACCCAATCCAACTTTCGCTGCTCTGAACTGTGACATAGCTTCGCACTGTCCAGTAGAACCAACACGCCGGGTCCAAACACAGAAGACTAGTGGCAGAAACCACTGATCTCTACAAAACATGTACTTGTATGCACCACTCTGCATTTAATCATTAGTGATCGATCTCTGCTCCCCTCCACAGCATGTCTTTTTCCTGGGTCTCTCCCTCAGCCCCAACCAGTCCCAGCAGAAGACTGCCCCTCCCTGAGCCTGGTTCTGCTGGAGGTTTCTTCCTGTTAAAAGGGAGTTTTTCCTTCCCACTGTAGCCAAGTGCTTGCTCACAGGGGGTCGTTTTGACCGTTGGGGTTTTACATAATTATTGTATGGCCTTGCCTTACAATATAAAGCGCCTTGGGGCAACTGTTTGTTGTGATTTGGCGCTATATAAAAAAAAAATTGATTGATTGATTGATTTATCCACCACCTTCTCAGTGTGAGTTTTGAAAGTCCCCCTCTCATCAAAATGGACCCCTAAATACTTAAAAGATTTAACCCTTTCCAAATTTAAACCAAATAATTGCAAACTTGCATTGCCCAAATTTCTCTTCCTCCCAAACACTACAAACTTTGACTTTGCCACAGATATTTTAAAACCCCACCTACTTGCCCACTCCACAACATTATTCAAGGCATTTTGTAACTTTGCAAATACAAAACCCACATTTCTCCCCCTCTTCCACACAACCGCGTCATCAGCAAAAAGTGACAACCCATAACCTGGATCCAAATTGCTAAAAATATAATTTATCATTACATTAAACAGTACTGGACTAACTACACTGCCCTGAGGAGTTCCATTATCAATATCCAGTACTTCAGAAAAATTCTACCAACCCTAACCTGAATTCTCTGACCCTGTAACAATGTCCTAATCCAATTTATCATGCGACCACGAATACCTGCATCATAGAGCTTAACGAATAGCCCCTCCTTCCACAACATATCATAGGCCTTTTCAATACTGAGGAACACAGCAACAAGAACTTCTTTATGGAGGACCGAAATTGTCAAAAATAAATTAATAAATAAATGAAAAAAATAAATTAATAAATTAATAAATAAATGAAAAAAAAAGATTCTAAAAAATAAATAAAATAAATGGAAAAAATAAAAAATAAATTAATAAATTAATAAATGAATGAAAAAAAAATTCTAAAAAATAAATAAATGAAAAAAAATTAAAAAGTGAAAATAAAAACAAAGTCATAAAAGTAAAAGACAAAAATAAAATAAAAAATATATATAAATGGAAATAAAAGCATTAATAATTAAATTTGAACAAAAATAAAGATTTTTAAAAATTTAAATGAATAAAAAATAAATAAATAAAAACGTTAAAAAATAAAAAATGAATAGAAAAGGAAATATGGAAATAAAAACTATATAGAAATGGAATTAAATATAAATAAACCAATAAAAGGACTTGGTTCTTAGATTTCTTTTTTTCATGCGATCAGCATGAAATTCGTGAAGAAAAACAATTCAAATGAGGGGGCGGTCCTAAGTGTGTTTTGGGTTGGACTATTCGCCTATTGGTCAATCACATACTAGTGCAGAAATCGACTAGTACTCCTGCCAAACAACCGGAAAGAGGAAGTCACAACACAGCTTTCAATGGCGGTGAATATCACTACTATCTCGAGGGACCTCCGTTTGTTGGCTGAAAGTGATAATGTTTCCACAGATTACCTCCTGTACCGGGTGGAAGCAATATTGGAACAGTTAATTTACGTCCATGATGCAACAGGTTCGGAAGCTGATCCCGTAGTTTACAGGAATTTGTGCGAAGTTGTCGAGCAACTTAACATTCAAGTCGCAAGGTCTGGTGACAGTGGACAGGTTGGTCACCCATTGCTGGAGCTCTCCATGCAAGGCGTGGAGACCTACGTGTCCTCGGGTCTGACAGTCCGCGAAATTTCCCACCTTCTTGGTGTAAGTGAGAGTACACTCCACCGGCGAATGGCGGAGCAGGGTATCAGGTGAGTTAACTCGACAGTGGCATATTTTATAATTTCATTATCAGTGGTGGTTACAAATATGGCATGCCTCCCACCCACACACACACTTCTTACTACCAGTTTGTCTTTGCAGAGGTTATGACTAACGTGAAGGCGAACTTTGCGCCTGTTCACCATGAAACTGTGTGTTTAGGGTTTCCGACTTGAATAATTCTACCGACAACACAACGTTGGATGCAGCTGTCACAGAGATCCTTGGTCATCATCCCAATACAGGATACAAGATGATGCTTGGACATCTCCAGGCACGAGGTATAAAGGTTCAAAGTAAGTAAATGCTTTGTAAGTCATGAAGTTGATGTACTTGGACTAAACCTTTCATCCAGTCAGAATAGATGTGGTAAATCCAGGAAACTCTTCTTTGATTTAAATGAAGTGTCATCAGCAAATGTTTGATCAGAAAGGACAGTGTTGCAAAAAACAAAAAAAAACTGCAGTTTATTGTCACAAATATCAGGCAAATTAGTTTGACATTAAACAACTAAATGCACAATTTTGTTGCTAATGACACCACTCAACTAAAGTTAATTTATTTTTTATCAATTGTCAATCTGTGTAGTCTTAGAGTAATCATGACTTAGCCATCAGTGTTGATCCATTTTAATTAGTTGAGGCTTGATTCACCACTAGAAATGATTTCTTAATTTTTTTAAAGTGCAACCTTTTAAACTGCAACTTGTTTTCCTGTTTTGCATGGAGGACGGCGTGTGCAAGAATCCATGC
The DNA here is from genome assembly GCF_902500255.1 of Thalassophryne amazonica. Taxonomy (NCBI): domain Eukaryota; kingdom Metazoa; phylum Chordata; class Actinopteri; order Batrachoidiformes; family Batrachoididae; genus Thalassophryne; species Thalassophryne amazonica. Next base: position 99,915,685 of record NC_047103.1, on the reverse strand, counting down.
ATCGCATAGATCCACAAGGAATTATAGTCCGCACACTTCAACTGCACACTGTCAGGCGTAGAAGATATTCTGTTCCAGGTCCCAACAGTCTGTGGCATATCGATGGCAACCATAAACTCATAAGGTAAGGCTGTTTGGAAACTAGGAAGTACATACAAATACATTTAAAACAAATTATATTGTCATGAAAAGGTTTAAAAATTAATTTCACAAAGCTACATCATTAGATTATATAGCCTTCTTAACATAGACTAATTTTTTTTAAATGCATATGATTATAGCTTAAAGATAAGAACTCCAAAATTCAGTGTTTCTGTTTTGTACAACTTGTTGCTGCCTTCAAGTTCATATTAACTTAACAGTTACAAATTTTACCATCACTGAGGCAGCAACACAAATCCTATCTAAATTAATTCACATTGTGCCTCATGATGATCAAAGTGTTCCTGCTTCTTTCACTGTTTTTAACAGATGGAGAGTTGTGGTCCATGGTGGAATTGATGGCTTTAGCCGTTTGTCTACCTTCATGCTGCTACTAACAACTGTGCCTCAACCATGCTCGACAACTTCATGCAGGCTGTCCAAACATACGGAGTACCATCTCGTGTTAGGTCTGATAAAGGGGGTGAAAATGTTGAAGTAGCACGATACATGGTGTCACACAGAGGAGTGAACCGCAACTCCCACATTACTGGGAGAAGTACACACAACCAAAGGTATAGTTTCAGTGTTACTGTTATGTTTTGCTATTGAATACACCAATGTGACTTGTGTACCTTTTTAGTTTGTGCCTGTGTGTTGAGAACACTGAAGCTAATACCATACTTGCCTGCAAAAACAAGACACAGGACATTAAGTCAGAAGCATGTGCACATGTCTTGACATCACTACATAATCTTTGATGCTTTATAAAGCTTACAGGGTTTTTGTGTGTGCTTTTTTAATTCAAGGATAGAGAGGCTATGGCATGATGTCTTTGGGGGAGTCTTAGACCTCTTCTACTCTTGCTTCTTCAATATGGAGAGTCAAGGCCTACTTAACCCAGATGATGAGATCCACATCTATGCACTACACTGGAGCTTTCTGCCACATATTCAAAGTCACCGTGAGTTCTTTAAGAATGGGTGGAATCACCACTCGCTGCGAACAGAGCGAAATCAGTCCCCTCTTCAGTTATGGACTCGAAACAAGACTCCCAACAGGTTGGTTTTTCAGGCAGAAATAAGCTTTAAGACAAGTGTAATATTGCAACAATTGAGTTCAGAAAAGTAGTCACACCATTCCTCAGTCTTGTGCTGAAACATTCCTTCTTATAATCAACACTTAAGCAATGTAGGTGTCCAAGATACAATATTTATTTGTACTACTTTTACCCTTCAGGCAGACCTGGAATATGGAATTGACTGGGAGGGTCCATATGGTCATCACAATGAAGGTGTCGCAGTACCTGAAGTGCAGCTGCCACAGGCCTTAACCCCTGAAGAGATTCAGCAACTGCCAGATCCCCATGGGCCCTTTTCCAATGTGCTGAATGTCTACACCCAGACAGTTGACACCATACTTCAAATAACTGGTCATCATTGAAGTAGGAGTCTGATGTGGTTAAGTTTTTTTACAACTAATTTGTGTACTTATCTCTCTCCCCTATATTAAAGGTTTAATGGTTTTACAGGGGATAGATTCACTGTGGATATGGAATAATACTGATAAGTAATGCTGAATAAATAATATCTACATCCCTATGTTGAAGTTTGACTAAATTGTGTTTAACAGTTATTGGTTTCAACCTCAAATAGTGAAACATCACAGTAATCTTGACAGACTGAATTTATTTCTGCACAGAGCCAAAGTCAGAACAATGCAACTAAGCCTTGGGACATAAACTTAAACATTGACATGAACAGTTAATGTAAAAATTAAAACCTGAATAAATAAAATCCATTAAGCTAACTTCCATTATGCCCATGTCTTGAACAATAACATTTTCCACTAATACTGGCCAAAACCAGCATAGGAACTTGAGATGCTCGCCATCAATTTTTGGTGAAACAACGCAAAATTGTCTGTATCTTTAGGGAGCTTTAAAGTAAAAAAAACAGGTTGATGATTGTGGAAGACTTATTTCTGCCATTTCAATATAGAGATGTTGAGGGACAACGTCCCACCCTGTCCAGAAGGTAACCAGGAGCTTGAGGTCATGGGAGGAGCCTAAGAAAAACAGATTACAATCAATTTAATGGAATAAGTTGATAGGATAAAAATCTAAATTATCTTACTTGTTTCAATGAAGCGTCAGAGAAATTCTAATGCCCTGTCCTGTTCTTGAAGGGTGCAGACATCTTCATCAAAATTCTCTCCCTCCGGCCAGACAATCTTATCAAAAATCATCTAGAAAAAAAATGGGAGTGTTCCCCTGGTCAGGTCAAGCCAAATCTTTTGTCAAGCAATTATCCTATATTAAGACTATCCATTTATAAAATTAGCCATTGTTTTACTCTACCTCAGGTGTCATCTCCGTCTCCGAGGCTCTTGGGAAGAAATGGGCCACCGCATCTGGCCTGGAGCTCAGAAATTCCCAAATTCCCGTCTCCTTCAATCCCCTCTTCATCTGCTTGACCTGCCTGGAGGTCCTTCCTAGAACCTTAAAGCAGGCAGAATTAATATTTTTACTTCAGTGGGTGTAAAGGACTAACTTTACTTAAAATAATTACAGCGTCATAACAGTTATACATTTAGATGTATTCATGTTTTTACATCTCATTCTGAAGACACTTACAGCATGAATAAGGATTTGGTCCTATAGCCACCACCTGTTTTCCGGTGTGACACAGGGCAGGTCCCAGGGCAGGCTTACAGCAAGCACCTTTGATTTGTCCTCCTCTTGAAGAATCTCATGTCCTTCCAACTAATGAAAGACAATGATAATATACTTAAATGAGGGATCAAGAACACCAAGTTAAATTTAAAACTGTTACCATAACTTTGTGCTAAGTGTCATTTTTTAAAATATTACATAAAACGAAATTTGCCGTGGGCCACCATGTTTGTTCTATGGCATCACACTCCCAGAATGCATTGTGAGAACACAAACGGTTTGTAGAGATGGGCCTCGCCATGTTTGTGTTCATGCAATGCATTCTAGGACTGCGACGTGGGGAAAACAAATATGGCGGCCTACTGTCAAATTTGTCTTAGCTAATATTTATCTTAATCATAGTGCACAAGGCTGTCATTTATTGAGGACCATGTCATTATTTTATGTAAATCTGGCAACTATATTTCGGGGGGAAAAAAATCCTCTCCAATACCTTTAACACAATGAGAATTATTAATATGAGAACTAGGTATACAAACAATTGTATGTGACAAGTTTAGACTGACACCTACTGGAGACTGGACTGAACCTCTCTTCCTCTCTCTTACCTTCCTCCCCTCCTTCACTCTCTCTCACCTTCCTCCCCTCCTTCACTCTCTCACACACACACACACACACACACACACACACACACACACACACACACACACACACACACACACACACACACACACACACACACACACACACACTCAAATACAGCACACCTGGTCACTTCCAATCACACACATCCCAGCCCAGAGCAGCAGCAAAAGACACCACTGGTAGGACAAAAATTGACCATTTCATAGGTTGGTTTATGTTAAAAGTACTGCTTTTGTAAACTTTAAGGTATAAACTTACAAACTAAGTAGAAGTTTACCAATCTAAGATAAAAGTTAAAGATCTGATTTGAATAGTTTCTAACTTAAGTTAAAAGCTTACTAAAAGTTAAGATTCTAGTCTAAATATTTACTTTTCCATTTAAATAGAATGGAGTTTAAAAAGGTAAAAAATCTTAATATCTGGTTAGAAAGATATCTAGTTTTTTAAAGGCATTACACAGTAAAATGTGTTGCTAAAATCTAAACTTATTTCATTTAAAACCTTTGTAAAAATTTCCTTATTAAAATTATCTATGAATATGTATATCCAAGTTATGCTCTCATAATCTAAATTGAAAGGTTTAAATGGAGAAAGGATATTCTTTACCTTTAGTCAAATGTAGTGGCTAAATTTTTTTAATTTGATTATCGGGAAATTCATTATAAGTCAGTTATTGTCAGATAAGTCAACTTAAATTTAAACTAATGGTCATAATGTTAGTTAAAAACCTATTCAGCAATTGGAATTCAACTATTCAAATTCAACTATTCCTACACATTACCGGACCAAACAAATACTCCTCAAAAAACTAACCAAGCTGACCGTATCCTACCACAACCACCGAATTGAGTTGTGTAAACTTGACCGTTGAAAGCCAGTGGTGTCTTTTGCTGCTGCTCTGGGCTGAGATGTATATGTGTGTGTGAGTGAGTGTGAGAGAGAGTGAGTGTGAGAGAGAGAGGGGGGGGGGGGGGGGGGGGGGACAGTATGCATAAAAATTCCTGTAACAACTTGAACTACTCCCCCCCGAAAACACTGATCACATTGAATAATTATTATTCATAAGAACTTGAGAAAAAAAAATTGACCCATGGTTATCTAAACAAATAGAAAATGTACAAACCAAGGTGACAACTTCACGGACATCCTGATCCACACAGTCCTGGGTTGTTAGGGTTGTCGTCTCTGGCAACCCACCAAAGAGGACATGAATTATAGCGGGGCTTAAGCCGTATAGACGTGGGCCATCGTTTAAAAAACAATGACCCAAAATACGGCCTGCCACCACAAACATGTCGCTCTCCTGGAGTTCCCGGGAGGTGGATGGTAACAGGTGGTCCTGTTCACCTTCAAAGAGCAAAGTCTTCACTCCTGAGATATAGAAAGAAAAAAAGAAAAACAGAAATCCAGCCATGTAAAAAGGCTTCATACGATTTGATAGGATAACTTGAAAGAAAATCTGTCTCTTACCCTTTGCTTCATCTAGCATAAATCCAGACTGCAGGTGGCCCATGACAGTAGACAGGACGTACCTGTTGACCCCCTCACCAATGGCAGCATCACCTTGCACAGTGAGATGAGACAGGCCATAATTACAGGGGTCATAGAACGTTTCAGTTTCTAGAATAGTCTGAATACAAACACTCAGAAATGAGAAGAATAAAGAAAGTATACAAAGACAGTTGGATAATGCTGGTCCACAATCTGAGGAGTAATTCTCATCATAACAAAATTGGTGTTTTTTCTGATCATGCATGTACAGCTATTAGGTTAGCTGTGGTTACTTGTGAACACATTATATGAACATACTTGACCTGTACCTGTGAGTTTACATTGCAGTTGATTCGCCCACTGCACATGCGGCCTCTTATAAAAAGATATAATAGCCCTGTTCCTGTCCTCCACTGAATCCTGCAGATTAAGATTCAAGGACAAGGGGTCGCCATCTCTGTGGGCCTCACGAGTGACATGGGTGAACAGTTGTGCTGCCTTGATGGGATCCAGCTCTGTAATCCAAGCTAAAGAACACATTTAAGTGTCAGGACATTAATGTCAATGTTGCTTAACTAACTCCACTAAATAACTTTTATGTTTTGTTTGTCAGTTTGGGATATTTAGACTGCAAATGATAAGACATATTTCCAGGATTAATGCTGCATCATTACCAATAAAATAATGGTGTTAGGCTTATGCCCCTTAAATATTCATACTTCAATGCTTCTCTAGAGAAAATGTCAATGATTATTGTGATATTGGTGGCTTGATTTGTGATGGACAATAGGTACGAAAATTGATAATTTAAGCAAATCATGAAATCAGTTTTGTTGGGCTTACCATCTACTGGATGAACAGGACCACTTGATGGGACCTCCTGATGTGATACGCCTGCTTCTGATGAGATCATAGAAAAATATTAGAATACTAGATAAATACTTGAGCATATTGAACATTACCTGAAAAAGGGGTATTGCATTATGTCCACAAAAACTATTTTTTTATCCATACAATAGGATATTATTTCATATTTATTCATTTCCTTTATTTAATCAGGTAAAACACTCAATGAGATTGACATAACTTTTCCAAGAGAGACCTGGCCATATGTTGGTTATTAGAGGTGTTGCTATAGGTGGAACTTGTCATTCAAACATTATGTGGAAAGAACACCAAATACAAACCCTGAGCTGAACCTGCGTCTACACTGTCCTCAGGCAAAAGCACAACCTCATCTGAGGTCAAGGCATCTGTCCTGCTGGGTCCAGGTCTAGCCTCATTCACACCCTGTGACTGACTTCAAAGCATGCAAATAAGGTTTGGTGGTTAGTGAAGTAGCACGCTAACGCATACAGACACTTTATCCAGTTACCTTTATGAACTGCATTGGTATACATTCTTTTTTGCATTGGAAAAAATTAGATATTTAGAGCCTCAAGTTATTGTGCAAACTTACATGCACATAATAAATACACCACCAGGGTTAAAACATGACAGCTGACAAAGAATCATCATCATTAAGACTATATAAAAGTCTTTTGTCAATACCTTGCACAAGCCACATTGTGCTGCCGTATTTCTGTAAATGGAAACTCCTCTCCACAGAAAATACATCTAGTCTGAGGTCCATTGTCAGCCCTCACATCACTTGCTTCCTGTGCACAAAGAAATAAAACACCCCAGAGTGTAAAAACACAGATTTTATGGAAAATTGTTTCCATAAAACATATTTCCTGTTATCAACAGCCTGTGAATTCCAAAGCTGCAAAGCCTTTTATAGCCAAAATTGAATATAAACAGCATAAAATTAAAAATGTGACGATGCAGAGAGAAACCAGATTTTATGGAAAATGTATGCATTACCTGCTCCATGTTCAAGTTGCGCTGGAGAGGGTGAATATAGATGGTTGTTGTGTTGATTCCCAGGCTTGGATCTCTGAGATAGTTGACTGTGTACCCCGTATTGGGACAAGGTAGAGGAGTCAACTGGCGGTTTCTTGTATTTCCCCTTATCTTTAGCAGCTCAAACCCCCCCCCGCATCCCTTAACTTGGGGTAGGTTGAGAGAAGTACTTCCTGGAAGTGAGCCGAGCTGGATGGGTCACCTAAGAAATAAAGACCAAAGTTCTTATAAAAAATCCCTGTATACTGTAGAGATCCGGTAAATCTTGTAAAAACTAAAGTATATCTTAATTCTGTCGATAAGACCAGTCTAAAAATGCCACAAAATTACATAACTTACAATGGAAGCTCGGGCGAGCTGCACCCAGCCCTGCTCGCTGGAGGCAGTCCTTCTCGTAGCGAGTTGGTACAAGCAGGGAGTCTTTTTTTGCCAGGCAGCAAAACTGATGAGAATACCTAGTGAAGGTCAATCTTGGCTGCCTTGGTTGTGGCCTAGCTGGCTGCCTTGGCCTTGCACGGTTGTATGAAAACAGCCTTGAAACTTCAGCTACAAAAATACAATGAGGCAGCAATAAAACAATTAATTAAAACAATTTGAAGTTATGTCTAACATCAAGACAGCCTTAAATTCTGTATAATTGGATATGGCCATCAGATATTAAAATTCCTGTATTCCAAACCTATCTTAGCTTACCATCAACAGGGTGGTGTTGGCCGATGGGCTGAGTTCCCGGTATGGCAATGGCTGTGAATAATTAGAAAAAGTACAGAAAAAATTGGTATATTGACCTTGAGTACAAGGTTCATATCTACAACTACATCTCTGCAGAAAATTAAGCAGATTTGTGCCAATGAAATACATGACAGTGCTTTACTCTTTCACTTAGACACTTTATTGCACCAGTGCGCCCAACCTTTCAGGGACAGTTGTTACACACAAAATCATATGACTGCCATCCGTACTGCCTGCACACTTGTGTGAGTGGATGTAGTGTAGATTAACTCTGCACTGCCGTTTTCCAATCTCTACAATACATCCATAACTTCAATAACCCCTCCAGCTGCCTTAAGCTGGGCCATGCTGAAGCTACTGCGAGTTTATATTACTTTCACTAAAGTTTCTATGGCAATAGGGGCAAATATACTGTACTTTTATGTTCAAGCACATGCATTGTTGGCTAATTCAATACATAGTAAAATGTATGTTCCGATGTGTTGTCGCGCAAAGACCCAGCTGCTTAGCGGACCACGCAGTTGATACACCGCCTGAATTAGGTTACTAATTTTGGTCAACATGCTCAACAGCCTCAACTACCTGTATAAATGTATAATCTGTGCATTACTATAAATCTGGATGTATTTTATAATGTAGTATGTCAAACAAAATGTAAACTTCTTACTGTCCCAATTATTTTCTCTTATTTGCAATTTTGACAGATAAACGTAATCATCAATACAGCCGTCTTCCTTAAGCTTTAATATAAGGGTTCAACCTTCAACGTGCACTGTGGATGGGTACAGAGCGCCAGGGTAAAAATGTACAAGATTAGCTACAATTTAGCGTCACGTAGCTAACCATGACTCTGCGTAACTAGTCAAGACTACCAAAATGACGTATTGTTTTGAGTTTGAACTTTATGATATTGCATATTATATATTGCACCAACATTATACATGAAAGCCCCACACTTAATGGGCCTTGAGGAAACGAAACCCCAGGGCGATAAACGTTTTGTTAGCAAACTTACCTGTTCCCCGCCTTCCATCAGCTCCCTGAGCCTGTCCCACAGTGGAAGCTAGTGGAACAGAAAGTAAAGACGGAGTCAACACATCTCGACTGGATGTAAATAAAATCAAAACGCATCTGTTATCTGTTATCTAAGCCGTACCTTGACTTTCCAAGTCATCGAGACGATTGGCAGCATCCCGGAGAAGCTCGGACACTGACCTCCTCGTGAACTCCGCCATGATTCACTGTCCCGCTCTTCTTCCTCTTTCCGGTTGTTTGGCAGGAGACTAGTCGATTTCTGCACTAGTATGTGATTGACCAATAGGCGAATAGTCCAACCCAAGACACACTTAGGACCGCCCCCTCATTTGAATTGCTTTTCTTCACGAATTTCATGCTGATCGCATGAAAAAAAGAAATATAACAACCAAGTCCTTTTATTGATTTATTTATATTTAATTCCATTTCTATATATTTCTTATTTCCATATTTCCTTTTCTATTCATTTTTTATTTTTTAACATTTTTATTTATTTATTTTTAATTCATTTAAACTTTTTAAAATCTTTATTTTTGTACATATTTAATTATTAATGCTTTTATTTCCATTAATATATATTTTTTATTTTATTTTTGTCTTTTTATTTTTATAACTTTGTTTTTATTTTCACCTTTTTATTTTTTTCATTTATTTATTAATTTCTTTTTTACAGTTTTTTTTTTATTTTCACTTTTTGTGATATATTTTTTTCATTTATTTATTAATTTATTTTTGACAATTTCGGTCCTCCATACTTCTTGACTCGCACTAGCTTTCTTTATATCAGAATCCAAGGTCAACACTGACTCCATGGTGCTCCTCCCTATTCTAAAACCATTCTGGTAGGGAACAAACCATTCATTTTTTTTCAAGCTTCCCTTCCTTCCCTGGTTTCAAAATTGGTATAACTACAGCCTGCTTCCATGCCCCTGGCACCCGTCCTTCTGCCCACACATTATTAATCAGAGCCAGGACTTCCTCCAAAACATCATTGTTAAGATTTTTGAAAAAACTGTAGATTAACCCATCCTTCCCTGGTGCTGTAGAACCCCCCCCTACTAATTGCTTTCAATAGCTTCTTCATAGTGAAGAATAAATTGACAGAGTCCGAATGATCTAAATTGGTTTCCAGTTTATGGCACTGACCCCCCAGCATCATATCCCTTCTACAGATTCCATCCTTCTCCAAATTTGATCCACTGTGAATTAGCTGAAAAGCCCTGACTAACACGTCAGCCTTCTGATTGTCATTCACTGCCACAACTCCATTCCTTTCCAACACTGGCATAGAACGTACACATTTAACCCCAGACATGCGTCTCACTGCAGACCATATTTCATTAATAGAGGTGTCTGGGCCCATCCGACTACAAAACTTCCTCCAAGACTCTCTCCTAGCATTCTTAATAATCCTTCTAGCAACAGCCCTAAGTGTTTTATACTCTATTGCATTTTGCTCCAACGGATGTCTCCTTAATTTTTTATAAGCTTTATTCCTATTTCTAACTGCTACACTGCATGCTTTATTCCACCATGGTACACCAACCTTGTTTTTAGGACCTATCTTTTCTGGTATAAACAGATTAACATTATGGGCAATCATTCCACACAAACTATCATTCCACTCATCAATCAAATCCACATTTATGTCATCCAAATCTTTATTACAGGCCTCTGCAAACTCTTCCCACCTCGCCCTACTAAGGTCCAAACGCTTCGGGTATGTGACCTCTTCCACCAGCAGAGACTGACCAAACCTCATCAGAATAGGAAAATGATCACTTCCTATAGTATACCCCTCCAAAGTATCCCATATTGCCTTCCTTGCCAAAGGAGCTGAAGCTATAGACAGATCTTTGCATGCTCCCTGTCCTAATATCAAACCTAGTAGGTCTGGTATCATTTAGGCAGACCAACCCATGCCGATCCATAAAATCTTCTACTATTTCTCCATTACTGTCTCTGTCCCTGCTGCCCCACAGTGGATTATGTGCATTAAAATCCCCCACCCAAACTACAGTGCGACCAACTACCTCCAAAATAGCCTCAAAGTCATCAATACATAAATTCAAACATGGATTATAAAAATTTACAACAGTCATTCCCCCCAAACTTCCCCAAACATTTACCACTACACATTCTAATTGGGTATTAAAACACACACTGTTGTGTGGGCCGCTGAAGAGGAGGTACTGCTGGCCCACCACCACTAGAGGGCGCCCTGCCTGGAGTGCGGGCTCCAGGCACCGGAGGGCGCTGCCGCCTTACGGGAGCAGCCAGGATGACAGCTGTCACCCATCACTGGAGACAGCTGATCCCAATCAATAAGGAGGTATATCAGCAGGACGGCATCTCCACCTCATTTGCCGAGATATCGCCTTACCAAAGAGGTAACAAACTCAGCCTACACATACGTGTGACTTTTATTGTGTTCTTGTGATTATCTGTAGGACAGCTGACTACCAGACAGCGTTTGGATAAGTACTCACCTTCCTACATTTCTTGATTGTTGTTGACGAGAGGTGGAGGTGGACTCTCCACCCTCCGTGTTGCTGGGTGCAGCCGCATCCACACCTGACTGTTTCTGTTTCCTGCCAGCAGTACCGGATCCGACGAGCGGAGGCAGTGGCCACCTGGGAATTCGGGACTTGGCGGCTCCAGTATTCCCGGGGTTCGGTGGCAGAGGAAATCGGGTTGGTTCCGGTTCGACTTGGACAGACGTCTCCTATCGTCGAGCCTGCCCACACGACACCGTTGTAATTAGACTCGATCTCCATATTGTAATCGGTTGTATTTGTTGTGCCTTTTTCACAACAGCAAAAACAGTGTTATTTGATTCCTCCATTGTCCGTTCATTTGCGCCCCCTGTTGTGGGTCCGTGTTCCTACACTTTCACAACACACACTCTCATATTGCACACTGGCCCTAACAAATATTGCACAACCCCCTCCCGACCTGTCTTCACAATCTTTCCTCACAGATTCATACCCAGAAATAACAAAATCTAGACAAGGTTTCAGCCAAGTCTCTTGAATGCACATGAGCTCTGGCTTATGACTTTCTTTAAAATACTCTAAAAATCTTTTTAACTCTTGGCCATTAGCAATAAGGCTTCTGGCATTCCATTGTAATATGTAGAACATTTAAGTGAGGTCAAGCGAACCTGAATCTCCATTTGTTATCACAGGGACATTTTGCACACTACGAGCACAAAGTAAGTTCAGGAGCTCTGGGGAGACTGACAAACCCAAAAACCTGCCAGCTTCTTTAGCTATCATTGCTTTATAGCCGAGGGTGTATTAACCTGGCGAGCAGCCCACAAAACTTCAACTAAAAAGGCCAAAAATGCAGTTTTATCCACATGAAAAGAATTTACTGAAATCTTTACTCCATGAGCGGGAAAATTGGCCTCTTGAGGGCGCACCTGCTCCGGCTCTCTAGCCTCATTCACTTTTTTAACAGCTTCTGCATACGTAACATTGTCTTTGGCTTTTACTGCTTTTATCTGCTGCGCTCTCATAGCATGGTCACATCCGCGAAAAGCAGCCATATGACTGCCACCACAGTTACAACATTTCACTTCAGTAGTTGTGCATTCAGAACGATCGTGCTCCCCTCCACACTGCCCGGACTTTCTAGCACCTCTACAAACTGACGCTACATGCCCAAAACACTGGCACTTAAAGCAACGCAGCGGGGGGGCGCTCATATGGTTTGACCGGGTAAGCCATAAACCCTAAGCTGACCCTTTCAGGCAAAACCTCATCCTTAAAGAACAGAAGCACAGCTGTACTTTCCCTTCTTCTCCACCACGCATTCTTTTAAACCTCCTCACCCCGGAAACTTCTGCTCCCTTTAGATTGTCAAGTATCTCCTCCTCAGATATGTCCATGTCCACCCTATAGATCACACCTTGCACCCCTTGATACTGGCTGGACCCCGGGATAAACCCCTTCACTGCTCTATCTCCCAAATGCTTCAAGGCCAGCGCCTTATTTCTCAAAAATCAATACATTCCCATTCGAAAGCACTTTTGCATGGAGAATATCCCCAACGGTTTCTCTAATGGCTGTGGAAAGTTTAAGAGAGTTCAGGGGTTTATCTGAACTCTCCCCAAACTTCAGAATTACTTTAAACCCCTCTTCCCCTCGCTTAGCCATCTTTAAATGACCCTGGTCCCTTCCTCCTTCACTACTTATACAACCCCTGGCAAAAATTATGGAATCACCGGCCTCAGAGGATGTTCATTCAGTTGTTTAATTTTGTAGAAAAAAAGCAGATCACAGACATGACACAAAACTAAAGTCATTTCAAATGGCAACTTTCTGGCTTTAAGAAACACTATAAGAAATCAGGAAAAAAAAAACTGTGGCAGTCAGTAATGGTTACTTTTTTAGACCAAGCAGAGGGAAAAAAAATATGGAATCACTCAATTCTGAGGAAAAAATTATGGAATCATGAAAAACAAAAGAACGCTCCAACACATCACTAGTATTTTGTTGCACCACCTCTGGCTTTTATAACAGCTTGCAGTCTCTGAGGCATGGACTTAATGAGTGACAAACAGTACTCTTCATCAATATGGCTCCAGCTTTCTCTGATTGCTGTTGCCAGATCAGCTTTGCAGGTTGGAGCCTTGTCATGGACCATTTTCTTCAACTTCCACCAAAGATTTTCAGTTGGATTAAGATCCGGACCATTTGCAGGCCATGACATTGACCCTATGTGTCTTTTTGCAAGGAATGTTTTCACAGTTTTTGCTCTATGGCAAGATGCATTATCATCTTGAAAAATGATTTCATCATCCCCAAACATCCTTTCAATTGATGGGATAAGAAAAGTGTCCAAGATATCAATGTAAACTTATAATAATAATAACAGCCATCTCCCTAGTGCCTTTACTTGACATGCAGCCCCATATCATCAATGACTGTGGAAATTTACGTTCTCTTCAGGCAGTCATCTTTATAAATCTCATTGGAACGGCACCAAACAAAAGTTCCAGCATCATCACCTTGCCCAATGCAGATTTGAGATTCATCACTGAATATGACATTCATCCAGTCATCCACAGTCCACGATTGCTTTTCCTTAGCCCATTGTAACCTTGTTTTTTTTCTGTTTAGGTGTTAATGATGGCTTTCGTTTAGCTTTTCTGTATGTAAATCCCATTTCCTTTAGGCGGTTTCTTACCGTTCGGTCACAGACGTTGACTCCAGTTTCCTCCCATTCGTTCCTCATTTGTTTTGTTGTGCATTTTCGATTTTTGAGACATATTGCTTTAAGTTTTCTGTCTTGACGCTTTGATGTCTTCCTTGGTCTACCAGTATGTTTGCCTTTAACAACCTTCCCATGTTGTTTGTATTTGGTCCAGAGTTTAGACACAGCTGACTGTGAACAACCAACATCTTTTGCAACATTGCATGATGATTTACCCTCTTTTAAGAGTTTGATAATCCTCTTCTTTGTTTCAATTAACATGTCTTGTGTTGGGGCCATGATTCATGTCAGTCCACTTGGTGCAACAGCTCTCCAAGGTGTGATCACTCCTTTTTTAGATGCAGACTAACGAGCAGATCTGATTTGATGCAGGTGTTAGTTTTGGGGATGAAAATTTACAGGGTGATTCCATAATTTATTCCTCAGAATTGAGTGAGTCCATATTTTTTTCCCTCTGCTTGGTCTAAAAAAGTAACCGTTACTGACTGCCACAATTATTTTTCCTGATTTCTTATAGTGTTTCTTAAAGCCAGAAAGTTGCCATTTGAAACGACTTTAGTTTTGTGTCATGTCTGTGATCTGCTTTTTTTCTACAAAATTAAACAACTGAATGAACATCCTCCGAGGCCAGTGATTCCATAATTATTGCCAGGGGTTGTAGATCTAGGATGCCCTCTTTTCCCCCCACCCTGAGAACTCCCCCCCCCTCTTCCCCATACAATCAAGCACAACCCAGGGAAATAAGAGTCCACGGTGCACAAAAAGAGGAAAGAAATAATTGTAGTGTTTAACAAAAATTTAGCGACGATTGCCAAAGGTTCACCAACTAAGGCCTCCACGACCCCAAGCTCCCTTCAGATCAGTCCGACAGCAGCTTGTGTTCCACCTGGAAACCTCCTCTTCTGCTCAGTGTCTCTTGATCATACTATAGAGACTGAACAGGCAAATTAATTTGTGGAACACAAACTTTTATTTATCAAAACAAAACGGAGTGGAGCGCTGTAGTCAGCTAAGTCTTCGTCTTCTTCTTGGTTGTCGGCAGGCTCAGCTTCTTCTTTGTTAAACAGCGGGTTTTAACCCAACTCGGTGCACTACTGCCACCAACTGTTTGGTGGGGAGTACGGCAATTGGCAATACTTGAATGTATAATGTGATTACAGGAAATTATACACAATGATCACTGATGCTTTTTTTGACCAGAATGAGAATGTTGCATTTTACATACAGAAATGATTGTATCCAGGTCTTACAATTATATTGTGTACAATGTACATGTTTTACCCTAGATAATTATTATATCATGTCTCACTGCAAACATGAATTAAGCAGCCTAAATTAAAGATATCAGAAAGCAAGAAATATGTTGTTACGGTAACAATTCCCACCAAACGATCCCACCAAACACTGTTCGACTGGGACATGAATGAATGAGGCCTGAGCTAAACAGTAAACCCACATGTTCATTCTGGAAATGTGATGTTCTACATGCCACTGTAAAATGTGTGACTGCTATATTCATCTCATGCTCAGCATGTTTGTTTAAAAACATGTCTGATAATGTTTGAATTGCAAGTTGTGAAGTGACCAGCAAAAAATATTATTTGTCTGTGAGCTGTTTTATTTAAATGTCAGTGCTTCCTGCTCATGCATACTGAAAACATTATTTTGTGAATCAATTTTTAATACCTTTAATGTATTTTTCCTTATTTACAAAAATGTTAAAGATATTATGCTTTTATAAAATTTGGCAAATGTATGTAACTCAGGTCTGTGGGACTTCTGGGTAATAAGCTGCCATTGCAATCTGTTTCCATAAAAACATTTTTCTTAGCTGACCATCACAGTCTGTAGTGACTTAAAATTATTTTGCAAAAAATAAATTTCAATTAACAGAGTGCATGTTTATGCAAGTTGCTCCAAGACATGTTTCTGAGTTAGCTCTCTAAGTTTATCACAGTAATATTGAAATTATATATTCAGTGGGCCTGAATAAATCATAAATCAACAAATTCTTGGTTACCATGATAACCAGAGTGCTTAAATTATTTCCTATTGTTCATTCTACCTATGTTTGCATACATAATTTAAATGGAGTCCAACATGAACTTTCTGTAGGCAGTAAATTATATTTATTGTTTTCCTGTAATAATAATATGAATTTTACAAAATTTTAAAATACTTACATGTTTATCTAATGTTTGCTTCCATGCAAACATTAGACAAACATCATGAACATTACATGAACATTCCCAACTTGATGAACAGTAAATTAACATTCTATGAATGTTTGATGTTCGCAAATGCTTGCTTCAATGCAAACATTAGACAAACATCATGAACATTACATGAATGTTCACAAACTTGCTGAACAGTAAACAAACATTCCATGAACGTTTGATGTTCGTAAATGTTTGCTTCTGGGTGGGGAAGCACTTATTTTCTCTTTTGTATAGAAATACTTTACATAATTTTTTTATGTTCACTGAGCAAGTTATTTTTTTGAGTGTAGCCTTTCATGCACTAAAGGGATGTTTTTTCTGCAGCCCCCGTGCTGCTCCTTTCTGACCCCAGCTGGCAGTTCATGGTAGAGGTGGATGACTCTGATGTTGTTTTGGGGCTATCCTGTCCCAGGTCAGTCCATCAGATCACAAATTACACCCATGTGCCTATGTGCCCAAGAAACTGTCTCCTGCAGAACATAATAACATTTGCAGTCGCGGACTGCTGGTAGTTAAAATGGCCTTGGAGGAGTGGTGCCATTGGCTAGAGGGGCACAGATGCCATTCTTAGTGTGGACCAACAACAAAATCTCAAGGATGCACTGTAAAGAATTGCTGTGAAATGTACAGTTAATAACTGTATTAAACACAGTTTCATAACTGTATACAGTTCTTACAGTAAATTGTTGTAAACTTTACAGTAATGCAACATAATCACAGTAGCCAAAGTATTACTGTAAAAATAAAGTAAATTACTGTGTTTTCTTTTTAGGCACACACTGTAAAAAATGTGGTGAAATGTACAGGTATTTACTGTATTAAACACATTAACATTACTGTATGTAACTTTTATAGTAGATTTTGTAAATACTACAGTAACACCTTGTCGACATGACAAAACACAGTAGTCAAATCATTGCTGTAAAAAAATGCAATAGTAGGTAGAGTACTGTAAATAGTAGAGTATATTACTGTATTTTAATTTTAGGCACCGTCGTGCAGTTTTAAGTTAGTGTTTGCATTAGGACAAGTCATCATGTTGACTGAGCAGAGATGCAGCTTTGGAGAAGAGTCATTATCGAGACTGTGCAGATGCACCAAGTAGGTTGGTGGCTTCTGTGTGCTTGAAACTACAAAATATTTTGAGTTGTGAAATAGCTAAGATGAGAGTATATTATTTTACCACTAAAAACATATATCAACCACCTGCATAATTTATTGTTGCCTGTGCAGCTGTGATTTTCAGTCATTTCCTTAAATACATACAAATCCTATATTCAGGTAAAGTTATTTCTCAGTTTTTTCTCTTTTCATCCTGAAGAGCACCTGAAATCACTTGCCCACCACTGCTTCTAGTGCAGCACTCCTATGTCCTTTTTCAAACATCCAAATCTTTTCTGTACAGTAGATGCTGATGTCACACAAGTAGCAAACAATACACTACAGGGTACAATACACTCATATTTTAATTCTAAGATAAAAAGGTAGCTTTTATTCTTTGACAAACAGAATCATAGGTTTCTGTCAATCTAAAAACAATTAGTCATGAAAAACAAAACAGATATCAATGTGTGCACTGACTATAATAATTTAGAAAACTACCCTTCTTTGTCAATTTAAATTATATATATATATATATATATATATATATATATATATATATATATATATATATATATATATATATATATATATTACAAAATGCCACGAGTGCAAACAAGGGAGCAGCTGAAGGGACTTACTTATTAGCAATACGTATACAGGCAAGATACTTATAAAAGTGGTTGTATCTAGTCAATTTAGAATTGAACCAAACAAATAAACAGTGTTGTGGAAAAACTACAAATAAAAATATTTTTATCTGTACCATAAAAAATAAATGTGATATAGATTTACTGTGTTGTCATCAGCCCGTCACGCCGCCGTGTTGTCATCTGTACAGCACATGTGCGTTTTGATGGCCCATGTCTTGCCGCTTACAGATTACAATCCACCGCCAAGAATTTAATTTATCCAATGATGATAGAGAGAATACTGAGAGACCTTATGTTAAAAACTGATTTATGGCCCTGTCAGCCAATCAGAATCGACTACATCACTAAGCCCCGCCCCTAATCCCGCCCCTTATGACATCACAGCCAATCAGAATCGATTATGTCACTATGTCCCGCCCCTAAGCCCCGCCCCTAACCCCACCCCAAGCTCTAATCCCTAGTCCCGCCTCCAAGCCCTGCCCCTGGCTCCTCCCCTAGTCCCGCCCCTGGCTCCTCCCCTAGCCCCACCCCAAGCTCCACCCCTACCTCCCCTAGCCCCACCCCAAGCTCCTCCCCTAACCCCGCCCCAAGCACCGCCTCCAAGCCCTACCTCCCCTCCCACCCGGGTCTAATATTTTAATGTCATTTTATTTCATGAATTAAAGAATGATTAAAAAATACCTAGATCTTTTTTAATGTATTAAAGAATTAACTAATTCTGAAATAATTAAACATAAATCAGTGTCAGTGTCCTTTTATGGTTTTAAATGCCTCAATTAAAGAAGGATTAAAAAATACCGTATCTTTTGCATAATTATGGGAGGTTTTCTTCAATTTAGTGATTAAACACAAATATTTTAATACGCCTTTAATATTTTTTAATTCTTAAATTAATGCATCTCCTTTTCTGTTTTTTAATTCTTAAATTAAAGAAGGGTTAAAAATAACTGTCTCTCGGCTGTAACGGCTGTCTTTGCAGCAAGATGGTCAAATACCCACGCATAGAGCTCCTCACGGAAACATGACCCCACGGCTGTAATACCTGTTTCAGACGCTAACTGTGTGCGTGTGTGTGTGTGTGTGTGTGTGTGTGTGTGTGTGTGTGTGTGTGTGTGTGTGTGTGTGTGTGTGTGTGTGTGTGTGACCTGCGCAGCGGGGGTGTCACACCGGATGGTCTTTTATAACATAGTAGAGAAGCTTGAATCTTTGGTTGAAGCTTGAATGTTTTATTACATCCGATTTCCTGATGACGGGGTCGTTCGCTGGGCTTGTTTGAAGACGGAAAAACAAAGCTTATTCTACGGGTCTTTTTACAAGGTGTCTGGCCTGGAGGGACGTGATCGAAGTCCGAAAAAACTTGGCCCCTCTTTTTACTTAAAAAAACAAACAAACAAAACAAACAAACAAACAAACAAAAAAACTCTGCCGTAGCTCCTCCCCCGCATGCACGGGGATTTCTGTAAAAAAACCAGCGGACCACATCAAAACAAAAGATTAATATTTATGTTCACTAAAACATATAAAAATGAAAAAGGACTATCCGGTTCATCATTCTGAAGAGATCCGCCTTAAAAGATGAGTGATGAGGGTTTAATGAGGGATATGTATTAGAGTCCGGCAAATCCGGGGAGTTTTGGAGGACCGGAGCGTTTACGCAGGGCTCTGCGCGATCAACACGGATCTAAAATTCGTATGAAGCATATCAGAGATTTCCTGTCGGGGGAAGATGCATACACATTACACAAACCTGCCAGGACGCATTTTCCAAGAAATAGAGTATTTGTCACAAACCCGCTTAACCAATTTCAGGCGGATTTATGCGACATGCAGGGGTTATCAGATTTTAACGACGGGTACAAGTACCTGCTGACCGTTATCGATATCTTCTCAAAAAAAAGCGTATGCCAGAGCCCTGAAGTCAAAGCAAGGGCGCGAGGTCTCACAGGCCTTTGCCTCGCTCTTAAAGCACAGCTGCAGACTGATGCTGGGAAAGAGTTTTTTAACAAACCGTTCAAAGATTTAATGAAAAAACACCGGATTCTACATTTTGCCACGGCCAGTGATCTGAAAGCCTCGGTTGTCGAGAGGTTTAATCGCACGCTAAAGACAAGAATGTGGAGATATTTTACTGCTAAAAACACACGAAGATACATCGACGTCCTGCCGTCTTTACTCACGGCTTATAACGAGAGTTATCATAAAAGCATTAAGATGAGACCGAATGAGGTTAATGCTCGAAAGGTGGATCAAGTGTTTCAAAATTTGTACGGGGCATCCACCCTACGCAGGAGGCCTGCAAAGTTTAAATATAAGGTCGGAGATATAGTCAGGGTCTCCAAGCTCAGGGGAGTTTTTGATAAAAAATATGAACAAAGTTTTACGGCTGAAATGTTCACGGTGTCAGAATGTATACAACGTGCGCCACCCGTTTATACGAGGGCTGTCAATAAAGTTACGGTCCTTTTTATTTTTTTCAAAAACTATATGGATTTCATTCATATGTTTTTACGTCAGACATGCTTGAACCCTCGTGCGCATGCGTGAGTTTTTCCACGCCTGTCGGTGACGTCATTCGCCTGTGAGCACTCCTTGTGGGAGGAGTCGTCCAGCCCCTCGTCGGAATTCCTTTGTCTGAGAAGTTGCTGAGAGACTGGCGCTTTGTTTGATCAAAAATTTTTTCTAAACCTGTGAGACACATCGAAGTGGACACGGTTCGAAAAATTAAGCTGGTTTTCAGTGAAAATTTTAACGGCTGATGAGAGATTTTGAGGTGATTCTGTCGCTTTAAGGACTTTTCACGGTGCGAGACGTCGCGCAGCGCTCTCAGCCGCCGTCATCAGCCTGTTCAAGCTGAAAACCTCCACATTTCAGGCTCTATTGATCCAGGACGTCGTGAGAGAACAGAGAAGTTTCAGAAGAAGTCGGTTTCAGCATTTTATCCGGATATTCCACTGTTAAAGGAGATTTTTTTAATGAAAGACGTGCGGACGGGTCCGCGCGTCGGGACGCAGCCGCCGCGACGCTCCGCCACAGGAAAAACACCTCTGTTGAAAGCCTTAAGGACAAGTTGGAACATGTCCTGCCTGTTAAACAATTTCTCATATACTCACTCCACTGAAAGCCATCAAAAGCCGCCTGGATTTTACAAATGGTTATCAACACGGAGGTGTTTTTCCTGTGCCGCCGCACCGCGTCGGCTGCGTCCCGACGCGCGGATCCGTCCGCACGTCTTTCATTAAAAAAATCTCCTTTAACAGTGGAATATCCGGATAAAATGCTGAAACCGACTTCTTCTGAAACTTCTCTGTTCTCTCACGACGTCCTGGATCAATAGAGCCTGAAATGTGGAGGTTTTCAGCTTGAACAGGCTGATGACGCCGCCTGAGAGCGCTGCACGACGTCTCGCACTGTGAAAAGTCCTTAAAGCGACAGAATCACCTCAAAATCTCTCATCAGCTGTTAAAATTTTCACTGAAAACCAGCTTAATTTTTTGAACCGTGTCCACTTCGATGTGTCTCACAGGTTTAGAAAAAATTTTGATCAAACAACGCGCCAGTCTCTCAGCAACTTCTCAGACAAAGGAATTCCGACGAGGGGCTGGACGACTCCTCCCACAAGGAGTGCTCACAGGCGAATGACGTCACCGACAGGCGTGGAAAAACTCACGCATGCGCACAAGGGTTCAAGCATGTCTGACGTAAAAACATATGAATGAAATCCATATAGTTTTTGAAAAAAATAAAAAGGACCTATACTTTACGGACAGCCCTCGTAAATTGAAAGATTATGACGGCGAGATCATTGAAGGTTCATTCTATGAACCAGAATTGCAGAAGGTTAAAATAGCAAAAGACAGACCGTATCAGGTTCAAGAAATTATTCGTGAACGTTTTACCAAGGGGAAGAAATTTGTATTTGTGAGATGGAAAAATTGGCCCAAGAAATTTAACTCCTGGGTTCCTGCGGACCAACTGATGGCCGTATAAATATGAGAACATCTATCTTCGACCGACATATGAGAAATGGATCGGGATCTGAAACACAGATTTTATATGACTCTGCCTTCAAACGCCAGCCTAAAAGTATTCCCGGACAACACAATTTCATGCTACCAGGTGGACTTGGCTCGACACCTGGATCTAGAGGGTGACTGGGATGTGGCGCTGACGGAAATTTCTTATCCGCACACCTGGTTAAATATCCTGGAAAAGCCTTGCTGTACGTTTCAGGTGAAGAAAATTACGGGCAAGAACAAACTCGCCGTTCACTCGCAATTTTTTGACACGGGATATTACGATAACTTTGAGGTTATTGCAGCGCGGATAAACCCTCGTTTGAAGACTATAGATCCGAAGCTGACATTAAAATATGACGATATCCAGAAAAAGTTTCTGTGGGAAGGAGACGGTACCTGCTGGGGATACAGCCTAATCAATGGCTGAGATGCGGACCCGGGGTCACGAGCTCTCCCCGCTACCCCGATATAAAAGTGGGCATGTATCACCTGTTCTGTTATACAGACATTGTACAGCCTCAGGAGGTGGGCGACGCTTTTGCTCCTCTCCTCCGAGCGTTCGAAATTGGAGGTCATTTCGGGGAAATAATTACAAAGAAATTCAACCCCGCTTATTACATCCCGGTCTCCAAAAGACATATTGAGACGATACGCATCGAAATCAAAAGCGATCAAGATCGACCGGTGAATTTCAGATATGGTAAAGTGGTTGTGACATTACATTTTAAACCGGCGGGATAAAAAAATGGCCGGGGCAGCGCACAAAGCCGACATTTATAGATTTGTGCCTTACTATGAAAATCAAGTCGGGAACGGCCTTCACGGCTTCCACGGCGCTCCTGTTATGTACGGGCGCGGGCTCGGGAACATATTTTCGAAAATGTTCAAATTTGTGTCGCCGCTGATTAAACAAGGATACACGATCGCCAAACCTCACCTGAAAAACACCGCTCGAAGCATCGCTTCCGACGTAGTGAGCCGCGTTGTTGAGAGGGCCGGACGGAGTCAGGAACCCGAGCAGCAGCGGGGGTCCGGGATCATGTTGCTCTCAAGAAGGCCCCGGAAACGCCCCCCGGGGAAACGGATCAAAACGGTTAAAAAGTGAAAGACCCCCGGAAAAAGCAGAACAGTTCGAAGGAAGCATAAGAAGAGGAGGTCTTAAACAATGTCTCTTTTGCGAAATAATTCCCCCGAATGCACCATGAGCGAATTGGATTTATTCGCCGTCCCCGGGACCCAGCTGTCCATCGAGCAAAGCCAATACGTTGAGGTCAGCCCGTTATCAGCCCTGATGGACACGGGCCCTATCGAGTTTTTTATCCCCGGAGACGGTGAGAGGTATTTAGACCTCAATAATACGCTGCTTTATCTGCGATTGAAATTTACAAACGCCGACGGGACTGACCTGGCTAATGACGCCCGCGTGGGCGTAATAAATTACCCTCTCAATACGATTTTCTTGCAAGTCGACGTGACTCTGGGTGACCGGCTGATTTCCCAGTCCAGCGCGACGCACCCGTACAGGGCGATGATTGAGACGCTGCTGAACTTTTTGCCCGCTTCATTGAAATTGCAGTTCACGGGCGGTTTGTTTTACAAGGACACCCCGGGTCAGCACAATTCGACCGCTGTGGATGACGCGGGCCCGAATAAAGGCCTTGTGAGCAGAGCGCGCTTTAGCGCCGAATCGCGTGAATTTCAAGTTCAGGGCCCGCTGCACGCGGACATATTTTTCTGCGAGAGGCTTCTTCTGAATAATGTTGATCTAAGAGTTAAATTAATTCGAGCCAGCGATGCTTTCTGCCTGATAGGGCTGGCGGCCTCCACTTTCAAGCTGAAAATTCTGGGCGCGTCCCTATTCGTTAAGAAAGTCACCGTATCCCCTGCAGTGAGATTGGGTCACTCCGCAGCTCTCATGAAAGGGAACGCCATGTACCCGTTATCACGAATCAACGTTAAGACTTACGTGATCCCCAGCCATTCCAGGATATGCAACCAGGAGAACCTGTTTTTAGGAACCATGCCCAAATATGTGGTTCTGGGTATGGTGAATCACAACGCATTCAGCGGGAGAAGAGATCTGTCCCCGTTTGAATTTGCACACTATGACCTGGAGTACCTCGCACTCAGTCAAAACGGGAGACAGCTGCCAGCTAAAGCTTTCCAGCCTGAATTTAACAACGAACTCTCTGTCAGGGAGTTTTACAATCTCTACATGGCAACCGGGCGATACCTCAAGGACCTGCCTCTCTGTATAGACCGGGAGGATTTTGCACACGGCTATGCGCTGTACGTCTTCAATTTAAACCCGGAGGAGGACAGCGGCGCTCTGAGCCCCGTCTCCACAGGGACCCTGCGACTTGAGATGAGATTCAGAGTCACGACTCCGCATACCACCACGCTGATAGTGTACGCGTGTTACGATTCTCTCCTGGAGATTAATTCCAAGCGACAGGTCCTTGTGGATTTTTACTGATGAACACCCTGGAATTGGACGCTGTTATGAGGGGCTTAATAGGAGACCTGTTCGCCTGTGTTTTCGCGTCTGACGAGTTATTCCGGATCAAGCCGGACCCTCCCGTATATTTCATTGTAAACACCCACCCTAGACATTTACCGGGGGAACACTGGTTAGCGCTCACCGTTGAAAAAAATGGTCGAGCCACATTTTTTGACTCGTTCGGCCTCAGCCCGGACTTTGAATACTACCCTAAAAGCATCCTGCGATATCTGGAGAATCTCCCAGATGTTAAAAACATTCTGTATCACAACAAACAGCTTCAGCACGAGTTATCGGATGTATGTGGACAACACTGCTTGTATTATCTGTATAACAGAGCCACTGGGAAGTCGTACCAGGACGTGGTGTCTTTATACACCGAAAATACAATCGCGAACGATGATTTGGTTTCTGATTTTGTGAAAAGATATCGTTATTGCCTTAAGAAAAGCTGCAATACCTCCTGTAACCAGCTAGCAGGGCCTTTGCATGAGTTTAAATATTGTCACGGCTTGTGTTAACCGGCGTTCCTATTATTTTATGTTTTTCCGTGTGAAAATGTAACCCCCGTCTTAGAACGCTCTCCCGATTATACCTTTAAAGTTTTATCCCGTTTGCATAATTTAATACCCTGTTATTAAGCGTAGAAAGAAGCGTTGACCTTTGACCTCTGATTTTTTATGTGTGTTTTTTCGCCTGAAAACGGGATGGATATGTAAGAGCGGCCTCCCGATCATACCTTTAAAGTTTTATCGCGTTTGCAGCCTTTAAACCCCCGTTATTAAGCGTAGAAAGAAATGTTGACCTTTGACCTTTGATTTTTTATGTGTGTTTTTTTGCCTGAAAACGGGATGGATGTGTAAGAGCGGCCTCCCGATCATACCTTTAAAGTTTTATTGCGTTTGCAGCCTTTAAACCCCCGTTATTAAGCGTAGAAAGAAATGTTGACCTTTGACCTTTGATTTTTTATGTGTGTTTTTTCACCTGAAAACAGGATGGATATGTAAGAGCGGCCTCCTGATCATACCTTTAAAGTTTTATCGCGTTTGCAGCCTTTAAACCCCCGTTATTAAGCGTAGAAAGAAGCTTTGACCTTTGATTTTTTATGTTTTTTGTGAAAAATGTTCCAGATGTGTAGAAAACGCACCCCCGATCATACCTTTAATGTTGTTCATTTTTTGCATCGTTGTTATTAAGTAGAGAAGTGTTGAAAGTTGTTTTTTAAACCATATGCCGAATAAAAGTGATGAAGGCGGGAGATGAGTTTCAGTCGGTGTTTTATTAGTAACAATATACAAAAACGTGTCTGACTGCGATGTATTTAAAAAATCTTGATCATAATATCCAGTCAGTTTTTAATTCGACACCCTCCTTTTATGGTGAGAAACCTTCCCAGCGTTGGAAGTCTTTTTTTTTTCTTAAGTTTCTTCCTGGGCTGCGAATCGGTTAAAAGAAGGGTTTCATCCGGCGAGCTGCTCCGTCCTTTTTTAAGCTTCTGAAACTGCTCGCGGGCTTGCGGGTTTGATACGCACGCCACCGGAATGTTCCACTCCTGTAAAATATTGAGGAACTTCAACCAGCCTGTAGGGGGGCTTGATTTCTTGAACGAGGATCCGAGATGTTTCATAAGATCTATGGCGTGAGACCCCCTCACGACTTTCCCCTTGTAAATAAATTCCCCCGACGGACTCCAGCGCGTATCACCCACCGACAATTTCCTCATAATATATTCAGCGTTTCTACGCTCTCTGGAGGGGATATTCTTCAGGACCTCTGTCACAGTCTCATCCAGCTCCTCCTCCTCCTCCTCCTCCACCCCCTCCTCCTCAGGTTGCTTAGCGACGCGAGTCTCTTGCGGGGGTGAAACGCGTGATTCGAGTTCCCCCTGTTTGATCAGGGTTAAATAGCGCTGCAGCAGAGCCTCATACTTTTAAATTTTTTCATAAGGGGAGTGAGTACGTTCCTCCAGCACGGCCCGCATTCGCGAGTCTAAATCATTTTCCGCCGTTTGTCTGATGTTATTTCCGCTCTGTGGAACGGAATGTCCGAGTTGAAGCATCTGTTGAGGAGTCAGTAAAAACATCTTTTGCGCCGCTTTGGACGTCTTTATCCTCTGGGTACTATTAGACTTGTTATAACGGGCAGGGCCGCGGCGAGCAGAGGCAGGAGAAAGCCGCCCGTCTGAATCAGCGCTCCCCGCTTCCTTTTGTAACTGTTTTTTCTGTCGGCCAGAAGACGTAAAACTCTTTTTCGTTTTTTCAAGGCACGGAATTGAGCGTCGCTCAAGGCGATATTCCCCTTTAATATATTCAAAGCGATCTCGGATAAAGTTTTCAGAAGCTCCGGCCTGCAGGTCCTCAGGCTGTGGTGACGCTCCCTCGCCCCGGCTCTGATTAGCGCTTTAAGAGCGGGGGCGTTCCTTTTTAAAAGAGAGCTCATATCCGTTTATCTTTCTGTAAATAAACTGTGGGCCACTCGTGCGGGAGTAATCCCGATCTCAGTCTGAACTGATCTGGACACTCCTGCGTGCAATCCAGTAATAAATACCCGTAAGGTACGCTCGTAGCATCATCAAGAGCCTCCAAAAAAATTGTTTTCTGCCGGGAAACATTTGCTGAGCCAGAATGTTCATCTGTAACTTGTCTCTGGGGTTTTTAAACAGTACCATATAATTACAATTCAAACTGATGGTTCGACTGTATTTCCCTTTATGAAACACGTTCTGTGTGATCATGATGACGCTCATATTCCGGTGATGTCTGTACTGGGTGAAAATTCTTACAACTTCAGGATGATCCGCTGCTTGAAAGATGAGATCGTCCAAAATAACCAGATGCCTCTGACCTTCAGGGAAAAGGCTGTCGTCCAGAAATGAGTCAGGGAGTCCTCTTACAAATTTAATATTTTTATTCTTCAGTTCAGAATACAGAGGTTGTTCAGATGTATACAGCCATACAATGTTGTCAGGCACGTCTCATAGCGTGGCTACAATTTTCCAGCAATGTTTTCACAAACACAGTCTTTCCCGAACCACTCGGTCCAACGATGAGACAGGAGAATGGGAGCTGAAGTCTGGGGTCAATCTCCACCGTATTTCCCGAGTGAGACATGTTTCAAAATCCGAATGGTTCGGTTTCCCCGTCCTTTAAAAGACGCCGCTTGTCATACACCACCCGGAAGGATTTTTGAAATGACACGTTTGTCAAACTGAAACTGCTTTTATGACGTTTAATTCCCTGCTGCGGTGTTTTGATAGATGCAGCGAGGGCGGGGTCTTTTATATAACCCTCGACCAGATCTTTGACGCTGTCAAAGTTTATTTTCTGACAGCTCTCGTGGGTTTGAGTGATCCCCTTCACACGCATGACCGTTTTACCTCGTACAGTTTTATATGCGTAACTTTTAGGCCCCGCTGCTGCAAACTCTGTGATGACGTCACCGTTCAACTCGTCGGTGAGCTGCCCCAGAAAATTACCGGTAGGCAGCGGGGTTTCACCCCGCCTACAAACGTAAATCAGGCTATCGGTATCATAATACAGAATCCTGTCAGGATTTGCCACAGCCTCCATAAAACCGTACAAGGTCAAACGCACGTACACCGTTGTAAACGCTGCGATGAAAATATTGATGGCTTTACCCGGTCGGCTGACGTACCGCGGGCCGTACCTCCATTGAACCATAGCCACCTGACTGCTGAGGAATGTTAGATATGTGACCTCGTACTCTTCAGAAAACAGATACCTGAACAGATCGTCAGCGTTTTTAACGAGCGCGGTCTGCATCAGATTTGACCTCTGGGCGAATTTCCCCCAGAAGGAGTTGAGGCAGATCTTAGCCATCTGTCGTTTTGCTGGATTGTGACTGATTTTTTCTGGGTCTAAACGAATCTTCTGATTCAGCCAGTAGTCCGTGATATATTTTTCTCTGCTCTCGGGGTCTTTATCAAATTCGGGAGGGAACCGGAGGCTTCCTGCTTGTGTTTTAAGAAGGTGTTTATGTACCCCTCAAAGATTTTATCACTTTTTTCCTCAAAATGCCAGACTTCAAAAATCTTAGCTACAACGTAGGCTGTATCCAGAGCTTTGTGGAATTCCGGGGTCGTCCAACTCCCAGACAGAGCTCTCTGCTGCTGACTGTGTGTGCACGCTCCCGCTTGATTATTTTCATCAGCGCAGGTGCAACACAGAGTAAACACCAGTTTACCGTGAAGGAGTTCTGTGTGGGAGGACGGGGAATTTTAGCCCCCGGGGTGGATACACGAGGGCTTTGATGAGCCCGAAATAAGTCCTGGGGTCTCAGAAATTTCTCTCGATAATTTCCGGATGCCCCGTGGGATATGTGAAATTTACGTTAATGTAAGGATACAGCGAGGTCACGTCGACGTAATAGACCCACTCATCTTGCTTAGCCGTGTACCTCAGACGGGACGCGCAAGTCCGACCGCCGTATAAAGCGTCGCGAGGTTCGAGGGGCGGCGGTAACCCCCTGTGGCTGAGGAAACGGCGAACGCTCTCATCCCTCAGCCTCATTTCAAGCCACTGATGTTCCCAAATTACGCTGAGGGTGACGCCCGGCATAGCCCGCAGAAAGGCTATTTTTTTCTGACACGCTGCGTGGAGTTCTCCAAATGAGGTGTTTGTGAGAGGGTTTATTTCGTGCTGTGTAAAACACGTTGCACACCTGCGGTAAAAACACCCGAGAAACTCCCACACTTTTATCCGCCCGTCAATCTGAGCATACCCATCAACATAATAACCTCCTATTTTTTTCTCGCCCCTGTTTAGAGCGTGACCGATGGTAATGTTTTGCGTCTCAGCAACCCATTCTAACCACTGCACGGCCACGTCCGAATATTTTTTATGCTTCGTTCTATAATTGTCGGCGGAGGGGATCGCCAGCGTTTTTGGAGCGAGAAAGTTAGTTTGGAAGACTTTCATACACGCCGAGGCGATTGTAACGCAGGTAAAAGGATCCACGCGTGTTTCAGCGATGAATTCAGCCATAACTTTGGAGCAGGCTGCAGCCAGGATTTTTGTATCGTTATCACAATACATAACGGCCTCAGCTTTAAAATCGAAAATTGCGTTTTTTTTGCTCACGTACCACGCGTTAAATTCCTCTCTTTCTCCCTCTGACATATTTGTGACCCCGTAAGCCGCAGAGTCAGGGTACGGTCCGACATAGTTCAGATTTTTTTCTGAACTGAACAGGTGCGGAAAGTAACCTTTGCGGACGATTTCGTCTTTCAGCCGGATTCCCAGGGCTTTAGGCATCTGAGATAAGCGCATTGTAAGGAAAGATAACAAATCTATATATTTATGTTTAAAGGCAGTGTCTGTCATGAGTAATAGTTTACTCCCGGTCATAATCACAGCGGGGGTTACGCCCTGCTGGACTAAATACTTTAGAAGCAGATAGCCATCAAAACCTTTTGAGTTGTGAGCGATGAACACGTATTCTTTGAATTTTCTCGTTCTAAAATGTTTAAAGAAGCGGGCTACGCAGTCTGTCCCCCATGCGCTCCAAAAATCACCCGTCTTTGTTACAGCGCTGATGTAAAACGGCACGTGTTCCCCGTTATTATCGACATACGTTTCAAAGTCATAAAAAACGTATTTGTATGAATGCGTCGCTTCAGCTTTGACCGGCGTCATATAGCAGAGGTGACCCTCGCCCGGCTCCTGGAGAGCCTCGCCGCATATATGACACCTCTTCTGCTTACACACGTGCGGAGCGCTGTTTTTAGAAAACGCTATGTAATACTCGCGTTTACATCGAGGGCATTTTTTTCTGTTATCACACACATTAACGAACTTACCGGCGGAAGGATGATACTTCGGCTGTTTATGCAGGCTGTAACAGGCGGGCGAGCGACACTTCTTGTTACATTCGTTGCAGAATACCGGGTTATTTTTCTCGTAACACTGCGTGGATTCACAAATTTTACAATATGATGGACAATTATGGGAGGCGGGGTTATTGTACCCCTCAAAGCAAAACTCACATACATATTTCACTCCCAAAAATCTCTTTAAATCGGTGATTCCGTAAAAATGATTATTAAACAGAAAAACGAAAAGAGTTTTCTGCAGCGCCAGTATTCCTGTCTGGAATTTTGTTAGCTTTCTCTCCCCTTCAGCTCTGAAAAACACCACTATTTTACAACCCAGAACGTTTTCAAATTTTCCCACCTGCTCTAAAGATACCGGCGTAGCAGCCGTTAATCCAACGCTAATTTGTAACGCCAGCCCGCACTGCTCCGCCTCGTGCGTAGTCAGATGAGGATTCAATAATTGAACGAGGTTTATCGCGAAACATAAACTGTTGTCAGGATTATACACAATATTAAGGCATTTGGATTTTTTCCTCAGAACCTCGTGATGGAGGAGGTCATCTATTCTGCGCTTCCCCCCGCCGTTCTGGTTGCGGATGACTTGGACCACTAATTCCAGAGACTCGTCGGATAAAACGTTGGAATTCGATTGTATCAATCGTTCTAGCAGATTTTGGAAGCCCGTCACATCGCCCGCGTCGTTATATGAGCTGATCAAAGCGGCCTCATTGTAGACTGAGTCCCCACGAATCTCCATTTGGATAAAGTCCCCGGCCCTGGTGTGTGTTAAAGCCTTTTCGACCGAGTTCTGAAGAGTCCCTACGACGTTACGATAAAATTCCGCGTAGTCGGGAATTTCATCGACGCGGTGGAAATTTAGAGGCTGCCTGATTTCGATATTGTTAAAAGTCTCCTGATGACGTCAGCAGCCCCACCGCCCGTCATGGGAGAATGTCGGCTGGACCCCGGTCGTGCATCATCCCCGCCTTCCATCAAAACAGAGATTACCGTGTTTATCGGGGTTAAATGAGCTCTGTTTAAAATATCTTCTCCGTGCGCATTGGCCGGGGAGGGACTTCTTAAAGGTGAAAAAACGCGTGCGTCGTCCACCGTGGATTGGACGTGAGGATTAACTTCACACGCGAGGAGGTTTACGGCGTTATTTAGAGGAGTCAGACGTACCTGGTTCAACGCAGCGGGACCGGACTCGTCTGGAGGCGGGGTGTGCGGGGGGTCAGGGGGCTCTTCAGTATCAGACTGGACCGTCGAATTTATCGCGTTAATCGCAGAAATGATGTAGGGGTTAATTTCTTTCGATTCTTGTTCAGCCGCCAAATTGTTAAGAGCATCAGTTAGCGGTGTTAAACAAACACGGCTTAAAAGTCTCTCTCCGGACTCGATCTTATTTCGAGGCGGCGAATTTAATGCCTCAGGTAATGGGCCATCTGTTCCAGGAGCGCTCCCTGCTGAGTCGATTATTGAAGCGTTTAAATCCAATACACGTCCGAAGTTATTTTCCCGACCTGAATTCTCTCCTTCCATCTTTTAAAATCTGTGCCAGGATGAATCTACCTCAAGCAAATCAATTAATATACCTCTTCAAAATGAATTAATATACCTCTTCAAAATGAATTCTCCCGTTCCATCGGAATAAGAAAAAAACAGAATACACATTTTCAAAAAAGTTGCGAGATGAGATTAATCCAGCTCAGAATATCTTCGAGCCTTGCGTCTCGGTGGAAAATAGACGGTCTCCCTCCACCGCGTGCTGAAAAAAAAAGAGAAAAACGTTAGTTATTAAATATTTAAAATAAATAAATACAGAAACTCCGACTCCTTACCGTGTAAATCCGTGGATCGTTTTACGGTTCTCTGCCGCCGACCCGCTTCTCCACGGCTGTAACAGAAAAAATCGGGTTATTCCAGAGTTTTAACCGTGATTTAATTTCGGTCGGTGTACTTACATCTGCGTGGTGAAGTCGGGGCTTCCAGCCTTCAAACTTCTTCAGGGGGCTCTGACTTGATTTCTAGAATTAAAATAAATAAATAAATAAAAAGCACCACCCTCGCAAGCAGCTATTCTGTAATATTTCAAATATATTACCGAGGCCGGGTCCGAACGCACTCTGGAGCGTCTGCGTGGTTTTGTCTAAAAAAGACACAGTTTCAGACCGCGTGCATCATTTAAAAACAGTCATTTCTATCAAAAAATATTACTTAAATCACTTACCCTGAAAGCTGATGCGGTTTTCACATCTGCTCGAAGACGAGAAAACTTAATTAAACAACATGGTTTTTCAGGATTTTTTTTTTTTTTTTTACCGCAAATTAATTCTATTTTATACCCATCGCGGGGTCCAGGCGCCTTCACTCTTCACCGGTTGTAGTGGAAATGAGCGGTGACTCCTTCCCACAGGGGGGACGTGATTGAGAAGAAACTTTGTTTTTTCCGCCTTCATCAGCTCGGGCGGCATCTCCAATCAGCGGGTGTCCCGCAGCCCCTGATCGATCACGTCCCTCCAGGCCAGACACCTTGTAAAAAGACCCGTAGAATAAGCTTTGTTTTTCCGTCTTCAAACAAGCCCAGCGAACGACCCCGTCATCAGGAAATCGGATGTAATAAAACATTCAAGCTTCAACCAAAGATTCAAGCTTCTCTACTATGTTATAAAAGGCCATCCGGTGTGACACCCCCACTGCGCAGGTCACACACACACACACACACACACACACACACACACACACACACACACACACACACACACACACACACACACACACACACACACACACACACACACACACACACACACAGTTAGCGTCTGCAACAGGTATTACAACAGGGTCATGTTTCCGTGAGGAGCTCTATGCGTGGGTATTTGACCGTCTTGCTGCAAAGACAGCCGTTACAGCCGAGAGACGGTTATTTTTAACCCTTCTTTAGTTTAAGAATTAAAAAACAGAAAAGGAGACGCATTAATTTAAGAATTAAAAAATATTAAAGGCATATTAAAATATTCATGTTTAATCACTAAATTGAAGAAAACCTCCCATAATTATGCAAAAGATACGGTATTTTTTAATCCTTCTTTAATTGAGGCATTAAAAACCATAAAAGGACGCGCTTTAATTTAAGAATTAACAAATATTAAAGGGGTATTAAATATTAGACACTGATTTATGTTTAATTATTTCAGAATTAGTTAATTCTTTAATACATTAAAAAAGATCTAGGTATTTTTTAATCATTCTTTAACTCATGAAATAAAATGACATTAAAATATTAGACCCGGGTGGGAGGGGAGGTAGGGCTTGGAGGCGGCGCTTGGGGCGGGGTTAGGGGAGGAGCTTGGGGTGGGGCTAGGGGAGGTAGGGGTGGAGCTTGGGGGTGGGGCTAGGGGAGGAGCCAGGGGCGGGGCTAGGGGAGGAGCCAGGGGTGGGCTTGGAGGTGGGACTAGGGGAGGGGTATGGGCGGGGCTTAGGGGCGGGACATAGTGACGTATTCGATTCTGATTGGCTGTGACATCATAAGGGGCGGGATTAGGGGCGGGGCTTAGTGACGTAGTCAATTCTGATTGGCTGACAGGGCCATAAATCAGTTTTTAACATAAGGTCTCTCAGTATTCTCTCTGATGATTAAGAAAAGTAACAGTCGCGTTGCGATTGGGACAGTCAAGCCATTACAGAAAGGACCGCGCACGGCAGCAATCTTCACATCGGAGACAGAAGCACTAGCATTAGCTAAGTTACATGAAAACTCCACATACTTTTTTTGCTCCATTTGCCTACTTTTTTTTTTTTTGTACTACAAACTACTGTTTGGCTGCGCTGGGACAAGACATTGGTAAGTAAAACAATAGTTTTACACTGCGTCGCCTCTCTCTCTCTCTCTCTCTCTCTCTCTGGTTGTGCTGAACCCCCGGTTAGCCAGTTAGCTTAGCGTCATAATGATTTACTCATGCAAGTGCTGTAAATTCGCGGCAGCTTCGTTCGTCATTTGGCCATACACAGAAATGTGGCTAACTTTCGATTTCCGTGTGGCATTACAGAATGCTCTGTCACTTGTAAGATACATGGGCAAAAGTTGGGAGGACATGCTGCACAAAACTGGTACCTCTTGCATCTCTTGCCTATTTTACTTGGAGACAGATTCAAAAATCCACTTAATGATGTAGTTTGGCTGTTGTGTTTAAAGCTGAGAGAAATTGTGGATTTGATATGTGCACCTAAGATTCATTCTAGCCAAGTGGCATATCTAAAGATTCTCATTGAGGAGTACATCCAGCTGAGAACTGCCACATTCCCTGAAAAGGAGCTAAAACCCAAGATCCACTATCTAATACATTACCCAGAACTTATTCTTCGTTTTGGGCCGCTCATTAGGTTGTGGATGTTGTGCTTTGAAAGTAAGCACTGTTACTTTAAGGAGTGTCCAAGGAAACTGCATAACTTTAAAAACCTCAGCAGTACCTTAGCAGAAAGACACCAGTTGTTACAAGCATATTTACTTGCTGGTAGCTTATTTCCACCAACTTCGCAAATAGATCATGCAAGTAAATTTAATGACCAACTGTACCAGAATGGCATCCAGAGAGCTGTCACTCTCAAAGGTTTTCACCCAGAACAAACTATTGAGACACCCTCTGTCACTTTCAAAGGTACTCGGTACAAAAAAGGCATGACAGTTATAGTTGCCTAAAATGACTCTGGGTTTCTATTTGGGAAAATACAGTTAATACTGATAGAGTCAACTGTGCATTTTGTTGTTCAGCTGTATAAGTCTGTACCCGTTGTGGATCTTGGTGTATATTGTATACAAAGCAGCTCAGAAGCACAATATGAATGTTGACTGTAAATGAGCTTGCAGATTATTACCCCCTGTCTGTATACAATCAGTTTGGTCTCAGTCTTATTGCTCTTATTACTTATCTACAATAAGTACCACCTTGATGACAGAGTCTGTATTGTCTGATTCATTTTTGATATTAAGTCTTTCCTTTTTGCAGTATTATTGACATAGATTAATTAAAACGAAATCCATTTATGATATTTGTACACCCCCCCCCCCCCCCCCCCCCACACACACACACACAGTTTTTAAGGGACATTATTTTGTACTATTAAACTGGTCCATACTTTTTCTGTTATTACTTCTGTGTAACGCAGGTCCTGCCAGTCTCCCGTTGAGCCCTTCATTAACACTGCCAGTTGCCTCTTCCAACCCCATATCACCTATCAGTCCCAGTTCTGCCTGGGTGGACAGTTTTGAGGTGCCATGGGACAAAATGAGGCAAAATCTTAAAAGAGCAGTACTCGCTGGTGAGTGGCCGGATTCAGAGGACCGCAGACACTTTATTAGAGTCACCGTGGATGCCATGAAGGAGCACTGCATGAACCCTACTCAAGGTGACTGTGAGGTAGTGGCAAAAGCTATAACTCGAAAATATCCTGAAAGCTTTACAGATAAAAATGAAGAAGGAGAGCTAATTGGATGCAGATATTTCACTCTTCATAATCAGCTCAAGACAAGAGTGGAATATTTAAACCAAGACAACACTCTTTCCCATCTGAGGACGCCTAAGCGCACCCACAGAGGTGATAACGAAGACGACCCCCCCAGCAGTTACTACGTCTGTAAGAGTTGACAGTTATGGGTGTGTTTGTTGGCAACCGGATGACTATCCAGATGGGGAAACATCAGCATCGCTGGAGGAAAAGGAGCTTGAGATGTTAAATGTATTCAGCCAGGAGGGAGTCAAGGGCGCTGAGAGAGTAAGGGTAGAGAATCTTATGGCTATCACTTACGCCAAACAGCGTGAATACGTCAACGCAAAGCCTTCCCCAAGCATTCTGGATGTGGGCAAAGAATGGCCATTTCTCTTTTCACTGAAGTTTTTACTGTCACATTTCACCACTCTCACCAATGTTGATATACTATACTCAAGGCTGAACAGAGATTTGGACGCAAAGGGTAAACAAATCCTAGATTACTTCAGTTGTCAGATTTTGAGGTGGAAGAAGGAAGTAAGAGCTGTTTTGAAGGAAGCCCTGAGGGAGGACCGAGAAGGAACTCATGATCTAGCAGCAATCCTTGTGATGTTGGCACATTTCAAAGAGTGAGAGGAGTCCCTTTTCCTTCTTGCTAATTTAAGTTCAATTACTGAATTTGGTATTTAGCATTTTCTACAATTAAATGTCACAATTGTTGCTGCATAATAATAAAAATAGAAATAGAGTGAAACATTTTTCAACCTATCTAAATCATTTCAAATCTTTTGTGACTTACAGGTGACTACTACACCTGCACACGCAGAGGCCCAGCTGTCTCTCCCCATCACTCCAAGGATCATTATGCTTGGTAAGTTTCATATTCAGTGTCAAGCCATCTTTTGCATTTTACATAAAAAGCAACTATCGACATGTACTTTTTTGGACATTTCTTAATTACTCAACTACTTTCTTTGACTACTACTACTATTAACTCAGTTACTGCCATTTTTATAATGCTATGCTCAAAAGTTTAAATTTAAACATTAAAATAAAACTAAAAAGGGAAATGATAAAAATTCAATTTTAAAAAGTAATGCAATAAAATCTTTCATTTTAACTTAAAACTAATAATGAACTCTAAAATTCAACCATCTGTTGTGTGGGCCGCTGAAGAGGAGGTACTGCTGGCTCACCACCACCAGAGGGCACCCTGCCTGGAGTGCGGGCTCCAGGCACCAGAGGGCGCTGCCGCCTCACAGGAGCAGCCGGGGTGACAGCTGACACTCATCACCTATGACAGCTGTCACCACTCATCGGATCAGCATCGGTATATCAGCAAGACGTCATCTCCACCACTTTGCCGAGATATCGTTCTACCTGGAAGGTAACGTACCTCAGCTGTCTGCTTGACAATATCCTTTGTGACTTTTGTGCATTATCTTTTGGACTGTTTTTCCAACGAGAGGTGGAGGTAGCTTTCCTGCCGTGCTGATTCCTGGGTGCAAACGCATCCTCATTCACTTGCTTTTTGTTCCTCGCCAGCAGTACCAGATCCGACACGCAGAGGCAGTGGCCACCTGGGAGTTCGGGACTTGGCGGCTCCAGTATTCCCGGGGTCTGGTGGCGGAGGAAATCGTGTGGTTCCGGTTCTGCTTTGGACAGGCGTCTCCTATCTTCGAGCCTGCCCACACGACACCTTGTGAATTGACTATTGTCTATTGTTGCAATCTGTTGTATTTGTTGTGCACATTCACAACAGTAAAGTGTTGTTATTTGACCTATTCCATTGTCCGTTCATTTGCGCCCCCTGTTGCGGGTCCGTGTACCTACACTTTCCCAACACCATCATTAATTCAAGAATACTACTCACATAAAGTTGGGCATATTCAGCTTTTACACTAAATCTCAAAAAGCTCCTATACACTTAAAACTTTACCTGTGAACTCAATGTGACCCTCTCTAAACTTGTCATACATCTATAAAATGTTTCAGTACTTTTGTAAAACTTGCTGTTTTATAACAAGGAGCTAAGCAGATGATGAATACCATGTCAGGCTATTGGAAACCAATTACGTACGCGTGGTGTGCAGTCTTGAATACCTGCGGTGGTACCTGACCACACCAACAGGCACAGACATAATTTTGCCTGGGTCAAGGAGCATACCCACTGGTCTCTCGTCCAGTGGGGCTCAGTGCTGTTCTCTGTTGAAAGGCAATTTATGCTAAGCAGAAATATTTTATTATTATTATTATTAAATAAATTATTATTATTTATTAGTATTTAAGTCTGTAATTGTGATCGTCACTGAGTTTTTAAAATGTCTATTGCAAAGTGTTCTCTTTTTTTACGACATCGTGCAAGTTTTATAAGCCCGCGGCGGTCAGCGGACACTGATCTCTGTGTGTTACAGATACAAATCAGTTTCCTCTGATCCACGGAGTTTTGAGGAAAAAATCCCTCTCAAAGCCTGGCTGTTGTGACAGCTGTCGTAAAGCAGGACTGGTTGGTTGCTGCGGTGACGCTGTGTGGCTCCTGTGTGAAGGTTAAGCTAAATGTAGCATGTGGACATCGCAAACCTTTAGAGCTCTTAAGTTTTTAAAAGAAGAATTGTGCAGCATGTCTGTGTCACGGACCAACATCAGACAGAGAGAAGACAGCGAGAAACACGGTTTGAAAAAGTCTGATAAGGACAAGAATCTGTGGAATTGTTGCTGACTTCATGAACACACCTGAACGTAACAATTTTTCTCTTTCTGTAAAATAAACATTGTGCTGTTCAAGGAGGATTTTAGAAAAGATTATGTGACTTTTTTCAGTAATCTGGACTTTCTTTCATTGGAAAAATGACTGTGGCTTTGAATGGATTTACATGAATTTACACACGAATATAAATGAGTTTTATTAATGTAGACTTTTTTTCATGGGAAAAAAGACATTGTGGATTTACAGGAATTTACAAGAATGTGATTTTTTTTTTTTTTTTTTTTTTTTACTATAAGGTATGTTATTGATATTTTACCCTGATTTTCAAAATATTCTACAATCTTTAGCTGTGGTTTTTGAAATGCTGTAACAGTCTTTTCAGTCTTCATCAGCGGTGGGCACAGATAACCAAAAAATTAACTTCGATAATCAGATAACTGAAAAGTTATCTTCGATAAAGATAAAACAATAAACCACCCAAAAATTTATCGGAAGTTACAGATAACCGATAACAGATAAATTCTAATATCTCTGGCACATTTAAAACTACTAGTAAAACAAATTTAATAGCCTCTAATAATATTAAAAATAACAACAGACCCAAACAATAAGACCATACTTTTTTCTTTCAACAGTCTGCTTCTGCTGGAAGCTCTACAGTGCTCCGAGCACAGACAGAGACACCCCGAGACGCAAACAATGAGACCACACTTTTTTCTTTCAACATTTGGGCCCTGCTGGAAGCTCTTGTTTATTACAACCCACCCAGCACAGAGACACTCTGAGAGCAGCTGTAAAGCCAACCCTGTATCAATTATAAAGGTCTGGTCATGCGGAGGTCTTGAAAAATAAAGTCATATTGACTTATGGTTTTGATTTATAAATAACATTAATACCGATAAAATAACTCCATTAATGTCAATTCTGTCATTTGTACAAAGTTAAAATATAACATATACCTTTTAATGTTGAATAATGCACTAATTCTGGGGTTTTGTAACAAAGAGACAGATCGCAAAGGATTCTGGGTAAAGGTGCCTGCTAAACACTGATTGGTTCAGTCATTCATTATGTAAACCAACACGTTAATGTGACGTCTGTTGTGTGTTGGTGTTTAAATGTGCCTTTGTAAAATATTTTTAATAATTTTTTTATTTATAAAAACAAGCATTTTTACGGAGCTCTGGAAGTGTCATCGCAAATTTTTTTGCATGGTTTTTTTTTTGCATTCTTTTTTTTTTTCATTTTTTTGCATTGTCTCTTTACAACATTCATTTGATGTTGTAAAACATACTTTACGCTGTGCGAGATGATTTTTCATGCAGGAATTTTTTGGACCAAGTTTCAGGTTAATTGTGCGTCCTGCATCGTGTAGTGTTCATGGAGTATCAAGCTGCGGTCAACATCTGATGACCACCTCCTGATCGCCGATCGTATGGTCGAATGAGAATCAAACCTGTTTGATATATTATTGTGGTCGGCCGTCGTGAGGTTATCCTGCTGCTGAAAGCTACAAGCAGCATCCAACCGTTCGCACTGTACCTGTGCAAACTTTGCAGAGCTGTCTTGTAATAATGTTATTATTATTATTATTATTATGCAGTTGTTTTGTTTTAAACTTCATTTGTAAAAAAAAAAAGCCAAAAATCTGATTTGACAATCATCTTTCTTTCTTTCTTTCTTTCTTTAATATTTATTTCATTCATTTAAAAGAAAAAAAAAACAGAAAAAACAGAAATAAAGCATCACAATCACCAGAATGAAAAGGAGCAGAGAGAAGAACAAGTCTTATATCTGACATAACCGGGGTCAAAATAAATAGAACACTGCCATCTACTGGTCCCTAGACACTGCCATGAACACTACTGGCCAGTAGATGCTAGATGGCAGTAGAGGCTTTCAAAACAAATTCTAGATAATCCCTGTCTGTTCACATTTAAAATGCGTGGAATTTAACAAATACAATTAAAAAAAATCTATGTCTATAAACGCAGAGAATATATACAAGAGAATTTTAGGCACTAGAGTTTAATGCTGTTGTCCTTGGAGCCTGACGTGACGTACTGAGGTTACATCATCCTACCCATAATGCACTGCGGGACAGAGCATGTGCTCACAAAACCTTAAAAATGAATGAATGAATGAATGAATGAAAACTGTTTATTTCGAACATTTGATACAACAACAATTACAAGATAGATCAGTAAAGACAACAACAAAAAAGTTCCTACTGTGTACCCAACATGTCCGAAAAGGGGTAGGGTGAAGCATCAGCTTATTTATCCCTACCCCTTCTTCCCCACAACCAGTAATACCCTTTGCCACATATACACATAGATTCCTACACACCTAAACCGATATCAATATATATATATATATACATATACATACTCAAATATGTTTGAGTAAAATTAACACATTACTTTAAAACTAAAACATATATCTGATATTTTTACTTTATACAACTTCAGACATGACAGTAATTTTAAATAACTTGTCCAAAATTAGTTTGGTTAAAATTTGAACCATAAGTTAAAGATGTATGCCTCTGGATGACTTGGGTCATATTGCCAGCATATCAGTATGGTGTTAAAGGAAATGTTTTTTTTCTTTTTGGGGCTGTTTGTCCTTTCTCTGCAGAGAATTGAGCTGCTTTTTATGCAAGCAGTTCTCTTCTGTTTGCAAAGGTTAGAACTGTGCATCTGCTACAGAACGTCTAACAGATGGATGCTGAACTAATTTCAAAAATGCTTGTCGCTGTTCAGCTTTATTTATTGGTTCAAAAGTTATTGGACAAAAATTCATTGGAAGATAATTAGTCTGATGATGGTCTTTAAAGTTATCTTAAAAGATAATCCAATAATGAAAATGCTTTCTTCGATAATTATCTGTTATTGGATTATCGGAACTGTGCCCACCACTGGTCTTCATGAATTTCATGTTGTTTAATTGTTCTGAGTCAATGCCATCATTTGGTCCTACTTCCACATCATATTCTGTTATTTCAACATGATCATTGACGGTTCAAATGAAAGGTTGAATCCAGGGTTATTTAAATATGCACTAATTTTGAGATTTTTTTGTTGTTCCAGGAGATGCTGAAAATGTATCATTAGATAGAAAATTTATTTGGTTTCTGAACAGTGAATGAAGTGAAGAATCATAGGATGAAGAAATAGTTTAACTGACAGATTGAAATGCAAAAGCAAATAAACAATTCAAGGATTGTTAAAAATTACTAGAGCACATAAATAGTGAAGACTCCTTACAACTTGAGAACAATGAAATTTAAGAATACAAAAAAGTTAAAGGGGCACAGAGCAATTTTTTTTTATTATTATTTTTTTTTTTTTTTTGCACGTGGAAAATCAGGGGATGCAAAGCATTTCGGTTAGGGAATATGAGTATGGCTGATGTTGTCCAACCTCCTAACTGTTATATTAATCTTCATAGGTTTCTTTGTCAAGATTAATTCAGATTCCACCAAGTGCCGGGCCAAGGAGCTGACAAGCTGGAAGTCCGGGAAAGTGGTGAAGCGAAAGATTTCCTACACGAATCCCCATGTCGTTTCCTTCATTACAGACTTCACTGAGTTCAGTTGGCAAACTGAGTAGATGTTCAGACATTAGTCTGCTTTGAAAGTTACGAATGATTTGTTTAAACCTTGTTCCCT
Source organism: Thalassophryne amazonica (assembly GCF_902500255.1). Classification (NCBI taxonomy): domain Eukaryota; kingdom Metazoa; phylum Chordata; class Actinopteri; order Batrachoidiformes; family Batrachoididae; genus Thalassophryne; species Thalassophryne amazonica. The sequence goes on along the minus strand of NC_047103.1, from coordinate 99,873,653 downwards.
TTTAGGACAAAGATTTGCACGTTTTATTTTCTGTATAGGTCATTCCATAGTATTTGAAGCCAATGATTATTCTGCACCTCTGAACATAATATCCTTTTCAAAATTGAATTTTGTTAACTTATTTCTATGTATTTATTCATTATCATACAAAGAGATATGATGGCCAGACCAGGCATTGTTATTTGTCAAAACAATAACAGATTGGTCAGAGCTTGCAGGATCTAAAGGAACTTGTTTTCTGTTTAATACATGATTGTTAGGAATGGTCCGGATGTAACTGATGGTGTCCCTCACAGTTATATCTAACAACTGACTATAAACTCCCGCTACTACAACCATACTGTTTTCTAAAATCTGATGCTGCATCAATAAATTTCCAATTCCACAAAACCTTGAAAATATTGTGAAAGTGCAAAACTTATTGTGGCAGATAGAATTTAAGTTAGTGGACAAACTTGGTGTCACTTTTTCATCAATCTTTTTCGTAACTGCCAAAATAAACATCAAAGTTACAGTCTCGTAAAGTTTTGTACAGCTTCCTGAGTGGCAGTTATCAGCGAGACTGGACGCATACACAGACAGTTAAAATGTATTTATTCATTTGACAAGGGACAATGCACAATAATCAACATTGTACAATGTAAATGTGCCTGAATTAGCTAAATTAAGCTCATTTTTGCTTGAGAATTTAAAGAATGACTGTGTTCCCTTTAAATAAAGAAGTGCACCTTAATAGTAGAGAACTGTACTCTTATAATTTCCCCCGACATCAATCATTTTAGTTTCAAGTTAACAGCTTGCACTCTTTTGGTCTGTTAAAATGGCAGGACAAACACTTTGGGGCACCACTCACATCTGGACCAGAAGTGAATTGCAAGTTAAACAAGCAGTCAATCTACAATACATCAGCAATATTGCTTCTGACCAGATAAACATCGAACACTTTGGCTATATATACTGTGGAACAACCCATATTGTTGCACTGGTTATGGTTTTAGCCATGATATTTGGCAGATGTGTGTATTATTTCCTACTTCTTCCGAACTGCTTTCTGTGGTGTGGCTCCAGTCACACAAGATGTTACGGATGTAACACTATAATCATACTCTGATTTTGTTCAGTTTGTAAGATGGCTTGGTTTGGTTAATTTTCAGTAAAAATTAAAAGGTTAACACCACCAAAGCCTATCCTATCCACTATTAAGACCTAAACTTGGTCTAACCAGTTGGAGAAATAAATTCCGTCTTAACAAGCCTTGTAGTAACATTAAAAATAATATTTTCTGTTGATTGAAGTGATAAGTTTTGATAAAAAATGATACAAACGGGATCTGTTATTTATCTGATATTTGAAGCTGATATCCCCACAGTGTGTTTTCCCCCAGTATTGGCACTAGTTTTTACTGTTTCTTGTTCTGTTTAGTTGTTGTTAACTAAGTGGTTACTAAAAAAACAAGCTTTGTGAATGCTACTGAGATCACAGTATTTTTGTGACAAAAACATTGTAAATATAAATAATCACAGTATTTAATTTTTTTCTTTTACAGTTATACGCATAGTACTGTAAATGCAACTAATAATCACAGTATTTAATGCTTTGTTCTTTTACAGTTATACACATAGTACTCTAAATACAACTAATAATCACAGTATTAAATGTTTTTTTCTTTTACAGTTATATGAGGTCTGTCTATAAAGTATCGTACCTTTTTTTTTTTTTAAACTATATGGATTTGATTCATATGTTTTCACGTCAGACAAGCTTGAACCCCCGTGCGCATGCGTGAGTTTTTCCACGTCTGTCGGTGACGTCATTCGCCTGTGAGCACGCCTTGTGGAAGGAGTGGCCCCACCCCGTCATCGGATTTTCATTGTCTGGAAATGGCGGAATGATTTGGGTTTTTTTTCCATCAGAATTTTTTCAGAAGCTGTTAGAGACTGGCACCTGGAAACCATTTGAAAAATTTATCTGGCTTTCGGTGAAAATTTTACGGGCTTCACAGAGAATAAGGACTATTACTACAGCTTTAAGGACGGCCCACAATGGCGCTCGGCACGCCGCTTGGCGCGGCGCGCTCCGAGCTGCGACGACAGGCACGAACCACCGGATTATTTCTAAACGGATGGCTGTGTGGAGCTGGGACCGTCGTGTACACTTTCTCTGGTTATCACAAGAGCTGGAAATCAACCATTTTCCGGCAGATTTCACTTTTAACAAGAGATTTTGTCGTGGAAAGCCACGCGGAGGCTTTGTGCGTCACGACCGATTCGCTGTTCGAGCGAGACAAAGAACGCCTCCGTTTCGGCGTGTCAGAGGACAAGTTCGGACATGCCCAGCTCTCCACAATTTCTCTTATAACTCACTCGACTGGTAAGCATTGAAAGCTGAGAAAGGCATGTCGCAACTTGTCCTCTAACATGCCGAAACGGAGGCGTTCTTTGTCTCGCTCGAACAGCGAATCGGTCGTGACGCACAAAGCCTCCGCGCGGCTTTCCACGACAAAATCTCTTGTTAAAAGTGAAATCTGCCGGAAAATGGTTGATGTCCAGCTCTTGTGATAACCAGAAAAAGTGCACACGACGGTCCCAGCTCAACACAGCCATCCGTTTAGAAATAATCCGGTGGTTCGTGCCTGTCGTCGCGGCTCGGAGCGCGGCGCACCGAGCGCCATTGTGGGCCGTCCTTAAAGCTGTAGTAATAGTCCTTATTCTCTGTGAAGCCCGTAAAATTTTCACCGAAAGCCAGATAAATTTTTCAAATGGTTTCCAGGTGCCAGTCTCTAACAGCTTCTGAAAAAATTCTGATGGAAAAAAACCCCAAATCATTCCGCCATTTCCAGACAATGAAAATCCGATGACGGAGCGGGACCACTCCTTCCACAAGGTGTGCTCACAGGCGAATGACGTCACCGACAGGCGTGGAAAAACTCACGCATGCACACGAGGGTTCAAGCTTGTCTGACGTGAAAACACATGAATCAAATCCATATAGTTTAAAAAAAAAAAAAAGGTACGATACTTTATGGACAGACCTCGTACACATAGTACTGTAAATGCAACTAATAATCACATTTTGTTGTTTTTTGTTTACAGTACATGGAGAAAATACTGTAAATTGAAAGTACAGTACCCTTTTCTGTAAAACATATTTACATGTTTCGTACAGTTTCATTGGTTAATTTTTGCCAAGTAGTTACTGTAAATTTTACAGCAAATTTTTTACAGTGTGTACATACAGCCAAAAGGCTTAAAGCCAGACAAGTCAGGTGGGCGATTTTTTTTTCAGTCCATTCAACTTTATTCTGTCCTACTGTCTAGGGTTTAAGAATGGGAAACCCGATACATTGTCATACAAATTTGACCCCGTCAGCTCATCTTCTGAGCCCTCCATGGTGTTACCTGCACTTGTTTCGTGTTGGCATTGACCTGAGATACTGAGACTAAGGTTAAGGCAGCCTCCAAGGGTCAACCCATACCTCGGGAGTGTCCATCCGGGAAAACGTCTAGTTCTTGATTGTGTGAGGGTGAAGGTGATCCAATAGGCCCATAACAGCCCATTTTCATTCCATCTGGGAATAAAGAAAATTACTTTTGTAATCCGCCAACGAGTTTGGTAGCCTCACATGCTGGCGGACATTACTAACTACGTTAACGCTTGTCAGGATTGTGCTATGCACAAATCTTCCCTACAGAGTCCACAAGGGAAGTTACTCCTACTCCTGGGTCCTAAACATCCCTGGTTGCGCATCTCATTTGATTTTGTTTCCGGTCTCCCATAATCTAATGGGTATACTGTTGTCTGTTGTTGATCATATTTCAAAGATGTGTTACTTTGCATTGGTGGGACAAAGTCACTGTCAAGTCATTCTGAAGTCATCAATCTGCAAGTCCCAAGTCAAGTATCAAGTCAGCTTGCAAACAATTGGTGGTCATTATGACTTGAGACTTGACTTTGGACTTTCTGAATCATGATTGAGAGTGACTTGATGGTGACATTGTCCCACCTCTGTCATTTTGTTCCTCTCCCCAAGCTTCCCCCAGCCAAGGAAACAGCTGAGGTCATGTTGTCTAATGTCTATAAACTAGTTACAAACACAGCAATGTAGTGTATTCTATCAGATGTCAGAGAGAAAACTGACCCACCTTTCGTCAAAAAAGTGACAGCTGCCAATCAAAATCGATTACGTCACTAAGCCCCGCCCCCTCTATGACGTCACAGCCAATCAGAATCGATGATGTCACTATGTCCCGCCCCTACGCTCCTCCCCTAGTCCCGCCTCCAAGCCCCGCCCCTTATGACATCACAGCCAATCATAATCGATGATGTCACTATGCCCCGCCCCTAAGCCCCGCCCCTAGTCCCACCTCCGAGCCCCCGCCCCTTATGACGTCACATCCAATCAGAGTCGATGACGTCAGTATGTCCCGCCCCTAAGCCCCACCCCCGGCTCCTCCCCTAGTTCCGCCCCTGGCTCCTCCCCTAGCCCCACCCCCCCAAGCTCCTCCCCTAACCCCGGCCAAGCACCGCCTCCAAGCCTTACCTCCCCTCCCACCCAGGGTCTAATATTTTAATGTCATTTTATTTCATGAATTAAAGAACGATTAAAAATACCTAGATCTTTTTAATGTATTAAAGAATTAACTAATTCTGAAATAATTAAACATAAATCAGTGTCTATTATTTAATGCCCCTTTAATATTTTTAATTCTTAAATTATTACGTTTCCTTTTCTGTTTTTTAATTCGTAAATTAAAGAAGGGGGTACAAATAGCCGTCTCTCGGCTGTAAGTCTTTGCAGCAAGACGGTCAAATACCCACGCATAGAGCCGCTCGCGGAAACATGACCCCACGGCTGTAAAACCTGTTGCAGACGCTGTGTCTGTGTGAGTGCGTGTGTGTGTGTGTGCGTGCGTGTGTGTGTGTGTGTGTGTGTGTGGCGGGACACCCGCTGAGCGGAGATGCTGCCCCGAGCCCGAACAATCAACAATGCTCCTTATCACTTACGTCCCTGGGAACGAGTCAGCGAGCATTTCCACTACGACCGGTGAAGAGTGAAGATGCCTGGACCCCCAGCTATGGGTATAAAATAGAATAAATTTGCGGAAAAAATCCTGGAAAACCATGTTGTTTAATTAAGTTTTCTTGTCTTCGAGCAGAGTGCGAAAACCGCATCAGCTTTCAGGGTAAGTGATTTAAGTAATCTGTTTTGATAGAAATGAGTGTTTTTAAATGATGCACGCCGTCTGAAACTGTCTTTTTTTTTTTTTTTTTAGACAAAACCACGCAGACGGTCCAGAGCGCGTTCGGACCCGTCCTCTGTAATATATTTGAAATAGTACAGAATATCCGCTTGCGAGGGTGATGCTTTGTATTCATTTATTTATGTTAATTCTAGAAATCAAGTCAGAGCCCCCTGAAGAAGTTCGAAGGCTGGAAGCCCCGACTTCACCACGCAGATGTAAGTACAGCGATCGAGATTAAATCACGGTTAAAAACTCTGGAATAACCCGATTTTTTCTGTCACAGCCCATGGAGAAGCGGGTCAGCGGGAGAGACCCGTAAAACGATCCGCGGATGTACACGGTAAGGAGTCGAAGTTTATGTATTTATTTATTTATTTTAAATATTTAATAACTAACGATTTTCTCTTTTTTCAGCACGCGGTGGAGGGAGACCGTCTATTTTCCACCGACACGCAAGGCTCAAAGATATTCTGAGCTGGGATTAACCTCATCACGCAACTTTCTTGAAAATGTGTAGTCTGTTTTTATTTTTTTATTTTTTCTCTTATTCCGATGGAACGGGAGAATTCATTTGAAGAGGTATATTAACTGAATTTCTTGAGGTAGATTCTTCCTGCTACAGATTTTAAAAGATGGAAGGAGAGAATTCACATCGGGAAAATAACTTCGGACGTGTATTGGATTTAAACGCTTCAATAATCGACTCAGTGGGATGAATGGAGAGCCGCGCTGTAGATATGATCTGTCCAGACTCCGGGCCCGGGGCGACGTCTGATAACGTCGAAGACCCTCTCCATAACGCATGAAGGCGGGGCGTCTGGGATCTCCAGCCTGCGAATGACTACCCGCTCCAGCTTATACGAGAGTCCACGTATAATATAAACTTCCCGCAAGCTTTGAAAGAGAATCATCACACAATTACCCATGACTGTAAAACAATATAATGATATTTAAAAAAAAAACAAAAAAACAAACAAACAAAAAAAAGCAGGTTTTTCTTCAGTCGTCTGGGTTATAGACGGCTACCATCCCCTCCAGGTCGAGATCTGCGTCTTCACCGAAACATGTGTACAGTTCGTTGATCTTTGCTTCAAAATTATCAGTGTATTTCAGCTCAGTGAGGATGTTTTCTACCACCCCCTGAACCCTCGCAGCCGATGGGTTGAGGAAGAGCTGGGCTAGGAGCTTTACCACAGCCGGGATGAAGGTCGGTCTCCAGAGTCTCACCATTAATCTCTCAAAATGTCCGGTAAAGAAATATTCATTTAACGGGTCCAGGCACTCGTGCTGGCGCTGGCTGGGGTGATCGATCTCACACCCGTAACAGAGTTTTTGTCTATAACTTTTGATCACAGCCAAAAGTAAGTGTGCCACGCCGACTTTCACCGTTTTCAGGAATTCCTCTGACAGTAACCCGTCAGGCCGGTCAGATGCGAAAGATGTGGCGTATTTCTCAGCCGGCTCGAGGTCTTGTACCTCCCGCGGACTCGCGGCCTCCGTGACAGCGGGAAGAGACCCCACGCCTCCCGGGCTGGAAAGCGCGTGAGAAGGATGGATCTCGCCCCAGACCGCCTCGAGCTGAACTCCCCATGGGCTCTCGTACCCACCGCGGGTCCGTGAAGCCTGGCTCAGGGAGGGCTGGTCTCTTCCACAGTCGAGCGCGCAGTCACAAGCGATGTCGTCGGCCGCTGCAATGGGAGAGGTTGAGGAGCTCATGCTGGTTCGTCGTCCGATGCTTGAATGAGATGTGGTCCCCTGGTTTTTATAGAAATCCCCGTGCATGCGGGGAGGAGCTACGTCAGAGTTTTTTTTATTTTTTTTATTTTATTTTTTTATTTATTTTTTTTTAAGTAAAAAGAGGGGCCAAGTTTTTTCGGACTTCGATAACGTCCCTCCAGGCCAGGCACCTTGTAAAGAGGCCCGTAATCCTGTCGTTGCAGGTGTTGAACATCTCATGCCAGCTCTCAGCCGCAGCTGTGACGCTTCTGACGTGGCCGCTGGCACTAACCCGCTCCAACTTAATTTCACCCTCAGAGACAGTGTCAGGAGGTCCACGCTGGAATATCACCCTATAGCGAGGCCCCTGGGCGCTGAGCCAGGTGAGTTGGAAGCGTGTTTTCTTCTTTTCCGGCGTCCGATCTCCTGGAGGTTCAGGGTTGACCGTGTCGCGAATCATCGAGCCCGCCGCCGCGGAGAAGACACCCCAATCAGCGGAAGTAAGCGCCACCCGTGGGGTTCCTCGAGTGGCGGTCTCACCCTCGGCCAGAGTGAAGAAACTTACTTGGGCATAATACGGGTCGAACGTGTAAGTTAAACGTTCGTGCCCCTCCAGGCTGTACGTCAGATCTTCCTCCGGTATCGGCTGGCTCAGACGGCTGACGTACATTCTCGCTTTTTTTGGAGCAAGCGAGCCTTCTGTTGTCATGGTGATGTTAACCGGGGTCTCGCAGATGTAGCGGAGGATCGGAGTTCGTCTCGCCATGGTGAATGCTGTATGTCACTCTATCGTCGGAAAGGGGATTTTTAAACCCTTCTTCGTCCGCGGGGCGTAATTCCTTACCTTTTGCTCTAAAAACACTGTTTGGCGTAAGTGATAAGGAGCATTGTTGATTGTTCGGGCTCGGGGCAGCATCTCCGCTCAGCGGGTGTCCCGCGCACCATGATCGATCGGCTAATATCTTAAAAGAAAACATCATCTGGCGTGAGTGATAAGGAGCATTGTTTATTGTTCTTCGGGTTCATCACCTCGGGGCAGCATCTCCGCTCAGCGGGTGTCCCGCCACACACACACACACACACACACACACACGCACGCACACACACACACACGCACTCACACAGACACAGCGTCTGCAACAGGTTTTACAGCCGTGGGGTCATGTTTCCGCGAGCGGCTCTATGCGTGGGTATTTGACCGTCTTGCTGCAAAGACTTACAGCCGAGAGACGGCTATTTGTACCCCCTTCTTTAATTTACGAATTAAAAAACAGAAAAGGAAATGTAATAATTTAAGAATTAAAAATATTAAAGGGGCATTAAATAATAGACACTGATTTATGTTTAATTATTTCAGAATTAGTTAATTCTTTAATACATTAAAAAGATCTAGGTATTTTTAATCGTTCTTTAATTCATGAAATAAAATGACATTAAAATATTAGACCCTGGGTGGGAGGGGAGGTAAGGCTTGGAGGCGGTGCTTGGCCGGGGTTAGGGGAGGAGCTTGGGGGGGTGGGGCTAGGGGAGGAGCCAGGGGCGGAACTAGGGGAGGAGCCGGGGGTGGGGCTTAGGGGCGGGACATACTGACGTCATCGATTATGATTGGCTGTGATGTCATAAGGGGCGGGGCTTGGAGGCGGGACTAGGGGAGGGCCTTAGGGGCGGGACATAGTGACGTCATCGATTCTGATTGGCTGTGACGTCATAGAGGGGGCGGGGCTTAGTGACGTAATCGATTTTGATTGGCAGCTGTCACTTTTTTGACGAAAGGTGGGTCAGTTTTCTCTCTGATGTCAGGAAAACTGTAACGAACACTACATAGGTGAGACTAAGCAACCTTTACACAAAAGGCTATACCAGCACAGCAGAGAGGGCACCAGTGGACCTCAGTCTGCAGTTCATCTCCATCTTAAAGACACTAACCACACGTTTGAGGACAAAGAAGAAAAAATCTTAGCCAGAGAGAAGAAATGGTTTGAGAGAGGGGTCAAGGAGGCATTCTATGTGAAACAGTTGAAACCCAGCCTTAACCAGCGAGGGGGTTAGGGTCCCCTGTTTACAATGGGGTACTCAGGTCAAAGCAGTTTCAATCTTTTGTTCATGGTAATGAGTCATGCACGTCATCAGGAGAGTCGTCAAGGGAACCATCAGGAGAGGCATCCGTCCCATCATTAGTAGGGACAGCTGCCCTGTCATTAGGAGGGTGCTAACTAGAGCACAGTAATTGCTAATTAGAGCTACTGTTTAGTCACTAGCCTATAGCAGTATGTCTCTCGGTAGGAGGGGTCTGGTTAGGTTTAAAACTCCAGCTTTTGTGGCTTCTGTTTATTCTTCTCTACAAGAGTCAAGACAGAAGTCAGACTACCAGAGCAAGAATTTTAGCTGAGGAAGCTTCTGCGATTTGAAGCGAAATGTCCTCATGTCAAGCAACTCAGTTCAGTCAAAGATTCAAGCTTCTCTACTAGAGGATCTGGCTGTTAACCCAGGGGTCTGCCTGTTCAAGGGATCCCTAGGAAGCTCGCTGCCAGGTTTACTGGACCCTTTCCCATTGCTAAGGTGCTCGACCCAGTCACACTTCGCCTCCAGCTTCCGAGGGTGATGTGTTTCCATCCAACTTTCCATGTCAGCCATGTCAAGCTGGTGAGATGTGAGATGTCAGTGGCTCAGAACTTTAGAGCAGAATGATAGATTTGATAGCGACCTATTTTGTCAATCACTAGGATCAAGATTAGATTTTTTAAGTAATGGTTGAATCACTGCAGATTTAAACCATTTGGAAACAGATCCCAAGGTTAGTGATAGACTAATAATTTCCAACACAGTAGGCCCAAGAGTGGGCCACAGGTCCTTAAACAGTTTTGTTGGTATAGGCTCGAACAAGCAGGTTGTCCTTTTAGGTGTTGTTACAAGTTCATCAGCACGCCCAGTGAGATACTATCAAATTTGATAAATCTAGGTAATGTACCAGTGATGGCACCCACCTCAATAACAGGGTAGAGTGGCCAGATTAAGGCATGCTGGGATATATATCTAACCTAATGTCATCTATTTTCTTCTCTAAATAATCTAAAAATCTTGGACTGTACAAGAAGAGTGACATTACATGTGGTTCTCCATGAATAAGTGTTGCCACCATATTGAACAGGAACATTGAATTATGCTTGTTTTTGTTGATCAAATCAGACTAGTATTCCCGCTTTGTAGCCAGTAGTACATGCTTATACTCCAGAATATCATCACTCCACAAGAGGTGGAATACCACTAGTTTTAAACTACGCCATTTTCATTCTTGATGTCTAGCCTTATGCTTGAGGCCACGTCGGTAATCATTGAACCAAGGCAATTATGTTTTAGGGAGCATGGTTTTATTTTAGGTGGAGCAATCATGTTGAGTGTCGTTGTGAATTTAACCTTTCAGTAAGACTGTTCACTGAATGGTCATCTTCTGAAAGTGATGCTGAGATATCAGCCAGTCTGGCTGCAAGTTTAAATGGAGTTGAATAATTTGTATTTCACCGCATTGATAAATAAAGTTCTTGTTCCAGTAAACATGGCCACAAGATTGTAAACTTGATAAGTAAGTGATCTGAGACCATTGATGCAAAAGGCATGATGTCAATATTTGTGGCAGTCATACTGCAAACGAAGACTAAATAGGCTATTTCCACTAATGTGTGTCAAACCCTGAATGCATTTCTGGAATCGTAATACATCTATAATGTCCATAAATCATTTGCAGAGGGGGTCAGAAGGCTTATTTATATGACTGTTGATGTCACCAGCAATGTTATCCACATGGGTTGCCAAATTAGAGATAATGTTGTGGTTTGCCCCTGGTCTGTGTGTAACGTTAGGGCTCTGTTCCCTGCTGCCAGAGGGCACATGGGCCCCACCCCATCTGTCAAGACAGCACATGGAATTGACAGAGTGGCATCTCACAGCTGTGTTGGATCAACACTGAGTGGGTGCTCACTGCTGACACTCATCATCGCTCCACATTTAACCCCGAACCTGTCATGAATCTTTCCTGACACCACCTGAAGAACCTCCGTGTTTCTCCTGGTTGGAACCGGGTTGCCATGGGTTCCCAGCTGTGCCAAGCCATCGCACCCAGCTGGTAACTCAAGCTTCTGTTTTTTTTTTTTTTCCTGTTTTTCTCATAGTGCACTTGTTTGGCATTCCATTGCCACGTTGGGGCTAATGTCACTTTCTGTTTTCCTGACGCGAGCCTCTGAGCTCCTTGACTTTTTTTCCCTGCGGAGTTTTTTCGGACTGAAGTCTCCTCTGTTGTTGCAACTTCTCCTCTGTGGGCTACCATGTCCACAACAGTAACTGTCTGTGTTTTTCACTGGCGCTTTCAGGCGCAGTCTGTAACCCGCTGTGTTTTTTCCCTCTCGAGTTTCCAGACTCTGTTACATGTTGTGTTTTTCCTGTCGTGTTACTCCAAGTTCTAATTATGCCATCATCGATCATTTCTTTTCCTGCAGTGTGAGCTTCGGCTCTTAATTCATACTTCAGTAATGTAAAATGGTTCATACGGTTTTTTCCACGTCACGCTTTTGTTTCTGGCTTTAACATGGACATATTCTGTAATTCTGTCCCATGTGTACTCATGCAGCTGTTAATTATCAGTCCGTTCATCTCCACGCTTCATAGTGTTCAGCAGATATGGTGCTCTGAGTTCGTTCCTCTTTATGGAGTTCTGTGAACATCAGTGTGTAATCTGTAGTTTGGGTCTGCTGTGCTGCTTTGGGTACAGTGTGCAGTCATTTTGTTATTCCACGGGTTGAACCATTCAGATATAGAATGATCTAATCTGCTGACAGGCGGGAGTGATCAACACGCAGCCACTAAGTTCTGAGTTTATGTAACTGTGGTTCTCTGAGTGCAGTTTCCCAGAGAATGTGAGCTGCCAAATTGCTGCATGCATTTAAGCCTGGAACTTGGAGTTGTCATCTGACTCTGTCAATCTGCCACATGTGCCCACCTTTAGGGTGTGTCATGTCAAATTAAGATCTTGTATGAACCAGGACTGTGATCTGAGCTGGACTCCAGAAATGAACTGCACTTTTTGATCTAGCTCCCACCTGGAATGAACTGAGACTTGCTTCTGAACTAACAACCTGAATGAACTGAACCTCTGAACTACTTAGTTTGGATTTATTTCCATTTCCAGATGTGTGCCCAAATGCACTCCATAATCTCACCTGCCCTCTCACTTTCCCCCCGCAGTGCCACAGGCTCACTTCCCTGGTTCCTGTCCTGGTCCTGTCTGTCTCATCCATCCAGTCCTTGTGGTCCATCCTCCTTTGTCCCTCCACTGCGCAGTCCCTTGTTTGATTCAATAAACGTTTGGTTACTCCTCCTGTGTCTGCCTTACTGCTCCTGCTTTTGGGTCTAACACGCAACCCGGTCCCCGACCATAACAGATAAACTCATCAAATTCATCCAAGTATTAAGAATATGGGCCTGGGGGCCTATATACAGTGACAAAATAACATGGTTGGTTTTTATTCTTCTGTTGAAATTAATTATATTGTAGGCCCCCAACAGCTAGTAGGTTAAACCTTGATTTATAAATTAGAGCAACACCCCCGCATTGCTTCATAGCACTAGGGACATGACTAAATGTGTATGCTGGTGGGCAGGCTTCATGTCCCATTGCCGCCCAGAGCGAATCGCCAGAAAGGAGGCCAAATGTGGCCAGAGCACAGCACTTAACTCCCTGAGGCAGGAAGATTGCATGAAAACCAGGCAGAATGCAACCCAAATGGTGTATGACAGACATTCAGATGACTGCCACGATGGTGAAAAACTGGCAATGGGTTGACCTCCTGCAAATCACCATGCTCCAGCACCACATGATGGAGAAACTCAGGGGAGCAGGAGTGGAAGTGAAACTGGCCATCACAGTGAGGCACCAGACGACATGAATCCAAGCCTGATGCATAGCTTCCGTGTAGCGCAAAGTACCGTCTCCTCATCCCTGAGGTATGCTAGGGCATCATGAATGAGTATCAGAACGAGGTCATTGCTTGTCCCACCACACTGGCAGAATGGCCATCCATCAAGGAGGTAGTCCACGCAAGGTGGCAGATCCCCCAAGCCATGGGTGCCTTGGATGGAAAACATGTTGCAATCAGAAAATCAACAAGGGGTGGCTCCCTGTATCACAACTGCAAGGGGTTCTTCTCAGTGGTCCTGATGGCTACAACCTCCTCTGGGGCATTTGGCAACATATGGGATGTTGAGATCTTCAAAGAATCAGAGGTGAAGGAGTGCCTGGAAGATGGATGTGTCAGTTTTCCCGCACCATCACTGATACCCCATGATGACGTGCCCATGCCTCACTTCATCTTGGGAGACAATGCCTTCACCATAAGGACATATCTGATGAAACCGTATAGCCACAGGCATCTACAGCAGGATGAGCGTGTCTACAACCACTGGAAAGCCAGAGGCCGATGTGTGGTAGAAAAGGCATTTGGGATCCTGGCCCAGAGATGTCAAGTACGTCTCACAATCCTTCAGTCAGGTCTCTCCATCATCTAAGACATCATTGAGTGTTGTGTGTGCCTGCACAACCTTATGTGCCAACGGTACCTGGCCCTCTGTGCATGTCTGCTGGACGAGGAGGATGCCAACCACAATGTGGTCCCAGGGGCCTGGCAACAAAATGCCCAGCTCATCGAGTTCCAGCAAGTGCCAGGTGGTCGGTGGGACACCAGAGTCGGGAGGAGCCAGTGAGAGGCCCTTGATTGTTTAGCAATCTGGATAAGCCTTTTAAAACACAAAGAGTGAGGTCAGTATACTGCTATTATTTTGAACACAACTGTATTTTTAAATAATCTGATATTTTTTAGCATCTCATGAACTCAACTTTGTGAAGAAATGTAGTAAAAGAGGTATACTTAGAATAATTGTGACTGAATGATATTTTGGTAAAAAAAAATACATCAATTCTTATCGTTATTATAATTGTTGTTGTTATCGTTGTTGTTGCAAGGGTGGTGGCCAGGTGGTTAATGTACTTGGTTTCATTGCAGAAGCTTCCCGGTTCAAGTCCCACCCCTGCCACATTTCTCCATGTAATGTAGAATTGCGTCACAAAGGGCATCCGGTGTAAAGCTTGTGCCTATTCAACATGCAGATCCACCTTGGATTTGCTGTGGCGACCCCGAGTGCAAAAACAAGGGAGCAGCCGAAAGGACTTACTATTGTTGTTGTTCAGGTAGGTAAACAGTGTCATTAAAATATTTCCAAAAGTGGACTCTAACGGTGTGTGTGTGTGTGTGTGTGTGCGCGTGTGTGTGCACGTGTGTGTGTCCCTTTTGACTGTTTGCATCACTGTAAATAGAAGGAAAACTGCCACAATGATGACAAAGAACATTTCTTTTTTGTGGCAACTGGCTAGTGAGAAGGTGTGTATTTAAAGCAAAGGAGAATGACATGTCTTTTTAAAATGCACAGTGGCAGAACTGAGTACTGCTTATGATTGCTCTGCACTTAGAAAACAGAGATGCCGACATGCTCTGTTGAATGAAACCTGTATGAATAAAATAGGCATGTTGCATTAAAAAATAAGAGATTTAAATACCTTTTAAAACTTGCACCATGTTCTGTAGTGAAGCAGTAGCGGCCATGACTCTGTTCCATGCACTGGTATTGTGCTATAAAGTAATGTCGAGGGAATGCACACTTATTTGGTGACTTGGGCTTAATTTATCCAATACTATCAATCAAAAAAAAAATGCCATGATAAGGCTGATTCTGATTGGATTTGATCAGACTGGAATATCCTTATTAACTACTATTAGACACAATATGACTGTTCGGTGTTGTGTGGGCCGCTGAAGAGGAGGTACTGCTGGCCCACCACCACCAGATGGCGCCCTGCTTGGAGTGCGGGCTCCAAGCACGAGAGGGCGTCGGAGCCGCTGGAGGTGACAGCTGTCACCTATCAACACCAGCTGTCACCCATCACCATCACTACAAAGACCGGACTGCAACTCCACCTCCTCGCCGAGAAATCTTCTACCATACAGGTACTTACTTCTCTGCTGAACCTTAATTCGAGTATTAGTCTGATCTCGTTTTGCAGCCGTTTTCCTGGGAGGGATACCCTGTCTGCTGAGTTGGCGTTTGGTGTGGACTGCGACGGCTTCGCCTCCCACCCCACCCAGATAAGTGGTTATCTCAGGAGCTGCACGAGTGTGTGATTGGAGGTGGAGGTTCTCCCTCCTAACTGTGTACAGACTGTGGGATTACTGAGTGTGCGAACTCACACTCATCCAGAACTGTTTCTGTTTTCTGCCAGCAGTACCGGGTCTGACTGCTGAAGACAGTGGCCACCTGGGGCGCAGGGCTTGGCGGCTCCGGTGTTCTTCAGGTCCGTTGGTGGTGAGGGCTGTGTGGGATCAGGCTCTTCTCGCACCGGACGTCTCCTATCTTCGAGCCTGCCACACGTCACCTTTTGTCGGATTGATATAACGCATATTGTATCTGTCTGTATTACGTTGTGCATCTTCACAACATTAAATTGTTACTTTTTGGCTATTCCATTGTCCCTTCATTAACGCCCCCTGTTGTGGGTCCGTGTCACGACACTTCCCCAACAGGATTTCTCGGCCAGCGTCATGGATCCCGAGGGGCGTCAACTTGAGCCTGAATGGCCAATGGAAGAGCGAGGTGCACAGGCGCCAGCAGGAGGCGTGTTAGGGGAGCTGCAGCAAATACTGACCGCTTTCACTGCTCGGTTGGATCTGGTAACCGAGCAGAACGTTATCCTCAATTGGAGGATGGAGGCTCTCACCGCCAGGGTGGAGGCGCACGATCAAGGTGCTACTGCAGCACCTCCTCCTGCTGGTCCTTTGTCAGACACAAACGTTCCACTGGTCGTTCAATGACCCCCCCCCACCATCCCCTGAAGCATACATAAGCCCTCCGGAGCCGTACGGAGGTTGTGTCGAGACATGCGCGGACCTCCTAATGCAGTGCTCGCTGGTCTTTGCACAGCGTCCCGTCATGTACGCATCAGACGCTAGCCGGGTGGCTTATGTTGTTAATTTGCTTCGAGGAGAGGCACACGCCTGGGCTACGGCGCTCTGGGAGCAGAACTCACGGCTCCTAACATCATACGCTGGGTTTGTAAGGGAGTTCAAACAGGTTTTTGATCATCCCAACAGAGGCGAGACCGCTTCGAGCGTGCTACTGTCAATGCGACAGGGGCACCGGAGTGCAGCCGAGTATGCAGTCGACTTCCGCATCGCGGCTGCGAGGTCCGGCTGGAATACCGTTGCACTCCGCGCCGCCTTCATAAACGGGCTGTCTCCGGTCCTGAAGGAGCATCTACTGGCTAAGGAGGAACCGCGGGATTTTGACGGGCTTGTCGACCTGGTTATACGCTTAGACAACCGGTTAGAGGAACACCGTCGGGAGCAGGGCGGGGGGCGTGACCGGGCACGGGCCGTCCCTCTTCCTTCCGGGTCCGAAAGGGTGCCGTCGTCCCCACGCTCCACAGCCAGAGGGCCCCGTGTGGCTACAGCTCCCCCTGCTGACGAAGCTATGGACACGAGCAGGGCCAAAATAAAATCAAAGGACAGACAAAGAAGGCAGGCCCGCGGGGAGTGTTTTTTCTGTGGGTCTAGTGGTCACATACAGAGGAACTGTTCCAAAGGGTCAAACTACAACGCCCGTCCTTAGAAACTGGGCTAAGGGTGGGCCATAACACGCACGCGGGGGAACCCCGAAAATCAGCACGAATCCCAGTCACAATCCTTTGTGAGGATTTAACCCTTCACGCCCCAGCACTTGTAGACACGGGGTCGGAAGGGAATCTGCTGGACAGCAGATGGGCAAAGGAAGTAGGGCTCCCTCTGGTGGCTCTGCCTTCCCCTGTGAAGGTACGAGCACTAGATGGCACTCTTCTTCCATTAATCACACACCAGACACAGCCAGTGACTTTGGTGGTGTCTGGGAATCACAGGGAGGAGATTGTGTTTTATGTAACACCTTCTACCTCCCGAGTGATTTTGGGTTTTCCATGGGTGTTGAAACACAATCCCCGGATTGATTGGCCGTCTGGGGTTGTGACGCAGTGGAGCGAAACCTGCCACCGGGAGTGTTTAGGATCCTCGGTTCCACCCGGTGAGACAGCTAAGGAGGAGGTCAAAGTCCCCCCCAATCTGACGGTGGTGCCATGTGAGTACCACGATCTTGCTGACGTCTTCAGCAAAGATCTGGCACTCGCCCTTCCCCCGCACCGACCGTACGATTGCGCCATCGATTTGATTCCGGGCGCTGAGTACCCGTCCAGCAGGCTGTACAACCTCTCACGTCTGGAACGTGAATCAATGGAGACCTACATCTGGGACTCCTTAGCTGCCGGGCTGATCCAGAACTCCACCTCCCCGATGGGTGCGGGTTTCTTTTTTGTGGGTAAGAAGGACGGCGGACTCCGCCCATGCATCAATTACAGAGGGCTGAACGAGATCACGGTTCGCAACCGATACCCATTACCTCTGTTGGATTCAGTGTTCACGCCCCTGCATGGAGCCCAAATATTCACTAAACTTGATCTTAGGAATTTGTACCACCTGGTTCAGATTCGGAAGGGAGACGAGTGGAAGACGGCATTTAACACCCCGTTAGGTCACTTTGAGTACCTGGTCATGCCGTTCGGCCTCACAAACGCCCCCGCGACATTCCAAGCATTGGTTAATGACGTCTTGCGGGACTTCCTGCACCGGTTTGTCTTCGTGTATCTAGACGACATCCTCATCTTTTCTCCAGACCCTGAGACTCATGTCAAGCATGTACGTCAGGTCCTACAGCAGTTGTTGGAGAACCGGCTGTTTGTGAAAGGCGAGAAGTGCGAGTTCCACCTTACTTCTTTGTCCTTCCTGGGGTTCATAATCTCCTCCAACTCCGTCGCCCCTGATCCGGCCAAGGTTGCGGCGGTGAGAGATTGGCCCCACCCAACAAGCCGCAGGAAGCTGCAACAGTTCCTCGGTTTTGCGAACTTCTACAGGAGGTTCATTAAGGGCTACAGTCAGGTAGTTAGCCCCCTGACAGCCCTGACCTCCACAAAAGTCCTCTTCACCTGGTCGGATCGGTGCAAAGCCGCGTTTAGGGAGTTGAAACGCCGGTTCTCGACTGCACCAGTTCTGGTGCAGCCCGATCCTACTCACCAGTTCACAGTGGAAGTGGATGCCTCTGACTCAGGGATAGGAGCCGTGCTGTCCCAGAGCGGGGAGTCCGATAAGGTCCTCCACCCTTGTGCCTATTTTTCCCGCAGGTTGACCCCGGCTGAGAGGAATTATGACGTCGGCAATCGGGAACTCTTGGCGGTGAAGGAGGCTCTTGAAGAGTGGAGACACCTGTTGGAGGGAGCGACGGTGCCCTTCACGGTTTTCACGGACCATCGGAACCTGGAGTACATCCGGACCGCCAAGCGGTTGAACCCCAGGCAAGCCCGCTGGTCACTGTTCTTCGGGCGCTTTGACTTCCAGATTACATACCGCCCCGGGACCAAGAACCAACGGTCAGATGCACTGTCCCGGGTGCATGAAGAGGAAGCCAAGGCCGAGCTGTCAGACCCCCCAGAGACCATCATCCCCGAGTCCACTGTCGTGGCCACTCTCACCTGGGACATGGAGAAGACCGTCCGGGAGGCCCTGACACGAAACCCGGACCCGGGAACTGGCCCGAAGAACAAGATGTACGTCCCACCAGAGGCCAGAGCTGTGGTTTTGGACTTCTGCCATGGGTCCAAACTCTCCTGTCATCCCGGAGTGCGCAGGACCATGGCAGTAGTCCAGCAGCGCTTCTGGTGGGCGTCTATGGAAGCCGACGTCCTGGACTACGTCCAGGCCTGCACCACCTGTGCCAGGGGCAAGGCGGACCACAAGAGGACCTCAGGACTCCTCCCACCCCTATCAGTGCCTCATTGCCCCTGGTCCCACATCGGCCTGGACTTTGTCACGGGCCTCCCGCCGTCCCAGGGCAACACCACCATCTTAACAATAGTGGACCGGTTCTCCAAGGCGGCCCACTTCGTGGCCCTCCCGAAGCTCCCTACGGCCCAGGAGACAGCAGACCTCCTGGTCCACCACGTGGTGCATCTGCATGGGATACCAGCGGACATCATCTCAGACCGTGGCCCTCAGTTCTCCTCTCAGGTCTGGAGGTGTTTCTGCAAGGAACTGGGGGCCACCGTGAGTCTCTCATCCGGGTATCACCCTCAGACGAACAGACAGGCAGAGCGGGCCAACCAGGAGTTGGAGCAGGCCCTCCGTTGCGTTACCTCCACGCACCCAACGGCCTGGAGCACCCATCTGGCCTGGATCGAGTACGCCCACAACAGCCAAGTGTCGTCTGCCACCGGCCTCTCCCCGTTTGAGGTGTGTTTGGGGTACCAGCCCCCATTGTTTCCGCTTGTGGAGGGAGAGGTCGGTGTGCCCTCGGTCCAGGCCCACCTTAGGAGGTGCCGCCGGGTGTGGCGGACCGCCCGTTCTGCCCTGTTGAAGGCCCGGACGAGGGCCAAGGCCCATGCAGACCGCCGGCATTCCCTGGCCCCTGCATACCAGCCCGGGCAGGAGGTATGGTTGTCAACAAAGGACATCCCGCTCCAAGTGGACTCCCATAAACTGAAAGACAGGTATATCGGACCATTTCCCATCACCAAGGTCCTCAGCCCGGCCGCAGTGAAGCTACGGCTGCCAGCTTCACTGCGGATCCATCCTGTTTTTCACGTGTCATGGATCAAGCCATACCACACCTCACCGCTCTGCACCCCTGGACCTGCACCGCCTCCTGCCTGGATTATCGACGGGGAGCTGGCGTGGACCGTGCATCGGCTTCTGGACGTCCGTTGCAAGGGTCGGGGCTTCCAGTATCTGGTGAACTGGGAGGGGTATGGCCCCGAGGAACGCTCCTGGGTGAAAAGGAGCTTCATCCTGGACCCGGCCCTCCTGGCCGACTTCTACGCCCAGCACCCGGATAAACCTGGTCGGGCGCCAGGAGGCGCCCGTTGAGGGGGGGGGTCCTGTTGTGTGGGCCACTGAAGAGGAGGTACTGCTGGCCCACCACCACCAGATGGCGCCCTGCTTGGAGTGCGGGCTCCAAGCACGAGAGGGCGTCGGAGCCGCTGGAGGTGACAGCTGTCACCTATCAACACCAGCTGTCACCCATCACCACCACTACAAAGACCGGACTGCAACTCCACCTCCTCGCCGAGAAATCTTCTACCATACAGGTACTTACTTCTCTGCTGAACCTTAATTCGAGTATTAGTCTGATCTCGTTTTGCAGCCGTTTTCCTGGGACGGATACCCTGTCTGCTGAGTTGGCGTTTGGTGTGGACTGCGACGGCTTCGCCTCCCACCCCACCCAGATAAGTGGTTATCTCAGGAGCTGCACGAGTGTGTGATTGGAGGTGGAGGTTCTCCCTCCTAACTGTGTACAGATTGTGGGATTACTGAGTGTGCGAACTCACACTCATCCAGAACTGTTTCTGTTTTCTGCCAGCAGTACCGGGTCTGACTGCTGAAGACAGTGGCCACCTGGGGCGCAGGGCTTGGCGGCTCCGGTGTTCTTCAGGTCCGTTGGTGGTGAGGGCTGTGTGGGATCCGGCTCTTCTCGCACCGGACGTCTCCTATCTTCGAGCCTGCCACACGTCACCTTTTGTCGGATTGATATAACGCATATTTGTATCTGTCTGTATTACGTTGTGCATCTTCACAACATTAAATTGTTACTTTTTGGCTATTCCATTGTCCCTTCATTAACGCCCCCTGTTGTGGGTCCGTGTCACGACACTTCCCCAACAGTTCGGAGCCGTGGGCAGCCACAGTCGGTGCTTGGGGATTAAGCCCAAAAATAGAAATGCTGCCTTGGTCAATGGCAGAAACAAGAGAAACAGGTTTTTGATTATCAAGAGCAAAAATGATAAAACTCAAATCAAAGACTCAGTGTACAGCAACATACTATATCTGAGAGTCATCATCAAGAGCGTTCATGGTGGGAACATAAGATGGGTAACAGAATTCACAAGGCATTGACATTTGTTCCAAGGTTAACAGACATGTAGTATTCATACACGTATGCACCTGTGTTATACAGTTTTCCCACCTACAAAGAATGGAGAGATCTGTAATTTTTATCGTAAGGTACACTTCAACTGTGAGAGACAGACTATAAAAAAAATCCAGAAAAACACATTTTATGATTTTTAAATAATTAATTTGCATTTTATTGCATAAAATAAGTATTTGACCCCCTACCAACCAGCAAGAATTCTGGCTCTCACAGACCTGTTAATTTTTTTTTAAGAAGCCCTCTTATTCTGCACTCTTTACCTGTTTTAATTGCACCTGTTTGAACTTGTTACCTGTATAAAAGACACCTGTTCACACACTCAGTCAATCACACTCCAACCTGTCCACCATAGCCAAGACTGAAGAGCTGTCTAAGGACACCAGGGACAAAACTGTAGACCTGCACAAGGCTGGGATGGACTACAGGACAACAGGTGAGCAGCTTGGTAGAAGACAACAACTGTTATGATTATTTATTGGAAAGTGGAAGAAACACAAGATGACTGTCAATCTCCCTCGGTCTGGGATTCCATGCAAGATCTCACTTTTTGGGGTAAGGATGATTCTGAGAAAGCTCAGAACTACACAGAAGGACCTGGTCAATGACCTGAAGAGAGCTGGGACCACAGTCACAAAGATTACATTAGTAACACATGATGCTGTCATGGTTTAAAATCCTGCAGGGCAGCAAGGTCCCCCTGCTCAAGCCAGCACATGTCCAGGCCCGTTTGAAGTTCACCAGTGACCATCTGGATGATCCAGAGGAGGCATGGGATAAGGTCATGTGGTCAGATGAGACCAAAATAGAGCTTTTTGGAATCAACTCCACTTACCATGTTTAGAGGATGAGAACAACCCCAAGAAAACCATCCCAACCATGAAGCATGGGAGTGGAAACATCATACTCTGGGGTGCTCTTCTGCAAAGGGGGCAGGACGACTGCACCGTATTGAAGAAAGGATGGATGGGGTCATGTATTGCGAGATTTTGGCAAACAACCTCCTTCCCTCAGTAAGAGCATTGAAGATGAGTCATGGCTGGGTCTTCCAGCATGAAAATGACCCCAAACACACAGCCAGGGCAACTAAGGAGGGGCTCCGTAAGAAGCATTTCAAGGTCTTGGAGTGGCCTGCCCAGTCTCCAGACCTGAACTCAATAGAAAATCTTTGGAGGGAGCTGAAACTCCAAACCTGAAAGATTTGGAGAAGATCTGTATGGAGGAGTGGACCAAAATCCCTGTTGCAGTGTGTAAAAACTTGGTTAAGAACTACAGGAAACGTCTGACCTCTGTAATGGCAGACAAATGTTTCTGTACCAGTTGTTAAGCTGTTTTTCTAGGGGGTCAAATACTTATTTTATGCAATAAAATGCAAAATAATTATTTAAAAATCATACAATGTGATTTTCTGGATTTTTTTTTTTTTTTTTTTTTTTTTTTAGATTTTGTCTTTCACAGTTGAAGTGTACCTATGTTAAAAATTACAGACCTCTCCATTCTTTGTAATTGGGAGAACCTGCAAAACTGACAGGGGGTCAAATGCTTATTTTCCCCACTAACATTTGGAAAACCAACCAAAGCTCTTCAACTCACTCATTCAGTAAGGTGTGAAATATGGATATGAAATTTGGAATATAAAAGAGGACAAACTGGAAACTTTCTTTTTCATATATCTGTGAATGATCCTCAACATAAGATGACCACATATTATATGTAGCAAAGATATTCTCAAGAAAACTGGAGAAAAGAAAATCTGATAAAGTAAAAGCAGGAGATGAAGGTGCACTGGGTATGCCTTGCGGATGGGGGAAAATGGTAATTGTACGACAGTACTGAAATGGGAGCATGAATACAAGAGAGGAGTTGGGTATATCAGAACTGCAAGCAATGGAAAGAAAATGAATGGAGTTGGAATGTGAAGATAATACAGCAAATGCTGGTGAAGCTGATAGTGACACACTGCAGCTTTAAGGCACCTTGACACTTGGACGCATTTAACCCCCACACTGCTGCGCAATTCATCGTGCCAATGCGACTATCTGTGTTCCGCTAGATGCTGCGCTTTGTGCCACTGGGCACTGCATTATAGAAAATAATTATTTCGTAACAGATTAATCATTTGCTCTCGAAGTTTGACTGATGAAAATGCCTCTCATCGCTTCCGGAATCACAGAGGAATTTTCTACAGCTGCAGTTTTTCTCTCTCTTTCTTGTGCACTTCATGACGTAGTGCAGCACGGAATCATGCAAATGGTGATAAAAGCATCAAATTTGGGACAAATACTCCTTAGACATTCCTCATTTGAAAAAACCTACTGGCCACTGACAGTTGGCGGTCAGGTAGAGGTTGATTGAAGAATTACTGTCATGCCTGGCCCGGGCTCATGGGTTAGGTCCTTGTCTTTGCTTTATCTCCCCTGGTTCTCTGGTCTTGTTTCATTAGTTCTTACTTTATCATGTTTGGCTCGGTTTGGTACCGGCGTGAAGTTAGACGGTAGACAGTAGTTCATTATTCAGACAGTAATTCATGATGAAGCAGTTCTGGTTGTATTATGGGCAAAAAAAAATGTTTTTAAAATGGAAATAAATGTGCCCCGTTGACTTCTACCTTTAAAAAATACAAAATAAAACGATTTGGTTTTGATGCTTAAACCAAAAATACGACAGAATATGGAAAGCGTAAACAGACATATACTCATTAGGCTTGTGCTTTGAATTAAATCTGTCAACTCCTTACACCTCACTCTAGTCACAACTTTAGTTAAAAAAAAAAGACACTCGACATATCTGGGCATGTGGCGCCAAAATGCACTTGCAGTTAGATGTAAAAGCTATTACTGCTTAAATGTGGACAGTTATTCAGATTCTGGACAGTGATTCATTTTCCAGACAGTAGTTTGGCTTATCATTGAAACCGGTCATTTGGAGAGGTGGGAGAGGGTGAAATGAGGGTTGGGGTGGATGGGGCAAGGGCCCTTGACATATCTGGGCATGTGGTGCCAAAATGCACTTTCCCATGTAAAAGCTATTACTGCTTAAGTGTGGACAGTTATTCAGATTCTGGACAGTGATTCAATTTCCAGACAGTAGTTCGTCATGTCATTATTACATAGTAGAGAAGCTTGTGAATCTTTGACTGGACTGGGTTGCTTGATGCTAGGATGTTTCACCTCAAATTGCAGAAGCTTCCTCAGCTAAAATTCTTGCTGAGGAAGGAATTCTTAGCTGAGGAAGCTTCTGCAATTTGAAGCGAAATGTCTTCGTGTCAAGCAACCCAGTCCAGTCAAAGATTCAAGCTTCTCTACTATGGAAACCACCTGGACAACTGAGAGCCTTCACAGAATCATTAAATACAGTGAAATTGAGGGGTGGGAGGGGGTGAAATGGAGGTTGGTGGGCATGGGGCAAGGGCACTTGACATATCTGGGAAGGTGGTGCCAAAATGCACTTGCCCATGTAAAAGCTATTACTGCTTAAGTGTGGACAGTTATTCAGCGCAGAAAATCTGAATTTTCAAAATATTATTTATACAGTAGTCACTTGTCATCTTGACTATTTTTTTAATTTTTAAATTGTTTTTGTCATTCTTTTACTTCTCATTGTTTTTTGATGTGTAACTGTAAGCTCTTTTCATAATTGTTTTTGCAGCACTTTTTTCACGAAAGTTGTGACTAGAGTGAGGTGTAAGGAGTTGACAGATTTAATTTTTGGTTTAAGCATTACAACCAAATTACTGTTTTAAGCATCAAAACCAAATCATTGTTTTATTTTGGATTTTTTTTTAAAGGTCAAATTCAACAGGGCACGTTTATTTCCATTTTAAAAACATTTTTTGCCCATAATACAACCAGAACGGCTTCATCGGGAAATACTGTCTGAATAATGAACTACTGTCTACTGTCTAACTTCACGTCGGTCAGTTTGGTTCTGTTGATTGT
This sequence comes from Thalassophryne amazonica, assembly GCF_902500255.1. Lineage (NCBI taxonomy): Eukaryota > Metazoa > Chordata > Actinopteri > Batrachoidiformes > Batrachoididae > Thalassophryne > Thalassophryne amazonica. The sequence continues at coordinate 99,848,659 of NC_047103.1, read as the reverse complement.
TTTGCTGTGGTTTACTATTTAGTCACTAGTTTCATTCAGTACCTCATCATTTAGTTTGCAGTCATTCAGTAATTCATTGCTTTTCCTTGTGTTACACTTTTGTCACTGGTTCATTCTTTGCTTATTATTTATTGTGTAGTTTGTTTTTGTATTTGTTCAGTCATGGTCCTTTAGGTTTCTTTAGTCTTAGTTTTGTTCTATTTATCACATTTATTGTATTTGCTTAGTCACAGGTTTTTGTTATTATTTATCTTTATTTTCTGGTAGGCGATACAGAGTCCCTCAGTGCAGATTGAATCGCTTTAAAAACTCATTTGTGTCCATGTCAATTTGAGTCTTAAATAGTGGTTCATGGGATAGGTAGTAGGAGTGTGCATTAATGACATGGTGGAATTGCTATTTTAGTCTTATTTATTCATTGTCAGTATTTTCCTTTTAACCATATGTGGGAGACGGCTGTGCAATAGGGGTATGTGTTTAGGGATATGTGCAAATATGCATGAATTATTTGTGTGAGACTGCTATGTAATAGGGGTATGTGCAGTTTGGGTATGTGCAATTTGGATATGTGCAATATGTATGATTGGTGTGTGTATCAAGTTATGTGTAATATGCATGAGTCATGTAATTATGTCATGGCATTTTTATTTGTACAGCTCTTGGAGTCCAAGACAAATTTCCCGGAAGGGACAATAAAGTGTATCGTATCGTATCTTTAACGTTGCTTATCAGTTTACGTTCTATTTGTCATTTATTGTATTATTCAGTTGTCACCTGTTTTGTCTTCTGTTCAATCCATAGTTTGTTTTGCCATTTTTATTGTACCAGTTCCATTCCAGTTTTAGTTTTAATCATTAGTTTTCTGGTTTTCCCCTTTTTTATTTGTTACGGTAGTTCTTAGTTTTTCCCCTTTTGGTTTGCTCACATTCATTTTTGCACACGTCATGTTTCTCACAGTTAGTTTTTCTGTCACTCTCTTCTCTTGTTTTGCACCACTTTGTTTTGCCCTCTCGCATTCTCTTGCCTTTCTTCTCTCTTCTTTGTTCACTTCACCACACCTCTTTTCTGAACTTTCCACACAACTGCTTTACATCAACCTGATTAGTTTGCTCCTCTTTAAAAACCCACACAGTTCCACAGCTCACTGCCTGATTGTTGACTCTGCTCACTTTCTCATCTTTTGTTCTTGTCCTGTTTTGCTCTTCTGTGTTTTTTGACCTTTCTTGTATACTCGGACCTCCGCCTCGCCATTGCCCTGTACTCAGCCTGTTTTTTGACTCTGCCTCTGTTTTGCCTATATTACTCCTCGACACCGGTTGTATAAACTTTGCTCGTTTCCAGACCCTGACCCAGCCTGCATCATGTCTGATACCTCTGCCAGTAAGTTGGACTACCTGTGTATCAAATCCTATGCCTGGTCTTCTGATAAAGCTTTTTATCAATCTAAGCCAACCATGCCTGTGAGTTTGCATTGGTCTCCTCCTGCTTCATGTGTCAAGCCATCATCAGTCCTGACAATTACACAGGGATCAAAATTAAAAGATGCTCCAATCATACTGAAACTGATACCACATTATTTACCTGATCATAAAGATTCCAAAAAGTTATAGGTATGGACTATCTGTAACTGAATTCTATCTGAAATGAATTCTATGGAGTTATGAGGTAAAATCAGCAAGAATGGTGACAAAGGCCAGTGTCAATTTGTAAAGGGGTCAAAAGTTAAAGTTGCTCCAATTTTGGTAAAATGCAATGCAACCTATTAGTTGAGTTAACAGGGATTTAAAAAGAAATAGTTTGGACCATGTATCATGCTTAGTTATCACATTACGGGGTAACGTATGTCACATGTCATAGAATCCAATAGACATTGACCTTATTTGACTTTTACTTTGAATACTGTCAAAACTATTCCATTAATTTGGATCTGAAGATTTTTGTATTTGCATTGTCTCTCGGCAATACCCAGCCACCCTTCTGAACCATAAGTGACAAGGGAAACCACATACTGCCTTTGTATTTATTTTTGATGAAGAAATTTTATGAAAAAAAACAAAACAAAACTTGATTTCATGATGAATTGCAGTTTTTGACAGAAAATGGAAGCATGTCTCCAGTCTCATCCCCGTCCCCTCACCCACCATCCCTCATCTCTTGAGAAAGAAGTTGTAATCAAAGTCAGAGCAGACTACACTGCTGTGTCCCCAGGGACGTCATGATGGCAGACTTTTCTGTCATAGAACAAAATAATAAAAAGCACACTTACTCCTTGGTTACTTCCTTTAATATGACAATGTTTCGATCCCACTGGATCTTCCTCTGGTCATGGACTTTTCTGTCATCAAATTATGCAGTTGTTGATCTTTTTACTTAAACCACCTGTAACAGTGTAATAAGGGTCACAGAAAGAAAAAATGGAAACTGCTATTTTTTTCAAGATCCTAATTATTGTAGGTCTGTCTGGTTGTGTGGATTTATTTGTCTTGATGCCTTGTTTGCTTGTCGGATCTGTCTCTCGTGTGGCATTCTGTCGTTGTGTGTGTCTGTGTCATCCGTGTGTAGTCTACCTTGTGTGCCTTTTCTCCACTGTCTCCGGGCTTGTGTGTGTGCGTGCCCCCAGCCCATGTCTGTGTTTGGTTGTGTTCGGTCTCATCTCTATCTGGAGTATGTGTTTGAGTCTGTTCGACCCTGAGTTCTTTGGGTCTGTCCTGGATCAACAAGACCCTGTTACAAAAAGGACAATTTATTTCTTTTCTTGTGAAGTTAAGCACACCAGATCTGGTGTTCTCACCGTCCCGAAGTCACGCAGGAGCTTGTTTAGGAATGAGACCCCGAACAGAGTTTACAGTAAGGCTTTATAGACATCTACTGACATCATTGATAAAGAAGTGCATGTGCGTACGTGATCAAAAATGCCATGTCATGTTTAGGCCATGTGGCTCACTAGGTCAATCTTGAAGGACCTGAAAAGCAGGGCCTTGTGTTAGTGGAACCGCTGCCTGCTGTTTACGTCTTTTCACATGATAAGATAATGAAAGCTGTTTAGCTTTTACAATAAATACTGACCCAGTGCAAACTTGCTGACCGTCATCACTCTTAACCTCACATAGCACCCAGCAGACATGCAACGATGTATTAACATGGGTTTAGAGAGACTGAAATCAATAATATAATGCGACCTATGTATTTCTAAGTAATTTATTAACAAGTCTTCGTCTCTTCCTTTGTGTGCACCTTTCATCTTGCTGGGCGCTATTGTGTGTGTGTGTTTCGAGCACATTGCCCAATTCATTCTCTGTTTTGTAAATTTCCACTTCCTTGTATATATTGTTCATCAACATTGGTTGATGTGTTTGTTGTCTCCCAGTGTTTTGTGCCCACAGTCTTGGGTCCATGTCTTTGTTCCATTATGATTCAGGTGTTGATCACAGATTTTTGTTGATCATTCTGTATGTTTGATATTCTTGATGTTTTGTTCTTAATGTCATAATGTCATATTTATTTTACCTCCCAGGTTGTGCTCTGTCAGCTTGATCCCGTCAGATCTCAGAAGCTAAGCTGAGCAGGGTCTTGTTAGTACTTGGATGGGAGACCTCTTTGGAACACCAGCGACTGTGTGCGTTTCAACCAGTAAAACTGGAGTTACGTCAGGAAGGGCATCCAGTGTGAAACTTGCCAATTACCAATGCGGAGCTGGCTGTATCTGCTGTGGCGACCCCGAACAAAACCGGGAGCAGCTGTATGAACAACAACAACATTCTTCTTTGCATACGGGTTTAGTTGATTATTGCTGTTGTTTTTCTGTTCACCTTTGATTGTGAGCATTTAGTGTTCCATTTCCGGTTATTTTCATTTTAGTTAGTGTATCTCAGTGCATTTTGTTGTTGCACGTGTGTTGGGGGTTTCACCTGTTTCTCATTAGTTATGTCTTTTTTATCACTCCTTGTTTGCTGTTCGGGTATGGGTCAGTTAATTTGTTATGGTGTGGTATTATTCAAAATTGTTATTAAGTATTAGACTTTTCTTTGTTGCTCTTCTTTTGTAAGAATGTTTTGTGTTTCATGTCCCTGTGGTGGTCAGCATTTTTGTTAGTCCTCTACTCCTTGTTTCCCCTCATCTGTCTGTTCATGCTGTTTCAGTTTATTGTACTCTGGATCACATTGGATTATTAAAGCACCTTCTGTTTTATGTATGTATGTATATACGAGGTCTATTAGAAAAGTATCTGACTTTATTATTTTTTTCAAAAACCATATGGATTTGAATCACGTGATTATATCAGACATGCTTGAACCCTCGTGGGCATGCAAGAGTTTTTCCACGCCTGTCGGTTACGTCATTCGCCTGTGGGCAGTCTTTGAGTGAGGAGCGGCCCACCCTCTCATCGATTTTTTTTTTTTTTTTTTTTCATTGTTTAGGAATGGCTCAGAGACTGCTGCTTTGTTTGATCAAATTTTTTTCAAAACTGTAAGGCACAACTGAGTGGACACCATTCGATAAATTCAGCTGGTTTTCGGTAAAAATTTTAACGGCTGATGAGAGATTTTGGTCTGGTAGTGTCGCTGTAAGGACGGCCCACGGCGCCTGACGGCGATCTGCGCTTCGAGGCGGCAGCGTCTCGCCTTTTCAAGTTGAAAACTTCCACATTTCAGGCTCTGTTGACCCAGTAAGTCGTCAGAGAACAGAGAACTTTCAGAAGAAGTCGGCATGAGGAGTTTATTCGGACATTCCATTGTTAACGGACATTTTGTAATGAAAGAACGTGCGGGCAGAGTCGCATGTCGGGCCGGACCTGACCGCGGGGGGTCGCGACAGGAAAAACACCTCCGTTGGAAACCTTAACGGGCAAGTTGGAACATGCCCAAGCTGTTAAACAATTTCTCAGTTACTCACTTGTTGAAAGCCATCAAAAGCCGCCTGAATTTTACAAATGGTTTTCAACACGGAGGTGTTTTTCCTGTCGCGGCGCTCACAGATTTGCCGAGTCGTCATGGAAACGACTCGGCGAATTTGCGCACACGTCTTCCATTAAAAAATGTCCTTAAACAGTGGAATGTCGGCATAAAGCCCTCATGCCGGCCTCTTCTGAATCTTCTCTGTTCTCTCACGATGTCCTGGGTGAATTAAGCCTTAAATTAGGATGTTTTCAGCTCGGAACAGGCCGACGACGGCGCCTGGAAGTGCTGCAGGACGTCCTGCTCCGTGGGAAGTCCTTACACCGACAGAAACACCCCATAATCTCTCATCAGCCGATAAACTTTTCACCGAAAACCAGCTTAATTTCTCGAATAGTGTCCACTCGGATATTCCTCACAGGTCCAGAAAAAATTTGGATAAAGCAACGCGCGCCGTCTCGAGCAGCGTGTGAAACAAAGGAATTCAGCCGAGAGGGCGGGACCACATCTCACTCAAGGCCTGCCCACAGGGAAATGACGTCACCAACGCGTGAAAAAACTCACACATGCGCACGAGGGTTCAAGCATGATTGGTGTAATCGCATGTCATTCAAATCCATATAGTTAAAAAAAAATAAAAGGGTCGGTTTATTATCTAAGAGACCTCGTATAGTTGTGTATAGTCTGTACCCAAAAGTATTTTGACAGCACAGAAAAACCAATCAATATTATCAGACATTTTCTGCATGACCATGTGGCCGAAGCATGTAATTTTTTTCCCCAATGCAGTTTTTAGTTCAGTTTTTCCTTTTGATGTTTTAACCCTTTTTTTTTTACACCACATGATCAATGTAACCTCTTCGCCTGAAGTTTCCTAAACCCCCGACCACACGGCACTAATGAAGGACACCAAAGCCAAAACAAGAAATCTGAGATTACGCTGACTTTCGGGGACATCGTTTAACCGTCGTCAACCTTCATTTCTGTAGCTAATGCTTCATCAGAATTTTAAAACTGTTGAAAAATGTGAATGAATCATGACAACCTCAATTCCTCCGTATTCCGTTTTGCTTTCTGTCTTGACCGTCCTCATTGTTTGCATAGTTCCTGTACAGTCAGCGTTCCATTTGATTGTCGTCCAACTTTGTCCAACCTCCAGCCTCTCTCTCTCTCCAGCCTCTCAGTGTATCTGGCTGAGACGTGCGTGTGCATACACACGTTAAGACAATGTTGCTGCAGATGGCTGTGGACAGCACAGACTCACTGCAGAAATGATCACACGCTGGCTCTACATAACAAATTACATTTAATTTAATTATTTGGAATAAATGGCACCTCACACGGGCACCAATTTAATGCAATGAATAAATAGTTAAGCCTCTGTGTTATTGGCCTCACGGAGAGCACCAAAAATATGGAGTGAAACTATTGCTAAACTCCCAAATTGAATTAAATTGGCCAAGACCTCATTTAATGGGTCATCAAAACAATTAACAATTTTAGGGTTTAATAATTATTATTAATTAGAATAATAGCCAATTACCTCAGGGCACCACCTATTTAAAACATAGGTACTTTAATTTAAACATTATTAATCAGTCTCAATTTAATTAATCATTCTCGGATCTGAAAGTCTTAATTCTACGATATGATTGACCAAGGGTTTCCTTCTGAACACAAAATGAACCACAGCAGACATATTTACATTTTATTTACAATTATACAAGGAATGAACAATTTACTGGAATTTTTGAGTGGACAGTGATTAAACAAGTTTATTTATGGACACAATTTGCCTACTCGTGAGACGTTGAAAGAAAGTAGTGAGATGAAGCTTAAAGACTTTAAGTAAATAAATCTGATTAGAATTTAGTGATGAAATTTGAAGCCAATTATTTAAGAAAATTATTAAACAAACATATATGCTTAAAAAGAAGCCACTTTGCATCCATTGACAACGAAACCCTTTTTCTGGAACCTTTAAGTGGGTCACTTAGCTGATCCATTGAAGAGATGGTTTGGATGAACCGTTCGTCCATCGTTGATGTGTTAGGCTCTTTGCAGCGTGAGCTCACTTGGGTCAGGGGTTAAACCACCAGTCTCTCCGGTGATCCCAAGGCTTCATTGTCGGCTGGTTTTACCAACAGGATGGCAGATGTCTGATGTCCGACGTCAGCTTGTTTGACCCCAGAGGTGGAAAGCGTTTGCTGAAAATGGGTTCTGGTCACTTTTAAAAAGTTTGTTGGACTCAGATTAAAAGTCTTTGTGAATTTAGAAAAAAAAGTTTAAACTTTAGGAGCAGCATTGTCAAGTACAGAAAAGGAAAGTCACTTTTCTGTAAACTCGCTATTATTTTGAAAAGTTCAGCTCAGAAGTTCTTTTAAAATTTTGAAAGACTTGAAAAACCTTAAAAATGTCAGGCTATTAATTTGTTAAAAGTTCTCAAAGAAAGAAACAACAAATAAAGCCACGTGGTAGCTTAGCTAGGCTAGCATGGGGTCTTGTTGACCCAAAAATAAAGTTAACCTTTGAAGAAAAGAATCGAGAGAATAGGGAAGGCAGACAGAAGAGGGCTGGAGAGGGCCTTCGGAGAGACAGAAGAAAAGAATTTGTTCTAACTTTTTACAGGGGACTTATGTCATTAAACTCTTCCCATTTAGCCTGGAAAAAGAGTCTGTTGCTCTATAAAAAAAGCCCTCCGTAAAGCTAGGACATCTTTCTACTCATCACTAATTGAAGAAAATAAGAACAACCCCAGGTTTCTTTTCAGCACTGTAGCCAGGCTGACAAAGAGTCAGAGCTCTATTGAGCTGAGTATTCCATTAACTTTAACTAGTAATGACTTCATGACTTTCTTTGCTAACAAAATTTTAACTATTAGAGAAAAAATTACTCATAACCATCCCAAAGACGTATCGTTATCTTTGGCTGCTTTCAGTGATGCCGGTATTTGGTTAGACTCTTTCTCTCCGATTGTTCTGTCTGAGTTATTTTCATTAGTTACTTCATCCAAACCATCAACATGTTTATTAGACCCCATTCCTACCAGGCTGCTCAAGGAAGCCCTACCATTAATTAATGCTTCGATCTTAAATATGATCAATCTATCTTTATTAGTTGGCTATGTACCACAGGCTTTTAAGGTGGCAGTAATTAAACCATTACTTAAAAAGCCATCACTTGACCCAGCTATCTTAGCTAATTATAGGCCAATCTCCAACCTTCCTTTTCTCTCAAAAATTCTTGAAAGGGTAGTTGTAAAACAGCTAACTGATCATCTGCAGAGGAATGGTCTATTTGAAGAGTTTCAGTCAGGTTTTAGAATTCATCATAGTACAGAAACAGCATTAGTGAAGGTTACAAATGATCTTCTTATGGCCTCGGACAGTGGACTCATCTCTGTGCTTGTTCTGTTAGACCTCAGTGCTGCTTTTGATACTGTTGACCATAAAATTTTATTACAGAGATTAGAGCATGCCATAGGTATTAAAGGCACTGCGCTGCGGTGGTTTGAATCATATTTGTCTAATAGATTACAATTTGTTCATGTAAATGGGGAATCTTCTTCACAGACTAAAGTTAATTATGGAGTTCCACAAGGTTCTGTGCTAGGACCAATTTTATTCACTTTATACATGCTTCCCTTAGGCAGTATTATTAGACGGTATTGCTTAAATTTTCATTGTTACGCAGATGATACCCAGCTTTATCTATCCATGAAGCCAGAGGACACACACCAATTAGCTAAACTGCAGGATTGTCTTACAGACATAAAGACATGGATGACCTCTAATTTCCTGCTTTTAAACTCAGATAAAACTGAAGTTATTGTACTTGGCCCCACAAATCTTAGAAACATGGTGTCTAACCAGATCCTTACTCTGGATGGCATTACCCTGACCTCTAGTAATACTGTGAGAAATCTTGGAGTCATTTTTGATCAGGATATGTCATTCAAAGCGCATATTAAACAAATATGTAGGACTGCTTTTTTGCATTTACGCAATATCTCTAAAATCAGAAAGGTCTTGTCTCAGAGTGATGCTGAAAAACTAATTCATGCATTTATTTCCTCTAGGCTGGACTATTGTAATTCATTATTATCAGGTTGTCCTAAAAGTTCCCTAAAAAGCCTTCAGTTAATTCAAAATGCTGCAGCTAGAGTACTGACGGGGACTAGAAGGAGAGAGCATATCTCACCCATATTGGCCTCTCTTCATTGGCTTCCTGTTAATTCTAGAATAGAATTTAAAATTCTTCTTCTTACTTATAAGGTTTTGAATAATCAGGTCCCATCTTATCTTAGGGACCTCGTAGTACCATATCACCCCAATAGAGCGCTTCGCTCTCAGACTGCAGGCTTACTTGTAGTTCCTAGGGTTTGTAAGAGTAGAATGGGAGGCAGAGCCTTCAGCTTTCAGGCTCCTCTCCTGTGGAACCAGCTCCCAATTCAGATCAGGGAGACAGACACCCTCTCTACTTTTAAGATTAGGCTTAAAACTTTCCTTTTTGCTAAAGCTTATAGTTAGGGCTGGATCAGGTGACCCTGAACCATCCCTTAGTTATGCTGCTATAGACGTAGACTGCTGGGGGGTTCCCATGATGCACTGTTTCTTTCTCTTTTTGCTCTGTATGCACCAATCTGCATTTAATCATTAGTGATCGATCTCTGCTCCCCTCCACAGCATGTCTTTTTCCTGGTTCTCTCCCTCAGCCCCAACCAGTCCCAGCAGAAGACTGCCCCTCCCTGAGCCTGGTTCTGCTGGAGGTTTCTTCCTGTTAAAAGGGAGTTTTTCCTTCCCACTGTAGCCAAGTGCTTGCTCACAGGGGGTCGTTTTGACCGTTGGGGTTTTACATAATTATTGTATGGCCTTGCCTTACAATATAAAGCGCCTTGGGGCAACTGTTTGTTGTGATTTGGCGCTATATAAAAAAATTGATTGATTGATTGATTTAGGATATGTAACTTTACAGAAAACTTCATGTGCAGAGAAAGGCAGACAAAGAAATGATTCAACTATTTAAACACATTAACTACACTCAACAAAAATATAAACGCAACACTTTTGGTTTTGCTCCCATTTTGTATGAGATGAACTCAAAGATCTAAAACTTTTTCCACATACACAATATCACCATTTCCCTCACATATTGTTCACAAACCAGTCTAAATCTGTGATAGTGAGCACTTCTCCTTTGCTGAGATAATCCATCCCACCTCACAGGTGTGCCATATCAAGATGCTGATTAGACACCATGATTAGTGCACAGGTGTGCCTTAGCCTGCCCAAAATAAAAGGCCACTCTGAAAGGTGCAGTTTTATCACACAGCACAATGCCACAGATGTCGCAAGATTTGAGGGAGCATGCAATTGGCATACTGACAGCAGGAATGTCAACCAGAGCTGTTGCTCGTGTATTGAATGTTCATTTCTCTACCATAAGCCGTCTCCAAAGGCGTTTCAGAGAATTTGGCAGTACATCCAACCAGCCTCACAACCGCAGACCACGTGTAACCACACCAGCCCAGGACCTCCACATCCAGCATGTTCACCTCCAAGATCGTCTGAGACCAGCCACTCGGACAGCTGCTGAAACAATCGGTTTGCATAACCAAAGAATTTCTGCACAAACTGTCAGAAACCGTCTCAGGGAAGCTCATCTGCATGCTCGTCGTCCTTATCAGGGTCTCGACCTGACTCCAGTTCGTCCTCGTAACCGACTTGAGTGGGCAAATGCTCACATTCGCTGGCGTTTGGCACGTTGGAGAGGTGTTCTCTTCATGGATGAATCCCGGTTCACACTGTCCAGGGCAGATGGCAGACAGCGTGTGTGGCATCGTGTGGGTGAGCGGTTTTCTGATGTCAATGTTGTGGATCGAGTGGCCCATGGTGGCGGTGGGGTTATGGTATGGGCAGGCGTCTGTTATGGACAAAGAACACAGGTGCATTTTATTGATGGCATTTTGAATGCACAGAGATACCGTGACGAGATCCTGAGGCCCATTGTTGTGCCATCCAAGAACATCACCTCATGTTGCAGCAGGATAATGCACGGCCCCATGTTGCAAGGATCTGTACACAATTCTTGGAAGCTGAAAATGTCCCAGTTCTTGCATGGCTGGCATACTCACTGGACATGTCACCTATTGAGCATGTTTGGGATGCTCTGGACCGGCGTATACGACAGCGTGTACCAGTTCCTGCCAATATCCAGCAACTTCGCACAGCCATTGAAGAGGAGTGGACCAACATTCCACAGGCCACAATTGACAACCTGATCAACTCTGTGCGAAGGAGATGTGTTGCACTGCATGAGGCAAATGGTGGTCACACCAGATACTGACTGGTATCCCCCCCCAATAAAACAAAACTGCACCTTTCAGAGTGGCCTTTTATTGTGGACAGTCTAAGGCACACCTGTGCACTAATCATGGTGTCTAATCAGCATCGTTATATGGCACACCTGTGAGGTGGGATGGATTATCTCAGCAAAGGAGAAGTGCTCACTATCACAGATTTAGACTGGTTTGTGAACAATATTTGAAGGAAATGGTGATATTGTGTATGTGGAAAAAGTTTTAGATCTTTGAGTTCATCTCATACAAAATGGGAGCAAAACCAAAAGTGTTGTGTTTATATTTTTGTTGAGTGTATTTTGGCATACTTTTTGTTCTAAGACACTCGAATGGATACACATTATTAATAGTCACTTAAACACTTTGATTTGATTAAAACAGAATACTTCACCATCAACATATTGATAATGCAGAAAGATCACATTTAAACACACATCAGTTACAAGGAACATGTCATTTAAATGAAGTGATTATATGCGAAGCATTTTGTATTGATTAATCAATACAAACACATTACAGTTTTATATATGCATAACATAAAATACTGGTCTGTTGCCTTCCTATTTTTTAAAGGTCTCCTTTTTCTTCACTTAGACCTAGAGATAATATTTGGTTGTCAAGGCTCAAAGTTTATGGCCACATCTTATCATGAAAGAGTTCCTCTTCCAGTCTGGAGAATTTCTGGCCTTGGCATGAGGCCATAAAATCAAATCAATTTTATTTATATAGCGCCAATCACAAGAGAGGGTGTCTGTCTCCCTGATCTGAATTGGGAGCTGGTTCCACAGGAGAGGAGCCTGAAAGCTGAAGGCTCTGCCTCCCATTCTACTCTTACAAACCCTAGGAACTACAAGTAAGCCTGCAGTCTGAAAGCGAAGTGCTCTATTGAGGAGATATGGTACTACGAGGTCCCTAAGATAAGATGGGACCTGATTATTCAAAACCTTATAAGTAAGAAGAAGAATTTTAAATTCTATTCTAGAATTAACAGGAAGCCAATGAAGAGAGGCCAATATGGGTGATATATGCTCTCTCCTTCTAGTCCCTGTCAGTACTCTAGCTGCAGCATTTTGAATTAACTGAAGGCTTTTCAGGGAACTTCTAGGACAACCTGATAATAATGAATTACAACAGTCCAGCCTAGAGGAAATAAATGCATGAATTAGTTTTCAGCATCACTCTGAAACAAGACCTTTCTAATTTTAGAGATATTGCGCAAATGCAAAAAAGCAGTCCTACATATTTGTTTAATAAGCGCATTGAATGACATATCCTGATCAAAAATGACTCCAAGATTTCTCACAGTATTACTAGAGGTCAGGGTAATGCCATCCAGAGTAAGGATCTGGTTAGACACCATGTTTCTAAGATTTGTGGGGCCAAGTACAATAACTTCAGTTTTATCTGAGTTTAAAAGCAGGAAATTAGAGGTCATCCATGTCTTTATGTCTGTAAGACAATCCTGCAGTTTAGCTAATTGGTGTGTGTCCTCTGGCTTCATGGATAGATAAAGCTGGGTATCATCTGCGTAACAATGAAAATTTAAGCAATGTTGTCTAATAATACTGCCTAAGGGAAACATGTATAAAGTGAATAAAATTGTTCCTAGCACAGAACCTTGTGGAACTCCATAATTAACCTTAGTCTGTGAAGAAGATTCCCCATTTACATGAACAAATTGTAATCTATTAGATAAATATGATTCAAACCACCGCAGCGCAGTGCCTTTAATACCTATGGCATGCTCTAATCTCTGCAATAAAATTTTATGGTCAACAGTATCAAAAGCAGCACTGAGGTCTAACAGAACAAGCACAGAGATGAGTCCACTGTCTGAGGCCATAAGAAGATCATTTGTAACCTTCACTAATGCTGTTTCTGTACTATGATGAATTCTAAAACCTGACTGAAACTCTTCAAATAGACCATTCCTCTGCAGATGATCAGTTAGCTGTTTTACAACTACCCTTTCAAGAATTTTTGAGAGAAAAGGAAGGTTGGAGATTGGCCTATAATTAGCTAAGATAGCTGGGTCAAGTGATGGCTTTTTAAGTAATGGTTTAATTACACCACCTTAAAAGCCTGTGGTACATAGCCAACTAATAAAGATAGACTGATCATATTTAAGATCGAAGCATTAATTAATTGTAGGGTTTCCTTGAGCAGCCTGGTAGGAATGGGGTCTAATAGACATGTAGATGGTTTGGAGGAAGTAACTAATGAAAATAACTCAGAACAATCGGAGAGAAAGAGTCTAACCAAATACCGGCATCACTGAAAGCAGCCAAAGATAACGATATGTCTTTGGGATGGTTATGAGTAATTCTTTCTCTCATAGTTAAAATTTTATTAGCAAAGAAAGTCATGAAGTCATTACTAGTTAAAGTTAAAGGAATACTCGGCTCAATAGAACTCTGACTCTTTGTCAGCCTGGCTACAGTGCTGAAAAGAAACCTGGGGTTGTTCTGATTTTCTTCAATTAGTGATGAGTAGTAAGATGTCCTAGCTTTACGGAGGGCTTTTTTATAGAGCAACAGACTCTTTTTTTCCAGGCTAAGTGAAGATCTTCTAAATTAGTGAGACGCCATTTCCTCTCCAACGTACGGGTTATCTGCTTTAAGCTGCGAGTTTGTGAGTTATACCACGGACTCAGGCACTTCTGATTTAAGGCTCTCTTTTTCAGAGGAACTACAGCATCCAAAGTTGTCTTCATTGAGGATGTAAAACTATTGACGAGATAATCTATCTCACTCACAGAGTTTAGGTAGCTACTCTGCACTGTGTTGGTATATGGCATTAGAGAACATAAAGAAGGAATCATATCCTTAAACCTAGTTACAGCACTTTCTGAAAGACTTCTAGTGTAATGAAACTTATTCCCCACTGCTGGGTAGTCCATCAGAGTAAATGTAAATGTTAAGAAATTATCAGACAGAAGGGAGTTTTCAGGGAATACTGTTACGTCTTCAATTTCCATACCATAAATCAGAACAAGATCTAAAGTATGATTAAAGTGGTGGGTGGACTCATTTACATTTTGAGCAAAGCCAGTTGAGTCTAATAATAAATTAAATGCAGTGTTGAGGCTGTCATTCTCAGCATCTGTGTGGATGTTAAAATCGCCCACTATAATTGTCTTATCTGAGCTAAGCACTAAGTCAGACAAAAGGTCTGAAAATTCACAGAGAAACTCTCAGTAACGACCAGGTGGACGATAGATAATAACAAATAAAACTGGTTTTTGGGAATTCCAATTTGGATGGACAAGACTAAGAGTCAAGCTTTCAAATGAATTAAAGCTCTGTCTGGGTTTTGGATTAATTAATAAGCTGGAATGGAAGACTGCTGCTAATCCTCCGCCTCGGCACGTGCTACGAGCGTTCTGGCAGTTAGTGTGACTTTGGGGTGTTGACTCATTTAAACTAACATATTCATCCTTCTGTAACCAGTTGCAGCAGAACATTAAATGAACATTTGTAGAATGTTCTAATGTGAACATTACCTGTCATTCTTTGTTCATATGATGTTCGTGCAATGTTCTTGCTCAATTACCTACAATTTTTGTGATTGTTCCTATTGAGAAGAAAAATTAAGTAAAACAAACTTCATAAATGTTTTAAAATTCAATAGGTTTTATTCCAATAGTGACTTGCAATGTGGAATTCACATATAAAATAAATAATGGAGAAACTTTTGAAATCACTTAATTGATAACAGATTAAATTATGGAATTCATCTTTACAGAATTAAACATCATTGCTCAAAAAGCACATAAAATGAAAAATTTAACTTTACAAAAGATTTCTTAAGCGGTAAACCACAGACGCTAATCCAAAAAAATGTTCAGACACAATAAGAATAAATCTTCTAGAAATAATAATGAAACCTAAAAAAAAAAAAAATCATCTATTGATCTACATACAACTGATAATACACATTTTAGGAGCAAAAATAAATTCAACTTAAAAATAAATCACCGCTTGAAACAAAAAATTTTTAGACATCTACATACAATTAATAAAAATCATATTTAACAGCAAAACTGCAGACAGTTTTAACACAAACATTACTATCAATAAATTCCCTGAGGAAATTCATATGATGAAAAAATATACAAGAATAATACAAAATTATTAATTTAAATTATGTTTGATCCCAGGTTTCTCTGGAAGTAAAATTAATTTTTATCAAAAATATTCCATGTACAATGCAAATTAAATGCTGCTGCTAATCTGCCCATAAGCTTTGATATTATAGAATATAAACACCCTCATATCATATAAAATACCCTCAGCCGTATGAGCAGTCTTCTTAATAATTACTTAATTGGTATCCCAGTGCAAAGTGTAATATATATATATATATATATATATATATATATATATATATATACACACACACACACACACACACATGGGGCCAAACGTTTACATACCCTGGCAAAAGCTTTGTTTTTTGGCCATTTTTCAGAGAATATGAACGATAACACAAAAACGTTTTTTTTTCCACTCATGGTTCGTGGTTGGGTGAAGCCATTTATTGGCAAACAACAGTGTTTACTCTTTTCAAATCATAATGACAACACAAACTACCCAAATGAACCTGATCAAACGTTTACATACCCGTTCCTAATACCGTGTACTGCCTGTCTTTTGTGGTAGTTGGGGACGAGGCTCTCTGAGGGTAAAGCTGCCACTGAATGTTTTGGACTTTATTTACATCAATTATGAAGAAATACAAACAATATGGCACTCTATGGTAACTCTGCATGGACAGTTCTGAAAAACTGAGTGACTGTGCAAGAAGAAGAAGAGTGAGGAAAGCCACCAAGACACCCAAACAACCCAGAAGAAGTTATAGGCTTATGTGGCTGTGATTGGAGAAATTATGCACAGTGCAAGCTTTGCATTTTGTATCACCAGTTATCCATCTTCATGATGAAGTGGTATAGAGGAGGATTTTCTTAAAAAGAAGACCTGAAACTTTAGCTACAAATTGCCAGAAGATACATCTGAGATGCAAGCCTGGATCTGATTTGTTTTGGTGCAAGAAAATCCTTCTGTGCTCTACTCCACTATGAAGCTAAGATTAGTAAAGTAAAATACAAAGCCTGCACCGTGCACAATTTCTCCAATCACAGCCACATAACTTCTCCTGAGTTGTCTGGGTGTCTTGGTGGCTTTTCCTTGTAAATCAATGCAGAGGTGTTATCAGGTTGTGAAAACAGCGTTTTCAGTTTTCAAAGTGTTTTTCAGTAGCTTTTGCATATTATGATAGACATGTTAGATTTATACAGAAATGAAGCTGTTTTGGAGCGGATTCTGCCATGTTGGATTCGCAGCCAAAGAGAGACCAGACATCATGTGCCTCTCTACTGTAACTGGCTGTCACCCCCCCCCCCCCCCCCCAAAAAAAACAAAAAACTGATTTGCAAGATTGTTAGTTTTTCAAACCTGTAATCTGGGTCAGGAAAAAGTTCAGGATGGTCCCATCTATACTTCTTTGATTCTGCTTGGATAGGACATCTTCAGATTATGGCACAATTGTAGAAATGATGGTAGTACTGTCCATTGATGTGATATTTATTGCAGCCGCCATGACAACTCTGTAAATTTGTGGCACGTCCCTGGCAAGGCTGCCTTTGACGGTTCCTGACTTGTCCTGACTGCCAGAGATGAACAGGAGCCGTAGCATACAAGCCGCCCCTGACATTGATTGTTACTGTATCCTTCCCTTGTTCCATTCCAGGGGTGTATGCAGTTAAGGTATTGATTAGGGCATTCCTCTGGTGCCTGGTTCCCTTGTCCTCGCCATCAAGTCTGTCATTAGCACTCTTGAGCTGCAAGTTGAAAATTTCCTTTGTTAGTCATAAGCAATTATATATATTTTACTGTTCAGATACTGTATAATTTGAGCAGCATGGTCATAACTGGTATTCAACTCAACACCTTATTGGACAGGCCCTATATTTTTAACAAGCTGTTTATATTGCTTCCAGAATGTTCTCAATTTAGTTATCAATTAGGTATACCACACAGGTGAAAGCAGATCAGACAAAAATGACTAATCCTTTGTACCCACTGCTATTTGTGTCAAGGGCCTTCCACACCGCATGATTTGGAAGCATCAGAGGTGCCACAAATCGGTCTAAAAAGCATTATTTTCAATGCACATGTTGCTTTTTAGAGGCGTCTGAAGCATCGCGTCAAAAGCCGAGCTAAACCAATGCTTCTGCCGGGAGCGTGCGCATTCCTGCTTGTCAACAGGCTGACGTGGTCCAAGTACAACCTAATCCAACTTTTGCCGCTCTGAACTGTGACAAAGCTTCACACTGTTCAATAGAAACAACGCGTCGGGTCCAAACATGGAAGACTAGTGGCAGAAACCACTGATCTCTACAAAACAGGTGTCACAGGACTGCTCAGTTATACACAGCAGTTTTCTGAAGATAAATCCTTGCAAATGTTTTTTAAACCTCAAAATGTATTTGATTGCTGTATTAAAGCTTTTTCATGGTTCACTGACGCACATACAACATGGCGATCACTCAGCTTTCCTCTGAAGAAAAAAAAAAAACCTGAGCAAAAGTCTCCACCCCCTTGCCGCATGCAACACATCGGGGGTGTGGGAGGCGTGGACGTGACGCGTTGCCTGATGCGTATAAAGCATGCAATGTGAAAGGACTTTTAGTTACTGTATTTCCATAAATACAGCATGTTTCATAATATATTGGGTAAAAAATGAAACAGCAAAACTTTATTAAAGTGATGAGGATCTAACAAACAGAAAACAGATTAACTCACTTCTTCGAGTGACTTTACTGGAAGGCCCATTACGTCCAGGCATTGCTTGTAATTGGTTGAAGCACACACTTCTGGTTTAGCTGGCCATTCTTCGGATGATCATCTCAGCAGCGTCCACATTGTTCTCTCTCCTGGTATGTCTGGGAACCGACACTTTCAGGGATGGTCAAAGGATGCAGTGCATCAACTTTGTCATTTAGCTGTTTGATACTGTGAATGATGTCAGTCTGGTACCCCTGGAACACAAAATGTATATATATCCATATGTTACAACCTTAATAGAGAAGTTCTCAATTTACATTAAATCTTATGCTACACAAATGATGCTGTTGACCTTTCATCATGAGCACGGACAAATCTGTGAATGAACTGAGCGATGAAAGTAAGTAGGTAAGTAAGTCCCTTCGTCTGCTCCCTTGTTTGCACTCAGGGTCGCCACAGCAAATTTGAGGTGGATCTGCATGTTGAATTGGTACAGGTTTTACGCCAGATGCCCTTCCTGACGCAACTCCACATTACATGGACAAAATGAAATGCGGCAGGGGTGGGATTTGAACCCAGAACCTTCTGCACTGAAACCAAGCGCATTAACCACTTGGCCACCACCCCTGTCTCTGAGTGATGAAAGTGAGCCATGGGGAAAAAAAAACAAAAACTTGAAAGATCTTGGCAAGGCCGTGGTGGGGTCTGGTGGTTGTCCCCCAGAAAAATGTGAAATCTCAAATACATTCTGGTTAAGGCTGTAGCTATCGATTATTTTAGTAGTCGAGTATTCTATCGATTATTCTGGCAATTAATCGAGTAATCGGATAAAAAGTACTTTTGCGTTTTAAACAAAATTAATAGTCCAGGGCTGTCCATAAGCAATGGCACAATGTCACTGCACCAAAGTGTTGGCATTTTGCTGAAATGGCGATGGGATGTGGCCTTCTATTTTGTTTTCTCCAATTTGTAAAAATTAACCATTTGTAAGGGTTTTTTTTTTAAATAAAGGTTGATGGACTGGGTCCCTGCGTGATTTTTTTTATCCCTCTTTCTCTTCAGCAGATGCATTTCAGCTGGAGGTTGAACATACAAGCATCGCAGTCAGTTTTTTTATTATTGTGTTAAAATTGTCTCATTAATATTTGTAAATGCATGCAGGGTGATCTACAAATAATCATTGATTTGCAAATGTGTTCAGATATCCACAAATGCAAATTTCATATTTGTAACTTGTAAATTGGTCTTTGCAAATAATGTTGTATTTGCAAATATAAAGCTTAATTTGTAAAAAAAAAAAAAAATTACATTTGTAAAACTGGAAATTGTATTTGTGAATTGAGTTTCAGCATTTGTGGATCACCAATTACACGCATTCATCGCTTTCCTCTGCGACATCATTTTGAGACATTCTTTTCACGAAATCCACACAGATCCACAAACAAATGCCGACTGATTCACAAAAACACACTCACGCACACTGGATATCCACTAGATGGCAGTGTGGTCCCATTCATTGATGTGGCTGAAACTATATGCTCCCGGATGAGAGAAGACCGACATTTCAGAATAAATCATTTCACATTACCGCAATGGAGGTGTCTGATGGATGGGTATGTATGTGGTGATATTGTCTGCAAGGTCAATTATTTTTTAAAATTATGTGTCTGCGGATTTCATCATGGGGAGGGGGGCGGGGGTGTTAATGTTGTACTCTTTAATGCAGTGGTTCAAATAAGCGTATTAAACAGCATTGCGCCTGTGCGTGCTCCATGACACAGACATGCTGCAAAATTCTTCTTTTAAAAATGTGAAAGTTCTAAAAGTTTGCGATGTCCACAGCTTAGCTAAGCTTCGCACAGGAACCACATAGTGTCACCGCAGCAACTAACCAGTCCCACTTTACGCCAACTGTCGCAACAGCCAGGCTTTGAGTGGCATTTATTCTCGAAACTCCGCGGATCCGAGGAAACTGATTTGTATCTGTAACACATAGATCAGTGTGTGTTACTTAGACTTATAAAACTTGCATGATGTCGTAAAAAAAAAAAAAAAAACGCTTTGCGATAAGCATTTTAAAAACTCAGTAACGATCACGATTAAAGAGTCATCCGGGAGCATATAGTTTCAGCCACATCAATGAATGGAACAACACTGCCATCTAGTGGATATCCAGTGTGCGTGAGTGTGTATTTGAGAATCAGTAGGCATTTGTTTGCGGATCTGTGTGGATTTCGCAAAAAGAATGTCTCAAGTGGTCCACAAATGCTGAAACTAAATTCACAAATACAATTTCCAGTTTTACAAATGTAATTTTTTTTTTTTTTTTTTTTACAAATTGTTTTATATTTGCAAATACAACATTATTTGCAAAGACCAATTTACAAGTTACAAATATGAAATTTGCATTTGTGGATATCTGAACACATTTGCAAATCAATGATTATTTGTAGATCACCCTGCATGCATTTACAAATATTGAGACAATTTTAACCCCATATTTTATTATTATTATTTTATTTAAGTTACCATGTTTGTGAAGTGTTGTGTGTTGCCCAAAAATGCAAAAATTAAAAAGTCACACACTCAGTGTGAGTCTGAGGGAAACACAGAAGAAAGAGTGGACTTCTGCTGTTTGCGGGGACAGAGTTGTGACCCGTCCGGTCTGAGAGCTCTTCACACTGGGCAGAGAGACAGCAGCCGGCCGCCGGGTCAATAGTCCCTCCCCACGTAGAGCAGACCGTGTGTTTTTCAAAACTAGACAAACACACTGCTTTGCTTTAAATGCACAGTAAGTCTATTTTAGATGATCAGCGTGAACCATCTTTCTCTTAAAAGGCTTTATTTTCACGTTGGAAAGCGGTAGGTATCATTGCTAATTTGATTAGCTGTTATGCTCGCCTTTTTCTTTTTTTTCTGCAGATGTTGCAGCACCACACACAGGCCTAGCATATGTACTACAACGTTAAACTAAGCTTGGAGGCACAGAATTTCCCTTGAACATTTTTTGTAATCGAATTATTTGAGTTACTCGACTCATCGTTTCAGCCCTAATTCTGGTGCTTTCTCAGGTCTACAACCCCTGGCAAAAATTATGGAATCACCGGCCTCGGAGAATGTTCATTCAGTTGTTTAATTTTGTAGAAAAAAAGCAGATCACAGACATGACACAAAACTAAAGTCATTTCAAATGGCAACTTTCTGGCTTTAAGAAACACTATAAGAAATGAAGAAAAAAGATTGTGGAAGTCAGTAACGGTTACTTTTTTAGACCAAGCAGAGGAAAAAAATATGGACTCACTCAATTCTGAATAAATTATGGAATCACCCTGTAAATTTCCATCCCCCAAACTAACACCTGCATCAAATCACATCTGCTCGTTGACATTAACCCTATGTCATGAAATTGACCCTATGTGTCTTTTTGCAAGGAATGTTTTCACAGTTTTTGCTCTATGGCAAGATGCATTATCTTCTTGAAAAATGATTTCATCATCCTTAAACATCAGAAAAGTGTCCAAAATATCAACGTAAACTTGTTCATTTATTGATGATGTAATGACAGCCATCTCCCCAGTGCCTTTACCTGACATGCAGCCCCATATCATCAATGACCGTGGAAATTTACATGTACTCTTCAGGCAGTCATCTTTATAAATCTCATTGGAACGGCACCAAAGAAAAGTTCCAGCATCATCACCTTGCCCAATGCAGATTCGAGATTCATCACTGAATATGACTTTCATCCAGTCATCCACAGTCCGCGATTGCTTTTCTTTAGCCCACTGTAACCTTGTTTTTTTTCTGTTTAGGTGTTAATGATGGCTTTCGTTTAGCTTTTCTGTATGTAAATCCCATTTCCTTTAGGCGGTTTCTTACAGTTCGGTCACAGACGTTGACTCCAGTTTCCTCCCATTCGTTCCTCATTTGTTTTGTTGTGCATTTTCGATTTTTGAGACATATTGCTTTAAGTTTTCTGTCTTGGCGCTTTGATGTCTTCCTTGGTCTACAAGTATGTTTGCCTTAAACAACCTTCCCATGTTGTTTGTATTTGGTCCAGAGTTTAGACACAGCTGACTGTGAACAACCAACATCTTTTGCAACATTGCGTGATGATTTACCCTCTTTTAAGAGTTTGATAATCCTCTCCTTTGTTTCAATTGACATCTCTCGTGTTGGAGCCATGATTCATGTCAGTCCACTTGGTGCAACAGCTCTCCAAGGTGTGATCACTCCTTTTTAGATGCAGACTAACAAGCAGATGTGATTTGATGCAGGTGTTAGTTTTGGGGATGAAAATTTACAGGGTGATTACATAATTTATTCCTCAGAATTGAGTGAGTCCATATTTTTTCCTCTGCTTGGTCTAAAAAAGTAACCGTTACTGACTGCCACAATATTTTTTTCTTGATTTCTTATAGTGTTTCTTAAAGCCAGAAAGTTGCCATTTGAAATGACTTTAGTTTTGTGTCATGTCTGTGATCTGCTTTTTTTCTACAAAATTAAAAAACTGAATTAACATCCTCCGAGGCCGGTGATTCCATAATTTTTGCCAGGGGTTGTATTTACCCACCAAAAGAATCCCCCCCCCCCCAAAAAATAAAATAAAAAAATAATTTTTTTGTTTGGACAGATCACTTTTTCCACCCCAGATAAGGTGGTAAACCTCAGTAGTATAGCATAGAAGTGTATGTTTCAAGTGTATGGTACCATAGACAGTATGCACACACTATGCAAATGAAACATTATGCAAGGGACATAGGAGTTTTTATAAAAGGAATTCTGTAACTTTATATCAGCAATAAATAAACATGTTAATTAAGTAACAGGGCCTGTAAATTATTTCTTTAAATAAGGAAAGTTAGTATACACAACTTCATTACTGGCAGATTTTACTGTATTTTCAAATTATATCCCAAATAGAACAGAATATTTCTTGCCAGAAATGTTGAATATTTTGCTTGCTGAATGTGAATTTTTAGAATCTACTGGCACAAGATACTGTACAGTCTTATTTAACCATTATAGTACAAACCTCTGGATAAGGATCGGGCTGATGTGAATCACCTGCAGGCACACACTCAACCCACTGATCAGATGGAGGATTCAGTGATTTAACAACTCTTAAGGCAGCAGGCATGGTTACTGTTGGGGGGAGGGGGGGCAAACAATAATCCAAAAATATTATCACAAGCTTATCTTCATAAAGTCTCTTTCTGGGCAGTGAGGTTACTTAAACTTTAATTGCATCAACACCTAATAAAAGAGAGTATATATTTTAGTCATGGTCATAAAAAGTTATGCATATTTTAAATTTAGCATTTATTTAAGCAAATTAGTCCCTTTGAGATCGAGACCTCTTTTATAAGTGACCTGGACAATTATAAAGTTTCCAATTCACCCAACCTGCATGTCCTTGGAAGTGAGATGCCCACACATAACCTATTGACACCTTTAGGCTTCTGGCTTAATATCAGAATAAATTAAAACATGGACAAAATATGAATTAGGCCTGTGCCTCTCTGTGGCTAACGTTAGCTCCGTGCTAGTCAAAAATGTGTTGGTTTGGTTCCCATTAGTCCTGGTCTGGCATAATCAAGCGTCAAGCAAGTTCTGTCTTTTCTGGCTAAAATGGGTTTGTGCTCACATCAGGTTCCATTACCTTATCTTTTGATAGTCACAGCATCGTGATGAGTGTAGGCGTAAGTCTCCTCTTTTGCTCTCAGTGGTCTCTTAATCGTAGTATAGAGACTGAACAGGCAAATTAACGTCTTGAACATAAACTTTTATTTGCCAAAAGAGAACGGAGAGCATGCAGTGCTGTTAGTTAGCTAAGTCTTCTTCTTCTTCTTCTTCTCTTCTTTGTTAAACAGCAGGTTTTAACCCAACTAGGCGCACTACTGCCACCAACTGTTTGGTGGAGAGCACTGCAAGCTTTTTTTTGTCTATGAGCTGTATTATTTAAATGTCAATGTTTCCTACTCATGCATGTTGAAAACATTATTTTGTAAATCAGTTTTTAATAACTTTAATGTATTTTCTTTATTTCCAAAAATGCTAAAGATATGATGCTTTTAGAAAATTTGGCAAAATGTATGTAACTCAGGTCAGTGGGACTTCTGGATAATAAGCTGCCATTGCAATCTGTTTCCATAAAAAACATATTTTTGGTAGCTGACAATCACAGTCTGTAGTGACGTAAATTATTTTGCAAAAATTAATATACAAATTAACAGAGTGCATGTTAATGCAAGTTGCCCCAAGACATGTTTTTGAGTTAGCTCTGTCAGTTTATCACAGTAATCTTGAAATTATATATTCAGTAGGCCTGAATAAATCATAAATCGCCAAATTATTGGTTACCATGGTAGCCAGAGTGTTTAAATAATTTCCTATTGTTCATTCTACCTATGACTGCACACATAATTTAAATGTAGTCCAACATTAACTTTCTGTAGGCAGTAAATGATATTTAATGTTTTCCTGTTAGAATATATATACTTTTATTTAGAGGCAAGCTTTACCAATACAACATGAACATTATGTGAATGTTCGCAAACACACTGAACAGTAAGAATACATTCTATAAACATTTGATTGATTTTTGCAAATGTTTGCTTACATGTCTGTCTAATGTTTGCTTCCATGCAAACATTAGACAGACATCACAAACATTATATGAATGTTCACAAACTTGCTGAACAGTAAATGAACATTCTATGAATGTTCAGTTGATGTTCGCAAATTTTCGCTTTCATGCAAACATTAGACAAACATCACAAACATTACATGAATGTTCACAAACTTGCTGAACAGTAAACAAACATTCTATGAATGTTTGTTTGACGTTCGCAAATGTTCACTTCCAGGTGGGAACATATACACAGCTGTGAGTGTTGTGTTGAGTGAGTGCAACATCCACATATTTCCCTGTCAGTGCATGACAATCAATTCATTCAGAATAAGTTAATTAATGACCCATCTATGTAAAAACCAGGCGGCTCAACTCGGATTTTGATCAAATTTTCACCAATTACCCTTCAAATAGATTGATTAGGCATGGTAAAGTTTGTTTTTCTATCAATTTTACTTGAGTTTTGGTCAATTCAAAAGTTGATGTTAAAACAGCCTGAAATCTCGTTACATTAAATATATACGAGGTCTATTAGAAAAGTATCCGATCTTATTATTTTTTCAAAAACCATATGGATTTGATTCATATGTTTTTACGTCAGCCAAGCTTGAACCTTCGTGCGCATGCGTGAGTTTTTCCACGCCTGTCGGTTGCGTCATTCGCCTGTGAGCACGCCTTGTGGGAGGAGTGGTCCAGCCCCCTCGTCGGATTTTCATTGTCAAGAAATGGTGGAATGATTTGGGCTTTTTTTCCATCAGAATTTTTTCAGAAACTGTTAGAGACAAGCAGCTGGAAACCATTCGAAAAATTTATCTAGCTTTCGGTGAAAATTTTACGGGCTTCACAGAGAATAAGGACTGTTACTACAGTTTTAAGGACGCCCCACAATGGTGCACGGCGCGCCGCGCTCCGAGCCGCCATCGAGAGGCAGAAAACACCACATCATTTCTAAACGGATGGCTGTGTGGAGCCGGGACCACCGCGCACAATTTCTCTGGTTATCACAAGAGCTGGACATCAGCCATTTTCCGGCAGATTTCACTTTTAACAAGAGATTTTGTCATGGAAAGGCGTGCGGAGGCTTTGTGCGTCAGGACCGATTCGCTGATCGAGCGAGACAAAGGAACACCTCCGTTTCGGAGTGCCAGGGGACAAGTTGGGACATGCCTATCTCGGCTTTCAATGCTTACCAGCCCAGTGAGTATAAGAGAAATTGTGGAGAGCTGGGCATGTTCCAACTTGTCCCCTGGCACTCCGAAACTGAGGTGTTCCTTTGTCTCGCTCGATCAGCGAATCGGTCGTGACGCGCGAAGCCTCCGCGTGGCTTTCCATGACAAAATCTCTTGTTAAAAGTGAAATCTGCTGGAAAATAGGAGCGTAACGATAAAGACAGTTGACAATAAAGCAGTGTGTGTGTGTGGGGTCACTTTTCTTTTTAATGAGCGGGACCGGAGCGGCAGGTGTTTTTCGGCGTCGGCGATGCATGAGCATGTCCAGCCTGCAGCGGTCAGTTGTACGAGTGTTTACTTGCCTTGAAAAGTTACAGCTAGTTAACAGACTGAAGCTGTGGCGTGTGTGTTGCTGACGTTTGGAAATAAAGTCCAAGTTCAAGTGAGAAGCTGCGTTGTGCATGCAAGTCTGTCGGCCTCCATAGTATGTGGTGAGTGCCGTAATCCGTACTGCCTACGTATGGATTTGGTTAATTCAATAGTAATTGAATGAAAATGTGCTGCTTTGAATCCGTACTGAGGCAGTACTCACAATGTGCATCATCTGTACTGCTGGTGAATCCGCAGCCTGACCGCAGCGAAAGTTCTGCATGCATTAAAACCTCTACGGCGTGTCTGCGTGTGTCTGCATGCTCCTAAATTTGTACTGAGGCAGTTAGACTCTTTCTCTCAGATTGTTCTGTCTGAGTTATTTTCATTAGTTACTTCATCCAAACCATCAACATGTCTATTGGACCCCATTCCTACCAGGCTGCTCAAGGAAGCCCTACCATTATTTAATGCTTCGATCTTAAATATGATCAATCTATCTTTATTAGTTGGCTATGTACCATGGGCTTTTAAGGTGGCAGTAATTAAACCATTACTTGAAAAGCCATCACTTGACCCAGCTATCTTAGCTAATTATAGGCCAATCTCCAACCTTCCTTTTCTCTCAAAAATTCTTGAAAGGGTAGTTGTAAAACAGCTAACTGATCATCTGCAGAGGAATGGTCTATTTGAAGAATTTCAGTCAGGTTTTAGAATTCATCATAGTACATTAGTGAAGGTTACAAATGATCTTATGGCCTCAGACAGTGGACTCATCTCTGTGCTTGTTCTGTTAGACCTCAGTGCTGCTTTTGATACTGTTGACCATAAAATTTTATTACAGAGATTAGAGCATGCCATAGGTATTAAAGGCACTGCGCTGCGGTGGTTTGAATCATATTTATCTAATAGATTACAATTTGTTCATGTAAATGGGGAATCTTCTTCACAGTCTAAGGTTAATTATGGAGTTCCACAAGGTTTTGTGCTAGGACCAATTTTATTCACTTTATACATGCTTCCCTTAGGCAGTATTATTAGACGGCATTGCTTAAATTTTCATTGTTACGCAGATGATACCCAGCTTTATCTATCCATGAAGCCAGAGGACAAACTAAACTGCAGGATTGTCTTACAGACATAAGGACATGGATGACCTCTAATTTCCTGCTTTTAAACTCAGATAAAACTGAAGTATGTACTTGGCCCCACAAATCTTAGAAACATGGTGTCTAACCAGATCCTTACTCTGGATGGCATTACCCTGACCTCTAGTAATACTGTGAGAAATCTTGGAGTCATTTTTGATCAGGATATGTCATTCAAAGCGCATATTAAACAAATATGTAAGACTGCTTTTTTGCATTTACGCAATATCTCTAAAATTAGAAAGGTCTTGTCTAAGAGTGATCTGAAAAACTAATTCATGCATTTATTTCCTCTAGGCTGGACTATTGTAATTCATTATTATCAGGTTGTCCTAAAAGTTCCCTGAAAAGCCTTCAGTTAATTCAAAATGCTGCAGCTAGAGTACTGACGGGGACTAGAAGGAGAGAGCATATCTCACCCATATTGGCCTCTCTTCATTGGCTTCCTGTTAATTCTAGAATAGAATTTAAAATTCTTCTTCTTACTTATAAGGTTTTGAATAATCAGGTCCCTTCTTATCTTAGGGACCTCATAGTACCATATCACCCCAATAGAGCGCTTCGCTCTCAGACTGCAGGCTTACTTGTAGTTCCTAGGGTTTGTAAGAGTAGAATGGGAGGCAGAGCCTTCAGCTTTCAGGCTCCTCTCCTGTGGAACCAGCTCCCAATTCGGATCAGGGAGACAGACACCCTCTCTACTTTTAAGATTAGGCTTAAAACTTTCCTTTTTGCTAAAGCTTATAGTTAGGGCTGGATCAGGTGACCCTGAACCATCCCTTAGTTATGCTGCTATAGACTTAGACTGCTGGGGGGTTCCCATAATGCACTGAGTGTTTCTTTCTCTTTTTGCTCTGTATGCACCACTCTGCATTTAATCATTAGTGATCGATCTCTGCTCCCCTCCACAGCATGTCTTTTTCCTGGTTCTCTCCCTCAGCCCCAACCAGTCCCAGCAGAAGACTGCCCCTCCCTGAGCCCGGTTCTGCTGGAGGTTTCTTCCTGTTAAAAGGGAGTTTTTCCTTCCCACTGTCGCCAAGTGCTTGCTCACAGGGGGTCGTTTTGACCTTTGGGATTTTTACGTAATTATTGTATGGCCTTGCCTTACAATATAAAGCACCTTGGGGCAACTGTTTGTTGTGATTTGGCGCTATATAAATAAAATTGAATTGAATTGAATACTTATGAAGTAAAGATCTCCAAATTTAGCCCACGTTTTTGCAAGTAGACTGCACGCACGTGCAAGTATGGCGGGTTGTGACCACGGCTTTAAACGACTTGTGTCGCGTCGGTCACTGCCTTCACTCCGGTCATTTTTTTTTTTTTTTTTTTTGCATGCTTGTATGCTTGCTCTTAGTTTGGCTGGTGATATAAAGTCATTTGGAAAATTTTGCTCCTACTGAACACTGTGCTTTTGAGAAGAATACAGTGAACAAGGCTGACATATTATTTACCTGTTTGCCATCACTGGATGTTTGCATGAACCACCAAGTTCACACAGATCATTAAAAAATAAACAGTCTTACAGACCACTTACACACATACGCACATGCAGCTGAACACACAAAGTAGCCTATATTAATATTTTTATTGAATATCGCTGCATGCAATATCTGACACTTTCTCACTGTAGTTCATAAAAATAAATTGGTCAGTAGAACAACCTCTCTCTCTCCCTCTCACACAGTCACTCAGTCACACACACATGCACACACACACACCTTAATCAATATTGTGTGGGGAAAAGTGCCAAGAACGTTGGATAGGAAAATAAATAATTGAAAAAAGAATCACAGTTTGATCATAAAATTAAAAATAAATAAACAAATAAAAAAGAAAGTTGTGTTGAGTATGGCAACTCTAGTTCATGCATACTTAGTAGTTCAGAATTTCCTACTCCATTGAATGTCAGTTCTGAGGCTGTTCTGTTATTCATTCATACACTTAAGAATATTCATGTTGAGTTTATAAAAGAACTTGTTCTGTAAATAGTTCCTTTACTATTGTGATCAAAAACATTGAATGTCAATTCTGAGGCTGTTCTGTAAATATTCATTCATACACTTAAGAATATTCATATTCTGAGTTCATAAAAACCTGTTCTGTAAATAGTTCTCTTACTTTTGTGATCAAAAACATTGATTTGGATCTCAATTTTGAGGCAGTTCTGTAAATAGTTTTCAAATAAACAATAAATATAGCAACTTATCAACATATCAATCTCAGACTTAAAATAATGCACAGATTTAAGCCCCACCAATTTCTGGTTAAAACATGCCCACTTCTGGTTTAGGCCCCGCCCACTCCAAGTACAGTTGCAGATAATTTAGATGGTTGAACAGATACAGAGAGTGGTGTACTCGCTCATCCCTACACTAAAGGCACGAAGAATAAAACATCACAGAAAAACAGAAGTGTGAATCAAAGCCACAATCTAGCATACATGAGCGAAAACGAGACACCAAGAATAACTGGCAGAACACAGGAACCTCATGGGGGACATCAGAACAAAGGCCAGTAACTGACACCTCATAAACATGGAAGACAAACCCAACCCAACATCTGACAGACAGAGACTGAATGGAGGGAACTTGCATGACACACATACACCTGCAGGAGATGGGGTGCAGGTGCACACACCCACACATGCAGACAGCAGGAAAGACAGGTAGACAAGAAGGGCTACACAAAGGACTCATACACATACGTCAAAAGTGGACGAGATAGAACCAACACACACACACAAACATACACCCATGTTGACTGGGAGTGCGCGTACCAGCCTGCAGGAAGTGGGGGAAAGGGTAGAATAGAATAGAATAGAATAACCCTTTATTTTCTGTCCCAAAAAGGTCACAGAAATTCTTTAACAACTGGCTCATAAAAAAACACATTAAATACTCACACAAAACTTCACTGTGTAAAAAGAAAAGTACAATTGACAGCACATGCATCTATCTGGTCTTATTAAGGGCCCCCTCACACACAAGTACAAATCAGGGCGAATCATGGCGGAACAGCTCGTATAAGCGAACCACATAAACATCGAGCCGACGGGCAGGCGTGAATGAACTCGTTGCAACGGTGTTGTGCATGTGACTCTGTCGTGCAAGCAGCAACACAGTGCGAGCAGCTGGGGCGTGTTGCACCACTTCGCACCGCTGATGTGGAGAACAATGAAATAAAAACCAGCTGTATAATTAGTGAATATCACTGTGTTGATATAAATCATGAATAAAAGGGGACGCAATATAGAACCCTGCTGTGAAATAGCCCTGGTCAAATAAAAAATAAATGCCACTCAAACCTGGAATTTCAAAAACCTCTGATTGCCAGACAAAAACTTTACCACTGCACTACCATTGCTGGCCTGTAAATGTGTGGAAAATTCCCTGAAATCAACAAGGACATGGACGAGGTGCGCTGTGTGTAGTCACTGCAGCCCGGCACAAAGGCGCAAGATATTTTATGTATTTCCACGTGAGGACAGCAGGCAGAGACACGCGCATCATGGAGGAATGTTGTAAGTTCATGTCCATCAACCAGTGGTGGGCACAGATAACCAAAAAATTAACTTCGATAACAGATAATAAGATAACTGAAAAGTTATCTTTGATGAAGATAAACCTATAAACCACCAAAAAATGTATCGGAAGTTACAGATAATCGATAACCGACAATTTCCGGTGTTGTCTATGAGACATTTGCAGTTACTAAAGAACTGAAATTGATTTTTAACACAATCGCTTTTGAAAGCATCAAAAGCGGTAAAAGACCTAAAGAATAAACAAGAATGTTTGACCATGCTGCCCCCTGCAGGAAGCAGCACACACAGATCCTGAGAATACCCACAAAATCAATTCTTTACTAATCATAATCATTTTTCTTTTAACATTCTGCCCCTGCTGGAAACTCTTGTATGCAATAGTGCTCCCACCACAGCAGCACACCAAGAGCAGCCATAAGGCCAGCTCTCTATCAATTTCAACACTCCGGTCAGGTGGAGGTCTTGAAAAATAAAGTCATATTAACTTGTGGTTTTTTGAATATACTGATAGAATAACTCCATTAATGTCAATTCTGTCATTTGTACAAAGTTAAAATATAACATATATCTTTTAATGTTGAATAAGGCACAAATTCTGAGGTTTTGTAACAAACACAGACCGCAAAGCATTCTGGGTAAAAGTGCTAAACAGTGATTGGTTCAGTAATCCATTATGTAAACCAACACGTTAATGTGACGTGTGTCATGTGTTGGTTTAAAGATAAATGTGTTTTTGTAAAATATTCCATTTTTATTTGTAAAAACAGGCATTTTATGGAGCCCTGGAAGTGTCATCGCAATTGCATGTTTTAAAACTTTTATGATGTTGTAAAATGTGCACTCAATATTAGTAAGTAAGTAAGTAAATTTATTTATATAGTGCCTTTCACAGACATAAGGCCATGTACACACGTTGTCGGGTATTTGTAAAACAGAATATCTTACCCTTTCAGTTTGGGGAAAAAACTTCATCAACACTACGTCGTTTAAAAAAAAATCCATCCACATCGAACCGTATAAATGTGTTGTAATTAGTCTGCCAAACCTTTGGGTGGCGGTACTGATTAAAATTCTATCCAATCAGGAGCCTTATTCTCTTGTCGTGACTTCCACAAAAACTAAAAACATGGCGCCAACCTCGTTCGTGTGGACCGATAAGAAGTCGGAATTACTTCTAACCGTAGTTTTAGAATACAAAGTTAACATATATGCACACAAAAAGCGCCTGGACAATGGACAATACCAACACTTTGAGAGCAGCCATGTACCCAGACGTTTAATACTGCCGTGAACACTCCTGGCCAGTAGATGTCAGTAGCGGCCTTGAAAAAATGTCAAACAAAATTCCAGATAATCCGTGTCTGCTACATTTAAGATGCGTGGAATTTAACAAATGCAAATACACATTCTCTATAAACCCAGAGAATATATTCACGAGACTTTTAGGCACTAGAGTTTAATGCTGTTATCTGTGGACCCTGAACAGAGTGTCTGAAATGCATTTGTCCTGTCATGAACGTCTGAGATTACCTTATGCTACCCATAATGCACTGCTGCCTGGCACAGCATGTCAATCAATCAATCAATTTTATTTATATAGCGCCAAATCACAACAAACAGTTGCCCCAAGGCGCTTTATATTGTAAGGCAAGGCCATACAATAATTACGTAAAAACCCCAATGGTCAAAACGATCCCCTGTGAGCAAGCACTTGGCGACAGTGGGAAGGAAAAACCCCCTTAACAGGAAGAAACCTCCAGCAGAACCAGGCCCAGGGAGAGGCAGTCCTCTGCTGGGACTGGTTGGAGCTGAGGGAGAGAACCAGGAAAAAGACATGCTGTGGAGGGGAGCAGAGATCAATCACTAATGATTAAATGCAGAGTGGTGCATACAGAGCAAAAAGAGAAAGAAACACTCAGTGCATCATGGGAACCCCCCAGCAGTCTAAGTCTATAGCAGCATAACTAAGGGATGGTTCAGGGTCACCCGATCCAGCCCTAACTATAAGATTTAGCAAAAAGGAAAGTTTTAAGCCTAATCTTAAAAGTAGAGAGGGTGTCTGTCTCCCTGATCCGAATTGGGAGCTGGTTCCACAGGAGAGGAGCCTGAAAGCTGAAGGCTCTGCCTCCCATTCTACTCTTACAAACCCTAGGAACTACAAGTAAGCCTGCAGTCTGAGAGCGAAGCGCTCTATTGGGGTGATATGGTACTATGAGGTCCCTAAGATAAGATGGGACCTGATTATTCAAAACCTTATAAGTAAGAAGAAGAATTTTAAATTCTATTCTAGAATTAACAGGAAGCCAAAAGCAACATTACAACAACAAACATTACTTTAAAACGAAAACATATATCTGATATTTTCACTTTATAAACTTCAGACATGACAATAATTTTAAATAACTTGTCTAAAATGAGTGGTTAAAATTTGAACCATAAGTTAAACATGTATGCCTCTGGATGACTTGGTGACATTGCGATTACATTAGTATGGTGTTAAAGGAAATGATGTTTTTTTTGGTCACCAGTTCTCCTTTGCTTACAGACGATAGAGTGGTTTCTGATTACAGAGGATAGAACAACATGCCTATTAGGAAACTTTTAACAGGTAGGTCTCAACAGTTTTAAAAATGTTTTTCACTGTTCAGCTTAGTTTAGTACGTTATCGGTCTAAAAGTTATCGGTAATGCATCGGAAGATAATTAGTCCGATGATGGTTTTTAAATTTATCTAAAAAGATAATACGATAATGAAAACATTATCTTCAATAATTATCTGTTATCGGATTATCGGAAGTGTGCCCACCACTGCCATCAACACACAGTATGTGTTCTCCAGCTGGGACATCCAGGAGCAGAGATCACAACAGCAGCGGCTGTGGGGGGAGATGCCCCCCTTGTCCCTTCAATGCCAAGACCAATGTGTCACTCTTTGTTATGTGGTCATTAAATTTCGTTGTTTGTTATGTAATTGTGTATGTCGGTACTGTCGTAATTATATACCTGTCCTGGCGGTGGTTTCTGTGTTTGTAATGTGTGCACTGAGCCATCATCCAGCTGTCAGTGTGCTGCGATCAGCTGACAGGCACCTCCCCATGCTGTGTGCGCTCAGACCTGGCTGTCCGGCCCCCATGTGATCAGATCTGTACATACATATGAGCATTTTATGTAAGTGTGCTTCCCCTGACATGCCACATGTGTTGCGGGGGGGGGGGGGGGGGGGGGGGGGCGGAGGGTGCGTTGCTGTTTTGCAATGCCACACTCATGGGGGCACTTAGACAAATCTCACATCTAGCTCGAAAGTGATCGTCTGCTGACTGTTTTCATGCTAATAGTGTGAATGGCCACACATTTTCTAAGTGCCAAGTGAGCCGTGTTAGATGTTGTGTGTATAACCTGGAATTTGTCCGACACCTACCGCGAGAGGGAATGAATGGGCTTTCACAGGGCACACTGTCTTTCAGCTGCTGGTGTGTGCAAATAGTTGTAGCAACAGGTGTATGAGACGTTGGAGCCAGCTACGATTTCACACGTATACGATTTCTGCTTCATGCGCAGGGCTGCTACAGCAGAGGGATGAAAGATTTCTTGTGAATATTGCGAATAGACACACAGAGATGAGACACAGGATGTAATCACGCACACACATGCCAGCCTCCCCAAACACTCACACAGAACACGAAAGAGGGGCGCACTCTCTTACATATGCAGACCCAGGGCTCACACTAGATATGGAGTGGTAAGGCTGACATGATTGCATATATCCCATGACAGCCAGGACACATCCACACGCACCCAGACACAAGGCAGGAGGAACCAAGGTGTACAAAACAGACATGACCACACACACAAAAGACACAGACAGAGGCAGCGGCGTGTACCCACAACAGTGAACGCCACAATCTCATCAGGTGGAAGAGAGCAATAATATATGCATTGAGTTGTGCACCCCTTTGTGCTACTTAGAATTTTTTTTTTTTTTTTTGGCATCCACAAACAGAATTGTCTCAGAAATGCAAATGTGCACTAGCAGTCAAGTACACCACACTATGGTTATATCCAGCCAGAATCATGGATTCTTATTGGCTTTATGCTACACAAATGAAAGATAATTTTGGTGTTGCAGGGGTGGACAATAGTGGGCCATGACCGGCCAAGTTTTCCTTGCTCCTGATCACCTTAGCAGGTAATATCACAGATATTCAGGTCTTTCAGTTGAGGGGAGGGGCTCATCAGTAAAAGGTGCTAAGGTGATCAGTTGCAAGGAAAACCTGCACCATCTTGGCCTTTCATGGCACACCCTTGCCCACTCATGATCTTTGGTGCCTTGATTACCAGCAACTTATTTTTTTTTTTTTCCGATAACAATAGCGTGAGGTGAATGCATTTCTTCAGGTATGAAGTATGAAGTATGAAGTGCGTCCTCAGCCCTATTCTCTACACCCTCTTCACCTACGACTGTGCCGCCTCTCACCCCGACAACACCATCATAAAGTTTGCTGACGACACTGCTGTGATTGGACGCATCACCGGCGGAGACGAAGCAGCTTACAGGAGGGAGGTGGAAGGCCTGGTGACATGGTGTGGAGTCAACAACCTCACCCTGAACACAGATAAAACCAAGGAAATGATAGTGGACATGAGGAGGGAGAGGGAACCTCATCAGCCACTGTCTATCCAAGGCCGCAAGGTGGAGAGAGTGAGCAGCTTTAAATATCTGGGGGTCCACATCAGTAGTGACCTCACTTGGACACTTAACACCACACAGGTGGTAAAGAAGGCTCAGCAGCGGCTGTACTTCCTGAGGAGGCTGAGGAAATTTGGCATGTCACCCAAGATTCTCAGCAACTTCTACAGCTGCATCATTGAGTCCATTCTCACCACCTCGATTACTGCGTGGTATGGCAGCTCAACGGTGAATGACCGCAAACGCCTGCAGAAAGTAGTGAAGACCGCATCAAAGATCACGAGGACGCCACTACCATCTCTGCAGAGCATCTACCATCGGAGAGTCCACAATAGAGCTGCCGCCATCATAAAAGACCCTACACATCCCCAATACGGACTGTTCACACTGCTGCCTTCAGGACGGAGGTTCAGGAGTGTGAAATGCAAAACCACCCGCTTCAAAAACTCTTTCTACCCCACTGCCATCAGACTGCTGAATGCTGCTAAGGACTGAGCAGACCCCCTGGGGTCACTTCACACTGTTACTGCACCTTACTGTTACTTTACTGTTAACTGTTAATACTTGAATCTTGCTATTTGCACATTATTTCATTTCACTTCATACTGTAACTGCACCTTTATTGTTACTTTACTTTTTAATGCTTAATGCTTTTAATGCTTTTTTTTTTTTAATGCCTATTTTGACTATTATTATAGACACCCGGTGAGAGCAGCAAAGAAGAGAATTTCATTGCACAGGGAAATACGTTTCTTACTGTACATATGACAATAAACCTTTTGAAGTATAAGTATGGGTATAACATACATACCTTGACTACAATCCACAATCACTGTAGTCACTGTAATCAAAGTAGTTAGTTTTTTATGCATGTGGATATGTAAATTCTCATGACAAGAAGACCCACTTGCATGTAACCAAGTGGCTCAGCATCGTCAGCAACCACAGGGTGTCCATGGCAACAGAGCTGGATGCCTGTCTTACGTAGAAGATGAAGATAATATTATTGAATTATGCATGTGCTCTACTGCTGCAATGGCATGAGATCTTGTCATAGTCTGACAAGAGTACCATCTCCCTGTTAGTTCCTTGTTGATATGTGTCATACAGAGTGGCATATTATGACTTATGATAGAGCCATACTGCATATCCCTCAACAATGAACAACACATTGCGACCAGACACACTGGCTTTTTTTAGAGCATTCTCTCACAACTACTTCACAAAATCTGGTAAAAAATGTATAAATGCTTCACCTCACTTTTTTTATAATCTCCATCACTCCTCAAAATAAATCAGCCATATTTTATGGCTCAATTTCTATTCTTGCTGTCTGTAAAATACAGCCACGTGCGATATGTCTTCGGCAATTTTATGACCTAATATGCATATGTCGTCGACATGAACGATCGAAGCTCATCAGCATCTCACCATGTCATTTATGCCCTTCAGACTTTATTTTGAGTAAATGCTTCTGGGGAGCTCCCCCCCCCGACTCCCTGCCTTTTTAAGCACTTTTCTTTATTTGCCTCTCACATGCCTGGAAAAGCTCCTCCCCATCTAACCATGTTCCTTTAGGTCCTTCAGATGTTTCTCATTAAAATGATTCTTGGGAGCATGAGCACGACAAAAACCTTTCAGCTTCTGGGGGGGGGGCTTCTGGGCCAGACTCCCTGCCTTTTTATGCATTTTCCTTATTTTGCCTTTCAGCTTCTGGAGGGGCTCTGCCTCCCAGACTCCCCACCTTTTTAAGCATTTTTCTTTGTTTGCCTTTCAGCTGACCCCCCTAATTACAGCCCTCTTAACCCCCTGCCACTTGAAACATTTTCTTTAATGTAGATGTAAATTAATCTTCAAAGTTTTCAGCTCGTTGACAGTAGGGCTGTACAATATGGCCAAATTATCATATCTCAATATTGCCATATCAATATGATATACGATATGACTATGATTTGACACAAAATGCAGCAACAGTAAAAATTAAACATTCTTAAAGAAAAAGGAATAATACCACACTCATTTTGCACTTATCATAAGGTTAGGATACTGTGCCCTCCAAAAGTACTGTAACACTTTGAATTTTAATTTGTTTATGCAATTTTAAATACAGGAAATACAAAAAAAAAAAGAATAAAAAATTCTAAATTTATTTTCCTCAAACTCAAACTGAAAGCGAATCTCTAAAACTTGATAAAACCTGTAAATAATAATCAGTTTTATTGGCAGTTTTGTTCAGACAAGTCAGGGGATGGAAACATGAACATTTCCAAGTCACTGAATATGTTCTGGACTTTATTTACCTCAATTACGAAGAAATACAAAAGTTTCTTTCACCAAAACATCAAATCTAGGCTTTCATCTTAAATGTACTTTCTGTCAAATTGTAGCTGAACTTTCATGTCTTCTTTTTAAGAAAATCCTCCTCGACACCACTCCATTAGGAAGATGGATTTTATATTTTTCATTAATTTATATCAAGTTGTAGAAATTTCCTTTCAGTCCGAGTTAAGGAAGATAATTTTAGAAATAAAGTATTTGAAATAGAAAAAATGAATTAAAATGTGTGAAATACCAAGTGTTCCAATACTTTTCAGGGCAACTGAGAAACACTGAGGAGCAGCATCTTACATCTCATATATAGTTAAAATTGCTCCAATTTTGGTAAATTGGTCAAATTATTATTATTATATTATTGTTTGAGTTAATTTGGTTTTAACAAGTAAGAATTTGCATCATGTGTCATGCTTAGTTCATGTGTCATGCTTAGTCTGTCACATGTCATAGAATCCAATGGACATTGATGTTGTTTGACCTTTACTTTGGAGACCAAGCATTCAGCACTGTCAAAACTATTCCATGTATTAATCCTATTAACTCAACCAATAATTTGCATCACTTTTTACAAAAATTAGAGCAACTCTTTACCTTTTGACCCCTCTACAAACTGAAATTGACCTTTATCACTATTCTTGTAATTTTTACCCCAAAACTCCATAACATTCAGTCATTGATAGCCCAATATTTACCTTTTGGAATCTTTATAATCAGACGAGTAACATGCTGTAGTTTTCAATTTGATTGGAGCCTTTTTAAATTTTGACTTTAATTCTTCAATTGACCCCTACCTGGCCGCCTATAGAAAATTGACGTGGCTAGTCGTTTTTTTTAAGTGTAGTGTATAAGCTGTTTTTGTGCTCAGTTTGATGCTTGTATCACCATTTGAAGGATTGTTTCAGTTATCTGCTGCACTAATAAGCCAAAAGAGCATGAACCAGCTGCTGTCTGTTAGCTTAAACATGTGTATATAAGGCAAACTGAATTAAAGGAGAAATGCTGCTTTTAATAATCTGGACCTCATTTCTGACATAAAATATGGTCGTTTACTCACCAATATAGGTTTGCTGTCATTAGAAGTCCATAGTTCAAATGACGCGTTCAGTTCAAATCTGAGGCAAAGATTTTTCTTCTTCTACTAAGGTTGATTAGAACTTTTTGTGGTACACAGCATCAACTGGACAGGAGGAACCTAGCAGTCAGTGTGTCTCACTAATTTCAAAATGCAGCTCTTTCAACCAGATGTGCAGCCATTATCTGTGCCCAAACAGATTTCAGGGGAGTCCAGTGAAACCCTGGCCTCCGCTGTAGCTCCACCCATGCCAGGAAGTGTTCAACATTTGACATTTCCTGTTTCACTGTGACTGAAAGTTTGGCAGTTCCTGTTTGAGCTTGCCACTGAGTTCCCATGATATTCCATGGGATCTTGTCTGTCAATCCAGGAAGTGTTTCACATTTGAACATTTCCTGTTTTACTGTGGATTCAAAATTTGGCACTTCCTGTTTATAACTCCCTGTACCATGAGTGAGCTTTGTGCCGCTGTGTGACGTTTCACTCGTAATATGCATATGTCGCAGACATGAATGAGCGAAGCTCATCGACAGCTCACCATGTCATTTAGGTCCTTCAGACTTTATTTTGAGTAAATGCTTGAAGCTTTCAGCTGCTACAAGGTTCAGGTTTCAGACCCCCCCCCCCCGCCTTTTTAAGCATTTTTCTTTATTTGCCTGTCACATACCTGGAAAAGCTCTTCATATTCCCATGAGCTTTAGATCCTTCAGACTTTTTTCAGTAAAATGGTTGTTGGGAGCATTAGCATGACTGAAACCTTTCAGCTTTCGGACCCCCCACAGACCTTTTTATGCTTTTTTTCTTTTTTTGCCTCTCACATGCCTGGAAAAGCTCCTCGCCACCTAACCATGTCCTTTAGTCCTTCAGACTTTTTCAGTAAAATTGTTCTTGGGAGCATGAGCATGACTAAAACCTTTCAGCTTCTGGGGGGGGGGGGGGGGCTCTGCCCCCTATACTCCCCACCTTTTTAAGCATTTTTCTTTTTTGCTTTTCAGCTGAGACCCCATTA
Organism: Thalassophryne amazonica; assembly: GCF_902500255.1. Classification (NCBI taxonomy): domain Eukaryota; kingdom Metazoa; phylum Chordata; class Actinopteri; order Batrachoidiformes; family Batrachoididae; genus Thalassophryne; species Thalassophryne amazonica. The sequence continues at coordinate 99,808,656 of NC_047103.1, read as the reverse complement.
CAGCCCTCTTAACCCCCTGCCACTTTCATCTACATTTTTTTATTGAAGATATAAATTAATATTCAAAGTTTTCAGCGAGTTGACAGTAGGGCTGTACAATATGGCCAAATTATCGTATCTCAATATTGTCATATAAATTGTCATGTAAATGTCACTTATGCTGTCCATATTCTTGAGCCACTTAGGTGGGTAGGGAGAGTTTCCTTCTTCTTCTTCTTTGTCTTTCGGCTGTTCCCGTTAGGGGTCGCCACAGCAGATCAATCGTTTCCATCTCACCCTGTCCTCTGTATCTTCCTCTGTCACACCAACCACCTGCATGTCCTCTCTCAGCACATCCATGAACCTCCTCTTTGGTCTCCCTCTTCTCCTCCTGCCTAGTGGCTCCATCCTCAGCATCCTTCTCCCTATATACACTGGGTCCCTCCTCTGCACGTCCAAACCATCTCAATCTCGCCTCTCTGACTTTGTCTCCAAACCGTCCCACCTGAGCTGTCCCTCTGATATGTTCATTCCTAATCTTGTCCATTCTTGTTACTCCCAAAGAGAATCTCAACATCTTCAGCTCTGCCACCTCCAGCTCTGACTCCTGTCTTTTTGTTAGTGCCACTGTCTCTAAACCATACAACATAGCTGGTCTCACTACTGTTTTGTAAACTTCCCCTTCACCCTTGCTGATATTCTTCGGTCACAAATCACTCCTGCAACCTTTCTCCACCCACTCCACCCTGCCTGCACTCTCTTCTTCACCTCTCTACCACACTCTCCATTACTTTGAACAGTTGACCCCAAATATTTAAACTCATCTACTTTCACCACTTCTACTCCTTGTAACTGCACTATTCCACTGGGCTCCCTCTCATTCACACACATGTACTCAGTCTTGCTTCTACTGACTTTCATTCCCCTTCTCTCCAAAGCATATCTCCACTTCTCCAGACTAGACTCAACTTGCTCTCTACTCTCACTACAGATCACAATGTCATCTGCAAACATCATAGTCCATGGGGACTCCTGTCTGATCTCATCCGTCAACCTGTCCATCACCACTGCAAACAAGAAAGGACTCAGAGCTGATCCTTGGTGTAATCCCACCTCCACCTTGAATGAGTCTGTCATTCCGACTGCGCATCTCACCGCTGTCACACTATTCTTGTACATGTCCTGCACTACCCTAACATACTTCTCTGCCACTCCAGACTTCCTCATACAATATCACAACTCTTCTCTTGGCACCCTATCATAAGCCTTTTCTAAGTCCACAAACACACAATGTAACTCTTTCTGTCCTTCTCTGTACTTTTCCAACAGTATTCTCAGAGCAAACATTGCATCTGTATTTCTCTTTCTTGGCATGAAACCATATTGCTGCTCACAGACCTTCACCTGTTTTCTAAGCCTAGCTTCTACTACTCTTTCCCATAACTTCATGCTGTGGCTGATCAGCTTTATGCCTCTGTAGTTACTGCAGCTCTGCACATCACCCTTGTTCTTAAAAATAGGAACCAGCACACTTCGTCTCCACTCCTCAGGCATCCTCTCACTTTCCAAGATTTTATTAAACAGTCTGGTTAGAAACTCTACTGCCATCTCTCCTAGACATTTCCATGCCTCCACTGGAATGTCATCTGGACCGACTGCCTTTCCACTCTTCATCCTCTTCATAGCAGCCCTCACTTCTTCCTTGCTAATCTTTTGTACTTCCTGATTTACTCTCACCACATCATCCAGCCTTTTCTCTCGCTCATTTTCTTTATTCATCAACTCTGCAAAATATTCCCTCCACCTTCTCAGCACACACTCCTCACTTGTCAGCACATTACCATGTGCATCTTTTACCACCCTAACCTGCTGCACATCCTTTCCAGCTCTGTCCCTTTGTCTGGCCAATCGTTACAAGTCCTTTTCTCCTTCCTTACTATTCAACTTCTTGTACAGCTCGCAATATGCCTTTTCCTTTGCTTTTGCCACTTCTCTTTTCGCCTTACGCCGCATCTCCTTGTACTCCTGTCTACTTTCTTCATCTCTCCGACTATCCCAAAACTTTTTCACCAACCTCTTTCTCCTTATGCTTTCCTGGACCTCTTCATTCCACCACCAAGTCTCCTTGTCTTCCTTCCACTGTCCAGATGTCATACCCAGTACTGTCCTAGCTGTCTCCCTCACCACATCTGCAGTACTTTTCCAGTTGTCCAAAATTGCTTCCCCTCCAACCAGTGCTTCTCTCACCTGCTCGCTAAATTTCACACAAGTCTTCCTCCTTCAGCTTCCACCATCTGATCCTTTGTTGAGCTCTCACTCTCTTCTTCTTCTTTACCTCTAAAGTCATCCTACAAACAACCATCCTGTGCTGTCTAGTGACACTCTCTCCTGCTACCACCTTACAGTCTGTGATTTCTTTTAGCTTGCATCTCCTATAAAGAATGTAGTCCACCTGTGTGCACCTTCCTCCACTCTTATATGTTACCCTGTGCTCCTCCCTTTTCTTAAAGTAGGTATTCACCACAGCCATTTCCATCCTTTTTGCAAAATCAACTGCCATCTGTCCTTCCCCATTCCTATCCTTGATACCATATCTACCCATTACTTCCTCATCACCTCTGTTCCCTTCACCAACATGCCCATTGAAGTCTGCTCCTATCACCACTCTTTCATGCTTGGGCACACTCTCCACCACCTCATCTAACACACTCCAGAAATCTTCTTTCTCCTTCATCTCACAACCAACCTGTGGGGCATATGCACTGATGATATTCATCATCACCCCTTCAATTTCCAACTTCACACTCATCACCCTGTCAGACACTCGCTTAACCTCCAACACACTTTTACCATACTCTTCCTTTAAAATGACCCCAACACCATTTCTCTTCCTGTCCTCACCATGGTACAACAACTTGTACCCACCGCCGATGCTCCTGCTCTTACTTCCCTTCCACTTGGTCTCTTGCACACACAATATGTCTACCTTTCTCCTCTCCATCATATCAGCCAGCTCTCTCCCTTTACCAGTCATACTACCAACATTCAAAGTCCCCACTCTCATTTCCACCCTTCTAGTTTTCTTCTTCTCCCGCTGTTTGTGGCAATGTTTTCCTCCTCCTCTTCGTCGTCTTCGCCCAGCAGTAGCCCAATTTCCACCGGCACCCTTTTGGGCAATAGCACCGGTGGCGGACGTTGTTAACCCGGGCCGCGACCGATCCGGTATGGGAATTCGATTCTGAGTCTGCATAGTTCGGTTGGCTTGTTTTACGCCGGATGCCCTTCCTGACGCAACCCTCCTCATTTATCCGGGCTTGGGACCGGCACTCAGAATGTACTGGCTGCACACCCCAGAGTTCCCATGAGATAAAAAAGCTTTTCAACCTACCATCCCTGGTTCTCAGGACCAGGCACCTATAGTAGTGTTCAGAATAATAGTAGTGCTATGTGACTAAAAAGATTAATCTAGGTTTTGAGTATATTTCTTATTGTTACATGGGAAACAAGGTCCCAGTAGATTCAAAATCCAACAAGACCAAGCATTCATGATATGCACACTCTTAAGTCTATGAAATTGGGCTATTAGTAAAAAAAAAAGTAGAAAAGGGGGTGTTCACAATAACAGTAGTGTGGCATTCAGTCAGTGAATTTGTCAATTTTGTGGAACAAACAGGTGTGAATCAGGTGTCCCCTATGTAAGGATGAAGCCAGCACCTGTTGAACATGCTTTTCTCTTTGAAAGCCTGAGGAAAATGGGACGTTCAAGACATTGTTCAGAAGAACAGCGTAGTTTGATTAAAAAGTTGATTGGAGAGGGGAAAACCTATACGCAGTTGCAAAAAATTATAGGCTGTTCATCTACAATGATCTCCCATGTTTTAAAATGGACAAAACAACAGAGACGCATGGAAGAAAACGGAAAACAACCATCAAAATGGATAGAGGAATAACTAGAATGGCAAAGGCTCACCCACTGATCAGCTCCAGGATGATCTAAGACAGTCTGGGGTTACCTGTAAGTGCTGTGACAGTTAGAAGACACCTGTGTGAAGCTAATTTATTTGCAAGAATCCCCTGCAAAGTCCCTCAGTTAAATAAAAGACATGTGCAGAAGAGGTTACAATTTGCCAAAGAACACATCAACTGGCCTAAAGAGAAATAGAGGAATATTTTGTTTACTGATGAGAGTAAAATTGTTCTTTTTGGGTCCAAGGGCCGCAGACAGTTTGTGAGACGACCCCCAAACTCTGAATTCAAGCCACAGTTCACAGTGAAGACAGTGAAGCATGGTGGTGCAAGCATCATGATATGGGCATGTTTCTCCTACTATGGTGTTGGGCCTATATATCGCATACCAGGTATCATGGATCAGTTTGGATATGTCAAAAATACTTTAAGAGGTCATGTTGCCTTATGCTGAAGAGGACATGCCCTTGAAATGGGTGTTTCAACAAGACAATAATCTTTTTAGTCACATAGCACTACTATTATTCTGAACACTACTGTAAGTGGCTCGACTCTCTCTCTCTTTTTTTTAAAGGATATTCATGTGTACCTTAGCAAACACTAGTAGAGTTCCTCTTTAGATCTGGAATGTATAATATAAGATATACCTTACTGAATTTTCATATCAATATGATATTCGATATGACTATGATTTCACACAAAGTGCAGCAACAGTAAAAATTAAACATTTGTAAACAAAACAGTAATAATACAACACTCATTTTGCACTCATTATAAGGTTAGGATACTGTGCCCTCCAAAAGTATTGGAACACATGGAATTTCACAAATTTTAATTTGTTTATGCCATTTTAAATACTAGAAATACAAAAAAAAAAAAAAAGAATTAAAATTTCTAAAATTATCTTCCTCAAACTCAAACTGAAAGCAAATCTCTAAAACGATAAAACCTGTAAATAATAATCAGTTTTATTGCCAGTTTTCTTTAGACACGTCAGGGGATGGAAACATGAACAATATGTCTTGGACTTTATTTACATCAATTATGAAGAAATACAAAAGTTTATTTCACCAAAACATCAAATCTACACTTTCATCTCAAATGTACTTTCTGTCAAATTGTAGCTGAACTTTCAGGTCTTCTTTTTAAGAAAATCCTCCTCTACACCACTTCATCAGGAAGGTGAATTTCATATTTTTAATTAATTTATAACAAGTTGAGTTAAGGAAGATAATTTTAGGAAAAAAATGTATTTGACATAGAATAAACAAATTAAAATGTGTGAAATATCAAGTGTTCCAATACTTCTGAGGGCAACTGAGAAACACTGAGGAGCAGCATCTTACTTTTTATATATAGTGCAGCAGATAACAGAATATTTAGAGTGGAATCCTGCAAATGGTGATACAAAAATCAAATTTGGCACAAATAATCCTTTTAAAAAATAAAAATAAAGAATTTAACTGATTGGCCACTTGAATTTTCAGTAGGCAGCCAGGTAGGGGTCAACTGAAGAATTACACAGGGGTCAAAATCAGGGGTGGGCAACTTGTTCCAGAAAGGGCCAAGAGAGTGCAGGTTTTCTTTGCAGCTTTTGACTCCACCAGGTGATTTCACTGATTAACTGATTCCATCTGCTCAAAGTGATATTAATCAGTGAAATCACCTGGTGGAGTCAGTGGCTGCAAAGAAAACCTGCACCCTCTTGGCCCTTTCTGGAACAAGTTGCCCACCCCTGGTCTAAATTAAAAGATGCTTCAATAATATAGAAAACTACACCACATTATTTGCCTGATCATAAAGATTCCAAAAAAGGTATAGTTTGGGCAGTCTGTGACTGAATGTTATGGAGTTTTGAGGTAAAAGCAGCAATAATGGTGACAAAGGTCAGTTTCAGTTTGTACAGGGGTCAAAAGTTGCTCCATTAGTTTAGCTCCAGCTGTATTTGTGCGATGTGGGATGTTGTGTAAAATGTAAATAAAAACAGAATACAATGATTTGCAAATCCTCTTCAACCTATATTCAATTGAATACACCACAAAGACAAGATATTTAATGTTCAAGCTGATAGTTGTTTTTGTGCAAATATTTGGTAATTTTGAAATGGATGCCTGCAACACATTTCAAAAAAGTTGGGACGGGGCAACAAAAGACTGGGAAAGTTGATGAATGCTCAAAGAACACCTAATTGGAAACACGTGCGTGTCATGATTGGGTATAAAAGCAGCATCCCCAAAAGGCTCAGCCATTTACAAGCAAAGATGGGGTGAGGATCACCACTTTGTGAACAAAGGCATGAAAAAATAGTCCAACAGTTTAAGAACAATGTTTCTCAACATTCAATTGTAAGGAATTTAGGGATTCCTGTTGTGTGGGCCGCCAGAAGAGGAGGTACTGCTGGCCCACCACCAGAGGGCGCCCTGCCTGAAGTGCGGGCTTCAGGCACGAGAGGGCGCTGCCGCCACGGACACAGCCGGGAGTGACAGCTGTCACTCATTATTCCCTGACAGCTGTCACTCATTCTTCATCATCTCACTCCATAAAACCCAGACGTCATCTCCACCTCATCGCCGAGATATCGTACTTCTATGGAGGTAACTTTCTCTGCCAGCATTAAGTGATTCCAAGTTGCAGCTGTCAACCAGAGGACCGGCGTGGGTCGCGACTGTTTCGTCCTACGTCCCGTCAGATAAGTGGTTAAACAGACGCTGCACGAGTGTGTGTTAAAGGTGGAGGTGGCATTCCCACCATTGTTGTTACGGGGTGTACACACACCCACACTTGACTGTCTTTGCTCTTCGCCAGCAGTACCAGATCCGGCAGTCGGGGACGGTGATCACCTGGGAATTCGGGACTTGGTGGCTCCAGTATTCACCAGGTTCGGTGGCGGCGGAAATCGTGTGGTTCCGGCTCTTCTCAGGACAGACGTCTTCTATCCTCGAGCCTGCCCACACGTCACCTTTGTGGATTGACTGTTACCAGATTCTGAGATTGTCTGTATATTCGTTGTGCACCTTCACAACATTAAATTGTTACTTTTTGGCTCATCTATTGACCGTTCATTTGCGCCCCCTGTTGTGGGTCCGTGTCACTACACTTTCACAACAGGATATCTCGGCCAGCGTCATGGATCCCGAGGGGCGTCACCCATCTGTTGGACAGCCAATAGAAGAGCAGGGTGCACAGGCGTCTGCAGGAGGCGTGCTCGGTGAGTTGCAGCAAATCCTCACCGCCTTTACCGCTCGGCTGGATTTGATGTCCGAGCAAAACGTCATCCTTAATCGCAGGATGGAGGCTCTCACCGCACAGGTGGAAGCGCACGATCAGAGCGCTGCTGCGGCTCCTCCTCCTGCCGACCCGGTGCCGGATATTAACATTCCACTGGTTGTTCAACGAACCCCCCCACCATCCCCTGAAGCATACATAAGTCCCCCAGAGCCGTACGGGGGTTGTGTGGAGACGTGCGCGGACTTTCTGATGCAGTGTTCGCTCGTCTTTGCACAACGACCCGTGATGTACGCGTCTGATGCCAGAAAGGTGGCTTATGTTATTAACTTGCTTCGGGGTAAGGCACGCGCCTGGGCTACGGCGCTCTGGGAACAGAACTCACGGTTGTTATCAGCATACACTGGGTTTGTGGGGGAGTTCAGAACAGTGTTTGATCACCCTAACAGAGGAGAGACCGCTTCAACAATGCTGCTGTCAATGCGACAGGGGCGCCGGTGCGCAGCCGAATATGCAGTCGAGTTCCGCATCGCGGCTGCGAGGTCCGGCTGGAATAACGTTGCGCTCCGCGTCGCCTTCATAAACGGACTGTCATCGGTCCTGAAGGAGCATCTGGTAGCTAAGGAAGAACCGCGGGATTTAGATGGGCTTATCGATCTCGTTATACGGTTAGACAATCGGTTAGAGGAACGCCGTCGGGAGCGAGGCGAAGGACGTGGCTGGGTACGTGCCGTTCCTCTCCCTTCCGGGTTCGAAAAGGGGCCGCCCTGCCCACGCTCCACAGCCGCAGCGCTCCGTGGGGCAACAGCTCCCCCTGCTGACGCTGCTAGGGAAATGCACAGGGCCAAACCGAGAACAGATGACAGAATGAGGAGGCTGGTCCACGGGGAGTGTTTTCTCTGCAGCTCAAAGGCGCACATACAGAAAAACTGCCCCAAATGGCCACAACGACAACAAGCGCCCTTAGAGACTGGGCTAAGGGGGGGTCATAACATTCATGTGGGACACACACAGATTGCCACACGACTCCCAGTTACAATCCTGAGCGGGGATTTAACCCTTCAAGCCCCAGCACTGGTGGACACGGGGTCAGAAGGGAATTTGCTAGACAGCAGATGGGCAAGGGAGGCAGGGCTCCCTCTGGTGGCGCTTCCTTCGCCATTGCAGGTGCGGGCACTAGATGGCACCCTCCTCCCTTTAATCACACACAAGACACAACCAGTAACTCTGGTGGTGTCTGGAAACCATCGGGAAGAGATTGAGTTTTTTGTAACTCCTTCTACCTCCCGCGTGATTTTGGGCTTCCCATGGATGTTGAAACACAATCCCCGGATTGATTGGCCGTCTGGGGTAGTGGTTCAGTGGAGCGAAACCTGCCATCGGGTGTGTTTAGGATCCTCGGTTCCTCCCGGTTTACATGCTAAGGAGGAGGTCAAAGTCCCTCCCAATCTGACGGCAGTGCCGGTTGAGTACCACGATCTTGCTGACGTCTTCAGCAAGGATCTGGCACTCACCCTTCCCCCGCACCGTCCGTACGATTGTGCCATTGATTTTGTTCCAGGCGTTGAGTTCCCGTCCAGCAGGCTGTACAACCTCTCACGACCTGAGCGCGAATCAATGGAGACCTACATCCGGGACTCATTAGCTGCCGGGCTGATCCGGAACTCCACCTCCCCGATGGGTGCAGGTTTCTTTTTTGTGGGCAAGAAAGATGGCGGACTCCGTCCATGCATTGATTACAGGGGGCTGAATGAGATTCCGGTTCGCAACCGATACCCGTTGCCATTGTTGGATTCCGTGTTCACCCCCCTGCATGGAGCCAAGATCTTTACTAAGCTGGATCTTAGAAATGCGTATCACCTGGTTCGGATCCGGAAGGGAGACGAATGGAAGACGGCATTTAACACCCCGTTAGGTCACTTTGAGTACCTGGTCATGCCGTTCGGCCTCACCAACGCCCCCGCGACATTCCAAGCCTTGGTAAACGACATCTTGTGGGACTTCCTGCACTGATTCATCTTCGTATATCTGGACGATATTCTTATCTTTTCTCCGGATCCTGAGACCCATGTCCAGCATGTACGTCAGGTCCTGCAGCGGTTGTTAGAGAACCAACTGTTTGTGAAGGGCGAGAAGTGCGAGTTTCACCGCACGTCTTTGTCCTTCCTGGGGTTTATCATCTCCTCTAACTCCGTCGCCCCTGATCCGGCCAAGGTTGTGGCGGTGAGAGATTGGCCCCAACCAACAAGCTGTAGGAAGCTGCAACAGTTCCTCGGCTTTGCTAATTTCTATAGGAGGTTCATTAAGGGCTACAGTCAGGTAGTTAGCCCCCTGACAGCCCTGACCTCTCCAAAAGTCCCCTTCACCTGGTCGGATCGGTGCGAAGCCGCGTTCAAGGAGTTGAAACGACGGTTCTCTACTGCGCCAGTTTTGGTGCAGCCCGACCCTAGCCGCCAGTTCCTGGTTGAAGTGGACGCCTCTGACTCAGGGATAGGAGCCGTGCTATCCCAGAGCGGAGAGACCGATAAGGTTCTTCACCCGTGTGCCTACTTTTCTCGCAGGTTGACCCCGGCTGAACGGAACTATGACGTCGGCAATCGAGAACTCCTTGCGGTGAAAGAGGCTCTTGAGGAGTGGAGACACCTGTTGGAGGGAGCGTCTGTGCCGTCCACGGTTTTCACTGACCATTGGAACCTGGAGTATATCAGGACCACCAAGCGGCTGAACCCCAGGCAAGCCCGCTGGTCACTGTTCTTCGGGCGTTTTGACTTCCGGATCACCTATCGCCCCGGGACCAAGAACCAGAGGTCGGATGCCTTGTCCCGGGTACACGAAGAGGAGGTCAAAACTGCACTGTCGGATCCACCGGAGCCCATCCTGCCTGAGTCCACTATCGTGGCCACCCTCACCTGGGACGTGGAGAAGATCGTCCGGGAGGCCCTGGCACGAAGCCCGGACCCGGGAACTGGACCAAGAAACAAACTATACGTCCCACCAGAGGCCAGGGCTGCAGTCCTGGACTTCTGTCACGGTTCCAAGCTCGCCTGTCATCCGGGGGTGCGAAGGACCGTGGCAGTTGTCCAGCAGCGCTTCTGGTGGGCGTCTATGGAGGCCGACGTCCGGGAGTACATCCAGGCCTGCACCACCTGTGCCAGGGGCAAGGCTGACCACAGGAAGTCCCAAGGTCTACTCCAACCGCTTCCTGTGCCTCATCGCCCCTGGTCCCACATCGGCCTGGATTTTGTCACGGGTCTGCCACTGTCCCAGGGCAACACCACCATCCTCACGATAGTGGACCGATTCTCCAAGGCGGCCCACTTCATGGCCCTCCCGAAGCTCCCTACGGCCCAGGAGACAGCGGACCTCCTGGTCCACCACGTCGTCCGTCTGCATGGCATCCCCACTGACGTAGTCTTGGATTGTGGTCCCCAATTTTCCTGTCACGTCTGGAGGAGTTTCTGCAGGGAACTGGGGGCCACCGTGAGCCTCTCGTCCGGGTACCATCCACAGACAAATGGACAGGCAGAGCGGGCCAACCAGGAGCTGGAACAGACCCTCCGCTGTGTAACATCCGCGCACGCGACGGCCTGGAGCAACCACCTGGCCTGGATCGAGTATGCGCATAACAGCCATATGTCTTCTGCTACCAGCCTCTCCCCATTTGAGGTGTGTTTGGGGTACCAGCCCCCATTATTTCCCGTGGTGGAGGGAGCGGTCGGTGTGCCCTCGGTCCAGGCCCACCTTTGGAGGTGCCGTCGGGTGTGGCGCACCGCCCGTTCTGCCTTGTTGACGGCCCGGACGAGGGCCAAGACCCATGCAGACCGCCGGCGGTCCCCGGCCCCTGCATACCAGCCCAGGCAGGAGGTGTGGTTGTCAACGAAGGACATCCCACTGCAGGTACAGTCACCTAAACTGATGGACAGGTTCATCGGCCCATTTCGCATTCTCAAGGTCCTTAGCCCTGCCGCAGTGAAGCTCCAGCTCCCAACTTCACTGCGGATCCACCCGGTGTTCCACATCTCCAGAATCAAACCGTACCACACCTCACCCCTCTGTGCTCCCGGTCCGGTGCCGCCTCCTGCCTGGATCATTGACGGGGAGCCGGCTTGGACAGTGCGCCGGCTCCTGGACGTCCGTCGAATGGGCCGGGGGTTCCAATATCTGGTGGACTGGGAGGGGTATGGACCCGAAGAACGCTCCTGGGTGAAGAGGAGCTTCATCCTGGATCCGGCCCTCCTGGCCGATTTCTACCGTCGACACCCCGATAAGCCTGGTCGGGCGCCAGGAGGCGCCCGTTGAGGGGGGGGTCCTGTTGTGTGGGCCGCCAGAAGAGGAGGTACTGCTGGCCCACCACCAGAGGGCGCCCTGCCTGAAGTGCGGGCTTCAGGCACGAGAGGGCGCTGCCGCCACGGACACAGCCGGGAGTGACAGCTGTCACTCATTATTCCCTGACAGCTGTCACTCATTCTTCATCATCTCACTCCATAAAACCCAGACGTCATCTCCACCTCATCGCCGAGATATCGTACTTCTATGGAGGTAACTTTCTCTGCCAGCATTAAGTGATTCCAAGTGCTATTGTGTTGCAGCTGTCAACCAGAGGACCGGCGTGGGTCGCGACTGTTTCATCCTACGTCCCGTCAGATAAGTGGTTAAACAGACGCTGCACGAGTGTGTGTTAAAGGTGGAGGTGGCATTCCCACCGTTGTTGTTACGGGGTGTACACACACCCACACTTGACTGTCTTTGCTCTTCACCAGCAGTACCAGATCCGGCAGTCGGGGACGGTGATCACCTGGGAATTCGGGACTTGGCGGGTCTAGTATTCACCAGGTTCGATGGCGGCAGAAATCGTGTGGTTCCGGCTCTTCTCAGGACAGACGTCTTCTATCCTCGAGCCTGCCCACACGTCACCTTTGTGGATTGACTGTTACCAGATTCTGAGATTGTCTGTATATTTGTTGTGCACCTTCACAACATTAAATTGTTACTTTTTGGCTCATCTATTGACCGTTCATTTGCGCCCCCTGTTGTGGGTCCGTGTCACTACACTTTCACAACAATTCCAGCATCTACAGTCCATAATATAATCAGAAGATTCAGATACTCTGGAGAATTTTCTACATGGAAGCAGCAAGACCGTAAACCAACAACGAATGCCCGTGACCTTCGATCCCTCAGGCGGCACTGCATTAAAAACCGACATCATTGTGTAAAGGATATTACCGCATGGGCTCAGGAACACTTCAGAAAACCATTATCAGTTAACACAGTTCAAGTACAAGTTAAAACTCTACCATGCAAAGTGAAAGCCATACATCAACAACATCCAGAAACGCCACTGCCTTCTCTGGGCTCAAGCTCATTTGAAATGGACAGATGCAAAGTGGAAAAGTGTGCTGTGGTCTGATTAGTCCATGTTTCAAATTGTTTTTGGAAATCATGGGCGTTGTGTCCTCTGGACAAAAGAGGAAAAAGACCATCCAGATTGTTACCAACACAAAGTTCAAAAGCCAGCATCTGTGATGGTATGGGGGTGGGTGTTCGTGCCCATGGCAGGGACAACTTACACATCTTTGATGGCACCAATAATTCTGAAAGGTTGATCCAGGTTTTGGAGCAACACATGCTGCCATCCAAGCAACATCTTTTTCAGGGACGTCGTTGCTTATTTCAGCAAGACAATGCCAAGCCACATTCTGCACATATTACAACAGTCTGACTTTGTAGTAAAAGAGTGTGGTTACTAGACTGGCCTGCCTGCATTCCAGACCTGTCACCCATTGAAAATGTGTGGCGCATTATGAAGCACAAAATACGACAAAGGAGACCCTGGACTGTTGAACAACTGAAGTCGTACATCAAGCAAGAATGGGAAAGAATTCCACCTACAAAGCTTCAACAATTAGTGTCACAGTTGCCAAATGCTTATTGAGTGTTGTTAGAAGGAAAGGTGATGTAACACAGTGGTAAACATACCACTGTCCCAGCTTTTTGAAACGTGCTGCAGGCATCCATTTCAAAATGAGCAAATATTTGCACAAAAACAATGAAGTTTATCATTTTGAACATTAAATATCTTGTCTTTGTGAAATATAACAGTTTCTGGTTTGTTGATTTATGCAGGGAAAAAATGCTGCAGTTTCAGACAACATGCAATGCTCTCGCATGCCAGGTAAATATGTGTTTTAGAAAACATAACCAAATCTGATGATGGTATTCTGTCACAAAACACTAAATTGGACTGTTTAGGATTTTGACAAGTTATTGTATCCAGAGGGTTTATTCTCCTGTGACATTGACATGGAGCACGACTTCATCAAACAGATTGGAGAGATGCCAGTGGCACCATGGAATTTAATTTGAACTTTTGTTGTGAAAACACAACTGAACCAGAAGGAAAACTTGTTTTCATCTAACGATCTGTCTAAACCCTCTCTTACAACAATGAACACTGGATAATGACAGAAGAAGTGTGATCTAAGTAGTCAAATGAGTTTCCTTCACACCACTGCTGTACTCTCCATGACCGACTGTCCATATCCCAAAATAGTAACATTGTTTTATTTTTTATTTATTTATTTTTTTTTTGGGGGGGGGGGGGGGGGGGTTCATTTTAAAAAGTTAGCTACTGGGGTGTGTGCTTATGATGTTGTGGCCATGTACAGTCATAAGGGATATCGAGGACAGACCAGGACCTTGTCTGTTGGGTTACATTTGAAGAGTTCCCACCTCGCTGTGGAAACCCTGATACCATGCCAACACAGCATTTCATAAGCATTGTAAAGTGGTAGAGCGTAACAATGAATGCTCCCTGTGACAGACTGCCAGCCTCTTCCAGTAACCCAGTGATCAGTTGGCTAGGCTCCTGCTCCCCTGTCACCCTTAACTGGAATAAGTGGGTTCAGAAAATAGATGGATGACAATGAAGGCAGAGAGTTCAAATCCACTGAAAAACAATATAATTCATTCTATCAAAATGATTAATAGTAATAATAATTTTGATGACAACCAGACCTTTAGTTTCGTGCCAACCAAGATGATAGTCCTTTCAGCTCCTCCCTTTGTACTCAGGTTTGCCTATGAACCTGCATGTTGATTTGGCAGACGTTTTACACCGTATACCCTTCCTGATATAACCACATTGAGTGGAGAATGGGTGCAGATGGTCTTGAATCAGGAACCTTCTGTTTAGTGTCAACTCAAATAATTTTGTTTTGAATATCTCTGGCCAAAAAGACACATTAAATGATCACATCCCTGAGATTGCATACCATCACAGTGGCTTCAAAAGCAGTTAAATGTGTTTGTGGTACAGGCTTTCAGCTTTAATTGAATGTAAGACACTAATGTTTCTTTAAAAAAAAATCACAGGAACCATTAAGAAATTACATTTTTTTAACTGTTGTGACCATGTGTCTCAGACACTCGGGTGAAGAGAGGGGTGGAAATGCCATCTGATCACCACCTGGTGATGAATGGGGTATGCATAACAAAACAATCAATGCAACTGGTAAAATCTACACCTCATCATGAGGTTCCCCACCGAAGAAAACCCACATAAGTTTTGTCTTCACAGAAATATACAGCAATAAGTGTCTTTTCACTTAAAAAAAGTAAAGATTTGCATGCACACACTGTCTTTAAAGCAGACACATTGTCAGTTGCTGCTGCAGTGCATTATGGGAGTTTGGGATTGTTTTTTTAATTATTGTTATTGTAGTACATGTTGGTTTAGCAGTGTTGTCAGTGTTATAGATTTTTTGTGTTTTTCTCGTTCAAGTAGTGTTGTCCGTTTGGTGAAGACGAGTTATGTTGTCTTCATGAGTGAAAAGTGACTTGCGTTTGATGTCTTCTGCCACTGTCTGTGATGTTGTGTGTGAAAAGTAAATAACACTTCTGTGCAGCAGCTGGCAGGGTGCATAAAGATAAAAGCTCTGGCTTGTTCTTCCATACAACTTACATGTATAATATAGAAATAAACTGTCTTCTTCTGATAAAGATGATGGTGTTTGGGGTTTAATTTTTAATTTATTTATTTTTCGTGTGTTTGTTTTGGGTTTGTGATCAGCTTTGAATTTACTCAGAAGCCCCTGCAGTGTTTAAACTTGAAACTGGCTTATCAGTAGCCGACAGTGTATCGAGTAGCTGTAACGTCCGCAAATTTTTTTAGTGGTTTATCAGTTTAGCGTTATAAAAGTTAACTTTTGAGTTAGTGGATTAGCAGTTATCAAAGCAAACTTTTCTGTTAGGGCCCCTTCACACATAGTATGAATCAGAGCAAATCACGGTGGAACAGAGGGCGTATGTGTGAACCACAAAAACATCGAGCCGGTGGGCAGGCGTGAACAATCCCGCTGTGACGGTTTTGTGAAGTATGCGACGGTGTCATGCACAAGCGTGCACAACGCTGTCGCAGTGGGAACACAATGCGAGCAGCTGGAGCATGTGTAACCACGTCGTGCAGCTGCTGTGAAAAAAAATATATAATACATGCCACCCACATGATTCAAATCTGCAATTTACCAAAGCTCTGATTGCCAGCCAGAAACTTTACCACTGCGCTACCATTGCTGGCCTGTAAAAGGTGCAGAAAAATGCCTGAAACCAACAAGGAGATAGACGTATTTAAAACAAATAAATAAATAAAACCACACACCATTAAAAAATCACTGCATTTCATTGAATCCCTCTAATCAAGCAGTCAATACAAGCATGAACCGTCTGGTTCTCTGTAGATGACCCTTTGTCACAGATGTACAGTCATGAAATGACATGAATGGAGCAGTGCGTTCTTATCATGTCCACATCTACTCGTCCTGTGTGTCCAGCTGGCCCCGCGTGCATGTCCGGCCCGACATGCATGTCTTGTGGACAGTGCACCGCAGGACAGACACCGTGTCATGTGGAACAGAGCTCATGCGGGTGAGGTGACATTCAGATCACCCGCTGCGTGTTATGGTCCGTATCACCTGGGACAGCCTGACAATCTGCGTGCTGTGCGCGCGCTCCAGCCCGTTGCAAATGTGATATATGTTTTTAAGTATTTCTATATGAGGACAGCAAGCACACACACGTGTGTGTCCATCAAAACATGGTACGTGTGTCCAGGACCAGAGATGTCAACAGCTGCTGCTGTTGGCAGCCAGCCACACTCCTGCCCGTTTAGCACACAGACCAAGCAAGGTGTTACTCTGTGATCAGATGAGAGGTGCCTCACGCACACGTGTTGGGGGGGAGCCAACACTCTGGCATGCTACATGTGTACTTGGCAACTTCACAGTCATGAGGGCACTAAGACAAATTTCACCACCAGCTCGAAAGTGATCATCTGCTGTGTGTTTTTGTGCTAACAGTGTGAATGGCCACACATTTTCTAAGTCCCAAGCCAGCGGTGTTAGATGTTCATATGTGTCACCTGGAATTTGGCCGACACCTGCCACGAGACGGATCGAATGGGCTCTCACGGGGCACACTGTCTTTCAGCCGCTGGTGTGCGCAAATAGTTGTAGCATCAGGTGTACGAGGTGTTGGAGGCAGCTATGGTTTTACAGGTTTTGTGTACAATTCCTGTTTCATGTGCAATTCAGCCACATTCGTACTATGTGTGAAGGGGCCCTTAGCTGTGCCCACCTCTGTATTTTCAATATGTGATGGGGAAATATTCTCTTCTGTGCCCTCTTCTACCCCTCTTCTGTTCTCTCTCTTCCTTTCTTCAAACGCTCAACTTTATTTTTGGGTCAACAAGACCTCATGCTAACCTAGCTAAGCTACCACGTGGCTTCATTCATTGTTTCATTCTTTGATAACTTTTAACAAATTAATAGTCTGGCGTTTTTAAGTTGCGTCAAGCCTTTCAATTTTTAAGAGAACTTCAGAGTAGAACTTTCCAAAATAATAGTGAATTTACAAAAAAGCAACTTTCCTTTTCTGTACTTTATACCACTGCTCTTAAAGTTTTAACCTTTTTATCTAAATTCACAAAGACTTTTAATCTGGCTCCAACAAACCTTTTAAAACTACCAGAACCCATTTTCAACAAATGCCTTCCACCTCTGGGGTCCAGCAAGCTGATGATGGACCTGACTGCAAAGCATCAGCCATTCTTTCAGTAAAAACAGCCAACACTGAAGCCTTGGGGAGACTGCTGGTTTAGCCCCTGACCCAAGTGAGCTCATGCTGCAAAGCGCCTAACACATCAATGACAGATGGACAGTTCATCCAAGCCATCTCTTCAATGGATCAGCTAAGTGACCCAGTTAAAGGTTCCAGAAAAAGGGTTTTGTTGTCAATGGATGCAAAGTGGCTTCTTTTTAAACATATTCATATATTTGTTTTAATAATTTTCTTTATAATAATTGGCTTCAAAATTAAGCACTAAATTCAAATCAGATTTATTTACTTAAAGTCTTTAAGCTTTATCTCACTACTTTCTTTCAACGTGTCATGAGAAAGCAAATTTTGACCATAAATAAACTTGTTTAATCACTGCTCACTCAAAAATGCCAGTAACATGTTCATTCCTTGTATATTTATAAATAAATTGTAAATATTCCTGCTGTGGTTCATTTTGTGTTCAGAAGGAAACCCCTGGTCATTTGTATCATAGAATTCACTTTCAGATTTGAGACTGATTAATTAAATTGACTGATTGATTAATTGAGACTGATTAATAATGTTTAAATTAAAGTACCTAAATAGGTGGTGCCCTGAGGTAATTAGATATTATTCTAATTAAATAATAATTAAACCTTTAAATTGTTACTTTGGTGACCCATTAAATGAGGTCTATGCCAATTTAATTCAGTTTGGGAGTTTAACAATACTTTTACTTTTTGGTGCTCTCCATGAGGCCAATAACACATTGGGCCTCATGTATCAACGTGCGTACAGCAATATTTGAGCGTATATGGGGTGTACACCAAAATGGCTGCGCTACTTGGCATTTATCAATGTGGTCGTTGGCGTACGCTGCACTGAAAATATACACCAGGTCGAGAGGTGGCGTAAATTATACACCAAAATGAACCAGCGCTAGAATCCACATAAAAATGAAAATTATCAACATGATAAACAGTGCCATTATACAAATCAAGGCATATGTTACATAAATAACACTTTCCTGATTATACTATATAATAATCAATACAAATCCTGCTTTTGCGGGATTGCTGGTCTATCGAGCATGATCCGTGGCCACAGCGCTGACCGCAAAGAAAGCGCTGCTCGCCTTTTTCTCCAGAGCCTGGAGCCAGAGCAGCGCTGAGCTTAACTTTATGTGGTGTGATCGTTTTAGACAATGAAATTGATAATTACATCTGTAGTGTTGTCATTCCCTTCGCCCGTGCTGCAATCAGGTTTTGTTTTCTCCATTCATTTGTTACAATAAAATAAATAAAGAAATACATTTTAAAAATAAAGAAATCTGAAAAATTTGGTGTGTCTTATTAATTGAGCGAGCAAATATCCACGTCAAGAATTATTGACACGTGAAAAGAGAATACAGTGGACCCTCGCTATAACGCGGTTCACCTGTCGCGGCCTCGCCGTTTCGCGGAGTTTTTAGTCCAATTTTGCATGCTTTTTTTTTACAGTGTTCTGCGTGTCTGTTTATAAGAATCTTCTCACCCAGAAGAAAAAAGAGCGCCAACAACTACTCATAACTGTGTTTGTCACTCGGAAACAGACACCTGCAGCGAGGTGTGAGTGGAAAAAGGCGCAGCGTCAGGACACAGAGGCGCGATCAGAGGAACTGTGAAATACTGGTCAGTCACTATTAATAATTTCTTATGTGTCCAACCTCGTACGTTGATTGTTAAAATTAAATTCGTTAGTTCTAAAAGCCATCATAATTATTTATAGGAAAACATTCTATTTTTATTTCTCAAACAAATGTTTGGGCCTGAAAACAGTTTGGTCTTATTTTTCTACTAAGGTTTGAACTTTGAGAGTGTTTACACACGAGAGAAAAGTGAGAAAATGTTCATGCCTGATTGAGAAAGTGTATAAAGTGGTTTTACAGGGGTTTTACAGCTTTGAAACGTCTATAATAATTGTAAAAAATAACGCTGACTACGTCGTGGTTTCGCGTATTATGGGCTATTTTTAGAACGTAACTCCCACAATAAACGAGGGACCACTGTAACACTTTTTTGATTATACTACAAAACAATTGATACGATGGCCGCTTTTGACGCTCTGCTGGCACGCGTCGTGATTGGTGGAGTTCTTTTTCTTTGCCGTCTACCTGGCTTCCATGTCATAAAATGAGGGTGTGTCTGAAGCGGAGTCTGAATATTTATGGGCGTGTTTATTATAATTACGATTGTTTTCACCCGCCGCATTTATTAAGGTCACACCAGGAGTATGCTGGAAATGGGCAGGTGCGCACTGCTTGATACATGTCATGGCAACTTTGGTGTACTTCAAATTTACACCGTAAATTTACACCACAAGTGCGCAACGTTGATACATGAGGCACATTGTGAGGCTTAACTACTTATTCACTATAAATTGGTGCCTCCCTGTGAGGTGTCATTCATTCCAAATAATTAAATTAATTAAATTCACTACAGCATGGAATTTTTTAGGTGATGTGGTTCTGGATTGGTGGACATCAGAAATCTCTGATTGCTCTTGTTCTATGTAATTTGGCCTGCTGAATTTAAATATTGTTTTTTGAAAGATGTATCCCTACTCCTTTGCCCCATAATTAGCAAAAAAAAAAAAAAAAAAACTTTCGTGACTGCCTTGTATTGTTCCTGCTAAAAAAGTAAGTCATCTTTGATTGAGCAAAATGAAGTAAAAAGAATGAAAGTTTGAAATGAAATATGTCTCTTTCGATAAATATGCATGTCTGTAAATGTCACATGTGGGTAAAGCTGTTCTAACACTATCTATCCAGTAATAGTGTGGTTACGTAAATAATACAAATGTTCCTTAAGTCTAACATGAACATTAAATAACCTGATACATAATACAAACAGTCTAACATGAACACTGAAAACAACACGACTGTAGTGGAACACCTAACCCTAACCCTACACTAACATGAAGATTTTGCAATCTTATACATAACACTATATACATATGTCAATTTCTACATTGACAGAAACATACTAATAAACACAAGGGTTTATCCATACTCAATCTATGATTCATCCACATTGCAGCAGTAGGCCTGATTGTGCAGCAGAGGCATTGTGGAAAAAATTGGTTTTGTTATCAATTTCTTTTGTAGAACAAGTTTCTACAATGTATTAAAACAGCAGGCGACCATGTTGTTTCATGCATATTAGGGATGAAAGAGAGAAGATACAGCTTGAAAATAAGAAACTATGAACTCAGCAGTTCAGATAACACAAAGATAAGAGTTTTCATTGCCTTTCTTGAGCAAAAACAAGCAAACTTTGGGAAAACATAAAAAAAATGGGTGGCTATTTTATTTTATGCAAATTAGGCAGTGCAGGAGCAGAGATACAGCATGCTAATAACAATATTTGAATTCTGCAGGTCAAAATGCATAAGATTAAAACTTTTATTTCTGTTTCTAATGCAAATACAATTGAACCTGTGGGAAATTTGACCAAATTGGTGGCCATTTTGTTTTGTGCACATAATTCGGAAAGGCACACACCTATCTATATAAAAGGTCACACAGTTTCCTTGCCAAAAAATAGTATTGATAAGTATATAAAAAGTAAACTGGAAGTATACTTGAAACATACTTGCATGTACTACTTTTTGGTAAGGGTTGACAGCACATGTCAGAGCAAAAACCAAGCATGAAGTCAAAGGAATAATTTATAGACCTCCAAGACAGGATTGTCCTCAGGCACAAATCTGGGGAAGGGTACAGAAACTTTTCTGCTGCTTTGAAGGTCTCAATGATCACAGTGGCCTCCATCATCCACAACTGAAAGTAGTTAAGATACACCAGGACTCTTCCAAGAGCTGGCCGCCTGTCTAAACTAAGAGATCGAGGGAGAAGGGTCTTAGTCAGGGGGGTCACATAGAAACCATTGGTACCTCTGTCAGAACTCCAGAATTCCTCTTTGTAAAGAGGAAAAGCTTTCAGAAGGATAACCATCTCTGCAGCAATCCACCAGTCAGGCATGTATGGTAGAGTAGCCAGATGGAAGCCACTCCTTAGTGAAAGGCACATGGCAGCCTGCCTACAGTTTCCCTAAAGGCACCTGAACGGCTCTCAGACCATGAGAAACAAAATTCTCTGAGACAAAGATTTAACTCTTTGGCATGGATCCCAGGCATTGCACTATAATTAGAGTGAAGCATGGTGGTCATATTGTGGGAATGTTTTTCAGTGGCAGGAACTGGGAAACTAGTCAGGCTTCATGGAAAAATTAATGCAGCAATGTACAGAGACATCCTGAATGAAAACCTGCTCCAGAGCGCTCTTTACAGCAGACTGCGGTAACAGTTCATTTTTCAGTGGGTCAGTGACCCTAAGCATACAGACAAGGTGTCAAAGGAGTGGTTTCAGGAGAACTCTGTGAATGTTCCTGAGTGGCCCAGCCAGAATCCAACTGAACATCTCTGGGAAGATCTGAAAATGGCTGTGCACCGACACTCCCCATCCAACCTGATGGAGCTTGAGAGGTCCTGCAAAAAGGAATGGGCAAAACTGCTGAAACATACGTGCACTAAGCTTGTGGCATCATGCTGAAGGAGACCTGAGGCTGTAATTGCTGCCAAAGGTGCAGTTAGTTAGGTGTTTTTTTTTGTTGTTGTTGTTTGTTTGTTTGTTTGTTTTATAAATTTGCTTTTTTGTTGTTGTCTTTATGGGGTGTTGTGAGTAGCATTTTGAAATAGTGATCCTTGACTTTCCCTCCCTTATGGTTAATTTCATCTATCTATCTATCTGTCATGTTCTTATCCATTTGAAGCACCTTGCAGTGACTTTATTGTGATTTGGCACTGTATAAGTAAATAGAATGGAAGAGAATTTCCTTTGGGCAGCATAGTGACTTGGTGGTTGGCACTGTTGCCTCACAGCAAGAAGGTCATTCCCACTTGTGGCCTTTCTATGTGGAGTTTATGTGTTCTCTCCTTGTTTGCGTGGGTTTTCTCTGGGTGTTCCAGCTTTCTCTCACATCCAAAGACATGCGGGTTAGGTGGATTGGAAACTTTAAATTGTCCGTAGGTGTGGGTGCAGGTGTGACTGTGTTTGTTTGTCTATGTGTGGCCCTGTGACAGACTGGTGTCCTGTCCAGGGTGTACCCTGCCTCACGCTCTATGACTGCTGGGATAAGGTCCAACCCTTGCGACCTAAGCAGCTGAAGATGAATGAGTGAAAATTTCCTTTGTTGTTTCTCATTTCTTTTCTTCTTTTCAAGCCCAAAAGTGAAAATGGTATCTGCTTTATTGTTGTTGTCTCTCAGATGGTTTCTGGCAAATTCCCTTTGGAAACAGAATGTAAACAAAACCATTTTACCCAGGCATCACTTCTACATCATAACAATGAGGGTTTTCTCATAATCAATGCCAGCATTCTGAACATTTAGGGGTTAAAGGGCTATTTCTGTATTAAGTATGTGGAATTGTTTGCTATAAATTTGGTGAATGATACTGGAAGTATCATCTGCTCTGTTTGGCAACAAATATGAGTGATTTGTCACTCAGACAAATCAAAAATACAAGTCAAAAATACCAAATTCTGTCAGGCTGAAAGTGCTGACATTTTGCAATAAAAATATGTGGACTGTCAGTGGGAGCAAATAAGCACACTGCATGCACATTTTGATCTGCCTGGAGTGTGTAACAGCTGAGATAACTGTGACTGTTAACATGTTTATATAGTATATACAGTGGTCCCTCGTTTATCGCGGGAGTTACGTTCTAAAAATAGCCCGCAATAGGCGAAATCCGCAAAGTAGACAGCGTTATTTTTTACAATTATTATAGATGTTTTAAGGCTGTAAAACCCCTCACTACACACTTTACACACTTTTCTCAAACAGACATTAACATTTTCTCACTTTTCTCTCGTGTGTAAATACTCTCAAAGTTCAAACCTTAGTAGAAAAATAAGACCAACATGTTTTCAGGCCCAAACATTTGTTTGAGAAATAAAAATAGAACGTTTTCCTATAAATAATTATGATGGCTTTTTGAACTAACGAATTTAATTTTAACGATCAACCTACGAGGTTAGACACATAAGAAATTATTAATAGTGACTGACCAGTATTTCACAGTTCCTCTGATCGCGCCTCTTTGTCGTGGCGCTGCTCCGCTAGCGTCTTTTTCCACTGAGTCACACCTCAGTGCAGGTGTCTTTTTCTGAGTGAAGAACACAGTTATGGGTAGCTGTTGACGCTCTTTTTTTCTTCTTTCTTATAAACAGACACCCAGAACACAATGTGCATACTCTCCCTTCGCAGTGCCGTGACCGGCCTGCTTGATGAGGATGCAGAGCACAATGCGCTGTAAAAAAAAAAAAAAAAAAAAAAAAAGCATATAAAATTGGACTAAAATTCCATGAAACTGCGAGGCCACGAAAGGTGAACCGCGTTATAGTGAGGGACCACTGTATACATCTGCAGTTCAAATAATTTTCCTTTGAATTTGTCCACAACAGGATCAACATGTTTGGTTTGCTTGCACATTGTCTGCCTGCATTCCATTTGTAAAATGTTCTGGAGCTGGACTAATAGACAACCTGCTGAAGTTTTACTGAATTAAATGTATATGAAGTTAAATGTAAATGAAAATGTATTTATTTTTAATTATGAATTCTCAGAGGGTGTTGTGGTTTGGTGGTTTGAGCACTTGCCTCCCTTGTGGAAGGTGCCATGCTCAAGCTTCGACTGGGATTGGTGCATGATACCTCCCTCCTGCCCAATTTATTGAAAAATGGGAATCTGATTGGTTTCATTTGAGGGATACAAAGGTGGCAAGAATAGGAAGTGACCACCCTTCCTCATCACTCAATGGCCCAGCTAGTATGCTAATCTAGGTGCTGTATCCCAATGTTTGGAATCAAGTGCGAAACTTCCCTATGACATGTCACAAGCACCGTACGAGGTCTATTAGAAAAGTATCCAACCTTATTATTTTTTTCAAAAACTATATGGATTTGAATCACGTGTGATTGCATCAGACAAGCTTGAACCCTCGTGCGCATGCGTGAGTTTTTTCACACCTGTCGGTTGCGTCAATCGCCTGTGGGGAGGCTTTGAGTGAGCACTGGTCCACCCCTCCCGTCGGAATTCCTTTGTCTGAGAACTTCCTGAGAGACTGGCGCTTTGCTTGATCAAAATTTTTTCAGAAACTGTAAGGCACATCCAAGTGGACACCATTCGAGAAATTCAGATGGTTTTCGGTGAAAATTTTAACGGCTGATGAGAGCCCAAATCAGCTGGAGCCCAAATGCCAAATGCCACCATGCAGACTATTGATGCAGTAAGAAAAAGAATATACAATAAAAGTCAAGATATATGCACAAAACTAGAAAAAACTGTGAAAATGTATTTTCACAAAACATGTTGAGTAGTGGGAAGCCATCATGTGGAATGGTGTTCATGATTTGTTTTTGTATTGCTTATTTTTGGTTTGTGTTCATGTTTATTGTATTATGTATCTTGTCTTGTGTCTGGGGTTTGGGTCTGGGTGTGTTTGAGATGCCCCATTCCTGAATGTTCTCTCTCTCCTGTCCCTCTTTTCCTTCATCACCACCTGCACTATATAAGCCCACTGTTTTGCTAATGTCCCTGCTGGTTTGCCCTTCATTTGTGTTGTTCCAGCCTTCCTCATAGTCCTTTTTTTTTTGCCATTTTGCCACACTGTGTTTTTGAACCTTTGCCTGTCTCATGATTTGGACACAGCTGCTGTTTATTACTTGCCTTCCCATGTACCGACCTCCACTTGGCTTTGTATTAAACCCTTTGTCTCACAGCTGAACCTTGGGGAGTCCAGCAATTGTGTCCTGGTTTTGTGTCCAGGTTCATGACAGGCAGCATGATGTCTTTGTGGTTGGCAACATCCACGTTAACCCTCTGGGGTCCGAGGCCATTTTTTGGACAGTTCACTCGCCTGGCATAAATGTTTTATTATTGCTGTTAACAGCTCTCCCTGCATCCCACAATCAAGTTTTATGTCTCTTTTTTAGGACAACCTGTACTTTCAGAATATATATGCTATAGATGTGTTTTATAAGTGTAATAAAGGTTTACAATCAGAAATAAGAAAGGAAAAAGTAAAGCGGAAATTTCCACACACATTTATTCAAAACACACAGTAAACTATAATAAACAACTGTTTTGACACTTTATAAAGGTAATTTGGGCTCTTGTGTGAAAGACTGTACAACAAAAAGGTTGAAACAATAAACACAAATGCACATTTTGAACTATACGAGGTCTATTAGAAAAGTATCCGACCTTATTTTTTTTAAAAAAAACATATGGATTTGAATCACGTGTGATTACATCAGCCAAGCCTGAACCATTGTGGGCATGCGAGAGTTTTTTCATGGCTGTCGGTGACGTCATTCGCCTGTGAGCACGCCTTGTGGGAGGAGTGGTCCAGCCCCCTCGTCGGAATTCCTTTGTCTGAGAAGTTGCTGAGAGACTGGCGCTGTGCTTCATCAAAAATGTTTTCAAAAACTGTGAGGCACATCCGAGTGGATACCATTCGAGAAATTAAGCTGGTTTTCGGTGAAAATTTTAACGGCTGATGAGAGATTTTGGATTGTTTCTGTCGCTGTAAGGACTTCCCATGGAGCACTCCGAGGCGACGTCGTCATCCTGTTTCAAGCTGAAAACCTCCAAATTTAAGCCTCTGTTGACCCAGGACGTCGTTCAGAGAACAGAGAAGTTTCAGAAGCGGTCGGAATCAGCAGTTTATCCGGACATTCCACTGTTAAAGGAGATTTTTTAATGATAGATGTGCAGACGGATTGGCGCGTTGGCTCTAATCCTGGGTCAACAGAGGCTTAAATTTGGAGGTTTTCAGCTTGAAACAGGATGACGACGTCGCCTCGGAGCGCTGCGTGACGTCCCGCTCCATGGGAAGTCCTTACAGCGATAGAAACAATCCAAAATCTCTCATCAGCCATTAAAATTTTCACCGAAAACCAGCTTAATTTCTCGAATGGTATCCACTCGGATGTGCCTCACAGTTTTGAAAAAATTTTGATGAAGCACAGCGCCAGTCTCTCAGCAACTTCTCAGACAATGAAAATCTGACGAGGGGGCTGGACCACTCCTCCCACAAGGCGTGCTCACAGGCGAATGACGTCACCGTCAGGCGTGGAAAAACTCACGCATGCGCACGAAGGTTCAAGCTTGGCTGACGTAAAAACATATGAATCAAATCCATATAGTTTTTAAAAAAAATAAAACAGTCGGTTTCTTTTCTAATAGACCTCGTATATACAAAATGGTCTATGCATTTTGTTTGTCTTCATCTCAAAGCAATTTCTGTCTGCTATTACACAAAGATCACATCACAAACTTCTACTTCTACTGTGTTTTGGAGTGTTCTGTCCTGCTCTGAAAGCAGCTTTGACATTTTGGCCCATTTACACTCTGGGGAGTGGCTCCTTCCCCCCCTCGCTCCATTGATATGGTAAACAGTGCTTTACACCGGAGCGAGAAAGCTTGCCACAGGCTTATTCAATAACATTGACAGGTAATGAGGAGTGGAGCATCTCTAAACTCACACACTCTGTGTTTGAGCACGTGAGATTGTCATCAGAGGCCCTCCATCTGCTCCATCTGCTCACGTTCACTGATCGCTGTGCATAATGGCGCAGGGTGCATTGGAGCAAGCAGCCAGGTGGCTATTCAAACGGGCCAACTAGTAACACATCACTAATAAAAACAATCTTTGTTGTATAACTTTGTTGTAGGTAAATCTGCCCTGCGATTGGATTTTGGAAAACCATGTGACGGTGAACCAATTCCGATTGGACACTCACATTGCACATCTCATCAAACAGCTTCTATGAGGAGTACAAAGATGGCCGATGGCTGGCTCGAAAGTCCGAGGAGTTAACTTTTCAGCAAAACAAAAGTAAGTTTCTATCTCATATCATTAAAAAGTTATTTCTAATTTAGTAAAACTTGGTCTCAGATGTCATATACGACGGTGTCGGCCCCAGAGGGTTAAGTGAATAGGAAAATTTAAATTGCCCGTAGGTGTCCATGTGAGTGGGCATGTTTCTGTATGTGGCCCTGCAAATACACTTCCATCCTCTCCAGGGTGTGTCCTGCATCATGCACTGTGACTACTGGGATAGGCTTCGACCCCATGGCCCTTGATTGGAGTAAGTGTGTATAGAAAATGAATGAATGTTAATTAAGCTTAGAATGAATAGCTTTGCATGTACTACAATACATCTAGAAAGTATTCACAGTGCTTCATTTTTTTTTTCCCACATTTTGTTATGTTACATCATTATTCCAAAACTGGAGTTGCGTCCGGAAGGGCATCCGGTGTAAAACTTGTGCCACATGCCAACACAGATCTGGCTGTATCTGCTGTGGTGACCCTGAACAAAACGGGAGCACCTGAATGGACAACAAGAACATCATTATTCCAAAATAGATGAAATTCAAAATTCCACACACAGTACCCCATAATGACAATGTAATTTTTTTTTAAATTTTTGCAGACTTATTAAAAAAAAAAACCTAAGCAATCACATGTACATATAAGAAAATAATGGCAATATACACTCAACAAAAATATAAACGCAACACTTTTGGTTTTGCTCCCATTTTGTATGAGATGAACTCAAAGATCTAAAACTTTTTCCACATACACAATATCACCATTTCCCTCAAATATTGTTCACAAACCAGTCTAAATCTGTGATAGTGAGCACTTCTCCTTTGCTGAGATAATCCATCCCACCTCACAGGTGTGCCATATCAAGATGCTGATTACACACCATGATTAGTGCACAGGTGTGCCTTAGACTGCCCACAATAAAAGGCCACTCTGAAAGGTGCAGTTTTATCACACAGCACAATGCCACAGATGTCGCAAGATTTGAGGGAGTGTGCAATTGGCATGCTGACAGCAGGAATGTCAACCAGAGCTGTTGCTCGTGTATTGAATGTTCATTTCTCTACCATAAGCCTTCTCCAAAGGCATTTCAGAGAATTTGGCAGTACATCCAACCAGCCTCACAACCGCAGACCACGTGTAACCACACCAGCCCAGGACCTCCACATCCAGCATGTTCACCTCCAAGATCGTCTGAGACCAGCCACTCGGACAGCTGCTGAAACAATCGGTTTGCATAACCAAAGAATTTCTGCACAAACTGTCAGAAACCGTCTCAGGGAAGCTCATCTGCATGCTCGTCGTCCTCATCGGGGTCTCGACCTGACTCCAGTTCGTCGTCGTCGTAACCGACTTGAGTGGGAAAATGCTCACATTCGCTGGCATTTGGCACGTTGGAGAGGTGTTCTCTTCACGGATGAATCCTGGTTCACACTGTCCAGGGCAGATGGCAGACAGCGTGTGTGGCGTTGTGTGGGTGAGCGGTTTTCTGATGTCAATATTGTGGATCGAGTGGCCCATGGTGGCGGTGGGGTTATGGTATGGGCAGGCGTCTGTTATGGACGAAGAACACAGGTGCATTTTATTGATGGCATTTTGAATGCACAGAGATACCGTGACGAGATCCTGAGGCCCATTGTTGTGCCAACATCCAAGAACATCACCTCATGTTGCAGCAGGATAATGCACGGCCCCATGTTGCAAGGATCTGTACACAATTCTTGGAAGCTGAAAATGTACCAGTTCTTGCATGGCCGGCATACTCACCGGACATGTCACCCATTGAGCATGTTTGGGATGCTCTGGACCGGCGTATATGACAGCGTGTACCAGTTCCTACCAATATCCAGCAACTTCGCACAACCATTGAAGAGGAGTGGACCAACATTCCACAGGCCACAAATGACAACCTGATCAACTCTATGCGAAGGAGATGTGTTGCACTGCATGAGGCAAATGGTGGTCACACCAGATACTGACTGATATCCTCCCCCAATAAAACAAAACTGCACCTTTCAGAGTGGCCTTTTATTGTGGACAGTCTAAGGCACACCTGTGCACTAATCATGGTGTCTAATCAGCATCTTGATATGGCACACCTGTGAGGTGGGATGGATTATCTCAGCAAAGGCGAAGTGCTCACTATCACAGATTTAGACTGGTTTGTGAACAATATTTGAGGGAAATGGTGATATTGTGTATGTGGAAAAAGTTTTAGATCTTTGAGTTCATCTCATACAAAATGGGAGCAAAACCAAAAGTGTTGCATTTATATTTTTGTTGAGTGTATGAGTGGGAGCCTGTTGCAGTAGCTCCAAGCATTTTGTTATGTTTTTTTTTATGTTTTTTTCGTATTCTTTAAGTCTTCTTTGCTACTAGTCTCAGTTGGAAGTGTGCAGCTTTGGATGTACAACCCGTGAGACTGTGTATTTACTTATTTATTGGAATATTTAAATCGGCATCAGGGGATCTATTCAACCACGGCTCCATTGTTTACACTTGAAAGCAGCTGTTAGCGCCTTGAAACACAAAGATACTTGTTGTATGATGCAATATACTTTATACTTTATTATGCCAAAAAGGGAAATTCATCTTTGACTCATGTACTGCGTACAATGCATGATAAAAACAATAAAAATACATCCAGTATAAGCACCCCGCATAAATATGAATATAAATGACACAACAAACTAACAATATAACAGACAGTCCACCCCCATTGCACACATCCCATAACCATAAGTACTATGGAGCCATCACACAGTTCTGCTGCCTTACACAGTCTTATTTAGAAGTCTGATAGATGTAGGCACAAATGGCTTTTTAAAATAGTTCATCTTCAATTTTGGAACTCTGTACTGCCTACCCGAAGGCAAAAGTTCATATGCTTTATAAACGATATGTAAGGAGTCGGTCAGTATCCTCTGAGCTTGCCTGAGAACAGCCTGGTCGTATAAAGGCCCTGGTACTCCTTCCACCCCATCACCTTCATAGCAGTGTGGACCAGACAACTGAGTTTGGTTTTTAATTGCACAGTGAGGTTACCACACCATGCTGATGAGCAAAACCACCAAAAACTCTGAGTCTGCATAAAAAGTATAGTCTCTGCTGGATTCCAGAACACAGACTATCAACATGGACCTTCCAGCTAAAATTATCTAAATGAATTCCTAGGCACTTGTATGAGCAAAGCTGGCCTACATGTGTGTGTAAAAAAAACTTTTTTCTACTTGGATTTTATGTTTTTGTGTGATTTTAGGTTCACTGTGTTAATACAGTCGGTCAGAATGAATGAGAAAATGCAAAGTCACCCAGGTGAGGTTGTGCTGAAAAAAAATGACACCAAACAAGGCCATGTAAACATTGTTTAAAGGTAAATTATAAAGGTAAAACCAAAAGTAGTCAAAAACAGCCAATTATACCCTGGACTCCAGAGTGTTAATGAGGTGGATAATACTGGCGGTAAACTGTGGTCTGCTGGAGCTGTGGAAGCTTTGAGACAGACAAGAAGAGGCTCAACAGATTAGTCAGAAGGGCTGGCTCTGTACTTGAATGCAATCTCGACTCCATAGAGGTGGTGGGTAAGAGGAGGATGTTAGCTAAGATGACATCAATTATGGACAACCCCTCTCACCCTCTACATGAGACTGTGGGGGCCTTAAGCAGCTCCTTCAGTAAGACTGCTGTACCCTTGATGCAAAATAGAATGCCTCCGCAAGTCATCAGACCAACTGTAGTCAGAGTACTGAATAATCCCTCAAAATATTTTTAGCACTATAATCACCTGTCGGTGAAAAATTGTTGTTCCCCATGTCTGCATACTGGGTCAGAGTCATTCATCACGTGCTGGCCTGTATTGATAGAACAGGTGGTGTTTCTTAGAAACCACGACATAACATCTGATTGTGTCCCAGACTAATTGAAGGCCATGTCTGGATTAGGGATTTGTTTTCCTAAGGTAGGAGTCCTTAAGATGGCTTTCTGAGTTTCTAAGATCAGAAGACTCTACGCTTTACGTTTGCTTGCATGTCCATTGGGGGTCTACTCCAGATATATCTGTTAATGTGTTTCAACTGCAATTAAAGTCTCTCTTCATCATATATTGATTCCTGGTGTTCCTTGCTCACTGGTCTCATTTCTCTGCTGGCTTCATCATGAAAATTGCACAACACAACCTGCTGATTTTTGCACTGTAAAACATGTCTAAAGTCACTCTTTTCTGTGATTTATCCCATGCACATCTGTGCAACTTATCTGTGCAATAATATATGTACAATTTCAATTTATTTATACATACTTATACTCATACTACTTCCCTTTCTGGGAACCATCACCTTATTGTGGTGGAGAGGTTTGTGTGCCACTATGAACCTGAGAGCTGTGTTGTCTGGAGCCTTTGTGCTCCTGGTAGGGTCTCCCATGGCAAATTGGTCTTAGGCGAGAGGCCAGAAAAAGAATGTTACATAAGACACCATGACAGAATGAGGCAGAGGAAATGTAACCCGGCCTGGAGGAAGCCCGGGGACCCCATCTGGAGCCAGGCCCGGATGGAGGGCCCATCAGCGAGCGCCTGGTGGCTGGGCTTGCCATGGAGCCCAGTCGGTCACAGCCCAAAAAGACGATGGGGACCTTCCGCCTCCACCCTGTGGGCTCACCACTCACAGGGGGAACCACTGGTGTCGGGTGCGCTGTCCCATGGGTGGCAGTGAAAGTCCAGGGCCTCAGCGGACCAGACCCAGACAGCAGGGGCTAGCTCTGGGGGTGACAAACATCACCTCGCTGTGGGGGAAGTAGCCCAAACTTCTGTGGGAGGTGCAGCAACACCTGTTCGATCTGGTGGCCCTAGCCTCCATGCACAGCCTCGGCTCTGGAACCTCCTCGATAGGGGTTGAACCTTATTCTTCTCTGAACATGCCCAGGGTGTGAGGCGCCAGGCGGGTGTGGGCATACTCATGAGTCCCCAGCTGAGCGCTGCTACACTGGAATTTACCTTGGTAAATAAGAGGGTCACCTCTGGGGTTGAGCCGCAGATACTCATCTGAAACGAGTATCCGGTACAGATAAAGCATTTTTAATGAGTACGAGCATGATACAAGTATAACTCATCAATATCTGTGCTCGTGCTGAAGGAAAATTGTCATTGGCTAACTTACTGTCTTCACGCTCTGTGATTGGCTAGTCACACACAGCGCCTGCCCCTCCCTACACAGACATGTCTCTCTGCAGCTTCTCGCACACATACAGACAGGATCTCTCTCTCTCTGTGCTTGGCTTGATTCCACCTCACGTTGCTCTCTCAGTACTCCTTAAGTTTTCTTCAGCTTGCCTCTTTTTTGGTTTGTATGATATTTAAAATTACTTGGTGAACTTGTCTCGTATCGTACGCGGAGCATTTGACAAGACAGAGCTGAAAACAGCTTATGTCACGTCGGTCACTGCCTCCACTCCGGTGGGTTTTTATTTATTTATTTATTAACCGTTTGTTTACTCTTCGTTTTGTTGGTGATATAAAGTCAGTTGGAAAACTTTGCTCCTACTCAGCGCTGTGCTTTTGAGAAGAATACAGTAAACAAGGCTGATATATTATTTCCCTGTTTGCTGGATGTTTGCTTGAATCACCAAGTTCACACAGATCATTAAAAAATAAACATATAGCTGAACACACAAAGTAGCCTATATTAATATATATATATATATATATATATATATATATATATATATATATATATATATATATATATATATATATATATTTTTTTTTTTTTTTATTGAATATGGCTGCATGCAGTATCTGATGCTTTCTCCCTGCAGTTATAAAAATAAATTGGTCAGTTGAACAACCTCTCTCTCTCCCTGTCACACAGCCACTCATTCACACACACATGCACACACACACACACACACACACACACACACACACACACACACACACACACACACACACACACACACACACACACACACACACACACACACACACACACCTTAATCAATATTGTTTAACTTTGTGTGGAAAAAAAATGCCAAGAACGTTAGGTAGTGAAAATAAATAAATAATTGGAAAAAAATCACAGTTTGATCGTAAAATAAAAAAAAAGAAAGTAAGTTGTGTTGAGTTTGACAACTCTTGTTCATGCATACTTAGTAGTTCATAATTTCCTACTACACTGAATGTCAATTCTGAGGCCGTTCTGTTATTCATTCATACACTTAAGAATATTCATGTTCTGAGTTTATAAAAAAACTTGTTCTGTAAAATAGTTCCTTTACTATTGTGATCAAAAACATTGAATCTCAATTCTGAGGCTGTTCTGTAAATATTCATTCATACACTTAAGAATATTCATGTTACTTAGTTCATAAAATAAACTTGTTCTGTAAATAGTTATCTTACTTTTGTGATCACAAACACTGATTTGAATCTCAATTTTGAGGCAGTTCTGTAAATAGTTTTCAAATAAACAATAAATATAGCAACTTCTGATCAATCCATATCAATTTCAGCATTAAAATAATGTACTGATTTAAGCCCCAGCCACTTCAGGTTAAACCACGTCCACTTCTGGTTTAGGCCCCGCCCACTACAAGTACAAATACAGATAATTTAGATGGTTGAACAGATAGTGGTGTACTCACTCCTCCCTAGTTGCCTCCCTGTGCCTTTGGGTAGTGGGGGGAAAACTCTGACTTTGTTTATGCATATGCATCAAACAGCAGTTTGGAGTATTTGGCCTTCTTGGAGTCCCCGAATGGAGTCCTACATGGGGGTCTGGTGGGGGACTCCATTGTTCTGCTGGGGGACTTCAACGCACAAGTGGGCAATGACAGAGACACCTGGAGAGGTGTGATTGGAAGGAACGGCCTCCCCAATCTAAACCCAAATGGTCGTTTGTTATTGGACTTCTGTGCTCTTCACGGACTGTCCATAATGAACACCATATTTGAACATAAGGATGCTGTGTACATGGTACCAGAGCACCCTAGGCCAAAGATTGATGATCAATTTTGTGATTGTACCATCTGATCTGAGGCCGTATGTTCTGGACACTCGGATGAAGAGAGGGACAAAGCTGTTAACTGATCAGCATCTGGTGGTGAGATGGGTCAGAGGGTGGGGGAGGACTTTGGACAGACCTGGTAAGCCCAAACAGATAGTGCAGGTGAACTGGGAATGTCTAGAGGAGCCCACTGTCCGACAGATCTTCAACTCACACCTCTGGCAGAGCTTTTCAAGCATCCCTGTGGAGGTTGGGAGCATTGAACCAGAATGGGCAGTGTTCAAAGCTTCCATTGCTGGAGCTCCAGCTGTGGCCTGAAGGTCTTAGGTGCCTCAAGGAGCGGCAACCCTAGAACACCGTGGTAGAGATCAGTGGTCACGGAAGCCGTCTGACTGAAGGAGGCCTTCCGCGATATGTTATCTCGGAGGACTCCGGAGGCAGTTGCAAGGCACTGACAGGCCCAAAGGGCAGCAGTCTCTACTGTGGGGGAGGCAAAGCCACAGGTGTGGGAGGAGTTCAGAGCAACCATGGAGAAGGACTTTTGGTCGGCACCAAGGTGCTTCTGGCTTACAGTGAGGCACCTCAGGACAGGAAAACGGGGAACCACCCAAGCTGTCTACAGTAAGGATGGGACTCTGTTGACCTGAACTGAGGATGTAATCCAGTGCTGGAAGGAAGACTTTGAGGAACTTCTGCACCAGACCAGAGTGCCTGCTACAGTAGTGGCAGAGCTGGAAGGTGATGGAGGATTTTCATCAATTTCCCTGGTAGAAGTCACTGAGGTAGTCAAACAACTGAGATGAGATTCGTCCAGAAATGCTGAAGGCTCTGGGTGTGGAGGGAGTGTCTTGGATGAGACGTCTCTTCAACATTGCATTGAGGTCTGGGACAGGGCCTAGGAAGTGTCAAACTGGGGTGGTGGTACCCATATTAAAAAAGGGGGATCACAGAGTGTGTGCCAATTACAGGGGCATCACAGTACTCAGCTTCCCTGGTAAAGTCTACTCCAGGGTGCTGGAAAGGAGGGTTTGGCTGGTAGTCAAACCTCTGATTGAACAGGAACAATGCAAGCTCTGTCCTGGTTGTGGAACAACCGACCTGTTATGTGGGCCGCCCGAAGAGGAGGTACTGCTGGCCAACGCCAGAGGGCGCCCTGCCTGTTGTCGGGTTTCAGGCACCAGAGGGCGCAGTCACCACCCAGGAGCCAGGACTACCAGCTGTCAGAAATCATCACCATCCCATCCCATATAAGACTGGAGGAGACACCACATCTCTGCCGAGATATCAGTTTACCACTCAGGTAAAACTCTCAGCTGTGTCTGTGCTGAACGCACATATCATTGTCTTTTGAAAACCTTTGCAGGAGTACCAGTTATCTTCAGTCAGCTGGGAGCTGGGTTTTGGATGTAGAAGAGTGACGGACTTCACTCCTCTTTCCAAACCAGAGAAGTAACAGTTGGTCTCTGCACGTTTCTGTGTTTTTGTGTTGGAGGTGGAGATTCTCCCACAAAAGGAACTGAACTGAATTGCTGATTGTTCTGCTGGGTGTGCACACACCCACCATTAACTTGTCTTCTGTTCCTGCCAGCAGTACCGGATCTGACAGCTGAAGTAGAGGCCACCTGGGGACTTGGGACTTGGCGGCTTCGGTTTGCTGCAGGTCTTCATTGGCGGCGGAACCTTGTGGGCCCCGGCTCTTCTCTGGATAGGCGTCTCCTACCCTCGGACCTGCCCACACGTCACCTGTTGACTTTTGTAATTGACTGTCTAAAAATAGTATTCGACCTGTTGTGCACATTTGCCACAATAAATTGTATTTATTTGACTACCCATTGACCGTTCATTTGCACCCCCTGTTGTGGGTCCGTGTCATTACACTTCCCCAACACGACCAGCTCTTTACTCTCACAAGGATCCTGGAGGGTGCCTGGGAGTATGCCCATCCAGTCTACATGTGTTTTGTGGACTTGGAAAAGACCCAGGACTATGTGGAGAGAATCTCCACACTGGCCTGGGAAGGCCTCAGGATCCCCCATTCAGAGGTGGTCAATGTGGCCTGGGAAAGGGACGTCTGGTGTCCCCTTTTGAAGCTGTTGCACCCGCGACCCTAGATAAGCGGTTGAAGATGAGTGAGTGAGTACTTACACTCACTTATACTCTATTTTTACAAAATTTGTTTCACACCAGCATTTTTGCATTTGCCAGCAAACATGGCATTATACTTTATACACTTTATATACTTTATTCACTTTCTTTAATGTTTTTCTTCTTTTTTTTCTTTACTGCTGTACGGCTTTATGCTGCTGCAACATGTGATTTTTTTTCTCTCTGTGGTAGGATCAGTAAAGCTTGTGGCATCATATTCAAGAAGTCTCAAGGCTGTAATTGCTGCCCGAGGTGCATCAACAAAGTATTAAACAAAGAGTGTGAATACTTACGTAATTTCTTAGTTTTTTTTGTTTGTTGTTTTTTTTAATTTACTAAAATTTCAAAATGCCTTTTTCATGTTGTCATTATGGGGTGTTTTGAGTAGAATGTTTGAGGGGAAAAATGCATTTACTCCATTTTGGAATAAGACTGTGGAAAAAATGAAGTGTTGTGAATACTTTCTGGATGAGCTGTATATGGTATTTAGGTTTGGATCTGTAAGAACCACAGCAGGTTTTAAACTAAGTTGCCAAATGTAGTATTGAAAAACATCACTTAGCTATCATAATGACCCAACGAATGTACAGTATGTGAGTCCAGATAATATCAGCTGTAATTCTTTAATCCTCTGGGGCCGACGCCGTTGTATACGACAGCTAGGTACACGTTTTACTAAATTATAAATAACTTTTAATGATATAAGATAGAAACTTACTTTTTTTTGCTGAAATGTTAACTCCGCGGACTTTCCACCAGACATCAACCATGTTTGTACTCCTCATAGAAGCTGTGTGATGACATGCGCAATGTGAGTGTCCAATCGTTCACCGTCACATGGTTTTCCAATATCCAGTTGTAGGGCAGAACAGTCTCATATGGTATCCCAAAGATCATTTCTAGGTGTAAAGTGTTACTCTGTGGCATGTGAATGCTGTATGAATAGCCCCCTGGCTGCTGGCTCCTTGCGTAAAAGCACAGCTCTGCACATGTGAATGAGGGAGATCAGCGTAAGAGGGTCTCTTACAACCTCACGTGGTCGAACGAAGATTGTCCACCACTGCGGTTACATGGACCAAAAGTAATCTGATTGAACAACCAGATTGAACAATCAGATCAAAATCATGCCATGTCAACAGCTCCATCTGATTAGAATAGCCCAATCCGATCAAAATTACGATCGGGTTAGAGGAGGTGGTGTAACCCTGTTTTTAACCCGATCGCGTTCCATGTAAACGGCACGTCAGATTGTCCGCCTGTGAGGAGCCTTACTGCGCATGTCTGTTACGTCACATCACCACGTGACACTTCCTGCTCTGTGTTCGCGGAAATGGCGACGGAAAAAAACATAGCTGGACTTTACAAGAGACAACACTCCTCAACGTTTTAACAGAATTTAAAATAAGTGGAAAAGCTTGACGGACGTAAGTTGGCAGCACAGACTTGTTGTGTCCGGAGTTAGCAGGTCAGTGGAGCAAATTAAAAGCCGCTGGGAAGCAACGAGCGCTTTCTACAAGGAGAAGATAAACGAGTAGGAGCGGCACAGCTCCAACCAGCTTCACTTATTATGAATTAATGGATAATAATCGGAGGACGACCCTCTCCAAGGAGCACACTGGAGTAGAAGTCGGTTTTCCACTGGAGAAAAGTTCAACCGAGACACCGGAAAGCCTGGAGGTAAGTCCTGATAAAATCACTCTAACTCAACGTTCCTTTTTTAATTTTTTTTTACAAGACGTACTTTGAGCCAAATGTGTGGCTTTAGTTCAAGTTAATGTTGGGGATTCATGTTAAGTTATCCCATAAGTTTATTCTTGGAGTAAAGTGCATGAACACAGTCTGATCATCGAGTTAACCAACACTCTTTATCCTCATTCACTTTAGTGCATCACGTTAATTTCTGCTCTCATATATACAGATGATGATGATGATGATGATGTAAACAGCACGTCGGAGGAGACTGATGACAGCAGATCTCCACAACCTGAAGACCACACAGAGGAGGCTCCAGACAAAAAAGTGAGCTTTTTTTAAAAAGAGTAATATGCTGCAAACTAAGACCACAGTGAGTTCTTGACAGTTCCTGTAGTGTTTGTTTAAAAAAATAATGTTCAAAGTCACTGCATATTTATTTATTTATTTATTTGGAGTGCTTTATTTTTTAGAAATGATAATATTACAAAGTTCCAGCAGAATATGACAGTTAATATCCTTTAGACAGTTGAGACACAAACATATTTTCATTTTAATTTTGTTTTCCTGTTTTGAGCTTTGTGAAGTCAAAAGCCGTGTGGACGAGTTACAACATTTGAATACAGAAGCAGGATGATTCTTTGGTATAATACATGACTGAGAGATCCACAAAGAGAAAAACATGAGGAACATTTTTTTTTCTTTGCTAACTGAAATTATTCATTCTTTCTAGAATGAAAGCCATCATCTGGTTATGCCAAGCTCCTGGGTGATCGATCAGCCCAGCAGAGATCTTTCCTGGACAACATGCAACAGCAGCATGAGAGGAATCTGGAAAGAGAAGAGAGACTTCTTTCCAGCTTTGTGGAAGAAAGTATCTGCTCAACTGAAAGCATTATAGGGCAACTGTGTGATGGTCTTCAGGCTCTCCTTTCTCAGTCCTACTCATCAGCTCCTCATTTACATGAACAAAGTTAGTCTAGCACCTAGCTGAGACAAGCATGTAACAGCCTGAAAACTACCACTCATCCCGAGTGTTACTTCAAATACAGCTGGATTTTCTAAACTGCAGCAGCTATAGATTTGCCAAGGTACTCAATATGCTGAGAATGACCAGTACATGTTTAGAAGGGTCACAGAAGAGTGTAAAATTTATATTTTTGATATTTTAAGAAAAAAAATTAGGTCAAATGACCTACATACAGTCTGGAATCACCACATATTTAGTATCTTAAACTTTCTGTTGTGGATGTTCCTGATAATCTGTAAAGCATGTAAGGCCTCTAGATACTGCTGTCTGCCAAAGATACAAGGTTTGTTTTGTATTTTCCACTTTAAATGCATATTCCATTGATAACAGTAGGACTGAAAATAAAAATTGCCTATTTGAAAAATGTTCATTTTCTTTGGATGTGTGGTAATACATTGACCCACTTATTTTAGCCATTTTCTCTTAAAATATCAAAATAGAAATTTTACAGTTTTCTTTGGCCCTCCCAAAGATGCGGTTTTCTGATGTCAGTGTTGTGGATCGAGTGGCCCATGGTGGCGGTGGGGTTATGGTATGGGCAGGCGTCTGTTATGGACGAAGAACACAGGTGCATTTTATTGATGGCATTTTGAATGCACAGAGATACCGTGATGAGATCCTGAGGCCCATTGTTGTGCCAACATCCAAGAATATCACCTCATGTTGCAGCAGGATAATGCACGGCCCCATGTTGCAAGGACCTGTACACAATTCTTGGAAGCTGAAAATGTCCCAGTTCTTGCATGGCCGGCATACTCACCGGGCATGTCACCCATTGAGCATGTTTGGGATGCTCTGGACCGGCGTATACAACAGCGTGTACCAGTTCCTGCCAATATCCAGCAACTTCACACAGCCATTGAAGAGGAGTGGACCAACATTCCACAGGCCACAACTGACAACCTGATCAACTCTATGCGAAGGAGATGTGTTGCACTGCATGAGGCAAATGGTGGTCACACCAGATACTGACTGGTATCCCCCCCAATAAAACAAAACTGCACCTTTCAGAGTGGCCTTTTATTGTGGGCAGTCTAAGGCACACCTGTGCACTAATCATGGTGTCTAATCAGCATCTTGGTATGGCACACCTGTGAGGTGGGATGGATTATCTCAGCAAAGGAGAAGTGCTCACTATCACAGATTTAGACTGGTTTGTGAACAATATTTGAGGGAAATGGTGATATTGTGTATGTGGAAAAAGTTTTAGATCTTTGAGTTCATCTCATACAAAATGGGAGCAAAACCAAAAGTGTTGCC
Organism: Thalassophryne amazonica; assembly: GCF_902500255.1. Classification (NCBI taxonomy): domain Eukaryota; kingdom Metazoa; phylum Chordata; class Actinopteri; order Batrachoidiformes; family Batrachoididae; genus Thalassophryne; species Thalassophryne amazonica. The sequence goes on along the minus strand of NC_047103.1, from coordinate 99,768,327 downwards.
TTTCAGCAACCAGTCGAGGAGTGGCTCTGCAGGGTCACCACTGATTTGTATTCGTAATGATGTGTAGTCTTCTCCCTCAGTCCGTCAGTGTTTTTCACACCCTAAAACAGAAAATGGTTATGTTTTTTAAAATTTTTCTTTAATGAGTAATTAGATCCTTAAGAATAAATCAGGGAAAAAAGCACAGGGTGCAGTGGATATGACTTTTTTTTTTCTCTTAAAAGTTTGAAAGGTACCATTGGCAGTTGATGAGCTCTCAAAAAGGTCTGAATGGCACAAAACATTGGAATCTTGGGCTTCTCCAGCCATTTTGCAACTGATGCTAATATCTAAAAGCAAACAACTTGTTTAAGTTGAGTAAAGTAGGAAATGTAAAAACACCTCACAAGATTTGTTTCATTTATTCATGAAACTAGTGATGGGATGATGATACCTCAAGGAGTGTATTGACACACTACACAAACTGTGTCGGCACTGTGTTGACACTGTGTTGGTCGCTGACCCCTGCAGTAGTTATAAAATCATTGCAGGTAAATAAGATGGAAAAGTTACCGTGCTGCAAACGCAACATCAGCCTGTGAAATAGTTAATCGCCAGTCCTCGATTTAAAATATGATCTCATCATTGCATAATTTCATGTGCTCAGTTTGTATGTCGAGTTAAGCTGTTCATGAGAAGAGTTTAAAATGTGCTTAAAACCTTGTTTGTGTAAATGCTAAACTGAGTTGGTTTGTAAAATATAGCAAATTTGTAATAAAATTCAGAGTTAAAATTTGTAATTTGTGTATGGAAATTTGTTAACTTAAGTGTTAAAGCATACGAAATAAAAGACTGAAAATAGATAATTTATGCATTTTTATTGAAGAACAAAGGTTTCTGAAGTGTCTTTGCTCCAAGGCAATTTCTCCTCTTACACACCAGTTCCCCTGCCTTAGAAAATCTCTTTCACAGGGTACAGATGAAGATGGTGAGCATAAACATTTCAGTGCGAGTTGATAAAGGTGTGTATATGTTTTCTGGTTATTATTCCAGCATTGTAAAGGAGTACAAACATATCTAATTGGAAAAATAACAGTAAACAATGCCGAAAGGAGAAAAAGATTTATCTTATTTGGCGTCAAAAGATCAAAATTATTCCAGACTGGGGAAACGTCTTTGAATGTGCCATGAGGTCAGTGGAGCAAGGTGAGGGCAAGCAAAAATCCAACAGTAAAACTCCATCCAACAAATCCGCAACATGTCGATACAGTTTGTTTCCTTATAAACACAGTTTGGCACGGCGCAGCCAAATGACACAGTTCCTGTATCGGTCACGTGATTTTTTTCTTAAAGCGATACACGCACCGATACGGGGTTTCACTCTTGTGTGCTCGGCACAGTGTTGACGCACCAGTGTTGTTCATCCCATCACTACATGAAACTGCTTTATTGTTATATTTTGAAAAATTTCATTGTTTAAAATAAGTTTAGTGAGATTTCATAGTGGGCTCTACCTAAAAGCCACAGAAAAAAGTTAGCAGAAGTCATAAAAGTGGTAGATGTGATGTTATTGATTGTGGGTCAATAAAAAAACGACAGACGTTCAGAAATAACCTACCTGCATGTGTCTGTGAGTCCCGTCAGTTATTTGAGGAATATGATGCGTTTCCTCAAAGCTCCATCTGATCTCCAAGGCTTCTTTCTCATTTGGCTCGTAAATCAGCTGTTTAATCCCTCTGTGTTTTCATTACGGCTTTCCGTGCTACATCACGTAAAAAAAACATTTCGCCGAGCTCATGTCTTTCTGAACAAGTCCTGAAGAAGAAGCATGTTCCTCTGATGCTGCAGTTTAAAAAAAAAATGCGCAAAGAATAACAGTAATCTTAATTACTCCAGAAAACAAATCCATTGTTTATACAGGCGGGCTTCCGGGTACAACTCATTTGCGTATGTCACAAACGGCAGATGTCACAACGCAAAGCATTATGGGATTGCTCCACTGACTGAATCGGATCGTAATCACGGTGCATGTAAACACGCACAGCAAGCGGATCACTTTAGGGCACATTCATGTAAACAGGACAATCTGATCCACCAGTCGGATAGAATTCAATCAGATCAGAAATAAAGTGTCCATGTAAACGTAGCTACTGAGAGAATTGATTCACTTACACTCAACAAAAATATAAACGCAACACTGTTGGTTTTGCTCCCATTTTGTATGAGATGAACTCAAAGATCTAAAACTTTTTCCACATACACAATATCACCATTTCCCTCAAATATTGTTCACAAACCAGTCTAAATCTGTGATAGTGAGCACTTCTCCTTTGCTGAGATAATCCATCCCACCTCACAGGTGTGCCATATCAAGATGCTGATTAGACACCATGATTAGTGCACAGGTGAGCCTTAGACTGCCCACAATAAAAGGCCACTCTGAAAGGTGCAGTTTTATCACACAGCACAATGCCACAGATGTCGCAAGATTTGAGGGAGCGTGCAATTGGCATGCTGACAGCAGGAATGTCAACCAGAGCTGTTGCTCGTGTATTGAATGTTCATTTCTCTACCATAAGTCGTCTCCAAAGGCGTTTTAGAAAATTTGGCAGTACATCCAACCAGCCTCACAACCGCAGACCACGTGTAACCACACCAGCCCAGGATCTCCACATCCAGCATGTTCACCTCCAAGATCGTCTGAGACCAGCCACTCGGACAGCTGCTGAAACAATTGGTTTGCATAACCAAAGAATTTCTGTACAAACTGTCAGAAACTGTCTCAGGGAAGCTCATCTGCATGCTCGTCGTCCTCATCGGGGTCTCGACCTGACTCCAGTTCATCGTCGTAACCGACTTGAGTGGGCAAATACTCACATTCGCTGGTGTTTGGCACGTTGGAGAGGTGTTCTCTTCACGGATGAATCCTGGTTCACACTGTTCAGGGCAGATGGCAGACAGCGTGTGTGGCGTCGTGTGGGTGAGCGGTTTTCTGATGTCAATGTTGTGGATCGAGTGGCCCATGGTGGCGGTGGGGTTATGGTATGGGCAGGCGTCTGTTATGGACGAAGAACACAGGTGCATTCTTGGAAGCTGAAAATGTCCCAGTTCTTGCATGGCCGGCATACTCACCGGACATATCATCCATTGAGCATGTTTGGGATGCTCTGGACCGGCGTATACAACAGCGTGTACCAGTTCCTGCCAATATCCAGCAACTTCGCACAGCCATTGAAGAGGAGTGGACCAACATTCCACAGGCCACAACTGACAACCTGATCAACTCTATGCAAAGGAGATGTGTTGCACTGCATAAGGCAAATGGTGGTCACACCAGATACTGACTGGTATCCTCCCCCAATAAAACAAAACTGCACCTTTCAGAGTGGCCTTTTATTGTGGGCAGTCTAAGGCACACCTGTGCACTAATCATGGTGTCTAATCAGCATCTTGATATGGCACACCTGTGAGGTGGGATGGATTATCTTACATAATTACATAATTATACATAATTATTGTATGGCCTTGCCTTACAATATAAAGCACCTTGGGGCAACTGTTTGTTGTGATTTGGCGCTATATAAAAAAAATTGATTGATTGATTGATTATCTCAGCAAAGGAGAAGTGCTCACTATCACAGATTTAGACTGTGGGAATATTGTTGAATAAGCCTCTCTTGCTCTCACTCCTAAAGCCCCTTTCACACCGGGGCTGCTCCCAGTTGCTCCCTGTGGCGTCATGACGATGCAGGAATTTCTGCGTCAGGTGCGCGCAGCAGGGGACAGAGAGGAGGTGAGAACGCAGCCTGCAGGTTCTCTGCACAGAGAAGTCAGAGTGCACAGTTTGGCTGCAGACAGACTGTGCACTCTGACTTCTCTTCTACTTGTTGTGCTGAGCTGCAGGGCTGCACTCTGAGTTCTGTTATAGTTTATCTTTCCTCCCTTGACCGTGAGATGCGTGCACGTGAGGGAACCATCAAGCAAATGTGGAGATGTCTGGAGTTCTACTTGATGTTGACATGTCCTGGACTTACGAGGTCTGTGATAAATAAAGCGGTCCTTTTTATTTTTTCAAAAAATAAATGGATTTGATTTATATGTTTTTACGTCAGACAAGCTTGAACCCTCGTGCGCATGCATGAGTTTTGTCATGCCTGTCGGTGATGTCATTCGCCTGTGGGCAGGCTTTGAGTGAGGTGTGGACTCCCCCTTCCGTCAGAATCTCTTTGTCTGAGACGCTGCAGGGAGATGGCGCGCGTTGCTTTATCAAATTTTTTCAGGACCGGTGAGGGATATCCGTGTGGACACTATTCGAGAAATTCAGCTGGTTTTCGGTGTAAAGTTTAACGGCTGATGAGAGATTGTGGAGTTTCTTTCGCTTTAAGCACAGCCCACAAAGCGGATTGGCGCGGCGCGGTCGGAGGTGGCGTCCGTCTGGCTGTTTCGAGCTGAAAACATCCTAATTTAAAGCTCTGTTCACCCAGGACGTTGTCAGAGAACAGACAAGTTTCAGAAGAAGTCGGCATGAGGAGATTACCCGGACATTCCACTCTTAAAGGAGATTTTGTAATGAAAAAACGTGCGGACGAATTTGCCGAGTCGGATCCGTGACGACGTGGCAAATCCGTCTGCGCCGTGACATGAAAAACACCTCCGTGTTGAAAACCATTTGTAAAATTCAGGCGGCTTTTGATGGCTTTCAACAAGTGAGTATCTGAGAAATTAACGGCTTGGGCATGTTCCAACTTGTCCGTTAAGGTTTCCAATGGAGGTGTTTTTCCTGTGGCGACCCCCCGCGGTCAGGTCCGGCCCAACATGCGAATCTGCCTGCACGTTCTTTCATTACAAAATCTCCTTTAACAGTGGAATGTCTGGATAAACTCCTGATCCCGAATTCTTCTGAAAGTTCTCTGTTATCTCACGACGTCTTGGGTCCACAGAGCCTGAAATTAGGACGTTTTCAGCTTGAAACAGACGACGCCGCCTCGGAGCGCAGATCGCCGTCAGGCGCCGTGGGCCGTCCTTACGGCGACAGTAAAACTCCAAAATCTCTCATCAGCCGTTAAAATTTTCACCAAAAACCAGCTGAATTTATCGAATGGTGTCCACTCAGTTGTGCCTTACAGGTTTTGAAAAAATTTTATCAAACTAAGCAGCAGTCTCTGAGCCATTCCTAAACAATGAAAAAATCGACGAGAGGGTGGGCCACTCCTCACTCAAAGACTGCCCACAGGCAAATGACGTAACCGACAGGTGTTAAAATAAGAGTTTGTTACAAAGAGGTTGTTAATGCATCACTCGTTAATGCAGAGCTTATTAACGCAGAGCTCGTTAATGCATCACTTGTCACTAGGGTGCACGGGAATTACATGGGCTGTGCGCACTGCTAGCTGTTAGTGCTGTTAGCTGAGAGCGAGCCAACATCAGGCTGAGACGGGTCTCCAGCGGCAGCTAGCCAGCCAACCAGCTAACATTGAGCCGAGAGGGCCCCCAGCGGCAGCTAACCAGCTAACCACAAGTTGAGACCGGCCCCTAGTGATAGCCATCCAGCCAACATCGGGCCGAGAGGGGCCTCCAATGGGAGCTAACTAGCTAATATCTAGCCGAGAGGACCTTCAGCGGCAGCTAACCGCAAGCCGAGACCGGCCTCCAGCAATAGCCGCCTTCCAACATCTGGTCGAGTTGGACCTCCAGCAGCAGGTAACCAGCTAACCTTGACTGTGGTAGGAACTCTGATAACCTGGTGTGACTCCCTTTTAGCCTAGATCCGGAGGTCAGTGGTAAAGACAGAAGCATGCCCTGAAGAGAGCCCTGTTGTTGGAGGAAGTTGAGGAGATAAATCAGTCTCTCAACTTCATCACAGAGGAACTTTCTGCTGTTAGACAACAGCAGAAGAGCAACATGGATCTGGTCGCGGAAGTAGTGCAACTGCGAATACAGAATGCTGAGAAGGATAAGTGTATTCAACATCTGGAAAGCAGAGTTGCGGACCTGAAACAGTACACCAGGGTGAATGATGTGATTGTCACCAGGCTCAAAATCAACCCCCCGTCATACGTGTGGGCGGTAAACACGGAGAGCGAGCAGGGAGAGCCCGGTGAGCTGGATGTTATCTCCACAGAGAAACAGGTGGCTGAGTTTCTATGGTCCAAGGGGATCAAGTTGGACCGTAATAACATCGAGGCCTTCCACCCTCTACCCAGGAAAAACGCCAGTGAGAAACCAGCCGTAATACTCAGGTTCACAAACAGAAAATACAAAATTGCTCTGCTGAAACAAGGCAGAAAGCTGAAGGGAACGAATGTCTCCATGAATGAGCACCTAGCCAAACACAACTCTGGTGTAGCCTGGAAAGCATGACAACTCAAAAAACAGAAAAAAAAATGCAGAACACATGGACTTCAAATTGCAAAGTATTCATAAAACTGAATGGGACCCCCGAGGAAGCCAGAGTGATTTGCATATGAAGCATCACTGAACTGGACAAATACCAATGAATGTCACTGGATTATACTGCACCATTGTGGTATGGACTGGATTAGGTAACAAACAAAACACAACCATGACTTCACGCATCAACAAAAGACACTATACACCTGGGGACATGAACCACATTACACAGAGGATATGTGACTATGAGCAACTGGAACTGAAAACTTTTGAGTACACTGATCACAGCATTCTGGACTTGGAACAGGATATTGATCCAGACAATAATTTTTTCTCCACCATTAACAATAATTGCTGCTACTACACAGATGACAGTACAACCAGGATATTAAATCTGTGGGTAAACTGTCAAGTATTAATTTTAACAGCAGAAGTTTGTATGCAAATTAAAAAAAAAAAAAATAAGGACTATCTGAATACTTTTTCACAACCTTTCACTATCATTGCAATATCAGAAACATGGATGAATATTGAAAGAGGAATAGACTTTGAAATGGAGGGTTATGAACTTATATATAAAAACAAGAGAAAACAAAGGTGGTGGAGGAGTGGCTATATATGTTGATAAAACATTAAATTTCAAGGTTATAGAGGGAATGACAACTGTGGTGGATAATGTTCTTGAATATTTATCAGTTGAAATATGTAAGAAAAATAAAAACACAAATATTATTGTGAGCTGTATATATAGAACACCAGATTCTAGCATTGGGATGTTTTCAAATATAGGTAACAAAACAGTTTTTATATGTGCAGATTGGAACATTGACCTGTTAAATGCCAACAACCATAAACCTACAAATGAATTTATCAATACAATATACAGTATGTGCTGTTTTCCCAGAATCACCAGACCCAGTAGGATTACATCTACTTCTGCTACTCTCATTGACAACATATTCACAAATGACATTGATAATAAGGCAATTAGTGGATTATTAATTAACAACATTAGTGACCATCCCCCAGTATTTACAGTTAATAATATAAACCTTGGGGAAAAAATTGAAAAAAAAATACATATGAGTAAAGACAGAGGAACCCATAAACGCATTAAGAACTGTTGGAATAGAATTGGGATACTATATATATAATGATAACAATGTTGATCATGCTTACAATGACTTACAATGACTAAAAAAAAATTGACTTTATTTTGTGATAAGCACTGTCCAATTAAGAAATACAACAAGAAACTGGCATATAATATTTCTCCACGGATGACAAGAGGGTTAAAAATGCATGTAAAAAGAAGACTACACTATCCTGAGATTTTATTAGGCAGAGAACTATAGAGTCAGAATGCAAAAAAAAAAAAAAAAATTACTAATATTCACTAATATTGTAAGAGCAAGTAAGAAAGATTATTATAAGAGGATATTAGAGGACAATAAAAATAATATTAAAGGAACATGGAAGGTACTAAATGTTGTAAGAAACAGCAATATTGCACAATTGTTTACCTAAGTATTTTATTGATTAGGATATAGAAAATTATAACATTGATGAAGTAGCTAATAGATTTCATGAATTCTTTGTAAACGTTGGACCTGAATTAGCAAAACAAATCCCTGATACTGGGAAATATAGAGAGTATATGGTGTATGTGGTGTTTCTGTGTATAATGTTTATATGGTACATGTTGACTTATATGAGGGACTATATATGTGCTGATGGATGAATGTATTTGACCATGTGTGTATATTTATTTCTATTAATGCATATATCATGTAAATTCAGTAAGGTATGTCTTCTATAATATATTCCATATCTAAGGTAGAACTCTACTAGTGTATACTAAGGTATATCTAATTATCTAAAAAAAGAGAGAAGAGTAGAATAAAGTGTATAAGTTAATTATGTTATTATCTATTATATTATATTAATATCCATTGATAATGGTTTTCTTTATATTTTATATTATTGTTATTTATTTTTGTGCCTTGATATTTGAAATAAACATTTCAATCAATCAATATATCTATGTATGTGTATATATAAATATATATGTGTAGATATGTATTTATGAAATTGTGTTTAAGTGTGCATATATGTGTGTGTATATATTTCTTATTTTATAGTATGGGGTGGGTATATTAGAGGAGGTGATGGTCTAGTGGTTAAGGCATTGGGCTTGAGACCAGAAGATCCTTGGTCCAAATCCCAGCCTGACTGGAAAGTCACTAATCACTTCTTTAATCACCTTTTGCTCCCAGTGTGTAGTGAGCACCTTGTGTGGCACATTAGGGTGAATGTGAGGCATTAATTGTAAAGTGCTTTGAGCATCTGATGCAGATGGAAAAGCGCTATATCAATGCATTCCATTTATTCATAAGCTTTGCTTCTGCCCACACCTTTTTGGTCACATGGCTTCATATAAAGTTGTTTTCTTATGAGTTTTTGTTATTGTTGAATTGTGTGAATAAGACCCCAAGGTACTTGAATGCCTTCACTAGGGGCAAGACTGTATTTCCTACATGGAGTAGGCAATCCATCGGTTTCCTGCTGAGAACCATGGCTTCAGATTTAGAGGTGCTGATCCTCATCCCAGCCACTTCACACTTGGCTCCGAACCGATCCAGTGTGTGTTGGAGGTCACAGGCTGATGAAGCCAAAAGGACCGCATCATCTGCAAAAAGCAGTGATGAGACCCTGAGCCCATCTAACTGGAAATCCTCCTCCCCTCGACTACACCTCAACATTCTGACATTGAATATAACAAACAGAATTGGTGACAGTGCGCAGCTCGCGGAGGCCAACTCCCACCCCCACGAGGCTGACTTACTGCCAAGTCACTGAACACAGCTGTCATTTTGTGAGTACAAAGATTGCATGGCCATGAGTATACTGTGTATACTGCACCCCCTCACTCCGTACTCCCACAGCACCTCCCACAGTATCTCTTAGGGTACCCAATCATACGTCTTCTCCAATTCAACAAAACACATGTAGACTGGATGGGCACACATCCAGGCACCCTCCAGGATCCTTGTGAGAGTGAAGAGCTGGTCGGTTTTTCCATGGCCAGAACAGAATGCGCATTGTTCCTCTTCAATCAGAGGTTCAACTATCGGCCAAACCCTCCTTTCCAGCACCCTGGTGTAGACATTACCATGGAGGTTGAGTAGTGTGATGCCCCTCTAACTGGCAGACACTCTCTGGTCCCCTTTTTAAATATGGGGACCACCACCCCAGTTTGCCACTTCTTAGGCACCTCAATGCAATGTTGAAGAGCCATCTCATCCAAGACAGTCCCTCCACACACAGAGCCTTCAGCATTTCTGGATGGATCTCATGAACCCCTGGGGCCTTGCCACTGAGGAGTTGTTTGATGACCTCAGTCACTTCCAACAGGGAAATTGATGATGATGATATTCTAAATTCATTGATTACATTACACTCCTTAGCACTGTATATGACGATTAATAGATTCTCTGCCTTGATCTTCCCAGTTGCTCAATTATACCTGATGTTGCCTGATGGTGATTTGAATGTGGGATGCTTTTGAGAAATAAACATAATAGATTAATCTAAATTTTATGTATAAAGTGCTGTTAACAGAAACTGTCACAAAGGAACTTTACAGAAACAATAAAAGGTCAAATTCAAACACAATGCTATATTCAGACTCCTGTCTACCAGACTACTTTGCTTTCAAGAGATGTCTCAAACTGGACATCCCTCTTATATCTCTGATCATCAAGTGAAGATCAAAGATCGATTCCTGGGGAGTCACATCTTTGACAGAAGAGATGATAATAAGATTGCTCCTTCAGTTGATGACAAACAATTCTTTCATTTAATGGACAAGGAGATGTTTCTGGATGATGTGAAGAGGTGGGTGGTGCCCTTCCCATTTCAAAACCAAAGGCCATGCCTCCACAACAATAGAGAGCCAGCTCTGAACTGCTTGCTTTACCAGTCTTTGCCATAGCCTAGAAAGAAAGCCTGAAATGAAAAGCCAATTTGTGGATTCTTCAGTAACAATCATGCTGAACTGGCTCCACCTCTGCAGGATGGAGAAGAATGCCGGTACCTTTCCAGTTTTGGTTTCTACCACCCTCGCAAAACTAACCAGATTATCATGATAGTAAATGAAATACCTCTTACACCCATCTCCACTGATGCAGAATTGCCACTTCTTCTGACACCTGTATTGATCCTGACACAGAAGGTTTGCACCCATATTTCTTCTCCAGGAGCCTTTGACAATGCAGATCTTTATCGCCAACAATGGAAGTGAGTCCAGCATTTGGCAAATGCCTTTTTGGAGAATTGGAGCTGGAATATCTTGTGACTCTTCGAATTCAAAAGACATGTCAAGACATTCAGCCCAATATCAAGGAAGGAGACATGGTGCTACTCAAAGATGCTAGTGTGAAAAGAAACCAATGGCCAATGGCTCTTGTTACCAAGACCATTGATGGATAAGTCAGGAAGCTTGAGCTTAAGGTCACAAAAGATGGGACTGTACATTCCTTTCCCAGACCTGTCATGGAGGTAGTAATGCTAATGTGTACTTAAGTGGTTACAGTGCTCACTGTCTTGTATATTTGCTGTTATAGCATCCACTGTACAGTGCCATAAGTCATGGTATTGGGCAGCAAGGTGGATTAGTGGTTAGCACTGTTGCCTCACAGCAAGAAGGGCATGGAAATCTTTGGACTTTCTGTGTGGAGCTTGCATGTTTTCCCGTGTTTGCATAGGTTTCCTCTGGGTGTTCCAGTTTACTCCCACATTTAAAGACATGCAGGTTAGGTGACTTGGAATCTTTATAATTTCCCAGGTCTCCCTTGCTAAAGACTTTTTGATCTTAATGGGACTAACCTGGTTAAATAAAGGTTAAATTATACTGGTATTGTGGACAACACCAGGTGGGGAGTGTAATAGCATTATAAGATAAGTTCAACTCCTAGTGGTGAGACACAGAGCTGCAGCTAAAATCATCCCTTTTGTTATTGGTCCATGGGATCACATGGTTTTGGGCCCATTCACACATAACACGATTGAGGCCAAATGGTGCACAAAGGAGGATTTGAATGGCACTCGCAAAAAAATCTGAGCTGCACTTGAACGCCTCATACAGCATTCGCCACATCCATTCGGGCACAGCACATGCACTCTACAGTCATGTGCCACTCGCATTCAAATAGTGGGCAAGATTAGGTCGCACTGCCATCTGATCATGCTCGCAACATTTGCACGCCATGTCGAACACAGGTCGGACACATAGTGCCGCAGCCAATGGGCTTTTTGAAATCATCGGGCATGTCAAACCCTGGCTGAATGGCACAATCAAGGCAGCCTTCACACCAGCGGCTGAATGACTGCAAATGCCGGGTGAATGGCCATTTGACTCACTCTCAGCCGGAGTTGGCTGGAATCCATGCATGACCCATGAACATCCAACACCACTCGAGAAGGACTTAGAAAAGATGGGTCCATTCGCACAACTATCACAAAAGTAGAGAGCAGGCAGACCACTTTCGAGCTGGCCGTGTGAATGTTCCCGCATTTTCTAAGTGTCCCGCGAATGTGCTGTTACTGAGCAACATAAACAGTGTGTGAGTGTGCCTTCCTGCCCCCAACAACACAAATGGCATGCGAGTGTGCTTGTGCCCCCAACACAAATGGCATATGAGTGTGTGGTGTGCCCCCCCCCCCACATAACACAGATGGCGTATGAGCGTGTCGTCATCAACCCCAACACCACGAGCCTATAGTCGTGGTGCGGCTGAGGTTGCGAAGGCTCGAACAGTGCCTGCAGTGCAGTGTGATCGCTGTCAGCGCAGTGTGCACAGCTGGATGGCTGTCATGACCATGTTGGAACAACTGTCAGCTGTGGAACACCATGGCATATCCCTATCCCACACCACCCCAACAGAGATGAAAATAAAAAGGCAGTCCGGCTGCGTGTCACAGTGCCAGTGCACCATCTGTCCCAAAAGGCACATCACCTGACACACGATCACAATGTTAATCATAGATAGACAGATAGATATATACTTTATTTGTCAGTTTAAAACTGAAATTCATTTTGCATCCCTAGGAGGCTCATTTAAAAAACATACAGTGAGTGGCCACCCAGACACCCTGTGATGATCACACTACCAATAAATACATACACGTGGTGTTCACACTAGATAAATACACAACTACAAGTGCAAATCCCCAAGACAAACAGGGCAGAAAACATAACAACATAGAGTGTTTAAATCTGATACATTTGAAAGAAGGAACTCTGAGTCAGCAGAAATTTTCCTAGCTAATCTAAGCATAATCTTGTCATGGGCTTCCTGAAAAGATTGATCCACAGGTAGCCCAATGATTTTTGAACAGATTTTAATTTGGTTGTGTAGTTTTGCTTTATCTTTAACTGATAGGCTACTCAACCAAGCTGTACTGCAATAGAGCATGACACTCTGAATCACTGATGTAACAAAAGATTTATTTGGCTGCTGGCTCCAAAAGAATTTAGTCTCTGAAGAAAATAAATGTGCTGCTGTATCGTTTTACAGATATACTGATACAGATATGTGAGATGTCCATGACAGATTTTCATCAATCATGACACCTAAATATTTGTAGACTTGGACTTGGTTAGTTTCTGCATTATTAATCTTTACTGGGCATAGATGGCAGCCTGACTGACAGCCTCACAGAAAAATCAGTGTGGCCAGCTCAATTGCTGCACAGCCTGGAGCCGTGAGCCCATGAATGTGAGCGTGTTTCTGCAGTTTAAAGGAGGCGTGCCGCGTGTCGATGATGTGATGTCCATATTGATCAACAATGATCACACACGCAAACACCCACTACAGTTATGCATTTGTCAGTGGACCGTTGACAAGTAATCACGTAATGGGTTGGATGTCATTTGAAATCAAGCAGGGAGGATGCTGACCAATGCCCTCGGGCAGCCATTGTATCAGTTCAATGCAAAGCTGGGGAACACATATTGCCACATTTGCTCCAGTCACCCATGTGCAAAGCATGGTGATGCACGTGTGTGTGCAAACGATGATGACATGGGGAAAAATAAAAACAAACTGGATCGCCCCAACCACGTCTCAGTGATGGGCATGCAGTCAAAGCTGCACCTGTGCAGTCATCGCTGTAGCTTCATCGCTACGCACAGCTGGTGAACACATATTGTGCCATGCAGAATATCACCTCTCAACAGTCCACCGTGATACGCGTCTCCTCACATGGTAATCAATAAATACACATATCACCTTTGCAACACGGTCACGAGCACCTCAGTGCGCACTGGACAACTGGATGTGCGGCGCTGGCTGATGTGTTCATGATATGACTGCATGGCTTCTTTCATGTCAGTAAATTATTTCCTTGTTTATGTACATGGCCATAGTTCATGAACATAAAGGAACAGCAGGAGGATAATTCTTGTATTATCTGCTCTTCATAACAGGAATTATATATTTTACCAGGCAAAAGGAAATCCGTTTGTCTCGTCATGTCCAACACAGGCTGTCAAGTCATCAGGCATCAATTAACATCATCAGAATAATAAGAACTTTATTAATCCCGATGGAAATACAACCCCTGGCAAAAATTATGGAATCACCGGCCTCAGAGGATGTTCATTCAGTTGTTTAATTTTGTAGAAAAAAAGCAGATCACAGACATGACACAAAAGTAAAGTCATTTCAAATGGCAACTTTCTGGCTTTAAGAAACACTATAAGAAATCAAGAAAAAAAGATTGTGACAGTCAGTAACAGTTACTTTTTTAGACCAAGCAGAGGAAAAAAAATATGGAATCACTCAATTCTGAGGAAAAAATTATGGAATCACCCTGTAAATTTTCATCCCCCAAATTAACACCTGCATCAAATCAGATCTGCTCATTGACACTGACCCTATGCCATGACATTGACCCTATGTGTCTTTTTGCAAGGAATGTTTTTGCAGTTTTTGCTCTATGGCAAGATGCATTATCATCTTGAAAAATGATTTCATCATCCCCAAACATCCTTTCAATTGTCCAAAATATCAACATAAACTTGTGCATTTATTGATGATGTAATGACAGCCATCTCCCCAGTGCCTTTACCTGACATGCAGCCCCATATCATCAATGACTGTGGAAATTTACATGTTCCTTGTAATGTTGTTTTTTCTGTTTAGGTGTTAATGATGCCTTTCATTTAGCTTTTCTGTATGTAAATCCCATTTCCTTTAGGCGGTTTCTTACAGTTCGGTCACAGACATTGACTCCAGTTTCCTCCCATTCGTTCCTCATTTGTTTTGTTGTACATTTTTCGATTTTTGAGACATATTGCTTTAAGTTTTCTGTCTTGATGCTTTGATGTCTTCCTTGGTCTACCAGTATGTTTGCCTTTAACAACCTTCCCATGTTGTTTGTATTTGGTCATCAGTTTAGACACAGCTGACTGTGAACAACCAACATCTTTTGCAACATTGCATGATGATTTACTCTCTTTTAAGAGTTTGATAATCCTCTCCTTTGTTTCAATTGACATCTCTCGTGTTGGAGTCATGATTCATGTCAGTCCACTTGGTGCAACAGCTCTCCAAGGTGTGTTCACTACTTTTTAGATGCAGACTAACGAGCAGATCTGATATGATGCAGGTGTTAGTTTTGGGGATGAAAATTTACAGGGTGATTCCATAATTTGTTCCTCAGAATTGAGTGATTCCATATTTTTTTCCTCTGCTTGGTCTAAAAAAGTAACCGTTACTGACTGCCACAATCTTTTTTTCTTGATTTCTTGTAGTGTTTCTTAAAGCCAGAAAGTTGCCATTTGAAATGACTTTACTTTTGTGTCATGTCTGTGATCTGCTTTTTTTCTACAAAATTAAACAACTGAATGAACATCCTCCGAGGCCGGTGATTCCATAATTTTTGCCAGGGGTTGTACAACCTCAATTCCAATGAAGTTGGGACATTGTGTAAAATGTAAATATAAACAGAATACAATGATTTGCAAATCCTCTTCAACCTATATTCAACTGAATACACCACAAAGACAAGATATTTACTGTTCAACCTGATAGACTTTGTTGTTTTTGTGCAAATATTTTGTGCAAATATTTGCTCATTTTGAAATGGATGCCTGCAACACATTTCAAAAAAAGTTGGGACGGGACAACCAAAGACTGGGAAAGCTGATGAATGCTCAAAGAACACCGAGTGTCATGATTGGGTATAAACAGAGGTGTCAAGTAACGAAGTACAAATACTTCGTTACTGTACTTAAGTACACTTTTTAGGTATCTATACTTTACTCCTTTACTTATTTTTCTGCCTACTTCTGACTTCTACTCATTACATTTTCACAGAAGTATCTGTACTTTCTATTCCTTACATTTTTAAAACAAACAGCCTCGTTACTCTTGGCTTCAGTTTAATGTTTATATATATATATATATTTCATGTCATGTGCGCCTGTAATCAACTTTTCTGCAGCACGGCTTTGCTTTGAACCGTGAACCAATCGAAGCAGTGGTTCGCAGATTGAATGCTTCGACCTATTGCTTCGTTTATTCTTTCTTTCTTTCGCTTAATTTTCCCCCGCTAAAATCCTAAAGAGCATACTTCTGTGAGTATTATTTACCTTTTCTATGTTAAACCGACCTGTTATGGTCTTCTGAAACAGCTGATAGATGTATTTTATAACTTAAAAACGGGAGCGACGCTAACGCGTTAGCATGTCTATCTATGGCGTTTTCAATGTTAAAAGTTAGAATTAAGCAATTGCAGCTCTCATCACGTTCGGGTGCATTTGTTTTCAAATTGTAATATTTCTTAAATTTATTTTTGTTTATATATCAATAATCTAATGATTATTATTTATGATTATTAATTTTAGAGAAAGAGGCAAAAAGAACCTGAATAGAAACACAACAGAAAATATAAAAGCAACTAACAATGAATATACATAAATAAATACATACATACATAAATAAATGTTTCCTGTGAACACCTAGTGACTCTTACACCTCCACTTCATCCCTGTTTTATTTAATGACAGTTTGTTTCGGTCAAACCATATTTTAAATGTGTTAATTTCTTCAGTGATTTCCTCTAGAACTATCTGACAAACTAGAAAACTGCTGCATCCTTGTAAGAGCAGAATACTACTGGAATGAATTTGAATAAGGAAAAGTGTTTTTTTTTTTTGTTGTTGTTGTTGTTGTTGTGAAAGTGTAGTGACACGGACCCACAACAGGGGGCGTAAATGAACGGACAATGAAAGAGTCGAATATAAACACTTTACTGTTGTGAATGAGCACAACACAGAGCAGATTATAGAATAAATACAAGTCAATGGATAAAGGTGTCGTGTGGGCAGGCTCGACGATAGGAGACGTCCGTCTGGAGAAGAACCGGAACCACACGATTTCCACCGCCACCGAACCCGAAGGATACTGGAGCCGCCAGGTCCCGAGTCCCCCAGGTGACCACCGTCTCCGCGTGTCAGATCTGGTACTGCTGGCGAAGAACAAAGACAGTCAAGTGTGGGTGTGTGTACACCCCATAACAACTAAGGTGGGAATTCCACCTCCACCTCTAACACACACTCGTGCAGCGTCTGAGTAACCACTTATCTGGATATGCAGGCTGAGAAGGTTACCTCCAAAGAAGTACAATATCTCGGCGATGAGGTGGAGATGACGTCTGGGTTTTATGGAGTGAGATGATGAAGCATGAATGAGTGACAGCTGTCAGGAAATAATGAGTGACAGCTGTCACTCCCGGCTGTGTCCGTGGCCGCAGCGCCCTCTCGTGCCTGAAGCCCGCACTTCAGGCAGGGCGCCCTCTGGTGGTGGGCCAGCAGTACCTCCTCTTCTGGCGGCCCACACAACAGTTGTTGTTTTTTCCTTCACTAAATGGATGCTGCACTCACTCCAGTTTATTGTCTGGAATAGTCCCAGATTGCATTTCAGAGCTTCTAGAATTGAAACATTTTCGTGCAGGTGGTGTTGTGGGGTAATTTTTGGTTTTGGGTCTTGGGCCACATGTAGAACGAATCAGTTTTTAAATTCAGCTTTCAATTCATATAGTCAATCAATCAATCAATTTTTTTTTTTATATAGCGCCAAATCACAACAAACAGTTGCCCCAAGGCACTTTATATTGTAAGGCAAGGCCATACAATAATGATGTAAAACCCCAACGGTCAAAACGACCCCCTGTGAGCAAGCACTTGGCTACAGTGGGAAGGAAAAACTCCCTTTTAACAGGAAGAAACCTCCAGCAGAACCAGGCTCAGGGAGGGGCAGTCTTCTGCTGGGACTGGTTGGGGCTGAGGGAGAGAACCAGGAAAAAGACATGCTGTGGAGGGGAGCAGAGATCGATCACTAATGATTAAATGCAGAGTGGTGCATACAGAGCAAAAAGAGAAAGAAACAGTGCATCATGGGAACCCCCCAGCAGTCTACGTCTATAGCAGCATAACTAAGGGATGGTTCAGGGTCACCTGATCCAGCCCTAACTATAAGCTTTAGCGAAAAGGAAAGTTTTAAGCCTAATCTTAAAAGTAGAGAGGGTGTCTGTCTCCCTGATCTGAATTGGGAGCTGGTTCCACAGGAGAGGAGCCTGAAAGCTGAAGGCTCTGCCTCCCATTCTACTCTTACAAACCCTAGGAACTACAAGTAAGACTGCAGTCTGAGAGCGAAGCGCTCTATTGGGGTGATATGGTACTACGAGGTCCCTAAGATAAGATGGGACCTGATTATTCAAAACCTTATAAGTAAGAAGAAGAATTTTAAATTCTATTCTAGAATTAACAGGAAGCCAATGAAGAGAGGCCAATATGGGTGAGATATGCTCTCTCCTTCTAGTCCCCGTCAGCACTCTAGCTGCAGCATTTTGAATTAACTGAAGGCTTTTTAGGGAACTTTTAGGACAACCTGATAATAATGAATTACAATAGTCCAGCCTAGAGGAAATAAATGCATGAATTAGTTTTTCAGCATCACTCTGAGACAAGACCTTTCTGATTTTAGAGATATTGCGTAAATGCAAAAAAGCAGTCCTACATATTTGTTTAATATGCGCTTTGAATGACATATCCTGATCAAAAATGACTCCAAGATTTCTCACAGTATTACTAGAGGTCAGGGTAATGCCATCCAGAGTAAGGATCTGGTTAGACACCATGTTTCTAAGATTTGTGGGGCCAAGTACAATAACTTCAGTTTTATCTGAGTTTAAAAGCAGGAAATTAGAGGTCATCCATGTCTTTATGTCTGTAAGACAATCCTGCAGTTTAGCTAATTGGTGTGTGTCCTCTGGCTTCATGGATAGATAAAGCTGGGTATCATCTGCGTAACAATGAAAATTTAAGCAATACCGTCTAATAATACTGCCTAAGGGAAGCATATATAAAGTGAATAAAATTGGTCCTAGCACAGAACCTTGTGGAACTCCATAATTAACTTTAGTCTGTGAAGAAGATTCCCCATTTACATGAACAAATTGTAATCTATTAGACAAATATGATTCAAACCACCGCAGCGCAGTGCCTTTAATACCTATGGCATGCTCTAATCTCTGTAATAAAATTTTATGGTCAACAGTATCAAAAGCAGCACTGAGGTCTAACAGAACAAGCACAGAGATGAGTCCACTGTCCGAGGCCATAAGAAGATCATTTGTAACCTTCACTAATGCTGTTTCTGTACTATGATGAATTCTAAAACCTGACTGAAACTCTTCAAATAGACCATTCCTCTGCAGATGATCAGTTAGCTGTTTTACAACTACCCTTTCAAGAATTTTTGAGAGAAAAGGAAGGTTGGAGATTGGCCTATAATTAGCTAAGATAGCTGGGTCAAGTGATGGCTTTTTAAGTAATGGTTTAATTACTGCCACCTTAAAAGCCTGTGGTACATAGCCAACTAACAAAGATAGATTGATCATATTTAAGATCGAAGCATTAAATAATGGTAGGGCTTCCTTGAGCAGCCTGGTAGGAATGGGGTCTAATAAACATGTTGATGGTTTGGATGAAGTAACTAATGAAAATAACTCAGACAGAACAATCGGAGAGAAAGAGTCTAACCAAATACCGGCATCACTGAAAGCAGCCAAAGATAACGATACGTCTTTGGGATGGTTATGAGTAATTTTTTCTCTAATAGTTAAAATTTTGTTAGCAAAGAAAGTCATGAAGTCATTACTAGTTAAAGTTAATGGAATACTCAGCTCAATAGAGCTCTGACTCTTTGTCAGCCTGGCTACAGTGCTGAAAAGAAACCTGGGGTTGTTCTTATTTTCTTCAATTAGTGATGAGTAGAAAGATGTCCTAGCTTTACGGAGGGCTTTTTTATAGAGCAACAGACTCTTTTTCCAGGCTAAGTGAAGATCTTCTAAATTAGTGAGACGCCATTTCCTCTCCAACTTACGGGTTATCTGCTTTAAGCTACGAGTTTATACTTTATACTTTTATACTTTAAGTAGGTTTTGGAGCACATACTTTTTCACTTTTACTTGAGTAAAGAGGTCAGGTTGATACTTCAACTTTTACCAGAGTGTTTTTAAACTGCAGTATCTATACTTCTACTTAAGTAACAAATGTGTGTACTTTTGACACCACTGGGTATAAAAAGGAGCATCCCCAAAAGTCTCAGCCATTCACACTCATAGATGGGGCGAGGATCACCACTTTGTGAACAACCACATAAAAACAAAATATAGTCCAACAGTTTAAGAACAATGTTTCTCAATGTTCATTTGCAAGGAATTATAGGGATTCCATCATCTACAGTCCATAATATAATCAGAAGATTCAGAGAATCTGGAGAACTTTCTACACGTAAGCGGCAAGGCTGAAAACCAACATTGAATGCCCGTGACCTTTGATCCCTTGGGCGGCACTGCATTAAAAACCGACATCATTGTGTAAAGGATCTTACTGCGTGGGCTCAGGAACACTTCAGAAAACCATTGTCAATTAACACAATTTGTTGCTACATCTAAAAGTGCAAGTTAAAACTCTACCATGCAAAGTGAAAGCCATACATCAACAACATCCAGAAATGCCACCACCTTTTCTGGCTTGAGTGTTGTGAAAGTGTAGTGACACGGACCCACAACAGGGGGCGCAAATGAACAGTCAATAGATGAGCCAAAAAGTAACAATTTAATGTTGTGAAGGTGCACAACGAATACACAGACAATCTCAGAATATGATAACAGTCAATCCACAAAGGTGACGTGTGGGCAGGCTCGAGGATAGAAGACGTCTGTCCTGAGAAGAGCCAGAACCACACGATTTCCGCCGCCACCGAACCTGGTGAATACTGGAGCCGCCAAGTCCCGAATTCCCAGGTGATCACCGTCCCCGACTGTCGGATCTGGTACTGCTGGCGAAGAACAAAGACAGTCAAGTGTGGGTGTGTGTACACCCCGTAACAACAACGGTGGGAAAGCCACCTCCACCTCTAACACACACTCGTGCAGCGTCTGTTTAACCACTTATCTGACAGACGTAGGACGAAACAGTCGCGACCCACGCCGGTCCTCTGGTTGACAGCTGCAAAACAATAGCTCTTAGAAACAATTACTACAGGCAGAGAAAGTTACCTCCATTGAAGTACGATATCTCGGCAACGAGATGGAGATGACGTCTGGTCTTTATGGAGTGAGATGCTGTAGAGTAGATGGGTGACAGCTGTCAAGAGATAATGAGTGACAGCTGTCACCCCCAGCTGTGTCCGTGGCGGCAGCGCCCTCTCGTGCCTGAAGCCCGCACTTCAGGCAGGGCACCCACTGGTGGTGGGCCAGCAGTACCTCCTCTTCTGGCGGCCCACACAACATTGAGCTCATTTAAAATGGACAGATGCAAAGTGGAAAAGTGTGCTGTGGTCGGATGAGTCCACATTTCAAATTGTTTTTGGAAATCATGGACGTCGTGTCCTCCGGACAAAAGAGGGAAAACACCATCCAGATTGTTACCCGCACAATGTTCAAAAGCCAGCATCTGTGATGGTATGGGGGTGTGTTAGTGCCCATGGCATGGGAAGCTTACACATCTGTGATGGCACCATCAATCCTGAAAGGTACATCCAGGTTTTGGAGCAACACATGCTGCCATCCAAGCAATGTCTTTTCAGGGACGTCCCTGCTTATTTCAGCAAGACGATGCCAAGCCACATTCAGCACGTGTTACAACAGCGTGGCTTCATAGAAAAAGAGTGTGGGTACTAGACTGGCTTGTCCCAGCCACTGCCCCAGCTTTTTTGAAACACGTTGCAGGCATCCATTTCAAAATGAGCAAATATTTGCACAAAAACAAAGTTTTATCAGTTTGAACATTAAATATCTTGTCTTAAATATCTTCTATTCAATTGAATATAGGTTGAAGAGGATTTGCAAGTCATTGTATTCTGTTTTCATTTACATCTTACACAGCCTCCCAACTTCATTGGAATTGGGGTTGTAGTTTTGCCAGAGTGCTGAGTAACAGGAAACTTTTTTTTTCTTTTTGTGTGTGTTTTTCTTTATTTATTTTAACAGTGAGAACAGAATAGTTACCAGTAACATGATTGTCTTACATTTAAACAGTACATTCATGGTTCTTATAATGTTCTGTGCTCTCATTATTTTCCTTGATTTATGTACATGTGTCCAACATGATTGCTTCTGGTGCTGTATAAGCATGATGTGGTATCACACCTCTCATGTGCTCGCACTGTGTTCACGCACGTGCACCTGAGTATGCACAAAACTGTCACCACAGGATCGTCCACGCCTGTTCGACTGTGTGTCCGTCCCGACAGCGGATGGAATTTTTTGCAGCTTGCTGATTCATTTTTTTTGTTTTGGCCCTTTTACATCCAGTTTCTGCTTCTTTCACCCAACTTGGTGTAATGTGTGATGGGGCCCTAAAGGCTCAGATCAGCCATATGGTTTGAGAAATACACTGAAGAGCATGGCCAACTCAGTCCTTCACATCCACCTGTGTTGAGCCACCGAGAAACTTTGTTTGTAAGTTTGTATTACTTTTTTGATATGTTTGAACAGATATTGCAATATATTTTGTTGTTTGTTTGGATATTTATACATCTGAAGGAGATGTGACAAATATCAGATTCAATACTGTATTCAATGCAGTGCATGTTTTTTGTGTTTCTGTTCGTAGTTTCACAAAGTGTGTCTGGATTACATTTTGGGAACAGCTGTAAGATAAGGACAGTTAAGTAAATAGCTTGAACTTTACTTCTACATCTATATCTTCATTCCATCATTTCAGTGCCCAGGACATCTGTATAGCTATCTGTCGCACAGTTCAACTTTACAGGCAAAGGGGTCAGAATAAGGTGCCTTGGTGGTTTCCTGGTGTCCTTGTGAGAATTAAACAAAATGATAGAAATCAGATGGCCATTTAGGTTTATTATTATTTTCCATGTTGCTGTTATCACAAGCCTTGGAACTTTTTCCTGGTAACTAGGTCTGACCATCAAATTTGTCAACAGAGTGGCTTTCAAACAAATGTCCTGAAATGGCTTGACAACCATTTTGAATATTTGGATAAAGTAAAGCATTCTAGGAAATGACATATATTTTCACCATATTCCATAATTAAAAAGTCACAATAAATCAAATTAAATTATGTTTAACAGATGATGCTTTGATTCTTAATTGACAATGAGAAACATTTGCTGTAATTAAAATATAATGTGTCCATGGAGTTCATAGTAATAATATTTGTGTAAAATATGTAAAACAGTCAGGTGATTCAGGAATACCCCAAAATTATGAATTGGAATTTCATGGATGTGTTGTGTGGGCCGCTGAAGAGGAGGTACTGCTGGCCCACCACCACCAGAGGGCACCCTGCCTGGAGTACGGGCTCCAGGCACCAGAGGGCGCTGCCACCTCACAGGAGCAGCCGGGGTGACAGCTGTCACCTACGACAGCTGTTACCAATCATCTGATCCGCAGCGGTATATCAGCAAGACGTCATCTCCACTTCTTTGCCGAGATATCGCTCTACCGAGGAGGTAACGTATCCAGCCAATCGTGTTGTCTTTTGACCATAAATACTTTTTTGCCTTCACGCAGATCGTGAGTAGAACAGCAGGAGACTGTATTGGACCCTTTGGATAAGTACTCACATTCCTGCACTAACAGTGTTTTCCTGACGAGAGGTGGAGGTGGTTTTTCCACCATACGTGTTGCTGGGTGCAGGCGCACCCACATCTATCTGACTGTTTCTGTTCCTCGCCAGCAGTACCAGATCCGACAAGCGGAGGCAGTGGCCACCTGGGAGTTCGGGACTTGGCGGCTCCAGTATTCCCGGGGTTCGGTGGCGGAGGAAATCGTGTGGTTCCGGTTCTGCTTTGGACAGACGTCTCCTATCTTCGACCCTGCCCACATGACACCTTTGTGATTCGACTTTATTGTCTATTATTGTAATCGGTTGTGTTTGTTGTGCTTATTTCACAACAGTAAAAGTGCTATTTGACTTCCTCCATTGTCCGTTCATTTGCGCCCCCTGTTGTGGGTCCGTGTTCCTACACTTTCACAACAGGATGTTCATTTCTACTTCCTTCAATTCAAATTTGAATTACGGAATAACCCTGTTGTGTCTGATGATTGGCGAATGTTCATGCTGGATTTTATGGTCACAAATTGAGTTTGAAAAAGGTGTTTTTTAAAACGGCTATTTACGACCATAATCCAGTATTAACGTCTGCAAATCATCAGAAAAAAGGGGTTATTCCCATTCTAAAAAAATTCCAACATTTGCACGAATCCGTGTCCAACACTGAAGGTTACATCTTAATCCGCATAATAATATAGTTTGGTAAAAATGCTGTGCAGACAAAGGGTGTGGTCAGCTCTTCAAAGCCTACCACGGCAAAAGCGTCTTCATTCCAAACTGGAAATTCTGTAAGCAGAATCCACATCGCTACTTTTGTATGGTATCTTAAATGAATCCATTTCGGTGTTGTTGCTCTGCCAGTTGTTTTTTTTTCTTCTTCTTCTTCTTCGTGTTTAATGGCAGTTGGCAACCTCTCATTCTCAGCTGACAGCGCCATTATTGACATCTGTGTAGCAACATGCATGGACAGGACATGTAATAACACATTAAATGTGAAGAAAAGTCTTGTTTTTCATCCAGCTGGGTATCATGTCACACTAATCACCAGGGCAAACACTTTTGGGGTAGCTGGTATGGACACCCACTACCCATCCATGTGGCAGGTTGTACTGACTTACGGTGTGATGAGTAGCAGGAACAACAATGAGCCTGACCTGACATATACCATCTGTTCAGAGCACAGAATCTGCATTTTTAAGAATTTGTAATTATATTTTATTAGCCTTTGACTTGGGTGAATCTGCTCTTCTTTTACTTTTCAGTCTTTTAGATTTTACACAGTAGACCACTCTGTTCTTATTTCCCACCTAGAACATTTTGTGGGCAACACAGGTGTGGCCTTAGAGTGGTTCAGGTCCTGTTTATCTCAGAGAACCTTCTCAGTCCACTTCAGTGACTCTGCATCATCCCCTGCCCCTCTCTCTTGTAGAGCCCCCCAAGGTTTAAATTCTTAGCCTTATCCTCTTTCCTCTTTACGTCCTCCCTTTGGGTTTGATTTTTAACCCTCTGGAATCCAGGGTATAATTCATAATTTACCTCACAAAAACTGTCTCCTTTCCCTTGTTTGGTGTCATTTTTTAGCACTACCTCACCTGTGTGACTTTACAGTTTTTCTTTCATTCTAACATACTGTATTAGCACAGTGACCCTCAATTCGAACCTGGTTTCATGGCAAGTCCTGATTCAGCAGCACGAAATATACATTAATCTATTGGTTTGTGATATTGTGACGAAGGCTGCACAAAATTAAAAGTGAAGCGGGAGGATCGGGGGTGGTTATGGTTAGGGTGGGGGTAAGGAGTAGGATTAGGGTATGGTTAAGGTTAGGGTTGGGGGTAGGAGTAGGGTTAGTAAGAGTGAGTTAAAAAACACCCACGTCACGAAATAAGTCAAATTTTCATGATGGGAGGATGAAAAAAAGCAAAAAAAACAAACAAAAAAAAAACATGAGACTGGGCTGTAAATTGACACACAAAAAAATAAAAATAAAATTCAAAGAATAAAATGTTTTGTTTTTTTTTCCTGTGAAAACCACCAACATGATTAACAAACCATTTTTATAACTTGGAATGCAAATATAAATTGTAAATTTCAAAGACATATGTACAATGTAGCAATCAGTAAAGTTACATACAAGTATTTTCATTGAAATGCAAGAAATGCTTCAGGTGTTTTTTGTACAACAATTTTTAAAACAATTAGATGCATGTGTGGCACAAATTATTTGTTCCACTCAAAAAACAATTCCTGTTCAAAACCAGACAGAATGAACACAGGCCTCACCCACAGGACTGTCACTCCCCCTGCTGTCCTCCTGGAGGAAGTGTTTGGATTTTAGTCAAACCCCACCCACTCTCACCCTCAACCAGGTGAGACTAACACACGGGTTGAGTGTGCAGTGTCGGCTCAAGCCATTTGGAGAATGGGGGTGTCAGCACTGGGTGGCGAATATGCTGTCACGAATATTGACATCATGCCTCTTACATCAGTTGTCTCTGATCACTCACTTATTAAGTTTACAGTTTCTCCGCCATGTTTAGTGGAACAACAACCTTATATATAACTACGGCGATGCATCAACTCCTCAACCAAGACTGAACTCGAAGCTAGACTGCCTGATGTCTTAGCTTCATATTTGGCAAATACCCAATCAGTAGACAGTCTTGTGGATAGTTAACTCAGTGCTCAAAACTACACTCGACATGATTGCACCACCTTTGTTAAAACCTCCCCCCCACCCCCCAAAACACAGTCACCTTGGTTTAATGACGGCTCTCACTAAAGTGGTGAATGATCTTCTGCTTGCAATGGATTTGGACACCACTATGGTTCTTGTGCTGTTAGATCTCAGTGCTGCATTTCATACCGTGGATCATCATATTCGACTTGATAGCATGGAAAATCATTCTGGGATTACGGGGAGTACCCTTGCATGGTTGACGTCATACTTGACCAGTGGTTCTCACTGTGTTTTGTACAGTAACTCTACCTCTAACCTTAGTGACATGAAATTTGGGGTTTCACAGGGGTCCGTCTTAGGCCCCCTGCTTTTCGCCCTTTATATAGCACCCCTTGGGTACATACTGCGGCACTTTGGCATTACCTTTCACTACTATGCTGATGATACTCAGTTATACATGCATAACGGCTGGTAATCTCATCCACATAAAATCCTTAGAAGATTGCCTTGCAGCAGTGAGAAGATGAATGTCTACAAACTTCCTACTTTTAAACTCTGATAAGATTGTAATGATGGTTCTTGGTCCATTGAGACATCGGCATCAATTTGAACAGTTAACGCTTAGCCTAGGCTCGTGTGTCATACATCACACTGACAAAGTGAGGAACCTTGGGGTAATTTTTGATCCTACATTGTTCTTTGACCTCCACATTAGAAATATTACAAGGACTCCTTTCTTCCACCTGCGGAATATAGCGAAGATTCATCCCATCCTGTCTATGGCTGATGCTGAGACCCTGATCCATGCATTTATCTCTTCTAGATTGGATAACTGCAATGTTCTATTTTCTGGTTTACCGCAGTCCAGCATTAGGGCTCTCCAATTGGTTCAAAATGCTGCAGTCAGACTTTTGACACGAAGCAGAAAGTTTGACCACATTACACCCATTTTGGCATCCTTTCACTGGCTTCCTGTCCAAGTGAGATCAGATTTTAAGGTTCTGCTACTAGTCTAAAATTGTTCACTGACTGGCACCTCCCTACCTAGCTGACCTAATTAAACCTTACGTACTGGCCCGGGCTTTGCATTCTCAGGGTGCAGGACTACTTTGTATCCCTAGGGTGAATAAGACGTCTGCGGGTCATAGAGCTTATTTTCCCTTTCATGTGGCTAGCATACTGGCATAGTATAGTTCTATGATTTTTACTCTTTTAATTCATTTTATTAGGAAACGCCGCGTGCTGCGGCCTCAACTTTACCTAAATTCTGGGTCTTTTAGTGAAGCTTAGGGCTAGTGGCCAGCTATCACCTTAGTATTTCCTGTTTTTTTGTTGTTTAATGCTGACAAATTATACTGTATTTCTTGGCTTTCTGATGCCTGATTCTGTTTTTTCTCTGGATATCTGGAACCTCATGCTTTTATGATTTTCTCTGCAAAGCCTTGGAACCCATCATGCTGAAAGTTTTGACATTCCCAGTTGCTATTCTGTCAGCAAGAACCATATCAGGGATTTTATGGATCATATCAGTCCAGGTGGCAGTTCTGGGTCTCAATGATCTTTCTCAGTCGTCAACACTTGTTCTACCCCTCTTGAATTTGGCTGACTGGCATTTACCTGTAGCATAACATGGGGCAGCCTCCTCTAATGTCATTACCATGGATGTCCTTTGGAGACACTCCCTTTTTCATGAGATACTGAATCACAGCATGCTTTGTCTTTTTTTGCCAATCAGACACACCCCTACTCACTTCACAGAAATATTACATCTGCAACATTGCAAGCAGTGAATCAAAAATTCACACATTCAAGTAGCAAGACTGGGATTCAAAGCTAGGTCTAAATTTTGGCATCCCAGCTTCTTATCCACTGAGCTACCTGCTGTGCTGTACATAGCAGGAAAAAACAAACAAACAATACAAAGACAACATGCAGAAAGAAAGAAAGGAGGTAACAGTTTCTTGAAAATATAATAGTTTGCATTAGACATTCAATGAATTGGACTCCAGTAATTTCTGAAGGCATTCCCAGAGGAGAGTTGACAATGCTAAAGGCCATAATAAATGTTACCTCTGTGAAAAAGTGAAATGGATCAAAGAGCTATAGTTGTTAACCTTTTGCATTTCTGCACATATAGAATCTAGCCCAGTTAACTAATATGCCTAATTTCTCCCAAAACATTAGTCCTATCAACTTTCCAATGTTGTGGCATTCATCCTTAACCCAAAATACATAAGCATACCAAACAGTAAATGTCAGCTCTCCCCAGTTTTCCATGATACAAGGTCTTCGGGTCCACTTGACCCGGGGTAGTGAAAGTGTGGAAATGTGCACCTTCATTCTCCCTTTCTGCTCTCTCGGCCTGTGAGTGAGTGAGTGAGTGTCTGAGACAAAGGCAGAGACAGAGACAGAGAGAGTGTAAGTAAAGAAGGTGAATGTTAGAATTTTTCAGAGTTAGACCTGAAAAGTTTACACACACACAGAAATGATCACCCAGGAGAGACTGAATTTCTTTATCCTGTACAGGAGAGAACAAACGAGAAGTTCCTTCAGAAAGAACTGTCGTCCGTCCCAAAGGTCCCACCCATTGCCTCTCCTATTTATTGAATATCGTTGCATACAGCATATAGGAATGATGATATCACAACACAATGGAAAGACACAAAGTCTGGTCTTACATTGATATGAGCCCTGTCTCCTAAGCTTTCCATAACAATGTCAGGTTGCCATGCTCTCCTTCAAGGCTGAACCATTAATCAAAAGTACACATCTGTGATTAGTTAATCATGACCCCAGCCTACCAGTCTGACATGTCTACATGAACTTTCACACATGCATATACGTATATAATAGAGAACAGAAATCAAAGACATGATTACAGAGAGTACATCAAAGTGAAGACATTAATATTTGATAATACATATATTGACAATATAGAGAAAAACTCTGTCATTCTTCCCCCCTGTTTATCCAAAATAATATCTACACGTCTAACATTATCATTGTAGAAATATCAAAAACTTACAGTGTACCTAACCACTCGTTTTCCCTGTCGGGACGGGTTGACATAATTCAGTCTCCAATAACAATAACGCAACATAGTAATGGTCCAGCAATAAGCCATCAATTGTGGTGTAAATCATCCGTTGGGCCATTGATCAAGCAAGAGGAATCATACAACAAACCATAACACGTAGTAAGTCAGTTCAGTGGTTTCCATCAGATACATACCCGTAGAACACCATTTCTTTGTATAAATATTTAAACTGATTGATATTTGGACATCATTGGAGTTTCTCAGGTAGCTTATTCCAATTGTTTAGGCCACAAACAGACATAGAAGCATTTCCTGGTCATCCTTGCGCCCACAGCTTTAAAATGATACAAATCCCTTAAATTATATATTCCTTCTCTTGCATAAAATATCCTTGAATTCTGAAAGATACTTGCTTATGTTTTACTTTATACATCAATCGAACAGTCTTAAATTAAATCATGTCGTGGAGTTTTAAAATCTTTGATTTAATAAACAGTGGATTGGTATGATACTGATAACCTGCATTATGATTTATTCTTAATCCTCTTTCTTTTTTTTTTCTTTTTCCTCTCACTCTAAGGTTGAATAATGGTTGTGCTGCAGTGTTGTAGTTATTGCCCTATACTTCAGCACCATGGGTCAAGTAAGACTCAATCAGTGTGCAACACAGAGTATGTAGTGCTTTCTCTTGACTATGTTGGATATGTGTTGTCTAGTTGATCCTGACATTGATGACCATCCCTTGTTCTCTCCGACAGGTTCTACATTTACTCCTTGTATATTTAACTGTATTTGCTCATCCTTTTTATAGTTTCCCAATAACATTATTTTAGTTTTTTAGACCAACTTAGTGACAGTTTGTTCATATCGAACTGAACTAACTCTTCAACTTTATCATCTTTGATCCCAGATCATCTAATAATTGTTACGAATTATCTCCTGAACTAAATGAGTTCATATCATCTGTAAATTCGCTCTAAACAGATCCGAGACTTTACATAAATCATTGATATACAATATGCATAACTTATAACTTTGGTGCCTACACATAATCCTGAGGAACTCCACAAACTCTATGTGTTTATTAATTGCTTCTATTGCATCTTAACCTATACTGACTATCATTAAGCAGGTTGCGTTGTCCAATAATCTTGTTATTGCAAATTTTTTTTCTGCTGTTTTTGAGAAGACAGATGCATATCACCAAATTTGGTGACAATGCTTGTCACCAAATTTGAATAAATGTATCCCTTCCTTCTCGTCTGAATTGTAACATGGTTCATATATTTTTTTCATACCACCACACAGTAAATGCCACAATCACAGCAATAATTGTCAAAATCATCATCAGGGTGCGCAGTTTGCAGCCTGCTCGGGCAGCAAAGCTCTCCATAGCTAAAACAGTATTTTGAACAACCAGTTGCTATGTCCCTCTCTCTCTCTCTCTCTCTCTCTCTCTCTCTCTCTCTCTCTCTCTCTCTCTCTCTCTCTCTCTCTTTTTTCATCCCCAGGGGCAGGGAGAGAGGGAGAGACAACAGTTCTGGTTTTGAAGATGTCTTCTTTCTTTGGTGACAGTTCAAAAAGGTTCAATTTGTCTGGGCTTAGCGGCTGAAGGTGACAGTTCACAGTCTCAGTTCTGTTCAGCAAGGGACTGAGGGAATCTGGAACTCTTTTTATGTTAGTTCCCTTCAGCTGTAGTGCATAAATCTGTGCTATCATCAGTATGTGTAAAGCATGTTGCAAGTGGAATTAAAATAATGTGTCATGTACTCTGTCCTGTGCCCTGTTCTTGACGTTTTCTTTAAACACAGGTGCACAGGAATAGAGCAGGATTGTCTCGGCCGATCTTAATATGACAATTCAATTTCCGACAATGATCCAATACTCCAATTAGATCAATACACTGCCTTACCATGTAGGCATACGGGCAAAATTGACCCCACCATAGTACCCGAGTGCCATCTCCTCATGTCCTAGTGAGTCAGAGCGTCACAGAGACAAGGTCGAATAATCGTGACTGGGCCTGCCTTAGGTTGTCCCAGGGTTTAAGATGGGATCTTACCCGTCATGGGCTCACAGCCTTCCATACTGGGCAGGGGTTCCAAGGGGTGGGGGAACACACATTAAGAGGTGTCATGTCAAAACAGCTTTAATTGCACAGAACATTAAACATACAGGATCGTTGAAAGTGAATTGAAGTATCTTTTAGCAGTTTATCCCAGAATAGGTGATTCTATTCTATTAATCCCAAAGTGGATCTGTTGGATTAATCAATGCTTAAACACCAACAATAAATAGAATAAAAATAATGACAGAATCAGATACACAAACAATACTTGGTTTGCAGGAATAACTATGGGTCAGAATGGACACGCTGTACAACCTTCTGCTCTGCTCTTTGGCTGGAGTGATAAATTACACTTTGTTCCCTAAACAAGCCACGCTTCAAAAAAAAAAAAAAAAAAAAAAAATGGAACATTGCATTTGGTAAGGTCAATGCAACGTAATGCAAAACAACATTAAAGCTGGAAATGTGTACATCAAATAAACAACATCTCTATAAATTCAACAGTAAGAAGCACTTTTTAAAACATTAGTATCAATTACATGTAAACCAACTGTATTTCATGTGTTAAAGCACAACAAAACATTGCTGCAGTGTTTCTCAAATCCTCCCTCAAGTTGTGGGGGTGTGGAGCAGCGGGGAGGGGAGGAGGAGGAGGAGGGAAGTGAGCATTTAGAGCTTCCCTCAGCAGCTGTGTGTGTACACGCTCCTCCCAACACCCCAGACCAGGAACAAAATACAACTGCTTACAACAAGTAAAAATAACCCAACTCTTCTCAAATAAAAACCCAAAAAACGTCCACAGGTCCAAAGGAGACCTGTGTTACATTACACGCAACATATTATACACATGTAGACCCGTAGACCTCAATGGAACTACTAAGTACAGAGAACTGATAGGAGACTTTTTCTTTTTTTTTTTTCTTTCGCCAACCTTCTGTCAGGTTGTTTGGGACCCGAAGGTCAAGAACCGGGTATGCAATCACAGTCTCACAATCAGTTTTTTAATAGTCCTCAGAGAATCTACCACAACCACTGCTCCTTTCTGTCTGTTATGTGCCATCAAAAAATTAGTGGACCAGTCAATCACAATTTTTCAATCTTTTAGCAGTATTTAATATGTATACTGGGGAACTGATTCATAGAAATGTTTTATAACCCAAAGTCTTTAGTGCCTAGATGAGCCTGTTTCCAGACGGGTTTATGAATACCCGCTGGAACTCATTGATCTAAGTGATCATTTCCACAGTAGCTCATTCATGATTACTGAGGCAAGATTAGCCAAATACTGCAATGTTCAATTGAAGCAGTCAATCTGAATTTTCTTTTTTTTTTTTCCAGAGAGAAAAGAGTCACCTCACACAAATTTCAAAACAACAACACACAAAAATATCACACAACAATAAACCAATCATTAATGGAATATAATCTTGATCAGCTTTGCTTAAAATCCGTTAAGTAGGCGAAACCCATCAACTTTTACACCTTATCCAGTGTACAAAAATCAACCATATTTTAACCACTTCATCCCAGTTACATGATCATTCGATATGGGAAGTAGGAAGATGATAGTATTTATTGTCTTTGAGTTATCATCAAACCAAGCTGAAAAGTTCTATTTCATCAACATCTATTTCAGAATTCTCCCTCAAAATACTCTATCTTTTACCCTGGACACCAACTTACACTCATATACATGTACAAAATTGATTAATGTGCACTTATTTCTCAGTTTCTTAACTCCACACTTTAAAATGTTGGAGCGCCAACAACTGTGACCTTGACAGTTTTATCTTAAAACAATTCACAATAATTACACACAATCTGTCTGTATAGCGACAACAGAACAAAAGTAAGGAAAAACTGACAACTATAATCTGCTAGAAAAAAGTTCTGCAACCTTATGTACATTAACAAAATTCATGTTGAAAACGGAGAACTCCTTATCTTTGCGAGTGTGTACATTCACGCGCAAAGTGTCCCTTCTTCCCACATGTCAAATTCCTCTTTATCTCACGCTCACGGGCTTTACCTCTGGCCGCTCTGCAGCGCTGACTTTTGCCCTTTCCTACAAAATACACTTGTTTCTCACACATCATTATGACTGCTCCAGCAGATTTAAAAACTGCTGTGTTTGGTGCAAAAGCATGGTCTGGTGTATTTTTTACTCCACGTCTCAAATTCCTGTTTGTAAAATCACTGGTGTTCTCTTTTATAGTATCAAATGACTTTGTTGTGGAATTTAACTGTAATTTTCCCGAGAAATTAACTGTCTCTTGCCACATTTTTGAGTATTCAGGTGATGCTGGATCTTTGGTCTTCATGTACCTAACATCATTTGACTGTGTGTCATGTTGGCTGTGAGAACAACAGCAGTTACCCATTTTAGCTGTTCGTGGGGTTATCTCATAGGGAGATCTAAACGAACAGGCTGTTGTTCCTTTTTCACTGTTTGGTCACCGATCAGTCTGAAAAGTGTCACCACTTTGACCTCTGAGAGGTGGGTGACCTTGCTTAGGGCTTCTTTCCAGACTCGTAGCTTCACAAACAGGTGTGGTGCGTATAGAACACTTACAACCTACTTCACAGAGAGGGCTTTGTTTCCGCCAGTGGGTTAAAACTGGTGACAGGCCCCCCGTGCTTCAGTTGTGTACGTCCTCAGTCATATAAACACACACATTCACACAAATTCACACCGCTGCACTTCAGCTATTATCACGTTTTAGCTCCGCTATTATCACACTTCTGCTCCAACCGGTTTTCATATCTTAATTTATATAATATATTTATATAATATATTTATATAATATATAGCAGAATTTTACGGCCCCCCCGCCGAAGGTTTCACTGACCGGCCACTGTACAGTTTTTACGCGCTGTTCCGGACCTGAAAGTGGTCTCCTGTTGTCTCTGGCTTTTATTACTTGCCAATTGTAACCGCTGCAGCTCAGTTTGGAGCGAACAGCCACATCGAGTGTCTGACACAGCGGACGATTGCAGCGCGCGCACCCGCGGGGCGCTGCTTGACTTTTATCTTTCTCCAAATGTAAAATTTAACGCTTTACAGCCAGGCCTTAGCCTCACACTTTACAGTGTTTAAGCCCAGAGACGAACTTAGAAAGACATTACGGGGTTTTTTTTTTTCTCTTGCAGCGATGGTCCCAGCCACGCGCTCTCACGTGCACGGATTTTTCACTCAAAGAAAAACAGTCTCACCATGATCACACTCTGTTGCAGTCCGTATGCCTTCACCCCGGTAGGCGCCGACCCATTAGGGAGGAGACCCGCCACCCAGAAAGGGAACTGCAGGAACGGATTTCCCGCGCTGCGGCCGCAGACTCCATGGGCGTTCTCCGTCATGGGCCGACGAGTTTCCGGTCTGTTGGCACCCGGCTCCGAAGGACCAAGATGTTAGAGTTTTTCAGAGTTAGACCTGAAAAGTTTACACACACACAGAAATGCTCACCCAGGAGAGACTGAATTTCTTTATCCTGTACAGGAGAGAACAAACGAGAAGTTCCTTCAGAAAGAACTGTCGTCCGTCCTAAAGGTCCCGCCCATTGCCTCTCGTATTTATTGAATATCGTTGCATACAGCATATAGGAATGATGTTATCACAACACAATGGAAAGACACAAAGTCTGGTCTTACATTCATGTCAGGTTGCCATGCGCTCCTTCAAGGCTGAACCATTAATCAATAGTACACATCTGTGATTAGTTAATTATGACCCCAGCCTACCAGTCTGACATTCTAGATAAACAATCTGCACATTGAATGGCCACTTGCTCAACGCATATGATTGCTTTTGCCACTAAGTAATTATTTAGAGGAATAATGAATGAATGAATGAATGGATTTATTCAGCACACAGGGTTTCCGCCCTCAGGGTTTGACTGTGGTGTCCTCTGGGGGGGAAAGGGCTGTGGGTCCATCTAGCCATAGACGGCCGGGGCTGGGTCCGTTGGTCATGAAGGGAGGCGTCTCCTGGGGTTGATGGAATGGTCCTCTGGGAGGCGCTGGGAGTCCCCGTGGGTGACGTTGGATCCCAGAGGGACCTCGGCTGTGGTTATTACTCCTGGAGCTGGCGGGATGTCCTCTGGGGGGTGTTGGTCCCTACATGTCGTTAGGGGGGGGGGGGGGTGTTAGCAGTTTTATTTGCAAGCTTATGTTTGGGTTTTTCTTTTCTCCCCTTCCCGGGGTTTGATGGAACAGTCCTCTGGGGGGGGGGGGGGGGGGGGGGGGGGTGTTAGTGTTTTTATTTGTTAGCTTAAGTTTGGGTTGTTTTTCTTTTCTCCCCTTCCCGGGGTTTGATGGAACGGGCCTCTGGGGAGGGAGGGGTGTTTTGGTTGTTTGTGTTTGTCTTTTTTGTTTTATGACTAATCAGACTGTGAACATGGTTGGACAAAGGCTGACCGCACAGGTTCAAGAACTCCTGGCCACACCTGTGCTAATTGACTGATAGAAACAAGGGCAAAGATGCAGCCAGAGGAGAAGACATCTACCGTTCTGTTAGATGAAGATTCTGTTGGAAGATGAATGCGGATACGGTTTCCAGCCATGGTCCCTGGAGGGGGGTGTTTCTCCTGGGCCAGGTTTGTGTGGTCGCCGGGAGGCTTCCCGTGAGGGTGGGGTACTGTTGTATGGCTGGGGGGCCTGGCTGCCTTTTTGTTTCTGTCTTTTGTTTTTCCTTCCAGGTGGCTTGCATTTGGGACTGAGTGGCTGTGTAGCTGAGTTTATCAGGACCTCACCCTGATCACCTGAGGCTGATCACCTGCGGCTCGTCAGGACTCACAGCTGTGGTGCATCTACATGGATTGGAACATGGTGGCATTTAAGACTGGAGTACACAGTGTGTATTTGCCAGAGACTCGACCTTGTGACCAGACGGGTGAGATCGTCGTCTCAAGAGCCATCTCATCATCAGTGGATGCAGAGAACGTCCAGGTTTGATGCATGGTCTGTGAAAGAGGAGGGGGTGAGGTCTCACACTCGTCAGCACACTTCCTGAGGTACGTTAGATTTTGTGACTAACATTTATACAGTCAGTAAATGTGGTGTCCCTCACACCTTTATTATATTGAGCTGTATGTTGGTCGTTTAAATCAGCTTCCACTGCAGTGGAGTTTTGTGAACTGGATGTTCCATGCCTGCAGGGTGGGAAGCTGATTAGTAACCAAGCCAGGAAGTGTTTGCTGTTTGTGCACCTTTGAGCGTTCTCTCTGTGTGTTGAGTGTGGACTCACATAATGATTCCTTCTTTCACAGACTCGGTTTGTCGCGGCCACCTGGGGGGTGTCGGCGGGGTCCTTGGGTCTGAATTGGTTCTGGCTCCGGACCGTTAGTGCTGCTGGGAGCGCACCGCAAAACCACCACGCCAGACCGCGCACTTTTATATTTATCACAGCACTGTTATGTTCATTAAATTCTGTTATCCTTTGTACCGTGCTCTGCTTATTTTATACTGGGTCCTTCAAACGCTGGTCGGTTCTCCGGGCTGCGTCCGACACATAACACCTTTTCTACTTTTTTTTACTAATAGCCCAATTTCATAGCCTCAAGAGTGTGCATATCATGAATGCTTGGTCTTATTGGATTTGTGAGAATCTACTGGTACCTTGTTTCCCATGTAACAATAAGAAATATACTCAGAACCTGGATTAATCTTTTTAGTGACATAGAACTACTGTTATTCTGAACACTACTGTATGTGCACTCATTAAATGTCAGTTTGTTGTCTATTTCAACATCCAGATATGTGTCTGTTGTGACCTGCTCTACCACTACACAATTTATATTTAAGGGTGGAACCATTTATAATACCATTTTTTTTTTAATCTATGGTCATCTCCTTTGTTTTATTCATATTATTATCTGTACACCATTTAATAAAACCCTGCACCCCCTTTTCAAAACCTTCTAGGGATGCAGTATTAGACTTTACAAAATCCACTAATCCTGTATAATCAACATATTTAATATAGCTGGGGTCTGAGGAGGTTGCTTGGCAGTTATTGTTATATAAAGGTGCATAGAATAGGGGACAGAACGCACTCTTGTGCTGTCCCTGTGTTTATAGCTTTTAACAGTGAGACATACTGACTTGTTGCCTACGGTTTGTCAAAAAGTCAAAGATCAAAGATCCACAAAATCAATCTTGGTTAAGCCCCAGGTGTACCTGTTTTTGTACCATCAGGGGGGTTTGGAGTTGGGGTTGTTTAAGGCACTGCTGAAATCCCTGAACACCACCAGTTTTAGACTACCATTTCCACCAGTGTAAATCTACACCTTGAAGCCAGGATCCAGCAACTTGTAGCATTCACTCTGCTTTAATACTACATTAAAAATATAAATAAAATGTGCACTCAGTGTTCAATTTTGAAACTATATAGCTTGTTTTAGTTTGTTTCCTGTAATAAGGAACTGAAGGAACCAGAAAACTGGTTGTTCATCAGAATTTTACTGCCTTTTTATTTTTGAGTGGGCATTTTGCAACCATCTCTGTGTTCTCAGCTCTTGGAAAGTACATGTAAATATATTTTTATTAGTTCCTTTAATGCGGCAAAAAAAGAAAACATTTTATTTTTGCTAAATATCTTTTCTGTTAACCCAGTGATGGAGTGAAACATAGTTTCTGAAAAAAAAAATCTAGGGTACCTAGAATATACATACATACATACATACATATACATACATATACATATATATATATATATATATACATATATATATATACATACATATATATATATATATATATATATATATATATATATATATATATATATATATATATATATATACATACATATATATACATACATATATATACATACATACATATATATACATACATATGTATATATATACATACATATATATACATACATATGTATATATATACATATATATATATATATATATATATATATATATATATACATATATATATATATATATATATATATATATATATATACATATATATATATATATATATATACATACATATATACATACATATATATACATACATATATATATATATATACGTATATATATATATATATATATATATATATATATATATATATATATATATGTATATATATATATATATATATATATATATATATATATATATATATATATATACATATATATATATATACATATATATACATACACATATATATATATATATATATATATATATATATATATATATATATAAAGCTGTATATTTATTTTCAAATGTTTCCTTGGTTATGTGGCCCCCAAGGCAGCAGAAAACATGTCCAGCAACCTTCCTGTAATTTGAGAGCAGTGATTTACAGGATATAGCCTCTATTACTTGAGCATAAACATGGTGTAAGACGGGCTACATTGCTGATATACATAACAACCATTCCATCGTTTAAACCATAAGTGCCGGTGTGAGTGGCTGCGTCAGGGATTCTGTCTTCATTAAGAGTCCTCTTAGCAGCCCTGGCTGCCATTCAGTGGCATGCTGTAAGACATTCCTATTGGAGATGCCTGAGAATGCACTGTGGCTGATTGCTAAGTGACAGTAATGCACACAAATAAATACACACACACACACACACACTCACAATGCTGTGCAACATTGTTGCCTGCCTACATAAACACAGCAAACCTACATACAGGTTGCTAGGTGACAGTAATGGCATGTAATGAACAGACATATATGCCTGGAGAGGAAGTGCAGTTGTCACCAGTATGAGTGGCTGTCAGCACTAAGCAGGCAAGTTTGCGATCATTTGTGGTGTTGCTGCAAATACAGAGTTGATGGAAATGAAATACAGCTGCAAATCAGAAAAAAAGTTTGGACAATATGAAGAATGCAATGAATCTTACCAGGCCCGGTGCCAGAAAAAAAAATATTAAGGGGGCGATGAGTTTATCACAGGGGGCGGGGTCGCCCCCCCCCCCCCCCCAACAAAAGTGCGCACCGGAGGGTACGTGCCTCTGAGCGTGCATAATGAATTGAGTGCGCTCCTAGAAAGCTCGTGTATTTAGGCTACACCGTTGTAAGAGACTGACTGAGTTGTCATGTCCCGGCCGTTTCCAGGCTTCAGCCCATATGTCCCTTCTTCATTTAGTTCTGTTCCTTTGGCATCAGCCTCGTTTTGTTAATTACCTTTTTCTTCTTGTGGGGTTTTTTTCCATGTTCTGATTTTTGCTTAGTCACTTTCTTCCTTTGTTACTTTTCACCTCAGTTATGTCTTAGTCTTGTTTTGTTATTGCCTCTTTCTTCACGTTTATTCAATGTTCTCATATTGCTTTGTCACTTTCTTTCTTTGTTACTTTACAGCTATGTTTTAGTTCCATTCCAGTTTATCCACAGTCTGTTTTTATGTTTCAGCATTTAGTGTTTGTTTGCTTATGTTACTGTTCTCTCTTCTGTTAAGTATTTGGGTATTTTTGGTTTTGGTTTTCAGTTTTGTTTTCTTGTAGTTCTTCTGTCTGTTCTTAGTAGGTTTATTGTATTAATTCCCATGATTCACTTATCACGTTCCTGTATGCTTTTCAGTTGTGTTCAAGTTAGGGTGGTTTTCTTTGTACTATCTCTTATTGTCATGTTTGTATCTAATCACCTTTCTCTTGCTCCTGCTTGTCAGTCTCTCATTGTTTCCACAGTCTTTTCCGGATCACTGCACTCTGTTCTGCACCTGCACTTTGTCCTCTCAGTCAGCCACGCCCCTTCATCTGTCATTCTCTTGCCCATTTGTCACCGCCCTTCTGCATCATTGGCCTCTTAGCTGTCACCTGACCACGCCCCCTTTTCTAGGCCTTTCCTCCTCCACATGCACCTCATTTCCTGATTAACACCTGTCCCTATTTAACCTGCGTCTGTTCACTTCTTCCCCGCTCGTTCGTTGATTCACTCACTTACCAGCCTCTTGTGTCGTTCTTGTTTTGTCTAGCCTTGTTTTTGGACTCTGTTTTGTGTTCTGGATCCTGTTTTTTTGCCTCTGCTCTGACATACCTGTTTGCTCGTGTTTAGACCTTGCTTGTTCTTTGGACCACGTCTTTTGCTTAATCCTTGTCAAGTACTTTTGCTCCGTGGACTGCCTTGCTGTTAACGATCCCTAGCCTGAATAAACCACCCTTTAAGTATATTTCCTTTTGTCGAGCCTGCATTTGTGTCCTGCCCTCGTCCAGTCCTGACATGAGTAAGAGTAAAGAGTGATGACAGTATTTTTTTAATTATTATTTGAACATATAGACCCTTGGTCAAGTGATCTGCATACCACAAAACCAAACCAACAACTGATCTGAGAAACGACAGGAGACAGTAGATTAACCCCACATACAGCCCTCCATCACAAGCGCAAACACAGCGCAATTGGGCATGACAGTCACACAACGGGTCAAAGATAAACTTTTCATGTAGATATACAGTGGTCCCTCGTTTATCGCGGGACTTACGTTCTAAAAATAGCCCGCAATAGGCGAAATCCGCAAAGTAGTCAGCGTTATTTTTTACAATTATTATAGACATTTTAAGGCTGTAAAACCCCTCACGACACACTTTAAACATTTTTCTCAAACAGGCATGAACATTTTCTCACTTTTCTCTCGTGTGTAAACACTCTCAAAGTTCAAACCTAGTAGAAAAATAAGACCAACCTGTTTTCAGGCCCAAACATTTGTTTGAGAAATAAAAATAGAACGTTTTCCTATAAATAATGATGGCTTTTAGAACTAACAAAATTAATTTTAACGATCAACCTACGAGGTTGGACACATAAGAAATTATTAATAGTGACTGACCAGTATTTCACAGTTCCTTTGATCGCGCCTCTTCGTCATGGCGCCGCGCCACTGTCGCGCCTTTTTCCACTCACACCTCGCTGCAGGTGTCTTTTTCCGAGTGAAGAACACAGTTACGGGTAGTTGTTCGTGCTCTTTTTTCTTCTGGGTGAGAAGATTCTTATAAACAGACACGCAGAACACAATGCGCGTACAGGTGTCCCGTCATCTCGACAGAACACTGGCCTGCTCGATGAGGACACCGAGCACAATGCGCTGTAAAAAAAAAAAA
This sequence comes from Thalassophryne amazonica, assembly GCF_902500255.1. Taxonomy (NCBI): domain Eukaryota; kingdom Metazoa; phylum Chordata; class Actinopteri; order Batrachoidiformes; family Batrachoididae; genus Thalassophryne; species Thalassophryne amazonica. Next base: position 99,726,950 of record NC_047103.1, on the reverse strand, counting down.
AAAAAAAAAAAAAATGCAAAATTGAACTAAAAAAATCCGCGAAACTGCGAGGCGCTATATTTTCCAGTATTTTTTTCTTTCTTTTTTATTTTTATTTTTGATAACTCTCACATCCGAGGGGGCGAGGTTGATGACGTGAGGGGGTGTCGTCCCCAAACGCCCCCTCGTGGCGCCGGGTCCGATTCTTACATTGACTCTATTTTCATTGCATGCAGCATGAATCCAAGGTATTTCATGTTTTGTGTGGTCAACTTCATTTCACTAGTTAATATGCATCCATGCCTTCATTTCAGGCCTGCAATACCTTACGAAAAAGAGTTGAGACACAAAAACATTTACAAGGGGCGATTGAAACGTCGTGAGCTTGACCAAGAAAAAGTAGGGCTCTTGAGAAAGTGTGAATTTTTTTTTTAACTCACTGGGTACAATGTTGCAGACAACATACGTGGTCTATTAGAAAAGAAACCGACCTTTTTATTTTTTTCAAAAACTATATGGATTTGAATCACATGCGATTACATCAGACAAGCTTGAACCCTCGTGCGCATGCGTGAGTTTTTTCACGCATGTCAGTTGCGTCATTCGCCTGTGGGCAGGCTTTGAGTGAGGAGTGGTCCACCCCTCCCATCTATTTTTCATTGTTTAGGAATGGCTCAGAGACTGCCGCTTTGCTTGATCAAAATTTTTTCAGAAACTGTAAGGCACATCCGAGTGGACACCATTTGAGAAATTCAGCTGGTTTTCGGTGAAAATTTTAAGGGCTGATGAGAGATTATGGAGTGTTACTGTTGCTTTAAGGACAACCCACAGAGCCGGAGGGTGCGCCGTGCTCCGAGCCGCCGTCGTCAGCCTGTTTCGAGCTGAAAACTTCCAAATTTAAGCCTCTGTTGACCCAGGACATCGTGAGAGAACAGAGAAGTTTCAGAAGAGGTCGGGATCAGCAGTTTATACGGACATTCCACTGTTAAAGGAGATTTTGTAATGAAAGACGTGCAGACGGATTTGCACGTTGGCAGGCAGCCACTCATGGCCCGGCGCCACAGAGAAACACCTCCGTGTTGATAACATTCGTAAAATTCAGGCGGCTTTCGATGGTTTTCAGTCGAGTGAGTATCCGAGAAACTGTTTAACAGCTGGGCATGTTCAAACTTGTCCTGTAACGCTTCCAACGGAGGTCATTGAAAAGGCCATAGACATGCTAACGCATTAGCATCGGTCCCGTTTTTAAGTTATAAAATACATCTATCAACTGTTTCAGAAGACCATAACAGGTCGGTTTAACATAAAACTATTACTCACAGACATATGCTCTTCAGGGTTTTAGCGGGAAAAAATTAGGATAAAGCGAAATTAAACAATGAATCTACGAATCGTAGATCGAATCACTGCTTCGATTGGTTCAAGGTTCAAAGCACAGCCATGCTGCAGAAAAGTTGATTACAGACCTGCTGCAGGGTCTGTAATCAATGTAGAGAAATGATCATTTTCCTAACAAACACCCCCCAAGTGCGCAACTGCAAAAAAGCCTACCAGACATGCCTCATGACAAATCAGCCTGACTTTGTTGCAGTCACTCATCTCTGGATGAAAACACGACTTTTTTTTGTGTGTGTGTGTTGTTTTTTTTTTTTTTGTAACGAGTAACGGCATGGCGCATAGAAAATGTATCGGAGTAGAAGTATGCAATTAACGTTGGAAATGTAGTGAAGTAAAAGTGAAAGTAAGCTGAATTTAAAAAAAAAAAAACTCAAGTAAAGTACAAAGTCTCCCATAACGTACTTAAGTACAGTAGTGAAATATTTTTACTTTGTTACTATACAACACTGAACAACAATAAAGCAAAAGGAAAAAAAAAACTTCTATAAGAAGTAAAGGAGTCAAATAGACAAATGGGCAAAACTGTGTTTACTGTTAACCCTCTGAGGCTGACGCTGTCATATACGACAGTTAAGACCAAGCTTTACTAAATTATAAATAACTTTTGAATGATATGAGATAGAAACTCTTTTTTTTGCTGAAAAGTTAACTCCGTGGACTTTCGAGCCAGCCATTGGCCATCTTTGTATTCCTCATAGAAGCTGTGTGATGACGTGCGCAATGTGAGTGTCGGAATTGGTTCACCGTCATGTGGTTTTCCAAAATCCAATCATAGGGCAGATTTACCTCACGTGAAAAGCCAAAGATCGTTTTCAGGAGTGATATGTTACTAGTTGGCCCATTTGAACAGCCCCCTGGGTGCTCCAATGAGTACATACTATTAGTACATACTCAGTGCGCCCTGCGCCATTACACACAGCGATCAGTGAAAACAGGAGCACATGGAGAGCCTCTAATGACAATCTTACATGCTCGAACAAAGAGTGTATAACTATCAGGATTGCTCCACTAGTTTGCATGTGAATGTTACTGGATAACTCTGTTGCTTTCTCTGCATAAAGCACTGTTTACCATATCAATGGACAACAAAATGCATAGACCATTTCGTATATATTGTTCAAAATGTGCATTTGTGTTGAACCTTTTTGTTGTACAGTATTTCACACAAGACCTCAAATTACCTTTATAAAGTGTCAAAACAGTTGTTTATTATAGTTTGCTGTGTTTTGAATAAATGTGTGGAAAATTATTTTTTGCTTTGTTTTTTCCTTGCGTATTTTTGATTGTAAACCTTTATTACACTTATAAAACACAACAAAAACATATATATTCTGAAAGCACAGGTTGTCCTGAAAAAAGAGACATAAAACTTGATTGTGGGATGCAGGGAGAGTTGTTAACAGCAATAATAAAACATTTATGCCAGGCGAGTGAACTGTCCAAAAAATGCCCTCAGACCCCAGAGGGTTAAATAAATATTGTGGAATAGGGCTGTGCAGGCATGCAGATGTACAGTACCATTCAGTCTGTACTTTATTGAAGTGGTGGGGGACGCAGGGTAAGTGAGGGTGTCTGGCATTATTTACAAGTCTAGCTGTGGATGGAAAGAGGCTGTTTTTGTGTCTTGAGGTTTTGGTCCTGATGGACCTCAGCCATCTGCCAGAGGGGAGGGTGACAAAAAGTTTGTGTCCTGGGTAAGAGGGATTGGCTGCTATCTTCCTTGCTCGCCTCAGGGCCCTGGAGCTGTACAGGTCCTGTAGGGATGGCAGATTGCAGTCGATCACCTTCTCTGCTGTGTGGATGATACTGTGCAGTCTGCTCCTGTCCTTAGTAGTGGCAGCATCATACCAGACAGTGAAGAAGTTCACCATCATTGTTTTTGTCACTTTGAACATCTTTAGCTGCCACAGAAAGTGCATCCTCTGTTGTGCTCTCTTGGTGAGAGAGAGCTCCCACTTGAGGTCCCGGGTGATTAGATTAGAACTTTATTGATCCCTTGGGAAGACTCCCTCAAGGAAATTGAGGTCCCAGCATGTGAAGGTGATCATCAGGTAAAGGAAGGACTCTGCATTGGCAACTAAGGAGTCACACAGAGTGATGGGGTTGGCTGGAACTGGATTATTTCTGAAGTCAGCAACCCTCTCCACTGTCTTGATGGCATTGAGCTCCATATTGTTCTGTTTGCACCAGGACACCAGGTGATCAATCTCCTGTCTGTAGGCAGACTGGCCTCCATCAGAGATGAGACAGATGAGGATTGTATTGTCCGCAAACTTCAGGAGCTTTACAGACTGGTGGCTAGAGGTGCAGTGTAATCACAACAAGCTGACAAAGATTGGGAAATGAAAAAAAGTGATTGCAAGTGATTCTTACATTTTATGTGACATCAATTTCATTGTAGGCAGCATGAACCTTCATTTGTTAACCCTTACATACTGTTCATATTCCATGCCTTCACAGTCTGATCTGAGTAAATTTTGACTTGGGCCATGCATTCCTTCATAAGTCTCCATACTGTATTTTAAACTACAGATTTGTTTAAAATGTATAATCACCTGAGATAATCTCAATTTATTTCAAGATATCCTTACCTTGATAATAAATATCTACAATTACATTAGGACTAGCTATACAGGGTTAGCACAAAAACTCTCTTTGAACATTGCTTGTTGTTAGCATGTTAGGGTGCTCGTGAGTGCTAGCATACACTAATAACAGTGATGGCATTTCCCTTGCTTATTCATGCTACAGTATGCTGCTAATTTTAAAGGCAAATGAACACCGAATGAGTTTGTTGAAGATATTTTGAGTTGAGGAAATTAACAGAGAGACATATAGGTATATGCTCAATAAAGGACATCCCTTGTTTTTTTTATGTTGCTTGGAGAGCATAGCCTGGACATTTGCTGCAGTACACAGTATTTCCACCACCCTGGAGTGTGGTTGCCACCGGCTAACTGTTTGTGTTGCCCTCATCACTCATCATTCCATCCCGTCAATGCTCACAAGCATTGACTCCGGCCTTAGTTGGCTAAGGCTTTACGTAATCCGACTAAAATTTTTAGCCTGGTACAGAGGAGGCTAATCTTATTTTAGTTGCTAAAACTTTAGTGTCTTGTACCACCACTTGACGGAACACTCAAGAGCACCCCTACATCACTTGTATTCCTTCAAAAGGAGAGCTTCCTCTGCTTTTGGCCACAGTTGCAGCTGACAACTGTCACAATGTGTTTGTGACAGTTCTCACATGAGCCACCAGGCCTCGCTGTTACAGTGAGCAATGCTGTGTTGCTCAAAAGGCTTGACGGAAATGTAGAAGAAGAAACTGAAGAGTGAAACTGCTAGGCTAAGAGCTAAGTATGTTATTTTGCTGTTCGAATGGGTCCGTAAATGTTATTAAAACCAGTTAACGAAACAAAGGCTACATAGTTCATGACAATGACCAACCCGGAAGTAAACAAAACTGTTGTGCATTGGAGCCGTCGACTAAGGTAAGACGGCTAATCTACAAGTTTAACAGTCAATGTGAAACGGTGATTAGACGGATAATGTTGGGCGACTAACTGCAGTCAAATAAGAAAGTTTAGTAGAGTGAAAGATTACATTGCTTTATGAAACTGGGCCCTGGAGTTTGCCTGAAGGACTCTCAGACTGAGAAACAAAATGGTCTGGTCTGATGAGACAAAGCTTGAACTCTTTGGTGTGAATTCCACATGTCATTTTTGGAGGAAACCAGGCACCATCCCTACAGTGAAGCATGGTAGTGGCAGCATCATGCTGTGTGGATGTTTTTCAGTGGTAGGAACTGGGAAATTAGTCAGGATTGAGCAAAAGATGAATGCAACAATTCACAGAGACATCCTGGATGAAATCCTGCTCCAGAGCGCTTTTGACCTCAGACTGCGGTAACGGTTTATCTTTCAGCAGGACACTGACCCTTAGCACACAGCCAAGTGGCTAATGGCATCTGTCCCCTATCTGTATAAGAAAGTTTTGAAATCATTACCAGAAAATTACAGAGGCGTGAGCATAATAGCAACCCTCTCAAAAGTGCTGTCAGGGATCATAGCTGAAACACTTCGGGAGACCCATGAGCGAATGCTACTACTGTCTCAATTTGGTTTCCGAGCAAATAAACCGACATGCAATGCTATCTTTATCCTCCTCCACATTCTCAAGACATCAAAGAAGTCCAAACAACCTGTCTATATTGCCTTCATTGATCTAAAGACTGTATATGATTGGATCCTGAGGAATGCATTATTCCAATGCCTCGACATTTGAATAAGATGTCCACACCTTATAGCAATTTTATGTACCTTATACGCTGGTACTAAAGCATACATTAAAGGATCAAACAATGTATTTGACACTCTTGTAGGATGCTGACAGGGTGCCCTGGAGTCTCCTACAATCTTCAATGTCTACATGGACTTTGTGGTAAGAGTAGACAGAAATTAAATATTAAAATCAAACCCTGAAGCTGGGTTCAAGATAACTTACTGCATACCCAATGAAGTGTCTCCTCGAGAGCTCAGGAAGAAAGCTCTGGCATATCAATCAATCAATCAATTCAATCAATTTTTTTATATAGCGCCAAATCACAACAAACAGTTGCCCCAAGGCGCTTTATATTGTAAGGCAAGGCCATACAATAATTATGTAAAACCCCAACGGTCAAAACGACCCCCTGTGAGCAAGCACTTGGCTACAGTGGGAAGGAAAAACTCCCTTTTAACAGGAAGAAACCTCCAGCAGAACCAGGCTCAGGGAGGGGCAGTCTTCTGCTGGGACTGGTTGGGGCTGAGGGAGAGAACCAGGAAAAAGACATGCTGTGGAGGGGAGCAGAGATCGATCACTAATGATTAAATGCAGAGTGGTGCATACAGAGCAAAAAGAGAAAGAAACAGTGCATCATGGGAACCCCCCAGCAGTCTACGTCTATAGCAGCATAACTAAGGGATGGTTCAGGGTCACCTGATCCAGCCCTAACTATAAGCTTTAGCAAAAAGGAAAGTTTTAAGCCTAATCTTAAAAGTAGAGAGGGTGTCTGTCTCCCTGATCTGAATTGGGAGCTGGTTCCACAGGAGAGGAGCCTGAAAGCTGAAGGCTCTGCCTCCCATTCTACTCTTACAAACCCTAGGAACTACAAGTAAGCCTGCAGTCTGAGAGCGAAGCGCTCTATTGGGGTGATATGGTACTACGAGGTCCCTAAGATAAGATGGGACCTGATTATTCAAAACCTTATAAGTAAGAAGAAGAATTTTAAATTCTATTCTAGAATTAACAGGAAGCCAATGAAGAGAGGCCAATATGGGTGAGATATGCTCTCTCCTTCTAGTCCCCGTCAGTACTCTAGCTGCAGCATTTTGAATTAACTGAAGGCTTTTTAGGGAACTTTTAGGACAACCTGATAATGAATTACAATAGCCCAGCCTAGAAGAAATAAATGCATGAATTAGTTTTTCAGCATCACTCTGAGACAAGACCTTTCTGATTTTAGAGATATTGCGTAAATGCAAAAAAGTAGTCCTACATATTTGTTTAATATGCGCTTTGAATGACATATCCTGATCAAAAATGACTCCAAGATTTCTCACAGTATTACTAGAGGTCAGGGTAATGCCATCCAGAGTAAGGATCTGGTTAGACACCATGTTTCTAAGATTTGTGGGGCCAAGTACAATAACTTCAGTTTTATCTGAGTTTAAAAGCAGGAAATTAGAGGTCATCCATGTCTTTATGTCTGTAAGACAATCCTGCAGTTTAGCTAATTGGTGTGTGTCCTCTGGCTTCATGGATAGATAAAGCTGGGTATCATCTGCGTAACAATGAAAATTTAAGCAATACCGTCTAATAATACTGCCTAAGGGAAGCATGTATAAAGTGAATAAAATTGGTCCTAGCACAGAACCTTGTGGAACTCCATAATTAACTTTAGTCTGTGAAGAAGATTCCCCATTTACATGAACAAATTGTAATCTATTAGACAAATATGATTCAAACTACCGCAGCGCAGTGCCTTTAATACCTATGGCATGCTCTAATCTCTGTAATAAAATTTTATGGTCAACAGTATCAAAAGCAGCACTGAGGTCTAACAGAACAAGCACAGAGATGAGTCCACTGTCCGAGGCCATAAGAAGATCATTTGTAACCTTCACTAATGCTGTTTCTGTACTATGATGAATTCTAAAACCTGACTGAAACTCTTCAAATAGACCATTCCTCTGCAGATGATCAGTTAGCTGTTTTACAACTACCCTTTCAAGAATTTTTGAGAGAAAAGGAAGGTTGGAGATTGGCCTATAATTAGCTAAGATAGCTGGGTCAAGTGATGGCTTTTTAAGTAATGGTTTAATTACTGCCACCTTAAAAGCCTGTGGTACATAGCCAACTAACAAAGATAGATTGATCATATTTAAGATCGAAGCATTAAATAATGGTAAGGCTTCCTTGAGCAGCCTGGTAGGAATGGGGTCTAATAAACATGTTGATGGTTTGGATGAAGTAACTAATGAAAATAACTCAGACAGAACAATCGGAGAGAAAGAGTCTAACCAAATACCGGCATCACTGAAAGCAGCCAAAGATAACGATACGTCTTTGGGATGGTTATGAGTAATTTTTTCTCTAATAGTTAAAATTTTGTTAGCAAAGAAAGTCATGAAGTCATTACTAGTTAAAGTTAATGGAATACTCAGCTCAATAGAGCTCTGACTCTTTGTCAGCCTGGCTACAGTGCTGAAAAGAAACCTGGGGTTGTTCTTATTTTCTTCAATTAGTGATGAGCAGAAAGATGTCCTAGCTTTACGGAGGGCTTTTTTTATAGAGCAACAGACTCTTTTTCCAGGCTAAGTGAAGATCTTCTAAATTAGTGAGACGCCATTTCCTCTCCAACTTACGGGTTATCTGCTTTAAGCTACGAGTTTGTGAGTTATACCACGGAGTCAGACACTTCTGATTTAAAGCTCTCTTTTTCAGAGGAGCTACAGCATCCAAAGTTGTCTTCAATGAGGATGTAAAACTACTGACGAGATACTCTATCTCCCTTACAGAGTTTAGGTAGCTACTCTGCACTGTGTTGGTATATGGCATTAGAGAACATAAAGAAGGAATCATATCCTTAAACCTAGTTACAGCGCTTTCTGAAAGACTTCTAGTGTAATGAAACTTATTCCCCACTGCTGGGTAGTCCATCAGAGTAAATGTAAATGTTATTAAGAAATGATCAGACAGAAGGGAGTTTTCAGGGAATACTGTTAAGTCTTCTATTTCCATACCATAAGTCAGAACAAGATCTAAGATATGATTAAAGTGGTGGGTGGACTCATTTACTTTTTGAGCAAAGCCAATAGAGTCTAATAATAGATTAAATGCAGTGTTGAGGCTGTCATTCTCAGCATCTGTGTGGATGTTAAAATCGCCCACTATAATTATCTTATCTGAGCTAAGCACTAAGTCAGACAAAAGGTCTGAAAATTCACAGAGAAACTCACAGTAACGACCAGGTGGACGATAGATAATAACAAATAAAACTGGTTTTTGGGACTTCCAATTTGGATGGACAAGACTAAGAGACAAGCTTTCAAATGAATTAAAGCTCTGTCTGGGTTTTGGATTAATTAATAAGCTGGAATGGAAGATTGCTGCTAATCCTCCGCCCCGGCCCGTGCTACGAGCATTCTGACAGTTAGTGTGACTCGGGGGTGTTGACTCATTTAAACTAACATATTCATCCTGCTGTAACCAGGTTTCTGTTAGGCAGAATAAATCAATATGTTGATCAATTATTATATCATTTACCAACAGGGACTTAGAAGAGAGAGACCTAATGTTTAATAGACCACATTTAACTGTTTTAGTCTGTGGTGCAGTTGAAGGTGCTATATTATTTTTTCTTTTTGAATTTTTATGCTTAAATAGATTTTTGCTGGTTATTGGTAGTCTGGGAGCAGGCACCGTCTCTACGGGGATGGCGTAATGAGGGGATGGCAGGGGGAGAGAAGCTGCAGAGAGGTGTGTAAGACTACAACTCTGCTTCCTGGTCCCAACCCTGGATAGTCACGGTTTGGAGGATTTAAGAAAATTGGCCAGATTTCTAGAAATGAGAGCTGCTCCATCCAAAGTGGGATGGATGCCTCCTAACAAGACCAGGTTTTCCCCAGAAGCTTTGCCAATTATCTATGAAGCCCACCTCATTTTTTGGACACCACTCAGACAGCCAGCAATTCAAGGAGAACATGCGGCTAAACATGTCACTCCCGGTCTGATTGGGGAGGGGCCCAGAGAAAACTACAGAGTCCGACATTGTTTTTGCAAAGTTACACACCGATTTAATGTTAATTTTAGTGACCTCCGATTGGCGTAACTGGGTGTCATTACTGCCGACGTGAATTACAATCTTACCAAATTTACGCTTAGCCTTAGCCAGCAGTTTCATATTTCCTTCAATGTCGCCTGCTCTGGCCCCCGGAAGACAATTGACTATGGTTGCTGGTGTCGCTAACTTCACATTTCTCAAAACAGAGTCGCCAATAACCAGAGTTTGATCCTCGGCGGGTGTGTCGTCGAGTGGGGAAAAACGGTTAGAGATGTGAACGGGTTGGCGGTGTACACAGGGCTTCTGTTTAGGGCTACGCTTCCTCCTCACAGTCACCCAGTCGGCCTGCTTTCCCGGCTGCTCGGGATCTGCCAGGGGGTAACTAACGGCGGCTAAGCTACCTTGGTCTGCACCGACTACAGGGGCCTGGCTAGCTGTAGAATTTTCCACGGTGCGGAGCCGAGTCTCCAATTCGCCCAGCCTGGCCTCCAAAGCTACGAATAAGCTACACTTATTACAAGTACCATTACTGCTAAAGGAGGCCGAGGAATAACTAAACATTTCACACCCAGAGCAGAAAAGTGCGGGAGAGACAGGAGAAGCCGCCATGCTAAATCGGCTAAGAGCTAGTAGCTACGCTAAGCTAGCGGATTCCTAAAAACACGCAAAGTGAATAATGTGTAAATAATTTAGAGGTGATTCAGCAGAAGGAGTGCTTTAGTTAAGGCACGTAAAGATTACACTGGGAAACAAATCGTAATCTAGATAACTAGATCAATCTAACTGCACAGATTAAACAGCTAACAGATACAGAAAAACACCGCTGTGCTCCGGAACAGGAAGTGATACAATACCGCAGTGAGAGCCAACCACCAGTAGAGGCCCTGGACATCTACAAGTCACAGAGCTACTGTATGCTTATGATCAGGTCATACTGACCAATTCACAAGACGAATTACAGAACATGCTCACCATCTATGATAACACCTTTAGGCGGTTTGGGATGCAGATCATACAAAGACTGAAACAATGGTCTTCAATGTGGACGGACATCTGATGGAGCTACCAAGTCTGGTTAGCATTGGCTCAAACAAACTAAAGAACTGTCAGGAGTTTTAAGTACTTAGGGTACACCATTATCAACTCTGAATGTACCATGCAATCTTTACATAGTAGAATCGGTGCAGCATACCAGAAATGGAATGAACTAAAACATGTACTGACTGACAGAAGGATACGACTTGCAATTAGAGTGAAATTCCTAACCACCTGTATAAGATCAAGGGGTGTGTAAGATGGGTTGATTGGGAAAAAAACTCATAATTTGAAATAACATACCTGAACATGGATAATGCTATTCAGCTTAATCACATTAAAGATATATTCAATCACATTCATCCCATACAAACTGGCATTACATCATAAAAGCACATTCAAGCTTATAATGGTTAGTAAAAAAAAAAAAAAAAAAAAGGTCCTGAAGGTGTAATAAAACATTTTGTGCAAGGTTTGATTTTAAGGTTGAAAAGAACACAAGTAGTGATCATAAGGTTGGTATATTGTAATATAATTATAATTACAAAATAATTATAATTAATATAAAACCAATAATTGCAATAATTATAAAACCACATTGCAATCATTATTCATTCTTCCAAAAAAGAGCATTAAGAACAGTTCACAATGTAGGTTATTGAGATCTCGCCAATTCATTGTTTATTAAGTCTAAAATATTAAAACGTCATGATATTATTATGTTTAAAACTGTGCAATTAATGTATAAAGTGAAAAATAAGCAACTGCCGCTCAGAATTCAAGATTTTTTTTTTTTAAATAGAGAGGGGAAATCTAATTTAAGGGGCTTGTATCATTCATTTCATTTAATTTATTTAGCACAATGAAAAAATCAATTAGAAAGAAAATATACGAGGTCTGTGAGAAAAGTAACAGACTTGCAAGCACTTTTTTTTTTTTTTTTAGTAAGTTCAATGTAAGTGTGTAATATAATTGTAAATATGTTAAAAAATACATGGATGACACAAGAAAGTGAAAACACGTATTTCCACTGTGGTCAATTTACAAATGAAATGGCAAAACAGAAGTAATAATAAAATAAAATGATAATAATAATAATAATAATAATAATAATAATAATAAGAAGAAGAAGAAGAAGAAGAATCAGAAAAATAATAATAGTGTGTACGAGGTCTGTTAGAAACGTATCCGACCTTTTTATTTTTTTCAAAAACTATATGGATTTGATTCATATGTTTTTACGTCAGCCAAGCTTGAACCTTCGTGCGCATGCGTGAGTTTTTCCACGCCTGTCGGTTGTGTCATTTGCCTGTGGGCAGGCTTTGAGTGAGCACTGCTCCACCCCTCTCGTCGTTGTTTCATTGTGCGGAAATGGCGGAATGATTTGGGCTTTTTTTTCCAGCAGAATTTTTTCAGAAACTGTTAGAGACAGGCAGCTGGAAACCATTCGAAAAATTTATCTGGCTTTCGGTGAAAATTTTACGGGCTTCACAGAGATTAAGGAGTGTTACTACAGCTTTAAGGACAGCCCACAATGGCGCACGGCGCGCCGCGCTCCAAACCGCCATCAAGAGGCAGAAACCACCACATCATTTCTAAATGGATGGCTGTGTGGAGCCGGGACCGTCGTGTGCAATTTCTCTGGTTATCACAAGAGCTGGACATCAGACATTTTCCGGCAGATTTCACTTTTAACAAGAGATTTTGTCATGGAAAGCCGTGTGGAGGCTTCACGCGTCACGACAGATTCACTTAGATGTTAGATGACAAGTTGGGACATGCCTATCTTGGCTTTCAGTGCTTACCAGTCGAGTGAGTATAAGAGAAATTGTGGAGAGCTGGGCATGTCCCAACTTGTCCTCTAACACTCCGAAATGGAGGTGTTCCTTTGTCTCGCTTCATCAGCGAATTGGCCATTTCCTCGCAATGAAACAACGACGAGAGGGGTGGACCAGTGCTCACTCAAAGCCTGCCCACAGGCGAATGACGCAACCGACAGGCGTGAAAAAACTCACGCATGCGCACGAAGGTTCAAGCTTGGCTGACGTAAAAAAAAACCATATGAATCAAATCCATATAGTTTTTGAAAAAAATAAAAAAGGTCCATTACTTTTCTCACAGACCTCATATATATATACACATACACACACACACACATACATATATAAACATGAAATTCTAACAATAAAAAGAAAGAGAAATACAATATGAACATACTGTGCAGGGAAGAAGTAGAAGCCAAAGAGGCTTATCAAAGACCCACTCCCAAACAAAAAGAAAAACAAAAATATCACAACAATAAACAAAAGAATTGTATCATTTCATAAAGTATAAAACGTTTGAATCAGTTATAACCAGGTAATATATTAACGTTATAAATACTCAAAGAGGAGCTCTGCTTTTAATCCACTTTTATAATCTGTATAAGATGATGGGTGGATTTAGAAGATGTACTGTATTATTCCAAGATTTAACACCATGATATCTAATGTGACGCTGATAACGAGTCATTCTATGTAAAAATAATGAGTATGCAAAAATATGAGGTCTGCCTTGTCGGATAATTATGAATTTGATGGTTATGCACAAAATAATACTTAATTTAAAAAGGCCAACTAATATCATGAAGAGCTCTGAAGACAAATATACAGGTCAGGAAAATATTTATATGATAGATATTTAAGAGCTGCAATTTAAAAAACAAAACAAACAAAAAAAAAACAAAGGTGCACTTGGAGCACTAGGTTTCAAGAAAGTAGCTATTCAAACAATTTTTTCTTTTACAGAAAAAATTTGTTTATATAAGTTGCAAAGGTGCTTCCCCATACAATATTGCAATAAGTTAAATAAGGATAACTAAACTGTAATATAATGTTAAAAGACATTTGTAATGTACAAAATATCTTATTTTGCTTATGATTCCTATTGACATAGTTTTTTTTTTTTTACAAACATGTTCAATATGTTCTTTCCAACACAATTTGTCATCCATCCATACACCCAAAAAAAAAACATGTAGAAGAGACCCTTGATATTTCTTCATTGTCTATGTAAATTTTAATTTGATCATGATTACATTTTTTTTATTGCCAGCAAATAACATAAAATTAGACTTTTTTATATTTAATGATAATTTAACTTTGAACCACATTGAATAATTCAAGAGATCATTATTTAAACTTTTAACCAAACCATATATATATATATATATATATATTTGCTGTAAATAAAAAGGTTAGTGTCATCAGCAAACAACAATGGGAATATTACAGTAGAAACGGATGCAAAATCATTGAGATATATTATGAATAAAAGCGGTCCCAAAATCTAACCTTGAGACTATAGAATTTCAGATTCCAAATTCAGAAGAACATACTGTTTTCTCTCTAATAAATAATTACTAAGCCATTTATGGACAGTTGCTTTAAATCCATATTTATTTAACTTGGAAAGCAAAATTCCATGATCTACTGTATCAAATGCTTTCGAAAGGTCTAAAAACACACCAATTCCAAATTCACTGTTGTCTAAAGCTGCATGAATTCTATCCATCAGTTCAATCAGGGCCATATATGTTGAATGATTTTTTCCAAAATCCATATTGATAGTTATATAAAATTGATTCTTAAGCAAATGATCGTTTAATCTGTTATAAACAAGTTTCTCCAAAATCTTTGAAAAACATTGCAAAACTGAAATAGGATGATAATTTGAAAAAAAGATGCTGAGTCACCTTTTTTAAACAATGGATATGATTTTAGCAATCTTTAAATCAGAAGGTACAACGCCTGTATTCATGGACAATGAAAAGATATGTGTAAGTGGTTTAGAAATTTCATGTATGATGCATTTTACAATAGATGTACTTTATTCCATCATGGCCAGCTGCAGATGGATGTAGTCCAGCGATGATCTCACAAACCTCATTGGAATTTGTGGGTTCAAATTCACTCACAGAAGGAAATGAACCTTTGATGTACTAATCAACCAGATTTATATTTGTGGAATCAAATTTTCTTTGCAAGAGAAGTGCCGACATTTGAAAATAAATTATTAAACTTGCAGGCAATGTCAAAGGGATCAGAGAAACATCTAGATCTATCTGAGAATGTTGACGGATATTTTGATGAACATGTTTTCTTTTTAAGTAGTTCATTGATTATTTTCCAGGTCCCTTTAATATTGTTTATTGGTTTATGGAAATTATCACTGAAGTATTTCCTCTTTGCAGCCCTAAGAAGAGTAGTGTATTTATTTTTATAGAATTTTTAAGTACAACCCCTGGCAAAAATTATGGAATCACCGGCCTCGGAGGATGTTCATTCAGTTGTTTAATTTTGTAGAAAAAAAAGCAGATCACAGACATGACACAAAACTAAAGTCATTTCAAATGGCAACTTTCTGGCTTTAAGAAACACTATAAGAAATCAGGAAAAAAAAAATTGTGGCAGTCAGTAACGGTAACTTTCTTAGACCAAGCAGAGGGAAAAAATATGGAATCACTCAATTCTGAAGAAAAAAATTATGGAATCATGAAAAACAAAAGAATGCTCCAACACATCACTAGTATTTTGTTGCACCACCTCTGGCTTTTATAACAGCTTGCAGTCTCTGAGGCATGGACTTAATGAGTGACAAACAGTACTCTTCATCAATCTGGCTCCAACTTTCTCTGATTGCTGTTGCCAGATCAGCTTTGCAGGTTGGAGTCTTGTCATGGACCATTTTCTTCAATTTCCACCAAAGATTTTCAATTGGATTAAGATCCGGACTATTTGCAGGCCATGACATTGACCCTATGTGTCTTTTTGCAAGGAATGTTTTCACAATTTTTGCTCTATGGCAAGATGCATTATCATCTTGAAAAATGATTTCATCATCCCCAAATATCCTTTCAATTTATGGGATAAGAAAAGTGTCCAAAATGTCAATGTAAACTTGTGCATTTACGAGGTCTGTCAATAAAGTAACGGTCCTTTTTATTTTTTTCAAAAACTATATGGATTTCATTCATATGTTTTTACGTCAGACATGCTCGAACCCTCGTGCGCATGCGTGAGTTTTTCCACGCCTGTCGGTGACGTCATTCGCCTGTGAGCACGCCTTGGGAAGGAGTGGTCCCGCCCCCTTGTTGGATTTTCATTGTCTGGAAATGGCGGAATGAAAAGGACTTTTTTCCATCAGAATTTTTTCAGAAGCTGTTAGAGACAGGCACCTGGAAACCATTAGAAAAATTTATCTGGCTTTCGGTGAAAATTTTACGGGCTTCACAGAGAATAAGGACTGTTACTGCAGCTTTAAGGACCCCTTTAAGGACGCTCGGCGCGCCGCGCTCCGAGCTGCAACAACGCGGCACAAGCCACCGGACCATTTCTAAACGGATGGCTCTGTGGATACGAGACCGTTGTGTGCTCTTTCTCTGGTTATCACAAGAGCTGGACATCAGCCATTTTCCGGCAGATTTCACTTTTAACAGATTTTGTCATGGAAAGCTGCGCGGAGAAAACTGATTCTAAATCAGATTCACTTGAGTTCATAAGATCAGATCGCAGATTCAAATCCAGATTTTTATGTACAAATATTGAAACTTCTCCTCCAGACCTTTGTTGTCTAACAAAGTGAGTAGTGTTATAAAGTGGCAATTCATACAAGCCAGTGTCTTTACACTGCTCAGTCATCCATGATTCTGTAAGGGTGATTACAGAAAACTCATGATTCAAAGAGGATATAAAATGTGTCAATTCCTCATAACTTTTAGGAAGACTATGAATATTTAAATGTAAGACTGAAAATGTTTTATAAGTATTAGGATAAGATTGTGAAAGATGTTTGAATTTGAGTTTGTCATAATAATCACATGAATTAGGGTTATTTACATTAGAAAAAGTTCATATCAGGATCAGCTTGTAATCTATGAGTTACATCATCTCGATCAAGTTCAAATGGATTGAATAACAAAGTCTTGTTTACAGCAAAACCATCATAATTATCAAGAATATGTCTTTCAAACTCTTCATCAGAGAATGAAAACATTAAGCAACAACTTTCACAGAACCATGTACAATCTATTTACTTAATAGTGCACATTTAGGATGAAATTGTCGTGATTCATGGCATGGAACGAACAGTATGCTGGACACAATATGCAGACTCAAACTCAGAAGGTTGAATATTTAAAGGCTTTATATTGAAAAACAGGCACAGGTTCAGTAAACAGGAGATCAGTCAGTGTGGCAAAGGTAATCAGCAGACGTGAGGCAGAGGAAAATGTCAAAAACAAGCTGGGTTCAGAGGCAAGAAGAAACAAGGTTGTCACAGCTGAGGCAAAATCAAAGTCCAAAAAACTAGCTAGGTTCAAAAACACAGTGAGTCCAAAATCAAGAGGCAGTGGCAAAAAAACAAGGTCAAATGCAGAGCAAGGTCATACACAGAAAAGCAGATGGTCAAGGACTAACAAAGCAACACTAATGTGTAATGCAGACAAAGTCAAACGAACTGGCAGAGAACAGAGAAAAATGCAAGGCTTAAATAACAGGGTGTGATTAAGGAAAGTGAAAACAGGTGTGTGAGAAAGTTCAGGAAGGAGACAAAGCTGAGACAAGCAAGAGCAAGAGAGTGCAATAAAACAAACACTAAGCAGACAGAGAGGCGTGGAAGAAACAAAGATGAAGCAAACAGGTGCAAGAGAGTGCAGAAAAGTAAACACTAAGCAGGCAGAAAGGAAGTGGAAGGTGAGTCCCAAAAATAATGCAAGGAAAACCTACACCTGGAAGGAACAAAATCAGGAAAACAAAAGTGAGAGCTGAAAAGTGATCAACAAGAGAATTAAAGGCTGGAGCTGAAACTAAAACAGAATTAACATGTGGCAAAAGCATAACAAACAGAAATTACAAAACAGAAACAGAAAAAACATAACAAACAGAAATTCCCCGGGTGCCTAATGGCGACTTCTGCTCCTACAGGCAATTAGGATGGGTTAAATGCAGTAGACACATTTCATTGTGCAGGGAACATGTTCTTCTGTGCATATGACAATAAAATTCCTTTGAATCCTTTGAATCCTTACAAGCAATAGTGGTAAGTAGTAATATGCAAAATAAAACCAGTGACTAAAGTAATCCTAAACTGAAAATCAAAGACAGGGGACATGAACACAGACAGAACCAAGATAAAGGCCCAGGGCAGACCATGACAGAAATACATTTTTACAAAAAGAACAACCAATAAGCTGCAAACCTAATTGCTGCTGACATTTTGTGCATTTGTTATCACTATTCATGGAGTTGATGGACAATGAATTCCAAAATCATGTAGAACTACTAAAATAAAAACAAACAAACAAACGAGAGCAAACAGAAAAAAATAAGTAAATAAAATAAATAAAAAATACATGTCATTTTAAAATTTCTGGCGCTAGGACGACCAGGAAAGGCTTTTAGGCACTCAAGCGATGTCCAAATGTCAATCAGTTTAAACGCCAATATAAGGAACTGATGTTTCCTGAATATGTGAAAATTGTCTAAATTCTCTGAAAATTCAATTTATGTTTGAAGGACTATATAGCTGTTGGTTAAAGTATGGACAATTAAGTTATTAATTTTGTATTTTTTGGGGAGGGTTATGCGATGTGTGCTGTTATTGGTGTGGATATGATGAGGAATTTGAGTTTATTGATTATTTTAAGATGTCTATGTTTGCTGTTGTGCTCACTTTGTTTTGTTTTGGTTTTGCTGCGATAAGTAAACGTTACTGAGGTAAAACAGGTAGGTGTATATAACCTTTGCTTCTACCTACACCCTTTCGGTTGCATGGGTTGACTGGCTGAGAAATCACTTTTGTTTTGTTTTATTTTGTTTGCTTTATTTTATTGCAAAGTGCCAAAACTTGAACTTAATATTTGCCTGTGTGTTTTTCAGTCATTGTTAAACAGTGTATTTTCATGTGCATTGAATAATTAGCACTTCAACAAATATTTCTGCATACAATCAAGGCCGAGCATGTTGATCATTTGTCGACAAATTGGTGCAAAGCTGCGTGGTGGGCATACTAAATGATACAAATTTGGCTTTAAGTGCAACCAACTCACCCTACTTGAGTGTGAAATGAAAATATGTGGGTTTGTGTGTGCGTATGTGTACACTCTTATTATATGCAAAGCTAAGCAAACTTTCTCACTGAAGTGAAGAAATGCAGTTTTGGCACTAGATGTCACACCCTCATGTACCGCATTACATAAAAACCGATGCGTAACAAATCTCCATTTTGGGCTTCCTTCATCTTTTGGAACTGTTGTCCATCAATGTGCACATTTTTTCACATAAATTTGAGGCTGTTTTGTCTAGAACAGACAAATTGTCATGGAAACTGCTGATGTTGTGTCCACGAGTGAGCTTATTGTTACCATAGTCATTCTAGTCATCTCCTGTACAGATATTTCAGTAACAGAAATCAATGCCTCAGTTACCGATAGGGAAATTTTTATTTCAAGAATAGGTATATTTGCGACTGATTTGAGCGATCTTTTATCACAAACTGCACATTTTACAGGGGGAATGGGAAATGTTCCATCTGGATTGAGCTTTTTTTCCCATTTGTTAGGGGGTGCTTGAAAATACTCAGTGTGAATCATGTTCATGTTTTGTGATCAGCCTTTAACATCTCTCTCTTGCCTCCCAACAATAAGGCAAGGCAAGGCAAGGAAAATTTATTTATAGAGGACAATTTGTACACAAGGCAATTCAAAGTGCTTCACAGCTTCATAAAAATTACAAGATACAGATAAAATCACAAGACACACAAAATCATAAAAACATAAATATCATTTAAAAAGTACATTTAAGGAGAAGACGGCAAATAGATGACTCTCAGTTGTCGTACACCAAGCTGAAAACTGAACAGTTTTCAGCTTGGATTTGAACATTGTCACAGATGAAGCCTGTCTCACCATTTCAGGGAGTTTATTCCAGATTTTAGCTGCATGAAACTGAAACATTGCTTCTCTGTGTTTAGTCCTGACTCTGGGGACCAGTAGGAGACCAGTCCCAGAGGATCTCAGAGCCTGCGATGGTTCATATGGCTCTAACATGTCAGAGATGTACTTTGGTGCTAAACCACGAAGAGACTTGTACACAAGCAGAGCTGTTTTAAAGTCTATTCTGTGAGCGACTGGAAGCCAGTGCAGAGATCTGAGCACTGGACTAATGTGGTCATATTTCCTGGTTCTTGTCAGGACTCAAGCTGCAGCATTTTGGATGTTCTGTAACTGTTTGACAGCTCGTTTAGAGAGGCCAGTGAGTAGACTGTTACAATAATCCAATCTGCTGGAGATAAAAGCATGGATCAGCTTCTCTAAGTCTGGTTTGGACACTATATTTTTGATCTTGGCAATGTTTTTTATATGTGTTAAGGATTATATATATATATATATGTTATCACTGTTAAACATTTGGACCTTTGTCTTCTTTCTCATGAGAACGGTGTTGTGCTGTTTGCACTAACCCTGAGAATGTACGTGTTATTCAACCTTGTTTTAGCATGCTGGGGTCAATCTGAACTGGGAATGAAGAGCTGGATGTACTTATTATTATTATACAACTTGTTTTTGTAGCCGCTAACGACTGGGAGTGAAGCATGACGGGGTCAGTCATGAACTGGGAGTAATAGACCTGAAGGTTGTTTTGACTGTTGTGATGTGATGCTTAGTGTGAAGACCAGGACACTCCAGGCAGATGCACAACAGCTGATAACTGCAACAGACGAACGAGTGTGCTGACCTCCGACGATAAGAGTAAAAGAAAGAAACTGTTTTTCCTTACAGCTGCACTTATTGACGTATGTGTTTATGTTACGGGAAGAAACTTGTCTCGCATTGTCCCCCCCCCCTTAGGACAAGTTTTATGATGTAATGAGGGCCTCTCTAATAAAAAGAGCGGGAGAACAGGCCAGACTTTAGTGTAGCCTTGGTGTACAGCCTGGCTGCACTCCGCGCGTGATTAATTTGACTTTCTGTCTCACTGGTGTTTCTTGACTCTGTTTGTCTTATCAAAGGTTTTAAGAATGTTTGGAGGAGAAAATACCCAACAATATGGTAAAAAGCTGCTGATGTTATTGATTTGATGTGAGGCCCCCAGTTTATGGCTACCTGTGCATCATTCTCCTTCTACATGTGCAGTTGTGACTGGAAGAGCATCCAATACCAAAATGGGAAAAGCTAAAATAAATAAGTACTTTGCCCACTCACAATTCTCATTCAACTGATGTATTATTATAGATAGCCTGTGCATAATGATTTTGAATCAATACTCATCTTGTGCATGTACATTCTTCCTTCCTCTTGCTCTCTCTCTCTGAGAAAGGAGGAGAGAATACACAGCATTCCCAGCCTGCTGAAAAGGTTATTGTCACAGATAATCAATACAACACCATGTCTGCCATAACTCATGAGCTCTTACAGAGTAGTCGGTCTCTTTGACTCTGGAAAAGGTGAGCATTGTGTAAGATGTGCTGAATCAGCTCTGTCTATGCAAGCATAATGTGAAAAGAAACCAATGCAATGAAAGCTTCAGGAAATTTTGTGCAAAGTAGCAACTTCCTTTTGTTGGATATGAACTGAGCTTATGATAAACAAAAAAGCACAGCAGAAGAGAATCTAAGTTTGGATTTACTGTGCTAGGATGCTTTTAATCACTGCTTCACATCAGTGGAAGTGGTGAGAATATTGGTTTATATTTCAATGCATTTTCTGAGATACAAAATATATTTGTATAAAACAGGTACCCTGTGTACATGCTTGGGTAGTGTGCACTTAAGTAAAACCACAGATATGGCAGATATTGAGTGCTGTCACCATAACCATATATATGTAATGGACAAACCCTCCATGATGTCACCCTCAGGTTTTCTGAAGAGTGGGTATGAAGCTCATAAACTCAGGTACATGGGATGTGCAGCCAGTACATTCTAAGTGCCTGTCAAAAGCCCAGATAAATGAGGAAAGTTGTGTCAGGAAGGACATCCGGCATAAAACAAGTCAGCCCTACCATGCAGAGTAAGAATTGAATTTCCATACTGGATCAGTCGAGGCCTGGGTTACCAATGACCACCACTGGGGCTGTTGCCCAACAGGGTGTCGGTGGAAACTGGGCTACTGCTGCGTGAAGAAGAAGAAGGGGAGGAGAACGTATCCACAGACAGCAGGAGAAGAGGAAATCTAGAAGGGTGGAAGTGAGAGGTGGGACTTTGACTATTGGCAATATGACTGGTAAAGGGAGAGAGAGCTGGCTGATTTGATGGAGAGGCAAAAGGTAGACATATTGTATGTGCAAGAGACCAAGTGGAAGGGACATAAGAGCAGTAGCATAAGCAGTGGGTTCAAGTTGTATCATGGTGAGGATAGGAAGTTGTGTTGTGGTCATTTTAAAGGAATTGTATGTTAGACTTCAGACATTAGACTTCAGACAGCTTTATTGATCCCTAAAAGGCCAATTACATTTACACTCCAATTACGTCAGACAAGATACAGCAATTAATACACAATTATTAATTGTTTACCATAATAATGGCACACATCAAAATTAAAGACAACACATAAAGACAACACATATACATTTGACATTGACTTGACTAAACTTGAAGCAGTCCATCATCCGAATTGAAGCAAAGCGGGTGAAGGCCATAGCAGGAGGGACCCGCGCCGCCCAGCTTGGGAGTTGAAGGCTGCAGCAGTAAAAACCACCCTGCCTTCCAGGTGGCAGGGAGGAAGCCAGGGTGATGGGAGTGGAGAGACCTGGGGGAGGGAATAACAGGGATGGAGACATGCGTTGTGTGCAGATGAGTTAAATTTCTGTCAATTTCTGTCCATGTGTGTGTAAAGTCTGATGTTGCTAGGCAACAGCAGGCGGGAGGGGGGGATAGATGAGAAGGGGGAGCCGAATTCCTTCACCAAAGCTGTAGATCCTTCTGGGGAAGAGCAGGGAATTTGGCCTTCAGGAGCCGATAAGGCTGCCATGTTGATGTTAGGCAGAGAGATACAGAATTCCATTTACTGCACCTCTGACCATCTAGAGTCTAAATGTATGAAGAATATTCTCCGGTCCTCAGCAACACATTCCTTTGCAATGCGGCGATTTGCTCCGAGATTGTATCCATTTTGCGTTTGAGTTCAAGAGTCCATGCAGTCTGAGATTACACAGCATTGCCCAGCTCATTAAGATGGACAGATGATGGGACAAAATTCTGAAAGCAGCCGTCTTGCTAATATTCCTGTGGGTCAGGGCAGTGCACAGACCAATCAGCGCCAAACCTCCCACCATAAAAGCAAATAGGAATGAACCCTCAACGTCTTCCACAGAGAGTGGAACCAAGCATATCACACCCCATCTCTCTCAGGCATCGAGAGCATAGCCCGCTGCGTAGATTCCATCAGGGCATGCAGGGTCCCCCAGCCTTGATTCCTTGTCAAAAAAAAAATGGCGTCAATTGCGTTGAGAGACCAGCTCATCAATTCCACGGTTAATCCAAATCTTAATTTGAAGAATTCACAGTCTAGTGAAGCTGGGACTTTGAAGGTCAGAGCAGAGATAGAAAGAAAGTAGGAGAGGAGAGAAGAGGAATGCGACTGTCCTTTCTGGACTCCCAAGCTGTAATTGTAGTGCATTGGAGGTTAAGCGAGTGTCTGACAAAGTGATGAGTGTGAAGTTGCAAATTGAAAGGGTGATGATGAATATCATCAGTGCATATGCCCGACAGGTAGGTTGCAAGATGAAGTAGAAAGAAGATTTTTGGAGTAAGATGAGGTGGTGGAGAGTGTGCTCAAGCATGAAAGAGTGGTCATAGGAGTGGACTTCAATGGCCATGTTGGTGAAGGGAACAGAGATGATGAGGAAGTAATGGGTAGATATGGTATCAAGGACAGGAATGTGGAAGGGCAGATGGTAGTTGATTTTGCAAAAACGATGGAACGGCTATGGTGAATGCGTACTTTAGGAAAAGGGACGTGCACAGGGTAACATATAAGAGTGGAGGAAGGGGCACACAGGTGGACTACATTCTTTGCAGGAGATCCAAGGAAAAAGAAATTGGAGACTGTAAAGTGGTGCCAAGAGAGAGTGTAGCTAGACAGCATTGGATGGTGGTTTGTAGGATGACTTTAGAGGTAAAAAAAAAAAAAAAGATGAGGACAGTGAGAGCTTAACAAATGATCAGATGGTGGAAGCTGAAGGAGGAAGGCTGTTGTGTGAAATTCAGTGAGAAGGTGAGAGAGGCACTTGGGTGGAGGGGAAGGATTTTGGACAACTGGAAAAGTACTGAAGATGTGGTGAAGGAGACAGCCAGGAATGTAATGGGTGTGACATCTGGACAGTGGAAGGAAGATAAGGAGACCTGGTGGTGGAGGAAAGCATAAGGAGAAAGTGGTTGGTGAAAAAGTTTTGGGATAGTCAAAGAGATGAAGAAAGTAGATGGGAGTACAAGGAGATGCGGCGTAAAGTGAAAAGAGAAGTGGCAAAAGCTAAGGCAAAGGCATATTGTGAGCTGCACAAGAACTTGGACAGTAAGGAAGGAGAAAAGGACTTGTACCAATTGACCAGACAAAGGGACATACCTGGAAAGAATGTGCAGCAGGTTAGGGTGGTAAAAGGTGCACATGGTAATGTGCTGAGAGGGGAGGAGTGTGTGTTGAAAAGGTGGAGGGAATATTTTGAGGAGCTGATGAATGAAGAAAATGAGAGAGAGAAATGGCTGGATGATGTGTTGAGAGTAAATCAGGAAGTACAAGAGATTAGTAAGGATGAAGTGAGGGCAGCTATGAAAAGGATGAAGAGTGGAAAGGCAGTTGGTCCAGATGACATTCCAGTGGAGGCATGGAAATGTCAAGGAGAGATAGCAAAATCTTGGAAAGTGAGGGCATGCTTGAGGAGTGGAGACAAAGTGTGCTGGTTCCTGTTTTTAAGAACAAAGGTGATGTGCAGAGCTGCTGTTACCACAGATGCATAAAGTTGATCAGCCACAGCATGAAGTTATGGCAAAGAGTAGTAGAAAGGCTTAGAGGTGCAGGACTGAGTACATGTGTACCTGTGGAATCTTGCAGTTACAAGGAGTTGAAGTGGTAAAAGTAGATGAGTTTAAATACTTCAGGTCAAAATAATGGAGAGTATGGTAGAGAGGTGAAGAAGAGAGTAAAGCAGGGTGGAGTGGGTGGAGAAAGGTGGCAGAAGTGATTTCTTACTGAAGAATATCAGCAAGAGTGAAGGGGAAAGTCTACAAGACATTAATGAGACCAGCTATGTTGTACGGCTTAGAGACGGTGGCACTAACACAAAGACAGGAGACAAAGCTAGAGATGGCAGAGCTGAAGATGTTGTGCTTCTCTTTGGGAGTGACGAGAATGAACAGGATTAGGAATGAACATATCCGAGGGACAGCTCAGGTGGGACGGTTTGGACACAAAGTCAGAGGTGAGAATGAGTTGGTTTGGACATGTGCAGAGCAGGGATTCAGACTAAACTGGGATGATGCTGAGGATGGAGCCGCCAGGCAGGAGAAGAGAGAGGCCAAAGACGAGATTTATGGATGTGCTGAGGGAGGACATGCAGGTGGTTTGTGTGAGAGAGGAAGACAGGGTGAAATGGAAATGACTGATCTGCTGTGGTGACCCCTAACGGGAGCAGCTGAAAGAAGAAGAAGAATGGTATGAAGCTCATTGAAGATAGGTGCAAGTGTCATCATAGTGGCAGTGACTGACTCCTATCTCACAGCCAAGCTATGAATGTATAAAAATATGGAGTGCAGGTAAGACTGGCGCAACCTGTGTGGGACAAATTAAGCCAAAACGTGCTCATTTCAGAGTTGCCAAACAAGCTAAGGCTAATAGACTAATGTTCGATCAGGTGTTTGACTTAGCCCAAGCCACCTGCTATCAAAACCACTGCCCAGTCTTCAAAAATGTGTATTAATCAAAGTATGAAACAGATACAGATACCCAGTAGTTAGTGCTAAAAGCACTAACAGTGCAAGATTTAACATGAATGAATAATCTAGTAAAGCAAAACTGTTTTGTAATAAAGCATGAAAACATACTAATGTCTGCTGTCAAGGTAGATATTTTAAAATGGGCCTCTACAACCTCATATCAAAGAAAGAAAGAAAAAAAAACCTTTGACATATGTGTCATTACAGAGCGGACGAATGTAAGATAGCTGCTGTTTTGTGTGATCAGCTTAATTTTATTTGTTAATATATATCAATTCCTGCATTTAATGCCTGCAACACAAATTTGGGACAGAGGCAATTTAGGATTAGTAATGAGAGTAAATAAATAAGGGTGGCCTTATTTATGAACCTAATGTGCCCTTCACAATACGTCTTCAAGGCATTAGATGCATTGTGGATTGCTCTAAAAACCATTATTTTCAATTAGATGCTTTACATTTTTGACATGACCCACGACTTTCACCACTGCATGCTGTGATGTAGTTTTGTGCTGTCCAATAGAAAGGAGGCATCAGGCCAAAACACAGAAGACTACAATGCAGGAATGTGTCACAGAACTGCTAATTTATACACAGCAGATTTCTGAAGCAAGTCCTTGCATATGTTTATTATTATTTTTATTATTATTATTACCTCACAATTAATTTCTGATTACTGTAAAAAAATGTTTCTTACATTAGGAACAGTTGTAATTAAAATAGTAAAAAATAATAAAAAATAAATGATTCTTTAGAAAACTTTCTTCATCTGGAAATTAAAATCATAACTTACCTGTTTTTTTCAGATGACATGAGTTGTTGATGAACATTATGTGGAACCTTGAACTTTTATTTTTAGACAAATAAAATACCATGGGAATTAATGTGTACATTTTTAAGCCTGGTAACTTATTCATATCTGCATTTCAACCAGGAAAAGAGACATTGTAAACAAATACATATGTTTATTAAAAATGCAACGGGAGATGATGTAACAATGCAGTGTGTTAATTAAGATTTCTCAATGTGGCATAAACCTTATGATAAGCATAAAACAAACATTTTACTGGGTAAGTAAAAAACAAAAACAAACAAACAAAAACAAAAAAGCTTTATTTGCTAAAAATAAAAATATATTGAACTATTTACAAATTATAATGTTTACTCAGCTCGACTGAGTGATACTACAGCTAAATAGACTAAAAGGCTAAGCTAACATTAGCCAAGCATTAAACCTTCAGCAGTGGAGTAACATGACATTCTATTTTTAAATTATTCTCACCTCAGACATGTTTGCAGAACTAAGCTCTTTTACTTAAACTGGGTCTTTATATACATCCAAAAGTGAGGAATTTCGGATTGAGTGGGTCTGCTCCTTCACCCCGGCTGCGATGTCTCACTCTGCTTAGGAACGTGGCCTGAACCCTGGCTGCTCTGTGTGGCTCTGCCTACTGTTGTGGCCCGATCAATCCCTCTATCTCATTAGTTGCTCTCTGAGCTGTGGGAGCTTCGCCTCCATACTGGCTGCTGATACACACACTCCAACCTTTAAGCAAGAAAAAACTGGATTTTACCAAACTCAAGTCTTTGGTCCTAAAATAAAAAAAGAGTGCCATTGTTTTATCCAATTATGATTATCCACAACAAAATACAGAGTACAACACAAAAGTCACAAACAAGGAAACAATTCATAAACACTACCAAAATGACAACACCTCAACTTCAATTCCATCCCACTTCTGACACCACATGTGACCAAGCAGAGCGGATACATTTGATGGAACAGAGGAAAAGAGACCAAAAGAGACACCACCTGAGGAGATGGTCTCGGGACCATTCAACCTTAAATTATTCCAAAAAGGCTGCATTGGGTAAGGGAAATAAAGAGAGGTGTATTATCAAAATGTACTTTTATTTTTCACAATTTAAAAGTAAGACTTCAGTTACATAAAATATACCCTAAAAATTACAAAGTACACAATTCACTAATTGCACATTTCATCTTTGACATTGCATTGCACCCCTTTCCAACAACACTTATATATTGCACTTTTCCCACAGTTTTTATATTGAACTTTTCCCAATCAGGTTAAATGGTTCACCTTTAACCAGGTTTTATGTTGGGCAAAAGGGCTACACCCAGACACAAATGTAAAAAAGAGAAAATAAATAAATTAAATACAAAACCAACACTGCAAACCAGCCTCAGCATGTGTAAGAACTGCACCAGTAGAGGGAGCAATGCTCCTGGGAAGCAATGCATAGGCAGTTATTGGTCACCAGATGAACCATTGTAGACAAAACAATGGCCCCTTTAATAGGAGGTGGCAGTTTGAAGTGCACCACACACACTGTGGTTCCTCGTGCCTAAATGAAACCCACTATGACATTAAACCTGCCTATATGGTTGGTGTCTTACCTGCCAGTAGCGGCACGCGCATCCACAGACAGTAGGAGGAGGAATTCACGGCGGAGTCCCGCAACAACCCAGGCTCTAAAGCAAAATTTAACGTCAGCCATAACACAACATACAAAGCCAGTGAGACAATGAAGGGACTTACCACAGTAGAGAGCCGCGAACCCACAGCGCGTGTCCGACAGCACGCACTTTCAACAATCAGGAAGGAATCCCCCACACAGCCCAGGCCACTGCCCCGGGATATGCAGCGTTTGGCATAAAACTTGGCCAAACAGAGTTGCACGCAAGCGCACAGCTTGCCGCCACCCAAAACCCACTCCAGGTGGTGTGTGTTTGAACGCTCAATGTGCACGCTCAGGCTTTCAAGGCCATATTGGTGCTGCTCACATCTGCCTTAAAGGTACACTGCACACCAACATGCCACATTCTCCAGTGATGTCCATACATTTTTCAACAAGACAATGCAAAACCACATTCTGCACACATTAGGCCCCCTAAAATACAAAAACAATTAAGCAAACATAAAAAACCTTTAGTTTATCATCATTTATTTTTTTTTCTTTCTTTTTAATGGTGCCCATGGCTGTAAAAGAAATTTGAGAGACCACTGGTCTGCCTGCAGTCCTGGCCTGTCCCCAAAAACAATGTGTGGAGAATTTTCACTCACACGCACACGCACACACACACACACACACACACACACACACACACACACACACACACACACACACACACACACACACATACACACATAAATAAATAAATTAAACTATCCCAGATTGTCACACACCTTACAATGAGTTTGCAAGAAAAATGGAGAAAAATCACCCCTGGCATGTTTCATCACTTGGTAATGCTTGGTAATTGTCAATGCTAAAACATCTTTTCAGTGTTGTGTAATTAAATTGCAACATTCCAATGTGGAAATTCCTTTAGGCTCCAAAGTTTTTGTATTTATTTATTTTTACATCTGCCAAGGATGTAATAAAATCATTGGTGTTTATTTGTCTGTCTGCCTGTCTGACACTAGGCAGGATTATCTCAAAAGTACTGCACATATTGATGAAATTTTCACCACAGATAAATATTAGGCCATTGAAGACCACTGAATTTGGAAAGTGTTCTAGATCCAGATCCAGATTCTGGATCAAGATTTCACTTTAAATAGGCTTTGAAGGATTACGTCAAAACTACTTCACAGATTCTCACCAAATTTGCACCACAGATAGACTCCTCTGAATTTTGGAAGTGATCCAGATTGGTGGTTGTCACAAATCTCTGATTGCTCTGGTTTTATGTGTTATAGGCCTTAAATGCAGCAATGGATGGATTAATAAATTAAATTAAGTTGACCAGAAAAAAAGAAAATCTTGGGTTCATAATCTTTGCAGTGAAATAAATGGTCAGTGTAAATGTAAGAATCACAGGGCTTCTTTTTTTGTTTTTGTTTTTTTTGTTTTTTTGAAACTCCCCATTTTCCCTACGGTCCCAACTTTTTGCTGATCTGGTGTTGTATCTGGAGTGAGTCACCAGTAGAGGCAGGTTCAAGAAAGCTTTTCAATTTGTGGCACTTCCACCTTGGTTTCATTTAGGAACACCAAATTTTTAGGTGTGGATGGTAGCCATTGTTCCTAATTGGCAAACTCAGTGCACAGCAGTGCATGCCATGAAACACAATTTCTTCACATACTGAAACGCATTTATCTCCACATCTACTTTCCTTACGCAGCAGTTTTTTTTTTGTTTTTTTTTTTCTCATAGCAGATGAAGTGACACTACAGCAAGAAGAGAGGAAAACTAATGAGACCCTCAATTGCTGCTTTTCTTCCTGCCGCATTGCAGAGGACGGTTTGATATGAGGGGGAGATCAAGGAGTTTGAGAAGTTGGCAGAGGATTCATTGTGTCCAGCGGGGACCAGGACTGTGCTATAATGATGCTGTAATTATATTTGGCATGGGAAGGTAGCTATGGGGCTACTGTTAATACAGCAATGGGGAACCTCATCAGGCTTTCACTTGTCCTGACAGTTTCATTAAACCTCAACCATCACTGTCTGCCAGCACATGCCCAAAGTATTTATAAAATAAATCTGTAATCCTACACTCCACCTGCTCCAGCTGCTTCATTCTATTCAGTTTGTCAGCCAGTACATAGTTTATGGCTGATCAATCAGAAAAGCAAGACATCTCTTGTTGTGTCTTCACCCATCACACTCATTTGTGTTTAGAGCTCTTTTAATTTCAACTGTTTATCTGTCAGTGTAATGGACAAGCTGTGACTGATTGTCTATGTTTTCTCTGTGAATGAACTCAAAGAAATTACTCCAGAAAGGTTTCAGGAGAACTATGCAACCTCATATTTCATATATTTCACAACCCTACCACTCAAGTATGAATAAAACTATTTATCACAAAAGAGCTCTGCGTGAAAACTAACTACATGCACGACTACAAGCACACAGTATTCTCCAAGTTGCTGAAGACATAATAGTCGGCTGAGATATACAGGCTTCAGAGGTGTTCATGTTTTTGAACACACATTTTAGACTGCTGGTAAAGAAGGATATCACATTTATTCAGGGCGAGGACAATCCAGGTCAAATTTGTATGACTGCCTTTGACCATGTTTGGATGGAATTACTTTTATATGACAGAGATCGGAGTGGCCATTCAATAAACAAAACCTAACAAAAACCCTAGAGCACCATGCTCATAGAGCGCAAACCTCTGCCAACACTAGTTTCCAATTCTACAAAATTTCACCGGAAAAAAAGAAAAAAAAATCAAGGTCAAAGTCCTGTTAGAAGTGGCTTTAAATGTGATCAAAAAGTCAGGAGTATGCATTTAGTTCATGCACTGAAATCAAAGTTTTATTGTGATGTTGTCAGGGTTTTTTCTAACTTTTTTTGGTTTCTGAATTTGGTTTCAGATCATTTTCACAGAACATTGGTTGTCTTTGCTATGCATAATTTCTCATTGATTTTTGGCACTTACGTATCTGACTGATACCTGGATGGAAGACAAACAGGCCTAAAATTGGAACCCCCATCCAATTTTGGGTAAATTTTAGGTAAATCCATAACAGAAAAAAATGAGAGTGATTGAGGCACTTTTGATTGAGATATAATACAGAATGTACACCTTTTCAATATTAAATTCAAATGTTCACAAAATCCACAATCCAGATCTTCATCAGTTGGTAGTGAGTGCCAGTCTGCACCTCACTTCAAATATGAGTGATTGGTGAATGTTTGAATAAGATATAATGTAAAATATACAATAAATGGGGTTTTCAATTGTAAAATTAAATGGGCACAAAATCTGTAATCTGAATCAGAACTGGATCAATCTTTGTCAGTTGATAAAGGATACCATCCTACATAAAGCATTCAAATTTGAGAGAACATTCTTCCTGACTTTGAACTTTGACTTATGACCTTAAAAATTTAATTAGTTATTGCATCTCAGGATATGAATCTTCAGTAAAAAATTCATAACAATATATGACAAATTGTGGGTGGGCTCCAGGCTGTTCACAAACAGACAAACAAACATACAGGCAAACAAACAAATGAAAAGTTAGTGGTACACTGGCAAGTCTTGTTGAAAGTTTTTTTTTTTTTGTGGTCTTTTTAGGTCTTTTTGGTCTTTTAATTTCAATTTTCATGATTGAGTCATGTCACAATCCAGTTTTAAGTCCTTAAAAATTATATACCTTTTGCTCTATGACTATCATTAGAATGGACATTCTCCGTTCTTGTAGAATTTGCCACCAGATCACCTGGCGTTGATTAAAACAAGGGCAAAAGTTGAACTAATACTAACACATACACTAATACATTACTAGAATGATTGCGTTTGTTTGTTGTTGTTGTTGTTTTCACCAGTTGGATTCAAGTCAGATTCTATATATAAATCCTTTAAAATTGGCCTCTTCGATTTGTCTGTCATCACTTTTACTTCTGGTATTCACCCCCATCTGGATTGCTGTCAGAAACTGAGTAACTTTGATACTGATGTTTCCACATACTGTCACAATGTGCAATAAAAGTATCTTCACAAAACGTTGGTCAAACATTATCATAACACACATCCGTATCAAAGAGCTTTAGTTATTCTGATTTTATATACAGTTGTATGTAAAAGTTTGGTCACCCCTGATGATTTCCATGATTTTCCTTCATAAATCACTGGTTATTCAAAACTGCTCAACACTGCTCAAAATCTACAAAGGCATTCATGCAGAGGAACAAGTACAATGTTCTGGAATAGCCCTCTCAGTCCCCAGACTTGAATATTATCGAAAATCTG
The DNA here is from genome assembly GCF_902500255.1 of Thalassophryne amazonica. NCBI lineage: Eukaryota > Metazoa > Chordata > Actinopteri > Batrachoidiformes > Batrachoididae > Thalassophryne > Thalassophryne amazonica. The sequence goes on along the minus strand of NC_047103.1, from coordinate 99,694,519 downwards.
TGGTGTGATTTTAAGCAGGCTGTCCATGCTCGGAAACCAAAAAAACCTGACTGAACTGGAGCTGTTTTGTCAAGAAGAATTCTCCAAAATACCTTCAACCAGAATCCAGACTATTTAGAGGCTGTTCCTTTCTGCAAAAGGAAGATATATATATATATATATATATATATATATATATATATATATATATATATATATATATATATATATATATATATATATATATATATAGTTGGGGTGCGCAAATTTATACACCTGCCTAATTTTGTTTAAATAATTATTGCACACTTTATGTAAATACTAGAAACTTCATTTCACTTCTCAAATATCAGTGTGTTCATCTGCTATACTTGTATAATATATTTAACTGAAAATGCTGATCCAAACAACCAATGATACATAAAGAAAATCATGGAAATCATCAGGGGTGCCCAAAATTTTACATAACACTGTAACTGCAACTGGTGCAAATATAGGTCAATATATATTTATCATGTCATTAGAGAGTTTATACAAATGGGGAAAAGTATCAAGATCTGGGTCAACTGTTTGCTAATGCATAATGCATTCGGTCCCACATCTGCAAAATGTATGCACTACAATATTTTAAACCAGCCAGTGTGAATGGTGTACATCCAGTGTTGATGGATTATGCTTATCTTTTGTGTAATTTCAATGTATTATATGTATAGCAGAAACAATTAATTCAGTTGTCTCCTCCCTCTAATCAGTTTAGTTTCCAAAAAGTTCCATGTTGATTACTACATTTGTACCTGTTATTCCATTTAGCAGCTTTACACCAGGAGAACTCAGCATGACAAAAATCATGTCAATATGAGCATTGTCAGTGAATGAACACATTTCATTTTTGTGAAATGTATTTAATTTTTGTGAATAAAAATTTTAACAGCCAGGATGAAGGTCATCAAGCAAATATGAATTTATGCACTGAATATAAGTTGGTGTGTCAGTTATTGATAAAAAATACTAATCACATATCAATTGATCATTTTCACAGCTATGACAGTTTATTTCATCCAGAACTTAATACTGGACCAGAGAAAGGAATTTACCAAACAAAAATCTGAAAACTTTAACTGTCTCAAACATAAGCTCAACCAGAAAAAAAAATCAACCTTACAATCTAATAAGAAACTCATGGTTGTCATAAACCTGGCATTATGTTTTAGACACAAAACAACTTGTCCAAAGGACACAACAGGTGGGGAAAACACCAGAAAGCATAAGCGAGATGTGGAATAATGACCAGTGTTGCCACAGTTACTTTGAAAAAGTAATCCAATTACTGATTACTGATTACTCCTTGAAAAAGTAATTTAGTTACTTTACTGATTACTCAATTGTAAAAGTAACTAAGTTAGATTACTAGTTACTTTTTTAGTTACTTTTCCCAGCTGCCGACAACAACCCTCTGCCACCTCAACATGACAATGATACCTGTTTTGCCAAAACTCACTTTATAGTCACCCTTTCTTGACTTCAATGAAAATAAATACTTGTTTTATAAAAAGTAAAATAAAGACCTCTTTCTTGACCTCATATTTAACTGTTGACAGCACTGTAACAGTAAAACTTGCAATTTTGAACCTACATTGTTTATAAATGTAACTATTAAATTCTAACATTTTTCTAACATTTAAATTCTCTCTAAACATTTTACTTGTCGAAATGATTATTATTTTAAGCAATATTAGTAGTTGTAGTAAAAAACGGCTTCAAAACTGGACCTTTAATCTAGGGGTGTTGTGGGGGAGGGGGGCACATCCTTGCCCCACGCCCCCATTCCATCTGGATTCGCCCCTGCTTTGGCGTTTGAGCACAAAGAATGGATAACATTTATTTATGCAGAAAACATGACCAGATTTACAGGTAAGAAAGTTTTATTGCGTTTTCACATCATGTGGTCCTCAGAAAGAGAGTTTAGGTGCATTTGAGTGGAAAATAGTGTTAGTTGTTGACGCGTCGCGGAGGATCAGCTGTTTTTAACGACCAGATACAGAGTGGCTCAGCTCAGAATTCTAAATAAAGGAGGAAAAAAAGTATAAAAATGTCTTTGTAAAGCTCAGTGCAGGTGTGCTGATCACCGTGCTTTAAGAGGTGAGGACGAGTCGAGCAGCTGCAAAAAACCGCGGATGAAAAGCTCACAGCTCACTGAAAGTGGGCAGTTCAGTCGAACCCTGACCTCCTGCCCACAGACCAAGTTTAATGCTGCTATCGACCCACAATGAAAAATAATAGTAACGCACAGTGACATGGAGAAGTAACTTTAATCTGATTACTGATTTGGAAAGATTAACGCGTTAGATTGCTCGTTACTAAAAAAAAGTGGTCAGATTAGAGTAACGCGTTACTAAGTAACCGGCATCACTGATAATGACACACCAACCATCTAGAAAGCTGTGACTCCTATGGTCATCTTTGGGGATGACACCATTGATTGGATGAGGATAGGAAGCTCAGGAGATGCTGGCCAGGGTGAAAGTTCAGGAGATGAGCATGCTGTGGAAGCTTCAAGTGACATTTTATCTGCTTAGAGCAGTAGTGGCTTCAGTACCTCGGATGGCTTAGCAGATATGGGTGATATGACAGGTGCATGAGCAGGTGATCCTGTGGGTGGCACAGAAGGTTCAGGAGGAATGTGCACTGTAGACTGTGATCTAGATGAGTCAGTAAATGGTGTGGAGTAGCTTTCCCATGGTTCTGCCGATGGCTTGGTGGATGTGGGCGGTGCCAACAAACTAGGAGGTGCATTCGTTGCCGAATGCTCCAGCGACGTGATCCTCCCAGCTAGCTCCGCTACATGTTTCGGGGCCATAGATGGCACAGGAGGATCCCTCAGTCCAGGTGATTATGCTGGTGGTGCCGTAATAGGCTGGATTGCATTTTCGAGGGAGGAATACTCACAGCTGGATATCATGATGGAGCACATGCCGCGGGTCCTACATGGCGTACATGCAGTGAGGACCTGTGGTGATGAAGCTTTTTCTGATGGCTCTGATAGTGAATCTAGAGGCGACAGTGGTTCAGATGACCATGCTTGAGGTTTTTGAGGCGGTCATGACGTGGTCGTAGACTGTGCTGAGGAATTCCTTGGTGCTGGCACCGGTGGCATGACATGGATGGTGTTAGCACTGAAGGTTGACAAGGCATCAGCATGGAAAACCGGAGAAACAAGACTGCTGTGTCAGACAGAGTAATTGAAGGGGGCATGTCAAAACAGGAATAATACAGATCTGATTAGAACAGGAAGTCCATGGGATCCACGATGTAAGGGGGAACTCGACCCTGCTTGAACAATGTCTTAATTTGAGCCAGATCCGGATAGGTCGTCACAATATCAGGCTCAGCTCGCAGGATCTTGTCAAGCGCAGAAAGGAAATAATTTTCTGTTCTGCTGATTCTGGGCTGTCCCAATATTAAAAAATAAATCTTGAATTAAAAAAAAAAATACAGTGGCCCTGTCTTAGAGGGCACACTCCTCCGTTTCTGATGATGCATCCTCATCCATGTTGATCCACTCTGATTTGCTTTCAGCGAGTGGAAGGCTGGACGACAGGTGCAGCTCTTGCTGTTTTATCCAGGCTGGGAGACTGTTCGCGATGAAAATTTCATCCATAACTTCTAATTCTTAGAATAAATTGTACAGCCAGGTGTTTGCCTCCAGCACTTCCCACACCTGATCCAGATAGTCAAATTTCTCCCTTGGGGAGTTACACTTGTGAAAGCAGATGAAGAAAATCTTTATGTCTGAAAAGAACCTCTTGATAGCAGTCATGTCCCAGTTAGTGATGGTGGAAAGACTGCTCACTGACATGACGGGATCTGAGTCCGTTATTTCTGGGTTCTGGCTCGTTCCTTCTGTCAACAACTGAGGAGGTGTGGCATGGCAGACAGGTGGACACACATACAGACTCATGACTCAGATGTGGGATTAATAAAAGGCTTTATCAAAAACAGACCGAGGTCAATACAGAGGATGACAATCAAACAGGTGGAGGTACAGACAGTCGTTTGGTGGAGGTGTGGTCAAAAAAAAGAATGGTGTTCCAGCATGGAGAAACAGGTGCACAGGAGGTGGCAAAAACGAGGTCAACAAAGCGAACAAGGGTCGAACAAGGCGAGAGGACAGAACTATGGCAAAATAAGGATGGCTTGGAACGAGGGCATATACTCAAGGCAGGAGGCTCAACAAAATAGTAAAGGATAATGGATCACACAGGGCTTAAATACGGAGGGTAATAAGGGCGTGATGTGAAACAGGTATAGGGAAGAAGGCATGGCAGGATGAGACTAAGGGCCCCTTCACACATAACACAGAAGACATAGAATCCATAAGAAAATCCACAAACCAAAAACAAAATGGGGAAACACAAAACATTCCACCTGCTGTCAGGAGGGACGCACGGTCGGAGAGGCGTGCATGATAAAGTGGCAACAATTTATTGCACACTCGTCCACATACACGAACACAGTGTGAGCAGCTGGATGTGTTGCACCACATCGCACCACTGTTGTAGAGATAAAAAAAATTAACCTCACACCATAAAAAACATTGCAATTTATTTAATCCCTCTTAGCAAGTGTGCAATGCAAGTATGAACATTCTGTTCCTCTGTAGATGACCCATGGTCATAGAGGTACAGTCATGAAATGACATGAATGACTCAGTGCGCATATCATGTCCACATCTGCTGGCCATGCATGTCAAGCCAGCCTCACATGCATGTTCAGCAAGCACTGCGCGTGTCCAGTGAGCAGCGCACGTGTCCAACGAGTGGCATGTGTGTCCAGTGAGCAGCGCACATGTTTATCAAGTGGTGTGTTGGAGGAGAGACACTATGTCACCATGTCATGTGGACCAGAGCTCACGTGGGTGACGTGACATTCAGATGAACAGCTGAGTGTTCACATGATCAGACACATGGAGCAGCCTGCCGATGAGTGTGCTGAGCAGCCAATCCAGCCCATGGCAAAGGCGATATGTGTTTTATGTATTTCTATGTGAGGACAGCAAGCACACGTACATTGTTATGACATGTCCTTCAAAACACAATATGTGTTCTCCAGCTGTGAGGGCCATGTCAAGAGATTCCAACAGCAGCGGCTCGTGCAGACATGCCCACTTTTTCGATCATCCCACAGAACAACGTGTCACTCTCCTTTTCTTTGCTCTGGGATTATTTTTTAGTTATTTGTTATGTAATTGTGTATGTAGTTATTGTACTAATTATCTATATACCTGCCCTGGTTGTGGTCTCTGTGTTTCTAATGTTACACGTTGTGTGCACTGAGCCGTCATTTCCAGCTGTCAGTGTGTGGCGATCTGAGAGGTGCCTTGCTGTTCTGTGTGTGCTCAGACGTGGCTGGCCAGCCCTCATGTGATCATGTCTGTACATACATATCAGCATTTCATGCAAGTGTGCTCCCCCTCCCCCCACATGCCACATGTGTTGCAGGGGAGGGGGGGAGGCGTGACACAAGCGCACATGTGCGATACACACATACGATACACACGATACAGAGCAGTGAGCACAGCGAACCAAAAAGTTAGCTTCGATAACAGCTAATCACCTAACTGAAAAGTTATCTTTTATGAAGCTAAACCGATAAACCACCCCCAAAAATGATTGGTAATTAAATTAAATTACCTGCCCATTTGAATAAATAATGGAGAAGCAACCTGAGCTTCTTCTGGCATTTTTACATAAAACAAACATAATAACGACATCTATAAACCCAGAGAATATATTCACGAGAGTTTTAGGCACAATGTACAAAGGGTTTAATGCTGTTGTCCGTGTGGAGCCTGATCAGAGCATCTATCCATCCATCCATTTTCTTCCGCTTTATCCGGAGTCGGGTCACGGGGGCAGCAGCTCAAGCAAAGCCGCCCAGACCTCCCGATCCACACACACCTCCCCCAGCTCCTCTGGGGGAACCCCAAGGCGTTCCCAAGCCAGCCGAGAGATGTAGTCCCTCCAGATTGTCCTGGGTCTTCCCCAGGGCCTCCTGCCAATGGGACGTGCCCGGAACACCTCTCCAGCGAGGCGTCCAGGGGGCATCCGGAAAAGATGCCTGAGCCACCTCAACTGACTCCTTTCGATGCGGAGGAGCAGCGGCTCGACTCCGAGCTCCTCCCGAGTGACCGAGCTCCTCACCCTATCTCTAAGGGAATGCCCAGCCACCCTGCGGAGGAAACTTATCTCGGCCGCTTGTACTCGCGATCTCGTTCTTTTGGTCATAAGCCAAATATCATGACCATAGGTGAGGATCGGAACGTAGATCGATCGAAAAATAATGAACAGAACTGGTGACAAAGGGCAGCCCTGGCGGAGGCCAACGTGCACTGGAAACAGGTTTGACTTACTACCGGCAATGCGAACCAAGCTCCTGCTGCGGTCGTACAGGGACTGGATAGCCCTTAGCAAAGGACCCCGGACCCCGTACTCCCGGAGCACTCCCCACAGGGTGACCCGAGGGACATGGTCGAACTCCTTCTCCAGATCCACAAAACACATGTGGACTGGTTGGGCAAACTCCCATGAACCCTCGAGCACCCGATGGAGCGTGTAGAGCTGGTCCAGTGTGCCGCGACCAGGACGAAAACCACACTGCTCCTCCTGAATCCAAGGTTCGACCATCAGTCGAATTCTCCTCTCCAGTACTCTGGAATTGACCTTACTGGGGAGGCTGAGGAGTGTGATCCCCCTATTTCTCCTGTCGTGAATGCACTGAGATTACCCATAATGCACTGGAGACAGCATGTCCACACTAAAACCTTCAAAATTAGTGCATTACTTTAAAACTAAAACATATATCTGATATTTTCACTTTATAAAACTTCAGAAGTGACGTTGATTTAAATAACTTGTCCAAAATTAGTTTGGTTAAGCTTTTAACCATAAGTTAAAAATGTATGACTCTGGATGACTTGGTTGATTTTGCCAGCTAGTCAGCTTTTTTTTTTTTCTTTTCTGTGACCAGTTCTCCTTTGTCTGCAGAAGATAGAGTGGTGTCTTCTGGAACTAGCCCTCCTCTGTTTGCAGAGAATAGAACTGCACATCTACTACAAAGCATTTAACAGGTAGATACTCATATCTTTGATGTCAGACTTCATAATTGTTTGTAACTGTTAAGCTTTGTTCACTACACCTACAAAAATATGTCAGAGGTCTAAAAATTATCGGACCAAAATTTATCGGAAGATAATTATTCCGCTGATGTGTGTTGATTGCCGATGCCACACTAGTGGGACACTTAAGACAAATTTCACAGCCAGCTTGAAAGTAGTCACCCACTCTCTGTTGTCGTGCTGACTACGACTGGCACCACATTTCCTAACTGCTCAGCAAGTGGTATTGGTTGTTTCTGTATGACACCTGGAATTTGGTCGACACCTGCCGAGAGAGGGATCAAATGGGGACTCACAGGGCTCCTCTGTCTTTCGGCTGCTGGTATGCGCGAATGATTGGAGTGACAGATGTAGGAGGTGGCTCCGATCTTTCACGAATGGCATGTGATTTCTCCTTCTTGCGCTAGTCATCTTCAGTCATGTTATGTGTGAAGGGGCCCTAAGGTGAGATAGGAGACAAGAGTGGAGTGACAGGTGGGCACATCAGACCAAAGCAGCAGTAACGGAAACGTGATAGTGACACTCCAACAATACCAACAGTACCAGAACCAACAGTAATAAGACAACTCCCAAAACACCTAAGAAATAAAGTTACAGAAAATAAAAGGTAGGGTCTAAACTAGAACAGAACTCACCATGTGGCTGAAGTCTAACAGATAAACACCAAAAACTAACATGGTTAAAAACAGAGTGAAAGAACAACAACAAAAAAATAAAAGACAGAGGCTAAACTAGAACGGAAGTCATTATGTGGTTAAAGTATAACAGAACACAACCAGTGACTAAAGTGGTAAAAACAGAACATCAATAATCAGGGCCAGACAGAAGAACAAAGAGACAGAAGCAGACTAAGACAGGCGGGCAAAACATGACACCAGGCTGGACTAGGGCCAAAACATGACAAGAACAACCTGGGGTTGAACCTGCTCAAGACTGTAGAGATGATTGTAGAATTCAGGAGGAACTCACGAATTCAGGAGGAACTCACCATCACACCCCCCCCCCATCCTCAACAATACTGTGCCTACTGTGGACACTTTCCGGTTCCTGGTATCCACCATTTCCAAAGATCTGAAGTGGACCTCACACACAGACTCCATCAAGAAAAAGGCACAGCAGAGGATATACAGTTGTATGGAAAAATGTTTGGGCATCTCTGGTGATTTCCATGGTTTTCCTTGATAAATCATTGGTTTGTCTGAATCAGAAATTTCAGTTAAATATATCATATAGCAGACAAACAGTGATATATGAGAAGTGAAATGAAGGTTCTAGCATTTACAGAAAGTGTGCATTCATTCTTTAAACAAAATTAGGCAGGTGCATAAATTTGGGCACCCCAACAGAATAAATACATCAATATTTAGTAGATCCTCCTTTTGCAGAAATAATAGCCTCTAAACGCATCCTATAGCTACCAGTGAGAGTCTGGATTCTGGTTGAAGGCATTTTGGGCCATTCTTCTTTACAAAAAATCTGTGGCCTGGCCAGTCTCCAGACCTGAACTCAATAGAAAATCTTTGGAGGGAGCTGAAACTCCAAACCTGAAAGATCTAGAGAAGATCTGTATGGAGGAGTGGTCCAAAATCCCTGCTGCAGTGTGTGCAAACCTGGTGAAAAACTACAACACACATGCAAGCACTTTTTTTTTTTTTTTTTTTTTTTTTAGTAAGTTCAATGTAAGTGTGTAATATAATTGTAAATATGTTAAAAAATACATGGATGACACAAGAAAGTGAAAACACGTATTTCCACTGTGGTCAATTTACAAATGAAATGGCAAAACAGAAGTAATAATAAAATAAAATGATAATAATAATAATAATAATAATAATAATAATAATAAGAAGAAGAATCAGAAAAATAATAATAGTGTGTACGAGGTCTGTTAGAAAAGTATCCGACCTTTTTATTTTTTTTCAAAAACTATATGGATTTGAATCACGTGTGATTGCATCAGCCAAGCTTGAACCTTCGTGCGCATGCATGAGTTTTTTCACGCCTGTCGGTTGCGTCATTCACCTGTGAGCAGGCTTTGTGTGAGCACTGGTCCACCCCTCTCGTCGTTTTTTTTATTGTGAATAAATGTCTGAATGATTTGGAGCTTTGCTGCATCAGTTTTTTTTCCAGAAACTGTGAGAGACCTCCAGGTGGACACCGTTCGGAAAATTAATATGGCTTTCAGGGACGATTTTGTGGGGATTACACAGATTAAGGAGTGTTACTGCCGCTTTAAGGACGGCCCACAACTGCTGAGAGCGTGCTGCGCTCCCAGCGCCAATCGACAGACTCACACCCCGCTGAAACAACCAGATCATTTCCAACGTGAAGGCTTTGTTGATCCGGGACGTCGTCTGACTTTCACAAAAAGGCAGAAGGCGTGGACATCAGTACTTTTTCGGCACATTCCACTGTTACAGGAGTTTTTTTTCATGGAAAGAAAAGCGGAGGGACGCGCCATGGAGCCATTCATTACGCGGGTCAAAACCACCTCGGTGTTGGTCTCACAGGACGGCTTTGAGATGGCTTTCAGATGGATTCCGGTTGCTTTTCAGTCGTGTGATTATCCGATTGTGATTGTGCATGAGCTGGACATGCCAGAACATGTCCTGTGAGGCTTCATCATGGCGTTGCTGTGCGCCATGCGGCTCCACCGCGACGCGTGGAATTCCGCTCCTCTTTCCATGACAAAAACTCCTGTAACAGTGGAATGTGCCGTTCATTTCTAAACTGGACGCTGTCTTGATCCGGTATGTCGTCTGACTAGCACAGGAATTGTGAAAAGACGTGGACATCAGCACTTTTTCGACACATTGAGACAGTCGTGCGGAGGAGTTCCGCGTGTCGCGGTGGAGCCGCATGGCGCAAAGCAACGCCGTGATGAAGCCTCACAGGACATGTTCTGGCATGTCCAGCTCATGCACAATCACTGTTGTGTGGGCCGCTGAAGAGGAGGTACTGCTGGCCCACCACCACCAGATGGCGCCCTGCTTGAAGTGCAGGCTTCAAGCACGAGAGGGCGTCGGAGCCACTGGGAGTGACAGCTGTCACTTATCATCAGCACCAGCTGTCACTCATCCAACTCATCACCATCACCATAAAGGCCGGACTGCAACTCCACCTCCTCGCCGAGAAATCAGTTACCAGAAGAGGTAATTTCTCTGCTGAACTTAACACTGACTTATAGTCTGAACTTCTTTGCAGCCGTTTTCCTGTGGTGTTGCCTTATCTGTGGGATTGGTTGTTGTAGTCTTACACACCTCTCTGCAGCTTCTCTCCCCCTGCCATCCCCTCATTACCCCATCCCCGTAGAGACGGTGCCTGCTCCCAGACCACCAATAACCAGCAAAAATCTATTTAAGCATAAAAATTAAAAAAGAAAAAATAATATAGCACCTTCAACTGCACCACAGACTAAAACAGTTAAATGTGGTCTATTAAACATTAGGTCTCTCTCTTCTAAGTCCCTGTTGGTAAATGATATAATAATTGATCAACATATTGATTTATTCTGCCTAACAGAAACCTGGTTACAGCAGGATGAATATGTTAGTTTAAATGAGTCAACACCCCCGAGTCACACTAACTGTCAGAATGCTCGTAGCACGGGCCGGGGCGGAGGATTAGCAGCAATCTTCCATTCCAGCTTATTAATTAATCAAAAACCCAGACAGAGCTTTAATTCATTTGAAAGCTTGTCTCTTTGTCTTGTCCATCCAAATTGGAAGTCCCAAAAACCAGTTTTATTTGTTATTATCTATCGTCCACCTGGTCGTTACTGTGAGTTTCTCTGTGAATTTTCAGACCTTTTGTCTGACTTAGTGCTTAGCTCAGATAAGATAATTATAGTGGGCGATTTTAACATCCACACAGATGCTGAGAATGACAGCCTCAACACTGCATTTAATCTATTATTAGACTCTATTGGCTTTGCTCAAAAAATAAATGAGTCCACCCACCACTTTAATCATATCTTAGATCTTGTTCTGACTTATGGTATGGAAATAGAAGACTTAACAGTATTCCCTGAAAACTCCCTTCTGTCTGATCATTTCTTAATAACATTTACATTTACTCTGATGGACTACCCAGCAGTGGGGAATAAGTTTAATTACACTAGAAGTCTTTCAGAAAGCGCTGTAACTAGGTTTAAGGATATGATTCCTTCTTTATGTTCTCTAATGCCATATACCAACACAGTGCAGAGTAGCTACCTAAACTCTGTAAGGGAGATAGAGTATCTCGTCAATAGTTTTACATCCTCATTGAAGACAACTTTGGATGCTGTAGCTCCTCTGAAAAAGAGAGCTTTAAATCAGAAGTGTCTGACTCCGTGGTATAACTCACAAACTCGTAGCTTAAAGCAGATAACCTGTAAGTTGGAGAGGAAATGGCGTCTCACTAATTTAGAAGATCTTCACTTAGCCTGGAAAAAGAGTCTGTTGCTCTATAAAAAAAGCCCTCCATAAAGCTAGGACATCTTTCTACTCATCACTAATTGAAGAAAATAAGAACAACCCCAGGTTTCTTTTCAGCACTGTAGCCAGGCTGACAAAGAGTCAGAGCTCTATTGAGCTGAGTATTCCATTAACTTTAACTAGTAATGACTTCATGACTTTCTTTGCTAACAAAATTTTAACTATTAGAGAAAAAATTACTCATAACCATCCCAAAGACGTATCGTTATCTTTGGCTGCTTTCAGTGATGCCGGTATTTGGTTAGACTCTTTCTCTCCGATTGTTCTGTCTGAGTTATTTTCATTAGTTACTTCATCCAAACCATCAACATGTTTATTAGACCCCATTCCTACCAGGCTGCTCAAGGAAGCCCTACCATTATTTAATGCTTCGATCTTAAATATGATCAATCTGTCTTTGTTAGTTGGCTATGTACCACAGGCTTTTAAGGTGGCAGTAATTAAACCATTACTTAAAAAGCCATCACTTGACCCAGCTATCTTAGCTAATTATAGGCCAATCTCCAACCTTCCTTTTCTCTCAAAAATTCTTGAAAGGGTAGTTGTAAAACAGCTAACTGATCATCTGCAGAGGAATGGTCTATTTGAAGAGTTTCAGTCAGGTTTTAGAATTCATCATAGTACAGAAACAGCATTAGTGAAGGTTACAAATGATCTTCTTATGGCCTCGGACAGTGGACTCATCTCTGTGCTTGTTCTGTTAGACCTCAGTGCTGCTTTTGATACTGTTGACCATAAAATTTTATTACAGAGATTAGAGCATGCCATAGGTATTAAAGGCACTGCGCTGCGGTGGTTTGAATCATATTTGTCTAATAGATTACAATTTGTTCATGTAAATGGGGAATCTTCTTCACAGACTAAAGTTAATTATGGAGTTCCACAAGGTTCTGTGCTAGGACCAATTTTATTCACTTTATACATGCTTCCCTTAGGCAGTATTATTAGACGGTATTGCTTAAATTTTCATTGTTACGCAGATGATACCCAGCTTTATCTATCCATGAAGCCAGAGGACACACACCAATTAGCTAAACTGCAGGATTGTCTTACAGACATAAAGACATGGATGACCTCTAATTTCCTGCTTTTAAACTCAGATAAAACTGAAGTTATTGTACTTGGCCCCACAAATCTTAGAAACATGGTGTCTAACCAGATCCTTACTCTGGATGGCATTACCCTGACCTCTAGTAATACTGTGAGAAATCTTGGAGTCATTTTTGATCAGGATATGTCATTCAAAGCGCATATTAAACAAATATGTAGGACTGCTTTTTTGCATTTACGCAATATCTCTAAAATCAGAACGGTCTTGTCTCAGAGTAATGCTGAAAAACTAATTCATGCATTTATTTCCTCTAGGCTGGACTATTGTAATTCATTATTATCAGGTTGTCCTAAAAGTTCCCTAAAAAGCCTTCAGTTAATTCAAAATGCTGCAGCTAGAGTACTGATGGGGACTAGAAGGAGAGAGCATATCTCACCCATATTGGCCTCTCTTCATTGGCTTCCTGTTAATTCTAGAATAGAATTTAAAATTCTTCTTCTTACTTATAAGGTTTTGAATAATCAGGTCCCATCTTATCTTAGGGACCTCGTAGTACCATATCACCCCAATAGAGCGCTTCGCTCTCAGACTGCAGGCTTACTTGTAGTTCCTAGGGTTTGTAAGAGTAGAATGGGAGGCAGAGCCTTCAGCTTTCAGGCTCCTCTCCTGTGGAACCAGCTCCCAATTCAGATCAGGGAGACAGACACCCTCTCTACTTTTAAGATTAGGCTTAAAACTTTCCTTTTTGCTAAAGCTTATAGTTAGGGCTGGATCAGGTGACCCTGAACCATCCCTTAGTTATGCTGCTATAGACGTAGACTGCTGGGGGGTTCCCATGATGCACTGTTTCTTTCTCTTTTTGCTCTGTATGCACCACTCTGCATTTAATCATTAGTGATCGATCTCTGCTCCCCTCCACAGCATGTCTTTTTCCTGGTTCTCTCCCTCAGCCCCAACCAGTCCCAGCAGAAGACTGCCCCTCCCTGAGCCTGGTTCTGCTGGAGGTTTCTTCCTGTTAAAAGGGAGTTTTTCCTTCCCACTGTAGCCAAGTGCTTGCTCACAGGGGGTCGTTTTGACCGTTGGGGTTTTACATAATTATTGTATGGCCTTGCCTTACAATATAAAGCGCCTTGGGGCAACTGTTTGTTGTGATTTGGCGCTATATAAAAAAATTGATTGATTGATTGATGTGATCAGCAACGGCTTCGCTTCACACCCCAACGAGAGAAGTGGTTAGACAGGAGCTGCACGAGTGTGTGATTGGAGGTGGAGGTGCTCCCTCCCAAAGGAACACAGACTGTGGAATTACTGAGTGTGCAAACTCACACTCATCTATACTGTTTCTGTTCTCTGCCAGCAGTACCAGGTCTGACAGCTGGAGACGGTGGCCACCTGGGGATCCAGGACTTGGCGGCTCCGGTGTTCTTCAGGTCTGTGAAGAAGATTCCCCATTTACATGAACAAATTGTAATCTATTAGACAAATATGATTCAAACCACCGCAGCGCAGTGCCTTTAATACCTATGGCATGCTCTAATCTCTGTAATAAAATTTTATGGTCAACAGTATCAAAAGCAGCACTGAGGTCTAACAGAACAAGCACAGAGATGAGTCCACTGTCCGAGGCCATAAGAAGATCATTTGTAACCTTCACTAATGCTGTTTCTGTACTATGATGAATTCTAAAACCTGACTGAAACTCTTCAAATAGACCATTCCTCTGCAGATGATCAGTTAGCTGTTTTACAACTACCCTTTCAAGAATTTTTGAGAGAAAAGGAAGGTTGGAGATTGGCCTATAATTAGCTAAGATAGCTGGGTCAAGTGATGGCTTTTTAAGTAATGGTTTAATTACTGCCACCTTAAAAGCCTGTGGTACATAGCCAACTAACAAAGATAGATTGATCATATTTAAGATCGAAGCATTAAATAATGGTAGGGCTTCCTTGAGCAGCCTGGTAGGAATGGGGTCTAATAGACATGTTGATGGTTTGGAAGAAGTAACTAATGAAAATAACTCAGACAGAACAATCGGAGAGAAAGAGTCTAACCAAATACCGGCATCACTGAAAGCAGCCAAAGATAACGATACGTCTTTGGGATGGTTATGAGTAATTTTTTCTCTAATAGTTAAAATTTTGTTAGTAAAGAAAGTCATGAAGTCATTACTAGTTAAAGTTAATGTAATACTCAGCTCAATAGAGCTCTGACTCTTTGTCAGCCTGGCTACAGTGCTGAAAAGAAACCTGGGGTTGTTCTTATTTTCTTCAATTAGTGATGAGTAGAAAGATGTCCTAGCTTTACGGAGGGCTTTTTTATAGATCAACAGACTCTTTTTCCAGGCTAAGTGAAGATCTTCTAAATTAGTGAGACGCCATTTCCTCTCCAACTTACGGGTTATCTGCTTTAAGCTACGAGTTTGTGAGTTATACCACGGAGTCAGACACTTCTGATTTAAAGCTCTCTTTTTCAGAGGAGCTACAGCATCCAAAGTTGTCTTCAATGAGGATGTAAAACTATTGACGAGATACTCTATCTCCCTTACAGAGTTTAGGTAGCTACTCTGCACTGTGTTGGTATATGGCATTAGAGAACATAAAGAAGGAATCATATCTTTAAACCTAGTTACAGCGCTTTCTGAAAGACTTCTAGTGTAATGAAACTTATTCCCCACTGCTGGGTAGTCCATCAGAGTAAATGTAAATGTTATTAAGAAATGATCAGACAGAAGGGAGTTTTCAGGGAATACTGTTAAGTCTTCTATTTCCATACCATAAGTCAGAACAAGATCTAAGATATGATTAAAGTGGTGGGTGGACTCATTTACTTTTTGAGCAAAGCCAATAGAGTCTAATAATAGATTAAATGCAGTGTTGAGGCTGTCATTCTCAGCATCTGTGTGGATGTTAAAATCGCCCACTATAATTATCTTATCTGAGCTAAGCACTAAGTCAGACAAAAGGTCTGAAAATTCACAGAGAAACTCACAGTAACGACCAGGTGGACGATAGATAATAACAAATAAAACTGGTTTTTGGGACTTCCAATTTGGATGGACAAGACTAAGAGACAAACTTTCAAATGAATTAAAGCTCTGTCTGGGTTTTTGATTAATTAATAAGCTGGAATGGAAGATTGCTGCTAATCCTCCGCCCCGGCCCGTGCTACGAGCATTCTGACAGTTAGTGTGACTCGGGGGTGTTGACTCATTTAAACTAACATATTCATCCTGCTGTAACCAGGTTTCTGTTAGGCAGAATAAATCAATATGTTGATCAATTATTATATCATTTACCAACAGGGACTTAGAAGAGAGAGACCTAATGTTTAATAGACCACATTAAACTGTTTTAGTCTGTGGTGCAGTTGAAGGTGCTATATTATTTTTTCTTTTTGAATTTTTATGCTTAAATAGATTTTTGCTGGTTATTGGTGGTCTGGGAGCAGGCACCGTCTCTACGGGGATGGGGTAATGAGGGGATGGCAGGGGGAGAGAAGCTGCAGAGAGGTGTGTAAGACTACAACTCTGCTTCCTGGTCCCAACCCTGGATAGTCACGGTTTGGAAGATTTAAGAAAATTGGCCAGATTTCTAGAAATGAGAGCTGCTCCATCCAAAGTGGGATGGATGCCGTCTCTCCTAACAAGACCAGGTTTTCCCCAGAAGCTTTGCCAATTATCTATGAAGCCCACCTCATTTTTTGGACACCACTCAGACAGCCAGCAATTCAAGGAGAACATGCGGCTAAACATGTCACTCCCGGTCTGATTGGGGAGGGGCCCAGAGAAAACTACAGAGTCCGACATTGTTTTTGCAAAGTTACACACCGATTTAATGTTAATTTTAGTGACCTCCGATTGGCGTAACCGGGTGTCATTACTGCCGACGTGAATTACAATCTTACCAAATTTACGCTTAGCCTTAGTCAGCAGTTTCAAATTTCCTTCAATGTCGCCTGCTCTGGCCCCCGGAAGACAATTGACTATGGTTGCTGGTGTCGCTAACTTCACATTTCTCAAAACAGAGTTGCCAATAACCAGAGTTTGATCCTCGGCGGGTGTGTCGTCGAGCGGGGAAAAACGGTTAGAGATGTGAACGGGTTGGCGGTGTACACGGGGCTTCTGTTTAGGGCTATGCTTCCTCCTCACAGTCACCCAGTCAGCCTACTTTCCCGGCTGCTCGGGATCTGCCAGGGGGTAACTAACGGCGGCTAAGCTACCTTGGTCCGCACCGACTACAGGGGCCTGGCTAGCTGTAGAATTTTCCACGGTGCGGAGCCGAGTCTCCAATTCGCCCAGCCTGGCCTCCAAAGCTACGAATAAGCTACACTTATTACAAGTACCGTTACTGCTAAAGGAGGTCGAGGAATAACTAAACATTTCACACCCAGAGCAGAAAAGTGCGGGAGAGACAGGAGAAGCCGCCATGCTAAATCGGCTAAGAGCTAGTAGCTACGCTAACCTAGCGGATTCCTAAAAACACGCAAAGTGAATAATGTGTAAATAATTTAGAGGTGATTCAGCAGAAGGAGTGCTTTAGTTAAGGCACGTAAAGATTACACTGGGAAACAAATCGTAATCTAGATAACTAGATCAATCTAACTGCGCAGATTAAACAGCTAACAGATACAGAAAAACACCGCTGTGCTCCGGAACAGGAAGTGATACAATATACCGCAGTGAGAGCCAACCACCAGTAGAGGCAAGCAAGAGCTGCTGTATTTAGCTGATGTTGTCCTGACTGTGGACAACATCCCCAGTCAGGGTCAACAGCTCCCCACCTGCACCGTAAACAGTGCTGGTGGAGAGCTGCTTCCGCCTCCTGAGGCGTCGGATGGTTTGCCAGAATCTCTTCGAGGCCGACCGATAGTCCTCCTCCATAGCCTCCCCAAACTCCTCCCAGACCCGAGTTTTTGCGTCCGCATGGGCTGCGGCACGCTTGGCCTGCCGGTACCTGTCAGCTGCCTCTGGGGTCCCACCTACCAACAAAGATAAGTAGGACTCCTTCTTCAGCTTGACGGCATCCTTTACTTCCGGTGTCCACCACCGGGTTCGGGGATTGCCGCCGCGACAGGCACCAGACACCTTGCGACCACAGCTACGAGCGGCCGCATCGACAATAGAGGTGGAGAACATGGTCCACTCAGACTCCATGTCTCCAACCTCCAACCTCCCCCGGGATCTGGGAGAAGCTCTTCCGGAGGTGCTTTTATATTCATCCATATAATTGCAAACACGTGGGTGTGTTAAATGTTCACCAGTGTGTCGCTGATGTGTACATCACTCTGATGACCTCTTGTTTTCACACTATTAACGGCTCCCTGCGTCACCTGTAAATGTTGGCGAGCACAATAACTGTAGAAATGTGCATACGCCAGCCAGGATTTTTGCATGATGCACCGCACATTTCCATGCTCAAGTCACTTTTGATACATCTGCACGTGGACATGGAGACAGGCATACCACAGGTTTTTGCGTGTATGCATGCTTTGTACATGAGGCTCCTGGTGCTTCTAGCTGTGCATTTCGCTCTATCTCCGCGATACCCTCTGGCTGCTTGTTTCCTTCTCTCTTCGTACTTCCCCCTCTCTCTGCATTTCCTTCTCTCTCTGTGCCAAGCACAGTCTTGTCCTCAGTAACCAAATACGTGGGTTGGTGATAATTTTTGATTGGTTTACGTTATGCATTTTTCCACCAACTATAAAGTGGACGTCATGTTTTGCTTCTTTGCAATTCCTCCAGTGAGCGAGGAGAGAAAAGAAAGAGAAACTCGCATTTTGGAGCACTTTCCCGCATGAAACATGTACCAAGCATGATGGGAATAATCAGGGAAAAGCATAATGTAAATTATTAATCATGATTCAAGTTTTCCTAGGCCTATGAACACAATTTAATAATTGGTTTATAATTTAAGGTCCACACTTTCATCACATTAAGTGAAGGTAACATTGATAAAGCTTATGATGCTTTTTTTGTATATTTTTGAATCATTATATGATAGAAGGTGCCCAATAAAAAATATATACAGCAGTAAAAATAATTATTCTGACACACCATGGATTACAAAGGGATTGCAAAATGCCTGTTATATGGATATCCAAACAAGAATATTATAGTAAATTATTAGATAGGAATAAGATAATCATTAAAGGTATTTGGAAGGCTTTGAAAAATATTATTAAAAAAGTTCTAGACAGTTAAATTATCCACAATATTTTGTTAATCCTCCCTTCATTGGCTTCCTGTTAATGCTAGAATAGAATTTAAAATTCTTCTTCTTACTTATAAGGTTTTGAATAATCAGGTCCCATCTTATCTTAGGGACCTCGTAGTACCATATTACCCCATTAGAGCGCTTCGCTCTCAGACTGCAGGCTTACTTGTAGTTCCTAGGGTTTTTAAGAGTAGAATGGGAGGCAGAGCCTTCAGCTTTCAGGCTCCTCTCCTGTGGAACCAGCTCCCAATTCAGATCAGGGAGACAGATACCCTCTCTACTTTTAAGATTAGGCTTAAAACTTTCCTTTTCGCTAAGGCTTATAGTTAGGGCTGGATCGGGTGACCCTGGACCATCCCTTGGTTATGTTGCTTTAGACGTAGACTGTGGGGGGGTTCCCATGATGCACTGTTTCTTTCTCTTTTTGCTCCGTATGCATCACTCTGCATTTAATCATTAGTGATCGATCTCTTTTTCCTGGTTCTTTCCCTCAGCCCCAACCAGTCTCAGCAGAAGACTGCCCCTCCCTGAGCCTGGTTCTGCTGGAGGTTTCTTCCTGTTAAAAGGGAGTTTTTCCTTCCCACTGTGGCCAAGTGCTTGCTCATAGGGGGTCGTTTTGACCGTTGGGGTTTTTCATAATTATTGTATGGCCTTGCCTTGCAATGTGGAGCGCCTTGGGGCAACTGTTTGTTGTGATTTGGCGCTATATAAGAAAAAAGTTGATTGATTGATTGATTAATAATGAGAAAAAACATTGATGATATGAAGGATGTGGTAAGTAACTTTAATAAGCATTTTGTGAATGTTGGTTCAATGATGGCAGAAAAAAAAAAAATCCTGATCCTGGAACAGCTGATTCTAAGTTGAGTGAGATTTTCATGAATAGAAATCCAAAGTCATTTTTCTTCACAGCAGTGGAGAGAGAAATTATAGAAATTGTCAGTACAACTAACTGTGATGACATTGATATGCCGACAGTTAAAAAGGTAATTGAAGTACTGTAATTATTCAACCACTGACCTACATCTGTAATCTGTCATTTCAAACTGGTAAATTTCCAACTAAAATTAAAACTGCAAAAATCATCCCATTATATAAAACTGGAGACAGACGCCATTTCATAAATTACAGCCCTGTTTCTTTACTCCCACAATTTTCTAAAATATTAGAAAAACTGTTCATTTGGAGATTGGACAAATTTTGTAATAAACACAAATTGCTCTCTGGAAGCCAATGTGCATTCAGATCACAAAGAATGACATCACTGGCAGTCCCTGAATTAATAGATGGAATCACCAGGGGCCTCATGTACAATTCGTGTGTATGCACAAAAACCTGGCATATGCCAGTCTCCACATCCATGTGCAGATGTATCAAAAGTGACTTGAGTGTGGAAATGTGTGGTGCGTCATGCAAAAATCCTGGCTGCCGTGTGCACATTTCTACAGCTACTGTTCCATCTCCAACATTTACAGGTGATGCAGGGAACTGTTAATAGTGTGAAAACAACAAGTCATCAGAGTGATGTGCACACCAGAGACACACTGATGAACATTTAACCCATGTGTTTGCAATTATATGGATGGATATAAAAGCATGCACAAAGTGATGCGTAAAATGGCACAAACAGTGGCGGTGTTAGAGGACCTTGCAAATGGTGCAGTCTGACATGAGCGTGTATTCGGAGAATGTGAGGATTTACTTCCAAATGAGGATAATTGGCTTATAAACCCATTCCGATTACCAAGGCCACTGTTACTGGAGTTGCGCACAGAACTGCGGCCAGCCCAGAGCGCAATACCATCTGGACCCAGGGGTTGTCTGTGCCCTCACATGTGCTGACCACGCTGGGCATCCTGGCATCAGGGGCATTCCAGCGTGAGCTGGCTGATCGGTCAGGGGTGTGCCAGCTTGCACCGAGCCTTAGTAACCTTACTTGTGGGCAGTCATAATTCTCAGTGATGCAAGCCACCCTGCTCACAATTTGTTTACCCTCCTGCCTTCTGGGAAGAGCTACTGTACTCTGTGCACCAACAGGCTTGCCAACAGCTTTCTCGACCAGGCTGTTAGGAGGCTAAACTCACTCCCCTCTCCACCCCCAGTTACATAATGTTGGATTTATGTATATATGGATATGTCAGTTATCACACATTCTTTTATTATACATTCTTCTAGTCTATATTCCTTATATTATACATTCTTTTATTAATACTTTAGTAATGGAAATAAACTCATTGTATCTGTTAGAAGTCTGTTGCTGACTTCTTGATGACCTCTTGATAAAGTATGTTACAAATGAATGATTACATGAGTTGTTTTTATCCTTGCAGTTAGAGAGAAAAAGGAACTTATGTGATGTCGCAAAGCGAGGTCAGAAGAGTTGATGTCCAAAACAACTTATCAAACCATTAAAAATATAATAAAATATAAAATAAATAATAAGGAATGAAAATGTTTGTATATGATCATATGAATTGCTTTTGTGCAAAAGAATTGTAAAGATTGAATATGATTCCAAAAGAAAGTATGCTGTATTGCAAATTGTGTTACTAGCTGTGTTGCCAAATGATGTTTCTACTGCACGCATGTGGTTTCAACCACAGGAAAGAACAAAAGGTTAACCGACATGTGCTGACTGAAGATAACACCTGAAGAACGGAGCCCAGGAGAGAAGTCCTGACCGCACCTTCCCCAAACCAGTAGCCTGAGGTCGCAGAAACCAGAAGTCGCAAATCTTGCTCAACTGTAGTTGCAAGACCTGTTTATGATTGCTCAACTGCTTATGCCACGTATGCTGACAACCGCACCTGTATGACGTCCTAATAAAAAGAGCGAGAGTGCAGCCAGAGTTTAGTGCAGTTTGGAGATTGTTAGAATAGTTTGTCTCTGTGCTGCACTCCTCGCGAGCATTTACAATTGAATTCTACTCTCTGACTCTTATTTGACTGTTGTGTCTTTCTCTGTTACAGTTTTATGATGTTTAGGTGGTTTTAAACCTAACATTACTTTGGTCCTTCGAGCCGGAGGTCAACATACCTGAAGGGTTCCAGCGGACGAGACTGACACCAGGAAAATCCTTGGCCAAGGTACCGAGACCCTTTGACGGGACTGGCTCGGTCCGCCGGCTGGGATCCGGAAGGTTGAAGACTAATCCGTGAGGGGAAGACAGCGGTTGAGTGAGTAGAATTTTAATTGAAAAACAAACTATAAGTATGTGTGGTGACAGGTAGTCACATAAACGGACAGGACAGTGAATAGTGACAGGAAGTCATGTTAAAACCCTGAGAATTCTAGACAATGTCAGGTAATGTTAAACGCAGTTAAACCCCGTAAGGGTGAACAGAATCCTCTAGTATCGAACTAGTTAAACTCTGTATTAGGAGGCACGGGCTCCTCTGGCGTCTAAATTAATACCGGTGAAAAAGTGTGACAGTGTAATAAAGGTGACTGAATGAGAGTGACGGGTCATTAGATCCTCCTCTATATAAAATTACGGGAAAGTAAACAGCGACCACTGGTCAGAGGCAGAGGCAAGGATTTCCCGCTTCCTTCGGGGAGGAGAAAGGGAACTCACTGGCTGGTGGAAAATTAAATTCGCTGTCCCGTAAGAAGCACATAACCAGTGTTTAGAACACTGTAGGTGTTGAAAACCCACTGGTCTAAATTTTATCTTTATAAAAACAAAAAAGATAAAAATAACGTAAAAATGGGGAAGTCAAACAGTAAGACACAAAGGCAGGCTCCGCGGGACCGTCTAGGTAACAAAGATTGGAAATTTATGGAACAAAAAGATCCTACACATGTCTCATATTTAGACACATGGATTACAAAACATGGATTCGACGGCCAAATAAACAGACCATCATTGTCAAAATTAAGAGAATCTATTAAAAAGAAAAACAAAAATGATGAGTGGAAAATGATGAAGGAGGGATGGAACAAAATTATTGCATGGGAGGAAGCTGCAGATCAAAGACGAGAAGGTGAGAGGAAGAGTAGGGAGAAAGACAGGGAAAAACAAAACAAGACTGAAGGAGGAAATTCAGAAATTTTCTTGCACAAAAAGGAGGACGATGAAACCACCTGTCCACCCATAAGAGTGCAAGTGTATGTTGAAGAAAGACGCGGAGAAAAGGAACAGATAAATGACACCAAATCAGAATCAAAACAAACTGAAAAAATGACTGATTCTACAAAACCAAGTCTGTATCCAGACCTGGAGCAACAAACGGATGACAAACCACCAGCATATCACTCACCGCCGCCCCAGAGACCAGTTACAAGGTCCTTGACACGATCTCGAGAAATTCTGTCCCCTCCCAGTGCTCCTGAAGCATCAGGGTGGGATTGGGTTAAACTAAAGGGCTCAAAATCACCACCCGTATACTCACTTGATGGTACAGAACAGTACGCCATGATACAAGTAGCTAATCCAAATGTGGCGGTGGATCAAAGACCTACACTTTTGGTCTACCGCACTTGGACAATGGACGACATAAAGTCCGCATTAACAGGGGTGGCGGATCCTCAAAGAAGATGTTGAACAGTGCTGTCGAGATTTAGAAAACCTCCGTGGTTCATATAATTTAGATGGCACGGAGGTCCAGCAGGTTTATATGGGAGCTTTAAAGAAATACTGGGGGGTTGTAAAAGGGGATTGGTCACCTGCAAGTGGCGACGGCACAGCTTTACCACATAATAGCGACATACTGACCCAGCGAGTGACAGCGTTACAAAAACGAATCAAAGAAAAATTCAAAAAACAAGCTAATTATGCTGATATTAATCGTACTAAACAAAAAGACGATGAACCTTTTGAAGAT
Organism: Thalassophryne amazonica; assembly: GCF_902500255.1. Lineage (NCBI taxonomy): Eukaryota > Metazoa > Chordata > Actinopteri > Batrachoidiformes > Batrachoididae > Thalassophryne > Thalassophryne amazonica. Next base: position 99,670,802 of record NC_047103.1, on the reverse strand, counting down.
TACAAGTTAAGAATGGAAAAGGTTTTCCGTGCAAACAGTGGTCTAGTACCAGAGCAGGAAGAAGGAGTATACGAACAACAACTCAAAAACGCCCTCCATCAAAACAGCAAACAGGGAGTTAAACATTGGATTGAAAAACACATGATAAATTTTCCCACATCCACGTTAGATAACTATGTTGACCATGCTATGCATGCTGATAAGGTCCAAAGTCAGAAGAAAAATACAGGGAAAACACCTGCTGTTTTCCTGGCTGACCTGACCGATGATCCAAACGAGGACCTCTATTATCAAAGAGGATACCCGGATCGTGGTCAACAAGGCCGAGGGAATTTCAAGGGAAGATTTCAGGAAGGACGCCGACACATAGAACAGAGAGGTGGACCTCCACGTTGGAGTCAAAATAGCGACAGATTCAATGACAGGGGAAATCAGAAGAGACAGGACTTTCCACCACCAACAGGGCCGCGACAGTGTTGGATCTGTAATGAGGAAGGACACATCTCTCGGGACTGTCCTCGCAGAGGACAAAACACACATCAGAGTAAATGACTAACCGACCAATCACCAAAATTAGGTCTAGACATGCCTGTTGATCTTGATCTGCAGGAACTCATGTCAGTTGAAAGTGTCCGACCAGAAATAACGCTTTTGGTGAATGGACACTCTGTGTCCTTCTTGTGCGATTCAGGTGCCTGTAAGACAACCTGTAATGTGAAGATTCCTGGTGTCCATCGCGGAAGCGAAATATATTGGGTTCGATCAGCAAATGGGAAAATTACACCAGTCCCACTGTCTGACCCAATATGGCTGCGGGACCCTGAGGGACAATCATGTTACATGCCTATTTTACTGATGCCTGAATGTCCAGTTAATCTGTTGGGCAGAGATGGACTTTGTCAACTGAGACTAGCACTGGTGCCTCAGGGGAATAATATGATTGTGAAGCGAAAAAATGATTTACAACCTACAGATCTTAATGTCCTGACCACTGATGCAACTGATGTTTTATTACACATTGGATATTCCAAATGTTGAACCGCAAAACTTTGCTTCTTTACTCCTAAATTGGGGAAGGGACACCCTAACACAGGTCCAGGACGAAATGTCAGCAGAACAACTCCACATAACTATGTGGTACAAAAATACGCCAGGTCCCGACTTGCAATATGAAACCACCTTACGCACTCTTCCTACTCCACGAGCGTTGGTGACCTATATCTACAGTGATGGGATCTCCAACGCGGCGTGCGGAGTGGAACAGTTATCGGACGCTGTGATGCATTTGTACAAACAAAGCGGGCCACCACACGTTTCCCTGTTCAAAGATTCTGTTGTCCCTTGGCATTGCTTATCAGCACTAGTGGACATGGGACAAAAAACCACCAATTGGGTGAGGAAAACTAGGGATATTTGGGAAAGCCCTCAGACAGGGTTGACTAGGACTCAAATTTATCTTCCAATCGACGCTCCTGTTGGAGTTCATACTGATGATAGCTCTGATGCATGAAATTTTGTACTAACTCAAGAAGAGCAGTCACTCCTTACGGAAGTACCGCCACATTTGTGGTCTTCAGGGCCAACTGATGTTGGACTAGTCAAGGGAGCACTACCTGTAGTCATCAGGCCAAAGACTGAATACAGACCTTGTATCAGACAATATCCATTAAAACCCGATGCATTGGAAGGCATCAAACCCGTCATAGCAGATCTTATTCAAGCAAAGGTCATTGTGGAGTGTCCTGATTCACCATGCAACACTCCAATTTTTCCGGTGAAAAAGGCAGCTCCTTCCACTGGTTGGAGAATGGTCCAGGACTTGCAGGCTGTTAATAATGCTGTAGTCCAGAGGGCACCTTGTGTACCTGACCCACATACATTGCTGAATTCTCTTCGACCTGATGCTACGTTCTTCACGGTTGTGGACATCAGCAATGCCTTTTTCTCCGTTCCTGTAGACAAGGATAGTCAGTTCTGGTTTGCTTTCACCTTTGCGGGAAAGCGATACACGTTTACTCGCCTACCGCAGGGCTATTGTGAAAGTCCCACAATTTATTCGCAAGTAATGTCTGCCAGCATGGCATCCTTTGTTCCACCAGGAAACAGTCAAATTCTCCTGTATGTTGATGATATTTTGCTGGTCTCACCCGATAAAACAACATGTGTAGGAGACACTCTTGCTCTATTATTCCACCTGGCGAAAGAAGGTCACAAAGTCAGTAAGAATAAATTGCAGTTGTGGAAAAATGAAGTAAAGTATTTGGGTCACAATTTGAGTTGTGAAGGACGAACAATCGTAGCAGACAGGAAAACAGCCATTCTACAGGCCCCCAAACCACTGACTAAACGACAAGTGATGTCCTTTTTGGGCCTGACAAACTATTGCAGAAGTTGGGTGCCTGACTATGCACAAATTGTGCACCCTTTAAACAGATTAATGTACACTGAAGACATTTCAATGAACACAACTGTTAAATGGACCTCTGAAGCAGAAGACGCATTTTCAAAAATAAAACAAGCATTAACCTCTGCAGCTGCTTTGGCACTTCCAAATTATAACAAAACTTTTGTACAAATGATTGACTGTAAGGGCCACTTTATGACTTCCGTACTCACACAGCAACATGGAACCAAACTCCGCCCAGTTGCGTACTACTCTGCCAAATTGGATAGTGTGGCTTGCGCCCTCCCCCATTGTGTACGTGCTGTTGTGGCAGCATCAATGGCTGTGGAATGCAGTGCTGGCGTAGTCCTCTTCCACCCACTAATCCTCAAAGTGCCACACGCAGTGTCGGCATTGCTGCTACAAACCAACATGACCTTTTTATCACCGGCACGCCATCTGTCTTGCATGGCCACGCTGCTGTCCCAACCGCATGTCACAATCAAACGATGCACCACACTGAATCCTGCAACTTTGATTCCACTTCCTGATGACGGGGAACCACATGACTGTCTAGATTCGACTCAGACTGTAGCAAAATCCAGACCGGACTTACAAGACACGCCCCTGACACTTGGCGATGTAGTTTTCGTGGATGGATCTTCTAGGAAGAATGATATGGGCATAACTTTAACAGGTTATGCTGTAGTCACAAATACTCGCGTTCTGCGAGCCGAGCGCCTGCCACCGCATTTCTCGTCTCAGGCTGCAGAGCTAATTGCTCTCTCACATGCCTGCACCTTATATAAAGACAAACCAGTCACTGTTTACACTGACAGTCAATATGCATTTGCGTCCGTTCATGTATTTGCTCAACATTGGAAAAACAGGGGGATGGTGACCTCCACTGGTAAACCTGTCACACATGGAGAACAACTAAACCGCCTCCTGGCTGCTGTTCAGTTACCCTCCAAAATTGCAGTATGCAAATGTGCAGCTCACACAGGGAAATCTGACTCTGTATCTCAAGGAAATCATTATGCAGATATTTCTGCAAAGGCTGCTGCAGCAGGAGAGCTTAGTGTACTCCATGTTGACCCAGTACAGGACGTCACACTTCCTGTTGACAAACACAGTTTATCTTCTCAAGTTCTCTCTGATATGCAACATCAGAGTTCAGATGTAGAAAAGGACTTATGGACTAAACGCGGAGCTACTATCCGTGATGGCATTTATTGCTGACCATTGGGGAAACCCATTTTACCTAAAAATTTGTATAGATGGGCTGCCATATTGAGCCATGGAATTTCTCATGTCTCCACAAGGGGGATGATGAGCCAGATTAATGCCATCTATACAACCTTTGGATTTAACACGTACTCTAAACATTTTTGCAGAGCATGTCTCACGTGTGCCAAACACAACTCCCAAGGCAATTTGAGACCTAAAAGAGGAAAATTTCCCACTCCACAATATCCTTTTCAGGTTATACATATGGACTACATTCAACTAAGTAAAAGTGAGGGCAAAGAATATTGTTTAGTAATTGTGGATGCCTTTTCCAAATGGGTAGAACTTTTTCCAACCAAACGACCTGATGCATTGACTGTAGCCAAATCGTTATGCAAAAACATCATACCCCGCTATGGCATACCTGAACGAATCTATAGTGATAATGGCGCTCATTTTGTAAATGAAGTCATTAAAAACATAGGAACTATGTTTTGCATTGAACTAAAAAACCACTGTGCGTACCACCCTCAGAGCGCAGGATTAGTAGAAAGAACAAATGGAACAGTAAAAAACCGACTCAAAAAGACAATGGAAGAAACAGGGAGACCATGGACTCAGTGTCTTGAACTAGTACAGCTGTACATGAACATCACTAGTACTATAGGATTGACACCATTTGAGACCCTTTTTGGAAGACCATTTAAATTGCCTCACTTTAAAAGTCCCTGGGACATAGAAGATGAACCTAACCTAGCAGATTATATGAGAAAAATGCTCGAAAAACAGAAAACACCCACTGACGAAGAAACCCCCATCTCTCCACAGGACGACCTGTTGGTGAAACCGGGTGACTGGGTTCTAATCAGGAGCATCAAGAGGAAATGTTGGCATTCACCTAAGTGGGAAGGACCATATCAGGTCCTGTTGACAACCCCAACAGCCCTTAAAATAGCAGAGAGAGGAACTTGGGTACACCTCACACATGTTAAAAGGGTCATCTGGGCAAACCCGGTAATCAAGTAAGGGAAGTGAAGCAAAGTCTGGTAATAGTGTGGGATTCTGGTGTTAAGATCCAGGGTTGACACGAAAGCCAGTGAAGTTTTTACTGCCACTGACCTGAACTTAGGCTGACACCGGCTTTGACAAGATGGCCTTACCTAAACTGATGTGTATCACAGGAAGTATACAGGTGATACTCCTGTTACTTATCTTTTGGGGATGGTACTCACGGATTTCACAACGGTACTCGTGTAAAAGAATACCCCTAAGGGGGAAATTGGCTGAAAATTGGACAATTGACACTGTAAATAGAACTGAACAGGTGATCCATGAGTATGATCCTACGGTTAACAATTATGATTATGACCCTGCAATTGATGATTATAATCGCAACAGAGTGAGACGCTCTTTTTGTAGGGGAGGATGTACTGGGACTGCTGGGGCCAGACAGTTCACTAATCCTTGCTCCCCGACTACAACTGATACAGTCATTACCAGAGACCTTTATGTCTGTTACAATGCCACTCAGTTTGTTTCAAAAATTGTTATACCTTTTTCAATCATACGGGTGGGAGGACAGGCCACTCCAGAAATGAGTTCCGGCACTCACTGGAAATGGCATGAATGGTATCTCTCCAGTGTTGATTGGGACCAAGATTGGGGAACAATTTTTACGTATACTGGTAGTGACTGGACACCATATCCTACCACCCAGCATGCCAAAGAGTGGAAGCGTAGACTAACTCTGACTCGACATGATAACCATCTCCTGCTGTCGTTTAATACTACCGATCAGCCGCTTCTAGAAAAACCTCCCAGAATACACTCATATACAGAGGCATCTTGTTATCATTTAACATTATTTGTGTACAGGCCCGGTGTTTACACTGACCCACATACCGACTTCTCAATTTGTACTAACATAACAAAACGAACTGACTCTTCTCCGACGACACCCACAGCGGTAGGACTGTCATTGGGTCCACAAACGTCTGTGACAAAAATTCAGATCATAAATGGGAAAATTGAAACCGATGATTGGTTTTTGGTGACCACAGGAATTAGTGGACAAAGAAACAATTGGTTGCTCATGGCAGAGCAGGCAGCAAAACCTGCCAAAAAAGACTGTGTAGTGTGCTTAGGGCCTCGTCCAATACTGCGTGTAGTACCAGCCCCTTTGACCTCCGATTGTTTGCTTGAAATTATGGTGAACACGTTCATTCCTTTAAATCACAGGTGCATAAGTTGGGATACCATCTATCCTGTGGCCAACATGGCCAAAAATAAACCCCTGTTCTCTGAAGATGTGGCAGAGGGAAATTTTACCTGTGTTAAGCTTCCAGGTACTGGTCAAAAGTTAGGGGAACTAAATGAGACCGTGTGGTGTAGCCACACTCTCACACCACCAAGCCCTTTTAAACCCATTGCTAGAAGCGATGTGTGGTGGTGGTGTGGAGATAATAGGATTTTTGATAGATTACCAAACGATGCCTCGGGTCACTGTACTCTAGTATTATTCCTTTTGCCTGTACAAGTGTTGCCCATGACTGGTGAAGAACTAACTTTAAATGCCAAAGCAGTCGTCCCTGAACATTGGACCCGCACTAAGCGAAACGCATGGAAGACTGCTGGAGATCCAACTTACATTGACGCCATAGGGGTCCCTAGAGGGGTTCCAGATGAGTATAAATTAGCTGATCAGATCGCAGCTGGTTTTGAATCCTCTATTTGTTGGTGGTGTACTGTTAACAAAAATGTAGATAGGATCAATTACATCCATTACAATGTTCAAAGATTAAGCAATTGGACTGAGGAAGGATTCCGAGCAGTGCGCTCCCAACTAGCCGCCACATCCTTGATGGCATTCCAGAACCGCATAGCCCTTGACATGCTGTTGGCTGAAAAGGGTGGGGTTTGCGCCATGTTTGGAGAACAGTGTTGTACGTTCATTCCAAACAATACAGCGGCTAATGGCAGCCTGACCCTGGCTATCGAGGGTCTGCGCACCCTGAATCATAAAATGAAGGAGCACAGCGGAGTTAACACTGCGTTTTGGGACTCGTGGTTGGATATGTTTGGGAGATATCGCACGTTAGTCTCATCTGCACTCATCTCTATTGCTGTCTTTGCTGCTATTTTGACCTTGTGTGGATGTTGTTGTATACCCTGTCTACGATCTCTAATCACTAGAATGATCACCACTGCTATCTCACCAGCAGGAAAAGACAATGCTCAGATGTACCCCCTCTTAGGAGACAACCCTGACACAGATGATAAAGAAGGCTGCTGTCATGATGACTTTGATGACAGCGTGCACTTGCCCGACCTGTTCCCAGACCCAGGTGACTACGGTGAACCTGATGACGACAATGACCTCCAAGCCTCCCGAGTGTAAATGCACCCTTACCACTGTTGGATGATCCCACAACTGAAAATCTGAAAAGAAGTGGTTGTTGGAATAAATTTTGTTCATGGGTGAATGTTCTATACCGTAAGAATGCATGATAAACAGGGGGGAAATGTTGGATTTATGTATATATGGATATGTCAGTTATCACACATTCTTTTATTATACATTCTTCTAGTCTATATTCCTTATATTATACATTCTTTTATTAATACTTTAGTAATGGAAATAAACTCATTGTATCTGTTAGAAGTCTGTTGCTGACTTCTTGATGACCTCTTGATAAAGTATGTTACAAATGAATGATTACATGAGTTGTTTTTATCCTTGCAGTTAGAGAGAAAAAGGAACTTATGTGATGTCGCAAAGCGAGGTCAGAAGAGTTGATGTCCAAAACAACTTATCAAACCATTAAAAATATAATAAAATATAAAATAAATAATAAGGAATGAAAATGTTTGTATATGATCATATGAATTGCTTTTGTGCAAAAGAATTGTAAAGATTGAATATGATTCCAAAAGAAAGTATGCTGTATTGCAAATTGTGTTACTAGCTGTGTTGCCAAATGATGTTTCTACTGCACGCATGTGGTTTCAACCACAGGAAAGAACAAAAGGTTAACCGACATGTGCTGACTGAAGATAACACCTGAAGAACGGAGCCCAGGAGAGAAGTCCTGACCGCACCTTCCCCAAACCAGTAGCCTGAGGTCGCAGAAACCAGAAGTCGCAAATCTTGCTCAACTGTAGTTGCAAGACCTGTTTATGATTGCTCAACTGCTTATGCCACGTATGCTGACAACCGCACCTGTATGACGTCCTAATAAAAAGAGCGAGAGTGCAGCCAGAGTTTAGTGCAGTTTGGAGATTGTTAGAATAGTTTGTCTCTGTGCTGCACTCCTCGCGAGCATTTACAATTGAATTCTACTCTCTGACTCTTATTTGACTGTTGTGTCTTTCTCTGTTACAGTTTTATGATGTTTAGGTGGTTTTAAACCTAACACATAACATCCTGGATTTCTAAACCCTCTGACCCACACAATGACTCTCTTGCACTATTATACCACTTCGACACTTTGTTTAAAAACAGGAAAACACTTCTCCTGCTATTACCTGACTGTACTTGCACTACTATGCCACTTGCACACTTAAGCCTGGTTCACGCGACAGGATTTTAAAATTATCTGTATGTTTCCAAAACCTGATAGACCACACACATGAAGATAAAAAATCATGGATCTAACAGGTTTGGTCGTACAGTGTGTGGTGTGCAGCCACACAGTAAGGACAACACCACACACAAACAGATTTCACACACCAACATTTACAGTTCAGACAGGAAAGCTCGCAAAATCTCTCGAGATTAAACGTGACTTCAGAGTAAACAAACGGAGGTACTTTGTGGACTATTTACAACAGAAGGAAAAAACGATACAAAAAGAAAAAGAAAACGCGTTCTTTAAAGGAGTGGAGACAGTGTGACCACCGGACTTTCTGGTAAGTCAGAACAGCTGTTTTGATTTTATTTTCCGCTCCGTACGTCCATCACCTCACTTTCTGATCGGCTGCACGTCACATTCAGCAGGCTGCATGCTCGTTTGTGGTTGGAGGACACCACACACGCTGCGATATCGGGCCAAAAAAATCCAACATGTTGAATATCCCCGATTTGCAATCGGAGCATTCCTGACGCCCTTCCGAGCAGATCAGAGCGCTCTTAACACACCACACATGGGAGGAATATCGGATAAGATTATCTTTAGCGTCATCACGATTGTCGGGGCGTCCTTAAGATTGTCGGAAGGGGAAGATCGGGTCCGATATCGGCCTAATTATCCTGCCGTGTGAACCCGGCCTTAGGTCAAACAGAAATACCTCAGCTGCCACTATATGCGTTGACTGTCTCTGCACTATTTCAATTTTTTGCTGCCACTTATCACAGTGAATAGTGTGCTCTTAGTTCTTCATTGCAAAAATCTTTGTTGTGTCTTCATTTGTGTCTTCATCACCTTCTTAGTTATTAGTGTTTACTTGAATGATAGATATGTTGTCTTATTGATTACCTTACTGTCAGGAATATTTCACCGTGGGATGGTGGGAAACAAAATTTTGATTGCTTTGTATGTCTGGTACATGTGAAGAATTGACAATAAAGCTGAATTTGACTTTGACTATTTACATGAAATTGCATATTTAAGTGGGGCGTGGCCAGGGAGGAGTTTGGCTCCATGCTCAATTCCACGTTCAGTGGGATGTACAAACAGAATGTGCGTGGATTCGTGCCTATAACTTTTAGTAGAAAGTCCATGCAAGTCTTTGTACATGAGGCCACAGCTCCATAGACAAAAATAAATATGCAGTAGGGATGTTCAGCAATTTAAAAATGGCATTTGATACAGTAAATCACAATATATTAAGCAAAAAGTTGGAATGTTATGATATTAGGGGGGTGGTTCTCCACTGGATGAAAAGCTCTTTAAGCAACAGGCAACAATTTGTGAAGATGGGTGACTTTCAGTCATCATGCTTGGACATTGTTTGTGATGTCCCCCAGGGGTCAGTGTTGAGACCTAAACTCTTTATTCTATACATAAATGACATGTGTACTCTTTCAAAATTACTACAAATTGTTTTGCCTCAAGTGGAGGAGGAGTTTTAAGTATCTCGGGGTCTTGTTCACGAGTGAGGGACGGATGGAGCGTGAGATCGATAAACGGATCCTTACCTATGGTCATGAGATTTGGCTCATGACCGAAAGAACGAGATCGCAAGTACAAGCGGCTGAGATGAGTTTCCTCCGCAGGGTGGCTGGGCACTCCCTTAGAGATAGGGTGAGGAGCTCGGTCACTCGGGAGGAGCTCGGAGTCGAGCCACTGCTCCTCCACGTCGAAAGGAGTCAGTTGAGGTGGCTCGGGCATCTTTTCCGGATGCCCCCTGGATGCCTCGCTGGAGAGGTGTTCCGGGCACGTCCCATTGGGAGGAGGCCCCAGGGAAGACCCAGGACATGCTGGAGGGACTACATCTCTCGGCTGGCTTGGGAACGCCTTGGGGTTCCCCCAGAGGAGCTGGGGGAGGGGTGTGTGGATCGGGAGGTCTGGGCGGCTTTGCTTGAGCTGCTGCCCCCGCGACCCGACTCCGGATAAAGCGGAAGAAAATGGATGGATGGATGTTTTCTTTGCTGATGATACAAATATTTTCTGTACAGGTGAGTATTTACAGCAGCTTGTGGAGGATATCACCTCAGAATTGACTAAATTAAAAAAGTGATTTGATACAAATAAACTGTCATTAAATTTAGATAAAACAAAGTTTTTGGGAATTGTAAGGGGAATGGTGGCTTAGGAATCATGATAGATGGTGCCATTGTAGAGAGTGTTGAAGAAACAAAGTTTCTGGGTGTGATGATCGACCACAAGATCTGCTGGAAACCTCACATAAAACATGTTTAAGCTAAAATATGTTGAAGTATTTCAGTCCTAAACAAAGCAAAATATTTCTTGAATTTCAAAATCTACATATTTTGTATTGTTCACTTGTTTTGCCATATCTGAAATACTGCATGGAAGTTTGGGGCATGTTTTGCGTGCTCCAGAAAAGAGCCATCAGAAATAGTAAATGGACTGCATTTATATAGCGCTTTTCCATCTGTATCAGACACCTCACATTCACCCCAATGTGAGGTGTCTGCCATGCAAGGTGCCCACTACACACTGGGAGCAACTAGGGGAGTAAGGACCTTGCCCAAGGCCCTTAGTGATTTTCTGGTCAGGCTGGGATTTGAACTGAGGTTCATCTGGTTTCAAGCCCAACTCATGAACCACCATCAGAATGGTTCAAAAGGCAGGTTTCCATGATCATACTAATGCATTATTTATGCAGCTGGTCTGCTCTGTGTAAGCCTGATCCTGTCAGATCTCAGAAGCTAAGCCGAGCAGGATCTGGTTAGTACTTGGATGGGAGACCTCTTTGGAACACCAGCGGCTGTGTGTGTTTCTCCGGGTAAAACTGGAGTTGCATCAGGAAGGGCATCCGGTGTAAAACTTGTGCCAATTACCAATGCGGATCTGGTTGTATTCACTGTGGTGACCCCAAACAAAACTGGGAGCAGCCAAATGAACAACAACAACTAATGCATTATTCATAAACTCCTACCTCCTAAAACTCTCAGATCTGGTAGAATTGCAGACAGCTCTGTTAATATACAAAGCCACAAACAAACAACCATCAGGTAATTTACAGAAATGTTTCACTGACAGAGGGGGGTTAGAATTACAGGGGAAACCTTAACTTCAAAACCAGGAGTGTTCAAACAACTATGAAGAGAATGTGCATTTCAGTCAATCGTGTAAAGGTTTAGAATAGACTTGGTGATGAGCTGAAACAGTCTCAAAACATGAGTCTGTTCAAGAAAAGGCTCAGACTGAGTATTTTTAACAAGTACAGCAATGAAGATACAAGGTGAACACTAAAGCCCCAGTCACACATAGCCAGAATGTGCAGGAAGCAGGCCGACATGGCAAAAATGGTCATAATCTGGATGCAGTCGGGAGGAAAAGAGGCGTGGTCAGCCGTGTCAGAATGCAGCCAGATCACCTCGTCCACACCTGTCAGATCGCATCCAAAGCGTATGTAGACTGCTGTCAGATGGCCATAAAAGGCGCTGAAGACTGCCCGATGTCCAAATGTCTGGATAGCAAACACGGGAGCGGAGTGGCAGTGCTCTGTTCTCCCTTTGCACAGGACCTGTACTGGACATCAAAAAAACAACCAACGTATGGACCAGACTCACGCCATATGTGTCCATCTGTGCGGTCACCCACTTCCATTCAATCACTCCTTTGCTCCTCCTCTTTTTCCCAGGCTCACTGACCTCACGTGCATGTGTGTGCATAGAACTGCTGGCATGACGCCTCGGAGAAATGGCGTGTCACATGCTTGGTGCCATTCTCTGTGGAGGACATCGAAGATCTGTTTGTATTTGGTTTTATTGTAGGAGGGCTGGTACTTATTGGTTTATGTGCTGCCCTGACCTACCGGAGAATTGGCAAGACAGCTGCCACCAGAACCACGACCCCTCACCTGTCCGTCATGATTAATGAGTTGGGCAAGATGCTACTGCGTTAACCCTTGAACTCATACGCAAATTAGATAACATCTCGGAGCAAATGCACGCCTTGCAAAGGAAGATGTCGGAGACCAGGGAATACTCGTCCAACTCGGGTGAATATCTGTCATTTTGGGCGACTGGGCATGGATGTCAGGCCTCTGAAAATGTATACTGCCCTCCAAAAGCATGTTATTGTATTATTATTTATGTCACCCATGGGGTTGGAATATTATCTGCACTGTAAGGTCTATTATGGAAATAACAGCCCGTCCAGATCTGCAGCGCCGTGCGCTGTGCGACACATTGACCCGCAGTGGACACGGTGCTTTTGGTTTGTTCGCGCTGTGCTCACATAGCCTGCACATGGATGGCTGCATGCCACATACATATCAATGATCAACGGTTCCTTTGCGCTCTCTGGGTGGCGGCTGCAGTGGAGTTGGACATTATAAGTGGATAAATTGCAAGTGCAGGTCATGCCGGCAGGCTTTGCCATGCCCAATCCATTTTGAGGTTCCCTCATATGTGCTCATATCATTTTGGATCCTGTTTATGCCGCCTCCAGAATACGATAATTGTGGTCAGATGGTGCTCAGACCGCTGTCGGATAGGTGTCCCATCTAAATGGTGCCCGGAGGGTTTTGAACATGTGCGTCACACTCGGGGCCACCAACCAATTTTGAGCAACTATGTAGACATCCGCAGATGGCTGTTAGAACATTTTGGAACTAAAATCCGACACTTTTCGGATGTGTGCCAATTCGTCATTGCGACACCATTCTGTGTGATTCCGGCTATGTGTGACGGGGGTATAACAATGTATTCAGCACTATAAATATAATGGTACACAAATAAAATTAGACGACTAGTGTAAACCTTATGTCTAAAAAAAAAAAAAAAAAAACTACTGTCTGTAACATAACATAACATAAACAGGATGATTATAGATAGTAATTAATGAACACTGGAGAAGGGGTAGGATTAAATACGTTATACTTCTTCCAACCCCTCTTCAGACATGTTAAAATTGATATACATGTATTAATATGTATTTATATTTGTGTGTAGGTATATTATATGTGCATAGTATGGGTATATAGATAGGGTATAAACACTGGGAAAATATTTATTTAATTTACTAATGATTACCTTTATTTATTTTATTTGTAAATGTCTATTCACAAAAAGGAAGAATGAAAAAAGAAAAAAAAAACACTTAAAATGATATGTATATGCTTAAACATACAGTATGTGTATTGTGTGTGCATATATGAGAAAGTATATGAGTATGCAAATGTGTATGTATAGATTAGGGATGAGCGAGTACACCACTGTCTGTATCTGTATCTGCATCTGTTCAACCATCTAAATTATCTGTATCTATACTCATAGTGGGCGTGGCCTAAAGTAGAAGTGGGCATGGTTTAACCCGAAATGGCTAGGGCTTATATCAGAACATTATTTTAAGTCTGAAATTGATATGGATTGATCAGAAGTTGCTATATTTAATGTTTATTTGAAAACTATTTACACAACAGCCTCAAAATTGAGATTCAGTGTTTTTAATCACAATAGTAAAGGAACTATTTACAGAAGTTTTTTTTTTTGTTTGTTTGTTTTTCTAAACTCAGAACATGAATAGGTTTTTGATCACAATAGTAAAGGAACTATTTTACAGAACAAGTTTTTTTTTCTAAACTCAGAACATGAATATTCTTAAGTGTACGAATGAATAACAGAACAGCCTCAGAATTGACATTCAATGTAGTAGGAAATTATGAACTACTAAGTATGCATGAACAAGAGTTATACTCAACATAACTTCCTTTTTTTTTAATTTTGTGATCAAACTGACATTTTTTTCCAATTATTTATTTATTTTTACTTGATTTGTGTGCATGTGTGTCTGTGTGTGCATGTCTGTCTGTGTGTGCATGTGTGTGTGACTGAGTGACTGTGTGAGACGGAGAGAGAGAGGTTGGTCGACTGACCAGTTTATTTTTATGAACTGCAGTGAGAAAGTTGTCAGATACTGCATGCGGTCATATTCAATAAAAATATTAATATAGGCTACTTTGTGTGTTCAGCTATATGTGTGTATGTGTGTAAGTGATCTGTAAAACTGTTTATTTTTTAATTATCTGTGTGAACTTGGGGTAATGTGTCCAGATGGGTCCACTGAGATTGGGTGCAGGATGAGTATGAAGGGCTCCAGCAGTGTAAGGGATGGGTTGATGGTAGGTCCAGGAAGCTGGTTTGGCTGGGTTGTCATAACACACTTTAGCAGGGATTTCTTTTTCTTCATCGATGTTGCAGTCAGTAACTTTGTTGGGTTTTCCTTCAGTGCCTTCAACTTCTATGTTTTGAACATTGGTAAAGTCTTTGGAGCTGTTAATTCCTCCACAGACATCACCGCAGTGGTAGCCAGACATTTTAGCCCAGTCAGTAGGATTATCTTGTTGCATCCATTTATTGCTTCCTTGAAAGTAAGTGTAGCAATGGGCAGAGACAACACCTCCCCAGGGTGCACTGAAGCCTTTGTTGTCATTGGTGAGTGAGATAACAGCTTTTCTTCCATTGTCTTCTTGATCGTTGAATTATCAACGGGACATGTACCCATGAGGTGAACAGGGACGTGTTTAAATGTGAGGGGAATCCAGGCAGAATCAAGTTTTGACATGTGAGCACTGCTGCCACCAGAGGGAATGATTTGAAACCCTGCATTTTCAATGGGAATGAATGGGATGTTTTCAGTAGGAGCAGTACCATCATTGGTAACAATATCTCCATTGATACTGTAAGCAAAGTATCGATACAGTGCTCCTCTTTGAATATCCCAGGGTTCTTTGGTGACCACTGGGATGTTTGGATTAGATTGAAATCCGTTGTGGTTTTCAACATCTTCGCATACCCATGGAAGATTACCTGTATCCCATTTGACCAGTAGACATTCTTCTGGTCCTGCAGAGTAGTTGCCGTCTTTGTTAGCAACGAGAGATCAAACTCTGATTTCACCAGTCCATGTTTTTAGTTTAATGGCTGAAGATTGTTCATTGAGAAAGTCAGTTTCTGAAGGGTACAGGTAAGTTTTCCATTTATTAAAGTCTATGTAATCCCAAGGTGTTTCGACAGCACCAATGGAAGTCATGTGACCTGTTTCTCCAACCCAGTAAGATTTGTATTTACGGGTTTCATCTGATTTGCAGGTGATAATTTTGGTAACATGAAGTGTTAAAATGTTACCATCAAGACTGTAACTGGTTTTGACAAAATCATTTTGAAGATTTTGACCACCGCCAAATCCACCCTCATTTTCAACATCTCCATTAGACATGGTTGTTGTTGTTTCTGAACTTTCACTAGCAGATTCTGAAGCTGTGTCTGGGGGAGATTGTGATTGTTTATGTTTTAAATCATAGGGTCTTTTAGGTGATTGTTGTTCTAGTACTTTAGCTTCACCAGATTCAAGTTTTTTTTTCTTTTTTTGAGGTGTTTCAGGTTCAGGATTAGCTTCTGGAATATGTTCAGGTCCTGAGAGATCAGGAATTTCAAGAGGTTTATCTTCAGGTACATCAATAGATTTTACTCTTTCTCTAGATTCAACTTTACCTTCTGTTTTTTATAATAAGGCTCTTCTATATCATCAGGATTCCAACGCCACTTTTTGACAAGATCTTTTAATGCAGAAGCACCAGTTGAAACATTTTGAATAGAGTTTACAGCAATAGGCAGTTTGCCTGCTTGAATTTGATGTACTTTATCAAGAATATGTTGTTTTGTACAGGATCTTTGTTAGCAGTAGCAGTAGACTTTTTTTTTCTTCAAGTGTAGCGTCGTAACCAGCAAGATCAGGGTCCCAGCAGGGGCCTCTTAGAAGGTTGGTCACTGATGCTGCTTGTAGATACTCCTTGATCCAGCCGCTGATCCTCTCCACCAGACTCTGAAAGCCTTCTGCCGCTGATCCCTGGTAACTGTGTTTCTGTCGACGATGAGACATCTGTTAATGTATTAATTAAACTATCTATAATTTAAAGCATAATTGTAGATATTTACCTAGATTTTCCTGGGATGAGGTTCGATCGGGTGAAGTTGTAGTTTCATCGCCACTTTTTTCCTTACCACTGTTGCTCTGGGGGTTGGTAAGGTTAGACCATACCTGTGTGAAGCGCCTTGAGGCAACTCTGTTGTGATTTGGCGCTATATAAAGGTAAATAAATTAAAAATTAAATTAAAATTAAAATTAAATTACAAACAGGGAAATAATATGTCAGCTTTGTTCAATGTATTCATCTCAAAAGCACCGCATTCTGTATGAGCAAAGTTTTCCAACTGACTTTATATCACCAGCCAAACTTAGAGCAAACAAACGGTTAAAAAAAATGACCGGAGTGGAGGCAGTGACGGACATGACATGAGCTGTTTTCAGCTCTGTCTTTTCAAATGCACGGCATACAATATGAAACAAGTTCACCAAGTAACTTTAAATATCATACAAACTGAAAAAGAGGCGAGCTGAAGAAAACTTTGGTAGAATCAAGCCAAGCACAGAGAGAGAGCTCTTGTCTGTCTGTGTGTGTGTGTGTGTGTGTGTGTGTGTGTGAGAGAGAGAGAGAGAAGCTGCAGACAGACGTGTCTGTGTAGGGAGGGGCAGGCGCTGTGTGTGACTGGCCAATCACAGAGCGTGAAGACAGTCAGTTAGCCAATGAGAATTTTCCTTCAGCACGAGCACAGATATTGATGAGTTTTATTTGTATCATGCTCGTACTCATCAAAAATGCTTTATCCGTACCAGATACTCATCTGAAACAAGTATCCGGCTCAATCTTAGCATAGATATATTTAAATCTCTAGTGTTAAAGATATGCAGATGTGGGTGCATTCATAATGTTTTGTTCATGTGGTTTTGACATTGTCTGGAATAAATTAACCTGAAAACACATTCAAACGGAGAGTCACTCTGTCGTGTATTTGATGGTATGTCATCTTATTTTAGTAATGTGACTTTAACACGTCTTCATGTCAGTTGACTCAAGAGGGGTAAACTATAAAAATGCAGCAGGTCAGCATTCTACAGTGGTTCATGTAGCATTCCAACTTCTTTATTGACATCTCTATAAAACATTTCTGCGGTCAAAGGAAGTTTATGAAGTTGAGAGGCTTTGTGTTGTGTGGGCCGCTGAAGAGGAGGTACTGCTGGCCCACCACCACCAGATGGCGCCCTGCTTGGAGTGCGGACTCCAAGCACGAGAGGGCGTCGGACCTACTGGGAGTGACAGCTGTCACACATCATCAACACCAGCTGTCACTCATCAACCTCATCCTCCATAAAAGCCGGACTGCCATTCCACCTCCCCGCCGAGAAATCAGCTACCATTCCAGGTAATCGTTCTCTGCTGTGATTTTCTGAGTGTTTGAACATTGTTCTGTTTGCAGCCGTGTATCCTGTGGACTCAGTCTGTAACTGGATTGGCAGATAGTGTGACTTGCAACGTCTTCGCCTCACACTCCTTCCAGGGAGAGTGACTGACAGGAGCTGCACGGGTGATTCTGTGTCTGGAGGTGGAGGTTCTCCCTCCCGGAGGAACTAAGCTTTACACGATTGCTGGGTGTGTATTCACACACCCACCATTAACTGTTTCTGTTTTCTGCCAGCAGTACCGGGTCTGACTGCTGAAGACAGTGGCCACCTGGGGCGCAGGGCTTGGCGGCTTCGGTGTTCTTCAGATGCGTTGGTGGTGGAAGCTGTGTGGGATCCGGTTCTTCTCTCGCCAGACGTCTTCTATCTTTGAGCCTGCCAACACGTCACCTTGTGTATAATTGACAATCCACATTATTGTTATTGTCTGTATTTCGTTGTGCGATTCACAACATTAAATTGTTACTTTTGGCTTATCCATTGTCCGTTCATTAACGCCCCCTGTTGTGGGTCCGTGTCACGACACCTTCCCAACACTTTGAGTTTATCATCCTGACTTGGACAGTTTGACATGCATCCATTCCTGGAAACTCGTAGGATATTTCAGGGGTCTTCTGTGACCTCGCCTCCCCCTGCCTCTTATCCCGCGCGTCTGTTGATTTGAAAGAAGGTATTAATCACTTAAATTTGAACACAATTACTCTGAGGGCTGGATCACCCCTCAGAGATTTATTAAAAAGAGATTAAATGTCACAAATTTTGACAGAATTTATGTTTTACAGAATGAGTGAGATAAAGAAAAACATACCCAGAAGTTCTGAGGGTCCCAGGAGCTGCAAGCTTCCAACCAGCAATCTGGTGTTCCAGCAAGCTGACAGCAAGGAGGAACCCTGAACAGTGGGCTGGCTTTTGTATTTATACCCTAAGCTACTACAACGTCTTTCTGCTAATCCTGGGCGTTGTACTTCATCTGAGTGGTCTTGATCCCTCTATTTCATGGCATGGTCCTGTCCACACATGCTGTGAAGTCTGATAAGATTTTTGGGCAACAACTACTAACTGAAAAACTGTCAGCATATCTTCAGGGCCTCACCGAAACAGGGACACATCACATTTACAAGACTTTTGAAAATGATTATATAAGTAACATATCTTCATGACAGCTTGTGCCTAATGCATCCTGATGGTAGAGCCAAAGTAAGCCCAGTCAGCCAATCGGCGGCCGCCTCTCGAAAGTAAGCCCAAAGTAAGCCCAGCCGACCAACCAGAGCCCAGAGCTGGTGGGCTTACTTTTGACCAATAACTCTGCGTCTCCAGGTTGTAAAAGTCCGGGAGGAAAGTGCGGAGCTGTCGTCATCTCGTTAACACCAGTCTGGAGGATTTTAGAGAGCGGTGAGTGTCCAACTCTTGATATTTTAACAGATAGATGTGTGTTACACAACGAGCACGTCCTGTATCGCGGGTGTTTTACCTGCGTTAATGTGCCCTGGTCTATTTTATTGTGCTGCTATTATAAATACCAGATCCACAACAAAGACAGCACTAAATCCCGCTTTATTCCTGACATAAAACACAGAATAAAATAAGATTGTTCAGTTGTCAAGTTTTCTAAAATATGAGTATCTCATATTACAGTTATTACTTAACATCTGAGTATCTGATATTACAGATTTTACTTAATATATGAGCGTCTAATATTACAGTTATTATAAATATGAGTGTTTTATATTACAATTATAAATATGAGTGTTACAGTTGAGTATTACATATGAGTATTACAGTTATTATAAATATATATGAGTGTCTAATATTACAGTTATTATAAATATGTGTTTAATATTAGTTATTATAAATATGAGTGTCTAATATTACAGTTATAAATATATGTGAGTGTCTAATATTACAATTATTATAAATATGAGTGTTTAATATTACAGTTATCATAACTATGAGTGTTTAATATTACAGTTATTATAAATATGAGTGTCTAATATTACAGTTATTGTAAATATGAGTGTTTTATATTACAATTATCATAAATATGAGTGTTACAGTTGAGTATTACATATGAGTATTACAGTTATTATAAATGAGTGTCTAATATTATAGTTATTATAAATATGAGTGTTTTATATTACAATTATAAATATGAGTGTTACAGTTGAGTATTACATTTGAGTATTACAGTTATTATAAATGAGTGTCTAATATTATAGTTATTATAAATATGAGTGTTTTATATTACAATTATAAATATGAGTGTTACAGTTGAGTATTACATATGAGTATTACAGTTATTATCAATATGAGTGTTTAATATTACAGTTATCATAACTATGAGTGTTTAATATTACAGTTATTATAAATATGAGTGTCTAATATTACAGTTATTATAAATATGAGTGTTTAATATTAGTTATCATAAATATGAGTGTCTAATATTACAGTTATAAATATATGTGAGTGTCTAATATTACAGTTATTATAAATATGAGTGTTTAATATTACAGTTATTATAAATATGAGTGTATTATTACATATATTACAATATTACAGTTATTAATGAACAGAGCACAGATATTGTTGACTGTATGAAAAGTCAAAGAAGTAATGTATGAATCCTGCATTTAATCATTTTGTTCCTGTCAAGATTCTCAGGCCATGTAAAGTTCTGTTTATGTTTCCTTTCAGAACATGTATGCGTACCCGGTGTTACGAACAACTCTGCAGGGTCAACTCCTCATGGGGCCGACCGAGGAGGCCAACCGGAGTGAGATTGTGGTGGCAGGCAGGGCCAGGCCTAAGGGGGAGGTTCTGGCCGAGGCCACCGCCTTTGTGAGGCAGAGTGGAGGAGACCCTGGGGACCACTTCCTCGTTCTGGCTCACTGCAAGATCCAGTTCGGGAAGTACCAGGGTCAGAGGTTCCGGTGGCTGCTGGAGAACTCACTGGGGTACGCAGTGTTCCTGGTCAGCAGCATAAAGGGAGAGGAGGAGAGGGACAATCCGCTGTCGGCCAATAAGCACCTGTTTCTCCAGTACACGTCCCAGATCAGGGAGATAGGGGAGGCTCTGGACGTGTACGTCAGAAAACAGGCCATGCTGCAGGAGGCGCAGAGGACTGGTGACAGCGGATGTCTCATGGTGGAGTTTGGTGACTTCAAGGGCAAGTCTATGAAGGAGGTGTTTGAGGACCCGAGCAAGGAGGCCCAGGCCCTCATCACCTACCTGAGGAAGGCAAAGGCCCGGCCCAACACCAACATGGCCGTCTTCAAGGCCTATGTACTGAAGAGGACGGCATCAGCTGCAGCCCACGTGCACACCACCACTTCACCCACTGCTGCTTCAGTGCCCACTGCCACTGTGTCTGCTCCACCACCTGCTTCTCTAGTGCCCACCTCCGCAGCTGTCTCCACCTCTGCAGCCACGGTGTCTGCTCCACGACCACAGCTGGCTGCCAGTGTGAAGGCCTTGTTAGCACGTGGGAAGCATTTATCTGCTTCACAGCTGGCCCACAAAATATTATCACCTGCCAAACCGTGTAAGTACTTTGGTTCTTTACCATGTTTAAAACTGTTACAGTTCTGTAAATGACAGAAGTGATTTTGAAACAGCTGCAGTGCCACGTTGTCCCCCTCCATTGGAGTCCACAGCGCGGAGACAACTCTTTACCTGTGGTGAGGATCAGTTCCAGGTGCAGCTCTTGTATGCATGTGTGTTGTAACGTGCTGACTGTTCGACTTTATTTTACAGACACTGCGGCTGGAGATTTTTTTGAGGAGAAGGATGACCAGGAGTTGGTGCTTGTGGCCTCACAAGTTGAGGAACAACTTCCTCAAGGTATGTATATCACAAACAATTCTTTTTATAAAAACTATTCAGTGATGAAAGTATTTTTAATGACACACAATATTCCTTTTCTTTATAATGCAGATACGTGGCACTGATTACCTGGTGTCCCTCTGTGAGGTGCTCTACCTGGATGAGCAGCAGGTCAAAGAGGTCGTCCGCCTGTGGACTGCTCTTCCTGACGGGGACAAGCGAAGAATCGTCTATCAGCCCAGACATCAGCCCAAGCTGGTCCACGGACGCTTCAAGGCTCCAAAGAACACAGGAGTGACTCCGGGGGTAGAGAGTGTGAAGAGGTGCCTGATTGGTCATCCAGGGGGGCCGGCTCAGTGGCCCAGCACCAGCCACTTAGTTGAGGCCATGTGCATTAAGCTGTGTGCACTGCACAAGTCCCCAACTAAGAAGGGCGGAGTCCGCCTTCCTCGGTGGACGAAAGTCCTGAACGACTACCACCACATCCGAGACCTGGTGCTGAACTGCCATCCCCTGATGGAGGCCACATCTCTGCAGCTCTTCACCCTCAACCAGAGGACGCTAACTCAGTGGGGAGCACAAGAGTTATTCATTTATGTATTTCACATGGATATGAAATGCAGTTATTTATAATGTTGACAATTTTACCATTGCAGGTTTAATCGGAGGGAGAACACTCTGGAGTTAGATGTCCTTACCCAAGGCCTTGCTTGTGAGGACCGCATCGCTGTGGCCGGGTCTCAGCTGCCTGCTCCGAGGGAAAAGCTGGAGGAGGCTCCCTCCACATCAGGGCCTCTACACGAGTTTGTCCTGCCTCAAAACAGAGCAGGACAAGCTCCTAAACTGAGACCAGGCCAATGACCTGCGAGTGCCTCAGCTGTGCGGCCCATCGCTCCAGCAGCTCTCCCAGCGCCAGCACCACTGCACCCGCTCACCCTGCTCAACCCCGGGACAATGGTGTTGGCCCCAGGTGCAAGTGAGCCGTCAGCAGCTCTGGTACTGGGCCCGGTTCCTGCTTCAGTCCCAACTCGTGTTCCTCTCCCAGCTCGTGCTCGGGTCCTGGCTCCTGCTTCTGTCCTGGCTCCTGCTCCGGTCCCGGCTCCTGCTCCTCTCCTGGCTCCTGCTCCTCTCCCAACTTGTGCTCCAGTCCAAGCACCTGCTCCTGCCCCGGCTCCTGCTCCTGTTGCTGGTCCTGCTTCACTCCCGGCTCCTGTGTCTGTCCCTGTGCCCGTGTCCCGCTTCACTCAGAGGAACAGGAGGTGCAGGGCCGAGGAGGAGGCCAGTGGGACGAACAAAAGAAAATATGTCCGTGAAGTGGCCTTTAACAAGTGCTCCAAGTGTGGGGAGCCAAAATCCAAAGACTTTGGACACAGCCACTTTGGTAGTGCTACTTTTTGCCCCAGTTTTTCTGGTGGTAAATCATTGGAGCAGTGTCTCGCTGAACAGAGGCAGAAAAAACAACAACAAAACCCACCGCCATAATCTGGACACAAACACACACCCACACACTTGTAAATAATGTAGATGTTAATGTGATACTTCATTAGATTTGAAGAAAATGTATTTTAAATATGTGTATGTAAATAAATGTATAATCATTGTAAATACTGTCACCTTCTCCTCTACCTGGGTCTTTGCTGTCAATAAATTCATGTAAATATAACTTTAAACTCACCTCAGAAGCTACAATAACAAACCCATAACAGTGAATGTAAATATTGTTACGCTTTAAATGCCTGTATATAGATTTGCATGAAATATGAACCTTTGTGTATTTAATATTATTATTATTATTATCATGTTTGTGTTTGCTATGGAAGTGTGTTGTGTGAAATGCTTTGCTTTTTGTCAGTAAATGTTCATTGACTTTAAATTTTTCCACTGGTTTTATTGTCCTGGGGTCAGAGGGTGCTTCGTTTACTTAACTGAGGTCGGGGTGGTCGTAAATCACACCAGGGGGTCGTAAACCACAGCAGGGTCACACTCGAAACAAAAGGTTCCTGCAGGTGTCAGAGGAGGTGGAACAGGTGCTGCTCTGCTCATCATTTGAACTTTTGTGATCCCCGTGTTTTTATGACTTTAAATCAAGCTCAGTCACCAAGTTCAACCTCAAAGGCTTATACAATTAATGACACTTTTGATACATTAATAACAATCTTCATTAATAACTAGTATTAGTTATAGTTAAAACTTAAAACTGTCCCAGTTAAGTCCTGATTGACACCAATTTTATACCTGATTTAGACTTTTTTTATTCCCAGTGTTGCTCTTATTTAAGCTTGATTTAGACCTAGTTTAATCCTAGTTTGGTGTTGGTTTTAGACCTGGTTTAGCCAAGTTTTCAGTAGTTTAAAAAAATCAGTGAAATATGTATACTTTTTACTTACACACTATATTTGAAAATGGATAATTTTGTAGAGATTTTGTCCCATACTTTTACTTTAGTGAATTCGTTGCACCTGTATCTGCACTTTTACAGAACTGAAGTAATAAATATAGTACTTATTCCCCCTCTGATTAAAGTCAGCATTTTGTGCAGTATCTTATATTAGACATAATACATGTATAACGTTAATAAACTACACATATAAACTATAACACATTATAATTGTGAGTCAAAATGGAAAAATAATAAAGATTTCGCCAGAAAATGTCTTTGTAGTTCAACTTGCAGAATGTGACAGTATTTTAATGTTATATAATGAAAGAATCAGCTCCACAGAGGGACTATATAACAGATACCTGTGGCGGAGGAATGACGCACACGGCTCATAAAAACAAGGGTTGTGAGTTCGAGACTCGCTGGCACAGCCTCTCCAATAAATAAAGTTTTCAACGTATTAAGAAACGTGCTAAAATGTTTCCTCAGAATACTCCATTCACTTCATTTCGCATGTGCGGGGGTGGGGGGGGGGGGAGAAGATTGGACCCCATCTTTTGCGCAGAAACTAAACTAATATTTGAGCAAAAGCAAATCTTAGAACAAAAGCAAATGTAATCATAAACATAACATGCCTTTAATTTGGTAGACACAATACACAATTCAACAGCATTCGAACATATAACCCAAAAGTATTTGAATATATAGATATCATGTAATTAACCTTAGCTACTGATTACGTGTTTAATAAGCATTGATAAATATTGATCACTATGAGCATATGAGTAATATATTCTTCAACAGCAACAAGCTCTATTAATATATCAATGATGACTTCTAAACATTAAAAACACACTCATGTAACAATATATTTTTAGTTCAATAAATGATAAATAATATGACAATACTGAATGTGGAAAAAAGCACAAAAGGTTAATGCATATTTAAGCACATTTAGGATATATTCCTTCCAAACCAAAACCCATTTTGTGGACATCCTGTCCCAATACCTGATTTGTGGGAACATCTTGCAACATTTCCATATTCTATTCAAATCCAGTGATTTATAGGGAATGGGATATAAGATATCCAACAACAGAGCTATTGCTTGTGCTTGACAGGGGTTCTAGCATCACACCAGTCTTACTGAACTTGTGAGTCACATTTTTATCCCAGTTATCTGCACTTCTTTTACAATGTCTTACTAAGGACCAGTTTGGGAAACAAAGTGTTTGAGGTTTCAGGGCTATTCTCCCAGCAGCACGCGCTTGTTTATTGACATTGTATTGCACATAAAACCATATACTGCTCAATGTCTGCACTATTATGTGCACTGTTTATTTTTCATAAACTGCAGGAAAACCCAGCTCAGATGAGGGATTTGCACTATTTTTCAACAACTCAATCCACTCTTTGTATTTGCACACAGCCTTACAAATGCTATCTTTTCAAAGAAGTCTGATACTGCTTTTGCTGGCTTGTTTTTCTTTCTTTTTTTTTTTGGTGGATCAAATGAAATATGCAAATTTTCTTGAGAATACTAAATTTGAATAGTAGTATTGTCTTCAGCTTCAGAAAGTAGATGCACAATTATTGTCATCAACTTAAAAATGCCAGATTGATTTAGAAGGACAGAGTTGGTGAGAGGATCAGATGAATGTCTGAGCTTAAATCATAAGCTACATATATTTAATCACTCCAGTGCTTTGGCATGTTGGAATCCTTATCACACACAGACAGGTTAGCTTAAGGCACTATCATATCTGCAAGCACAGCCCCCGTCTTCCGCCTTCTTGCTTTTTCCATCTACAAACACCATCTGAGCTTCATATAGCTGTAGTGCATGACATGTCTTTGAAACTGAAACATTTATTTATTTATTTTTTAACTGGCACAACATTTAAAGAATTATAAGGTGTGGGCAATCTGGATAATGATACAGTGACAGAGGGTTGATTCAACCACTGAAGTAAACACAAGATTGCATTACACATGTTGTTGCACAGGTATGGGTATGAGGATGGTAGCTCACATACATAATGTTGGTCGACATGCCATCAGGATTTGCAGTGAATTGATCATGTATGAAGAGGTCATGGCACCCCTTTAGAGCTGCCACAGCTGATAAAAATATCATGAGATCTATGGGACATGGGAAGGTTGAGATTGAGCTGTTCATCATGTTCAAGTCTTTTTGTGTAAACCTAGTGATTGGGGTGGAATGCCTCACTGTGTTTGTCTTGGCTCTGGGCACCATTTTACACCTGTCCTCAGACTTACTGACTGATATTTTGATGATATGCATCCAAAATCTGGGTGGAATCAATAGGCTTCCATCCAGCACTTTTTGGTTAGCTGTCTAGCTGTCCTATCATTGTGATTCATTTTGAGAAGAATTTGACTGGAGGGTGGGGCTCAAAGTATACTTACTATTGGTCAGCAGTGATCAGCTGTGTCAAGCAAGTGCAGCCCATGACCAGTGTTGCCAAAGTAACTTTGAAAAGTTACTTCAATAGTCATTTATACAGTTACATTTTACAATTACATTTTAATTACAGCTGTGGACAACTTCTTGGCAGCTGCTGAATGCAATTAATAAAGTAACTCATAATCTAACTTGGTTATTTTTAAGATTTAGTTCTCAGAAAAGTAACTATTAGTTACTTTGCTGATTGGTTACTTTGCTGATTGCTCAATCTTAAGTGTAACTAAGTTAGATTACTAGTTACCTTATTAGTTACATTACTTATTAGTTTTCTGCAACTTCTGATAAAGTAATTGCATAAAGCTGCTAATGAAGTAACTGCATAAAGTAACTGTATAAAGCAACTAAAAAAGTAACTAAAAAGTAACTTTTCAAAGTTACTTTGACAACACTGCCCATGACACACAAATATTTCATGGTGGAGCTGGTGTGTCAGCTTTGTGGCAGAGATGAAACAGGTGTTCCCTAGAGCAGGAGCCAGAATCCTGTGCCCATTGTGACACGCACAGATCCTCGCCAAAAAAGCCACCAAAGGCGAATTGAGGTTCCAGCATTGCCATGAGGTGGACAACAAGAGGAGTGAAGGGTAGTTACAGGAGGAAGCAAGAGAGTACACTCCAACAGAACAACTTGAGGAAGGTGTGGAAGTGGATGAGAACCATTACTGGTCATGGTAAGAAGGTGGACCAGATGATGGAAGGAGACGTTCATGAGGCCAATGAGTTAAACCTGTTCTTAAGAGATTTGACAACATGGTCTCTGCCCACCCTTCCCCCAGCATCTCCCAGCATCACATGTTATAAAGTCACTTGAGAGGCTCATCCTGAGGCACCTCTGCATAGTCATGGAACCAACGCTGGACCCCCTGCAGGTTGCATACCAACAGGGGTGTGGAGGATGCCATTATCTTCATGCTGCACAGAGCTTAGTCTCATCAGGCAGCACTGTGAGAGTCATGTTAATTTACTTCTCCAATGTGTTCAACACAATCCAGCCTGACTTACTCAGCGATAAGCCATGGGACATGAAAATGGAGGCTCCAATGTTGGCCTGGATTACCAACTACCTCACAGGCCACCCACAGTATGTGAGGCTTTGAGATATTACATCCGACAACATCAGGAGCAGCACGGAGGCACCACAGGAGACGGTCCTGTCTCCCTTTCTGTTCACACTCTACACATCAGACTTCAGGTTCTGGTCACAGTGCTGCCATGTGCAGAAGTTTGTGGATGACTTTCCCATTGTGGGCTGCATCGGCAATGACCAGGAGGCTGAGTACAGGAGTGTGGTGGACAGGTTTGTTGAGTGGTGTGGACTAAACCACCTGCAGCTCTCCGTATCTAAGATGAAGGAAGTTGTGGTGGACTTTAAAAGATGAAAGACCTGTCCAAACCTAGTAGGAACAGAGGTGGACATTGTGCACCACTACAAGTACCTGGGTGTCCACATAGACAACAAACTGGACTGGGCGGTAAACACAGATTCTATGTATAAGAAAGGTCAGAGCCGACTGTACTTCCTCAGTAGGCTCATATCTTTCAATATCTGCAGAAATATGTTGCAGATATTTTGCCACTCAGTGGTCTCCAGCATAATCTTCTATGTATTGTGCTGGGCCAGCAGGCTGAAGGCAGCTGACATTAACAAACTCAACAAGCTCATCAGGAGAGCTGGCTCTGTCCTGGAGCTGGAACTGGCGTGTGTGATAGAGGTGTCGGAGAGGAGGATGTTGAGAAAACTGCTCACCATCCATGACAACACCTCTCACTCCTTGCACGTCCTGTCAGAGCACTTTTAGCAAAGGACTGAGACCACCGAGGTGCTCCACAGAATGCCACAGGAGGTCTTTCCTACCTGTGGCAATCAGACTGTATAACTTGCCCCCCTTCTGCAGAATGAATACTGTCAACATATAGTGCAAGTGTCTTCAGTCATTTTGCATAAACATGTTGTACTCACTGTTCTCACTGTAAAGAAAAAAAAAAAGCACTGTTTACTGTTTTGGCACTCTGGCAAAACAATTTCCTTCGGGATTAATGAAGTTCTTATCTTATTTCCTGCACAATAGTTGTACAGTTTTTTTTTAATTTACAATTTATATTTACATTCTAAATGTTATTGTGACATTTGATTGATTTGTGAATAGTTCTACAAAAAAAAAAAGCCTGAAGCATTGCTTGCATTTAGTGCAAATAGTTGTATATAAATTTGTTGGTTGCTACATTTGTACATATGTTTTTGAAATTTACAATTTATATTTGCATTTTAAGGGGTGGTGACCAAGTGGTTAATGCGCTTGGTTTCAGTTCAGAAGGTTCCGGGTCCCTGCCACATTTCTCCATGTAATGTGGAGTTGTGTCAGGAAGGGCATCCGGTGTAAAACCTGTGCCAATTCAACATGCAGATCCACCTTGGATTTGCAAGGGAGCAGCCGAAGGGACTTACTTATTTTAAGGTATAAAAATGGTTCATCAAACTTTTTGTGGTTTTCACAGTCATAAAAACTAACTTTTTGGACTTGGATTTTATGTTTTTGTGTGAAATTAGGTTCACTGTGTTAATACAGTATGTTTGAATAAATTAAAAACTGTAAAGTGAAAAAATACACAGAACAAGGCAAAGTAAACAGTTTTTTTTAAGGTAAATTTTGAAGGTAAACCAAAAATAGTCAAAAATGCACAATTATGTTGTGTGGGCTGCCCGAAGAGGAGGTACTGCTGGCTTACCACCAGAGGGCACCCTGCCTGTCATTGGGTTTCAGGCACCAGAGGCCACAGTCGCCTCGCAGGAGCACCAGGAGCACCTGAGCTGACAGCTGTCAGTCATCATCCATCATCACATCACATCCATAAAATCCTGGGAGAGACACCATAATGCTGCCGAGTTATCTGCTTACCCTTCAGGTAACCAACTCAGCCGTTCTGTGCCGTACGCACACGTTTTTGCATCTGAGCTTTTTGCAGTCGTTTAACCTTTAGTACACTTGCAGCTTGTAGCCGAGTTTGTGGAAGTTGGAGGAGTTGGCATCTCCACTCCTCCCATCAGACTTGATTAAGTGATACATAAGGCACTGCACGTACTCTGTGTTCCTATGTTTGGAGGTGGAGGTTTTTCCCTCAGGAAGGAACTGTATTTTTGCTGACTGTTTGCTGGGTGTACACACACCCACCTTTAACCTGTGTCTGTTCCTGCCAGCAGTACTGGATCTGACAGCTGGAAGCGGTGGCCACCTGGGGACTCAGGACTTGGCAGCTCCGGTGTGTTGCAGGTCTCCGTTGGCGGTGGAACCTCGTGGGTCCCGGCTCTTCTCTGGTTAGGCGTCTCCTACCCTCGGACCTGCCCACGCGTCACTGAGTTTTGTGATTGACAGACTAAAAGCATATTTGGTTGTTTGTGCACATTTGCAGAATAAATTGTTATTTATTCGGACTTCCTATTGGCCGTTCATTTACGCCCCCTGGCGTGGGTCCGTGTACTTCACTTTCCCAATACAATTATACCCTGAACACCAGAGGGTTAAATAAATAAGTTTTTAGCTTAGATTTAAAAGGTGCTAGGTCAGGGATAGTCTGTAAATCAAGAGGTAGTTTGTGCCACAGTCTGGGGCCCCTACTGTAAAAGCACGATCACCCCAGAGTTTGTTTTGACCTCCAAACATCTAAGTAAAGCTGGCCAGTTGCCCGTAATGTCCTACTGTAAGTGCGGAGAGTTAAAATTTCAGACAAGTAAGAAGGTGCAAAGCCATTAATAGCTTTAAAAACAAGCATTAAACTCTTAAAATCAATTCTTACCAATTCAAAAAATTCTGTCACCAGTGGTGGGCACAGTTCCGATAATCCGATAACAGATAATTATCGAAGATAATGTTTTCATTAGCGGATTATCTTTTTAGATAACTTTGAAAACCATTATCGGTAGTGATGTTAAGCTCAAGTCATTCTGCTCGACACAGTATCAAGCTTTTTGAACCAGAAGTGTCAGTGAGCAGCATTTCGAGCACACCCCCATCACATGACCACTGCGAGCGAGACCTCGTTACATCACACCACGTGTCGAGCTTTGCAGAAAATTCCAATAATCTGGGTGTTCCAATACGACCCACCAAGTATTTAAATGAGATCTGAATCGCAGCTCAAACCGTGGGTTTTTGAGAGGAGGAGATTGCTAGTGATACTGTTATTGCCAATTACCACGTGAATCTGAGCCAAGGAAAGCATTAGTTTATATTTAGGTCTAGTTTAGAGTTCAGTTAGTATAGTTAGCTACATACACATACGATCTAACATAGACAGACACACACCATACACAACAGGCATCAATTCATATACAACATTTATTCACACAGTACATCAACATAGGTTACACTACAACCCCTGGCAAAAATTATAGAATCACCGGCCTCATAGGATGTTCATTCAGTTGTTTAATTTTGTAGAAAAAAAAGCAGATCAGACATGACACAAAACTAAAGTCATTTCAAATGGCAACTTTCTGGCTTAAAGAAACACTATAAGAAATCAAGAAAAAAAATTGTGGCAGTCAGTAATGGTTATCCTTTTTAGACTAAGCAGAGGGAAAAAAAATATGGACTCACTCAATTCTGAGGAATAAATTATGGAATCACCCTGTAAATTTTCATCCGCAAAACTAACACCTGCATCAAATCAGATCTGCTCGTTAGTCTGCATCTAAAAAGGAGTGATCACACCTTGGAAAGCTGTTGCACCAAGTGGACTGACATGACTCATGGCTCCAACATGAGAGATGTCAATTGAAACAAAGGAGAGGATTATCAAACTCTTAAAAGAAGGTAAATCATCACGCAATGTTGCAAAAGATGTTGGTTGTTCACAGTCAGCTGTGTCTAAACTCTGGACCAAATACAAACAACATGGGAAGGTTGTTAAAGGCAAACATACTGGTAGACCAAGGAAGACATCAAAGCGTCAAGACAGAAAACTTAAAGCAATATGTCTCAAAAATCGAAAATGCACAACAAAACAAATGAGGAACAAATGGCAGGAAACTGGAGTCAACGTCTGTGACCGAACTGTAAGAAACTGCCTAAAGGAAATGGTACTTTTGCTCCGCGGACTGTCTTCCTGTTGCCGAACCCCTGCTTGTAATAAAGACCATCCTTTTTACTCACACGTCCAGTTTGAGAGCCTGCATTTGTGTCCAGCCTCTGTCTGTGCCTCGCCTCCGCTCAGCCTGACAGTACAAACGAGCCAGACATGGACACAGCGGGCTCAAACCTTGTCAACAGGGACCTGGACCTCGACGCCATCAAGAGGATTTTTGACGACATTAAGTTCTTTTTTGTATGTTTCCGAGACTGCTACTCTCCGAGGGAGAACTTTGATTATTTAGAGCAGGCTTGGGAACTGCTGGAAGAAAATGTCTGGCTTTATGAAGTCTTTCCTGACCTGCAGGATCTGGACACTATTTTTTCTGGGGAAAAACTACCTGACTGGGTAAAACATCCTGAGGCTCGCCTGGAGTCAGAACACCTGTCCACCGATGACAATTCTGAGTGGAGCGACTGTGATGATGACGAGTTTTCTGAGACAGAGCAGTTAGCGCTCCAGGACACGGCTTCAGTACTGTTCAAAATACAGGACCTGTTTTTTGAGTACCAGGACAATCCGAGTCGACAGAACCGACGTCACGTTCTGTCAACTCTCGATCAGCGCATACAAACCGAGGCAGACGTGGTCACCTCTTTTCCTGAGTTAGCAGATATAAAAACTCTTTTCAATCTGGGTCGAGTTCCTCCCTGTGTTGAGGACCCAATGGATTTTTTGTTTGAGTCAGATATAACCGCTGCCTGTTCTGCCGAACCCCGATACATAACTCTCTCGGATGCAGCCTGGCGCGCACCTGCGCAAAAACCGGTGGCACCAACCCAGTCAGAAAAGGTTGGAATCACGGCCATGCCCTGTCCCCCATCTGGCATCATTCCCCTCTGTTCCACCACCAATACCTGCACCCCGGAAATCGCGAGTGATGAAACTGCAGGCACCCGTAGCGCTTGACGGAGCGGCACCAGCGTGCATTGCTCCAGCCGCACAAGCCACGTCAGGAGAAGCGGCACCAGCATGCATCGCTCTAGCCGCGCCAGCCACGTCAGGAAAACCAGCACCAGCGCGCATCCCTCCAGCCTAGCCAGCCACGTCAAGAGAAGTGGCACCAGCGCGCATCGCTCCAGCCGCGTCAGGAGAAGCGGTACCAGAGCGCGCCGTCCCAGCCTCGCCAGCCACGTCAGGACAAGCGGCACCAGCACGCATCGCTCCAACCGCGCCAGCCACGTCAGGAGAAGCGGCACCAGCGCGCATCCCTCCAGCCTCGCCAGCCACGTCAAGAGAAGTGGCACCAGTGCGCATCGCTCCAGCCGTGTCAGGAGAAGCGGTACCAGAGTGCGCCGTCCCAGCCTCGCCAGCCACGCCAGGAGAAGCGGCACCAGCGTGCATCGCTGCAGTCGCGTCAGGAGAAGCGGCACCAGAGTGCGCCGTCCCAGTCTCGCCAGCCACGTCAGGAGAAGCAGCACCAGAGCGCAACGCTCCTGCAACACCGGCAGGGCCAAGTGACTCAGTCTCAGCGCATGCCACATTACGCCCCAAACCGACGCCTGAAGTGGCATTCCCCGCACGCACATCGCCAGTTATGACAGTCGGACCATCATCTCCTCCTCATCCAGACACAGGGGCACTCTGGAAAGCAACCACCAAGGACAGTCATGATGGGACGGTCAGTGAATTTTCATTTCATGTCTGTGTGTATCTCTGCTGCATTTTAACAGTGATTTCTGATGTATCAAGCAACCTGTGTAGATATCGGTGCCACTAGTTGGAATGGATTCCGCTAAGTTCTCACTTTGAATCGATTATGACATCCGGTTTAATGGTTTTATTTCTCTGTTCCTCTCTGTGGTTAGGGTGTGAATTGGGAAGATTCATTCTCTCTCGTTACCAATTGAATTGTCTGATTAAGGGCATGAGTTCAAAATTTCTGCAGAGGTTGGTCAACTGCTTTTCTTATTTATCAATTTCATGAATTAAGCAAGTTTCTCAATTCAGGTCTCTGTCCAGCCACACTTCTGCCCTTCCATTGAGTGAGAATATTGTTTGGTTAATCTTAGGTTTATGGGGTCCTTGGTTTCGACACATAAGGTTCGCATACAAGTTTTCTTTTTGTTCACTTCTCTTTTTTTTGAGTAAACGAATAGGCCCTCACAGGCCATCGGATTTGTTTAATACCTGGAAAAGGCACATGTTTCAAAATAGATTTTTGTCTAATCTGGTCTCAGTTATTCTTTTGCATAACGACTCCCGCTTAAGGTTCCCACACTTCTGGAATTATGTGTTTCGGCCTGTTGATCCTGCATTCAAGCTCCCTTTTTATTCACGTCTTGGCTCACAGATTAATTGGTTCAGCTCCTGCCTGGGTTATGCTTTGAATCTACTCTCACGCCTGTTTTCTTCAGCTATTAATTGGATTTGGGGTTTCAGGAAAACCAGCCTGTTATTGTCCGACGGTTTTGAGCTACTTCTTTTGGTAAGCTCCATTGTTCGGCAACTTAGTGTCCCTCTAGGTTTTTCCAAGTCTGTTGGTTCTGGAATTGTCTCTGACAGCTCCTCTGACCTCGCCTTTAGGTCCAGTGTACTCCATAACCGGTTCCCTAATGTATCGAGATGCTTTGTTGGGACTCGTGATCACCCTCCTACTGAAACACAGTCCCCTAAGGTTGTTATAAACGGTGTTGGGCCTCATGGCCGTCCTCCTGATTCCACCTTCAGACAGATCCCAACTATGGCCATTCACGGTTTGGATTCTCATAGTTGCCCTCCTGGTTCTGCTTTGGTCCTTGGTAGTCGCCCGGTGGTTCTCCCACCGGTCTGTCTTGGGGTTGTCGGTCTGCCTGATGGTTCTGTGCTATGTGGTCTTGTTTTTTTGTGCCCTCCGTCCATTTTCCCCCTCCTTCCCCCCAGTGTTGGTGTGTCCATGGTGGGGGTTGGCGTCTGTCGGGGCCGTCCGCCTTGGGGGGGGGGGGTTCTGTCATGCTTCTGTCCTATTTGGGTTCCTGTCTTTGTTTCCTTTTCTTTTCCTTCAGTTTAGCCCATTCTTGACTTTGTTTGTTTGCTTGGCCGCTCGTATATTTCTTGTCTGTTTCTGATAAGTCATGTTTATGTATTATTCTGTGTTCCTAGTCTTGGTTCTCATGCATTGCATTTTTGGTTAAGTCTTTAATTGCTTTTCTTTGTCACTCGTTTCATTCTTGGTCATCTTTTACTTTATTGTATGTTGCTTTGGCTTTTCATATTCGTTACATCATGTTTAGTCACAGGTTTTGCTTATTTTTCATCTTCAGTGTTTAGTATTGGATTGTGTTATTTATGATTGATTTCCTATTTGTATTTTGCATTGTCATTGCACTTATTTCTATTTTATTCAGTGTCAGCTCTGTTCCAGTTCTGTGTTTATTTTTATTGATCTCCTGGTTTTCCACTTTGCTTAGTCACATTCTCTCCTGGTTTTTTCCCCTTTTGCTTTGCTCACATTTATTATTTTCTGCCTTTGGCACGTCTCGTTTTTCTCTGTTGATCTTCCAGTCACTTAGTTTTTTTGGTTTGCTTGCATTGCCTTTTCTTTCATTCTTTGCACCTGTTCCTCATCTGCCAGCCACGCCCCCCTTTCCAGATCCTTCGTCCTCACGTGCACTTTGTTTTCCTGTCACCGCCTTCTTTATTTAAAATGCGTCTGTTCATTCCCTCACTGCTCGTTTGTCGATGATGCTCATCACTTACCAGCGCTTTGTCTTGTTTAGTTTTTGCTCTTGCCGTGTTTTGATTCTGCTCTGTTTACTTGACTCTGTTTTTGCCTCTGCTCGGAAAACCCAGTTTGCTCGTGTACAGACCCTGCTAGTTTTTGACCACGTCCTCTGTCTCGTCCTCGCCTGGTACTTTTGCTCCATGGACTGTCTTCCTGTTGCCGAACCCCTGCTTGTAATAAAGACCATCCTTTTTACTCACACGTGTGTGCCTCGCCTCTGCTCAGCCTGACAATTTGAAATGACTTTATTTGTGTGTTATGTCTGTGATCTGATTTTTTTTCTACAAAATTAAACAACTGAATGAACATCCTCCGAGGCCGATGATTCCATAATTTTTGCCAGGGGTTGTATATATTATAGGTAGATCAGAGACTAAGCTGAGTGACTGAAGAGCTGTATTTTGTTGAAGTGAAAGGTGTGAGAAAGGTGAGTGTGTGTGTGAGAGAGTGAGTATAGTGGTGAGAAAGGACACGGAGGAGCCAGTTCCAAAAAGAGCACGATCAATTGCTTGGGAGCACTTTGATCTAATAAGCCCCAAAAAGGTCAAGTGCTTGATTAGTGCTCAAGAGTTGAGATACAGTAACAAAACGTCTTCAATACTACGACATCTGAGGTCCAAACATCCCGAGACATCAATGGCTGCTACTTCTGGTACTGCTCCTGGAGCAGGAATCAGGCCATGTAAGCTATATTTTATCCTTTATCTAAGATTAAAACATACTCATAAACAAAAACAGCTCAGCATGTCAGACTGTATTTCCATTAAAGGCAGACAAGCTGATTTGGATGAGGCACTGGTGGACTATGTTGTGGACGATGCACAACCGTTCAAAATAGTGGAGAGCAAAGCCTTCAGAGCTTTACTACGACCCAACATATGCCTACCTCCAGAGGAGAAGACCGGCTCAAATACTGGGCGACAGGAGTCGCAGTCTGTCCCAATTTACAGAGAATCACAAAAAAATATTTGTCGATGCCAGCAACATCAGTGCCTTGCGAGCGGGTCTTCTCCAAACCTGGAGAGGTGGTGAGGCAGAAGAGGAGCCGATTAAAGTCCAGCACCTTTGAAATTAATCTTTTTTTAATAAGAATTGTTGAAAGTTGCACAATCACCGTCTCCTATCCCTTCTATTCTAAATTACAAATTACAGCAACATAAGCACCAGTTGCAGAAGCACATGCCTTTCTCACTTTTCCCGTCACATTTTATCCAAATATAGTTTGAGGAATGATAAAACAAATCTACATATAGTCTATAGTAAAGGCGTTCAGAACCATTATGTGTGCATCTGTAGGGACTATTTGTTACATTAAAAAGACACAATAATATATAATACATTTTTTTATTATTATTATTTGTCGAGAACAAACCACATCAGTCATGAATTAATGTAAACATTTGTCAGGGCACTCGCTCAAGGTAATTCTCAAAGCAATCCAGCAGATGTCACCCTTCAAACTATATTAAACGCGTTGAAGCAGTGTGTCGATTTTCAGCCAGCTGTGTTGCAGTGGCTCATTGGTTCATGAGGCTTCGAAATTGCCATCACTAATTATCGGACTACTTATCTTCCAATAAATTTTTGTCCGATAACTTGTAGACCGATAACACAGTAAACAAAGCTGAACAGCGGCAAACATTTGAAAAATTTTAAATCATTGAACACCTACCTGTTAAAAGTTTCCTAACAGATGTATAGTTCCAACCTGTGAAAACGGAAGCGACCTGCTTCTATGAGAAACTGCTCTATCCTCTGCAGACAAAAGAAAACTGGTCACAAAAACAAAAAAAATGGTTTCCAAATGGTTTCCAGGTATGCCAGAGTCATACATTTTTAACTTATGGTTCAAATTTTAACCAAACTAATTTTGGACAAGTTATTTAAAGTTACTGTCATGTCTGAAGTTTTATAAAGTGAAAATATCAGATATATGTTTTAGTTTTAAAGTAATGTGCTAATTTTTAAGGTTTTAGTGAGCACATGCTGTGCCCAGCAGTGCATTATGGGTAGGATAGAGTAATCAGTAAGTTCACGACAGGACAAATGCTTTTCAGACACTCTGTTCAGGCTCCACGGACAACAGCATTAAACTCTAGTGCCTAAAACTCTCATGAATATATTCTCTGGGTTTACAGACGTTGTTACTGTATTTGCATTTGTTAAATTCCACGCATCTTAAATGTAGCAGACACAGATTATCTGGAATTTTATTTTGGCAAGTTTTCAAGGCCTCTACTGCCATCTACTGGCCAGTAGTGTTCATGGCAGTTCATGGCAGTATTCGTCCTGAAGCTGAGCAGACACTGTATGATATTTTAATCACTGTACTCAGTTTCAGTTCCAACTGTACCACAGAGGCGCACGGTGTAAAAGTTCAGAGCACCCGATTTATGTTCTCACACACATTGTACATTCAAAAACCACACGTTGAACTCATGTTTCCAAAAGCAAAACGTAAGCTTTTTTTTCAAACTTAATTTACAAAAAACTCTCGTTTGGAGACATCAGAGTTTAAAAACAAAACAAATCAACAAAAAAAAAACATTACAAGACAGCTCTGCGGTGTTTGCACATGCACAGTGCAAGCGGTTGGACGCTTGTAGCTCTTCAGCAGCAGGATACCCTCATGACCGCCGACCAGAATAATATCAAACAGGTTTGATTTTCATTTGACCATACAATCCGCGATCAGTAGGTGGTCGTGAGATGTTAAACGCAGCTTGTTAGTCCATGTACACTACACGATGCAGGACCCGCGATTAACCTGAAACTCGGTCCAAAAAATTCTCGCACAAATGAAAAATCATCTGAAAAAGGGCCAAAAGTCACACAATGTAAAGCCAACATTTATGTATCAAGACAATACTGAGTGCACATTTTACAACATCAAAAAACATGCGCACATCATAAAACTAATAATAAAAATAATAAAACTAATAAAATGAGTGCACATTCTCTCCACATGCAAAACATTTTGCGATGACACTTCCAGGGCTCTGTAAAAATGCCTGTTTTTACAAATAAAAAATGGAATATTTTACAAAAGCACATTTATCTGTAAACACCAACACACGACACATGTCACATTAACGTGTTGGTTTACATAATGAATGACTGAACCAATCAGTGTTTAGCAGAGGCACTTTTACCCAGAATCCTTTGCGATCTGTCTGTGTTTTTACAAAACCTCAGAATTAGTGCATTATTCACCATCAAAAGATATATGTTATATTTTAACTTTGTACAAATGACAGCATTGACATTAATGGAGTTATTCTATCAGTATTCACACCAAACCATAAGTCAGCATGACTTTATTTTCCAAGACCTCCACATTGTGATTGGTAGAGAGCTGGCTTTGTGACTGCTTTCAGGGTGTGTCTGTGCTGGAAGCTGTGTAATAAACAAGAGCTTCCAGCAGTGAGCAAGATGTTCAAACATAAAAGTGTGGGCTCATTGTTTGGGTCTGTTGTTGCTTGTGATGCTTCCAAAAGCGATCGTGGTGTTAAAACTCAAATTCAGCTTGTTAGCAGTTGCAAATGTACCAGAGACAATACTGGAATTTATTGGTTATCTGTAACTTCTGTTACATTTTTGGGTGGTTTATCGGTTTATCTTTATCAAAGATAACTTTTCAGTTATCTCATTATCTGTTATCAAAGTTAATTTTTTGGTTATCTGTGCCCACCACTCTGTCACATCCTTTCCCACAGAACAGCCAGATTCAAAAACAGTTATTTTCCACTGGCAATCAGACTGCTAAATGCCACTTAACCCCACTTCCCCACCTTCCTCCGGACTGTTGGTACTGTTTGAACAAAACGTGAGTGCCATACTATCTGTGCAATACTCTAGACACTGCTGCTCACTACAACCCCAATTCCAATGAAGTTGTGACGTTGTGTAAAATGTAAATGAAAACAGAATACAATGATTTGCAAATCCTCTCAGCCTATATTCAATTGAATACACCACAGTGTTAATGTTCAAACTGATAAACTTTATTGTTTTTGTGCAAATATTTGCTCATTTTGAAATGGATGCCTGCAACATGTTTAAAAAAGCTGTGACAGTGGTATGTTTACCACTGTGTTAAATCACCTTTCCTTCTAACAACACTGTGAGCATTTGGGAACTGAGACACTAATTGTGAGTGTCATGAATGGGTATAAAAGGAGCATCCCAAAAAGGGTCAGCTGTTCACAAGCAAAGATAGGGCAAGGATCACCACTTTGTGAATAACTGCATAAAAATAGTCCAACAGTTTAAGAACAATGTTTCTCAAAGTTCAATTGCAAGGAATTTAGGGATTTCATCATTTAGAGTCCATATCCATCAGAAGATTCAGAGAAACTGGAGAACATTCTACAAGTAAGCGGCAAGGCCGAAAACCAACACTGAATGCCTGTGACCTTTGATCCCTCATTAAAAACTGCATTAAAAACTGACATCATTGTATAAAGGATCTTACCACGTGGGCTCAGGAACACTTCAGAAAACCATTGTCAGTTAACAGTTTGTCGCTACATCTACAAATGCAAGTTAAATCTCTACCATGCAAAGTGAAAGCCATGCATCAACATCCAGAAACGCCGCCACCTTCTCTGGGCCCGAGCTCATTTGAAAAGGACAAAATGCAAAGTGGAAAAGTGTGCTGTGGTCTGATGAGTCCACATTTCAAATTGTTTTTGGAAATCATGCACATCGTGTCCTCAGGACAAAAGAGGAAAAAGACCATCCAGACTGTTACCAGCCCAAAGTTCAAAAGCCAGCATCTGTGAGGGTATGGGGGGGTGTTAGTGCCCATGGCATGGACAATTTACACATCTGTGATGACACCATCAATGTTGAAAGGTACATCCAGGTTTTGGAGTAACCCATGCTGCCATCCAAGCAATGTCTTTTTTAGGGACATCCCTGCTTACAATCACAACCTCAGTTCCCAAATGCGTATTGAGTGTTGTTAGAAGGAAAGGTGATGTAACACAGTGGTAAACATACCACTGTCCCAACTTTTTTGAAACATGTTGCAGGCATCCATTTCAAAATGAGCAAATATTTGCACAAAAAGAATAAAGCTTATCAGTTTGAACATCAAATATTTTGTCTTTGTGGTGTATTCAATTGAATATAGGTTGAAGAGGATTTGCAAATCATTGTATTCTGTTTTTATTTTTTACACAACGTCCCAACTTCATTGGAACTGGGGTTGTAATATTTTGTGTCATCTGCAGTGATCTCTCAGAGCGAACTGCACCTCGGTTTGTGCAAACCAGGCAGCAGTTTACAGAAGCTTTTGAGCATCAAGTGTGAAAAGGTTTCAGATTCGTGTGTAAACAGGTTTGATCCACACAGCCCGCAGTGCATGTGCATGAGTTGGCATGGATCCATCTGTTAAAATGCACATCAGAAAACATGGTTACATTCTTTCAATTCATAAAATGGATTTTTTTTAAATCCAGAGATCACAAACAGCAGGTCTCGAAACAAAGAGCAGACAGAGAGACAGTGCTCTCTCTCTCTCTCTCTCTCTCTCTCTCTCTATCATGGTCAAACAACAACCCTGATGTTTAAGTATGAGAGTTTAAATGGCAATTTTTTTTCCTTTTTTTTTTGCACAACAGACTCTGAACTTTGTGACCTGATGTTACGAGCCATGATGAGACAGCAGTATGTCCTGCTACACATCGGAAAACGTGAGTGTCGTCTGCTTTCATGAACCATTTTGAGAATGGACTGCACTCCCACCGAGGCAGAAAATAGCAGTGATGGCTCCATATGTGGCAGTAATGCAACTGTATAAACCTCATAATACAGTCCACTGTTTTCCAAGTGCAGTGATGTGTTCTGCACAGCCAGCAAGGGTGAACTGAAAAAGAGTTAAATAGCAGCAAGGGTTACATACGACAGTATGCAAACATTAAAAGCAAACATATGCAGCTGCAAGCATATCTACGCAATGGCACACAATTATGAATGTTGAGCAAGCGCTTCAGTTTTTTTTTTATTGGAGCAAGACAGAGTGTGCAGCGTGTCATCAGTCTGAACCAGACAGTGAGGATTTTGCTGATGAAGGAGATGATCCCTCTTTTGTTCTGGATGAGGATCCACAGCAGGTGGATCCACTGATGTGCGCACAGATCTCCACAATGGATCTGATCACACATTTATTCTTTGCAGCTTCTCCAGGACTCAGGCGCGACAGAGCTCTATCCCACCGCTGAGTCCTGGAATGCAGAACAGGATGCAGACACACACTGCTCCAACAGTGGCTCTAGGTTTGTTTCGTTTAAAGTGTTGAGATCAACCTTACCTGTTCTCAAGGATTTGTGCCTTGTTTACTTTATTCCCATTTGGAAAATGACTGCACATGTGGTGAGAGACAGAGCTTTGAAGGTGTTAGGTGTGACATCTGGACAGTGGAAGGAAAACAAGGAGACTTGGTGGTGGAATAAAGATATTCAGGAAGAAGGAAAAGGATGGTGAAAAAGAACTGAGACAGTCGGAGAGATGAAGAACGGAGTAGATAGGAGTCCAAAAAGATCGGTGAAATGAGAAGTGCAAAGGAAAAAGTCATACAGTGAGTTGTACAAGAAGTTATTTACAAAAGGAGTAAAAAAAGACTTGCATTGACTTGGCAGAAAAAAAGAGACTGAGCTGGAAAGGATGGGTAGCAGGTTAGGGTGATAAAGGATGCAGATGGTAATGTACTGACAAGTGAGGAGAGTGAGTTGAGAAGGTGGGTGGAATATTTTGAGGATAATGGATGAAGTAAATGAGTGAAAGAATGCTGGATCACGAGGAGACAGTAAATCAGTAAGTGCAAGGGATTTGTAAGGATGAAAGGGTAGCTGTGGAAAGGTCTAGATGATATTCCAACAGAGGAAATGTTAATGAGAGATGGAAATGGAGTTCCTGATCAAAACTGTTTAATAAAATGTTCAAAATTGAGAGGATGCCTGAGGTGCGCTGGTTCCTATTTTTAAGAACAAGGGTGATATGCAGAGCTGCAGTAACTGCAGTGGGACTATGCTGATCAGCCACAGCATGAAGTTCTGGGAAAGAGTAGGAGAAGCTAGGCTTAGAAAGGAGGTGAAAATTTCTGTGCAGTAATATGGTTTCATGCCGAGAAAGAGCACCACACATGCAATATTTGGTCTAGGATTGCTGATGCAGATGTATGCAGAAGGCCAGAAGGAGATGCATTGTGTTTTTTGTAG
Source organism: Thalassophryne amazonica (assembly GCF_902500255.1). NCBI lineage: Eukaryota > Metazoa > Chordata > Actinopteri > Batrachoidiformes > Batrachoididae > Thalassophryne > Thalassophryne amazonica. Next base: position 99,628,516 of record NC_047103.1, on the reverse strand, counting down.
ACATAGAGAGACCTCATGACAGTGTGCCAAGAAAAGAGTTGTTGTATATGGAGGTCTGGAGGGGCAAAGAAGTATATGAGGGTGGTGCAGGATTTAAACAAGGGCAGTTTGACAGTGGTGAGATGTGCAGTAGGAATCACAAGGTAGAGATGGGATCACATCAACACTTATTGATAATATATTGACAAATGCAGGGAATATAACAGGTGGAATACTCATTAATGACAGTGATCATATGCCGGTTTTTGCAGCTTTTCAGCTCTTAGTTGATGGATATGACCAGAAACACTCTGTACATATCAAAAGAAAATTAACTGAAGTTACCCTTGAAAATTTTAGAAGGGCCTTAATGCAGCAGGATTGATGTGATATTTACAGTGATGACATTGACAAATCATATGTATCTTTTGTCACCATTGGTTCAAATTTATATGATAGATATCGTCCCTTGGTGCCATTAAGTAAAAATGCTCAAAAAACTGACAAACCTTGGGTTACAAAGGGACTCCAGAATGCATGCAAAAAGAAAAATCTTTTGTATAAGCAGTTTATAAAATTTAGAACTTAGGAGGCTGAAAGTAAATATAAGATATATAAAAATAAATTAACGAATATCATGCGATTAGGTAAGAAGCAGTATTATTGTGACTTATTGGTTAAAAAACCAACATTACTGGCACCTGGAAGATATTAAATGAAATTATTAACAAGAGGAAAATAGTTAAAGATTATCCAACTTATTTTTACACAGGTTCTGATAAAACTGTAAAAAACAATAAAGTTATTGCAGATTGTTTCAATAATTATTTTGTTAATGTGGGTAAAAATGTATCAAATTCAATTATATCTTCTAAAACACATTCTATGGACAACAGTAAATTAATTAATGCTGTTTTGGATTCAATGTACATTAAAGTGTTGTGTGGGCCGCCAGAAGAGGATGTACTGCTGGCCCACCACCAAAGGGCGCCCTGCCTGAAGTGCGGGCTTCAGGCACGAGAGGGCGCTGCCGCCACGGACACAGCCGGGAGTGACAGCTGTCACTCATTAATTCCTGACAGCTGTCACACATTCTTCATCATCGCACTCCATAAAGACCAGACGTCATCTCCACCTCATCGCCGAGATATCATACTTCATTGGAGGTAATATCCTCAGCCGTTTGTGTCTTTTGCAATATATCTGTATATTGTGAGTGTTTGCAGGAGTACCGGTTCCTTTTTCTGTGGAGGCTGAGTGAGTGCAGGACGGCACTCTTTTCCCCTGAGGAATCACTGCGGTACTCTGCAACATATTGAGTGAGAGGTGGAGGTGGCATTCCCACCGCTGTTGTTACTGGGTGTACACACACCCACACTTGACTGTCTTTGTTCTTCGCCAGCAGTACCAGATCCGACAGTCGGGGACGGTGATCACCTGGGAATTCAGGACTTGGCGGCTCCAGTATTCACCAGGTTCTGTGGGGGCGGAAATCGTGTGGTTCCGGCTCTTCTCAGGACAGACGTCTTCTATCCTCGAGCCTGCCCACACGTCACCTTTGTAATTTGACTGTAATTATATTCTGAGATTGTCTGTATGTTCGTTGTGCACGTTTCACAACATTAAATTGTTACCTTTTGGCTCATCTATTGCCCGTTCATTTGCGCCCCCTGTTGTGGGTCCGTGTCACTACACTTTCACAAGAGGATATCTCGGCCAGCGTCATGGACTCCGAGGGGCGACACCCGGCTGTTGAACGACCAATGGGAGAGCAGGGAGCGCAGGCGTCTGCAGGAGGCGTGATTGGTGAGCTACAGCACATTCTCACCACCTTTACGGCTCGGTTGGACCAAATGACCGAGCAAAACATCCTCCTGAACCGCAGGGGGGAGGCTCTCTCCGCACAGATGGCGGCGAGCGCTCAGGGCGCTGCTGCAGCTTGTCCTCCTGCCGACCCTGTGCAGAATATGAATGTTCCAGTGGTGGTTCAACAACCCCTCCCACCATCCCCTGAAGCATACATAAGCCCCCCTGAGCCGTACGGAGGTTGTGTGGAGACGTGCGCGGACTTTCTCATGCAATGTTCGCTCGTCTTCGCACAACGTCCCGTCATGTACGCGTCAGATGGTAGTAAAATAGCTTATGTGATTGCTCTGCTTCGGGGTAAAGCACGTGCCTGGGCTACGGCGCTCTGGGAACAGAACTCACGGTTGTTATCAGCATACACTGGGTTTGTGGGGGAGTTCAGAACAGTGTTTGATCACCCTAACAGAGGAGAGACCGCTTCAACCGTGCTGCTGTCAATGAGACAGGGATGCGAGAGCGCAGCCGCTTATGCAGTCAACTTCCGCATCGCGGCTGCGAGGTCCGGCTGGAATAACGTTGCACTCCGCGCCACCTTCATAAACGGACTGTCGTTGGTTCTGAAGGAGCAGCTGGTAGCTAAGGAGGAACCGCGGGATTTAGATGGGCTTATCGATCTCGTTATACGGTTAGACAATCGGTTGGAGGAACGCCGTCGGGAGCGAGGCGAAGGACGTGACCGGATACGCGCCGCACCTCTCCCTTCCGGGTTCGAAAAGGCACCGCCCTCCCCACGCTCCACAACCACAGCGCTCCGTGGGGTAACAGCTCCCCCTGCTGACGTTGTTAGGGAAACGCACAGGGCCAAAATGAGGAGGCTGATCCGCGGGGAGTGTTTTCTCTGCAGCTCAAAGGAGCACATACAGAAAAACTGTCCCAAACGGCCAAAACGACAACACTCGCCCTTAGAGACTGGGCTAAGGGGGGGTCAAAACATTCAATTGAGACACACACAGATTGCCACACGACTCCCAGTCACAATCCTGAGCGGGGATTTAACCCTTCAAGCCCCAACACTGGTGGACACGGGGTCAGAAGGGAATCTGCTAGACAGCAGATGGGCAAGGGAGGTAGGGCTCCCTCTGGTGGCGCTTCCTTCGCCATTACAGGTTCGGGCACTAGACGGCACCCTCCTCCCTTTACTCACACACAAGACACAACCAGTAACTCTGGTGGTGTCTGGAAACCATCGGGAGTTTTTTGTAACTCCTTCTACCTCCCACGTGATTTTGGGCTTCCCATGGATGTTGAAGCACAATCCCCGGATTGATTGTCCATCTGGGGTGGTGGTTCAGTGGAGCGAAACCTGCCATCGGGTGTGTTTAGGATCCTCGGTTCCTCCCGGTTTACAGGCTAAGGAGGAGGTCAAAGTCCCTTCCAATCTGACGGCAGTGCCGGTTGAGTACCACGATCTTGCTGACGTCTTCAGCAAGGATCTGGCACTCACCCTTCCCCCGCACCATCCGTACAATTGTGCCATTGATTTGGTTCCAGGCGCTGAGTTCCCGTCCAGCAGGTTTTACAACCTCTCACGACCTGAGCGCGAATCAATGGAGACCTACATCCGGGACTCATTAGCTGCCGGGCTGATCCGGAACTCCACCTCCCCGATGGGGGCAGGTTTCTTTTTTGTGGGCAAGAAAGATGGCGGACTCCGTCCATGCATTGATTACAGGGGGCTGAATGAGATTACGGTTCGCAATTGATACCCGTTGCCATTGTTGGATTCCGTGTTCACCCCCCTGCATGGAGCCAAAATCTTTACTAAGCTGGATCTTAGAAATGCGCATCACCTGGTTCGGATCCGGAAGGGAGACGAATGGAAGATGGCATTTAACACCCCGTTAGGTCACTTTGAGTACCTGGTCATGCCGTTCGGCCTCACCAACGCCCCTGCGACGTTCCAAGCCTTGGTTAACGACGTCTTGCGGGACTTCCTGCACCGATTCGTCTTCGTATATCTGGATGATATTCTCATCTTTTCTCCAGATCCTGAGACCCATGTCCAGCATGTACGTCAGGTCCTGCAGGGGTTATTAGAGAACCGACTGTTTGTGAAGGGCGAGAAGTGCGAGTTTCACTGCACGTCTTTGTCCTTCCTGCGGTTTATCATCTCCTCTAACTCCGTCGCCCCTGATCCGGCCAAGGTTGCGGCGGTGAGAGATTGGCCCCAACCAACAAGCCGTAGGAAGCTGCAACAGTTCCTCGGCTTCGCTAATTTCTATAGGAGGTTCATTAAGGGCTACAGTCAGGTAGTTAGCCCCCTGACAGCCCTGACCTCTCCAAAAGTCCCTTTCACCTGGTCGGATCGGTGCGAAGCCACGTTCAAGGAGTTGAAACGACGGTTCTGTACTGCGCCAGTTTTGGTGCAGCCCGACCCTATCCGCCAGTTCGTGGTTGAAGTGGACGCCTCTGACTCAGGGATAGGAGCCGTGCTGTCCCAGAGCGGAGAGACCGATAAGGTTCTTCACCCGTGTGCCTACTTTTCACGCAGGTTGACCCCGGCTGAACGGAACTATGACGTCGGCAATCGAGAACTCCTTGCAGTGAAAGAGGCTCTTGAGGAGTGGAGACACCTGTTGGAGGGAGCGTCTGTGCCGTTCACGGTTTTCACTGACCATCGGAACCTGGAGTATATCAGGACCACCAAGCGGCTGAACCCCAGGCAAGCCCGCTGGTCACTGTTCTTCGGGCATTTTGACTTCCGGATCACCTATTGCCCCGGGACCAAGAACCAGAGGTCGGATGCCTTGTCCCGGGTACACAAAGAGGAGGTCAAAACTGCACTGTCGGATCCACCGGAGCCCATCCTGCCGGAGTCCACTATCGTGGCCACCCTCACCTGGGACGTGGAGAAGATCGTCCGGGAGGCCCTGGCACGGAGCCCGGACCCAGGAACAGGTCCGAAGAACCGTTTATACATCCCACCAGAGGCCAGAGCTGCAGTCTTGGACTTCTGTCACGGTTCCAAGCTCTCCTGTCATCCAGGGGTGCGAAGGACCGTGGCAGTGGTCCGGCAGCGCTTCTGGTGGGCGTCTATGGAGGCCGACGTCCGGGAGTATATCCAGGCCTGCACCACCTGTGCCAGGGGCAAGGCTCAATCAATCAATCAATCAATTTTTTTATATAGCGCCAAATCACAACAAACAGTTGCCCCAAGGCGCTTTATATTGTAAGGCAAGGCCATACAATAATTATGTAAAACCCCAACGGTCAAAACGACCCCCTGTGAGCAAGCACTTGGCTACAGTGGGAAGGAAAAACTCCCTTTTAACAGGAAGAAACCTCCAGCAGAACCAGGCTCAGGGAGGGGCAGTCTTCTGCTGGGACTGGTTGGGGCTGAGGGAGAGAACCAGGAAAAAGACATGCTGTGGAGGGGAGCAGAGATCGATCACTAATGATTAAATGCAGAGTGGTGCATACAGAGCAAAAAGAGAAAGAAACAGTGCATCATGGGAACCCCCCAGCAGTCTACGTCTATAGCAGCATAACTAAGGGATGGTTCAGGGTCACCTGATCCAGGCCTAACTATAAGCTTTAGCAAAAAGGAAAGTTTTAAGCCTAATCTTAAAAGTAGAGAGGGTGTCTGTCTCCCTGATCTGAATTGGGAGCTGGTTCCACAGGAGAGGAGCCTGAAAGCTGAAGGCTCTGCCTCCCATTCTACTCTTACAAACCCTAGGAACTACAAGTAAGCCTGCAGTCTGAGAGCGAAGCGCTCTATTGGGGTGATATGGTACTACGAGGTCCCTAAGATAAGATGGGACCTGATTATTCAAAACCTTATAAGTAAGAAGAAGAATTTTAAATTCTATTCTAGAATTAACAGGAAGCCAATGAAGAGAGGCCAATATGGGTGAGATATGCTCTCTCCTTCTAGTCCCCGTCAGTACTCTAGCTGCAGCATTTTGAATTAACTGAAGGCTTTTTAGGGAACTTTTAGGACAACCTGATAATAATGAATTACAATAGTCCAGCCTAGAGGAAATAAATGCATGAATTAGTTTTTCAGCATCACTCTGAGACAAGACCTTTCTGATTTTAGAGATATTGCGTAAATGCAAAAAAGCAGTCCTACATATTTGTTTAATATGCGCTTTGAATGACATATCCTGATCAAAAATGACTCCAAGATTTCTCACAGTATTACTAGAGGTCAGGGTAATGCCATCCAGAGTAAGGATCTGGTTAGACACCATGTTTCTAAGATTTGTGGGGCCAAGTACAATAACTTCAGTTTTATCTGAGTTTAAAAGCAGGACATTAGAGGTCATCCATGTCTTTATGTCTGTAAGACAATCCTGCAGTTTAGCTAATTGGTGTGTGTCCTCTGGCTTCATGGATAGATAAAGCTGGGTATCATCTGCGTAACAATGAAAATTTAAGCAATACCGTCTAATAATACTGCCTAAGGGAAGCATGTATAAAGTGAATAAAATTGGTCCTAGCACAGAACCTTGTGGAACTCCATAATTAACTTTAGTCTGTGAAGAAGATTCCCCATTTACATGAACAAATTGTAATCTATTAGACAAATATGATTCAAACCACCGCAGCGCAGTGCCTTTAATACCTATGGCATGCTCTAATCTCTGTAATAAAATTTTATGGTCAACAGTATCAAAAGCAGCACTGAGGTCTAACAGAACAAGCACAGAGATGAGTCCACTGTCCGAGGCCATAAGAAGATCATTTGTAACCTTCACTAATGCTGTTTCTGTACTATGATGAATTCTAAAACCTGACTGAAACTCTTCAAATAGACCATTCCTCTGCAGATGATCAGTTAGCTGTTTTACAACTACCCTTTCAAGAATTTTTGAGAGAAAAGGAAGGTTGGAGATTGGCCTATAATTAGCTAAGATAGCTGGGTCAAGTGATGGCTTTTTAAGTAATGGTTTAATTACTGCCACCTTAAAAGCCTGTGGTACATAGCCAACTAACAAAGATAGATTGATCATATTTAAGATCGAAGCATTAAATAATGGTAGGGCTTCCTTGAGCAGCCTGGTAGGAATGGGGTCTAATAAACATGTTGATGGTTTGGATGAAGTAACTAATGAAAATAACTCAGAACAATCGGAGAGAAAGAGTCTAACCAAATACCGGCATCACTGAAAGCAGCTAAAGATAACGATACATCTTTGGGATGGTTATGAGTAATTTTTTCTCTAATAGTTAAAATTTTGTTAGCAAAGAAAGTCATGAAGTCATTACTAGTTAAAGTTAATGGAATACTCAGTTCAATAGAGCTCTGATTCTTTGTCAGCCTGGCTACAGTGCTGAAAAGAAACCTGGGGTTGTTCTTATTTTCTTCAATTAGTGATGAGTAGAAAGATGTCCTAGCTTTACGGAGGGCTTTTTTATAGAGCAACAGACTCTTTTTCCAGGCTAAGTGAAGATCTTCTAAATTAGTGAGACGCCATTTCCTCTCCAACTTACGGGTTATCTGCTTTAAGCTACGAGTTTGTGAGTTATACCACGGAGTCAGACACTTCTGATTTAAAGCTCTCTTTTTCAGAGGAGCTACAGCATCCAAAGTTGTCTTCAATGAGGATGTAAAACTATTGACGAGATACTCTATCTCCCTTACAGAGTTTAGGTAGCTACTCTGCACTGTGTTGGTATATGGCATTAGAGAACATAAAGAAGGAATCATATCCTTAAACCTAGTTACACCGCTTTCTGAAAGACTTCTAGTGTAATGAAACTTATTCCCCACTGCTGGGTAGTCCATCAGAGTAAATGTAAATGTTATTAAGAAATGATCAGACAGAAGGGAGTTTTCAGGGAATACTGTTAAGTCTTCTATTTCCATACCATAAGTCAGAACAAGATCTAAGATATGATTAAAGTGGTGGGTGGACTCATTTACTTTTTGAGCAAAGCCAATAGAGTCTAATAATAGATTAAATGCAGTGTTGAGGCTGTCATTCTCAGCATCTGTGTGGATGTTAAAATCGCCCACTATAATTATCTTATCTGAGCTAAGCACTAAGTCAGACAAAAGGTCTGAAAATTCACAGAGAAACTCACAGTAACGACCAGGTGGACGATAGATAATAACAAATAAAACTGGTTTTTGGGACTTCCAATTTGGATGGACAAGACTAAGAGACAAGCTTTCAAATGAATTAAAGCTCTGTCTGGGTTTTTGATTAATTAATAAGCTGGAATGGAAGATTGCTGCTAATCCTCCACCCCGGCCCGTGCTACGAGCATTCTGACAGTTAGTGTGACTCGGGGGTGTTGACTCATTTAAACTAACATATTCATCCTGCTGTAACCAGGTTTCTGTTAGGCAGAATAAATCAATATGTTGATCAATTATTATATCATTTACCAACAGGGACTTAGAAGAGAGAGACCTAATGTTTAATAGACCACATTTAACTGTTTTAGTCTGTGGTGCAGTTGAAGGTGCTATATTATTTTTTCTTTTTGAATTTTTATGCTTAAATAGATTTTTGCTGGTTATTGGTAGTCTGGGAGCAGGCACCGTCTCTACGGGGATGGGGTAATGAGGTGATGGCAGGGGGAGAGAAGCTGCAGAGAGGTGTGTAAGACTACAACTCTGCTTCCTGGTCCCAACCCTGGATAGTCACGGTTTGGAGGATTTAAGAAAATTGGCCAGATTTCTAGAAATGAGAGCTGCTCCATCCAAAGTGGGATGGATGCCGTCTCTCCTAACAAGACCAGGTTTTCCCCAGAAGCTTTGCCAATTATCTATGAAGCCCACCTCATTTTTTGGACACCACTCAGACAGCCAGCAATTCAAGGAGAACATGCGGCTAAACATGTCACTCCCGGTCCGATTGGGGAGGGGCCCAGAGAAAACTACAGAGTCCGACATTGTTTTTGCAAAGTTACACACCGATTTAATGTTAATTTTAGTGACCTCCGATTGGCGTAACCGGGTGTCATTACTGCCGACGTGAATTACAATCTTTCCAAATTTACGCTTAGCCTTAGCCAGCAGTTTCAAATTTCCTTCAATGTCGCCTGCTCTGGCCCCCGGAAGACAATTGACTATGGTTGCTGGTGTCGCTAACTTCACATTTCTCAAAACAGAGTCGCCAATAACCATAGTTTGATCCTCGGCGGGTGTGTCGTCGAGTGGGGAAAAACGGTTAGAAATGTGAACGGGTTGGCGGTGTACACGGGGCTTCTGTTTAGGGCTACGCTTCCTCCTCACAGTCACCCAGTCGGCCTGCTTTCCCGGCTGCTCGGGATCTGCCAGGGGGGAACTAACGGCGGCTAAGCTACCTTGGTCCGCACCGACTACAGGGGCCTGGCTAGCTGTAGAATTTTCCACAGTGCGGAGCCGAGTCTCCAATTCGCCCAGCCTGGCCTCCAAAGCTACGAATAAGCTACACTTATTACAAGTACCATTACTGCTAAAGGAGGCCGAGGAATAACTAAACATTTCACACCCAGAGCAGAAAAGTGCGGGAGAGACAGGAGAAGCCGCCATGCTAAATCGGCTAAGAGCTAGTAGCTACGCTAAGCTAGCGGATTCCTAAAAACACGCAAAGTGAATAATGTGTAAATAATTTAGAGGTGATTCAGCAGAAGGAGTGCTTTAGTTAAGGCACGTAAAGATTACACTGGGAAACAAATCGTACTCTAGATAACTAGATCAATCTAACTGCGCAGATTAAACAGCTAACAGATACAGAAAAACACTGCTGTGCTCCGGAACAGGAAGTGATACAATACCGCAGTGAGAGCCAACCACCAGTAGAGGCCTGACCACAGGAAGGCCCAAGGACTACTCCAACCGCTTCCTGTGCCTCATCGCCCCTGGTCCCACATCGGCCTTGATTTCGTCACGGGCCTCCCGCCGTCCCAGGGCAACACCACCATCTTCACGATAGTGGACCGATTCTCCAAGGTGGCCCACTTCGTGGCCCTCCCGAAGCTCCCAACAGCCCAGGAGACAGCAGACCTCCTGGTCCATCATGTTGTCCGTCTGCATGGGATACCCACCGACATCGTCTCAGATCGTGGTCCCCAGTTCTCCTCACACGTCTGGAGGAGCTTCTGCAGGGAACTGGGGGCCACCGTGAGCCTCTCGTCCAGGTACCATCCACAGACGAACGGACAGGCAGAGCGGGCCAACCAGGAACTGGAACAGACCCTCCGCTGCGTCACATCCGCACACCCGACGGCCTGGAGTAACCATCTGGCCTGGATCGAGTATGCGCATAACAGCCAGGTGTCTTCCGCCACTGGCCTCTCCCCATTTGAGGTGTGTTTGGGGTATCAGCCCCCATTGTTCCCCATGGTGGAGGGAGAGGTTGGTGTGCCCTCGGTCCAGGCCCACCTGCGGAAGTGCCGTCGGGTGTGGCGCTCCGCCCGTTCTGCCTTGTTGAAGGCCCGGACGAGGGCGAAGACCCATGCAGACCGCCGGCGATCCCCGGCCCCTGCTTACCAGCCCGGGCAGGAGGTGTGGCTGTCCACGAAGGACATCCCCCTCCAAGTGGACTCCCCCAAGTTGAAGGACCGGTACATTGGACCTTTCAAGATCCTCAAAATCCTCAGTCCTGCCGCAGTGAAGCTCCGACTCCCAGCTTCACTGCGGATCCACCCGGTTTTTCATGTGTCCAGACTCAAGCCTCACCACACCTCACCCCTCTGTGCTACCCCCTCTGTGCTACCGGTCCGGTGCCGCCTCCTGCCCGGATCATTGACGGGGAGCCGGCTTGGACAGTGCGCCGGCTCCTGGACGTCCGTCGAATGGGCCGGGGGTTCCAGTATTTGGTGGACTGGGAAGGGTATGGACCCGAAGAACGCTCCTGGGTGAAGAGGAGCTTCATCCTGGACCCGGCCCTCCTGGCCGATTTCTACCGCAGACACCCGGACAAGCCTGGTCAGGCGCCAGGAGGCGCCCGTTGAGGGGGGGGTCCTGTTGTGTGGGCCGCCAGAAGAGGATGTACTGCTGGCCCACCACCAAAGGGCGCCCTGCCTGAAGTGCGGACTTCAGGCACAAGAGGCCGCTGCTGCCACGGACACAGCCGGGAGTGACAGCTGTCACTCATTAATTCCTGACAGCTGTCACACATTCTTCATCATCGCACTCCATAAAGACCAGACGTCATCTCCACCTCATCGCCGAGATATCATACTTCATTGGAGGTAATATCCTCAGCCGTTTGTGTCTTTTGCAATATATCTGTATATTGTGAGTGTTTGCAGGAGTACCGGTTCCTTTTTCTGTGGAGGCTGAGTGAGTGCAGGACGGCACTCTTTTCCCCTGAGGAATCACTGCGGTACTCTGCAACATATTGAGTGAGAGGTGGAGGTGGCATTCCCACCGCTGTTGTTACTGGGTGTACACACACCCACACTTGACTGTCTTTGTTCTTCGCCAGCAGTACCAGATCCGACAGTCGGGGACGGTGATCACCTGGGAATTCAGGACTTGGCGGCTCCAGTATTCACCAGGTTCTGTGGGGGCGGAAATCGTGTGGTTCCGGCTCTTCTCAGGACAGACGTCTTCTATCCTCGAGCCTGCCCACACGTCACCTTTGTAATTTGACTGTAATTATATTCTGAGATTGTCTGTATGTTCGTTGTGCACGTTTCACAACATTAAATTGTTACCTTTTGGCTCATCTATTGACCGTTCATTTGCGCCCCCTGTTGTGGGTCCGTGTCACTACACTTTCACAACATAAAGAGGTAGATGAAAATGAAATTATCAACACTGTTTATAAATTAAAGGGGAAAAATCAACTGACTGTGATAACTTTAGTATGTTTTTGATCAAAAATATTATTCATTGTATTATTAAACCTTTAACCTATATTTGAAATTTGTCACTAATGACTGGGAAATTCCCTTCTAAAATGAAAATATCTAAGGTGATACCTTTGTTTAAATCTGGTGACAAGCATGTCTTTTCAAAATTTAGGCCAATTTCTTTGTTATCACAGTTTTTGTAAAATTCTGGAAAAAAAAAATTGTAAAGAGGTTGAATGATTTTATATCCAAACATCATATATTTAGTGAGCAGCAGTATGGTTTTAGAAAAAGTCGCACTACTTCACTGGCTATAATTGACTTTGTTGAGAAAGTTACAAATGCTGTTGGGAAAGTGTAATGACATGGAGCCACAACAGGGGGCGTAAATGAATGGACAATGAATGAGCCGAAAATAGAACACTTTACTGTTGTGAATGTGCACAACAAAATACAGACGATTACAGAATCTCGTATGTAGTCAATCTACAAAGGTGACGTGTGGGCAGGCTCGAGGACAGAAGACGTCTGTCCAGAGAGGAGCCGGAACCCACACGATTTCTACCACCACCGAACCCAGAGAATACTGGAGCCGCCAAGTCCCGAGTCCCCAGGTGATCACCGTTTCCGGCTGCCGGAACTGGTACTGCTGGCAGGAAGCAGAAACAGTCAAGGGTGGGTGTGAGCACACACCCAGCAAACAGTCAGCAAAACAGTCTTTAGTTTCACACGGAGGGAAAAACTCCACCTCCAATCCAGAAACTCGGCACGTGCAGTATTTGTGAGTACTTATCACAGTTTGGCGTGGTGAGCGAAGACCTCAGCCCTCCACGTACCACAAACCCAGCCTCCAGCTGCAGGCACTCACAGGAACGACTGCAAAAAGTACAGAAGCAAAAACTGTATGCGTATGACTCGTAAACGGCTGAGCTGATTACCTTCTTGGCTTGAAGATATCTCGGCAGGGAGGTGGAGTTGCTGTCCGGCTTTTATGAAGATGATGATGTGGTGATGAGTGACAGCTGTCAGGTGGTGATGAGAGACAGCTGTCACTCCCGGCTGCTCCCGTGAGGCGGCTGCGCCCTCTCGTGCCTGAAGCCCGCACTTCAGGCAGGGTGCCCTCTGGTGGTGGGCCAGCAGTACCTCCTCTTCAGCGGCCCACACAACAAATGCAGTAGAGAAGAAGCAATATACTGTAGGGGTTTTCTTTGATTTACAGAAAGCATTTGATACCATAGATCATTCTTTATTATTGGACAAATTACAGACGTATGGCATTAGAGGATTAGCACTTGATTGGTTAGCCAGTTATTTATCAAACAGGTATCAGTGTGTTCATTTTGGAGGGACAAATTCAATATTGTTGAGGATCACATGTGGGGTGCCCCAAGGGTCAGTCTTTGGGCCGTTGTTGTATTTGTTGTATGTTAACGATATAGGTTTGGTGTCAAAGTCTGTGCATTGTATTTTGTTTGCTGATGACACGACTGTGTTCGGTAGTGGGGACAATTTGGAACATTTTTTGGAAAGGATGGAGAGGGAATTATTACATTTTAAATATTGGTTTGATTATAATAAAGTGTCACTTCATTTTGGTAATACTAAGTGTATTAGGGAAAGCAGGCCGGCTGGGTGACACCAGTGACACCAGCAACCATAGTCAAATGTCTTCCGGGGGCCAGAGCAGGCGACACTGAAGGAAATTTGAAACTGCTGGCTAAGGCTAAGCATAAATTTGGTAAAATTGTAATTCACGTCGGCAGTAATGACACCCGGTTACGCCAATCGGAGGTCACTAAAATTAATATTGAATCGGTGTTTAACTTTGCAAAAACAATGTCAGACTCTGTAGTTTTCTCTGGGCCCCTCCCCAATCGGACCGGGAGTGACATGTTTAGCCGCATGTTCTCCCTGAATTGCTGGCTGTCTGAGTGGTGTCCAAAAAATTACGTGGGCTTCATAGATAATTGGCAAAGCTTCTTGAGAAAACCTGGTCTTGTTAGGAGAGACGGCATCCATCCCACTTTGGATGGAGCAGCTCTCATCTCTAGAAATCTGGCCAATTTTATTAAGCCCTCCAAACCGTGACTATCCAGGGTTGGGACCAGGAAGCAGAGTTGTAGTCTTACACACCTCTCTGCAGCTTCTCTCCCCCTGCCATCCCCCCAATACCCCATCCCCGTAGAGACGGTGCCTGCTCCCAGACCACCAATAACCAGCAAATATCCATTTAAGCATAAAAATTCAAAAAGAAAAAATAATATAGCACCTTTAACTGCACCACAGACTAAAACAGTTAAATGTGGTCTATTAAACATTAGGTCTCTCTCTTCTAAGTCCCTGTTAGTAAATGATATAAATAAATGATCAACATATTGATTTATTCTGCCTTACAGAAACCTGGTTACAGCAGGATGAATATGTTAGATTAAATGAGTCAACACCCCCGAGTCACACCGAGTCAAAATGCTCGATGCAGGGGTCGAGGAGGAGGATTAGCAGCAATCTTCCCCTCCAGCTTATTAATTAATCAAAGACCCAGACGGAGCTTTAATTCATTTGAAAGCTTGACACTTAGTCTTGTCCATCCAAATTGGAAGTCTCAAAAACCATTTTATTTGTTATTATCTATTGTCCACCTGGTTGTTACTGTGAGTTTCTTTATGATTTTTCAGACCTTTTGTCTGACTTGTTGCCCCTTGACTTGCATGCCATCTCGGATCTGCCCCTTTTTAAAACAAAACTCAAAACGTATTTGTTTAGATGTGCTTTTGATACTTAGTCTTTTTAGACTTGGGAATAAAATGAATCTGTGTTCCTCTTTTTAACTATATTTTAAATGCGATTTTTATATGTACAGCGCTTTGGTCAACTTAGTTTGTTGTAAGGCGCTTAACAAATAAAATTTGATTGATTGATTGATTGACTTAGTGCTTAGCTCAGATAAGATAATTATAGTGGGTGATTTTAACATCCACATAGATGCTGAGACTGACAGCCTCAACACTGCATTTAATCTATTATTAGACTCAGTTGGCTTCGCTCAAAACGTAAATGAGCCCACCCACCACCTTAGCCACACTTTAGGTCTTGTTCTGACATATGGCATAGAAATTGAAGACTTAACAGTATTCCCTGAAAACCCCTTTTTGTCTGATAATTTCTTAATAACATTTACATTTACTTTAATGGACTATCCAGCAGTGGGGAATAAGTTTCATTACAGTAGAAGTCTTTCTGAAAGTGCTGTAACTAGGTTTAAGGATATGATTCCTTCTTTGTTATGTTCTTCAATGCCATATACCAACACAGTGCAGAGTAGCTACCTAAACTCTGTGAGTGAGATAGATTATCTCGTCAAGAGCTTTACATCCTCATTGAGCACAACTTTGGATGCTGTAGCTCCTCTGAAAAAGAAAGCCTTAAATCAGAAGTGCCTGACTCTGTGGTTTAACCCACAAACTCGCAGCTTAAAGCAGATAACCCGTAAGCTGGAGAGGAAATGGCGTCTCACTAATTTAGAAGATCTTCATTTAGCCTGGAATGTTGGGAAAGTGTAAGTACACGGACCCACAACAGGGGGCGCAAATGAATGGACAATGGAATAGGTCAAATAACAACACTTTACTGTTGCGAACGTGCACAACAAACACAACAGATTACACAATAGATCAAAGGTCAAATTACAAGGTGTCGTGTGGGCAGGCTCGAAGATAGGAGACACCTGTCCAAAGCAGAACCGGAACCACACGATTTCCTCCGCCACCAGACCCCGGGAATACTGGAGCCGCCAAGTCCCGAACTCCCAGGTGGCCACTGCCTCCGCGTGTCGGACCTGGTACTGCTGGCGAGGAACAAAAACACAATTAAACGTGGGTGCGTCTGCACCCAGCAATTTGCACGGCAGGGAAGGTACCTCCACCTCTCGTTGGAGAAAAAGTCTGTTATCACTCACAAAAATCACAAAAAGGGCTTTCTATCAAGCAGTCAGGCTGAGGATATTATCTTTCAGGTAGAACGATATCTCGGCAAAGAGGTGGAGATGACGTCTTGCTGATATACCGATGCAGAACAGATGAGTGGTGACAGCTGTCACAGGTGATGAGTGTCAGCTGTCACCCCGGCTGCTCCTGTGAGGCGGCAGCGCCCTCTGGTGCCTGGAGCCCGCACTCCAGGCAGGGTGCCCTCTGGTGGTGGTGGGCCAGCAGTACCTCCTCTTCAGCGGCCCACACAACATGGAAAAAGAGTCTGTTGCTCTATAAAAAGGCCCTCTGTAAAGCTAGGACATCTTACTATTCATCACTAATTGAAGAAAATAAGAACAACCCCAGTTTTCTTTTCAGCACTGTAGCCAGGCTGACAAAGAGTCAGAGCTCTATTGAGCTGAGTATTCCTTTAACTTTAACTAGTAATGACTTCATGACTTTCTTTGCAAATAAAATTTTAACTATTAGAGAAAAAAATTTTCATAACCATCCCAAAGACATATCTTTATGTTCAACTGCTTTCAGTAATGCTGGTATTTGGTTAGACTCTTTCTCTCCGATTGTTCTTTCTGAGTTACTTTCATTAGTCACTTTCTCCAAACCATCAACATGTCTATTAGACCCCATTCCTACCAGGCTGCATAAGGAAGCCCTACCATTAATTAATGCTTCAATCTTAAATATGATCAACCTATCTTTATTAGTTGGCTATGTACCACAGGCTTTTAAGGTGGCAGCAATTAAACCATTACTTAAAAAGCCATCACTTGACCCAGCTATCTTAGGTAATTATAGGCCAATCTCCAACCTTCCTTTTCTCTCAAAAATTCTTGAAAGGGTAGTTGTAAAACAGCTAACTGATCATCTGCAGATGAATGGTCTATTTGAAGAGTTTCAGTCAGGTTTCATAATTCATCATAGTACAGAAACAGCATTAGTGAAGGTTACAAATGATCTTCTTATGGCCTCAGACAGTGGACTCATCTCTGTGCTCATCCTGTTAGACCTCAGTGCAGCTTTTGATACTGTTGACCATAAAATTTTATTACAGAGATTAGAGCATGCCATAGGTATTAAAGGCACTGCACTGCAGTGGTTTGAATCATATTTATCTAATAGATTACAATTTGTTCATGTAAATGGGGAGTCTTCTTCACAGACTAAGGTTAATTATGGGGTTCCACAAGGTTCTGTGCTAGGACCGATTTTATTCACTTTATACATGCTTCCCTTAGGCAGTATTATTAGAAAGCATTGCTTAAATTTTCATTGTTACGCAGATGATACCCAGCTTTATCTATCCATGAAGCCAGAGGACACACACCAATTAGTTAAACTGCAGGAATGTCTTTCAGACATAAAGACATGGATGACCTCTAATTTCCTGCTTTTAATTTCAGATAAAACTGAAGTAATTGTACTTGGCCCCACAAATCTTAGAAACATGGTGTCTAACCAGATCCTTACTCTGGATGGCATTACCCTAACCTCCAGTAATACTGTGAGAAATCTTGGAGTCAGTTTTGATCAGGATATGTCCTTCAATGCGCATATTAAGCAAATATGTAGGACTGCTTTTTTGCATTTGCACAATATCTCTAAAATTATAAAGGTCTTGTCTCAGAGTGATGCTGAAAAGCTAATTCATGCATTTATTTCTTCTAGGCTGGACTATTGTAATTCATTATTATCAGGTTGTCCTAAAAGCTCCCTGAAAAGCCTTCAGTTAATTCAAAATGCTGCAGCTAGAGTACTGACAGGGACTAGAAGGAGAGCGCATATTTCACCCATATTGGCTTCTCTTCATTGGCTCCCTGTTAATTCCAGAATAGAATTTAAAATTCTTCTTCTTACTTATAAGGTTTTGAATAATCAGGTCCCATCTTATGTGAGGGACCTCATAGTACCATATCACCCCAATAGAGCGCTTCACTCTCAGACTGCAGGCTTACTTGTAGTTCCTAGGGTTTGTAAGAGTAGAATGGGAGGCAGAGCCTTCAGCTTTCAGGCTCCTCTCCTGTGGAACCAGCTCCCAATTCGGATTAGGGAGACAGACACCCTCTCTACTTTTAAGATTAAGCTTAAAACTTTCCTTTTTGAAAAAGATTATAGTTATGGCTGGATCAGGTGACCCTGAACCATCCCTTAGTTATGCTGCTATAGACTTATACTGCTGGGGGGTTTCCCATGATGTACCCAGTGTTTCTTTTTATTCACCTATTTTTGCTCTGTATGCACCACTCTGCTTTTAATCATTGGTGATTGATCTCTGCTCTCTTCCACAGCATGTCTTTTTCATGATTCTCTTCCCTCAGCCCCAAACAGTCCCAGCAGAAGACTGCCCCTCCCTGAGCCTGGTTCTGCTGGAGGTTTCTTCCTGTTAAAAGGGAGTTTTCCTTCCCACTGTCGCCAAGTCCTTGCTCATAGGGGGTCGTTTTGACCGTTGGGGTTTTTCTGTAATTATTGTATGGCTATTGCCTTACAATATAAAGCGTCTTGGGGTAACTGTTTGTTGTGATTTGGCGCTATATAAATAAAATTTGATTATCTTTGGAAATAAGCCTAGGAATTTAAATAGAAACTTATCATTGAACAATGTTGAAACTGAAACTGTATCTGAAACTAAATTTCTTGGCATTTTTATTGATGATGAAGTTGGAAAACCCACATAAATTATGTCAAATCTAAAATTTCAAAAGTTATTTCAGTTTTGTACAAAGCACATTATTTTCTCCCCCAACATTCATTGTTCATGCTGTATCATTCATTACTTGTCCCATATATGACCTATTGTATTGAAGTTTGGGGAAACACGTATAAAACAAAAACAAATTCAGTTTTTCTGTTACAAAAGAGGGCTATAAGAGTTATATGTAAAAAAAAAAAAAAAATATATATATATATATATATATATATATATATATATATATATATGGTATATGGACGCGTTTCAGACTCCTTAGTTTTGTCCACAGGCTCACCACAGGGCTGTGTTCTTTCCCCCTTGCTTTTCATCTTATATACAGATGAATGCAGAAGTGTCAGGCAACGCAGCTATTTAGTTAAGTTCTCTGATGATACTGCTTTGCTGTCCCTTCTTCAGGGAGAGGAGTCAGGACATGGGGAGGCCCTTGCTGATTTTGTTTCATGCTGCGATACAAATCACTTGGAGTTAAATGTATCTAAAACGAAGGAGCTTATAATTGATTTTAGACGTAACAAAGGGTTTGCTATAGACAGCATTATTCATGGGAAAGCTGTAGAAAAAGTTCCTGCATATAAATATCTGGGCACTTTTTTTGATGAGAAGTTGAGATTCGACGTAAATACGGCAGACATTGTGAAGCAAGGGCAACAGAGTGTACCTCCTTCGCAAATTGAATCATATTTATCTAATAGATTACAATTTGTTCATGTAAATGGGGAGTCTTCTTCACAGACTAAGGTTAATTATGGGGTTCCACAAGGTTCTGTGCTAGGACCGATTTTATTCACTTTATACATGCTTCCCTTAGGCAGTATTATTAGAAAGCATTGCTTAAATTTTCATTGTTACGTCCTTGTATTTGCAAAAACGAGCCATACGAATCATCTGCAATAAACAATATCGTGAACCAACTCATTCTCTATTTGTGTCTTTAAATTTATTAAAATTCATTGATTTGGTCGATTACATTACAATTCAAACTTTATTTCGAGCGAAAAACCAAGCCTTACCGAGACATGTCCAGAGTCTGTTCCGATTGAGGGAATCCAGATATAGTTTAAGAGGTTGTGCAATTTTTATGAAACCACCAGTAAGAACAAATGTAAAGGGTTTTTGTGTGTCTGTGGTTGGGGTGAGGAAATGGAACAAATGTTCAACAGAGGTTAGAATGAGTAGTACCTTAGTAAGATTTAAGAAACTACTCAAAAACGACATCATGTCTAAGTATCATAAAGAAGCAAATATAATTTGATTTATATGGAATGTTCAATTTATAAGTGGGACTTATTGTATATTTGAATGTGTGGGTATGTATATGCGTATGTAGATATATAGATATGGGTAGGTGTATATGTATATAAGTGACTGTGTATATGTATGTATATAGTTATGTTTGTAAAGTATATACGTATGTATATAGGTATATATGGCACAGCCCAAGCAGAGGGTCACCCCCAAGAGCCTGGTCTGCTTGAGGTTTCTTCCTTATAGGGAGTTTTTCCTCACCACAGTTGCCTAGTGCTTGCTCTGGGGGTTGGTAAGGTTAGTCCTTACTGGCGTAAAGTGCCTTGATTCGACTTTCTTGTGATCTGGTACTATATAAATATAATTATAAGTGAATAGTATATTGATGTGTATGTCTGTGTCGACATGTAGTAGTGAATTTATATTTATGTAAATATGACTGATTAGAATTGTTGGACTTGTACTAGCAGGGGTGGGCGCTAATAAGCTTTGCTTCAGCCCACACCCTTTCGGACTCACTAGTTTTGTCTGTGTTTGTTTGTGGAATTGTTCATTTTTTTCTATTTGAATATTTTGTGTGCCGAATAAAAAACTTTGTCACTTGTCACTTCTCTGTCAGTTCTGTTATTATGGGTCGTTTTTATCAGTCCTTTATTGAAAGTCTTTTATGTTTTTCTTTCATCTGCTGGTTTCCTAGCCTGGCACTGAAAGATAAAAGTAGTTTGCATAGTATCACAAAGACATGTTCAAAGATCATTGGAGTGGAAACCAGAGACCTAGCTAGTTTTTGTGAACAGCAAATGGTGAGACATGTGCTGGCAGGTGAATTTTCTTTGTTGCCTTCGGGCCGTCGTTATGTTTCACCTGTCTGCAGGACGAATCGGTTGTTAAAATCTTTTATTCCTTCTGCTATCCGTCTTTTAAATTCCTTGTAAGGTGTGGATGTATGGGTATGTGGATGTAGTATGTTGCACATTTTATGTGGATGTAGTATGTTTTTTTTTTTTTGTGATGTGCCGGTATGCAGGCTGCTGAAATTAATTGCCCCTGGTGGGATGAATAAAGTTGTCTAAGTCTAAGTCATATATATATATATATATATATATATATATATATATATATATTACCAACCAACAAACCAATTGTTTGCTTGTCTGGGTATTTTGAAATTTCAAGATTTGGTTGATTATTTTACGATACAGATCATGTACAAAATTAAAAATAATCTTTGCCTCTACATGTTCAGGAGTTGTTTAAAATGAGGGAGTCCAGTTATCATTTGCGAGGAACACTGAGATTTGAAAGAAGAAAGATTCGAACTACTGTTAAAATTTCTGTAAAAGCTGTTAGAATATGGAATAATTGTGCTGATAGTATTAAATCATGTGGCTCATTGGTAGGTGTTAAACGGCTCTATAAAAATAATGCAATTAGTATGTTGTGTTAAGCTAATTGTTTTTGTGGTTCTCTTTTCTTTTTTGTTTACTTGCACATCATATATTTGATTGTTCTGTTCTCTTCTGTTCATTTATGTTATTTTGTTATTATCTTGTTTTGAGTGTATTTAACTGTGTATTTAACTGGTGTATGGGGTGGGCATTTATAAGCTTTTGCTTCAGCCCATGCTCTTTCGGCCACACCCAATTTGGGAAATTGTTTGAGTTATTGTTGTATTTTCTTTTGTTTTTTGATTTGTTATGTTAGCAAGACTTTGTGTTGGTATTTTGTTCATGTGCATGCTGAATAAACTTATTCATTCATCCATTCATTCATTCATTCATTCATTCATTTATGAATATGTGTATATATATATATATATATATATATATATATATATATATATATATACTCAACACAAATATAAACGCAACACTTTTGGTTTTGCTCCCATTTTGTATGAGATGAACTCAAAGATCTAAAACTTTTTCCACATACACAATATCACCATTTCCCTCAAATATTGTTCACAAACCAGTCTAAATCTGTGATAGTGAGCACTTCTCCTTTGCTGAGATAATCCATCCCACCTCACAAGTGTGCCATACCAAGATGCTGATTAGACACCATGATTAGTGCACAGGTGTGCCTTAGACTGTCCACAATAAAAGGCCACTCTGAAAGGTGCAGTTTTGTTTTATTGGTGGTGGGGGGGGAATACCAATCAGTATCTGGTGTGACCACCATTTGCCTCATGCAGTGCAACACATCTCCTTCGCATAGAGTTGATCAGGTTGTCAATTGTGGCCTGTGGAATGTTGGTCCACTCCTCTTCAATGGCTGTGCGAAGTTGCTGGATATTGGCAGGAACTGGTACACGCTGTCGTATACGCCGGTCCAGAGCATCCCATACATGCTCAATAGGTGACATGTCCGGTGAGTATGCCGGCCATGCAAGAACTGGGACATTTTCAGCTTCCAAGAATTGTGTACAGATCCTTGCAACATGGGGCCGTGCATTATCCTGCTGCAACATGAGGTGATGTTCTTGGATGTTGGCACAACAATGGGCCTCAGGATCTCGTCACGGTATCTCTGTGCATTCAAAATGCCATCAATAAAATGCACCTGTGCTCTTCGTCCATAACAGACTCCTGCCCATACCATAACCCTACCACCACCATGGGCCACTCTATCCACAACATTGACATCAGAAAACCGCTCACCCACACAATGCCACACACGCTGTCTGCCATCTGCCCTGGACAGTGTGAACCGGGATTCATCCATGAAGAGAACACCTCTCCAACGTGCCAAACGCCAGCGAATGTGAGCATTTGCCCACTCAAGTCGGTTACGACGACGAACTGGAGTCAGGTCGAGACCCCGATGAGGACAACGAGCATGCAGATGAGCTTCCCTGAGACGGTTTCTGACAGTTTGTGCAGAAATTCCTTGGTTATGCAAAACGATTGTTTCAGCAGCTGTCCGAGTGGCTGGTCTCAGACGATTTTGGAGGTAAACATGCTGGATGTGGAGGTCCTGGGCTGGTGTGGTTACACGTGGTCTGTGGTTGTGAGGCTTGTTGGATGTACTGCCAAATTCTCTGAAATGCCTTTGGAGATGGCTTATGGTAGAGAAATGAACATTCAATACATGAGCAACAGCTCTGGTTGACATTCCTGCTGTCAGCATGCCAATTGCACGCTCCCTCAAATCTTGCGACATCTGTGGCGTTGTGCTGTGTGATAAAACTGCACCTTTCAGAGTGGCCTTTTATTGTGGGCAGTCTAAGGCACACCTGTGCACTAATCATGGTGTCTAATCAGCATCTTGGTATGGCACACCTGTGAGGTGGGATGGATTATCTCAGCAAAGGAGAAGTGCTCACTATCACAGATTTAGACTGGTTTGTGAACAATATTTGAGGGAAATGGTGATATTGTGTATGTGGAAAAGGTTTTAGATCTTTGAGTTCATCTCATACAAAATGGGAGCAAAACCAAAAGTGTTGCGTTTATATTTTTTTGAGTGTATATATATATATATATATATATATATATATATATATATATATATTCATTCATATATATAAATGGACTGCATTTATATAGCTTTTCCATCTGTATCAGACGCTCAAAGCGCTTTACAATAATGCCTCACAATCACCCCAATGTCAGGGTGCTGCCATACAAGACGCTCACTACACCCCGGGAGTAATAGGGGATTAAAGGCCTTGACCAAGGGCCCTTAGTGATTTTCCAGTCAGGCGGGGGAACCCATGATTTTCTGGACTCAAGCCCAACACCTTAACCACTAGACCATCACCTCCCCCATATATATATATATGTGTGTGTGTGTGTATGTGAAAATAAAATGGCTGAGTGGATCCTCATTTGATTGGTGCAATTTGGATCCATACGTTTTGTACCATTGTACCAGTGAACTCCGCCCTTGCAAACATTATTGAGGACGTCATTTAGCTAAACATGGCAGAGTTTGTTTTGCTGACGGACAACGATTTGAATGAGCTAATTGACAGTGCTAATTCTTCTAACACACACACACACACACACACAAAACAAATGCACAATGCCGTAAGCTGTCTGGAGGCATGAAGAGCTATTAGGATGAGGAGCATGAACCTAGAATGAAAAGCTGGACAAATTTCTGATGTGATTTTTCACTTGAACAAGGAAGTACACAAAGTCTTTTTTTGATTTTTTTTTTTTTTTTAAGTTCACAAAATCAGTGCACGACATCACGGACTACATCATCAGAATTATTTTTGGACTCCTATTTAAAGTTCATGTTGGACTGTTGATGTCAAAGCACCAGTGATGCACACCAAAATGTAAGTCCCTTTTCTGTTGTTTATAAATTAATATAATATTAAATGACAAGGATCTATTTTAGGCGTTATATAAAACAAATAATGAATGTGCACTTTCTCTGGCTATCACAAGAGCTGGACATCAGCCATTTTCCAGCAGATTTCACTTTTAACAAGAGATTTTGTCATGGGAAGCCGCACGGAGGCTTCGTTTGTAATGACCGATTCGCTGTTTGAGCGAGACAAACAACACCTCCATTTCGGCGTGTCATGGGACAAGTTGGGACATGCCTATCTCGGCTTTCAATGCTTACCAGTCCAGTAAGTATCAGAGAAATTGTGGAAAGCTGGGCATGTCCTACCTTGTCCTCTGACATGCCGAAACCGAGGTGTTCCTTTGTCTCGCTCAAACAGCGAATTGGTCGTTACGCACGAAGCCTCCGCGCGGTTTTCCATGACAAAATCTCTTGTTAAAAGTGAAATCTGCCAGAAAATGGCTGATGTCCAGCTCTTGTGATAACGAGAGAAAGTGCACACGACAGTCTCATATCCACACAGCCATCAGCTTAGAAATGATCTGGCGTTTTCTGCCTCGTCATCGCAGCTCGGAGCGCGGCGCGCCGAGCGTTCTTAAAGCCGTCCTTAAAGTTGTCCTTAAAGCTGTAGTAACATTCCTTATTCTCTGTGAAGCCCATAAAATTTTCACCAAAAGCCAGATAAATGTTTCAAATGGTTTCCAGGTGCCAGTCTCTAACAGCTTCTGAAAAAATTCTGATGGAGACAATGAAAATCCGACGAGGGGGCAGGACCACTCCTTCCACAAGGCGTGCTCACAGGCGAATGACGTCACCGACAGGCGTGGAAAATCTCACGCATGCGCACGAGGGTTCAAGCTTGTCTGACGTAAAAACATATGAATGAAATCATATAGTTTTTGAAAAAAATAAAAAGGACCGTTACTTTATTGACAGACCTCGTATATATATATATATATATATATATATATATATATATATATATATATATATATATATATATATATGTATAAAAGATGGAATAAAAGTATGTGGGCTGATCCACTGTGCAAATCTGTGTGCACAGATGTGTAAATTATTCAAAATAATTCAAGTTATACTTGGCATATTAACAAAATTAAATTTTAAAGTGGTCTGGAGGTTGAAGTCTCCACATTTAACACACATTCAAAAAGACACTCAGAGTGGTGCAGGTTATGTGCTACTTCCGCTTAATTAGGTCATGTGACTTTTGACACGAGGGGGGCGTCATTCGACTCCAGAGGGTTATTGTGCCACAATGGTGAATGAACTGGAGGAGGTGAAAGTGCGTGGATCTAAAGCCGGCAATCCCGTGTGCGTTCCGTGCATGAGGAGTGAACAGTGGACTTGTACTCTCTTGATCTGTCCTTGAGGTGTTGACCTAGATTTGGAAATGTCCTCCCGCTGGCAGTTAGTCCGTGAGCAGGAGTTACTGAAGTTTTTATTTTAACTTGCCACAATCTTGAGATAACTGGAGGTGATGAAAGAAAAGCAGAGCTGCTGGCGGTCAAGCTCGCGATCCGTCCATGAGGAGTGAACGGTGAATGGTGGACATGTGCTCAGAACATGGAAGCTTGGCTCGCCTCTTCTTCTGTGGTTTTAAAGCTCCACTGCCAGCAAAGTCCAGCGGGATGAATAAAATCTATCAATCCACGTATGTACTGATGAGATGATTTTTCGCCCTGGCGTGTACAGGTTTGGTATACAGTCATGAAGTGTTGCATAGATTTACACACAGTTGCAGTGTGTTGTGTGGACTTGCTAATAAAACGGTATGCTTTCAGCGCCCAGTGCTCTATGCCGAAAAAAAAAAATTAAACATGTTTAATTTCTTGCATCCTCATTGCATAGCCCTCAGCATACTGCTGTGTAGGGAGCAAAAACTCAGTATACAGCTGCTTAAACCCGGTGTAGAGCTGGTTAAACTCGGTGTAGAGCTGCTTAACTTGGTGTAGTCAGTATGACGCAATACGCAATTCAAAATACGCAATACAATATTACTTAAAAGGGGCTTTAAAGTAAATGGGCCTTGGTTCAGTCAGAAAAAATAAATCAATAAAAACAAGCAAACAAAATAACGGGTACAACCAGAGGTTAAACTACAATTAAACCCGTAAAATCCATCAGTTAATGAGGGAAAATGTGTCGGAATGGAATCAGAAACCATTGTAATATGGATGTTTTCTCACACACAATACACAGTACCGTTTATGTAAAGGCATGCTCGTCTTTGATTTTATCATCCATCTATCCATTTTCCTTACCCACTTACTCCAATTAAGAGTGACGGGGAGGGGGATTCCAGCAGTCATATGGCATGTGGCAAGTTACACCCTGGACATGACACCAGTCTGTTGCAGGGATTTGATTTTAACAACATAATGTGATAGATTAATTTTATTAAGAAACCGATAATGGATATTGATAATGTCATAAAGCAGCAAAACAGTCATTAAAAGTAGTTTTAGAATACACAATTAAGAGCAGTCAGTTAACACAGTAAAATTGGGAGTTAATCTATGGACAAATGCTTGAAATGTAAGACTCTCATCATTAATGATTTTAAAATTCATTTTGAGTTACATTAATACTCTGAGAGCTGTTAAAATATTAAGTGCTAGGAAAGAACTAACAATGGGTTAAAACAAGGTTAAAACGGCCATAAATATACATGTCAGGTTATTTTATCTGGGATCCACTTGTTGAGCCTTCAGAGTAATTGATGGTGATTGATTAGTTATTCCTGCAGGGACTAGGAGGGGGAGCTCACGGTCACGATGCTTCATTCTCAATGAAGCTGCCAGAGAGGAAACATCGTGTCTGAGCGTCTTTATTGATATTCCCCCTCTTCAGGTATGTAAAAAGCGTTTATGATCTCTGGGATATTCTGTATGTGTTTTATGAAGATCTTGAGTATGTTTTAGGGTTTTCTTATGTGTTAATCCTTAACTGGTGTACTATTGAGGTAGTTAGCTTAACTTCATCTACCTCGTGGACACACGGAGCAGCACCTCGTTAAACATGTGACGCTGGACTGTGTTTGTTTTATGGAATGCTGCTGCTACTGTTGTGTTTTTATAGTTATCACAGTATTTATGGATTTATTTCATCGAGTAACTGTTTAAAGAACTTAACAAAGACAAATGTTAAAATATACTGTATTAATTTAGGACACATTTCATTTTGAATAATTTGAT
Organism: Thalassophryne amazonica; assembly: GCF_902500255.1. Lineage (NCBI taxonomy): Eukaryota > Metazoa > Chordata > Actinopteri > Batrachoidiformes > Batrachoididae > Thalassophryne > Thalassophryne amazonica. Next base: position 99,601,472 of record NC_047103.1, on the reverse strand, counting down.
GTTCATTATTGTAAAGGACAATTTCATAGTTTTTGCCTGTGGTATTTCAGTTAACCTGTTGAGCAGAAAGTAGAAAACTTAAATTGCTTCACTGTTAAAGAGAAAAACATATTTACCTGTTAAAGGACAGAATGAATGTGGAACTTTTGTATATTTGTAAATAACTTTTGAAACAAATATTGATTCGCAATGAAGCTGCCAGAGAGGAAACATCGTGTCTGAGCGTCTTTATTGATATTCCCCCTCTTCAGGGTGTAACATTTTGGAGGCACCGCTGGGATTGAGTGTGACGAGGGCCAGCTGTCTCAGATAGACGTCCCTGGTTATCATTCAGTCCCCCATATCTTCAGCCAGGGTGGATGACAGCGTGTGGTATTCCATCTGTGGAGAGAGACTTCCATGCAATCTGAGGCTAACCGCCGGTGCCAGGAGAGCTGTGTTGTCCATTCTGCCAGGAGACGGATCTACATCACCCTAACATTGTCCACGGGCCAGCGACTAAGATGGATTTTTCGGAGCTTGAGGATTTGAAACTAGAAGTCGGCAGTGCGTTGTACACACTAACAAAAGATGCCTTGGTTGAAGTCTGTGACTTTTTAACTATTGCTGGTACAAAGTTTGAGAAGGTATCAGGCAAGAATCGCTCTTCTCTTATCTCATATATCACCAGTCATCTGGAGAGGGCAGAGTTACATGAACTGGAGGACCAAGGCATGTCTGAATTACTTGGCCTAAAAGACAAAGTTATTGAATTGCAACATTCCCCTCAAAATACTGCACCAGAACAGGCAGCCAAAGGTACAAAACAAACGGAAGTGATGCAAGAACACGTAGTTCAACTACCAGAAGAAGAGTTGTTAAAAAAAGAAATCGAGAGATTACAACAAGCACTGGCACTCTCACAACAAGAGAAACTAAACTCAAGCAGTGAAGCCAAAAGGTCGGTGGATGATGGGGTTAACGTTGTTGAAGTGAAACACACACAACAGTTCTCCCAACCCCATTTGTCAGTACAGTGGAGCAGAGTTCAAAATATCAGGACAGATTGGTGAGCCAGGACAAAAGGACAAACTTACTTTCTCAAGTCTAGCACACCAGATTGAACAAGGCATCAGCAAGGGATTTCCCGAAATTGAGATAGTGGACGCAGTGATTAGAGCCATAGCACCGGGCCTGCAACTACGCAGTTATCTTGAGGGCAAAGCCAATCTTACCCTACCAAGTTTAAGAAGGATTCTGAGGTCTCACTACCAAGAAAAGAATGCAACAGAACTGTACAAACAACTAACATCAGAGGTCCAAAGCAGCAAGGAAACTCCTCAAACATTCCTGATGCGTGCCCTAGACCTGAGACAAAAAATCTTGTTTGCTTCAAAGGAAGCAGAATCTGGCCTTAGGTATGATCCTGTCCTGGTGCAAAGCATGTTTCTTCATACCGTGCTAACAGGTCTGCAAAATGATAGTATTAGAAGTGACCTCCAACCTTACCTGCAGCACATTACATCAAGTGATGAGCTTCTCCTCGAAAAAATTAACCGTGCCTGTGCAAACGAAGCAGAGAGACAAAACAAAAAGAAATTACTAACCCAACAGCGACCAGCCACTGTGCACTCAGTTCAGCCGAACGAATCACATGCAGAAACCAAAGGGAAAAGTCACAATACTGAACCCACCAACAGAATCCAAACTGATGTACTAAATGAACTGAAAGAATTACGTTCTGATATGACAGTACTGAAAAACCTGGGCGCTGAAGTCGCACAAATCAGAGAGTCGATTCGCCGGCCCAGTCCAACACAGACCAAGTATTTGGCCTCCCCCACAGCACAATATCAACAGCGGTTTGCCCCACAACCCCATTATTCTGCCACAAATCGTGCACGCCTGAGAAAGTGCAGTGGCTGCCATCAAAGTGGACATGAATACTGCACCCATTGCTTCAGATGTGGTAGCAATGAACATTACCTCGCAGGCTGTAAGGTGAGAGACAACAGAAAAGACGGAGATGGTTCTTTAAACGAAAGAGGGTTGCCCCCACGGGACAGGGAGTAACCACCAACAATAGATTGTCCCACAAGTATTGCTCCTACTGTGGTGTCTCTGAAAAACATCAAAGATTTCGACAATGTGCATCATGTAAAAGAGACATCTACTGTTCCAAAAACTGTCAAATTGAGCATTGGCCAAGACACAAAAAACAGTGCAACCAAAAATCTCATGCACAAGTAAACCACCACTCTCACTCATGTTCCCGGTCTGCTCACACCAAGGAAGAGGACAGACAGTCCCAACTTGTTGCACTGGTAGGGAAACGGTGCATTGTTGAGTGCTACATACAAGGTCGCAGGACACAAGCTCTGTGGGATACGGGTTCCCAAGTCTGTATTATGGATGAAAAATGGAAAAAGAGTCATTTACCAAATGAAAAGTTAAGAAGTGTCTCTGAGCTACTTGATGCACCTGATGATTTGAAAATCATTGCTGCTAATGGACAAAATATGCCTTACAAAGGTTTCATTGAGGTCACCTTTGGGTTGGCTGCAGAGGGAGCTGACCCCAAAGAACTTGCTGTGCCCATGCTTGTGATGAAAGGCAAAAGCCTTCCACAGCCAATACTAGGCTATAATGTCATTGAGCAAGTAGTGAAAACTAACACGAAAGAACAACTGGATGCTGCAAGAAACGAGCAGTTGCATGGAGTGCTTGAAGCAGCTTTTCCTAGCCTTGACAAGGAAAATGTCGTAACCCTTATTGACCTGGTGGCAACTGAACAGTCTTACGGCTATGTCGTGAAAACCACAAAAGAGAAAGTAACAGTTCCAAAACATAGTTCTGTTCGGCTTGACTGTAAGGTGCAGACACAGCCACTTAAGAAAGACACTACACTCCTATTTGAGCCCGACATAAATCCCCAGTGGTCTGAGGGCCTTGAGTTCTGTGAAACTTTGGTAAAGCTCAGAAGTGGTGTTTCACCTTATGTAGTTCTTGATGTGCAAAACCCCACTGATCATGATATTGAGCTGCCAGGGAAGACTATTGTGGGTGCCCTTTATCAGATTCAGGCTGTGTATCCAGCTACTGTTTTGGAGAAACCTGATAATTGCCCCCCAGTATCAGTGAGTCAAGTTAATGCAGACAGTGACCAAGTTACTGATACTCCATGGGACCCACCAATTGATTTGAGCCACTTGAATGAACCTGAGAGAGTAGTGGTGCGGGACATGCTTCGCGATGAATGCTCCTCCTTTTCAAAATCAGACAATGACATCGGATGTATACAGAAACTGAAGTTGAGCATATCGCTTAAAGATATGGATCCTGTAGCACGCACCTACCTATCTGTGCCAAAACCACTATATAAGGAGATGAAAGATTATCTTCACAATCTTATTGCACAGGGATGGGTGAGGAAATCGAACTCTTCTTATGCATCACCGGTGGTTTGTGTAAGGAAGAAGGACGGGAGCCTTCGACTTTGCATAGATTACCGAGAACTAAACAGAAAGACCCACCTTGACAGACAACCGATCCCTCGAGTGCAGGACATCCTTGATAGCCTTGGTGGCAATTCATGGTTCTCATTACTAGACCAAGGAAAGGCCTACCATCAAGGTTTCATGGATGAGAACAGCCAGCCTTTGACTGCATTTGTGACACCATGGGGCCTCTACGAATGGATAAGAATCCCATTTGGGCTGATGAACGCACCTGCTGCCTTCCAAAGGTGCATGGAGGAGTGCTTAGAGGACGTGAGAGACAACATCTGTGTGCCCTACCTGGATGATACACTTGTGTATAGCCAATCTTTCGATGAGCATGTCAACCATGTTCGCAAAGTGCTTCAGTTGTTGAGGAAGCATGGGATAAAGCTAAAGCCTAGCAAATGCGAACTATTCAAGCGAGAAGTCCGCTACCTGGGAAGAGTTGTTTCTGCCGAAGGTAGCAAGATTGACCCTGCTGACACCATTGCAGTGAGAGCTTTGAAAGACAAAAAACCAAGCAATGTAGGAGAGCTACGTGCTATCATGGGCTTGTTAAGTTACTACAGGCAGTACATACAAGATTTCTCCCGTATTGCAGGGCCACTTTATGACTTGTTGAAAGGCACAGAAGCAGACACCAATGTGACAGAAAACACAACAAACACAAGACACGTCACAAGGAAGACAAAAGGAGTGCCATCACATAAACCAATCACTTGGACTGAGGTACATCAAAACGTCTTGGAGCGGCTAATAGAATGTCTAGTCGAACCACCAGTCCTTGGATTCCCAGACTTCTCACAGCCATTTGTACTCCACACAGATGCCTCAAATCAGGGCCTTGGGGCAGTTCTATACCAACGACAGAATGACAAACTCCGTGTGATAGCTTATGGTTCCCGAACACTGACTGCTGCTGAACGGAATTACCATCTTCATTCAGGGAAGTTGGAGTTCCTTGCCTTAAAATGGGCAGTCACAGAAAAATTCCGGGATTACCTGTACTATGCGCCTACATTCACTGTTTTCAGTGATAATAATCCTCTCACTTATGTCATGTCAAGTGCCAAGCTCAACGCAACTGGATGCAGATGGGTGGCGGAGGTCCAGGTAAAGAAAATGTGGATGCCGATAGCCTGTCACGGATGCCTGTAAATATTGAGGAGGTGATGGGACAGTGTACCGAGGAACTGGCATCAGATTGCGTTGCGGCGATGACCCAAGTTATCAACGTTCAAGACTCCAGCTTACCATTTGTCTATTCAGTGCCTACTCCCTTCCATTGTACAGCTGCGAGCAAGGAGGTGCACAAGCCATTCTCAGCAACCGAGGTCCAACAAGCACAGCTCAATGACAAGAACATTGGTCCGGTGATGCAGTACAAACTGAGAGACACTAAGCCAGCAGTGCATGAACTTAATGCCTTCAGTATGCCAAGTAAGTGTCTGTTGTGGGAATGGGAGAGGCTTCACATTGATGAAGATGGCATTCTTCGCAGGAAGACAGCAACCGAAACACAACTTGTATTACCTGAGGTGTTTCAGTCCACCGTGTTGAGAGAGTTGCATGATGAGATGGGCCATCAAGGCATCGATCGAACAACATCACTACTCAGAGACAGATTCTTCTGGCCATACATGCAGAAAGAAATTGAAAACTATGTCGCAAGGTCATGTACCTGCCTGAAACAAAAGACACCGAGCAAAGAAACAAGGGCACCTCTGACCAGTATTGTAACCACACAGCCATTTGAATTGGTATTGATAGATTTCCTGCACCTGGATAAATGTAAGGGTGGATACGAGTATATACTGGTAATTGTTGATCACTTCACTCGTTTTGCATAGGCTTATGCCACCACCTCTAAGTCTGCGAGAACAGTTGCAGATCGAATATTCAATGATTATGCCCTAAAGTTTAGACTGCCAGCACGGATACATCACGATCAAGGTGGCGAATTTGAGAACCAGCTTTTCGCCCAGCTGAAAAGGACCTGTGGTGTACTTGGATCAAGAACGACGCCCTACCACCCGCAGGGAAATGGGCAAGTCGAGCGATTCAATAGAACATTGCTACAGATGTTGAAGACACTTACTGACAAGCAGAAGACAAACTGGAAAGAATCCTTGAACAAGTTGATCTATGCATACAACTGCACACGATGTGAGGTAACAGGTTTCTCTCCTTTTTACCTCTTATCTGGACGGTCCCCAAGGTTACCTATTGATCTCCTGTTTGGTCTCACCTCTGAGACAGGAAAACTTGACCACCGGAAGTACATGGAAAAATGGAGGAATGAAATGCAGGAGGCATATGAAATTGTTCAAGCGAATGCAAAGAAGTCAACAGAGAGAGGTAAAAGGCATCATGATGGGAAAGCAAAGAGCTCATTGCTGCACCCCGGTGATCGTGTCCTTGTTCGCAATTTGACACCCAGGGAAGGTGCTGGTAAACTTCGTAACCACTGGGAAGACACTATCCACATTGTGACCCGCCAGGTTAGAGAAGACATCCCTGTCTATGATGTTAGACCTGAGATAGGACGAGGACGGTCAAGAATCTTGCATCGCAACCTGTTGCTACCATGTGATCACTTGCCATTGGAAATCCAGCCAAAAGGAATGCCTAAACACAAGAAACATATGACAGAGACAACTAAGGACTCCACAACTCAGGAGGAGGATGAGGATGAATGTGACTACTATTACAACCCAGTTGTTCAGTCTGAAGTGCCCATGGTCGGCGAGCCCCTTGAGTATATGAACAGTGACCACGAGTCAGTGTCAAGTACTGACGAGCCGGTGCTTGAGGAAAGCTCTGTGACAGACACGGACAAATTTGAGACACAACAGAAGAATGGGCCACAGCAGGACAATGATCATCAGAGTGGAGTCATTCAACCGGATGAACCTGTGATGGATGAGGACCCTGTAGCCCTGCTCCCAGAACCACCCAAACATCACATACAACAAGGTTATGACCTACCAAAAAGAGAAAGGCGAGCCCCCAAGATCTTCACCTACGACCAGCTTGGAACCCCTGCATGTTATAGTGCTGCACATGCAAATGACATGCTTTATCAGATCCAGCCCATACCATACAGAGAAGTGCAGCCAGTGACAATGTGGATGAGCCCATTTCCAGTTTACCAACCCTTACTCACGCTGGGATACTGAGTATAACACTACAGGCAAACACTGCTACACTTAGGATAATCTGTAAGTAAATTTTGTCAGTTTGCATAAGGGTATTATTACCAGAACTAGCTATTATGCTGTCATTGCCTCCATAGTAGTCAAGGCAACTAAACTATACCTAGTAAAGAGTTGTTGGTTCATAATGTTTGTGATGTCGGGACAACATCAACTTCTGCGGGGGAGTGTGTGATAGATTAATTTTATTAAGAAACCGATAATGGATATTGATAATGTCATAAAGCAGCAAAACAGTCATTAAAAGTAGTTTTAGAATACACAATTAAGAGCAGTCAGTTAACACAGTAAAATTGGGAGTTAATCTATGGACAAATGCCTGAAATGTAAGACTCTCTCATCATTAATGATTTTAAAATTCATTTTGAGTTACATTAATACTCTGAGAGTTGTTAAAATATTAAGTGCTAGGAAAGAACTAACAATGGGTTAAAACAAGGTTAAAACGGCCATAAATATACATGTCAGGTTATTTTATCTGGGATCCACTTGTTGAGCCTTCAGAGTAATTGATGGTGATTGATTAGTTATTCCTGCAGGGACTAGGAGGGGGAGCTCACGGTCACGATGCTTCATTCTCAATGAAGCTGCCAGAGAGGAAACATCGTGTCTGAGCGTCTTTATTGATATTCCCCCTCTTCAGGTATGTAAAAAGCGTTTATGATCTCTGGGATATTCTGTATGTGTTTTATGAAGATCTTGAGTATGTTTTAGGGTTTTCTTATGTGTTAATCCTTAACTGGTGTACTATTGAGGTAGTTAGCTTAACTTCATCTACCTCGTGGACACACTAGCAGCACCTCGTTAAACATGTGACGCTGGACTGTGTTTGTTTTATGGAATGCTGCTGCTACTGTTGTGTTTTTATAGTTATCACAGTATTTATGGATTTATTTCATCGAGTAACTGTTTAAAGAACTTAAAGACAAATGTTAAAATATACTGTATTAATTTAGGACACATTTCATTTTGAATAATTTGATGTTCATTATTGTAAAGGACAATTTCATAGTTTTTGCCTGTGGTATTTCAGTTAACCTGTTGAGCAGAAAGTAGAAAACTTAAATTGCTTCACTGTTAAAGAGAAAAACATATTTACCTGTTAAAGGACAGAATGAATGTGGAACTTTTGTATATTTGTAAATAACTTTTGAAACAAATATTGATTCTCAATGAAGCTGCCAGAGAGGAAACATCGTGTCTGAGCGTCTTTATTGATATTCCCCCTCTTCAGGGTGTAACAATAACATAGTTCAAAAAAATGTATGAACAAAATACATGCTGTGTACATATCAACTATGTATGCTGTGAAAAAATATATATATAATATAATAAAAACAACAACAACAAAAACCCCACAAACAAACACATAAATGAATGCTCTTTGATTGAATATGGAGTGTAGGACCAAAAGCAGAAAGGTCATGTGGTGTGAATCAGTTTTCAGCACCATTCTCCCAGAACTGCTATGGATTATTTTCATAGTGATGTTCAGAAAAAAACACAATAAATACTTATTTGAGACATGAGAAAAGGAGAGCTGTTGTTGATTTTTGAATGAAATAAATGAATAAAAAAGTAAATAACAATAAAATACATAGTTTTTAATTAATTATTTTAATAATGTTTCCTCAGACAGCAATATTTAAAGATTTATGACTGCTGGGATAGGCTCCAACCCCTTAATGGGACCAAGCGGTTGAAGATGAGTGAGGAATGCATTGTACTGAAGACTGTGGTTCATTTGAGGAAGAGTTTTATTTATGCTATGAAAAAATGGGAAGTTGACCGAGCAGTACACCAGGCTGACCAACCTGAACACAGTCTGGATTGACTGCAGGGGGGCTCAATTCTTCACACATGGATACCCGAGTGGTTGGCATTATACAAGACTAACAGTGCACTGATAACCTTCATCAAGAACTCAGTGGGACTGTGGGAGACGTCACTGGAGGCCAACTCCAAGGCAACTGCTCAAGTCGTGGAATATACCAAGGTGATGCACTATCCTAACTACTGTTCTGTACAGGCCTCAACCTCCTCAGCCAACTCATAACAAAGCGCGGCTACGGATATCGATTCAGGAATGGAGTCAGCATCAGCCACCTCCTGTACTTGCATCAAGCTGTATGCAAAGAATGAGTGAAACATTCACTCACTGATCCATCTCGCCAGGATCTACAGTAAGGATATTGGCATGTCAGTCAGATTGGAGAACTGTAACTGAATGGTGGCAAAGAAAGGGAAGGGTGTCCAGGCTGTGGGGTTGGAGTTGCCAGAAGGCAAGATAGAGGACATACAGAACAGCTACAAGTACCTGGGAATCCGACAAACTAATGGCAACCATGATGAAGACACAAGAAGGTCAGCCTCTATACCTCCAGAAAGTAAGACGCTGAGAAGCCAGCTCAATGGTAGTAATAAGATCCGAGCCATCAATACACATGCCCTACATCAACAAAAAGTATAGTACTCTGAGGCTCCACAGGGGCAGGGTGAGGATTTGTGACTGTCAGAGCCATAATCCAGGATGAAACAAGAAGCATCCATGAATACCTCAGAAATACCCCCCCCCACACACACACACACACACACACACACACACACACACACAACAAAAATGCCTTGTGGTATTCCAGTGATCTGCCTGCCAGTGATAAAGAATGGGACAAGGTCAAGAACAAGGCTTAAGGAGTCTACCACAGCTGGCAGGACCCATGTTGCAGGCCTTGCAAATGTGCCCCAGAGACAGTCCAGCATATATTAGCAGGATGCAAGATCCAAGCTGGGATAGTATAAACTGAAAGGTACTACCAAGTGCTGGAGGTAGAGGAACATCTGTGCCGCATACGGATTAGATGTCCCCAAGTCCCGATGTGAGACACCACCAAAGGTCATTGAGAATGATGTCCTGTGGGAGTTCAAATTCCAGACTGACAAGCAACTACTGGCCAACAAACCAGACATAGTGGTGGTTGACAAGGGGAAAAAATACATAGTTGTGATCAATGTGTCAGTCCCAGCTGACAGCAACATCAGAAGAAGGAGCATGAAAACAGAAAAGTACCAAGGGCTGAAGGAGCAACTAACTGGAGCAGATGTGTAAGGTAAAATCCAATTGGAGCACAAGGAGCTGTAACCCCCAAATTGGAAGAGTTTTGGATAAATGGATAATTATGCAAATTATTAGTTGAGCTAGTAGGATTAATAAATGCAATTAAAATGGAATAGTTTTTACCATGTTGAATGCCTGGTCTTCAAAGTAATAGTCAAACAAGTTCAACACCCATTGGATTCTATGATGTATGACAAATGCTAGTCTGTGTTGTGATAACTAAGTTGAACAGAATGTGCAGACTTCCTTATCACACGAAACATGAAAAAGTATGAATGGTTAATGCCATCTGCAGTGACGCAGAAGTCAAAGTAAATACACAACTCATTTTTTCTCCATATTGTCGGGGTACTACAGAACAAATATTTCCTCTGTCAGCTCATAGAAAAATCAATACAATTCAACCACCCTCTCCACTTAATATTCATTGATTTTACAAAAGCTTTTGATGGTGTGAAACATAATGAGCTACACAGTAAAATCACCAGCGTTAAATTAACACAGACAGTGAATACAGTAGTGGTCAGAATAATAGTAGTACTATGTGACTAAAAAGATTAATCCAGGTTTTGAGTATATTTCTTATTGTTACATGGGAAACAAGGTACCAGTAGATTAAGTAGATTCTCACAAATCCAACAAGACCAAGCATTCATGATATGCACACTCTTAAGGCTATGAAATTGGGCTATTAGTAAAAGAAGTAGAAAAGGGGGTGTTCACAATAATAGTAGCATCTGCTGTTGACACTACAACCCCTGGCAAAAAATATGGAATCACCGGCCTCGGAGGATGTTCATTCAGTTGTTTAATTTTGTAGAAAAAAAGCAGATCACAGACATGACACAAAACTAAAGTCATTTCAAATGGCAACTTTCTGGCTTTAAGAAACACTATAAGAAATCAGGAAAATAAATTGTGGCAGTCAGTAACGGTTACTTTTTTAGACCAAGCAGAGGGAAAAAATATGGAATCAATTCTGAGGAAAAAATTATGGGATCATGAAAAACAAAAGAACGCTCCAACACATCACTAGTATTCTGTTGCACCACCTCTGGCTTTTATAACAGCTTGCAGTCTCTGAGGCATGGACTTAATGAGTCAGAAACAGTACTCTTCATCAATCTGGCTCCAACTTTCTCTGATTGCTGTTCCCAGATCAGCTTTGCAGGTTGGAGCCTTGTCATGGACCATTTTCTTCAACTTCCACCAAAGATTTTCAATTGGATTAAGATCTGGACTATTTGCAGGCCATGACATTGACCCTATGTGTCTTTTTGCAAGGAATGTTTTCACAGTTTTTGGCAAAACGATTTTATCATCCCCAAACATCCTTTCAATTGATGGGATAAGAAAAGTGTCCAAAATATCAATGTAGACTTGTGCATTTATTTATTTATTTATTTTATGACATAATGACAGCCATCTCCCCAGTGCCTTTACCTGACATGCAGCCCCATATCATCAATGACTGTGGAAATTTACATGTTTTCTTCAGGCAGTCATCTTTATAAATCTCATTGGAACAGCACCAAACAAAAGTTCCAGCATCATCACCTTGCCCAATGCAGATTCGAGATTCATCACTGAATATGACTTTCATCCAGTCATCCACAGTCCACGATTGCTTTTCCTTAGCCCATTGTAACCTTGTTTTTTTTCTGTTTAGGTGTTAATGATGGCTTTGTTGTGAAAGTGTCGTGACACCGACCCACAACAGGGGGCGTTAATGAACGGACAATGGATAAGCCAAAAGTAACAATTTAATGTTGTGAATCGCACAACGACGTACAGACATTAACAATATGGTGGACTGTCAATCATACACCAGGTGACGTGTGGGCAGGCTCGACGATAGAAGATGCCTGGCGAGAGAAGAGCCGGATCCCCACACAGCTTCCACCACCAACGGAGCTGAAGAACACCGGAGCTGCCAAGCCCTGCGCCCCAGGTGGCCGCTGTCTTCAGCAGTCAGACCCGGTACTGCTGGCAGAGAACAGAGACAGTCCTGATGAGTGTGAGTTTGCACACTCAGTAATCCCACAGTCAGTGTTTAGTTAGGAGGGAGCACCTCCACCTCCAATCACACACTCGTGCAGCTCCTGTTTAACCACTTATCTGGTTTGGGGTGTGAGGCGAAGCCGTCGCTGATCACACCAAACGCCAATCCCACAGATAAGGACACACCACATGAAAACGGCTGCAAAGAAGTTCAGATTATTACTTAATGTTTTGAGTCAGCAGAGAAAATGACCTGAATGGTAGCTGATTTCTCGGCGGGGAGGTGGAGTTGCAGTCCGGCCTTTATGGTGGTGGTGATGAGTAGTGGATGAGTGACAGCTGGTACGGATGATGTGTGACAGCTGTCACTCCTGGTCGCTCCGACGCCCTCTAGTGCTTGAAGCCCGCACTTCAAGCAGGGCGCCATCTTGTGGTGGTGGGCGAGCAGTACCTCCTCTTCGGCGGCCCACACAACAGGCTTTCATTTAGCTTTTCTGTATGTAAATCCCATTTCCTTTAGGCGGTTTCTTACAGTTCGGTCACAGATGTTGACTCCAGTTTCCTCCCATTCGTTCCTCATTTGTTTTGTTCTGCATTTTTGATTTTTGAGACATATTGCTTTAAGTTTTCTGTCTTTGATGTATTCCTTGGTCTACCAGTATGTTTACCTTTAACAACCTACCCATGTTGTTTGTATTTGGTCCAGAGTTTAGACACAGCTGACTGTGAACAACCAACATCTTTTACAACATTGCGTGATGATTTACCCTCTTTTAAGAGTTTGATAATCCTCTCCTTTGTTTCAATTGACATCTCTTGTGTTGGAGCCATGATTCATGTCAGTCCACTTGGTGCAACAGCTCTCCAAGGTGTGATCATTCCTTTTTAGATGCAGACTAACGAGCAGATCTGATTTGATGCAGGTGTTAGTTTTGGGGATGAAAATTTACAGGGTGATTCCATAATTTATTCCTCAGAATTGAGTGAGTCCATATTTTTTTCCCTCTGCTTAGTCTAAAAAAGTAACCATTACTGACTGCCACAATTTTTTTTCTTGATTTCTTATCGTGTTTCTTAAAGCCAGAAAGTTGCCATTTGAAATGACTTTAGTTTTGTGTCATGTTTGTGATCTGCTTTTTTTCTACAAAATTAACTGAATGAACATCCTACGAGGCCGGTGATTCCATAATTTTTGCCAGGGGTTGTACAAACTCAAAACTATTATGTTCAAACTGCTTTTTTAGCAATCCTGTGAATCACTAAACTAGTATTTAGTTGTATAACCACAGTTTTGCATGATTTCTTCACATCTGCGAGGCATTAATTTTGTTGGTTTGGAACCAAGATTTTGCTTGTTTACTAGTGTGCTTGGGGTCATTGTCTTGTTGAAACACCCATTTCACGGGCATGTCCTCTTCAGCATAAGGCAACATGACCTCTTCAAGTATTTTGACATATCCAAACTGATCCATGATACCTGGTATGCGACATATAGGCCCAACACCATAGTAGGAGAAACATGCCCATATCATGATGCTTCCACCACCATGCTTCACTGTCTTCACTGTGAACTGTGGCTTGAATTCAGAGCTTGGGGTCGTCTCATAAACTGTCTGCAGCCCTTGGACCCAAAAAGAACAATTTTACTCTCATCAGTCCACAAAATATTCCTACATTTCTCTTTAGGCCAGTTGATGTGTTCTTTGGCAAATTGTAACCTCTTCTGCACATGTCTTTTATTCAACAGAGGGACTTTGCGGGGGATTCTTGCAAATAAATTAGCTTCACACAGACGTTTTCTAACTGTCACAGCACTTACAGGTAACTCTAGACTGTTTTTGGTCATCCTGAAGCTGATCAATGGGTGAGCCTTTGCCATTCTGGTTATTCTTCTATCCATTTTGATGGTTGTTTTCCGTTTTCTTCCACGCGTCTCTGTTTTTGTTGTCTATTTTAAGGCATTGGAGATCATTGTAGCTGGACAGCCTATAATTTTTTGCACCTGCGTATGTTTTCCCCTCTCCAATCAACTTTTTAATCAAACTACGCTGTTCTTCTGAACAATGTCTTGAACATCCCATTTTCCTCAGGCTTTCAAAGAGATGTAGAAGAGAAGCATGTTCAACAGGTGCTGGCTTCATCCTTACATAGGGGACACCTGATTCACACCTATTTGTTCCACAAAATTGACGAACTCACTGACTGAATGCCACACTACTATTATTGTGAACACCCCCTTTTCAACCTTTTTTTTTTTACTAATAGCCCAATTTCATAGCCGTAAGAGTGTGCATATCATGAATGCTTGGTCTAGTTGGATTTGTGAGAATCTACTGAATCTACTGGTACATTGTTTCCCATGTAACAATAAGAAATATACTCAAAACCTGGATTAATCATTTTAGTCACATAGCACTACTATTATTCTGAACACTACTGTATATAGTCCCACTCTGACCAGAGTAGGAACATATGTACACTGGCAGTGTTAATTTAACACTGTCAGTGTTAGTTTTACACTGGTGATTTTACTGTGTATGGGCAATACTTGAAAAAACACCAAAAACTAAAATTATAGTCACCTTCTCCAATCCGTCTATCAAGGTTCTCAATCATCCATCAAAACTGAAATACGTATAACTTGTTCTGTACCAATAGAAAAGGGTGTAAAACAAGGTGACGTTATCAGCGATTCTCTTCTCTGTTGCCCTGTCTGCAGTCATCTTCAAAATGGAGGAGGAAAGCATAGACAGTGGTTTTGTTGTTGGGGGACAATGAATTTTAAACCTTTCTTACGCTGATGACATAGCTATCACTAACAACAACATTGCAAATCTTCAATCATTTTTAGATCAGGTATGCGTAAATGCAATGGAAATTGGCCTGAGTATAAATCTAACAAAAACAGTAGTAATAACAACAGATGTAAATCTACCAAACATAGATATCAGAATAAATGACCAAGACATACCTGTAAAACACAGAATCGGTCTTGGATGGGCTGCTTTTAGTAAACATCAGTCAATATTGAAATCAAGTGCTGATCCATACTAAAGTTAAAATCTACAATATATTTAGCCTCCCTGTTGTGCCATATGGTCTTGACTGTGTAACTTGGACTAAGTGTCTTCTAAAAATGTTAGAAACTTTCCAAAATCATATTCTTTGCTTCATACTAGGGCAAAGGCTTATTGATAAAGTACCTATAAGTACCTTAAGAAATTAAAATAAAGTACCTCCCATATTCAGCATGACCTCTTTGGAACACCAGCAGCTGTGTGTGTTTCTCCAGGTAAAACTGAAGTTTGCGTCAGGGAGGGCATCCGGCATAAAACTTGTGCCAACTACCAATGTGGGTTTGGCTGTATCCACTGTGGTGACCCCAACCACAAAACAAGAGCAGCAGAATGGACAACAACAACCTTCCATATTTAGCATGATTCAAAGCAGAATTTTAAAACTTCCTGCCGATATTAAAAGATCAAATGCAAGACTGATTGAGGGCAAAATGCAGGAGAGAAAGGCCAAAACCGAGATGGTGGGACAACATAAAAACTTGGACAGGCATCTCTGACTGGCAATCACTAAACAACTTGTCCCAGAATCGTCTGTTATGGAAGAGCATCAGTCATACTGATTCACAATCTGCTAATAGCGGAAATAGCACTACATAATACGTCAATATTATCCTAACTTTTCTGAGTTGGGGTTCGCAGTCTGAAAAAGCCAAAATAGTTGGCAAAACTTGAATGCGCATGAAGCAGCAATTGTATGCAAAATGTGTAAAATCGTAGCTGCTTCCAGTGCCTTGTACACCTGTTGCTACAACTATTTGCACACACCAGTAGCTGAAAGACTGTGCGCTGTGAGAGCCCATCGAACCCTCTCACGGCAGATGTTGGTCAAATTCCAGCTGACATGCACAAACATCTATCACCGTTCGCTTGGCAAATAGAAAATGTGTGGCCATTCACACTATCACAAAAAGTCAGCTGACAATCACTGTCGAGCTGGATGTGAAATTTGTGCCCCACAACTGTGTAGTTGCAAAAATCCACACAATGTGGTGCCTGTGTCTCGCACATGTCGCGCTCCCCCCAGTAGGTACAGATCTGATCACATGGGGGCCAGACAGCGAGGTCTGACTGCACACAGCACGGGGAGGGGCCAGTCAACTGATCGCAGCACACTGACAGCTGGATAGCAGCTCAGTGCACACATTACAAACAGAATCCACTGCCAGGAGAGTTATATAAATAATTAGGACAATACCTACATATGCAATTACAGAACAAATAACAAAAATGAATGATCACATAACACAGGGTGACATGTTGGTCTGGGCACTGAACGGACGGGGGGGGCGGGGGGTGGCGGCGTGTCTGCTCACAGCCGCAGCTGTAGTGATCTCTGCTCCTGGACGTCCCAGCTGGAGGACACGTTCTGTGTCTGGAAGGATATGAACCCAGCTAATAGAACGTTTGAATCGATCCTTAAAATAATATTTTCTGAAGTAAATCAAATGGGAATAGGAACTTAATAATTTAAAAGCATCATCTGTAATTAGCGCTTCTTTATATTTTGTAAAATCCAGATGATAACTCACTTCAAAATTGTAGTTCTTTAGTAATATTAGCGGAACATTGCAGGTATGTTTAAAATTATATATATATATAGTAAATTTGTGTTGTTTATATATTTCTTACTAACATTCCAAGAACGTTGTTGGAACATTTCAGCTCTCTTTACCGTGAAATTATATGTATGTGCGCCTGTGAATTATTCTTCAGGATTACCCAGTCCTAGATCAAATCGCTATAGACATTTGACTTTATATTTGATAATCCGATAACCGGTAATTATCGAAGATAATGTTTTCATTATCAGATTATCTTTCCAGATAAATTTGAAAATCATTATCGGACTAATTATCTTCCCATACATTTTTGTCTGATAATTTTTAGACCGTTAACATGGTAAACAAAGCTGAACAGCTACAAACACTTATAAAATTTAAACTCAGTTGAGCACCTACCTGTTAAATGTTTTGTAGCAGATGTGCAGTTTGACCCTCTACAGAGGAGACCACTCTATCCTCTGCAGGCAAAGGAAAACTGGTAACCCCATACTGATACGAGGGCAATATCACCCAAGTCAGCCAGAGGCATACATTTTTAACTTATGGTTCAAATTTTAACCAAACTAATTTCAGACAAGTTATTTAAATTAACATCACATCTTAAGTTTTATAAAGTGAAAATATCAGATATATGTTTTAGTTTTAAAGTAATGCGCTAATTTTTAAGGTTTTAGTGTGGACTTGCTGTGTCCAGGTGCATTATGGGTATGATAGGGTAATCTCAGTACATTAACGACATGAGAAATGCATTGGCCACACTCTGATCAGGCTCCATGGACAACAGTATTAAACTCTAGTGCCTAAAACTCTCGTGAATATATTTTCTGGGTTTATAGACATTATTGTGTTTGCATTTATTAAATTCCACACATCTTAAACGTAGCAGAGTAGCAGACACAGATTATCTGGAATTTTGTTTTGGCAAGTTTTCAAGGTCTCTATTGCCATCTACTGGGCAGTAGTGTTCTTGGCAGTATTCACCCTGAAGCTGGGCTGATATTTTCAATCACTGTACTCGGTTCCAGCTCAAACTGTACCACAGAACCGCACGGTGTAAAAGTTCAGATCGCGCGATTTATGTTCTCACACACATTGTACATTCAAAAACCACACGTTGGACTCGCATTTCCAGAAGCAAAACATAAACAGAAGCTTTTTTTTCCATCTTAATTTACAAAAACTCTCAATGGGAGACATCAAAGCTTAAAAAAAACAAAACAAGCAAAAAAACATTACAAGACAGGTCTGCGGTGTTTGCACAGTCACAGTGCGAGAGGTTGGACGCATGTAGTGCTTCAGCAGCGGGATACCCTCTCAATGGCTGGCCAGAATATCAAACGGGTTTGATTTTCATCTGACTGTATGATCGCCGATCAGGAGGTGGTCGTGAGATCTTAAACGGAGCTCGTTACTCCATCTATACTAAACAATGCAGGACGCACGATTAACCTGAAACTCGATGCGATCCAAAAAATTCTTACACAAATGAAAAATCAGCTGAAAAAGGCCAGACATCGCACTGGCACCAGTAGATCAGATCAGTGTTCTATTTATTTTGACACCCGTTATATCAGACGGTTATCTAATTACAACTTGGCTTTTTTTTTTTTTTTTGAAAATGCCTTTTTTTTTTTTTTTACAAATAAATAATGGCATATTTTACAAAAGCACATTTATCTGTAAACATCAACACACAACACACCTCACATTAACATGGTGGTTTACATAGAATGAATGAGTCAACCAATCAGTGTTAGCAGAGGCACATTTTACCCAGAATGCCATCCGTCTGTGTTTGTTACAAAACTTCAGAATTAGTGCATTATTCAACATTAAAAGATATATGTTATATCTTAACTTTGCACAAATGACAGAAGTGACATTAATGGAGTTATTCTATCAGTATTCATTTTATTTACACCAAACCATAACTCAGCATTGCTTTATTTTCCAAGACCTCCGCCTGACGGCAGCATTGTGATTGAGTAGAGAGTTGAGCTTTATGGCTTCTCTCAGCTGTGTTTGTGCTGAAAGCCATGTAGTAAACTGGAGCTTCCAGCAGGGAGCAGGATGCTCAACGACAGAAGTACTGATTCATTGTTTGGGTCTGTCGTCGCTTTTGATGCTTTCAGAAGTTATTGTAGTGTTAAACTCAAAATCAGCTTGTTAGTAGTTGCAAGTGTACCAGAGACAATACTGGAATTTATCGGTTATCTGTAACTTCCGATACATTTTTTTGGGCGGTTTATCATTTTAACTTTATCAAAGATAGCTTTTCAGTTATCTGATTATCTGTTATCAAAGTTAATTTTTTGGTTATCTGTGCCCACCACTGCTTGTAACACACTGGAGCTTTTTTGGCTTTAATAAAGGCCTCTAACAAGTCAACCGCAGTGACATCATGCGAGCAACGGGAGAACTTTAGCTGTTGAAACCAGCATGCTACCGCTAAGCTTTGCGCATGCACAAGAAATCAAACAGTGGATGCAATGTTGTGTGGGCCGCTGAAGAGGAGGTACTGCTGGCCCACCACCACCAGATGGCGACCTGCTTGGAGTGCGGGCTCCAAGCACGAGAGGGCGTCGGAGCCGCTGGAGGTGACAGCTGTCATCCATCAACACCAGCTGTCACCCATCACCACCACTATAAAGACCGGACTGCAACTCCACCTCCTCGCCGAGAAATCTTCTACCATACAGGTAATTTTCTCTGCTGACTTAAATTCGAGTATTAGTCTGATCTCTTTTTGCAGCCGTTTTCCTGGGACGGATACCCTGTCTGCGGAGTTGGCGTTTGGTGTGGACTGCGATGGCTTCGCCTCACACCCCACCCAGATAAGTGGTTATCTCAGGAGCTGCACGAGTGTGTGATTGGAGGTGGAGGTTCTCCCTCCTTAACTGAACACAGACTGTGGGATTACTGAGTGTGCGGACTCACACTCATCCAGAACTGTTTCTGTTTTCTGCCAGCAGTACCGGGTCTGACTGCTGAAGACAGTGGCCACCTGGGGTGCAGGGCTTGGCGGCTCCGGTGTTCTTCAGGTCCGTTGGTGGTGAGGCTTGTGTGGGTTCCGGCTTTTCTCTCACCGGACGTCTCCTATCTTCGAGCCTGCCACACGTCACCTTTTGTCGGATTGATATAACACATATTTGTATCTGTCTGTATTACGTTGTGCACCTTCACAACATTAAATTGTTACCTTTTGGCTATTCCATTGTCCCTTCATTAACGCCCCCTGTTGTGGGTCCGTGTCACGACACTTCCCCAACAGGATTTCTCGGCCAGCGTCATGGATCCCGAGGGGCGTCAACCATCGCTTGAACAGCCAATGGAAGAGTGAGGTGCACAGGCGCCAGCAGGAGGCATGTTGGGTGAGCTGCAGCACATCTTAACCGCCTTTACCGCTCGGTTGGACTTAGTTACCGAGCAGAGCAGTATTCTCAATCGCAGGATGGAGGCTCTCACCGCCCAGGTGGAAGCGCGTGCTCAGGGCGCTGCTGCAGCACCTCCTCCTGCTGACCGTGTGCCAGAAACAGACATTCCGCTGGTCGTTCAACGAACCCCCCCACCTTCCCCTGAAGCATACATAAGCCCTCCGGAGCCGTACGGAGGCTGTGTGGAGACGTGCGCGGACTTCTTGATGCAGTGCTCGCTCATCTTTTCACAGCGTCCCGTCATGTACGCAGCAGACGCCAGCCGGGTGGCTTATGTGATCAATTTGCTTCGAGGAGAGGTACGCGCCTGGGCTACGGCGCTTTGGGAGCAGAATTCACGGCTCCTAACGGTTTATACTGAGTTTGTGAGGGAGTTCCGACAGGTGTTCGACCACCCTCATAGAGGAGAGACCGCTTCAAGTGTGCTGCTGTCGATACGGCAGGGGCGTCGGAGCGCAGCGAAGTATGCAGTCGACTTCCGCATCGCGGCAGCGCGAGCCGGCTGGAATGCTGTTGTGCTCCGCGCCGCCTTTGTAAACGGACTGTCTCTGGTCCTTAAGGAGCACCTGGTGGCGAAGGACGAGCCGCGGGATTTAGATGGGCTTATCGACCTGGTTATACGGTTAGACAACCGATTAACGGAACACCGACGGGAGCGAGACGAGGGGCGTGGTCAGGTACAAGCCGTCCCTCTTCCTCCCGGGTCTGAAAGGAAGCCGACTTCCCCACGCTCCACTGCCAGGGCTCTCCACGTGACAACAGCTCCCCCTGCTGACATTGCTATGGAAACGAGCAGGGCCAAAAAACGATCAGATCAGAGACAAAGGAGGCTGATTCGTGGAGAGTGTTTTCTCTGCAGCTCTACCGAGCACACACAGAGAGAATGCCCCAAACGGTCAAAACAGCAGCACTCGTCCTTAGAGACTGGGCTAAGGGTGGGTCACAACACCCATGTGGGGAAACCCCGACGATCTGCACGAATCCCAGTCACGATCCTGAGTGGGGATCTAACCCTTCACGCCCCAGCACTGGTGGACACGGGGTCGGAGGGGAATCTGCTGGATAGCAGATGGGCAAAGGAGGTTGGGTTCCCTCTAGTGGCCTTACCGTCACCATTGTCGGTGCGGGCGCTAGATGGCACCCTTCTTCCACTAATCACACACCAGACACAGCCAGTGACGTTGGTGGTGTCTGGGAATCACAGGGAGGAGATTGTGTTTTATGTAACACCTTCTACCTCCCGAGTGATTTTGGGTTTTCCATGGGTGTTAAAACACAATCCCCGGATTGATTGGCCGTCTGGGGTTGTGGTTCAGTGGAGCGAAACCTGCCACCGGGAGTGTTTAGGATCCTTGGTTCCACCCGGTGTGACAGCTAAGGAGGAGGTTTTAGTCCCCCCCAATCTGGCGGCGATGCCGGCCGAGTACCATGACCTTGCTGACATCTTCAGCAAGGATCTGGCACTCACGCTGCCCCCGCACCGTCCGTACGATTGTGCCATTGATTTGATACCGGGCGCTGAGTACCCGTCCAGCAGGCTGTACAACCTCTCACGTCCGGAACGCGAATCAATGGAGACCTACATCCGGGACTCATTAGCTGCCGGGTTGATCCGAACTCCACCTCCCCGATGGGTGCTGGTTTCTTTTTTGTGGGCAAGAAGGACGGCGGACTCCGTCCATGCATTGATTACAGAGGGCTGAACGAGATCACGGTTCGCAACCGATACCCGTTACCTCTGTTGGATTCAGTGTTCACGCCCCTGCATGGAGCCCAAATTTTCACGAAATTGGATCTTAGGAATGCTTATCACCTGGTTCGGATCCGGGAGGGAGGCGAGTGGAAGACGGCATTTAACACCCCGTTAGGTCACTTTGAGTACCTGGTCATGCCGTTCGGCCTCACCAATGCGCCCGCGACGTTCCAAGCATTGGTTAATGACGTCTTGCGGGACTTCCTGCATCGGTTTGTCTTTGTATATCTAGACGATATACTCATCTTTTCTCCGGATCCTGAGACCCATGTCAAGCATGTACATCAGGTCCTACAACGGTTGTTGGAGAACCAGCTGTTTGTGAAGGGCGAGAAGTGTGAGTTCCACCGCACTTCTTTATCCTTCTTGGGGTTCATAATCTCCTCCAACTCCGTCGCCCCTGATCCGGCCAAGGTTGCGGCGGTGAGAGATTGGCCCCAACCAACGAACCGTAGGAAACTACAACAGTTCCTCGGTTTTGCAAATTTCTACCGGAGGTTCATCAAGGGCTACAGTCAGGTAGTTAGCCCCCTGACAGCCCTGACCTCCACAAAAGTCCCCTTCACCTGGTCGGATCGGTGCGAAGCCGCGTTTAGGGAGTTGAAACGCCGGTTCTCGACTGCGCCAGTTCTGGTGCAGCCCGATACTACTCGCCAGTTCACAGTGGAAGTGGATGCCTCTGACTCAGGGATAGGAGCCGTGCTGTCTCAGAGCGGGGAGTCCGATAAGGTCCTCCACCCTTGTGCCTATTTTTCCCGCAGGTTGACCCCGGCTGAGAGGAATTATGACGTCGGCAATCGGGAACTCTTGGCGGTGAAGGAGGCTCTTGAAGAGTGGAGACACCTGTTGGAGGGAGCGACGGTGCCCTTCACGGTTTTCACGAACCATCGGAACCTGGAGTACATCCGGACCGCCAAGCGGTTGAACCCCAGGCAAGCCCGCTGGTCACTGTTCTTCGGGCGCTTTGACTTCCAGATTACGTACCGCCCCGGGACCAAGAACCAATGGTCGGATGCACTGTCCCAGGTGCATGAAGAGGAAGCCAGGGCCGAGCTGTCAGACCCTCCAGAAACCATCATCCCCGAGTCCACTGTCGTGGCCACCCTCACCTGGGACGTGGAGAAGACCGTCCGGGAGGCCCTGGCACGGAACCCGGACCCGGGGACCGGCCCGAAGAACAAGCTGTACGTCCCACCAGAGGCCAGAGCTGCAGTTTTGGACTTCTGCCATGGGTCCAAACTCTCCTGTCATCCTGGAGTGCGCAGGACCATGGCGGTAGTCCAGCAGCGCTTCTGGTGGGCGTCTATGGAAGCCGACGTCCGGGACTACGTCCAGGCCTGCACCACCTGCGCCAGGGGCAAGGCAGACCACAAGAGGACCTCAGGACTCCTCCGACCCCTACCGGTGCCTCATCGCCCCTGGTCCCACATCGGCCTGTACTTTGTCACAGGCCTCCCGCCGTCCCAGGGCCACACCACCATCTTGACGATAGTGGACCGGTTCTCCAAGGCGGCCCACTTCGTGGCCCTCCCGAAGCTCCCTATGGCCCAGGAGACAGCAGACCTCCTGGTCCACCACGTCGTGCGTCTGCATGGGATACCAGCGGACATTGTCTCAGACCGTGGCCCTCAGTTCTCCTCTCAGGTCTGGAGGAGTTTTTGCAAGGAACTGGGGGCCACCGTGAGTCTCTCGTCCGGGTATCACCCCTAGACGAATGGACAGGCAGAGCGGGCCAACCAGGAGTTGGAGCAGGCCCTCCGTTGCGTTACCTCCGCGCACCCGACTGCCTGGAGCACCCATCTGGCCTGGATCGAGTACGCCCACAACAGCCAAGTGTCATCTGCTACCGGCCTCTCCCCGTTCGAGGTGTGTTTGGGGTACCAGCCCCCATTGTTCACACTTGTGGAGGGTGAGGTCGGTGTGCCCTCGGTCCAGGCCCACCTCAGGAGGTGCCGCCGGGTGTGGCGGACCGCCCGTTCTGCCCTGTCGAAGGCCCAGATGAGGGCCAAGGCCCATGCAGACTGCCGGCGTTCCCCGGCCCCTGCATACCAGCCTGGGCAGGAGGTATGGTTATCGACAAAGGACATCCCCCTTCAAGTGGAATCACAAAAACTGAAGGACAGATATATCGGACCCTTTCCCATCACCAAGGTCCTCAGCCCGGCCACAGTGAAGCTACGGCTGCCAGCTTCACTGCGGATCCATCCTGTCTTCCACGTGTCCCAGATCAAACCATACCACACCTCACTGCTCTGCACCCCTGGACCTGCACCACCTCCTGCCCGGATCATCGACGGGGAGCCGGCGTGGACCGTGCGTCAGCTTCTGGATGTCCGTCGCAAGGGTCGGGGCTTCCAGTATCTGGTGGACTGGGAGGGGTATGGTCCCGAGGAACGCTCCTGGGTGAAAAGGAGCTTCATCCTGGACCCGGCCCTCCTGGCCGACTTCTATGCCCGGCACCCGGATAAACCTGGTCGGGCGCCAGGAGGCGCCCGTTGAGGGGGGGTCCTGTTGTGTGGGCCGCTGAAGAGGAGGTACTGCTGGCCCACCACCACCAGATGGCGCCCTGCTTGGAGTGCGGGCTCCAAGCACGAGAGGGCGTCGGAGCTGCTGGAGGTGACAGCTGTCATCCATCAACACCAGCTGTCACCCATCACCACCACTATAAAGACCGGACTGCAACTCCACCTCCTCGCCGAGAAATCTTCTACCATACAGGTAATTTTCTCTGCTGACTTAAATTCGAGTATTAGTCTGATCTCTTTTTGCAGCCGTTTTCCTGGGACGGATACCCTGTCTGCGGAGTTGGTGTTTGGTGTGGACTGCGACGGCTTCGCCTCACACCCCACCCAGATAAGTGGTTATCTCAGGAGCTGCACGAGTGTGTGATTGGAGGTGGAGGTTCTCCCTCCTTAACTGAACACAGACTGTGGGATTACTGAGTGTGCGGACTCACACTCATCCAGAACTGTTTCTGTTTTCTGCCAGCAGTACCGGGTCTGACTGCTGAAGACAGTGGCCACCTGGGGCGCAGGGCTTGGCGGCTCCGCTGTTCTTCAGGTCCGTTGGTGGTGAGGCTTGTGTGGGTTCCGGCTTTTCTCTCACCGGATGTCTCCTATCTTCGAGCCTGCCACACGTCACCTTTTGTCGGATTGATATAACACATATTTGTATCTGTCTGTATTACGTTGTGCACCTTCACAACATTAAATTGTTACCTTTTGGCTATTCCATTGTCCCTTCATTAACGCCCCCTGTTGTGGGTCCGTGTCACGACACTTCCCCAACATGCAAGGATAAATGCTGTTGTAGCCTGTCGTGATCGCCATCTTTCTACCTATATTATTGGAACCAACAAAGCTAAGTATGTACTATGTATATGTGAGTTTATGTATCTATGTATATTTAATATATAGACGTATGATTTAGCATCAGTGTACAGATCATGTGAAAACATCCGCCCCGAGAATCAAGCCGCATGAAGCCGGAAATCAAGATGATTATTATGAGAGCAGCTAACACTTTAGGAGTGTATCCCTTTAAGAGAGAGAAATCTGTGCCCTGTGATGACGTCAGTGTGTGTATGTGTGTGGTGGACTGTCAGTGTGTGTGTGGGCTGAGCGGGAGAAGGTGAGAGTGGAGCAGAGCAGGTTAGCAGAGAGAGAGAAATATCAGGAAAAAGTGTGACTGTACTGGAAGAAGTATTCGGTTATAAATGTGTTAAATACGAGGTCTGTCCAAAAAGTATTGTACCTTTTTATTTTTTGCAAAAACCATATGGATTTGAATCACGTGTGATTGCATCAGTCAAGCTTGAACCTTCGTGCACATGCGTGAGTTTTTTCATGCCTGTCGGTTGCGTCATTCGCCTGTGAGCAGGCTTTGAGTGAGCAGTGGTCCACCCCTCTCATCGGATTTTTATTGCGAATAAATGTCTGAACGATTTGGAGCTTTGCTGCATCAAATGTTTCCAAAAACTGTGAGAGACCTCCAGGTGGACACCATTCGGAAAATTTAGATGGCTTTCAGTGACGATTTTATGGGGATTACACAGATTAAGGAGTGCTCCAGCTGGCTTAAAGACCGCCCACAGCGTCTGAGAGCGTGGTGTGCTCCGAGCGCCTAACGACAGGCTCAAACCCCACTCAAACAACCAGATCATTTCCAACGTTAAGGCTTTGTTGATCCGGGACATCGTCTAACCTTCACAAAAAAGGCAGAAGGCGTGGACATCAGCACTTTTTCGGCACATTCTACTGTTACAGGAGTTTTTTTCATGGAAAGAGAAGCAGAGGATTGCGCCACCATGCCGCTCATGGTGCGGGACAAAACCACCTCCGTGTTGGTCTCACAGGACGGCTTTCAGATGGCTCAGACGGCTTCCGGTTGCTTTTCATTCGTGTGAGTATCCGAGAAATTGTGCATGAGTTGGACATGCCCCAACATGTCCTGTGAAGCTTCATCATGGCGTTGCTTTGCGCCATGCGGCTGTCAGTGGGATGGGAGTACTATCCATTTCTGTAACCGATATAAGCTGCAAACCAGCAACGGAAGAATTTTACATGTGGTTGTAGCCGAAGGATGGCAGGTGAGAAGGTTCTTGGAGCCACTCAAGACCTTCAAACCAGAAGAGACCTGCTGGGCTAAATCTATGGCCATGGCTGCAACCCCACAGGGAGAAGAGGATAAAGATAGTGGAGAAGTGAGTCCGTCAGCACCGAGTATCTATTGACCACTTGGGCCAAACTGATCGAGGAAGCCATAAGAAGACCAGATATTGCACTGGAGGACACCACGAGTGTGCTGAAGGAGCAAGGAAGTAGTAATACCAATTTGTATTACTTTACCACTGGGCTAGACCTTTGGGGACATATGGGAGCAAGACCCAAGAAGAAGACTGTGGAGTACCTTGCCACGCCAGAGGGATGGCAAAGAGAAGGAGTAATAAAAATGCCGGGAGGAGTGGCCAGTAGAGCAGACAAGCCTATAAGGCTGGACCAAACAGTAAAGGTTAAAATAACTGTCCAGATGGTGATGGTGCCATTTGTCGGGATCTACTCAGTGGGAGCTATCATGGATCCAGAGGACGACAGCCCAAAGCCATTGCAACCACTGACGCTGGCTGAAAGAAAGTCTGAAAGGCACCCGCGACGGTGGTTGCGTCAAGGCTGGAAAGTCGTGGAAAGATTCCAGTCAAAGAAGATATATTAAGAAGAAAGAATCTCACTGCAAAATGTGGTGAAAACCAATTGCATATAGAGTACCCATAATCAATAATTGAGGAATTGGTGGTCCATATATAAAACTTACCCAGTAGTCCGACAGGATATACATAAACTGGCCAGAAAAAGACTTTGAAGAAACTGAATGGAATTTTAGCTCAGGTGGATACTATATTGATAACTATGAATACAGAAGAGATCCTGGCCTTTTAGATACCTCAAGAAAATGGGCATTTTACAGGGAGGAGATAGATGGAATAAGTTTGCAGACGTGGCACCCACGTAAGGAGCGGAGAATGTTCCAGCCATTTCCCAAATGTCCAGAAGTATACCCATGGATAATGAACACAGTCTACGTACAACTTTGAGACAAAAGATTCAAGCTAAGGTGGGGAATTAATTATGTCGAACAACTGCAAGGAACCTACGTTGAGGTATGGCTGGGATGCCTTCTGATTTGGACTAACAGCTACAGATCTTTCGCATGAATAGAAAAAAGTCAAGAAAGTACGATGTACTTGGATACGGACAGAGCCCAGAGAACCAGCTTGGTACTACTCGTGGGGATGCAGACCACTGCCGGGCTTCCAAGGTCAAGGTTACTGGGAAAAAGAAGTGGTGTTCCCAGCATCAGCACTAAATGATACCTGCCTCAGGATATTGCCAACACGGACATTTTGGGGATATTACAACCTTACTTGTGAAAACAGCAGGAGACGAACACCCAAACTCGTAAAGACAAAAGGGACAGGATCCTACAATAATTCCATCCCGACACCACCACCTGTGATGGCCAACCCCACACCAGCACCAGGAACAACTGCCCCAACGCTGAAACTAGAGACAGTCATTCCACTCGCTACTCCGACACCAGTTTCCACTTTGGGTCGGGTGGATCCAGACTTTGCACCTTGGGAGGTTCCATATAAGAAAATGTCACCATAACCTGTGTACAGAAACAATTGAAAGCTTTCAGTCCATGCTTTTGGAACATCTACAAGGAATGCAGAACCCAGAACTACATGGTAATTACCTCAAGACAGGAACCATTCTTCAGCATACAGAAACGAATATATGATACCCAGGACACCTCAGACCATGAAGCTTCGCTAAGCGAAACCTTCCCATGGATCTGGTACACCCCGGTAATCTACTTTAGAGGAAACGTCCCGGCAGGAAGCCAATGGACTGGACAAAGCCTCTGGGGACCACTTAAATCAGCCATGTATATAGAAAAATAGCCTAAACCTGAAGAATTAAAGATGGTACCACAAGGAGACTTTCAGAAAATCGACAAATGTGTAGCTGACAAAATCTTTGACAATCTGAATGATACACACTATATGAAAGATGGCAAATCTCCTAGATGTCCCATAAACCAAGTCAAGCTTACTGACTCGGGGAGAGTGGATATATGACTGTACGGGAGTAAAAGCTAAAGTAAAAGACCAAGCCTGGAATGAAACAACTGCAAGAGACCCAGATACCACATGGTGGGGACTGGAGAAGGACGAGGTACAAAGATGGATGATTCCCTGTTTATCCCACAGCAACAACTACTGGGTGAAGTATCAGTACCTTGCCACAATTTACTCCAAGGATTGTGAGATATGGCTTCAGGTGCAATGGTGACCACAGCCCTATTTCAGTCCAAGGCCTTAGCGTATGCACTGTGACCAAGCAAACACCATGTGCACAGTTAGCCTTGCCCGATGGAGCTGTCAAGCTATCCCAAAATGGGAAGAATGGTGCAAGGAATATTACAAAGATGAATATGATACCTACGGACATCAGATTGTGTGGAAAAAGATAGGCGGTACATGGAGAAGATCCTTCCCACCTAAAGTTAGATGCGCTAAGGCCATTCTGGGACATGGAATGTCTGGCAGAAGGACATGCGTTCAAGAAAAGCCTGTGTGAAGGTACAGAAATTGGTGGCTATCAATGGCTTGAATGAAATCGCAACTACAACAACGGAACCTGCCATTCACCCGCAGAACACTGGATGCACTCGGGACAAGGGAGATATGAACATGAATGCACCTGGTACAACAGAGCAGGAATGGTCATCAAAGGAGTCTTCACCACAGCGCTGGAAGAAGTGGAAGAAATTTTTGAAGAAGGATTTAGAGTGGTGACGGGTTGGATAGCCAACCTGTTTGGAAAAGTTTGGTCCTATTTGTTGATGATATTGGGCCTCGTTATTACCAGAGTAATTGGATATGTTCTGGTAAAAGCTGGTGTTGGAGCAGTCCTGCGCTCATGTGGGCGGAGATATCCGTAAATGGAGGAAGAAGATAGGAAGCCCCTCCTCCACTATGGGGAGGAGTGACAGAGCTTATAAGACCCAAGGTACAGGCACACCCCAGAAAGTCCAGGCACAGAGACCGGAAGAAGTAGTTTGGAGCAGCCAAATAGCAAAGCTAAGTAAGATAGGAAAAAGAAGTCTGAACCATGATGAACAACACCAGTGAAGACACTAACCATGTTCAAAGTGAGTAACCTGGAATTTGCTACACTTTTAATTCCATGGCTCCTCTACTGCTGCATCAGCTGCTGGACTCTGCTGCATGGATGTTGCAAAATAGTGCTTCCCAACCTGTGCTACCAAAAACGCGACCTGGGCCTATCCCTATTTGTAACTCACGTCTTGGGCTGTTTCAACCTAAAGGCCGACTACTGGGAAATATGGCAACATGTGTCCATCTTGATCTGGATGGTGCTGGACATGACAGCAGTCTTTATTGCACCAATGATAATTGCGAATGTCATATGTGAAGCCGTGATGGGCGTGACTTTATTGGCATATGCAGCCACTTTAACTGGAGCCCCGCAGAAGAGAGGACAGAAGTGCTGGCTCTACAGACTTGGCTTCATTACTCTATGGGGCCTAGCCTGGGGAGTGCTTTCTGTACTGTACTGGCTGTCTCTAATTGATCAACTAATCCTGATGATATGGTTCATGACCTACGCTGCTTGCTTCCCACAAACAACCATCACAAGTACTGCAGGGGTGATGCCACCACCCCAGCTACGCTCTCCCTCGCTGGCAACATTGGCTCTGAGGCGTGCCAAGCGCCAAAGTTAAAGAAGCCCTGTAACGACAGGGTCCTGCCTGCTTGCTTGCAAAATGTTATGCTGGAAACTGCTTATCTCATGTTATTTTATAGGATGGAGTGAGCTGTATACACTCTGGAGTCACCCTGAGGGAAGCTATCTGCCTCTGGGATGTTACCTGTGGTGCCCAGCATGTTATAACACCCATTTCACCATCCATATAGCAAAGGGGATACGCGGCCTTAAAGATACCTCCTTCCTGCCACAGGTAACGGCAGAAGAATGCCTGGATGTAGAAACCAAAGCTGAATTGGTCTGTCATTCTGTCAAATTACAGCAGAGATGTACCTTCAATACAGCACCCCAAGGGAATATCCTCTATTGCCCTGTCTACACTAAGATATGGGAGTACCCTGATGGTGCACGACTTTGTTCGGTTTATCTCACAGACGGAAGATTTGTGGCCATTGGCCCTCTGCTACCACCGCTTCCGCGCAAGTGGACCGTGATTGTATCTACTACCCAAGTGTGTACCAAGGAGGCCAGCACCCAGACAGTGGGACGTGCTGGTATTGGGATGCGGTCAAGCAGGTGTTGCTGCAAGAAGACCCCCTACCGCTCTTGACTATGGAAGAGTACTGTGCTACTCTGGAAGCAGAGGTGCCTGAGTTGTCAAGGAGGGGGTGTCAAGAAAGGTTGAATCACCTCTGTCAATAAGCTGAAAGGAGTGCTGAAATCAAGAGGAGAAGGCTGGGTGCCTTCCATGCTGAATACAGAGGGACTGGGACTTTTCATTTAATCATAAGGGAAATTCCAGCATGATGTAATGTTGTACTAAAACTGTATGATTGAACTGTTATGTAGTCACAAAATGTGTTCAAAAGAATGGATTGGGATGTATTCAAAATGATTGAACTGAAATTGATGAATGATTTTTGATTCATTGATGGTTTTATGATTATTGAATGATGGTGAATTATGTATAATGATTGTACTGAGAAAAGTTGAAATGATTAATGTGGAAGAATGAATTTAGTTTAGAGAGTTTAGGAAAGTTAGTAACACAGAGGGAGAGGGGAGAAAACAGTCCGCTGGGCCTGTGAAATAAGGATGAAGCCATTCTTGTGAAAGCTGAACTTGTCCAGACATGTCCAAATACAGGACATCAGCAGATGAGAACATCATACCAACTGATGCCCAAATAAGGATAAAAACAAGCCCACTGGAATATGGCTATAAAAGCAGACAAACGGAGCAGAGCTGGATTATTCATCTCCTGTCCTCCTCTGGATCTAGTGGCTGCAGGAGGGCCACTCTGAGCTGCTGGACCCAATATATTATCAACTGAAGAAGAGAGAGTTCTTGGAGCATTTTTCATCATGAGAGAAAGACTTCAGACAACACCCTGGCAAAGCTAAAAAGCGAAGAAGAGGGTCAGGCAAAGGAGGATAACTGGTGACCCCTCAGCCAGGATGGACTCCTTGGATTGAAGACTTTCACAGCTCCACCACCTATCAACTATTAGGATCCTTGTGGATTATAAATACTTTGGACAAAGTTGGATGTAACCAGAAGAGGATCACGATTCGACAACAAAGGATAAGCCCACCTGGCCAGTGGACTTTCACTCTCTCTCCCAACCGGACTTTATAATTAATTGAGACCTGACCCAGTGAAGTGAGTGATCAGTTTTAATTGCTAATTAGGAATATATTCAAGTATTATTGAATCATCATTTTAATCACTGTAATGTAATTATTCCTTATTTTAATCAATCTAATCAAAAGTAATTCAGTGAAAATTATTTAAACTGCTTACCAGCACTTGCCAATTCTGCAATAAAAAGTTAACCTGTAGTTAATGTGTTGGTTGTGGACAGTGACCTGAATCTTCTCAGGGTGTAAAAAGTAAGGTGACTAGGTGTTTAACATCAAATAGTTCGGAAGGGTTGGTCTAGTTTGATGAAATTAACGCATCCCTGGGATCCACTGTATGGATCACTAAAATCTAAATCTAGCAACTTCCAAGAGCCCGACCTTTAAGAGGAGAGCTGTTGTTAACGGGCGTGGCCGGTTCATATCCTGGTTCCACTGAAGGTTATTCAGCCGAGGTGCGAGCCCAACTTTAGCTGGATGGGCATCCGGATGGAGGCAGTGAGCAGCTAGACAAATCTCCTCACCACCAGCTTAAACAGCCTTCGATCAAGCCTGCCTGGTAATACCAGTGGGGGACTGAGGGTCGGACCCTTGTGACAGAGAGCTGGTCCAGGTGCCTCCTGCAACACGGGGGTACCTCGGCGCAGATCTGACAATGTACATACCAAGAGAACAAAGGAAAGTCAGAATAAGAATGAAACTAAAAGTATAACCCTAAAGAAAATAACTACCTTAATACCAAAACAAGTACAGAAAACAAAAAATAAAGAAAACCATAATTGAACACAGAAATATATTTAACACCTCCATGGTGAAATATCTGTGAGATTGTTCCAGTAAGTCACACAAGACCTAGGTGCGATAAAATGGTAAATGGACTGCATTTATATAACGCTTTCCATCTGCATCAGATGCTCAAATTACAATTATGCCTCACATTCACCCCGATATCAGGGTGCTGCCATACAAGGCGCTCACTACACACCAGGAGCAATAGGGGATTAAAGACCTTGCCCAAGGGCCATTAGTGATTTTCCAGTCAGGCGGGGATTTGAACCCAGGATCTTCTGGTCTCAAGCCCAACACCTTAACCACTAGACCCCCAAGGTGACAATGTAAGGGGCAAACAAGGGGATAAGGGGACAATGTAAATGCTTGAGAGCTTAAAATGCCTTCACCCCATGTTGAGTATGAACAATGGTTTGACTGTTCATGATTATGTATGCAGTTTCCCAGAGCTAACGAAATTTCTGCGACATGTCTGACACATGATACTTTCCACCTCTCAACAGAATACAAATTGGAGCTTTGATGTCCCACATTATTTTTGATATAGTACAGCCTTCACCACTTTCTGATTTTTTTTCCTGTCTGCATATATAGTAATGGTAAGTGCCACACTGGCAGAACCATTTATGAACATTAATACCCATATATGCAATTTATTCTTGCAAGACAGAAGGTATGTAGTGCATAAGTGAATGTGGTGTGTGTGTGTGACCCCCATTCACCCTTCCCGATAAGCCTACAACATCCTACTCAAAGCTAACCGACAACTTCTATCAGGAAGGGCTGACCACCAAAACAACACAAAGACAGACAAGAACGAGAAACAAGTGGTGAAGACAATAACTGACGTGAGACACCGAGGAGACGGGACCCCAACCATACAACATACCATGACAAACAACCACACATGAACAAACAGTGACAGCAACAGTCTGTTGTCTAATTAGTGAGCATCCATACCCTAACACTACACTGTAGTGTTAATCATCTTAAGAGCACCCAAAAACCGAATTGTGGTGACGGCCACAAACACGTGACCATCCACACACAGAGACCCAGATCACAGCAAAATATCAGATCACTACTGTGGCTGGTGTGTTGGGCCAAGACAAGA
Organism: Thalassophryne amazonica; assembly: GCF_902500255.1. Taxonomy (NCBI): domain Eukaryota; kingdom Metazoa; phylum Chordata; class Actinopteri; order Batrachoidiformes; family Batrachoididae; genus Thalassophryne; species Thalassophryne amazonica. Next base: position 99,567,999 of record NC_047103.1, on the reverse strand, counting down.
GTACAGAATCTTACCATATGACATGGACCACTCCGGCACGTCAGAAGCCACACGGCCAGCCGCGAGCACCAACGGAACGGGCAGCACAGCAAACCAACGGAAGCGGCCCGACGGCACCGGAACGCACCCCTGACACAACCCCCCCACGGAGGCACAGGAAGCAGCCCCAAACTCAAGGGAAGCATACAGAGCGCCGGCATAGGCCCACCAATAGGGGGAGCCCCAGAACCACGCCACCAGGGCCACGGCCCCCGAGGGTGGGAGTGAGCGGTGGCAAGGACAGGGAGCAAAGGAGCCGCTGCAAATTAATCCAAAGCACAAGGTAGGAACCACCGAGCCACACGAGGGCAGGGCCCAGCCCCCAGACAAGAGGCGAGGCCCGACCCGGGGGCCAGGAAGAGCACAAGGCCCCCCGACGCCAGGCCCCCCAGCGCAGCCAGCAGGGCTCCCCAAAGCCCCCCCAAACCACACCCCACCCCAGCCACCAAAGCCCATGACCAGGAGACCGCCCAAGCGGTCCAAATGAAAAGGCTTTTGATAATCTTGTTGAGACAGTGTTTCGGCTTCTGCCAACACTTGTGTCATATCAATAAAGGTTTTTTTTTTTTTTTTCCCCTCCAAAGTCCAAACTAACAGAGAACCATAATTTATATACCCTGCCTTTGGAATCAATCCCCAAAGAGAATTTACTAATTCAGCATAAGATGGTAGAAAATTCTTACTGAAATTGGTCAACTGTTTGTCTGAGAATGGCTCAAAATGCTGTTTTTTTTTTTTCCTGGAGTCAGCTGAAACTCTTCCATAAAGATGACCCTGCCCAGGAATGTCATATCTGTCTGCCACATTGCAGCTTCTCCTTAGACACCTCATATCCGCAATGGTATAATTGCCTCAACACCAACTCACAGGCTTCCAATATCAACTCGCTTGTGGTAGCTGCAATCAAAAGATCAAAGACATATTGCATCATATTTACCGCTTCAGGCAGGAGGAACTCCTCAAATTTCTTCGTAAAATAATTGAACATGGACATCCACAAACCCTTGCACCAATCTGGTGTAAGTATACTGTTTCCCCAAATAGGTAAATAAAAAAACAAAAAACCATCTTGGGAATCATAATCCAAAAGGATAAAAAAATGCATTAGACAAATCAGTTGCTGTGAACCATTCATACTCCGGTGTCAAATTACTCAGTAAAATAAGTGGATTAGGAATATCATAGAGAGAGAGAGAGTACCACCAGTTTGTTAACCAGTCTCAAGTCATGAACCATACGATATTCAGGTTTGTTTCGTTTAGGAACTGGGAAAATAGGCATGTTCCACTTTGAACTGGTAGGTCATAACACTCCCTTTTCCAATAATTCTTTGATCGTTTTCTGAATTCCCCTTTCCTGAACAATTTTCAGGGGATATTGACACTGCCAAACTGCTGTGACCCCTCTCTAAGTTCCACCTTATAAGGAGAAACATCCACTTTCCCAACATACACGGGGCCAGGTAACCATAAACCTGGTGGCAGTGATTTCAGCAACCTCTCGACTGATGGATGATCAGTATTTACCCTACCATGAGTCCGACTCAAGTGCTTCCTTTGGGGAATCAATTCCAGTATCTCCACATCATCTCCACAACAGGATTGTCTTACAGACATAAAGACATGGATGACCTCTAATTTCCTGCTTTTAAACTCAGATAAAACTGAAGTTATTGTACTTGGCCCCACAAATCTTAGAAACATGGTGTCTAACCAGATCCTTACTCTGGATGGCATTACCCTGACCTCTAGTAATACTGTGAGAAATCTTCGAGTCATTTTTGATCAGGATATGTCATTCAAAGCGCATATTAAACAAATATGTAGGACTGCTTTTTTGCATTTACGCAATATCTCTAAAATCAGAAAGGTCTTGTCTCAGAGTGATGCTGAAAAACTAATTCATGCATTTATTTCCTCTAGGCTGGACTATTGTAATTCATTATTATCAGGTTGTCCTAAAAGTTCCCTAAAAAGCCTTCAGTTAATTCAAAATGCTGCAGCTAGAGTACTGACGGGGACTAGAAGGAGAGAGCATATCTCACCCATATTGGCCTCTCTTCATTGGCTTCCTGTTAATTCTAGAATAGAATTTAAAATTCTTCTTCTTACTTATAAGGTTTTGAATAATCAGGTCCCATCTTATCTTAGGGACCTCGTAGTACCATATCACCCCAATAGAGCGCTTCGCTCTCAGACTGCAGGCTTACTTGTAGTTCCTAGGGTTTGTAAGAGTAGAATGGGAGGCAGAGCCTTCAGCTTTCAGGCTCCTCTCCTGTGGAACCAGCTCCCAATTCAGATCAGGGAGACAGACACCCTCTCTACTTTTAAGATTAGGCTTAAAACTTTCCTTTTTGCTAAAGCTTATAGTTAGGGCTGGATCAGGTGACCCTGAACCATCCCTTAGTTATGCTGCTATAGACATAGACTGCTGGGGGGTTCCCATGATGCACTGTTTCTTTCTCTTTTTGCTCTGTATGCACCACTCTGCATTTAATCATTAGTGTTCGATCTCTGCTCCCCTCCACAGCATGTCTTTTTCCTGGTTCTCTCCCTCAGCCCCAACCAGTCCCAGCAGAAGACTGCCCCTCCCTGAGCCTGGTTCTGCTGGCGGTTTCTTCCTGTTAAAAGAGAGTTTTTCCTTCCCACTGTAGCCAAGTGCTTGCTCACAGGGGGTCGTTTTGACCGTTGGGGTTTTACATAATTATTGTATGGCCTTGCCTTACAATATAAAGCGCCTTGGGGCAACTGTTTGTTGTGATTTGGCGCTATATAAAAAAAAATTGATTGATTTATTGATCATGATAAGATTCCCAAGAGGAAGCCAATATCTACTAACAAGCAGTATAAGGGGAAAACAGCAACTTCCCAGACTGCATTGGTTCCCAATGAGTGGCTTCCAGACACATCTTCACCATAGAACCCAAATTCTTGGCCTTTCCTCCCTGTGCCAGCTTCAAGGTAATATGTGTGTTCCAGAGCACACAGCTACATCACATGTGCAGGGAGGAACACTGGAGCTGCTGTTCCTTCCTTGCCCACATAGATGTCCTGTATTTTATGTTTTTTTTTTTTGTTTGTTTTTTTTACCTTTATTTACCCAGGGTAGTCCCATTTAGATCAAGATCTCTTTTGCAAGGGAGATCTGGAGAATTATAAAGTTTCCAATTCACCTAACCTGCATGTCTTTAATTCTGGGAGAATGCCGGAGCACCCAGAGGAAAGCCACACAAACACGGGGTGAACATGGAAACTCCACACAGAAAGGCCACAGGTGGAAATCGATCCCATGACCTTCTTGCTGTGAGGCAACAGTGCTAACCACTAAGCCACCATGCTGCCAAAACTAAAATATGAAAGCCATCAACTTGGTCCTCATTGTGCTGAGCCTACAGTTACGAGGTCTGTTAGAAAAGTATCCGACCTTATTTTTTTTTTCCAAAAACCATATGGATTTGAATCACGTGTGATTATATCAGACATGACTGAACCCTCGTGGGCATGCGAGAGTTTTTTCATACCTGTCGGTTATGTCATTCGCCTGTGGGCAGTCTTTGAGTGAGGAGTGGCCCACCCTCTGGTCGTTTTTTTCATTGTTTAGGAATGGCTCAGAGACTGCTGCTTTGTTTGATTAAAATTTTTTCAAAAACTGTAAGGCACAACTGAGTGGACACCATTCGATAAATTCAGCTGGTTTTCGGTAAAAATTTTAATGGTTGATGAGAGATTTTGGTGTGTAAGTGTCGCTTTAAGGACGGCCCATGGCACCTGACGGCGATCTGCGCTCTGAGGCAGTGTCGTCTCGCTGTTTCAAGCTAAAAATTTCCACATTTCAGGCTCTGTTCACCCAAGTCGTCGTCAGAGAACAGAGAAGTTTCAGAAGAGGTCAGCATGAGGAGTTTATGCGGACATTCCACTGTTAAAGGAGATTTTGTAATGAAAGAACATGCGGGCAGATTCGCATGTCGGGCCGGACCCGACCCCGGGGGGTCGCGACAGGAAAAACACCTCCGTTGGAAACCTTAACAGACAAGTTGGAACATGTCCAGCTGTTAAACAATTTCTCAGATACTCACTTGTTGAAAGCCATCAAAAGCCGCCTGAATTTTACAAATGGTTTTCAACACGAAGGTGTTTTTCCTGTCGCGGCGCAGACGGATTTGCGGCGTCGTCACGGAACCGACTTGGCGAATTTGCCCGCACGTTCTTTCATTACAAAATCTCCTTTAACAGTGGAATGTCCGCATAAACTCCTCATGCCGACTTCTTCTGAAACTTCTCTGTTCTCTGACGATGACCTGGGTGAACAGAGCCTGAAATGTGAAAGTTTTCAGCTTGAAACAGCCAGACGGACGCCACCCCCGACCGCGCTGCACCGATCCGCTTTGTGAGTTGTCCTTAAAGCGAAAGAAACTCCACAATCTCTCATCAGCCGTTAAACTTTTCACCGAGAACCAGCTGAATTTCTCGAATAGTGTCCACTCGGATATCCCTCACAGGTCCTGAAAAAATTTTGATAAAGCAACGCACGCCATCTCCAGCAGCATCTCAGACAAAGGATTTCAGCTGAGAGAGCTGGACCAGTGTTCACTCAAAGCCTGCCCACAGGCGAATGACGTCACGCATGAAAAAACTCATGCGCACGAGGGTTCAAGCATGTCTGGTGTAATCGCACGTGATTCAAATCCATATAGTTTTTTTTTTATAAAACTGCCGGTTAGTTTTCTAATAGACCTCGTATATTTAAAAATGGGTCAGTTATTAAAAAAAAGGGACATGCAGCTAGACACTGTTGTCACTGTGTGACCTGCATTGCAAGATCCTTTTGCAGTCAATAGCTGCAATTCCAATAAGGAAACCAGCTCTCGCTGCAAATTGTACTTTTATGTCGAAATGTGATGTACCTGGATGACATTCATATGACTGCATTCCACACAGCTGGCATGGTTCGGCGCAAGGTTGATTGGCCAGCTCCCACTGGAATGTCCGTGTTGCCAACAAGGCCAGTGTGACCACCACCTGGCTCCTCGCCATGTTGCGCTCTGGGCCAGTTGCAATTCTGCACACAACCACAGTAACACTGGCTTTTGTACACAAAATCGGCTTATGCACCAGTTATCTTCATTTGCAAGAAAAATCCTCGGGTTCCCTTATTACATGCTCACTTTGGATTGCACCACTTGCAAGATCCTCTAACAACGCTAATGCAGTCATTGTTAATGCCATTTTCCTCATCACTTTGCGCATGCTTTTATATCCACCCATGTAATTGCAAACATGTGGGTGTGTTAATTGTTCATTACTTTGTCTCTGGTATGCACATCACTGTGATGACTTCTTGTTTTCCCACTATTAATAGTTTCCAGCATCACCTCGACATGTTGGCAATGGAACAATAGCTGTAGAAATGTATGTACACCAGCCATGATTTTTGCATGGCGCACCACACATTTCCACGGTCATTTCACTTTTGATACATTTGAACGTTAGCCTGGAGACAGACATTTAGAAATTTAGCCACAGCATGATTTAAAAGCATCACATCTGAGCCAATTTGCCTAAAATTCTAAATATTTCCATCTTCATTGCCCATCTTCATGAGAATGTTCAATTAGTTCATAGTCCTGCCAGAGCATAGATGCAGAGGAATATAACCTTGTGTGTTTGTGACAGAAAAAAGATACACATTCCTGCAGTACAAGACACTCGCATTTCACTGTGGGGCAGTCGAATGCTGTGGGGTTTTCAATGTCATGTTATTAGTCTTATTTACTTTTAATATGACAAAGACAAAGAACACCACACCCCAGCCTTTTATTACAAAGCCCTGAGAAATTGGAGGTCATGCATCACTCTCTCTCTCCTTCGCTGTCTATTTCTAAAATTATTTCTCCCTCTAATGGATCCATTGTCTTACGTTCACACATGGAACACAGTCATTTCCACATGATAACCCTCACCTTTATCAGTCTCCATTTTCAACTATAATTCACTTAAAGATGACATCTCCCGGTCAACAAATGGAAGAGATTTAATTGAAAATTGTTACGGGGAGGTGGAATTGTTTATTGTGTGCCTGCAGCTGGAGGACAGTTGGAGGGAGGGACTACCATCACAGAACAGATTGAAAACTGCAGATACACAGCCTAGAGCTAATACACTGCTCAAGGCTGTCTATAAAATTTGCCATATAATTGTGTAGTGGACATCACCATGTTACAGCGTTTAGGATTTCATTATTTTACTGGTGCAATTATGAACACATTTCCAACTCAAATGAAAGACAACACGTCCAAAAAATAAATAAAATAAAAAGAATTCTTGCATGTTGTGGTTTGCCCCTGGTCTGCTGGCCACTGTCTTGTTATGTTTTCAGGTGAAGCTGAGGTGGAGCTGCTGGTGATTTGGCTGGGTGCTTTTCACTGTGTGTACGTCAGGGCTCTGCTCCCCACTGCCAGAGGGCACGTGGGCCCCACCCCATCTGTCAAAACAGCACATGGAATTCACAGAGCTGCGTCTCACAGCTGAACTAGATCTACACTGAGTGGGTGTTCACAGCTGACACTCATTAGCACTCCTGATTTAACCCCGAACCTGTCATGGGTTCGGTGCTAGAATCTTTCCTGAGACTACCTGAAGAACCTCCGCGTTTCTCCTGGTTGGACCTGGGTTGCTATGGGTTCCCAGCTGTGCCAAGCCATTGCACCCAGCCGGTAACTCAAGCTTCTGTTTGTCTCATGGTGTATTTTGTTTGCCGTTCTGTTGCCACGTTGGAGCTAATGTCACTTTCCTGTTTTCCTGATGCAAGCCTCTGAGCTCCTTGACTTTTTGTTTCCCTGCGGAGTTTTTGGACTGAAGTCTCTGCTCTTGTTGCAACTCTACCTCTGTGGGCTCCCATGTCCACAACAGTAACTGTCTGTGTTTTTCACTGGCGCTTTCAGGCGCAGTCTGTAACCCGCTGTGTTTTTCCGTCTCGAGTTTCCAGACTCTGTTACATGTCGTGTTTTTCCTGCCGTGTTACTCCAAGTTTCTATTTATGCTGTTATCAATCGTTTCTTTTCCTGCAGTGTGAGCTTCAGCTCTTAATTCATACTTAAGTAATGTAAAGCGGTTCATACGTTTTTTTTTTTTTTTTTCACGTCACGCTTTTGTTTGTCTTTAACATGGACATATTCCGTAATTCTGTCGCATGTGTAATCACACGCAGCTGTTAATTATCTGAGTCCGTTAAGCAGATATACAGCCCAGAGTTCGTTCCTCTTTGTGGAGTTCAGTGAACATCAAGGTATAATCTGTAATTAGGGTTGGCGCTGTTTTAATACAATGTGCAGTCATTTTGTTATTCCACGGGTTGAACCATTCAGTTACAGTATGATCTAATCTGCTGACAGGCGGGAGTGATCAACACGCAGCCACTAAGCTCTGAGTTAATGTAACTGTGGTTCTCTGAGTGCAGTTTCCCAGAGAGTGTGAGCTGCCAAACTGCTGCATACATTTAAGCCTGGAATTTGGAGCTGTCATCTGTCAGTCCGCCACATATGCCCACCTTTAGGGTGCGTCATGTCAAACTAAGATCCTGAATGAACAAAGACTGTGATATGAACTGTACTTTTGATCTAACTCCAAGCTGGAATGAACTGAGACTTGCTTCTGAACTAACCACATGAATGAACTGAGCCTCTGAACTACTTAGTTTGGATTTATTTTCATTTCTAGATGTGTGCCCATATGCACTCCATAATCTCACCTGCCCTCTCACTTTCCCCCCACAGTCCCAGCAGCGCCACAGGATCAATTCCCTGGTTCCTGTCTCATCCATCCTCCTTTGTTCTTCCACTGCGCAGTCCCTTGTTTGGATCAATAAACTTTTGGTTAACTCCTCCTGTGTCTGCCTTACTGCTCCTGCTCTTGGGTCTAACACGCAACCCGGTCCCAGACCATAACATCGCATGAACTTTGAGAACTGATTTAGGGTAATTTATGGGTGCTAAATCTGACTCTGGGCCAAGATTTCCTATATCACATTTAATTTGCAATCTGCATCTTCCATATTGATGGCTTATGCAAAAGCTGCTCATTCACTCATGCCACTAATCATGCACAAAATCAGTTTCAAAAGCATAGTTTTTAAACCAGGTTTGCAAAATGGGAGCAAGAGCTGTAATATTGGTTGTGGCACCAAACAGGTGTGCGAGACAGTAGCATTTGCTTTAATGCTTGATATGAGAAATGTTTTCATATTTCAAAAATATGATGTGATTGCCAAAAACTAACTTCAGATTCAGCACCCCCAAATCACCCAGAATCCATTGGAAAAAGTCCATGAAAGAAAAAAATGACCAGTGTAATTGGCAGCATGGTAGATTAGTGGTTAGCACAGCTGCCTCACAGTGAGGTTATAGGATCAATTCCCGCCTGTGTGACGTTTGCATGCTCTCCCTGTGTTTGCGTGGGTTCCCTCCAGGTGCTCATTTCCAAAGACATGCAGGCAAGGTAGAGTGGAAACTTGAAATTGTCCATAGGTGTGTGTGTGCGGGTGTGCTGGGATAGGCTCCAGCCCCCCTTGACCCTTAATTGGAGTACACAATTGAAGATTAGTGTGTGTGAAAGATAGCTGATGGCCCACAAGTTTCATGGACTTCATATATACACTGAACACAAATAGAAATGCAACACATTTTTGCTCCCATATTTCATGAGCTGAACTCAAAGCTGAACCATTTTCTCTCAAATATTGCTCACAAATCTGTCTAAATCTGTGTTTTTTTTTTGTCAAGTGAACAATAGCCCATGAAGAATGAATAATTTGAAGCACCACCATAGGCAGCATTGCACAATGGTAGATATCTCCATGGCCTAATCAGTGGCTCACAGCAAGAGGAAAGCTGGAGTAAGGGGGCGAAGCCTCAGACGAGTGACATAAGATGCTGGTGCTTTTACTGAGCACTTCTCAAACTGAAACTTTATTGTTTGTGTGCAAATATTTGCTCATTTTGAAATGGATGCTCATAGATGTAACACAGTGGTAAACATACCACTGTCCCAGCTTTTTGGTTGAAGAGTATTTGCAAATCATTTTATTTACATTTTACAATGTCCTAACTTCATTGGAATTGGGGTTGTACCTCACATTGCTCTCTCAGTTCTCCTTGTTTTCTTCAGCTTGGCTCTTTTTCGATTTGTATGATATTTAAAGTTACTTGGTGAACTTGGTTCGTATCGTCCGCAGTGCATTTGACAAGACAGGAGCTGAAAATGGCTCGTGATGCGCCAGTCACTGCCTCCACTGAAAGAGTGTCTGAATATTTACAGAACATTCAATGTTTTTGATCACAATAGTAAAGGAACTATTTTACAGAACAAGTTTTTTTTTTTTTTTTTATAAACTCAGAACATGAATATTCTTGTGTATGAATGAATAACCGAACAGCCTCAGAATTGACATTCAATGTAGTTGGAAATTATGAATGAATAACAGCCTCAGAATTGACATTCAGTGTAGTTGGAAATTATGAATTACTAAGTATGCATGAGCAACAGTTGTCATACTCAAAACTTTTTTTTTTTTCTTTTAATTTTATGATCAAACTGATTTTTTTCAATTATTTATTTTTACTACCTAACGTTCTTGGCATTTTTTTCCACACAGTTAATATTGATTAAGGTGTCTGTGTGCATGACTGCCTGTCTATGTGCGCATGTGTGTGTGACTGAGTGACTGTGTGAGAGGGAGAGAGGTTGTTCGACTGACCAGTTTATTTTCATGAACTGCAGTGAGAAAGTGTTAGATACTGTATGCAGCCATATACAATAAAAAATATTAATAGAGGCCACTTTGTGTGTTCAGCTATATGTGTGTAAGTGGTCTGTAAGACTATTTATTTTTGATTAAGGTGTCTGTGTGCATGTGTGTGTGACTGAGTGAGAAGCAGAGAGAGAGGTTGTTCTAAGACTTTATTTTTTAATGTTCTGTGTGAACTTGGTGATTCATGCAAACATCCAGTGATGGCAATCAGAGAAATAATATGTCAGCCTTGTTCACTGTATTCTTCTCAAAAGCACAGCATACAGTATGCGCAAAGTTTTCCAAATGACTTTATATCACCAGCCAAACTAAGAGCAAGCATATGGTAAAAAAAAAAAGAAGCCATTTTCAGCTCTGTCTTGTCAAATGCACCACGTACATTATGAAACAAGTTCACCAAGTAACTTTAAATATCATACAAACCGAAATAGAAAAGCTAAGGAGTGCTGAAGAGAGCAACATGAGCTGGAGTCAAGCCAAGCACAGAGAGATCAGTCCCTGTCTGTGTGTTTGCGAGAGTGGGGCACAGGTCTGGCTGGAGAGACATGTCTGTGAAGATTGAGTCAGTTACCCAATGAGGATTTTCCTTCAACACAAGCATGGATATTGACGAGTTTTACTCGTATCATGCTCGTACTTGTCAAAAATTCTTTGTCCGTACCCAGGGGCATAGCACCAAATTCTGGGCCCTAGTTACTAGCCATATTGAAGCCCCCCCCCCCCCCCGGAAACACCAAATTTCTAATGAGTAGTCAAACCAAGTCTAAATCATGTATACCTTAGATTACACCTGGGAGTCAGGACCCTTTTTAAAGTTGGGGAAGCAATATTGAGTTGGGGGGTCTGGGGGACCAAATTGCACCATTTTCTAGAAAAATGGTGCAATTTGGTGCATTCCCATGCATTTTAACCGACATATACCCAAAGTTAACTTGAGTACAAATTAGGGTTAGGGATATAAGATCTACAGTCACAGCAAAATATGTAATTTAACACAATTTTCCAAAATAAGTAATTCAAGTAATTGGAATTCATGGTGTAACAGTGTGTAATTCCCTTTGTGAAGGAAAAAAATACATAATACAGTATTCTACAATCATAACATTAGAGAACATATTACCCATCTTATAGTCAGTCATTCAGTGAACTCGGTGCACATTAATAACAATCAGACTTTCAGAATATTACTTCCTTAACCTATAACTTGTAGGTTAAGGAATTACTGTACTGTCTTATGAGGTAATATAAAAATTACATATTTTATAACTCTGTATTTGAAAAAAAAAAAGGCAATTCCTGTTATTTCTTAACAATATTAGACTGAATAAATCAATGCAGTATATTTTTGTTTGTTAAAAAATAAGGAAAAAGGTTAATTCATATTATATACGTTCTACATACGTACCATAATAGCCCTATTCTTATTCTGTATATGTTGTAATTCTCTGTAATATTGTATAGTTTGTATAGTCATCTTATATCTGTCCCTCAGTTCCTGCAACTACAAAGACACGCCATTTATTAAGTAATCCTAATATTAGCTCAACAAAAAACAAATACACCTTACAGGAAAAAAAAATGTTGTAAAGGTTACTAAAATTCAATTACACTTTAGTTAAATCATTAGCTTTTAAAGTGGCTCCATAAGCTCACCTTCACTAACATCCTCATTGTTGCTTGTGTTCTTTTATGGTTTTGTATTTTTATTGTGTTTTTACATTTTTAATTCAATTTTCTGTTTTTATTATGCTGTGTGAAGTGCCTTGAGGTGATCTCATCGCAAATTGGCTCTATATAAATTAATAAATTTGATTTGACAAGATGAGGGACCAGAACCTGGACCAGCACCTGCTGCTTTGTCTGAAACTAAAGGCCATGGGGTTCATAACGTTAATATTACATTCTGATAATACATTTTTTATTGTAAAAAGTTTAACCTATTTGTGTGTGTACATATGTTTTTTGTAGGCAGGTGTGTGTGCAACTGGACTGTGGTCATATTATATCCCACAGAAGATAGGCAGGCTAATGCATGTTTTTTTTTTTTTATGTCATAAGAAAACAGACTTTTCTAAATCTGCACATATATAATGAAAGGGACAGCACTAAATGCATGCAGTTATTTTTAGCATTTGCATAATTAATTTACCATAAATGGGCTAACAACCAGTGGCAAGTCAGGGGAGACTGGGTCAAGACATTTGATTTTCTTGCAGCAGAAGCAAGCTGCCCTGCTCCTGTCCTGTGTGTCATCAGAGCAGCCGCCACATGCTGCTCCGTGTCCCTCTCCCTCCCGCGCAGACTGTGTCCCGTGGGGAGAGAGGAGAGATGAGCACAGCTGCGGCTGCTTGTTGACATTCATTCAGATTATGTTTTTGTTATTTCACCACCAAAACAGGCGTGGGTTTATCGTGTCTTTCCCTTTTAAACTATGAAGTTTATCTGTCCTCAGTGCTGATATTAGCAAGTTTCCTGCATGCGTGTTAAGATAGTTTTCAAGCTTACCTCTCTTTTCAAAGAATTTGGTTAGCAGCTGTTTTCCCTCATTTAGTTTTCTTTTTTTTCTCTTCTATTCTGAAATCCGGACTTTGATTTTTTTTTTTTTTTTTTTTTGTAGGAAAGACCTGTCTTATTTCAACCTAAACCTCATGCTGTCACATCCCATTTGGGATGTGTGTGTGTGTGTGTGGCAGAGTGCTGCCTGTGTGCCTGGGCTAAACCATTTTACAACTGTGCAGGGATGGGAAGGGCCCTCAGAGATCTTTCAGTATTATTGTTCGAGCAGAATTATGTTTCGCAACATTTATACATTCATTCTAATTATATTCTTTTAGAACATGAATTGTATGGACATTAATAAAATGCAACACAAAAATCTATTTAATGCCAGTTTCCCCCCCATGCTCTGGGTATGTAGCACCCCCAGTCCAACATCCCTGTCCGTACTGGATACTCATCTGAAACGAGTATCCGGTACGGATCAGTATCTTGATATGCTACACTGTGAGGTGGGATGGATTATCTCTGCAAAGGATAAGTTCTCACTTACACAGAGTTACACAGATTTGTGAACAATATTTGATAGAAATAGGTCTTTTGGGTATATAGGAAAAAGTTTTACATCTTTCAGTTCAGCTCATAAAAAATGGGAGCAAAAACAAAGTGTATTTTTTTGTTCAGTGTACATGCATATGGGCTTGTAGAGGGAAATATTGCATGCAAGATGCAATGCTTTGGTGTTGACTACAAATCATAACATGACGGTAAATACGACACTATTAAAAAGAGAAAGAAAACTAATATCACATTAAAGCATCTCTGTGTGCAACATCTTTTGTTATCTTGTCTTTCATTTCAAGGATGCCTGACATTTTTTTCACCTTTTCTTTCCACAGGTTGGATGCCCTTTCTCATTTATTCTATTGGAGCTCTTCTAAAGTTAATTATGGAGTTCCACAAGGTTCTGTGCTAGGACCAATTTTATTCACTTTATACATGCTTCCCTTAGGCAGTATTATTAGACGGTATTGCTTAAATTTTCATTGTTACGCAGATGATACCCAGCTTTATCTATCCATGAAGCCAGAGGACACACACCAATTAGCTAAACTGCAGGATTGTCTTACAGACATAAAGACATGGATGACCTCTAATTTCCTGCTTTTAAACTCAGATAAAACTGAAGTTATTGTACTTGGCCCCACAAATCGTAGAAACATGGTGTCTAACCAGATCCTTACTCTGGATGGCATTACCCTGACCTCTAGTAATACTGTGAGAAATCGTGGAGTCATTTTTGATCAGGATATGTCATTCAAAGCGCATATTAAACAAATATGTAGGACTGCTTTTTTGCATTTACGCAATATCTCTAAAATCAGAAAGGTCTTGTCTCAGAGTGATGCTGAAAAACTAATTCATGCATTTATTTCCTCTAGGCTGGACTATTGTAATTCATTATTATCAGGTTGTCCTAAAAGTTCCCTAAAAAGCCTTCAGTTAATTCAAAATGCTGCAGCTAGAGTACTGACGGGGACTAAAAGGAGAGAGCATATCTCACCCATATTGGCCTCTCTTCATTGGCTTCCTGTTAATTCTAGAATAGAATTTAAAATTCTTCTTCTTACTTATAAGGTTTTGAATAATCAGGTCCCATCTTATCTTAGGGACCTCGTAGTACCATATCACCCCAATAGAGCGCTTCGCTCTCAGACTGCAGGCTTACTTGTAGTTCCTAGGGTTTGTAAGAGTAGAATGGGAGGCAGAGCCTTCAGCTTTCAGGCTCCTCTCCTGTGGAACCAGCTCCCAATTCAGATCAGGGAGACAGACACCCTCTCTACTTTTAAGATTAGGCTTAAAACTTTCCTTTTTGCTAAAGCTTATAGTTAGGGCTGGATCAGGTGACCCTGAACCATCCCTTAGTTATGCTGCTATAGACGTAGACTGCTGGGGGGTTCCCATGATGCACTGTTTCTTTCTCTTTTTGCTCTGTATGCACCACTCTGCATTTAATCATTAGTGATCGATCTCTGCTCCCCTCCACAGCATGTCTTTTTCCTGGTTCTCTCCCTCAGCCCCAACCAGTCCCAGCAGAAGACTGCCCCTCCCTGAGCCTGGTTCTGCTGGAGGTTTCTTCCTGTTAAAAGGGAGTTTTTCCTTCCCACTGTAGCCAAGTGCTTGCTCACAGGGGGTCGTTTTGACCGTTGGGGTTTTACATAATTATTGTATGGCCTTGCCTTACAATATAAAGCGCCTTGGGGCAACTGTTTGTTGTGATTTGGCGCTATATAAAAAAAATTGATTGATTGATTGATTCTTTTTGTTCACCAGTGTTTGAATGATATAACTTTACATGCTTTGCTTTGCCAGTTCTTCTTCTTTTTCTTCAGATGATAATATTTTACCGCTTTTAGTTCATCACAAACATTATTTTGATTTGGCTACTGATGTACATTTCCTTGTCATTTTGAAGTTCCGTAATGAAGTAAAAAATAAACAAATAAAGCACATTTTGCATGTATTTGTTACAAAAATAAATTTAAATAGTGGACAGAGCTTTTAGAATTGGTACAAAAATAATTTGGATTATTTTGGGATGCAGTATGAAAATTGGGTACCTATTGTGTCAGGGTGTTGGCCAAGTTGTTAATGCACTTGTTTCCCTTGCAAACAGTTACTGTTTCAAACTGCACCACTGCCTCCTCTTCAATATGGAGTTATATCAGGAAGGACATACATTATAAAACGTGATAAATCAACATGCATAGCCACCTCGAATCTCCTGTGGCAACCCTGATCAAAAGAAACGGGCACAACTTCTGGGCACATATTTGTATCCTGGAGAACACTTTAAAAGAAACCATAATTCTTACCAAGTAACAGGACTTCAACAGTCACTGCATAAAAATCACAATCACTCATCATGTCTTTTATCTCCAACAACAAATAGCCTATAAAATTAAATTGGGATGGAAAAAAAAATGGATGGGGAAGAGTGGGGTGCAGTTATGTAAGTGTAGAGCAGGGGTGGCCAAGTTGACCTTCAAAAGTAGGTCAAGGTCACTGGCCTTTGAACCCATGCAAAGTACTCCTCCAAGGCAAACACCCACCAAATATGAAGTTTCTGTAAGCAAGAGGTGCCGAGCTACGTTGCGGCAAAGGATATGACAGTTGGACCATTGATGACCTTCAGAAGTAGGTCAAGGTCACTGGCCTTTGAACCCATATGAAGTACTCCTCCAAGTCATGTACCCACCAAATAGGAAGTTTCTGCGAGCAATAGGTGCCGAGCTACGTTGCGGTGAAGGATTTTACAGTTGTGACCACTGGTGACCTTCAAAAGTAGGTCAAGGTCACTGGCCTTCGAACCCATGCAAAGTACTCCTCCAAGGCATGTACCCACCAAATATGAAGTTTTTGTGAGCAATAGGTGCAAAGCCACAACGTAGCTTTGCACCTCACACCTCCAGCCTCGCGGCGCACGAGGCACAAAAATATATCCAACTGGGCCATCCATGTGATCCGCCATGAGGACCACAAAAACCATGGAACCGCCATTTTGACTGATCACATGTGCCATGCCATCCGTTTTATCCGGCATGAGGTCCCAGTCATGATGACATCACATCCGGTTTGCTTCCACATCAGATCGCGGAACGTCACTTCTGTTTTGTTTACTTGTCAGAGCAGTGACTGCGTTATCCACTTAAAGGACCCCTAGAACCAGAGGTTGGACGAAGTTACCATCAAGTCACACTCGTCATGAATCAGCAAGTCCCAAGTCAAATCTCAAGTCATAATGACCACCAATTGTTTGCAAGCTGACTTGAAACATAACTTGGAACTTGCAGATTGATGACTTGAGAATGACTTGACAGAATGACTTGGTCCCACCTCTGCCTAGAACCAAAGGTCACATATACAGCAAAAAATAAAACAAGATTTGGTCATGGAACGTCACTTCCGGTTTGCTCCCACGTCAGATCATCCAACTTAATGACCACTAGAATTGAAGGGCACGTGATGTGATCTAAAATAGCACTGCAGAAC
This sequence comes from Thalassophryne amazonica, assembly GCF_902500255.1. Taxonomy (NCBI): domain Eukaryota; kingdom Metazoa; phylum Chordata; class Actinopteri; order Batrachoidiformes; family Batrachoididae; genus Thalassophryne; species Thalassophryne amazonica. Next base: position 99,551,607 of record NC_047103.1, on the reverse strand, counting down.
AACTGATTTGGTCTCAGCCAAAAAAAAAAAATCATGGAATGTCACTTCCAGTTTACTTCTGCATCAGATCAGTCGCTGGCATTGCCTGTTTTTTTTTATGTGGTGTTTAAACTTTATTGTATGTGTGTTTTGTATGCTTAAAATGGCGGGGTGTCAGGAGGGCCATGGTTGGGGCTGAAGAGTTTTAGCCATGCTAATGCCTCCCAGAACCATTTTACTAAAAAAAAGTCTGAAGGACATAAATCACCTGGTGAGATGGTCCTGAAGGACACAAATCACCTGGTGAGATGGTCAGGAGCTTCGCTCATTAATGTCAGCGATGCAAACATATTATTTAATTTTGTTGTAAATTACATTGATCATTCAATAAATATATTTTTCTCAAGAATACAGTAAAGGTGTCCTGACACTTGCATGCATTTTGGCTCTGTAATCTCACGCACTTTGTCATGACAATCCCACCTGGTGGTTTCCCAGCTGGATGCCATGCTTTGTTCCATTGAATGCCGCACTTTGTGTGCTGGACACTGCGTATATAAAATGATTACTTCGTAATGGATTAATCATTTTCTCTCAGAGTTTGGCTGTTGAAAACACCTCTAACCGCTTCCGGAATCACAGAGGACATTTCAGCTGGAGCTTTATTTTCGTTCTTTCCTGCACTTCATGAGGTGGAGAATGTATTTGGAACAGTGTAAAAGGTAATTTACTTGTAATGTTTATATTGTAATGGCTTGATAAAACAGTTGCATGTTCATTGTCCTTCTTGTGAGCATCTGTAAAAGTATGTTTATGATAGATTTAACATCTCATTATAATTGCTCAGATGAGCTGCACTGTGATGAGGTGCGGTGACACAATCACTCGCATTTGTTTTATAATTGTTTGTGCAATGTTCACATGAAGTTCACGTAATTAATGCACAACAGATATTTTGAATAGGGATGTCCCGATCCGATCACGTGATCGGAAATTGGGCCCGATCACGTTGTTTCAGACCTGATCGAAATCGGACGTTGCATCCCAATCAGGAATCTGATATAGATTTTATCTCATTATTTTGATCAGCGCTATTTCAGACTCATTATTGCAGATTAATGGGCCTTTCACGCGTCAGAAGCGTAAGACGCGTTGCTTTTTCGAGGTGTCAGAAGCATGCTCGGCTTTTGACGTGACGCTTCTGATGGGAGCGCGCATTGCCACTTGTCAGCAGGCTGATGCGGTCGAAGTTCAACCCAATCTTTTTTTTAATTGAACAAAAGTAAAAACATAAGTTCAACCGGACAGAGGTGGGGGGAGTTACGCACGCAAAGTTTCTTTCGCAGAACTGCTGTTTGTGTGTTTACGTGCTCAGCCTGATGCCTCGATGGAATGACAAGAGGATGATGGACACTTTCCCACCGAAACTCTTGCTCAGTCATCGTTCCGTGCACAGCAGGACCCTGTGCTGATCAAGTCTTCAGGATGACGATCTGTCATCTGAGTAACAAAATGAAAAAAAAACAAATTGTCCTGTGATCGTTTGTCTGCAAAACGGAGCGAGAGATGGTGTGCGTACGAGTGACATGCACACTCATCACATTTAGGAGCACGTCTTAAAGAGCTTCCGTCTTCATTCACGTTCACTTCGCTGCTCTGAACTTGTTGAACACTGATAAAGCATCAGAGGGGCACACTGAGGACTGTCAGGACGCAAATGTAAGTTGTTTTTTTTTTTCTTTTTTCAAGTTGACTTTTGAACTTTCGATGCTCTGAGCTGTGACGTAGCTTCACACTGTCCAATAGGAACGATGCGTCGGGCCAAAACACGGAAGACTAGTGGCAGAAACCACTGATCTGTACAAATGGTAAATGGACTGCATTTATATAGCGCTTTTCCATCTGCATCAGATGCTCAAAGCGCTTTACAATAATGCCTCACATTCACCCTGATGTCAGGCTGCTGCCATACAAGGTGCACACTACACATCGGGAGCAATAGGGGATTAAAGACCTTGCCCAAGGGCCCTTAGTGATTTTCCAGTCAGGCGGGGATTTGAACCACAGATCAGTGCAGAAACCACGTGTCTGAAGAAAAATCCTTGGAAATGTTTCTTGTTGTTGTTTGTTACCTCAAAATTTCTGATTACTGTTTTAAAAAGTTTAGAACACTTATAATTAAAATAGCTAAATCAATAAATGGTTCTTTAAAAATCTTTCATCTATAAATTAAAACCACCTGTTATTTCAGATTAGATCATTTCTTGTTTAACATAAGGAACCTTTGACATTTATTTTTAGACAAATAAAATAACATGGAAATTTGTACATTTTTAAGTCTGGTAGATTATTACTTGATTGTTCAAGCTACCCCAAGGAGAAGTGCACTGTTTAAGTGATAAATAATAAAATAAGGTGATTAAAATGAAATTATTATATATTTAGCATTTGTTCATTGTTCATTCAGTTTTTTAAAGTATCGGATCAGGACTCGGTATCGGCAGATACTCAAAATCAGATGACTCGGAATCGGATCGGGGCCAAAAAAAAAAACCTGATCGGGACATCCCTAATTTTGAACATTTAAAAATTTTCTTTGCGCACTTGCACAAAAGCGCATAGAGTTTACAATGGTTTACCATGGTTAGCAACGAGTTTACTCTTCTGAATTGTGTAAAAAACGGGGTCACGTTAGCCCACATCCTTGAGCCATCTGGGGGAGCCATCAAGCTTCAGCGGGGGCTACGCCTTGGACAGCTCCACTCAGTGGGGAAAACTGACATGATAGCGCAGCCAAGTACTGCTGACACACTGTTAAACAATGCCCTTATCGCACATCTCTGGAGAAAATAAAAGAGCATAGATTGAGCAACAGGTAGCTGGCTTGCTGGTTGACAGAATGGTGGAGAAGAGTTGCAGCCCCTGAGCATCACCCGGTGGTGGTTAGAAAGAAAGGGGGACAGCGGAGATTTTGTATTGATTACCATCACCTTAACTCGGTGATGATCAAAGATTTCCACCCTCTACCATGTGTGGAAGACAGCCTTGATGCCCTGGTGGGCTCGGCCTGGTTCAGTACACTAGACTTTTCTAACAGCTACTGGGAGGTGGAAATAGCTGAGGAGGACAAGACAGCTTTTATGACTGGCAGGGGGCTCTACCAGTGGTGAGCCATACCAATGGATCTGTCGAACTCTCCTGCCACCTTTTAGCAAATGATGGAACTTGTCCTGAGGGGCTTTCCTTGGCACATCTGTGTGATATACCTGGACAATATTCAATTTACAGCTGCTCCTTTGGAGATCACTTCCTCCACACTGAGGAGGTTCTGTTGAGTATACAGCAACCCTGGCTGAAGCTAAACCCAAGAAAATGGAAATAGGCCAGGGATCATGTGGATTTTTTGGGCCACGTGGTCTTTAGGCAGGGTCTCCAACTGGACCCACGCAATATGGACAAGGTGAGAGCCTGGCCCACCCCATGTACCTCCACAGAGGTGAAGGCATTTGTGAGCCTGTGTTTGTATTACAGGAGGTTCATGAGAGATTTCTCAAAACATATGGCACCGCTGAATTACCTCACATGACAGAATGTGCCTTTTGACTGGACAACAGTATGAGGGGGGCCTTTTCCTACCTCAAGCGAGTGCATACCTCCTCTTCTGTGATGACACTGCTGAATTTTGCACTCCACTTTAAAGTTTACACCAATGCTTCCAATGAGGCGGTAGGAGTGGTGCTGGCACAGGATGAGGGGGAGGGTGGGTCAGTGGGGTAGTGCTGTACGCTAGCCAGGCTCTCACAAAAACATGAAAGAGATGGTCCACTTTTGATAGAGAACTGTAGGTGGTCGTGTGGGACATACGTGAGTTAAAGGACTATATGGGACTGGCCACTTTCTCAATCAAAACTGACCACCTTCCACTGTTGGGCACTGGAAACATGGCTATGGACAATGACCCTACGGTTCATAGGAGTAGGTGGATTTTGGAGCTTGAGCCATTTGCCCGGGTCATGATCCATAAGCCTGGGGCTTGGCACAATAATGTGGATGCACTATCACGCCAACCAGCTTCCAGTTCAGTTCAGCACTGGGGTCTGTCTACTCCCTCTCAGTCAGTGATTCTGAGCTGCTGTCCAAGCAGCCTGATGACCCGGATATTAGTATAATGTTGGGTTTGTTGGAATGGGGCGCAACAAGACTGCCTCACAACCTGCTCAGTGGGTCCTCTGTCAAACTGAGGAAATTGATGACGGAGTTCAGCTGCCTATCGGTCATAGGTTGACCACTGTGTCGAACTGTGTTGCTGACAGCATTGGGGGAGGACCAAGATAAGGTGGTGGTCCCCTCATCTATGGTGCCTGAGCTCCTGCAGCAGTTACACGGGGGGCCTGCTGTTGCACACTTCACAGTGGAGCAAGTGTAGGAGATGGCCAGATGGTCCTAATACTGGCCCTTTATGTTGAGAGACATTAAATGTTGGTGTGAGCAATGTGAAGACAGTCAGACCTACTGGTGCCCCGTTCCCAGACCAAGAGTGCCTATGGGGTGGTCATATGCTCCATGGCCCCTGCAAAGGGTGGCAGCAGACATTTTAGAGTTGCCTTTGACCTCCAGGGAAAACAGATATGTTCTAGTGGTGGAGGATTATTTCTCTAAATTTGTTAATCTGTCCACCAAATCAAACAGCTCAAACCGTGGCTCACTGCTTGTTTGATGATTATGTGTTGGTGCATGGGGTCCCTGAAGTTTTTCATAATGTCCACAGCTGCCAGTTTGAGGCAGAGGTGATTCAGAGCCTCTGTCAGTGATTGAGCATAAAGAAAATGTGCACCACTGTATACAACCCCAGGTCTGATGGCATGGTGGAGCATCATAACAGGACTGATTGATCAGCTGGCTAAAATGCTGCTGTGTAATGGGGCTGAATGGGACTCCTATGTGAAGCAAGTTGTTTTTTGCCTACAACACTTCCAAGAATTCCAGTATCGGGTTCACCCCTACTTTCTTATATATGGGCCGGGTTCCAGCTGATCTACATGTACCAGTGGGTATTTGAGATTCCTGGGGCACGGGGACACAGGCAGAGTATGTGTCGTCTATGGAAGAGCGGTTGGAGTCATGATTCAGTATGGCTCTACTCAGTTTGGCAGAATCTCATGATAGACAGAAATTGTATTACAATGAGAGTAGTTGACATTACAAGCCCTGCTGCTCCTTCATGCATTTCCTCTCCAGTTTCCGCAGGGGCATGGCCAGCCTCCGGGTGTAGAAGTTCAGTCTCAGGCTGAAGGAGAAGGGTTTGAAATTGCTCAATCTCTTAGGGGAGAGTGGTGCACCTCAAGGACTTTGTTCGGTTCTAAGTCCAATTCTGAGTGCCTTTGTTATGGCTTTGCTATTGTTGAGTTTTGTTTTATGTGTGTGGTGTTGGTCCGGGTATTCGTGAGTCTGTAATACTATTGTTTTATTTACTTGTATTGTTTATTTTTGTAGAAGAAAGAGAAATGTTTCTTTTTGAGGGTGGGGGGCATGTGTAACAGATTTTTTTTTGTCTTAATTTTAGTTTATGTTTAAAGTTTATGTTGTGTTGCTGTAGGATGGGAGGTGCGAGGTGACATGCCCCCGCCTGTGCATGTGTGAAAAACTGATGACACTACTGTGGTGGGACTCATTTCTGGTGAGGATGAGTCCGCCTATAGAGAGGAGGTGCAGCGGTTGTCAGTCTGGTGTAGGGAGAACAATTTGATCCTCAACACCTCAAAGACAAAAGAGATGGTGGTGGACTATAGAAGGAGGAAAACAGTCATCCAGCCGCTGGTCATCAATGGGGACTGTGTGGAGTGTGTCTCTGAATTTCGTTTTCTGGGCGTGTATTTGAGAGACGACCTGACTTGGAGCACAAACACTATGGCTACCATCAAGAAGGCACAGCAGAGACTCTATTTCCTGAGGGTTCTCAGGAATAACCATCTGCCACAGAGACTGCTGGTGTCCTTCTATCGCTGTTCCATAGAGAGCATTTAGACCTACTGTCTGTGTGTGTGGTTTTCCACCTGCACAGTCACAGACAGGAAAACTCTCCAGAGGGTCGTCACCGCAGCCCAGAAGATCACTGGTTGTCTCTTGCCTTCATTAGAGGAACTGCATACAAGTTGTTGTCTCAGGAAGGCAAGGACTATAATCAGTGACCCCTCCCATCCTGGACACTCTTTGTTTGAATTATTGCCTTCAGGCAGACGATACAGGGCACTTAAGGCCAGAACAAACAGACTTAAAAATAGCTTTGTGGGAAGAGCTATTTGTGCACTGAATGCTGCTGGACCTGCCATTTTATTATTGTGATTGAGTGTTTTAACTAGGTTTTATGTAGAATTTTTAGGGTTATTTATTTATTTATTCTATTTATTTATTTTAAATGTGCTTTTAAGAGATTGTTTTTAATTTCATTGTCATGCACAGTATTTTTTTCTGGTGTCATGTACAATGATAATAATAAATTCTATTCTATTCTAAGAGCTTGGGAGCGCACAATAAAGGACTCAGTCATTTTTGCTGAGTTCAAATGGTCTTCAGTCGTTCTGTGGATTTAATATTTATTACGACTGCAATAGACCCCCATCTGCTCGGTTACAGTATATTTAATAATAAAATTTGTATTTAGACTATTTGCATCGAGAAATCACAAACACACAGTAAAGGTTCTACAGAGGGCTGTACTTTTATTTCCTGAGGCCAAAATATAGCCATCAAGTATTGCGAAGATTTTGCATCCACCGGTCTGTACCCCTGTCTGTGCTCAGCATAAGTCCATTCCTATTACAGCCAGGGTCCTCAAATTCACAGGGAGCAGTCTTGGGATACAGACCTTGGACAAGTTCAAAGATGGTTAAGCTTGGCCTAATTAAAGAGGTCAAAAGGTCACATTGTGTTTCCTATTTTATGCTCATACGGCTGAGGGTATTTTATCATTGCGTTTTATTTATGATGGCAGGTTGCATGGTTTGCTTATGCTTCTTGTGACCATGGCAGCTGCAGTAGAGAGGTGTGGTCAGTCAGACAATGAACATTGTAAACTTTCTCACGCTCATGAAAGGAATGGCTGTAACTTTCATAATGTTTCCTATGATATAAATGAACATGCATTCAACACATATCTTCAGCTCTGCTTTCAACAGCTACAAGACAAGCTCTCAGCTTGGTGTGCCCGTCTCCACCTGCAGATGGATCACCGATCACCAGCTGTTGGACAGATGGCAGCAGGACATCAGGACTAAAACCTCAAGACACAAAAACAGCTTCTTTCTGTCCACAGCTAGACTTATAAATAATGCCAGAGACCCCCATTTACTTTGCCTCCCCCACCTCCCTCAAAGTACAGGTTGATCATCCCTGTACTGTTCATCTGCGTGCCTGCATAGCCCCATTCCACCATACTATATCTGACAGTAAGCCTAGCTTTACCCATTTGTCTGACTCCTTTACTTCTTACAGAAGTATTTTCCCCTTTTCTTTTTATTGTTGTTTATGCACCTATTAGTTACTTCTTACAGAAGTATTTTCCTTTATTGTTATTTATGCACCAATGGCACCAGATCAAATTCCTTTTATGTGAGAACTTACATGGCAAATTAGATTCTGATCCTGATTCTGATACTTTATGTGAAGTTGTACAATGTAAGGTTTGATGGTTTATTTGACTGGAAAGTAATGTTATCAGTCATGTTAATGATTTGGTGTAATTGGACTAGATTAGTGTTAACTTTTTGCTTGTTCTCATGCATATTCTAAAAATAGCCTGATGCAATGCTGATTAGTGTACTGACTTGCTGTACTGCTCAGAAATAAATGTATCTATTTTTTTCTATGTTACAGTTTCACACTCTGTATTTTACCACTCAATGGGCCTCATGTATCAACGTTGCGTACGGCGATATTTGAGCGTATATGGGGTGTACGCCAAAACGGCTGCGCTACTTGGCATTTATCAATGTGGTCGTTGGCGTACGCTGCGCTGAAAATATACACCAGGTCGAGAGGTGGTGTAAATTATACACCAAAATGAACCAGCGCTGGAATCCACATAAAAATGAAGATGATCAACATAATAAACAGTGCCATTATACAAATCAATGCATATGTTACATAAATAACACTTTCCTGATTATACTATATAATAATCAATACAAATCCCGCCTTTGCGGGATTGTTATGGAGCACGATCCGTGGTCACAGCGCTGACTGCAAAGACAGTGCTGCTCGCCTTTTTCTCCAGACTTTGAGCCTGGAGCCAGAGCAGCGCTGAGCTTAACTTCATGTGGTGTGATCGTTTTAGACTATAAAATTGATAATAACAACTGTAGTTTCGTCATTCCCTTAATTCGCCCGTGCTGCAACCAGGTTTTGTCATCTCCATTCGGTTGTCACAATAAAATAAATACAGAAATACATTTAAAAAATAAAGAAACCTGACAGATTAGGCGTGTCTTATTAATTGAGCGAGCAAATATCCACGTCAAGAATTATTGACATGTGAAAAGAATACAGTGGTCCCTCGCTATAACGCTGTTCACCTGTCGTGGCCTCAGAGTCTCGTGGAGTATTTAGTCCAATTTTGCATGCCTTTTTTTTTTTAGTGTTCTGTGTTCTGCATATCTGTTTATAAGAATCTTGTTGCCCAGAAGAGAAAAGAGCGTCAACAACTACTCATAACTGTGTTTGTCACACGGAAACAAACACCTGCTGCAGCGAGATGTGGGTGGGAAAAGGCGCAGCGTCAGGACGCAGAGGCCCGATCTGTGACATACTGGTCAGTCACTATTAATAATTTCTTATGTGGCGACCTCGTTCGTTGATCGTTAAAATTAATTCGTTAGTTCTAAATGCCATCATAATTATTTATAGAAAAACTTTCTATTTTTATTTCTCAAACAAATGTTTGGGCCTGAAAACAGTTTGGTATTATTTTCCTACTAAGGTTTGAACTTTGAGAGTGTTTACACACAAGAGAAAAGTGAGGAAATGTTCATGCCTGATTGAGAAAGTGTATAAACTGTGTAGTGAGGGGTTTTACAGCTTTGAAACGTCTATAATAATTGTAAAAAATAACGCTGACTACGTCGCGGTTTCGCGTATTACGGGCTATTTTTTAGAACGTAACTCCAGTGATTAATGAGGGACCACTGTAACACTTTATTGATTATATACTACAAAACAATTGATACCACGGCCGCTTTTGACGCTCTATTGGCACGCGTTGTGATTGGTGGAGTTCTTTTTCATTGCCGTCTTTCCGGCTTCCATGTCGTAAAAATGAGGTTGTGTCTGAAGCGGAGTCTGAATATTTATGGGCGTGTTTATTATAATTACGATCATTTCCACCCGCCGCATTTATCAAGATCACGTCAGGCGTACGCCAGAAATGGGCAGGTGCGCACTGCTTGATACATGTCATGGTGACTTTGGTGTATCTTAAGTTTACGCCGTAAATTTATGCCACAAGTGCGCAACGTTGATACATGAGGCCCAATGAGCGAACATGGGTTAAACTACATAGAGCATAAGGAGAACAGTGTGTGTGTGTGTGCGTGTGTGTGTGTGTGTGTGGGGGGGGGGGGGGGGGGGGGTGAGTCTGTTTACTGCAGCAGACTGCCAAAATATGGTTTACAAACAGGGTGAACAGTAGGCATGGGACGACTAGTTGTAACTAGGGATGAGTGAGTACAACACTATCTGTATCTGTTCAACGATCTAAATTAAATGTATCTGTACTCGGGGTGGGCGGGGCCTAAACTGAAAGTGAGTGTGGTTTAACCAAAAATAGGTGGGGCTTAAATCGGTACATTATTTTAAGTCTGAAATTGATATGGATTGATCAGAAGTTGCTATATTTATTGTTTATTTGAAAACTATTTACAGAACTGCCTCAAAATTGAGATTCAAATCAATGATTTTGATCACAAAAGTAAGAGAACTATTTAAAGAACAAGTTTTTTTATGAACTCAGAACATGAATATTCTTAAGTGTATGAATGAGTAACAGAACAGCCTCAGAACTGAGATTCAATGTAGTAGGAAATTAAAAGTTAAACAATGCTGATTAAGGTGTCTGTGTGCATGTGTGTGTGACTGAGTGAGAGGAAGAGAGAGGTTGTTCTAAGACTGTTTATTTTTTAATGATCTGTGTGAACTTGGTGATTCATGCAAACATCCAGTGATGGCAAACAGAGAAATAATATGTCAGCCTTGTTCACTGTATTCTTCTCAAAAGCACAGTGTTCAGTAGAAGCAAAGTTTTCTAACTGACTTTATATCACCAGCCAAACTAAGAGCAAACAAATGGTTTAAAAAAACCCCGACCGGAGTGGAGACAGTGACCGACACAACACGAGCCGTTTTCAGCTCTGTCTTGTCAAATGCACCGCGTACATTCCGAAACAAGTTCTCCAAGTAACTTTAAATATCATACAAACCAAAATATAGTTGAATTGAAGAAAACCTAAGGAGTACAGAGAGAGCAACATGAGGTAGAGTCAAGACAAGCACAGAGAGAAAGAGAGATCAGTTCCTGTCTGTGTGTGTGTGAGAGGCTGCAGAGAGACGCATCTGTGTAGGGAGGGACGGGCACTGTGACTGGCCAATCACAGAGTGTGAAGGCAGTCAGTTACCCAATCAGGATTTTCCTTCAGCACGAGCATAGATATTGATGTTTTACTCATATCATAAATGCTTTAGCTGTACTGGATACTCTTCTGAAATGAGTATCCGGCTCAACCCTACTTGTAACTATCACTTATGACCAGCAAACACCAAACTGGCTAATTTTTTATTAGTCAACTAGTCGCAAGGCACTTATTAAGTTCATTTAACCCTTAAAAGAATAAATCTGTTGCAGCTGCTGTGACTACCTTCACTCAGTGAAGAAAGAATATGAACCTTGGCAGGTGAATTACTCAGCACAAATAGGTAGTCGATGCCTAGTAAATGAATGCAGGTATTGTCTTCATGCTATTGCTGTTTTTGTATTTGTGATTCTGTGCTTATTTTTGTTTTAAAAATTACACATTTAAATTTCACCATTCAAATCTGAAATTGGCTTAATTCATTCAGTGTCAAATGTAGTCGCAGACTACTCGACTAGTTGATGACTAATGGTACCCGACTAGTTGACTAATGATTTTCATTAGCCGTCCCAACCCTAGTGAACAGGGCATCTCCTTCCTCATTGAGCACAGAGGGCCATGTCATCCAGAGATTGGCTGAAGTCAAACTGATGAACCAAAAGAATCAATAGAAAAGAGTCTTTAGATGTAGTTTTTTTCTTTTTAAATAGAAATGTTAGTTTTCATTTCTATCCTTGAGCTCATTAAACCATTAACATTTTAACAAAGTCTTTACAGATACTCTGTCCTTGAGCATATATGCAGAGTGTGTTAAATTGCTGAGGCATAAGTTGTCCAGGCAGTAGAGTCAGAATGAAGTGTAGGAAAGATTGCAAAAATGTTTCCATTGTGTAACTGTAACCCCGAAGCTCTTCACAATGCCCACTGTATTAAACGCTTTAATAAAGAACATAAGAGAGACCGTTTTACAGTCCATCAGGAGAGAATGTTTCATTGGTTTCCTCTCAGGCACCATTAAAAAGACATCACATTGTCAAACATTTTCAGCTCCCTGTTGCCTTGTAGGTATGTATTCTTAATTTTGTCCTTATATCTTCTCCCTTGACTCAACAGTGCTGACTGTTGGTTTTAAGTTTCAGCACTGAGAGACTCTGTGTGTGTGTGTGTGTGCTGAAAACAAATCTCCAATAAGAAATTAATTAATGTCACAGTCCATCTAGGGGCCAGGGGCAGTAGCATGTTGTAATACACCAGTAAAAAAGCAGACAAGTAATCCAAAAATCAGGAAGAGTTCAGTAATCACAAATTTCCACACCAACTATGGCCTTGTATACACTGCCAGTTCAAATAAGACTTATTGTAATTCTGGTTCAATTCAGATCTCACTGACTGACTGTCCACATTATATACAGCAACTTATCAGATCTGATCTGTGTGACCACTTTGACAAGTCTTATCCATATTGATTGCTATGATAACATGCTAAATTCAGGAAAAACATGGACGGCAGGGAACTGTGCCTGTTTCTGTCTGAATTGGTTATGTGGAGCCATGATGCAAACCTTTTTGTAGTTGCAAGGAAGTGACAGAAACAGAGGAGACTGCTGAATTGTGCTGCCATGCTCTGTTGTTTTTGAAAGTTTTCTTCTACTTTTTTCCACTTATTCCAGATACACAGGTAAGGTGCCTCAACTTCTGGCTCTTGGAAGCTATGTAAGTGTCGTTCCTGTCATACAGCAAGTGATGCAGGGGACACTTTGAAACCTTATTTGAGCAACCACAATGTTCAGATTGTCACAGATTTACAAAAATGCAATTTGACTCACATTTCATACCACCTCCGTATGTGGTTTGAATCTACTTTGGGAAAACTGGATCGCATGTGGTTTATCTCTTTTCACACTGCCCCCCAAAAAAATCAAGCTAGTGTAGAAATTGAGTTGGACAAAATGAAGACGAGATGATTCCTACAGCCTAACACACATGGCGTGTCCTTTATTCACACAAAATTAAAAACTCCAAAACTATCCAGGCACACAAAACTATTTAAGAATCGGCTCGGCTTCATACCTCCAGGAGCTTGGTAGTGAAACACAAAGGACTGGGCATAAACAGGGTGATTGCATAAACAGCAGGTGCAGCCGGTTGTCTGCGCTTGGCCCATTGCAGTGAGTGACCAAAGTTTGCATACACATTATTGAGACATTTTTAGAAACAGAAAAACAGATGTACACCTTGGCTCATTAACATGCCAGGTGAGGAGCGCAGTGTAACCTTGAGTGGCAGACATTTATGTGTGAAAAGGTTTAACATGTGCAGGTTTGGTTGATCGACATGTGTAAGGCAGGGAATACAATGTAATTGTAAGTGGTTAACAATTACATGTAAACATGTTTTACCTAAAGTGGGCCACTGACTTGATGCATTTTGTCTGAATAGTATCTTGCGTGTGCACGTGCGTGTGAGTGCATTAAAGAAGACATCCCAGAATTCACAATAGGGAAGAACAATGGGAGGGGAGTGGTATCTAATCTGTCCGCAATGGTGCCGTCATACAGGGACGCTGTGAAGAGGAGGTTTAGGCTTTTGGGTTGGACAGCTGGACTGATTCGGTGGGTGCCCCCATGGTGGTGGATGGGCCAGCTCTGTGTTCTTGTCCAAATCCAGATGGGCCGGTTTGAGGCAGTCCACTGAAATGTTTTCGTCTTGTCTGCTGATGTCGACCGCAAAGTTTTTGTCCTCTGTTTCCAATTTGCGAAAAGGGCATCATAAGGGGGCTGTAGTGGTCCACGGTGAATGTTACGGTGAATAAAATGTAATCCACTGACTGCCGGCGTGGGAGCATGGAGGAAAGCTGAGGGTCATGCTGTGAAGCAAGCACTGGTGCAAAAACCTTAAGCTTGTCCTGAAGCTCACTAATTTGGTGGGCTGCCGACTAGGGAGTCGTGGTGTCGGGAATGAAATCTCTAGGGATCCCTACTGGTTGGCCATAAACCAACTCTGCCAAATCCAGCACGTAGAGTGGCATTCATGTAACGATGGAAGCACTCACACAGTGTATTTTCCTGGGGCTGATACACTGTGGTCCAGTGGAGCTTCACACCCAGACTGTCTGTGACTGTGTTCCATAGCTCAGACATGAACTGTGAGCCCCCGTCCGAAGAGAGGTCCGATGGCATGCCAAAACGGCTGGCCCACGTACCAATAAATGTCAGGGCCATGTTGGCTGTTGTTACAGTCATTACTGGAACAGCCTCTGGCCACTGGAAGGTTCTTTCCACTATGGTAAGGAGGTGTGTGAAACCTGAGAAGGGAGGAGGGGTCCCACATGGTCCACATTCACTTCATCACTGGAAGTGAGTCAGGGGAGCTGACTGTGGACCTTGGAGCACCGGCAGTCACCACAACAGGCTGCCCAGGCTCTAACATCTTTCTTGAGTCTGTGCCAGATGAACTTTTCTGCCACCAGCCTTTGTGACAGTTTCCTCTCTGGGTGGGAAAGGATGTGCTCAGGCTCAAAGATGCGCCACTTCCATGCGGCAGGGACGGCAGGTCGTGGATGTCCTCTGGAGATGTCACAGAGCAGCCTGCTGCTGCCCTAACCAAAGATGATGTCCGTCAGCTGTAATGTAGTGGCAGCAGACCTGAGTGCTTTCACCTCTGGGTTAGCGGCATGATCAGCTGCCATGAGGGTGTAGTCTAGGTCAAGGTGGCTGTGAAGGAGAGGCAGCCCGCGACAAAGGTCATCTTGCCAGTGACATGCTGGATGTCTGTAATGAACTCTGACATGTAAGCAAGCTACCGTTGCTGGTGGGTGGACCAGGGTTCTAACAGTTTGGTCATAGCAAAAGTCAGCAGCTTGTGGTTGATGAAAGCTGTAAACCGCGGGCCCTCTAGTAGCATGCAGAAATGTCGGATGGCGAGGTGCAGGGTAAGCAGCTCCCGGTCAAATGTGCTGTATTTCCACTTGTTGAGGCATAACAGTTGACTGAAGAAAACGAGCAGCTGCCATGCCCCGTTTACCCACTGCTCATGCACCATGTTGAGGGGCACTCACAGCATAGTCCAATGCATTTGTGGTGATGGATATGGGGGCATCAGGTGATGGGTGGGACAGCATCGTCGCAGAAGCCAAGGCTGTCTTGGTGTCCAAGAATGCCATGTCTCTCTCCGCTGATCAGTCCACCATATGTTTGAGAGGTTTCCCCTTTAGTGCCTTGTATAAGGGGTGCATGACCTCTGCAGCTTTGGGGATGAAGTGATGGTAAAAGTTTAACATTCGCAAGAACTCCTGCACGGCTCGTACTGTGGTCAGTCATGGGAGATTCAGAACTGCATCCACCTTAGACAGGAGCACAGCTCCATCTTTCATCACTCTGTGCCCCAGAAACTCTGTGGTCAATCCAAACTGTGACTTAGCGGGGTTGATGATTACTGTATGCAGGTTGAGGTGTTCAAGAAGTATTCGCAGGTGGGACAAGTGCTCAGTTTGGGTGGAGCTGGCCACTAGGATGTTGTCCAGGTAGACAAACATGAACGGAAGGTCACGTCGCACACAGTACATGAGCCTCTGGAAGGACTGGGTGGCGTTTTTGAGGCTGAGCACCATTCTCAGGAACTCAAACAGTCCAAAGTGGATGATCACTGCAGTTTTGGGAATGTCTCATGTATGGACCAGCACTTGGTGTTATCCACTAATGTGGTCCACCTTTGAGATGGCCATGCTCACCAGGTGCACTGAACAGTCCTGGATGTGGGGCACAGGGTAGCAGTCCGGCATTGTGGGCAGTGCGGATTGGTCTTTTTGGTCACGTGGCACTACTGTTGTTCTGAACACTACTGTATATATATCTGTGAGGTACTATAATGTTAGAGAAGGGTTTTGTGTGTGTGGATTTGAAACGATCAGTTGCGTTTTAATAAAACTTTAAATGAAACTTTTTAAATAAAACTTTAGTGGTGTTTAATGATGTTTAAAAGTGGAAATTGGGCAGCGAGCAATAAAATACAAAAAAAAAAAAAAACTAAAAGCCAACAGCTTTAGTACAAAAAATGTAAAAGTATGTTTTGTTTTATTTTATTTATTTATTTTATATTGCCTTCATCTGATCACTTGAAATATGTTGGTGTCAGGACCGAGTGGCTCAACCAGAACACAGAATGCTTGCAACAAGGCTGTGTGGATTAATGAAAATTTATTAAAAAGACAACAGGGAAAGTCTAAGAAAGAAATCAACCCCACTGAAAAGCACTGAATTCAAACTAGCAGAGAAATGAACTGATTACAGCAAATGTAAAAAGGTGCAAAAGAATAAAGTTGGTTTGAGTGATACTCGAGCAAACTGTGAGACCTAATTTCCAAGAAGCCTGGCATCAGAATGAATTTGCTGGAGCAGTTCATTCAACTCAGAACAGTTTCTTCTGTTTGTTGGCTGTGGCCTCAACTTCACCTAAATTCTGGGTCTTTTAGTGAAGTTTAGGGCTAGTGGCCAGTGATCACCTTAGTATTTCCTGTTTTTCTTGTTGTTTCATGCTAGCAAATTATACAGTATTTTTTGTCTTTCTGATGCCTGATTCTGTTTTTTCTCTCTGTTTAAGGTGCGGCTCCATCCAGAGATGGGAGTTGTATTTGTGTTGGCGACCCTCCTGTCCTGTGCGCCAATAGCATTTCTTGTATATTCGTCCGTGACTTGTTCTGTGAATTGTTCTGTAATTTATGTTTGTAGCATGGCCCAAGCAGAGGGTCACCCCTTTGAGTCTGGTCTGCTTGAGGTTTCTTCCTCAGAGGGAGTTTTTCCTTACCACTGTTGCTCTGGGAGTTGGTAAGGTTAGACCTTACTTGTGTGAAGCGCTTTGAGGCAACTCTGTTGTGATTTGGCGCTATATAAATGAAAATAAATTGAAATTGAAATTGTGGTGTTGTTGTGTCAGTGGTAATCACTGTATGGATGTCACTCTCTCCTGAGAAGCTGCTGGACTTGTGCAACATGTTGAGGAGTGACATCCATGGGCTGCTGTAGCAGTGGATAATGCCAAATCATTGGTGATGCTGAGCTTAGATGGGTTGAGACGTCTTGCTCGGGCGTACACCGCAGCAGAGGCTGAGAAGGTCGGTTGTGTGAGTGCAGAGAATTCCAAGAACAGCCGGTGGAACATGTCTGTCTGTGACACTACGCTGGACAGTCTGATGGAGCCACACTGCTGAGGGTGTATCTGTAAGAGGAAAAGGTGGTGACATCACTCAGATGGCAGTTCTTGATGTCCACCAGCAGTCCGTATGCACAGAGAAAGTCCGCTCCCAGGAACAGGACAACCGTAATGAAGTCCCAGCAAAAGCTCTGACCCCCGAATCACACGTCGATGTGTTGGGTGCCTTATGTGCGTATGGGGCTGCTGCTGGCAGCTGCCAGGGATGAGCCCACTCTGTATGCCAGGATGTCCAGTTTGTAAGGTGGCAGGATGTTCTGTTGCACGCCGGTGTCACACAGGAACTGTCGGCCGGAGACGGTATCTTGAATAAATACCAGCTTGTCGATGCAGTCGACGCTCATGGCTACAAAAAATCTGTGTCCCTGACCTTTCCCTTGTTTTTGAAGATGCAGGGTGAGCAGCAGCCCCTGGCTTTGGCTCCAAATGTGGTGTGGTAGAAGCAGAAGCCAGTTTGAGAATGCTGTTGGGGCAGGATTGGTGGCATCACCATGAGCCCTGATATGTGGACAGTGGCCAACATGGCTATGTGGGCAGGACTGAGTGCCACCACAGTCATGCCGTGGTGTTGGCCAGCCAAGAATTTATCTGTCTCCTCTGTCAGCTCATGGCAGTCTGTGATGGTGGTGCTGGACAGAGCTGCACCCACCTAGGGAGGAAGTTGCTTGCTACAGGAATAGGTGGGTGAAAAGGAAAAAGCCAGTGTTCCCCAGGAGGTGTAGTATTCTGTCCATGAGCTCGGAGGGTTTGCTGTCTCCCAGCCTGTGCAGGGAAAATAGCCTGCTGGCCATTTCAGTGTCAGCCAGTTCAAAAGTTTTTAGGAGGTGAGCCTTGAGGGTTGCATATTT
The DNA here is from genome assembly GCF_902500255.1 of Thalassophryne amazonica. Lineage (NCBI taxonomy): Eukaryota > Metazoa > Chordata > Actinopteri > Batrachoidiformes > Batrachoididae > Thalassophryne > Thalassophryne amazonica. The sequence goes on along the minus strand of NC_047103.1, from coordinate 99,533,954 downwards.
ATCTGCTGCCGGGGGTTTCTGCAGGAGAGTGACCAGCCGTGGAGCTGATGAGTGGCGACATGATGTAATAGTACCTTGTATCATCTGTGGTGATGTCCCGCAGTGCAAGCTGCACCTCAGTGTGGGTGAACCAGGCCGCAGTCGACAATTCCCAAAACTCTGGGAGTTCCAATGACACTGCATTCGGCATCATGGTCACGTTGGGATAGTCTTCAAAAATGCTGAAAAGCAGACGTTGCAGTCACTAGTGTCGAAATTGAGTCAGATGAAATGAAGGGAGACGAGTTCTACAGTCTAACACGTTTGGCATGTTCTTTATTCAACACAAAAGTAAAATCTCCAAAACTCAGCAGTCACACAAACTTATATAAGGCTTGGCCCAGCTTCATACCCTGCAGGGGCTTAGCAGTGAACCACAAAAGGTCCATCCGGCTGATAAAATACACTTGGCACAATGCAGTGAATGATCAAAATTTGCATAAACATTATCAAGACATTTTTGGAAACAATCAATAAAACATCGCCGGGCAAGGGACCTGTTTGAAAAACAGATGTGCACCTTGTGTTGTGTTTTTTGCCCTCTTTAATTCAATTAAATTTATTTAATTTGTATAGCATTAAATCGCAACAATGGTGCCTTAAGATGCTGCACACAAATAAGGTCTAACCTTACCAAATCCTCTGAGGAAGGACACATGACAGTGGTAATGAAAAACTAACCATAAGTAGGAAGAAACTTCAAGCAGACCAGACTCAGAGGAATGTCTCACTGCTAAGGCCATTATAACAGTTACAATTTTACAGTTTCCTTAAGTGAGATCAAAATGCAGTCCATCTTGTGTCTTTAGGTGGTTGAGCAGGTAGAGCTTGAAAAGATAGGGCTTCCTGGAGTCAGTCTGACATCCTGGTTGCAGAGCCAGCATCTGTTAAAGGTCTTGTCAGTGCCTCGGACAAAGAGAAAAAGAACAGAGTTTGCCAGCCGGAAATAAATGCAATAAATGCACATGAGGCATTAATTCACCAGCAGTAAATCAACAGGGATGCAGCGATTACTAAAGTGGTCACCAACAGCCAGAGGTGGGACAAAGACACTGTCAAGTCATTCTCAAGTCATGAATCAGCAAGTCCCAAGTCATAAGTCTCAAGTCAAGTCTCAAGTAAGCTTGCAAACAACTGGTGGTTATTATGACTTGAGACTTAACTTGGGACTTGACTTGAGGCTTGCCGATTCATGACTTGAGAGTGACTTGCTGGGGATTTCGTCCCACCTCTGCCGACAGCTAGCCCTATGCTTGACTGACTGACCCAGAATTTAGATGTAGTGAGACTGCGACCTGTTCCACTGATTATAATATGAATTAAAAGGAGAGGAAACATAATTCCAATCGATAGATGGGTCTTTAGTCTGGACTTAAATGTCTCCTTCAAGTCTGACTGCTCATCAGTAGAGCTGGCTCTGTCGCTGTGGGTTGAGCTGGAGACTGTGGTGGAGTGTCAGAGAGGAGGATGCTGAGGAAACTGCTCAGCATTCTGGGCACACCTCCCACCCCCTGCATGCCACACTAACATCCTCTCAGAGCACCTTCATTGGTAGACTGAGACCACCGAAGTCTTTCCTACCTGTGGCAATCAAACTGTATAATTCCTCCCCGTTGTGCAGGATGAAAACATACCGAACCGTTATTCTGAGTTATTCACTTATTCAGAGTTGTGTGGAATATTGTCAAACATCTTAAACATCTTGTGCAATATATATTCAAGTAATTTTACATACATTTGTTGTACTTATTGTAAAAAAAAAAAAAAAAAAAGATTGACATTGATTTCTATGTAATACTAACACTTTCTGTAATTGTGTGTTTAAGTAACCATTATTTATTGTTTACTGTTTCTGTACTCTGGCAAAATAATTTCATTTGGGATAAATAAAGTTGATATTTATCTTTTTAGAATTTTTTTATCTCTACAGGGAGATCATTCCACAACACAGGCACATGATAAGAGAAGGCTCTGTGGCCTGTCAGCTTTTACTTTAACCTTAGAGACACCAAGTAGTTCTGTTTCCTGAGAACAGAGAGTACCGTCCAGTATGTAGGGTGTAATTAGGTCAATTAGGCAGGGAGACACTAGTCCATGAAAAAAAAAAATATCTAAATTAGTAGCATCACCTTAAAGTCAGACCTCACAGAGACAGGAAGGCCTTACTTTACTTTATTTAAGAGAGGACAAAATCAGTCTAATGTGGTCAAACCTTCTGCTTCTGGTCAAATTTCTGGCAGGAACAATTTGAACCACTCAGAGATTGTTAATGCTAGACTGCAGTAAGGTAGAGAATCGGATTTAGCAGTAATCCAATCTAGAAGAGACAAATCATAGTCTCTGCATCAGCCGTAGACAGTATGGGACGAATCCTTGCTATGTTATGAAAATGGATGAAAGCAGTCCTAGTGATTTATGTAATGTGTAACTCAAAGAACAACATGTAATCAAAAATCACCCCAAGGTTCCTCACTTTGTCAGTGTGATGTATAATGCAGAAGTCTAAATGCTAGCTGGTCAAACTGGTGTCTATGTCTCGGTGGACCAAAGACCATCATTTCAGTCTTTTACAAATTAAAAAAGTAAATTGCTTGAAATCCACATTTTTCACAAGGTCTTGATCTGTATAAGATTATCAGCAGTTATCAGCATGCCCAACTAAGTATTGTCAGCATAGCAGTGAAAAATAATCCCATAGCATTGCAGTATGTGCACAAGCAGTGCTACATAAGGGGAGAAAGATGAACCCCTGTGAAACCCTGTATTTCATGGGAAGAAGGTTTGAGGTAGCATTATTGTCGAGGACACTGAAAGAGAATGGTTAGGCAGAATGTCAACTACACAAGGATATGTTCAGCAATCCCAAAGTAATTCTCCATCTTATCGAGTAATAACAATGATTCACTGTATCGAACGCAGTGCTGAGATCTAACAATAACAGCAGGGTCACCTCTAGCCATTTTGGTGCCTTTGGCGAAATGATGGTTTGTCACCCCCACCCCTTGGCACGCACACATCACCCTAAACATTAACCCTCTGGGGCCGACGCCATCGTATACGACGGCTAAGACCAAGCTTTACTAAATTATAAATAACTTTTTAATGATATGAGATAGAAACTTACTTTTTTTGCTGAAAAGTTAACTCTGTGGACTTTCGAGCCAGCCATTGGCCATCTTTGTACTCCTCATAGAAGCTGTGTGATGACGTGCACAATGTGAGTGTCCAGTCGGAATTGGTTCACTGTCACATGGTTTTCCAAAATCCAATCGTAGGGCAGATGTACCTCACGTGAAAAGCCAAAGATCGTTTTCAGGATTGATGTGTTACTAGTTGGCCTGTTTGAATAGCCCCCTGGGTGCTCCAATGAGTACATACTATTAGTACATACTCAGTGTGGCCTGCGCCATTACGCACAGCGATCAGTGAAAGCAGAGAGCCTCTGATGACAATCTCATGTGCTCAGACAAAGAGTGTGTAACTATCAGGATTGCTCCACTAGTTTGCATGTGAATGTTACTGGATAACTCTGTTGCTTTCTCTGCGTAAAGCACTGTTTACCATATCAATGGACAACAAAACACATAGACCATTTTGTATATATTGTTCAAAATGTGCATTTGTGTTTATTGTTTGAACCTTTTTGTTGTACAGTATTTCACACAAGACCTCAAATTACCTTTCTAAAGTGTCAAAACAGTTGTTTATTATAGTTTGCTGTGTGTTTTGAATAAATGTGTGGAAAATTATTTTTTGCTTTATTTTTTCCTTGCCTATTTTTGATTGTAAACCTTTATTACACTTATAAAACACAACAAAAAACATATATATTCTGAAAGCACAGGTTGTCCTGAAAAAACAAGAGACATAAAACTTGATTGTGGGATGCAGGGAGAGCTGTTAACAGAAATAATAAAACATTTATGCCAGGCGAGTGAACTGTCCAAAAAATGCCCTCGGACCCCAGAGGGTTAATGTACAACAGCGGTATGGCAGATCTTTAAGGCTTAATTTTTGATCAAACACATCAACACACAAACATATTAAAATAACATAAGTAACAATAAAAAAATAAATGAATTAACAAAAATAAAAGCAGAGTTCCTGTTCAGATTTTGTGCACATATTTTAGAACGTCCTGATAGCAACCACAATATGAATAAAAAAGGGTGCTATGTTAAAACAATACAAAACAGTGCAAAATAATATAAAAATGGAATACAAATGTAGCAGTGCAGGATTAACTCAGTCAGTCCCAGTTTCCTCTTTTTTTCAACAACATAAATGAAATGGCACTGTGGTCAGTGAATTCTTTGTACTTGTATTTGGTATCAGTGGGCCTTATAGGAGCATAATGTGCAAACAAGGCAACATAAAACTATAATTTAGCACTAACATCTTGTCCAAATCCAGTCTACCTTTACTGTCTACCTGTCTGTCTTATAACTGCAGCACAGAACGTCCATCATGGTGTTGTGCAGCTCATTTGTGAATAGTGACGTCACATGAAATCTGAGTAGTGTTTCTTCTCTGTAAGTATCTTTAATTTATTTTATCATTTAAAAAGTACACTACATACATCTGGTATTTAATGTATGAATAATAACAATAACGATAATAAATTACTGAGTAATCTTATTTTTTTTTCAAAGTATTAAAATCTGATTATGATCATAGTCATTATTAGTATTTTATTATGTGCAGAAAATGTCTTCATAATGGCTACAAAAGTGGACCTTTAAGGAGTTTGGGATGGGGGGGGAACTTTCCCACTCCTCTACTGTGGGTCCGCCCCTGGACCTGAGGCCTACAAAGTATGTGTGCAGCTGCAAAGAAAGAGTTCAGTCTGTTCTTATTGATTCCGTGCTCTCAAACAGTGAGACAGATGATCTTAAACAGACTCATTGCCTATTTAAATTAAAGCAGTTTCCTCATTTATTAAAAAAAGAAGAAGAAAAAAAAACAGGGTCCTGTGTGTTGATGCCCTGGAGAAAGAGAAGAGGCACTTTTTTAAAAGTGAATTTAACTGACTAATCAAAATCACCTTTTTGGTCCTATCTCACTGTGACAAGGAGCAGATCCAGAGTATTTTCAGGTGGAGGGCACAGGGGGGAACAAGAATTAAATTGCAAAACACCATCACCACACAGATGTGCAGAAGTGGCCACACACACTCCTCCTCCCAGCACTACCTGTTACCATGGCCACCACCTGTCTGCCTCCCCTCCACTGCATCCACCTCAACACCTGTGCTGTGGGAAGGAAGAAGAGCAAACATCACACAATTCAGTGGTGAGTGTGATATGTTATGTCTCATTCAGGTCTAAGGTATTGGTCTTGTAGTTGCAATAAGGCAGCCCAGGTCCAAGTACCTCCAAAGGCTACAACTCATTTGCCTCGTGATCATGCCGTATGTACAAAATGTTCACTCAGGCAATAGCTCACCCTCCCATTGTGTACCAAAAGAAAGTTGTGTTCAAACAACCAAACTAGAAATGCTAAATCATTGACATCCTGTGCATGGCTGTTGTAAACAGCTAATGCAACCAAAGTACTGTGTGTAGCTGAAGCATGTAGAGTATGTACCATATGTTGTCGTATTTGTCATGTCACTGTGTTGTAGCGATATAGTACCAAACACATATGTTGCATTATGTAATAGACAAATGTAATCCTAAAAAAAAGGCATCATATACTATTCTACTGTCTCAAGCCTGTTTCAAAACATATTTAAAACAGCATCAAGAACTATGTTTAAACACACCTAAAGCAGCATCATTACTGCGTCATTGCTCATATGCCCTACATATCATATCCTCATTGTCTGTTTTCAAGGTCATTAAGGAGGTGTCTCACCCCAACAAATAAAGAAGCCACTGCACCCTCCCCAAATACTGATGGTGAAGACTGTAAGTAAATCTCTGTCACACTGTCTGTGTCTTAAAATGCAGAAGTTCCCTGTGACATGATAAGCCATCTTACATCCTTACTGTGTTTGCCTTTAGCCCAGTCAGGATCGATGTCCAGCACTACTACTTCAGTTCCTGGTACCTCAAGCTGCACTGCCTCCTTCTCTGGTACATTAGGCAGCAGTACCTCCATATCCACTACATCAAGCACCACCACCCTATCTGCATCCACAACCAATGGCCAGAAAGCATCAATCAGTAGTGCAATAACACACATGCCAACTGCCTTCTACCCTGACCATCAGGGGGAACACTATCACAAGCATCCTATTCAGTTGTGCATACGGATATCCTAGGATACCTGTTGTGTGGGCCGCTGAAGAGGAGGTACTGCTGGCCCACCACCACCAGAGGGCGCCCTGCCTGGAGTGCGGGCTCCAGGCACCAGAGGGCGCCGCCGCCCCACAGGAGCAGCCTCGGTAACAGCTGTCACCCATCACCTGAGACAGCTGACGGCAATTATCACTGGGGTATATCAGCAGGACGGCATCTCCACCTCATCGCCGAGATATCGTTTCTACCGGAGAGGTAACTTATCGAAGCATACAGAGTACATATTCTTGACTGAGCTAGTTTATTGGATTACTGTTCCAACGAGAGGTGGAGGTACCTTTCCTGCCGTTCGGAGTTCTGGGTGCAAACGCGCCCCCATCTAACTGTTCTTTTTCCCTCGCCAGCAGTACCAGGTCCGACACGCGGAGGCAGTGGCCACCTGGGAGTTCGGGACTTGGCGGCTCCAGTATTCCCGGGGTCCTGTGGCGGAGGAAGCCGTGTGGTTCCGGTCTTACCTTGGAGAGGCGTCTCCTATCTTCGAGCCTGCCCACACGACACTTTTGTGTATTGACTGTTGTCCATTTCTGTAATTGGTTGTATTCGTTGTGCACATTCACAACAGTAAAGCGTTGTTATTTTGACTTACTCCATTGTCTGTTCATTTGCGCCCCCTGTTGTGGGCCCGTGTTCCTACACTTTCCCAACAATACCTACCCTTAATTTGACAACAAACACTGTCAAATTCAGGGTATACTTGATATCACAGACATGGTGTACATGTCTGTGTTGTATACCTTACCAGCCTAAATGACAGATATGCCAGATTCAGATCCACATAATCATCATGGCTCACTAACTTAAATCGGAGCAATGTCAGCTGCTATTCAGAGTGGCACAGTCACAGAAAGGTGGAAAGGACTGGAAAAGCCCTATGATGACATAGATTCAGGGGATAATGTTCTGGAGGTCAGATCTGCCTGTCATGTCTTCCCTGATAATGCAACCTCCCCATGCGAAATGGCTAACAACATGCACAAGGAGCAGAGTCTGGATCTGTAAGGATACCTAAGTGTAGCGCCTGGTCTGTGTGGACCTCTACATTCTCTCTACGTTCAGAGAGATGGATCCCTAATTTAGTCAATAAGAGAGCATAGAGTTGCAAGATGAGAAATTATTGTCCCACAAAAATAAAACCTTTCCAGTGTTATGAAAATAAATACAAAAACAAACAGAGCTCTTCCTTGGAAAAATAAAATATATACATAATAAAACTGTCCCTTCTTCAGGGTTCAGTTCAGTTATGCTTCATACATCTGTGTGATCACCAGTAGTGGGCACAGCTAACCAAAAAGTTAAATTTGATAACTGGTAATCAGCTAATTGAAAAGTTATCTTTTTTAACACTAAACCGATAAACTGTCTAAAAACTTATTGGAAGCTACAGGCAACCGACAACTTTCAATTTTGCCTCCCATACGCTCTATGCTACTAAGAAAGTGAGTTTAAGTTTAAACACTACCAAAGCTTCGAATAGAATCAAAGGCCATCATAAACCTAAACACAGCCAATGAGCCAGTGCTTCTGTCTTTGTGTGCTCTGCCCACTGCTGTAGGAAAGCATAATTTACTGTAACAGGACACAGTGGTCCAGACATGAGGCAGAGGTCTTGAATTATGGTTTTGCTTTATAAATCTAATTATTCAAGACAGAATAACTACATTAATGTAAACTCTTAAAATGTACAAAGTGATATATTACATCTGTTAATTTTAAAATAATGCACTAATTCTGAAGATTTGAACATTAACATACAGATGCCCAAAGGGATTATGGGTAAACTAAGCCTCCGCTCATACTAAATGGTTGATTCATTCATTCTATGTAAGGGCCCAGTCCCACTGGCATTTAGGAGGATTTGCGTATGGATTGCGCACAAAATTTGCTCATATTCGCTTAACATCCACAATATGCGTGAAACATGCTTGTATGAGTCGGCCGACACCCACACACGTCCGCAATTATCCGCAGAGGCATGTTTTTCTGTTGCCAGGATTTTTGCGCTGCACAAAATTTTGGCTGCAGATGACATTCGCCTTACATACTCCATACATACTCAATACATACACAATACATACTCAATCTATGCGCTGTCCATTCGCCGTCATCTGCTGATATCCACAACTGACAGGGATTTACGGCTTGGCAGCGGACTGGGACAGTGTGTAAAATGGACATTTTGCATGCCCATCATGTCCACATCACGAACTAAAATAAGTTGTAGTGACTGCATACAGATTGGCCAGGAATAAAGCATTTTTATTACGTTTGCTTTGCATCTGATTTGCGGCGGATGCAAATCAGATGCGCTGTGTTCACAGCTGGATGCCGTTCTTTGTTCTACCGGCTACCACACGCTCTGCGCTGGATGCTGCGTATATAAAATTATTATTTTGTGGCAGATTAATCATTTTGTTCTGCAAATTAGCTGTTGAAAACGGCTCTAATCACCTCCTGAATCACAGAGGAAGCTGCAGCTGGGTGCGCGAACAGCCCAGCTGCAGAAAGCATTTTGAGCCATCTAAAAAGGTAATTATTTGATTGTTTACATTGTCAAGGCTTGATAAAACAGTAGCGTGTTTTTTCCTTCTTATCTGCAGCTGTTACCATATTTATTCCTATGTTTATAACAGATTTAACTTGTTATAATCGTTCAGACAAGCTGCGCTCTGGTGCGATCCGCTGACATCACCACTCGCCCTGTTCACTGCTTGTTTACTCCAATCAACTTGTCCAAGTCCAGCAAATGCTCCAGAGGCTGTGGTGCTGGTGTGAATCGTGATGCTGACGGCCCGAGTGCGCTTCATTTATGACCGCAATGCAGATGCGCATCGCGCAACACGCATTCATAATACACCCGTAATACTGCCGTGATAATCGCAATGTGTCGGATCTGTTTCCTCACTACATGTGTTATACAACCGTGATTGTTCATCATATATTCGCTATACATTATTAATATAGCCGTAATTCATACTGGGACATTTGTCATTTTTATAAAAAAAATTGATTGATTGATTGATTGATTTTTGGCCATTTTTGTTGCGGACAACAACGAATGCCCGTACTTTGTACGAGGTCTGTGAGAAAAGTATCAGACCTTTTTATTTTTTTCAAAAACCATATGGATTTGAATCACGTGTGATTGCATCAGCCAAGCTTGAACCTTCGTGCGCATGCGTGACTTTTTTCAAGCCTGTCGGTTGTGTCATTCGCCTGTGAGCAGGCTTTGTGTGAGCACTGGTCCACCCCTCTCGTCGTTTTTTATTGCGAATAAATGTCTGAACGATTTGGAGCTTTGCTGCATCAATTTTTTCCAGAAACTGTGAGAGACCTCCAGGTGGACACGTTCGTAAAATTAATATGGCTGTCAGGGACGATTTTATGGGGATTACACAGATTAAGGAGTGATCCAGACGGTTTAAAGACCGCCCACAACTGCTGAGAGCGCGCTGCGCTCTGAGCACCGATCGACAGGCTCAAACAACCAGATCATTTCCAACGTGAAGGCTTTGTTGATCCGGGACGTCGTCTGACTTTCACAAAAAGGCAGAAGGCGTGGACATCAGCACTTTTTCGGCACATTCCACTGTTACAGGAGTTTTTTCATGGAAAGAAAAGTGGAGGGACGCTCCACGGAGCCATTCATTATGCGGCACAAAACCACCTCCGTGTTGGTCTCTCAGGACGGCTTTCAGGTGGATTTCAGACGGCTGTCGGTTGCTTTTCAGTCATGTGATTATCTGAGAAATTAAGCATGAGCTGGACATGCCCCAACATGTCCTGTGAGGCTTCATCACGGCGTTGCTTTGCGCCATGCGGCTCCACCGCGACACGCGGAACTCCGCTCCTCTTTCCATGACAAAAACTCCTGTAACAGTGGAATGTGCCATTCATTTCTAAACTGGACGCTGTCTTGATCCGGTATGTCGTCTGACTAGCACAGGAATTGTGAAAAGACGTGGACATCAGCACTTTTTCGGCACATTGAGACAGACGTGCGGAGGAGTTCTGTTTGCATCATCGGCCTGTGATCTCCAACACTCACTGGATCGTTTCATAGCCGTGTGTGAAGCGGCTGGGATGAGGATCAGCACCTCTAAATCTCAGCAGGAAACTGATGGATTGCTTACTCCGGGTAGGGAATGCGGTCTTGCCTCAAGTAAATGAGTTCAAGTACCTCAGGGACTTGTTCACGAGTGAGGGGACGATGGAGTGTGAGATTGGCTGGAGAATTGCCACAGGAGGGGCAGTGTTGCATTCGCTCTACTGTACTCTTGTGACAAAAAGGGAGCTGAGCCAAAATGTCAGTCTTCGTTGCTACTCTCACCTATGGTCATGAGGGTTGGGTCATGACCAAAAGAACTAGATCACGGGTACAAGCGGCCGAAATGGGCTTCCTTAGGAAGGTGGCTGGTGTCTCCCTTAGAGATAGGGTGAGAAGCTCGGTCATCCATGGGAAGCTTGGAGTAGAGCCGCTGCTTCTTCATGTTGAAAGGAGCCAGCTGAGGTGGTTCGGGCATCTGGTAAGGATGCCTCCTGGGTGCCTTCCTAGAGAGGTGTTCCAGGCACGTCCACTTGGGAGGAGACTCCATGGAAGATCCAGGACTAGGTGGAGAGATAATCTCTCCACACTAGCCTGGGAACACCTCGGGATCCCCCAGTCAGAGGTGGTTAATGTGGCATGGGAGAGGGAAGTCTGGGGTCCCCTGCTAGAGCTGTTGCCCCCACGACCGAATCTCGGATAAGCGGTTGAAGATGAGATGAGATGAGTTTGGATGCTCAAAGCACCTACCAATGCCAGGCTGCTGCAATGCAAGGCACCCACTACACACCGGGAGCAACTAGGGGATTAAGGACCCTGCCCAAGAGCCCTTAGTGATTTTCCTGTCAGGCTAGGATTTGAACTGAGGCTGGTCTCAAGCCCAACGCTTAACCACTAGACCATCACCTCCCCATCAACCATGCCAGGTGCAGACTGGCACTCACTATCCCCTGACAAAGGTTGATCGGGCTCTGATCTGGATTGTGGATTTTGTGGACATTTTAATTTAATATTGAAAAGCCCATTTTGTGTACATTTTGCATTATATCTCAATCAAAAGTGCCCCAGTCACTTTCATTTTTTTTCTGTTATGGATTTACCTACACCACCAAAATTGGATTGAGGTTCCAATTTTAAGACTGTTTGTCTAATAACCTGGTCACACGGCATACGACAATTCCTGAATGAATGGAAAAAGTAAAAAAGTCACAAATCGTTGAGAAAAGGTGGACCAATGAGCTTTTGACTTTTCCCATCACCGAATAGCCTGCGAATCAGTCGCGCAAAAGGATCAAAAGAGGATTAAAACAAAACCGAAGCTAATGTTGCTCTCCACACTTTAAACAAAACACGCCTGGAGCCACTGCTGGAGCAGTGTGTGTCTGCATCCTGCTCTGCGTTCCAGGATTCGGTGCTGGGACGGCACTCTGTAGCACCTGAGTCCTGGAGAAGCTGCAAAGAGAAGTGCGCGATCCGAGATCTGTCCGCACGTTGGTGGATCCACCTGCACTGGTTGCTCGTCCACAACAACAGAGGGATCATCTCCGTCATCATCATAATCCTCCCTGCCTGGTTCAGACTGATGACATGCTGTGTGCTCTATCTTGCTCCAATTAAAAAAATGAAGCGCTTGGTCAACATTCATAATTTCATTCATCATTTTTACAAAGTAGAAACAAAAAAGGCTAGTGTATCACTGTATTACGTTATTAAGCCATACATATAGATTTATAACAGAAAACTGTCACAAGGGGGAATAAAAATAAGTGTAATGATGGTTGAATATATCATCAGAGCAGTAAACTGAGACCGCCACGCATTCCCCATGTGCGGTTATTTCCACCAGCTGCAGCTGATACACAGCATGAATTCTGCCTTCCAGAACTTTACCATCACTACTCTTAGCTTCATAGTGGAGTAGAGCAGAGAAGGATTTTCTTTCACCAAAACAGATCAAATCCAGGCATGCATCTCAGATGTGCCTTCTGGCTAAACTTTCAGGTCCTCCTCTATACCACTTCATCACGAAGATGGATAACTGGCGATACAAAATGCAAAGCTGGCACTGTGCATAATTTCTCCAATCACAGCCACGTAAGCCTATAACTTCTTCTGGGTTGTCTGGTGTCTTGGTGGCTTTCCTCACTCTTCTACTTCTTGCACAGTCACTCAGTTTTTGAGAACTGTCTACTCCATGCAGATTTACCATAGAGTGTCATATTGTTTGCATTTCTTTGTAACTGATGTAAATAAAGTCAGAAACATATTCAGTGGCAGCTTTACCATCAGAGAGCCTCATCCACAACTACCACAAAAGTCTCCAAGCTGTCATTGATGTTAAAGGGGGCAACACGTCATTAAGAACAGAGGTATGTAAACTTTTGATCAGGGTCAATTGGGTAGTTTGTGTTGTCATTATGATTTAAAAAGAGTAAACCTGGTTGTTTGACAATAAATGGCTTCACCTAACCACTAACCATGAGTGAAAAAAAAGTTTTTGTGTTGTCATTCATATTAACTCAGCCCCATGGGGTGTGCAGCCAGTACATTCTGAGTGCCGGTCCCAAGCTGGGATAAATGAGGAGGGTTGCATCAGGAAGGGCATCCAGCGTTAAACAAGCCAACCCAACTATGCAGACTAAGAATCGAATTTCCATACCGGATTGGTCGCGGCCCGGGTTAACAACGTCCGCCACCGGTGCTGTTGCCCAACAGGGTGCCAGTGGAAATTGAGCTACTGCTGGGCAAAGATGACGAAGAAGAAGAGGAGAACGTTTCCACAAACAGCGGGAGAAGAAGAAAACTGGAAGAGAGTGGGGAGTTTGAATGTTGGTAGTGTGACTGGTAAAGGGAGAGAGCTGGCTGATATGATGGAGAGGAGAAAAGTAGACATATTGGGCCTCATTTATCAAACGAACGTATGGCAGAAAACGTGCGTTCGACCATTTTTATGCAAACTTCGGTATTTATCAATTTGGACGTGAGCGGAGGCTAAGACGAATCTCACGACAGAGCTCACGTCTGGTATGAGCGCGTGTACGCAAATCTGAGTCTGTGGATTTGCGGCGCAGCACTACAAAATCTGTCTGGGTCTGAAAATAATTATGAAACAATCCTCAGCTGTCATCCAAGCATAAGCAGCCACATACTCAGAACAGATCAAAATGGATTCTTAAAATGGATTAAACAAAATTTGCTTAAAAAAGCCCATGTTTTTAATGAGACTGCTTCCTTTGTAAAATAAAAAATACATATGCTAAATAGCCTAAACATGACAACTAATCATTGCACATTAAAATGCCTAATGCTGCGCTTAAGTGCCGCAACACGTTTATACCTACTTTAAGAAAAGGGAGGAGCACAGGGTAACATATAAGAGGGGAGGAAGGTGCACACAGGTGGACTACATTCTTTATAGGAGATGCAAGCTAAAAGAAATCAGAGACTGTAAGGTGGTGGCAGGAGAGAGTGTCATTAGACAGCATAGGTTGGTTGTTTGTAGGATGACTTTAGAGGTAAAGAAGAAGAAGAGGGTGAGAGCTCAACAAAGGATCAGATGGTGGAAGGTGAAGGAGGAAGACTGTTGTGTGAAATTTAGGGAGCAGGTGAGAGAAGCACTGGTTGGAGGGGAAGCAATTTTGGACAACTGGAAAAGTACTGCAGATGTGGTGAGGAAGACAGCTAGGACAGTACTGAGTATGACATCTGGACATTGGAAGGATGTTGTGCTGATGATGTGTAATGTGCTGACAAGTGAGGAGTATGTGCTGAGAAGGTGGAGGGAATATTTTGAAGAGCTGATGAATAAAGAAAATGAGGGAGAGAAAAGGCTGGATGGTGTGGTGAGAGTAAATTTTCATTTCATTTTCATTTATTTATTTATTTCATTCATTTAAAAGAAAAAAAACAGAAAAGAAGAAATAAAGCATCTCCATTACCAGAATGAAAAGGAGCAGAGAGATGAACAAGTCTTCAATATCCAGCATCATTTTTCAACATTATTTAACAGATTGTATTTCTTTAACTTGTCACATACCACTGACTTATTTCATAATTATGACCATTATTAAATAGATTACATCTCTGACAGGTTACATTTTTAAACTTAAAACATTTTATACATTATTAACAAATTACATTGTTTTGTTTTTTTACTTCCTTACAGCCCACTAACTTATTTTATAGTTTCATACTTACTTAATACATCTAGTTTAATACATTTTTTAAATAATTTAAGCGACCTTAATTCTTTAATTTCTTTGTTGAGATTGTTCCATAATTTTACACCATTTACTGCAATACTCCGTTCTTTTACTTTGGTTCTGTATCTTGGTTTTCTAAAAACTTCTATTCCTTTCAGTTTATAACTACTTACTCTTTTCTCAAACATATTTTGAATGTTTGTTGGTAAAGCATTTTTATCAGCTTGGTACATTGTTTGTAATATTTTCAAATCGACCAAATCACGAAATTTAAGTACCCTGTACTTAATGAACAATGGATTAGATGGATCTCTAAAACCACTGTTGCTAATCACCCTTAAAGCCCTTTTCTGCAGAATAAACAAAGGTTGTATATAAGTTGTATATGTTGATCCCCAGATTTCTACACAATAAGTTAAATATGGGAAAATCAATGAATTGTACAATGTTAATAAACCATAACTATTTAATGAATATTTTACTTTATGCAAAACAGCAATGGCTTTCGCTATTTTTCCTTTTATGTAATTTATGTGTGACTTCCATGTAAGATCTTCATCAATTATGACTCCTAAAAATTTCATTTCTTTTACCCTTTGTATATCCATTCCATCTATTTGTAATGACACGTTGTTATTTTTTTGCTCTGTCATTAAACAATATGAAATTTGTCTTATTAATATTTAGTGACAGTCTGTTTATATCAAACCAATGCTTAACCTTTTCCAATTCTGTTTTTATCACTTGTGCTACTTCCTGTATATCTGATCCAGAGTAAAACAGCGTTGTATCATCAGCAAATAAAATGCTACCAAGCACATTAGATACATTCACAAAATCATTGATATACAAAATAAACAGTTTGGGTCCAAGTACTGATCCTTGTAGTACTCCATAAGCAATATTACACAATTCTGATTTGATATTATTTATCTGAACAAACTGTTTTCTGTTTTCTAAATAGCTTTTTACCCACTGATGTGCAATACCTCTTATTCCATATTGTTGTAACTTGTGAAGCAATCTTGAGTGGTCAATAACATCAAAAGCTTTTTTCAAGTCAATAAAAATACTTACAAAATAATCCTTATTTTCTATTGTTGTTGATATTTTCTCTATTAATTCCATAATTGCCATAGCTGTCGAATGTTTTGTTCTGAATCCATACTGAGCATTATTTAAAATATGATGTTTCTCAGTGAATTTATCCAACCTTGTCACAAAAACGTTTTCCATAATTTTAGAAAACAGTGGAAGCAATGATACTGGCCTGTAATTAGAGACTTTATGTTTGTCTCCATTTTTATATAATGGGACTACCTTGGCAATTTTCATTTCATCTGGAAAAATCCCTGTTGACAGAGACAGATTGCAAATATAAGTAAATGGTTCAATAACAGTTTCTATTATACTTTTTACAGTCATCATGTCTAAATCTTCATGGTCAGTTGATCTTTTGCTTACACAGTTTTTTACAATATTTCTTATTTCATCTTTTTCCACATTGTCCAGGAAAATACTATTGACCGTATTTACAAGTGTATGTAATGTATCTTCTACTATTGGTTTATTTCCCACCAGACTTGATCCTACATTTGAAAAATAATCATTAAACCCATTTGCCACTTCTTTTATGTCATATATCTCTTTATTTTCTTTGACAAAGTAATTTGGAAAAGTTGCTTTCGCTCCATCACTTTCAATCACACTTTTTATAATTCCCCATGTTGCCCTCATATTATCTTTACTCTTATTTAATTGTTCACTATAATAATCTTTTTTTTGTTTCCTAATTATTGTCAATAGTTTATTTTTATATTTTTTGTATCTGTGTTCTGTTTCCTTTGTTTGCATTTTTAAAAAGCACCTGTATAAATAGTTTTTCTTTGCACAAGCATTTTTTATTCCCTTTGTCAGCCATGGTTTATTTACTCTTTTCTTACTAATTTCTATTAATTTACAGTTTTTATTATATGATTTCATCAATATTTTCATAAATGAGTTATATGCTACATTAACATCACTGACATAAACTTCTTCCCAATTTTGATTTTTAAGATCATATTTTAATGCCTCTAAGGCTTTTACTGACTTGTCTCTTTTAAAGTTTATAACTGTTTTTTTCTTGTACCTATTTTTATATTTAAATATTGAAAAGACTGGTAAATGATCACTAACATCTGTCATCAAGATCCCATTCCTGATAATTTCATCTGTTCTATTTGTAAATATATTGTCGATTACCGTTGCACTTTGCGATGTGATTCTGGTTGGTTTTGTTATCAAGTGGAATAACCCCAAACTATACATTGAATTCACAAAATCACTTATTCAAATCAGGAAGTACAAGAGATTAGTAAGGAAGAAGTGAGGGCTGCTATGAAGAGGATGAAGAGTGGGAAGACAGTTGGTCCAGATGACATTGAAATGTCTAGGAGAGATGGCAGTGGAGTTTCTAACCAGATTGTTTAATAAAATCTTGGAAAGTGAGAGGATGCCTGAGGAGTGGAGACGAAGTGTGCTGGTTCCTATTTTCAAGAACAAGGGTGATGTGCAGAGCTGCAGTAACTACAGAGGCATAAAGTTGATCAGCCACAGCATGAAGTTATGGGAAAGAGTAGCTAGGCTCTAAGCTAGGCTTAGAAAACAGGTGAAGATCTGTGAGCAGCAATATGGTTTCATGCCGAGAAAGAGCACTACAGATGCAATGTTTGCTCTGAGAATACTGTTGGAGAAGTACAGAGAAGGCCAGAAAGAGTTGCATTGTGTGTTTGTGGACTTATGATAGGGTGCCAAGAGAAGAGCTGTGGTATTGTATGAGAAAGTCTGGAGTGGCAGAGAAGTATGTTAGGGTAGTGCAGGACATGTACAAGAATAGTGTGACAGCAGTGAGATGTGCAGTCGGTATGACAGACTCATTCAAGGTGGAGGTGGGATTATACCAAGGATCAGCTCTGAGTCCTTTCTTGTTTGCAGTGGTGATGGACAGGTTGACGGATGAGATCAGACAAGAGTCCCCATGGACTATGATGTTTGCAGATGACATTGTGATCTGTAGTGAGAGTAGAGAACAAGTTGAGTCTAGTCTGGAGAGGCGGAGATATGATTTGGAGAGAAGGGTAATGAAACTCAGTAGAAACAAGACTGAGTACATGTGTGTGAATGAGAGGGAAGTGGAATAGTGCAGTTACAAGGAGTAGAAGTGATGAAAGTAGATGACTTTAAATATTTGGGGTCAACTGTTCAAAGCAATGGAGAGTGTGGTAGTGAGGTGAAGAAGAGAGTGCAGGCAGGGTGGAGTGGGTGGAGAAAGGTGGCAGGAGTGATTTGTGACTGAAGAATATCAGCAAGAGTGAAGAGGAAAGTTTACAAGACAGTAGTGAGACCAGCTATGTTGTACGGCTTAGAGACGGTGGCACTAACAAAAAGACAGGAGGCAGAGCTGGAGGTGGCAGAGGTGAAGATGTTGAGATTCTCTTTGGGAGTGAAGAGAATGGACAAGATTAAGAATGAACATATCAGAGGGACAGCTCAGGTGGGACGGTTTGCAGACAAAGTCAGAGAGGTGAGATTGAGATGGTTTGGACATGTGCAGAGGAGGGACCCAGGCTATATAGGGAGAAGGATGCTGAGGATGGAGCCACCAGGCAGGAGGAGAAGAGGGAGGCCAAAGAGGAGGTTTATGGATGTGCTGAGGGAGGATATGCAGGTGGTTGGTGTGACAGAGGAAGACACAGAGGACAGGGTGAGATGGAAACGATTGATCTGCTGTGGTGAACCCTAACAAGAACAGCCGAAAGACAAAGAAGAAGTGTTGTCATTCATATTCTCTGAAAAATGGCCAAAAAAACAAAAAGATTCCACCAGGGTATGTAAACTTTTGAGCACAACTGTACGTTCATTGAAGTCAACAAAGGGTGACTATAAAGTGGGTATTGGCAAAAGCTGCTATCATTTTCATGTTGAGGTGGTGGGGGTGTTGTCAGTAGGTGCTGTAAGTAACTTATAAAGTAACTAGTAATCTAACTTAGTTACTTTAAAATTGAGTAATCAGTAAAGTAAGTTACTTTTTCAAGGAGTAATCAGTAATTGGATTACTTTTTCAAAGTAACTGTGGCAACACTGGTGCTCACAGACATAAGTAAAGTTAGTGATGGACAATTTCAGTTCTGTTCGTGGTGTGGTATATTTTGTAGTGCTGAAGTCCACAGGTTACTTTTCAGTGAGATGTCTGGCAGTGTCATGTTTGTTAAAAAACACACGGTTGATGTTAAAGCACAACTTGATGTAGTCAAAAAGTGAAGTTACATGATTTAAGTGAAATGTTTGTAAAAACAAAATAAAGCAAATGATATTGGTTCCGGTTACAGTCAAAATGTAAAGAACAACTGATGAATAAAACATGTTTTCAAAGTCATCATAAAACTGTAATGTATTCTTATCTTTACTCAGTATAGACAAGTATCCAGATGTAAGTGCTCGTACTTGTACTCAGTCTGGGAAAAAGGGGCATTGGTGCATCCCTAGTTATATTTAATAAAAACTAATAAGCGCACGCAGGAGGCGAATGCTGCTGCTGCCACTGCGTTCAGGTAGAGTTGGAAATTACACAACTTTTTTGTTGTTTCAAATTCAGCAGTTGCTTGTGGCAGGAGTGTTAAATAATTCATTGTATCCACAGAAGAGATTAATTCTGGCCTATATAAGGTGCCCGAGCCCAGTGAAGCTGACTCTCCACCCAGATAAAAAAATCCAAGCAAAGAGGCTGAGTTTGCCCTGTAGTGTTCGACAGTACATGAACACAGTGGCAGCAGCAATGCTCACAAACCAGCTTTTGCACTGTATGAAAACATTCAGCTGGACGCCAGGAAAGTCAAACTAAATGCTAACGTTACAAAAACTTAGCAAATGATAAGAAACCATCAAGAATGACAGCAAAACAAAATACAGACAAACTGAGGTTTTCGGCAGCCTTCCTTCAAATTTTTCAACAGTTTAAAAACCCTGACGAAGTGCCAGCTACAGGAACGAAGATGCACAAAGGTTAAATGTAAGTCAATGAAAGTCCAGATTTCTTGTTTCATTTGGGCATTGTTGCCCTTCATTAAGGGCCCCTTCACACATAGTGCAAATATGTACAATTCAGGGCAACTCCCATCGGAACAGCTCGTATGAGTGCACCAATAAACACTGTGCCAACGGGCAGGCGTGCACGATACTGGTGCGACAGTTTGTGCATGGGGGAAGAAAAAATAAATAAAAATATATGTTGCAATGGTTTTGTGCATGTGGCAACACAGTGCGAGCAGCAGTGTGATGTGTAACCACACAGTGCTGCTGTGACAATAAAATAAATAAAAATAGATGTCACCCACGTGATTCGAACCTGCACTTTCTAAAAGCTCTGATTGCCAGTCAGAAACTTTACCAGTGAGCTACCATCGCTGGCCCGTGAAAGGTGCAGGAAAATGCCTGATATCAGGAAGGACATGGATGTTTTTAAAAAAAGAAATAAATAAAACCACACACCATATAAAAAAATGCATTACATTGAATCACACTTATCAAACGGGCAATACAAATGTTAATTCTTCCCCCAGTTCTTTCTGTAATACTGCCCCTTACAAAGTACAAACTCAAACTACTCTGCACTTTTAAATTTAATCAAAGTCACAGCAAAAATAATCAGGCCTGGGTCCTGCAAGAACTTCTCTTACAGACAAGATCTGCTCTTACAGAACCCAGAACAATGGATACAAGCAGTTTTTATACAGGATTACATATGCCTAACAGAGGCAGACCTTATTTCTCAAAATCCTTCTCTTATTGGCCCCCGTGGGCATTCAAGTGAGGTCCATCCTCCTGCCACAGGCCCGCGCAATAACGGGAGACATATGATTTATAATTGTAACCTAACTCTCCTTATCCTAAGTGGTACAAACTGGTTAAATCTAGTTCTACATGTACATACCAAGAAAGAACAAAGGAAAGTGAGAATAAGAATGAAACTAAAAGTATAACCCTAAATAAAGTAACTACCTTAATACTAAAACAAGTACAGAAAACAAACAAAGAAAACCATAATTGAACACAAATACATTATATCTAACACAAATATGATCCATCTGTTCCTCTGTAGATGACCCATGGTCACAGACATACAGTCATGAAATGACATAAATGAGAAGCAGTTCGCTCTCATCATGTCCACATCTGCTGGCGCGTGTCCAGCTGGCCCACATTCATGTCCTGCCCAACACGCGTGTCTTGTAGACGGCGCACCGCAGGAACAGAGCTAATGTAGGTGACGTGACAGTCAGATCGCCCACTGTGAGTTATGACCTGATGGTCCTTTTCAACCTGGGGGCAGCCCGTTGCCACAGCGATATATGTTTTTATTTATGTCAACGTGATGACAGCAAGCAGACACATGCGTGTCAGAGTGGGGAGTTGTTACTCCATGTCCGTCCAAACACAGTACGTGTTGTCCAGCTGGGATGCCCAGAATGACAGCTCTCCACAGCCGCTTCTGTTGGTGGCCACACCCCCTGTCAGTGCAGCGCACACACCAAAGCCACACGGCACTTGGCCACACACTTTCTAAGTGCCCTGCGAGCGGTGTCAGATGTGCCTGCATGTCACCAGGAATTTGGCCGACACCTGCCGCGAGAGGGTTCGATGGGCTCGCACAGTGCACACACTGGGCCTCATGTATCAATGTTGCGCACTTGTGGCATAAATTTACGGCGTAAACTTGAAATACACCAAAGTCACCATGACATGTATCAAGCAGTGCGCACCTGCCCATTTCTGGCGTACGCCTGACGTGATCTTGATAAATGCGGCGGGTGGAAACGATCATAATTATAATAAACACGCCCATAAATATTCAGACTCCGCTTCAGACACACCCTCATTTTACGACATGGAAGTCGGGAAGACGGCAATGAAAAAGAACTTCACCAATCACGACGCGTGCCAATAGAGCGTCAAAAGTGGCCGTCGTATTAATTGTTTTGTAGTATATAATCAAAAAAGTGTTACAGTGGTCCCTCATTAATCGCTGGAGTTACGTTCTAAAAAATAGCCCGAAATACGCGAAACCGCGACGTAGTCAGCATTATTTTTTACAATTATTATAGACATTTCAAAGCTGTAAAACCCCTCACTACACAGTTTATACACTTTCTCAATCAGGCATGAACATTTCCTCACTTTTCTCTCGTGTGTAAACACTGTCAAAGTTCAAACCTTAGTAGGAAAATAATACCAAACTGTTTCAGGCCCAAACATTTGTTTGAGAAAAAAAATAGAACGTTTTCCTATAAATAATTATGATGGCTTTTAGAACTAACGAATTCATTTTAACGATCAACAAACGAGGTCGCCACATAAGAAATTATTAATAGTGACTGACCAGTATGTCACAGATCGGGCCTCTGCGTCCTGACGCCGCGCCTTTTTCCACTCACACCTGGCTGCAGCAGGTGTTTGTTTCCGTGTGACAAACACAGTTATGAGTAGTTGTTGACGCTCTTTTCTCTTCTGGGCAACAAGATTCTTATAAACAGATACGCAGAACACAGAACACTGTAAAAAAAAAAAAAAAAAGGCATGCAAAATTGGACTAAATACTCCGCAAGACTCCGAGGCCACGACAGGTGAACGGCGTTATAGCGAGGGACCACTGTATTGTCTTTTCACGTCAATAATTCTTGACATGTGGATATTTGCTCGCTCAATTAATAAGACACGCCTAATCTGTCAGATTTCTTTATTTTTTAAATGTGTGTCTGTATTTATTTTATTGTGACAACCAAATGGAGATGACAAAACCTGGTTGCAGTACGGGCGAATTAAGGGAATGAAGAAACTACAGTTGTTATTATCAATTTCATAGTCTAAAACGATCACACCACATGAAGTTAAGCTCAGCGCTGCTCTGGCTCCAGGCTCGAAGTCTGGAGAAAAAGGCGAGCAGCGCTTTCCTTCCTGTCAGCGCTGTGGCCACGGATCATGCTCCATAACAATCCCGCAAAAGCAGGATTTGTATTGATTATTATATAGTATAATCAGAAAAGTGTTATTTATGTAACATATGCATTGATTTGTATAATGGCACTGTTTATCATGTTGATCATCTTCATTTTTATGTGGATTCCAGCGCTGGTTCATTTTGGTGTATAATTTACGCCACCTCTCGACCTGGTGTATATTTTCAGCGCAGCGTACGCCACCGACCACATTGATAAATGCCAAGTAGCGCAGCCGTTTTGGCGTACACCCCATATATGCTCAAATATCGCCGTACGCAACGTTGATACATGAGGCCCATTGTCTTTCAGCCGCTGGTATGTGCAAATAATTGTAGGTGTATGAGGCATTAGAAACAGCTACGATTCTATACATTTTGCATATGATTCCTGCTTCATGCACAAATCGACCAAATTCGCACTAAGTGTGAAGGGGCCCTAAGTGCTGTGTGACCGGGCCTCAACTTCCATTTATCAGTTGGAAACCAAGTGCAATAAGCAATGACAAATTGTGCATAGCACAGATAACCAGTGTTCTGTGAAAATTATCTGAAAAAGAATTCAGAAACTGAAATAGTGGAGGCAGGCGTGTGTGTGACAACTACAGACAGGACCTCTTTGATAGCGTGGACTACCAGACATTCTATGTATTTCATCGTGCAGGCACGCTTGCATCTTACAGCAGCATCTACATTCTTCTTTGATCATGAAGAAGAGGAATTGATGGCCCAATAATCTAAAGAGATGTAAAATACCTGCTCTGAAGGAAGCTGCAGCCCTAAAGCCCAACCAGGAGGAAGCTGTGGCCCTAAAGCCCACTTCATATGTTGCAACCCTGCACCATCAGAGCCAGCTCCAGAGGTTGTCATCCTTGGTGTGCAAGGACGACAACCACACACACTCCTGCCTCTTCTGTCCCTATATCCAAGGCTGCAGAAGACTGGTGTACCTCTCTAGTTCCTGTTGCTGGGGTGTTGTTGGTCCTGGACATTCTTCCTGCCCTGCATTGACAATAGGGCCGGCTGTCTGGACTACCATCTTTGTTGCTGCCTGCAGGTATTCTCTTATGCGGGTTGACCTTGCTGGAGTGTCCCATCACAATCTTGAAAAGATCAGGAGAAGCCACACAGTCACCTTCTTGATTATGTCTCTGCTCCAGAGGGGCCACCTGAATGCCTTCCTGATGACGTCTAACCTACTGAGGAACTATCTGGCTGCCCTTCTGATAATGTCTCACCTTCTGGGGGTGCTCTGTTTACTAATAAAATTAATTTAAAAGGGTAGAAGGCATAGTAACATACTATGTCAATATGCTAGCTATACTGCGTCTTAAGTCTGAACTTGAAAGTCTCTCCAGATCTGACTGTTTTATTCGCACAGGGAGATCATTCCACAAAGCAGGTTCACAATAAGAGAAAGCTCTGTGACCCGCAGACTTTTTATTCATTCTAGGGACACAAAGTAGTCCTGCACCCTGAGAATGCAGAGCCCGGGCTGGTATGTAGGGTTTAATAAGGTCAGCTAAGTAGGGATCTAAAAAAAATCAAAGACAGAGGGTCAAAGATCCTCTGTCTTTGATTTTCAGTTCATGATTACTTTAGTCACTGGTTTTATTGTGCTGTTTCACCATGGTAGTCTTTGCTTGTAAATTTGTTTGTCCTACTTTTGCCATATGTCAGTTCCGTTACAGTTTCAGCTCCATTCTTTACTTTTCTTGTTGATCACTTTTCAGTTCTCAGTTTTGTTTTTGCTCCTTCCATGTGTAGACTTTTTTATTTATTTATTTTTTGCATTATGTTTTGGGCTCACCTCTCAGTGTATTTCTGTCTTCCATGCCTCTGTTTCTGTCTGCTTTGTGTTTTCTTACTTCAGTCTCTTTCACCTGTGCTTCCCTCACCTTTGTTGTTTTCTTCCACGCCTCCTTCCTCAACTGTGTCACACACCTGTATTCACTTACCTTAAGCCCAGGTTACACATAGACAGTTTTGTCCGCGGGTAGTACGTAGACCGAAGTTCGCGGTAGTTCCGGCTGTTTTCGCGGTGGAAAGGGGCAGAGCATTTCGCCGGCATTTTGAGCGCCGTACTAGCAGCAAATACACGGACACGCCGCTAAATCCGCCGAATAAAGCGGAGTTTTGACGCCGTAGCATCCGGTACACGTCAGGCAACGGGGGTTAATACTCAGTTCTATCCTTTACAATCGCAGGTTAAGATGCACGTGAGAATGGCGGTGTTCAGCTGCTGCCGATAATGCCCTGTGTACCGCTGGATTTATCCAGGCAAATCCTGCATTACTCCAGGAACTTTTGCTTATAGGCACCGCCCCCAGAGTATAATAGGCTGAAGCAGCTATCAGTGCAGGGGGAGGGAGTGACAGGGAGCTCATCTCTCAGCCTTTTCTTTTCTCTCTTTTTCCCCTCCTCAACGTGTTGCTCGTTTCCACCACAGGGCTACCCTCTGCTTCTGAACCAGACCTCTTGGTAAGTCCTTGCCGCTGCCAATTTTATTTTAGGAGGTATACTGGAGCTTCTCTGCAAAAATATCTGGAGCTGGAAGCGAATGAGAGACCTGCATGCAGCGCGCTAGCGTTTTTATACTGACCGCTGCCTATCGGCAGTTTGGAACGCCATTAACCGGGGGGTGGCGTTTAGAACAGCGTACTGTCCGCTAGCGCCCCTGTTTTGTCTGCCTCTGTCGCCGGTTAAAACGCCTTTGAGGACGCCGATGTGGGCTCTATCGCCGTTTTACATGCCGTTGGTTAGGGATACAACGCCAGCCGCCAATTATGGCGGTGTAAACTGCGGCACTACAGGAAGGGGCAGGATGACACGGTGATTAAAAAGTATCAAACGCCGTTGTTTGCGTTGTCTCCGTCGTCAGGCCACTTCTCCAGGAACGCTCCCGGAATTATTCGACATGTTGAATAATTTTTTCGACGATTCCCAGTGAAGCCGGAACCAAACCACGCCCCTGTGTGCTGGCGTTAACTACGGCGTTTGATCCCTAAAATGGCCCGGAGGAGGCAAAATCTCTGCTGGGACGCTTCCAGGAGAGTTTACCGTCTATGTGTAAACTTCACTCTTTCCCTGCCAGTTTGTTTGACCTTGGTTGTGTTCCAGTCTTGTTTAGCTCTTGTTTTGTCTATGATCATTTGCTCTTCTGTGTATGACATTGCTTCATGTTTGACTTTGTTTTTTTTTTTTTTTTTTGCCACAGCATCTGAATTGTGCTTTTGAACCTTGCTTCTTTTTTACTCTGATTTTGCCTCAGCCTGGACACCATTGTTACTCTGTGTCTCTGAGGTCAGCTTGCTTTGACCACAACTCAGCCTTACATCTGTGCCTGTTTTTCAAGATAAAGCCTTTTATTACTCCACCTCCTCTTTCTGTGAGTCTGTATTCTGTGTCCTCCATTCTGTTCATTCCACGCCATGAATCCTGACAGAATGAAATGGCCATACATGGACACAATAGACTCAAATCTGGCCACACTGAACCCGGACCTTGCCACCATCAAAGACATTTTTTTTTTCCAAAATTACCTTTTTCTTCAATTGCTTCCATTCACGCCACAACCCAAAGAAGAAATTAGATTTTTTGGATGAAGCTGGAACCTTGTAGAAGTCAATCGCTGGCCGTATGACTTCTTGCCAGAGTTAGAATACCTGGACAATCTAATTGCTGCTGGAAGTCTTCCAGCCTAGGTGTGGTAACCTGAACTGCATCTGCCGTCCTTTCCACCTTCATCTGACAGTGAGTCCGACTGGGTTGACACTGATGATGATGATGATGATTATGATGATGATTCTTCATCAGAGTCAGAGGGATTGGTGCTCCAGGACTCCAGCCATCATTCTTTATAAAATTCAGGACTTTTTTTTTGTTTTGTTTTTTTAAATTCTGGAACAACATAGGATGGCAACGCAGACAGCACATCCTTACTGTGCTTGATCAGCTCCTGCAAGCCAAGCCTTTTTTGGTCACTGCCTTTACTGATCTCACGAAAATTAAAGCCCTGTTTAAGTAAGGTCAGAACCCACCATGCACAGAGGACTATTTGTTGGAATCTGATATTTATGAGTTCTGCCTTGACATGAAACCCGTGGTCACTCTGTCAGATGCTGCAATCGTGCCTCTTAGTGTTTTCGCCCCAGTATCTCACCAGCCCAAGATAGCCCACTGTCGATACGAGACTTCCCATAGATGTTCTCACCGTTAGTGATCTTGCCAAGCCTGCCATCTGTTCCAGCTTAGCGCTCATCAGCATGGAGACCTGAGGCGCCATGTCAACCTACTGGACTGGCTTTGCAGCCGAGGACAATCCTAATGCCACCCACGCTTTGTCTTCTTCTGGTTCCTGCACCACAAATGTCATGGTCACTTATGGAAATGGAAGCAGTCATGTTGCCTGACCACTCTACGCTGATCACTCCCACCTGGTAGTTACAACCGACTTCTTCTCCTGGATCACCGTTAAACCCATCAGGTAGAACCTCCTCATCCCACTTCTCAGTGATGCATCCGTTACTGGAGACAACCCTGGTGTGCATGACTCTTATCCTATTTGCACAGTTTCTGGGTCCAGAATCACCAACCAAACCAAAGGTGATAATCACGCTGTCACAGCCAACCACGGTACATGTTTCTCGAGGATCTCCGGCGGCATTTAAAGAGTCATCCCCAGCATGCATGTCTCTGCTGCCATCAGTGCCAACCCCGCCTTCATAACCGTTGACAGAACCGATGGCAGAGTTCACATTACCACAACCCACAGCGGTGCGTGAGTTGACAGAACCATGGGTGTCACCTCAACAGCCATCCGCTGCGCTGGTCGCATCCACCACTGTGTGCACCACGCCACATCCCCCTACAGAGCCAGCAGACTTCTTCCCTGTGTTGCTGCCTCTAGACCCATCAGTGCCTCCTCCACTTCCAGAATCTCCAGTAGGGCTGAAACAATTAATCGAGTAATTTGAATAATTTGAAGCTTAAACAAAGCTTAAATGAAATTTGCCTCGAAGCTTCATTTAAAGCTGTAGTACATATGCCAGGCCTGTAGGTGGCGCTGTAACGCTCCCATAAAAAACGAGAAGAAGACTGTACAGCATGCCCATAACTAATGTAAGCGCTAATCAATGTAGCAGGCGATGCTACAAGTTTACAAAGCCACATGCTGAGTAAAATAAAGCCTCTTAAGAGAAGGTCTGTGCTGATCATCTGAAACTGACTTACTATGCATTTAAAGCAGGGCTTTGAACCAGATTTTTTTTTCCAATTGGTTTGTTCCGAACAGAAACAGAATTTTAACATTTCCGGTTTTGGGTTCCACCATTAAATAGACGTTCCTGAACCGGTTAGAACAAAAAAATTTTGTTCCCGGAACAGTTAATTAGGTTCCGTCAGCTGTTTAACAAATGGCTATAAAATTATGCCTCTGTCTCTTCCAGCTTAAGCCAAATGTAGGCAAATTATATTACAACCTTCATTAAATTAGACAAGAAATAATTCAAAACAATTATTATTTCACATGTGTTGTTTATTGTTAACCGTAGGATTGTCAACACAAACATCAACGACATTATAAAGTCACGTGGCTATGCCACTCAGTGGGCAACCACAAAATCCCTCAGCCCATTCAGTCATCAGGTTTTTGAATAACGATAGACTGCAATATTTACCTCTTAATAACCAGCAAAAATCTATTTAAGCATAAAAATTCAAAAAGAAAAAATAATATAGCACCTTCAACTGCACCACAGACTAAAACAGTTAAATGTGGTCTATTAAACATTAGGTCTCTCTCTTCTAAGTCCCTGTTGGTAAATGATATAATAATTGATCAACATATTGATTTATTCTGCCTAACAGAAACCTGGTTACAGCAGGATGAATATGTTAGTTTAAATGAGTCAACACCCCCGAGTCACACTAACTGTCAGAATGCTCGTAGCACGGGCCGGGGCGGAGGATTAGCAGCAATCTTCCATTCCAGCTTATTAATTAATCAAAAACCCAGACAGAGCTTTAATTCATTTGAAAGCTTGTCTCTTAGTCTTGTCCATCCAAATTGGAAGTCCCAAAAAACAGTTTTATTTGTTATTATCTATCGTCCACCTGGTCGTTACTGTGAGTTTCTCTGTGAATTTTCAGACCTTTTGTCTGACTTAGTGCTTAGCTCAGATAAGATAATTATAGTGGGCGATTTTAACATCCACACAGATGCTGAGAATGACAGCCTCAACACTGCATTTAATCTATTATTAGACTCTATTGGCTTTGCTCAAAAAGTAAATGAGTCCACCCACCACTTTAATCATATCTTAGATCTTGTTCTGACTTATGGTATGGAAATAGAAGACTTAACAGTATTCCCTGAAAACTCCCTTCTGTCTGATCATTTCTTAATAACATTTACATTTACTCTGATGGACTACCCAGCAGTGGGGAATAAGTTTCATTACACTAGAAGTCTTTCAGAAAGCGCTGTAACTAGGTTTAAGGATATGATTCCTTCTTTATGTTCTCTAATGCCATATACCAACAGAGTGCAGAGTAGCTACCTAAACTCTGTAAGGGAGATAGAGTATCTCATCAATAGTTTTACATCCTCATTGAAGACAACTTTGGATGCTGTAGCTCCTCTGAAAAAGAGAGCTTTAAATCAGAAGTGTCTGACTCCGTGGTATAACTCACAAACTCGTAGCTTAAAGCAGATAACCCGTAAGTTGGAGAGGAAATGGCATCTCACTAATTTAGAAGATCTTCACTTAGCCTGGAAAAAGAGTCTGTTGCGCTATAAAAAAAAAGCCCTCCGTAAAGCTAGGACATCTTTCTACTCATCACTAATTGAAGAAAATAAGAACAACCCCAGGTTTCTTTTCAGCACTGTAGCCAGGCTGACAAAGAGTCAGAGCTCTATTGAGCTGAATATTCCATTAACTTTAACTAGTAATGACTTCATGACTTTCTTTGCTAACAAAATTTTAACTATTAGAGAAAAAATTACTCATAACCATCCCAAAGACGTATCGTTATCTTTGGCTGCTTTCAGTGATGCCGGTATTTGGTTAGACTCTTTCTCTCCGATTGTTCTGTCTGAGTTATTTTCATTAGTTACTTCATCCAAACCATCAACATGTTTATTAGACCCCATTCCTACCAGGCTGCTCAAGGAAGCCCTACCATTATTTAATGCTTCGATCTTAAATATGATCAATCTATCTTTGTTAGTTGGCTATGTACCACAGGCTTTTAAGGTGACAGTAATTAAACCATTACTTAAAAAGCCATCACTTGACCCAGCTATCTTAGCTAATTATAGGCCAATCTCCAACCTTCCTTTTCTCTCAAAAATTCTTGAAAGGGTAGTTGTAAAACAGCTAACTGATCATCTGCAGAGGAATGGTCTATTTGTAGAGTTTCAGTCAGGTTTTAGAATTCATCATAGTACAGAAACAGCATTAGTGAAGGTTACAAATGATCTTCTTATGGCCTCGGACAGTGGACTCATCTCTGTGCTTGTTCTGTTAGACCTCAGTGCTGCTTTTGATACTGTTGACCATAAAATTTTATTACAGAGATTAGAGCATGCCATAGGTATTAAAGGCACTGCGCTGCGGTGGTTTGAATCATATTTGTCTAATAGATTACAATTTGTTCATGTAAATGGGGAATCTTCTTCACAGACTAAAGTTAATTATGGAGTTCCACAAGGTTCTGTGCTAGGACCAATTTTATTCACTTTATACATGCTTCCCTTAGGCAGTATTATTAGACGGTATTGCTTAAATTTTCATTGTTACGCAGATGATACCCAGCTTTATCTATCCATGAAGCCAGAGGACACACACCAATTAGCTAAACTGCAGGATTGTCTTACAGACATAAAGACATGGATGACCTCTAATTTCCTGCTTTTAAACTCAGATAAATCTGAAGTTATTGTACTTGGCCCCACAAATCTTAGAAACATGGTGTCTAACCAGATCCTTACTCTGGATGGCATTACCCTGACCTCTAGTAATACTGTGAGAAATCTTGGAGTCATTTTTGATCAGGAAATGTCATTCAAAGCGCATATTAAACAAATATGTAGGACTGCTTTTTTGCATTTACGCAATATCTCTAAAATCAGAAAGGTCTTGTCTCAGAGTGATGCTGAAAAACTAATTCATGCATTTATTTCCTCTAGGCTGGACTATTGTAATTCATTATTATCAGGTTGTCCTAAAAGTTCCCTAAAAAGCCTTCAGTTAATTCAAAATGCTGCAGCTAGAGTACTGACGGGGACTAGAAGGAGAGAGCATATCTCACCCATATTGGCCTCTCTTCATTGGCTTCCTGTTAATTCTAGAATAGAATTTAAAATTCTTCTTCTTACTTATAAGGTTTTGAATAATCAGGTCCCATCTTATCTTAGGGACCTCGTAGTACCATATCACCCCAATAGAGCGCTTCGCTCTCAGACTGCAGGCTTACTTGTAGTTCCTAGGGTTTGTAAGAGTAGAATGGGAGGCAGAGCCTTCAGCTTTCAGGCTCCTCTCCTGTGGAACCAGCTCCCAATTCAGATCAGGGAGACAGACACCCTCTCTACTTTTAAGATTAGGCTTAAAACTTTCCTTTTTGCTAAAGCTTATAGTTAGGGCTGGATCAGGTGACCCTAAACCATCCCTTAGTTATGCTGCTATAGACGTAGACTGCTGGGGGGTTCCCATGATGCACTGTTTCTTTCTCTTTTTGCTCTGTATGCACCACTCTGCATTTAATCATTAGTGATCGATCTCTGCTCCCCTCCACAGCATGTCTTTTTCCTGGTTCTCTCCCTCAGCCCCAACCAGTCCCAGCAGAAGACTGCCCCTCCCTGAGCCTGGTTCTGCTGGAGGTTTCTTCCTGTTAAAAGGGAGTTTTTCCTTCCCACTGTAGCCAAGTGCTTGCTCACAGGGGGTCGTTTTGACCATTGGGGTTTTACATAATTATTGTATGGCCTTGCCTTACAATATAAAGCGCCTTGGGGCAACTGTTTGTTGTGATTTGGCGCTATATAAAAAAATTGATTGATTGATTGATTGATTATTTAAGATGTGGAGACGTGATAGTAGTCCACCTTCCCGCTCTCTCCATTCAGTCAGCAAACGACGTCACACAGGAAGTGAACCCTAGCAGGTCATAGAAACTTGCGCAGGAGAAGAATGACTTTTTTTTATTTGTAAGCTACGGAAACTTTGAGGAACGAAATAAAAACCGGTATTAACCGGTTACCATTATTTATAATAAGTGTTTCTGTTCCAGAACATAAAAAATAATAAAGTTTCTGGTTTCTTTTCTGTTCCATGTAAAACAGGAAAAGTTCCCGGTTTTCGTTTTTGTTCCTTGAACCGGTTCAAAGCCCTGATTTAAAGTGAAGCATTGTGTTTTTATATATATATATATATATATATATATATATATATATATATATATATATATATATATATATATATATATATATAATATATATATAAAATATTATATATATATATATAATTTAAAATGTGGTTTGCCCCACTGGCTGCTCTCCACCTCCACAGATGAAGCGAAAGGAAGCGCACTTTAAATTAATCACATTTAACTATTAAAAAAAAAAAATGCTTTTTTTCAGATTTGATAAGAGTTTTTATCAACAGGCTGTAGAGTTAAGTTTCAGTGCAGCTGTTTTTTCAAAGGCTTTGTTATTTGCCAAGTATCCACAGAAAACAAGGAATTTGACTTCATTTTGAGCTACTCTGTACAGTATGTAGAAATATACAGTACACTAAACACTGAATAAATCACAGCAATAAAAAGTGCAAATGAAATGTGCAATAAGAAAAAAAAAGAATGTCCTGTCCGCAAACTGAAGATTTCACAGAGCGCCTGGGCTTATGGTTTGGCAAACTCCAAAACTTAATAATGTTAAAAAATAAATAATTACCTAGGAAAACAGAGAGAGGGAACATACTGAACTTAAAAATCTGCATGACGGCACAGCGACATTGTGCCATTGCTCAGGGAGAGCGCTGCCACTATTGATATTGTTTAAATATATAAAAGTACTTTTTTATCCGATTACTCAATTAACTGATAGAATACTCGATTCCAAAAATATTCGACAGCTGCAGCCCTAATCTCCAGCAGAGCCGTCAGGGAAGCACGCCTCAACCAAGCTTCAGGACCACATACTCCAAGTTCATCCGTGGTATGCACAACTCCAAGGCCTTCAGCCTGGACCATGCATTCTGTGCTTCCTCTACATACCCATCATGAGTGCCATTACAGTGACCGCTGATTCCAGAGCCTGCCAGAGATTTAAGTTCCTTTTGCGCTGCTTCTTGATAGTACCTTTCTGTTTTCTCTTTTTTCCTTACACCTGTTGAAGCCATTAGATACGCAGTTTGGTACTTCCTGCCTAAGTCTGGTCATGCGTCAGTTTACCTTTTGCACCACATTGTTGTTTACCATCACCTTTATTTTGTGGATCCAGTTTCCTTTGTTTCTGTGGCGCCCTCAGGAGTGGTATAATTGGTTGATTGATGTTCCTCCCAAATCCAGTATTATTTTATTTGTTTTTGATCACCCTCTGAATTTGCTTTTTGGTTTGAGCTGTGGTTTCTCTCTGTTAAGTGTTTTTCCCCATGTAGATATTTTCCTAGTTTGTTAATAGTCAACAGCTTCTGCAGTGTCTCAGTTTATTGGTTTCTTCTTTTTTGCCATTGGCCAAAGTGAGACACCAACATTAGATTGACCAGCAAGCATTAATATTGGATGCATGTGCAAATCATCATAGGTAAGACAGCAAATAATAAACAAATAAAAATGAAATAATAATAATCTTGGAGTGATCATTGATCCTACACCATTGTTTGTCCTACACATTAGGGAAATTACAAAAATAATAATTATTATTATTTCTTTCATCTGTACAGTATTGCAAATATTCAACCAATTCTATGTATGGTGGATACACAGAATACCATTGAATTTAGCTTTTGTTTCATCTGTAGTTGATTATGGGACCATCTTATTTTCTGGCTTGCCACAGACAAGTACGTACAAGAGATCTCTAAAGGGCCTTTCAAACTGAACGCGTCAGATGCGTCAGAAACATCAAAACTCGGTCTAAAAAGCATTATTTTCAATGAGACGCGTTGCTTTTTAGACATGTCAGAAGCGTCGTGTCAAAAGCCGAGCTAAAATGACACTTCTGACGGGAGCGCACATTGCCGCTTGTCGGCAGGATGACGCGGTCAAAGTTCAATCCAATCCAACTTTCGACACTGAGCTGTGACGTACCTTCATGTTTCCAATAGGAACGACGCGTCGGGCCAAAACACAAAGACTAGTGGCAGAAACCACTGATCTCTACAAAACGGATTGGTGCAGAAACCACTGATCTGTACAAAACATTAACGTGTGACAGGACTGCTCATTTATAGAGCAATTTTCTGAAGAAAAATCATTGGAAATGTTTTTTGTTGTTTGTTACCTCAACATTTCTGATTACTGTTAAAAAAAAGTTTAGAACACTTGTAATTAAAATAGCTAAATAAATCAATAAATGGTTCTTCAGAAACCTTTCATCTGTAAATTTAAAACCACCTGTTATTTCAGATTAGATAATTTCTTGTTTAACATAAGGAACCTTGGACATTTTTAGACAAATAAAATAACATGGAAACTTGTACATTTTTTTAAGTCTGGTAGATTATTTATATCTCATTTCAACCAGAAAAACAGACACTAAATAAATACAAATGTTTATTATAAATGCAACAGGAAATAATTTAACAATGACTGCAGTGTGATTGTAAAGTAGGATTTCTGTGACATAAACCTCATGATGAATTTTTTTATATAGTCATTTCAACTTATAATTTCGTCAAAATATGTAATTGCCTTTAGTGATATCAGGACAGAGTCATTTCTAAAATATGAATTTGAGCACAATAAGTGGAGAGCTTCTACTTGTGCAAATGTCTTTTGACTTTGATTCGTGGACACTTTTAATAATCCGTTCATTTATTGTTAAAATATAAAATGAAACAGCTTTTTAAAAAGGAATAAAATATTTGCTGTTGAAAGAGCATTTTATTTAGAAGCAGGTGATGTTCTGCTGGATTCTCGGGACCAGATGAAGGTCTCTTCTGCAGCTTTGAACTCTGGTGGTGTTGCTGAAGACACTTTTGTCCTATTTTGAAGAGCAGAGATGTTTTCTTTCGACTGGACTTCATGGTGTTCAGCTCATCAATGGAAGTTTAGTTGTCTGCACAGCAAATGTTCATGATTGGGACAAATAAAAATATTTGTTTAAATATAAAGAAACACTAAACAGTTTCTATATTTAAAAAAAAGAAAGAAATGATGGAACCCCCCCCCCCCCCCCCCCAAAAAAAAAAGTTATTTAAAGTTGAGCTTCTGTGGTGTCTGAAAAAAGCTATAGCTTTATTTGGTAAAAAAAATAACAAAAGACTGAACCATTTACAAATTAAAGCGTTCACTCAGATCAACTATGCTAAATCAACTGTTTCTTCCTGTTAAAAGGGAGTTTTTCCTTCCCACTGTCGCCAAGT
Source organism: Thalassophryne amazonica (assembly GCF_902500255.1). Classification (NCBI taxonomy): domain Eukaryota; kingdom Metazoa; phylum Chordata; class Actinopteri; order Batrachoidiformes; family Batrachoididae; genus Thalassophryne; species Thalassophryne amazonica. The sequence continues at coordinate 99,498,753 of NC_047103.1, read as the reverse complement.
GCTTGCTCACAGGGGGTCGTTTTGACCTTTGGGGTTTTTACGTAATTATTGTATGGCCTTGCCTTACAATATAAAGCGCCTTGGGGCAACTGTTTGTTGTGATTTGGCGCTATATAAATAAAATTGAATTGAATTGAATTGAATTAAAAGGCTAAGCTAACCTTAGCCGATCATTAGACCTTCACAGCAGTGCAAATGTCACGTTTTATTTTAATATTCTCACATCGATAAAGCTGCAGAACTAACCTCCGTTGGGCAAAGTGGGACTTCGCATATATCCAAAAAGTGGGAGATTTCGAACTGAGTGGGTCTGCTCCATGCCCCCAGCTGCCTGCCTCGGTCTGCCCAGGAATGATGCCTGAAGGCCGGCTTCTCCGTGCGGGTCAGCCCGCTGTCACGGTTCGATCGATATCCCACCAAGTCGTCAGTCCTCCCTTGGTCGGCGTCACTCCGAAAAGTAGCTGGAAAAAAGCTTCTCCCAGCAGGGTGATGGGAGAATCGTTCTACTGATGTTTTTTAAAGCTTTTTTGTGGTTCAGGCGACCCAAATTCAAGATGGCGATCGCTGAACTTTTTTCAGGTTGTGGAAACAGCCAGAGTGTGACGTAGCCGCAATCTCCGCCCCCTTGCCGCTTCCGAAGCGATGCGTCTGACATCACGACGTGTTGGAAATGCATCGGCCTGGCGTTGCGACGCGTTGGGGGCCGTTAAAGCGTCGCGCTGACGTATTCAGTGTAAAAGGCCCTTAATGGTTCAAAATGCTGCTGCTTCAGCTCTAACCAGGAGAATAAAATTTCACTGTGTTACCCTGGTTTTGGCATCCCTTCAATGGCTTCCACTTCATGTGAGGTCAGATTTCAAGGTCTTGTTATTAAAGTACAAAGATCTACATGGACTAGCACCTACCTGTCTGGAAAATCTAGACCTTATGTGCTGGCCAGTCCTCAGCATTCTCAGGAAGCAGGATTGCTCTGTGTTTCAAAGGGAAAGAAGAAGGTCACAGTTTTTGTTTTTTGATCCTTTTGTGTGGAATCTTCTGCACACTGAGATAGTCCGGTTCTGGTTCTTCATAACATAGTGAAGATTTGTCCCATTCTGTCTCTGGCTGACACAGAGACTCTGATCCACGCATTTGTCTCTTCTAAACTGGATTATTAGACTGTCCTATTCTCTGGCTTACCACAGTCCAGCACTGGGGGTCACCAATTAGTTCCAAATGCTGCTACCACAATTTTGCCAAGAAGCAGAGAGTTTGACCACATCACACCGTTTTTGGCCTCTCTTGATTGGCTTCCTGTCTCTGTGATGTCTGATTTTGAGGTTTTGTTAACTTAGAAATTTATTCATGGACTGTCACCTCCTTACTTACCTTACCTAAGTACACCCTACGTACTGGTACATGCTCTGCGTTTTCAGGACACAGGACTATTTTCTGTCTCTAAGGTTAAAAAAGTTGCACCTGTCTTGTGGAATTATCTATCTGCAGAGATAAAATGGCCAGATTCCAAAGAGACATTGAAGTCCAGACTAAAGAATCATCTATTCTCCCTCTTGTAAAGTTAGCATACCGGTGTAGTATGAAATGATGCTTCCTCACTCACTCATCTTCAGCCGCTTACTCAAATGAAGGGTCCCCCCCCCCCTTTTTTTGTAGACAACACTTGCTGCAACTGTTAGAATTGCCCAAGCAGTGGATTGATCCTCTTAGTCTAGTTTGCTTCAGGTTTCTTCCTCAAAAACACCAAAGGGAGGATTTTGTTTTTCAAACCACTGTTGCGTGTGTGCTCAGTGTTGTTGGTAAGGTTATATGAAGCACTGTCAGGCAGCACTGTTGTGATTTGGTGCTCTATAAATAAAAATAAATTGAAATTGAAATTCTGTGATGTTATTTATATCAAGATCAATTTGTTCTTTTTATCTTACTATTGACATCTTCACTGAATTGGATCATTTTTTTCCCCTTCAGCCCCATTACTGGTGGAGAAAAATTCAGTGTTATGACATACCAATTCTGCAGAATGTGATTGAAGTATACAAGGCCACTGTTGCTCATAAACATATTTGCACTTTGTCTGTTAGTTCACTAGTTCCTGTTAAATGTTATTCCTGGCTGATTGATTTCTCTTCTGTTCTCTGTCTGAGGTCAAGTTGTTAATGATGGAAGGAAGAAACAAGTCAAAGTGCTGGATGCCATTTTCAAGACTGATATTTGCTGATACAAGGCAGGCTTTTTCATCCGGTGAGTGGCAGTTCAGTGCTTATTCATCTGCAGCTTGCTGTACGCTTCAGGTAAAGCTCACGGGAAGCTGACATTAGATGGAATTCCACTGAGCTGCCAGGTTGTGACCTAACTATTTTCTTGAAGCCTCCCACGTTTAGTTTTGCTTATTGGCATCCTGTGTTCATTCCTGCCTACTGCCCTATTGCATTTCCGGCATTCAAACCAGGCTGCTAGGTTCCAGCTAATGGTACGTCCTTTGATCTCTTCTCTTCTCTGTTGGTCTTTAGCATTTCAGCCTTTCCAAGTGGCTCTCATCACAGAAAACTATACCAACATGGCAGGCAGAAAAGATAGTATATTTCTAATGACAGATAAACACATATGATGTGATTCTAGATTCTTTAGTGATACTTAACATAAATGAAATACACTATGGTTTAAGACTGATGAACCTGTATCACTTGACTGTCTAATTAGAAGAATTATTGAAGGCTGCTGTGCTCTGTTTTTATCTGTTATCACCCTTCAACACATGGACTTGTAAACAATGACAAGCTTCATGTTCTGTTATGACACTCCAGGGCAAGCAATCTAGAGTTTTGATAATATTTGCACTGCTAATTTGTGGTGATATCCATCCATGTATTGGATCTGTTAAAAGTGCACCCAGATTTCCATGGATGATCTGCAGCAAGGGATCAATATCAAAGCTGTGGAGTGTGATACATGCCTCAGATGGACTCATTTAAATGCATGGGACTTGTTACAGGAAGGCATCATAAATCTGTTCAATCTGGTGAATCATATCCTTACAACTTTACACCCTGTCTAATGTCAGCATTTCCCAGAGGTATTTCCCCAAGCAGTCTGAGCACCAGAGCAAGCAGTGTGAGCACCAGAGTGAGCAGTGTGAGCACCAGAGCGAGCAGTGTGAGCGGACCGTCGGCGTCTGGGTAGATGGCCGTACCATTGTACAACTTCGATCAGAGTCCACGAGCCGCCAAAGGCCCCAGCCAGGACGAGGTGGGTCGGTGGACACCATCAGCGCGCAGTTCGCCAGAGGCCCAGCGTGGCCGCAGCTCGAGGGAGGTCACCATCAGCCCTGCAGCACACCGGAGGCCCAGCCGGGACCACGGCTAGAGGGAGGTCACCATCAGCCTGCAGCTTCATGTAAATGGGAAGTCTTCCTCACATACTGAGGTTAATTATGGAGTTCCACAAGGTTCTGTGCTAGGACCAATTTTATTCACTTTATACATGCTTCCCTTAGGCAGTATTATTAGAAAGCATTGCTTAAATTTTCATTGTTATGCAGATGATACCCAGCTTTATCTATCCATGAAGCCAGAGGACACACACCAATTAGTTAAAATGCAGGAATGTCTTACAGACATAAAGACATGGATGACCTCTAATCTCCTGCTAAAACTGAAGTTATTGTACTTGGCCCCACAAATCTTAGAAACATGGTGTCTAACCAGATCCTTACTCTGGATGGCATTACCCTGACCTCTCGTAATACTGTGAGAAATCTTGGAGTCATTTTTGATCAGGATATGTCCTTCAATGCACATATTAAGCAAATATGTAGGACTACTTTTTTGCATTTGCGCAATATCTCCAAAATTAGAAAGGTCTTGTCTCAGAGTGATGCTGAAAAACTAATTCATGCATTTATTTCCTCTAGGCTGGACTATTGTAATTCATTATTATCGGCTTGTCCTAAAAGTTCCCTGAAAAGCCTTCAGTTAATTCAAAATTGCTGCAGCTAGAGTACTGACAGGGACTAGAAGGAGAGAGCATATTTCACCCATAATGGCCTCTCTTCATTGGCTTCTTACTTATAAGGTTTTGAATAATCAGGTCCCATCTTATCTTAGGGACCTCATAGTACAATATCACCCCAATAGAGGGCTTCGCTCTCAGACTGCAGGCTTACTTGTAGTTCCTAGGGTTTTTAAGAGTAGAATGGGAGGCAGAGCCTTCAGCTTTCAGGCTCCTCTCCTGTGGAACCAGCTCCCAATTCGGATCAGGGAGACAAATACCCTCTCTACTTTTAAGATTAGACTTAAAACTTTCCTTTTTGCCAAAGCTTATAGTTATGGTTGGATCAGGTGATCCTGAACCATCCCTTAGTTATGCTGCTATAGACTTAGACTGCTGGGGGGTTCCCATGATGCACTGAGTGTTTCTTTCTCTTTTTGCTCTGAAAGCACCACTCTGCATTTAATCATTAGTGATTGATCTCTGTTCTCTTCCACAGCATGTCTTTTTCCTGATTCTCTCCCCTCAGCCCCAACCAGTCCCAGCAGAAGACTGCTCCTCCCTGAGCCTGGTTCTGCTGGAGGTTTCTTCCTGTTAAAAGGGAGTTTTTCCTTCCCACTGTCGCCAAGTGCTTGCTCACAGGGGGTCGTTTTGACCGTTGGGGTTTTTCTGTAATTATTGAATGGCTTTTGCCTTACAATATAAAGCGCCTTGGGGCAACTGTTTGTTGTGATTTGGCGCTATATAAATAAAATTGATTTGATTTGATTTGAAATGATGAAGTTAAAGAGATGGTTTGATATTAACAAATTATCATTAAATTTTCTAAAACTAAATTGATGTTATTTGGAAATTATAAAAAAGACATACAAATTCAGTTAAATATACATGGGGTAAACATAGAGTGTGTCAAAGAGAATAAGTTTTTAGGTGTCATTATTGATGAAAAAATTAATTGTAAAGCTCCATTTCATCATATTCAAATGAAGGTATCAAAAAGTATTGCAGTATTAAATAAAGTAAAGCATGTTCTTAATTGCAGATCACTACATACTCTCTATTGTTCATTGGTTGCACCCTACTTGACTTATTGCGCTGAAGTTTGGGGCAACAGTTACTCAAAAAAGAGCATTAAGGACAATTCATAATGCAAGTTATCAAGACCACACCAACCTGTTGGGGAAAGTGTAGTGACACGGACCCACAACAGGGGGCGCAAATGAACGGTCAATAGATGAGCCAAAAGGTAACAATTTAATGTTGTGAATGTGCACAACGACTATACAGACAATCTCAGAATATGAGAATTAAGAGAGTAAATAGCATAAAACAAAACTATACCAGTATGCTAGCCATACGAAGGGGAAAATAAGTGCATCTTAAGTCTAGACTTGAAAGTCTCCACATAATCTGACTGTTTTATTGACGCAGGGAGATCATTCCACAGAATAGGGGCACGATAAGAGAAAGCTCTATGACCTGCAGACTTCTTAATCACCCTAGGGACACAAAGTAGTCTTGCACCCTGAGAACGCAAAGCGTGGGCCGGTATGTAAGGTTCAATTAGGTCAGCTAGGTAGGGAGGTGGCAGACTGTGAACAATTTTATAGACTAGGAGCAGAACCTTAAAATCTGATCTCACTGGGACAGGAAGCCAGTAAAGAGACGCCAAAATGGGTGTAATGTGGTCAAACTTTCTGCTTCATGTCAAAAGTCTGGCTGCAGCATTTTGAACCAATTGGAGAGCCCTAATGCTAGACTGTGGTAAACCAGAAAATAGAACATTGCAGTAGTCCAATCTAGATGAGATAAAGCATGAATCAGGGCCTCAGCATCAGCATAGACAGGATGGGATGAATCTTTGCTATATTTCACAGGTGGAAGAAAGCAGTCCTCTTAATATTTCTAATGTAGAGGTCAAAGGACAATGTAGGATCAAAAATTACCCCAAGGTTCCTCACTTTGTTAGTGTGATGTATGACACACAAGCCTAGGCTGAGTGTTAATTGGTCAAATTGATGCTGATGTCTCACTGGACCAAGAACCATCATTTCAGTCTTATCAGAGTTTAAAAGTAGGAAGTTTCTAGACATCCAACTTCTCACTGATGCAATCTTCTAAGGATTTTATGTGAACGAGATTACCAAATGGTTAATGCGCTTGGTTTCAGTTCAGAAGGCTCTGGGTTCAAATCCCACCCCTGCCACATTTCTCCATGTAATGTGGAGTTGCGTCAGGAAGGGCATCCGGCGTAAAACCTGTGCCAATTCAACATGCAGATCCACCTTGGATTTGCTGTGGTGACCCCGAGTGCAAACAAGGGAGCAGCTGAAGGGACTTTTTTATCAGCATGTATAACTGAGTATCATCAGTATAGCAGTGAAAGATAATCACAAAAGTCCGTAATAGATGTCAGGAGTGCTATATCCATCCATCCATTTTCTTCCGCTTTATCCTGAGTCGGGTCACGGGGGCAGCAGCAGGGGTGCTATATAAAAGGAGAAAAGCAGGGGGCCTAAGACAGACCCCTGTGGAGCCCCAAATTTCATGTCACTAAGGTTAGAGGTAGTGTTACTGTACAAAATACAGTGAGAAGGACTGGTCAAGTATGACATCAGCCATGAAAGGGCACTCTCAGTAATCCCAAAATGATTTTCCAGCCCATCAAGTAGAATATGATGATCCATGGTATCAAATGCAGCACTGAGATCTAACAGAACCAGAACTGTAGTGTTGTCCAAATCCATTGTAAGCAGAAGATCATTCACCACTTTAGTGAGAACCATCTCTATGGAATGATATTTTCTAAATGCAGACTGCAGTGGCTCAAAGAGATTATTCTCAGTAAGATAGTCCACGAGCTGCCGTGACACCACTCTTTCCAGACTTTTAGAGCAAAATGATAGATTTGATATCGGCCCATAGTTTTCAGTACACTAGGGTCAAGATTAGGTTTCTTAAATAATGGTTTAATAACTGCAGATTTGAAACATTTAGGAACAGATCCAGAAGTTAAAGAAAGATTATTAATTTCCAGCACAGTTGGCCCAAGAGTGGGCCACAGGTCCTTAAACAGTTTTGCTGGTATAGGATCAAATAAACAGGTTATGCTTTTTGTTAACATTATGGGTTTCTTCAGCATGCCTAGTGAGATACTATCAAATTCTGTAAATCTAGGTAATACCTCAGTAACGGCACCCACCTCAATAGCAGGGTGTAGTGGCTGGGTTAAGGCATGCTGGGATATGTTTAACCTAATGTCTTCTATTTTCTTCTTAATGTAATCCAGGAAATCTTGTGCTGTAAAAGGAAAGCGAACTACAGTTGATTGCCCATGAATAAGTGTTGCCACCGTGTCGAACAAGAACTTTCAATTATGCTTGTTTTTTTGATCAAATCAGAGTAATAGGTCCGCTTTGTAGCCAATAATGCATGCTTAAAGTCTAAGATATCATCATGCCACGCATGGTGGAATACTTCTAATTTTGAACTTGCCATTTCCGTTCTAGACCTCTTGCCTTATGCTTGAAGTCATGCAGGTAATCACTGAACCAAGGTGACTGTGATTTGGGGGAGCACGGTTTTAACACAGGTAGTGCAATCATGTCGAGTGTAGTTTTGAGCACTGAGTTTAAACTATCCACAAGTCTGTCTACTGATTGGGTATTTGCCAAATGTGAAGCTAAGACATCAGGCAGTCTAGCTTCAAGTTCAGTCTTTGTTGAAGAGTTGATGCATCGCCATAGTGATATATAAGGTTGTTGTTCCATTAAACATGGCAACGAAACGGTAAACTTAATAAGTGAGTGATCAGAGACCACTGATGATGTCAATATTCATGACAGCAATACCACATGCGAGAATTAGATCCAGGGTATTTCCACTAATATGCGTCGAGTCCAGAATGCATTGCCGAAAATCTAATGCATCCACAGTTTCCATAAATGATTTGCAGAAGGGATCAGAAGGCTTATTTATATGAACGTTAAAGTCACCAATGATCAGAATGTTATCTGCACTAGATGTCAAGTTAGAGATGAATGCACCAAATTCATGTAAGAATTCTGAATATGGGCCAGGTGGCCTATGTACAGTGACAAAGTAATACGGCTGATTTTTATTCTTCTGACCTTGGCAATGCATAATATCCTGAGCAGAGCGGAGAATCAGATGCTCAAACGAGTTATATTTGTGACTCCCAACAGCTAATAAGCTAAACCTAGATTTATAAATAAGAGCAACACCCCCGCCTTGCTTCGCATCACGAGGGACGTGACTAAATGTATATGCTGGTGGGCAGGCCTCATTTAAGGGGAGGACAGCTGTAGGTTTAAGCCAGGTTTCACATAACCCAATCATATCTAAATGATGATCAATAATTAGATCATTAATCAACAATGATTTTGAGGACAGTGATCTTATGTTAATGAAACCCAGACTAAGGACTTCAGTGTGTCATGCCCCGCCCTGATCTAGGCTTTATTAGTACATCTTCATCTGTCCCAGCTTGGTTTTATTAGTTATTTTCATCATGCGTTTATTCTATGTCCTAATTTTTGCTTTGCCACTTTCTTTCTTTGTTACTTTTATACTTTGGCCATGTTTCAGTTCCGTTCTTGTTTTGTTCTATCAGTCTGTGTTTTCATGGTTTATCATTTACTTATCATTTGCCTATTTGTGCTGTTCTCATTTCTGTTTGCACTTTGTCAGGTTTTGTTTCTGTTCTACTTAGAGTTTATGTCTGCCTGTTCCAGTTTAGTTTTGTCATTGTGTTAAATTTCTTATAATTCTCTGAGTAGTTTTTATCTAGTTTATCTCTGGTTTGCTTTTCTGTCCTGTTAACGTCTGTATTGCTAGTTCATGTTTATTTGATCATAAGTGTTCATGTCAGTAATTCTTGTCATTGCTAATTTACACCTGTCTGTCTCATCCTGTCTTTGTCTGCACTCATTTCAGTTCTCACACCGAGCTTCATTGTTATGACAGTCTCCCTCTGATCAACGCACTCTTGCCCTGCACCTCCCATCATGTCATTGTCTCTCACTTTAACTCTGTCTGCTTTGTGTTTCCTTTCACTCACGCTCTGCGCACCTGTTCACATATCTTTGTCTTGTCTTCACTCCACCTTGTGTTGTCCTCCCTCACTGTCTTGCACAATGTAGTATCTTTCTTCACTAACCACGCCCCATTTTGATTGTTCCTCAAGTTCACCTTAACTCTTGTCTTATTTAATCTCCACCCAGCCACCACACCCTTGCTCATTTGTTGTCCTTGTACACTTACCAGCTCTGTATCTAGTCCTGTTTTTGCTTTGCCATGAATCCGGATCCTGCTTTGTATTTTTGACATTGCCTTTTGTCTCGTCCATGATGTCTGTGTGTGCTCGTGCCTTTGAACCCTGCTTATCCATGACTGCGTTTTGGCCTGACCCTGTTTGTGCTTCTGCCTTGCCATCTGATCACCTGTGTACCGAACCTGAGCCTGAATTAAAAACAATGATTTCTTCTACATCCAAGCATAGCCCGGAAGTTTGCATTATGGGTCCTTACACTTTGAGTGCCTGCCGCCCGCCGTGCCTGACACAGTGGGGTTGACAGTTGATCTGTTAGGATTTATGGGCGGTTCCAGAGTAGCACATATAAGATGCCTCGAAATAAGAGCATTTGAAAAACATTCCACACATGTTGTAGGCAGCAGAAAACACAAAACAGAAGCACAAAATCTTTGCTACTGCTGGAACAACCACTGGGCCATCCTCAATTTCAACATCATCCAATGTAGTAATATAATGTACTAATGTAATAATGTAATGTAGTAATGTAGCCCTATCACCGTAGTGGATTTTCCGCACTAATTTCCCCGCTAAGCTAATGGAATCCACAACAACATTTGTCATAAACCTTGCAGGGTCTCTAATCACCTGCTCTGTGGCCTGCTGTAAATTCCTAATGTTACCCTCCCTGTTGAGCTCTATCTATGTTCACAGACAAGATGGCGGCACCTTCCCCAGTAAGGTGTCCAGCATCAGCAAGCCACGGCGGCCCCAGAACGAAGGCTAGTTATCAATAAAGCTAAAGCCTTGGCGTCTACAAAATTGCACAAACCACCTAGTTAACGATGTCAGCCTGCTAAATGCCTCATCAGTACCCTGAGAGGGAAGGGGACCTGAGACTCTTAATCGATGCCGGCATATGTTTCTGGCAAGGTCACAAGTCCTCTCTATGTCCAATTTTGTGACCTCTGAGTGCTTCATCCTGACATCATTGGTGCCATAACTATGAATAACTATGTGGCTAAATGTTGTGTCATGTTCCTTAGTCTGTCTTCCCTTCTGCAGTGTCAGCACCCTAAGATGGGATGCAGTGTCAAGAGCTCTGGCCCCAGGAATACATTTAACGTCAGCTGACGTCTGTAACCTGACGTTGCAGGTGATAGAATCCCCTATCACTAAAGTCCGGTGTTTTGGCCTGGAGACAGGAGTGAAAGTCACTTGTGGGCTCAGAGAATTCACATCAGGCAATTCCAAGGGGGAGAACCGATTCACAGTTCCCAGTGGTGAGTGGTGTGGTGTACCACAACCGGTCACCAAGCCCTAAGGGGCTTCCTCCACCTTGCCATGGTCCGAAAGCTGTCCTCCACAGCTGGTGTTTCTAGGCTGATGCTAATGGGCTCGCTAGCCGGCCCAACACTGATTTCATCTGGAGTGCTTGTAACATCTAACTCCACTGAGCTAAGAAGCTGCTCTAACTTATGGACACGGCACTCTAAGAGAGCCACCCTGTCTTCCAACATCACACAGGATTTACGGAGGGTGTAAAGTAGGTACAGTAGTGTACTTTGTACACTAGAGTATAGCCAAGCAAGCACGCGCTAACCAATAATGGATAAGCTAACCACTCCTAAGTCTCACACAGGATTCACACAGATGTAAATAAATGAATTAAAATTCATTGCAGTTACACTGAAAAAGTAGCAGTTTTAGACTTGTAGGAACAGTAAAAAAAAAAAAAAAAAAAACTCCTACAAGTAAACCACTCCTAAGATTAACACAAGATTAAAGTACTAAGCTAAAATTCACAACAGTTACACTAAAAAACTAACGTGGGAGGGGGGACGAACTAGCTAATGCAAGCTAACCGCTAGCAAAAATGCTAGCCGCTCCTAAGATTTACACGGGAGTAAAATAATGACCAAAAATTCACAGCAGTTACACTGAAAAACTAACAGAAATATTAAACAGGTAAAAAGAAACAGCTATAAAAGTAACAGCGGGGGGAGGGGAGGAGTTGACCTAGCTACCGAAAGCTAACTGCTAGTGAATGCTAACTGCTAGCGACAACAGCACTGTAGTTAAATAAGGTTCAGAGTAGATACACATAACAACCAGAAGAGTGCTAAACAGAAATACAAGAAGCGTATACAACTGTGTAAAGTTCAGAAGAGCGTCACAACAGCAAACAATCCGTCGGAAGCAAGTTGTCAGATCTGTGAGCATCCCATTTACATGTCAGCATTGGACCAAAAGCTGTACAAGCATGCGTACGCCACTCAGGATTTTTGCATGATGTCCCGCACATTTCCATGGCCATCTCACTTTTGATACATCTGAACATTGGCGTGAAGATGGACGTATGGCACATTTTTGTGCTTATGCACTTTTTGTACATGAGGCCCCAGATGAGCCGTTTTGGCCTGATGAGCCAGACATTTGGTGATTTTACAGATATGTTGCCACTGGAAACATTTGATCAAACTTCCAGAAAATTTGTGGACAAAATTATAAGGTTGCAGAGAATTCTCAATTGATCGAGATACATATTAGGCAATGCCAATGAGAATGAATTTACATGTCTGTAATGTTCTGCTGTTTCCTGTCTTCATGTATGATTGTGACATGTGGCTGCTAAAGGCCCAGGCCCACTGGCGTTTAGAATGATTTGCGTATGAATTGCGCACAGAATTTGTTCATATTCGCTAAACACCCGCAATATCTGTGAAACATGCTTGTATGAGTTGGCCGACACCCGCACATGTCTGCAGTTATCCGCAGAGGCACGTTTTTCCATTGCCAGGATTTTTGAGCTGCACAAAATTTTGGCTGCAGATGACATCCGCCTTACATACGCAATACATACTCAATACATACTCAGTCTATGCGCTGTGTATCTGCCGTTATCCGCTGATATCCGTAACTGACGGGGTATTGCGGCTTGGCAGCGGACTGGGACAGTGTGTAAAATGGATATATAGTGTACCTATCACGTCCACATCACAAACTAAAATAAGATGTAGTGACTGCATACAGAGTGGCCACGAATAAAGCCGTTGTATTACGTCAGCTTTGCATCAGATTTGCAGACAATTTGAGAATGCTCTACGTAAACACTCCACGTAAACCCAAAGTACCATGGCAGACATGGACATACCTGCCAGTCAGTGCCAGTCCAGCTGTGGAAACATACAAATATAGTTATGGATCCCCAAAAACGCCATCCAACAACATAAAGGCGCACTGACATGAGCATGTTTTGCTTCACGCAGCAGCACGACCTGTGTCCTGACGATCCCACCTGCTGTGTTCACAGCTGGAAGCCGCTCTTTGTTCTACCGGCTGCCGCCTGCTCTGTGCTGGATGCTGCATATATAAAATAATTATTTTGTGGATTAATCATGTTTTCTGCAAATTCGCCATTGAAAATGGCTCTAATCACTTCCTGAATCACAGAGGAGGCTGCAGCCTAAGCCATTCTCACGTGTCCACGCAGCGCCTAACAAGCTGCAGAAAGCATTTTGAGCCATCTAAAAAGGTAATTATTTGACTTGTTTACATTGTCAAGGCTTGATAAAACTGTTGCATGTTTTTTCCTTCTTGTCTGCAGGTGTTACAGTATTTATTCCTATGTTTATAACAGATTTAACATCTTGTTATAATCGTTCAGATGAGCTGCGCTCTGATGCTATCCGCTGACATCACCACTCGCCCTGTTCACCGCTTGTTTACTCCAATCAACTTTTCCAAGTCCAGCAATTGCTCCAGAGGGTGTGTTGTTGGTGTGAATAGTGATGCCAAAAGGCCCGAGTGCACTTCATTTATGACCGCAATGCAGATGCCATGCACATGCAACATGTGCGCAATGCATTGTCAATACATCTGTAATACCTCCGTGATAATCGCAATGCGTCTGATCCGTTTCCTCAATACATGCATTATACATCTGTGACTGTTTGTCATATATTCGCTGCACATTATTAATATATCCATAATTCATACTGAGACATCTGTCATTTTTGGCCACTTTTGTTGTGGACTTCAACGAACGCCCAACATTTGTATATTCTATTCATGCACAATTAATCCCCTCCCCAGTGGTACTGAGCCTTAACCAGTGACCTAAGATGTCGTTCGTCCAAAGTCTTTTTGGAGGATTGTTGAATATCCCTGGAAACACTCTCTGTCAAATAAATGAAAATTTCAGGAGACTCAGTTGAGAAGTATAACTTAAATTGTGAGGGAGCTTGAGCTACAACATGTAGAACATGTGGCGCGTTTCTGTGGATATTATCCCGAATGTACTGTAATACTTGTTTGCACATCTGGAAACCCCTTCATAGAAAAGTGGACATTTGGATGATGCTCTAGATATTTGAGTAACCCTGAAAACAAACTAGAAAGATCTGTGCTTTCCCAGTCCAAATTATGGTTGCACAATTCTGACTTAATCACTCTCCTCTGGAGTTGAATGACACGCATTCAACCTCCGCACCAATTTTTAAATTTTGTTAACAGGCCAAGTATAACTTGAATTATAATTAGTGACACAATGTTTTTTTGGGGGGGGGGGGTAATATTCTCATATTTGCTGCACGTTTTGCAGACAGATGCAGCAAAACGACTTACTTCCTCCTTTCAGTTGAAGGAGCGAGAAGGCTGGAAAAAACAGGACTCCCTCAATTGCAGCATGAGGGAGGGATGTTACCATTGGTGGAAAACTCAGTAACTAACCAGTCACCAATGGGTTTGATGACACACAGACCCCACGTGGGTGGGTCTGGGCACGCAAAATTCCTGACTGGTGTACGCACCCATGTGGGTGGGTCTGTGTGTGTGTGTGTGCGCACATTTTGTGAATGGGACTTTTCTTCCATGTCTCTCTGTCTGCCACAGCAAACGAAAAAAAATACGCAATTTTTTTCTTTATCGCTAGTGTAAAATATATTACCAAATAAACAATGATCCCCAATTTGGTTGCTGAGAGAAGGGAGGAGCTCGGAGTCAAGCCGCTGCTCCTCCACGTCGAAAGGAGTCAGTTGAGGTGACTCGGGCATCTTTTCCGGATGCCCCCTGGACGCCTTGCTGGAGAGGTGTTCCGGGCACGTCCCATTGGGAGGAGGCCCCGGGGAAGACCCAGGACACGCTGGAGGGACTACATCTCTCGGCTGGCTTGGGAACGCTTTGGGGTTCCCCCGGAGGAGCTGGGGGAGGTTTGTGTGGATCAGGAGGTCTGGGCGGCTTTGCTTGAGCTGCTGCCCCCGTGACCCGACTCAGGATAAAGCGGAAGAAAATGGATGGATGGATGGTTGCTGAGAGAAAGGAAATTGTGGTTTTATACAGAGCGGAAAGGAGAAAGCAATCAGTTTTGAAAGTTGTGTGTTATTTGCCATGCTTGGAGTATGGTTTAGTGTGTGGTGGGGTGTTTTAGCATGTGTAGTTAGTGTATGGTGTAAATTTTTTTTTTAAATTTAGTTAGTGCATCAGAATAATCATGCACCTGGAACAGCATGTCAAGTCTCTTTTATTTTTTAACTGCATGAAGACAATTGAAGCACAGAGCGCGTCATGATGAAGTGGACTTTATTGTTCTGGTCTCGAAGAACCAGAGCAGGTGTATTTGTGGTGCACCCAAATATGTGCAACCACATTAGATGTTGTACTGAATTCTCAACTAAAAACGGTCTCACATGCATTTGGCCTGTGCAAACATGATCTGATAATTGAGACCAGTATTAATTTACATTCATGAGTATGTGAACATATATAATGTGAGTCTTGGTGAATATGAATGAAATAAGCGGAACCTTTGGCGTGGTAGTTGCGCTTCCCAGTCGCATATAAGGGACGGACCGTCCGTTTTCGTCTCAGACGCGATCTGGAGAAAGTATGAGTGCACCTGTGTTCCCTGCTCTGAAACTCTCCATTCGTTTTACAGGTTAGTAACTGGCTAAAATTGCCCTGAATGTAAGCCTTAAGCTTTGTGTTGCTGCTGGAAGTTGTTAACAGTAACTTTGATTATTTGTGTAACTTTTGAGTGAGTTTATTGAGCTGCAGCAAATGAGGGAGAAAGGCGCCAAAGCCAGCTGTGTTGCTCCAATAATCTCAGCTGGCTCCGCCCTAAAATGAGTCTGTCGGCTCACGCTGATTCTGTTCACCTGCAGACTTGTGTGTTAGGATTTAAATGTTGAAGCTCCCCCATTTTACCCCACATAGGCTCCTGATATTATTGTATGTGTTTAGATGATTTCTCAATGCAGTTTTGAAGGAATGAATGCACTTTTTTTTATTATATTCATGCAGAAACAGGCATGTTAAGCTTATTTATGTACAATGCCCACAGGTGAAAGAGTTTAAGTACTTTCATTCGGAGCACAGACGAGTGTTTGAGTTCTGCGCTGAACCAATTAGTCAGTTTAAAATTAAAGGTTCTGTATGTAGAATGAAATCTCAGGTTTGAAACAGCTGGTTCTCAGTCCTGGACCAGGGCAAAGCATACCATCAAGGTTTCATTGCAGAAGGCTCAAGGTACTTGACTGCTTTCACCACACCGTGGGGTCTCTATAAATGGGTGAGATGCACCCGCTGCCTTCCAGCAGAGCATGGAGGAAATGCTTGACTCACTCCGCGATGAGTGCTGCATCCCATACCTGGATGATGTGCTGTGCTTCTCCAAGTCTTTTGATGAACATGTCCAAGTGTTGCAGAAAGTTCTCCAAGCCTTACAGTGTCATGGAGTGAAGCTGAAGCCTGAGAAGTGCGAGTTGTTCCGTAGAGAAGTCCGATATGTTGGCCGTCTCGTGTCAGAAGATGGGGTGAAAGTGGATCCCAAAGACATTGAAGCCGTGCAGGCACTCAAACAGAAAAGACCTCAAACAGTTGGGGAGGTCAGACAACTGATGGGATTCCTGAGCTATTACAGGGCATATGTACAGGATTTCTCACGCATTGCCAAACCTCTGTACGATTTGCTCCAAGTACAGCCTGACACGCCTCTGCCAAAACCCACCAAGGGCAGAGCCAAGCACCCTCAACAATCTTCACGAGGTCCAGTACAATGGAACAAGGAACACCAAGAGGTCCTTGAACACTTGATCGACATGCTGACCCAGCCCCCAGTGTTGGCATACCCTGACTTCACCCAGCCCTTCATACTTCACACTAATGCATCCCAGAAAGGCCTAGGTGCCATCCTTTACCAAAATCAGGACAACAGGATGAGAGTGATTGGGTACGGGTCAAGGACGTTAACACCAGCTGAACAAAACTACCACCTGCACAGCGGAAAACTGGAGTTTTTGGCTCTCAAGTGGGCAGTCTGTGACAAATTCAGGGACTACATCTTCTACGCCCCGCACTTCACCATCTTTACAGACAATAATCCCTTGACCTACATCCTCAGCACAACTAAACTCAATGCAGCCGGACATCGTTGGGTGGGACAACTGGCAGATTTCCACTTTGACATAAAATACTGTCCAGGGAAAGTCAACATCGACGCTGATGTGTTGTCCCATTGTCTGCTCGACATTGACGCCCTCATGGAAGAGTGTTCTGTGGAACTGCCAGAGGAAGCTATAGGTGCGGTATGGGAAGGGAGCAGGCGAGCCGGACAAGGTGATGTTGCATGGATTGCAGCTCTCAACCTCACCTCACCAAGCCCGCCCATCAAGGAGCCTCTGCAGTCAATCAGCCATGACAGACTAGTCCAAGAGCAAAAGGCAGATCCAACTATTGGAAAAGTCCTGGAAATGAAAGAGAGATGTCTCACGTTAGCAGGAGGCAACACAATCAAATGTGACACCAACACAAAAAGACTGTTGAGAGAGTGGAGTCGGCTGCACATAGAGAATGGCCTTCTCTATAGGAAGACCACTGAATGCAAACAACTGGTGTTGCCTGCTGTCTTCAAACAGATCACTCTCATACATCTCCATAATAGCATGGGTCAGGTCGGTGTTAAGAAAGTCCTGAGCCTAGCTCGAGAGCGATTCTATTGGCCTTTCATGAAAAGAGAGGTTGAGGAGTATGTCACGAGGAAGTGCCCATGCCTAAAACAGAAAAGGCCAGCAACATATGAGAGAGCACCGATGGGCAGCATAACCTCCAGCTCCCCACTCGAACTTGTTTGCATCGACTTCCTGTATCTAGAGTCCTGCAAAGGTGGGTTTGAGTACATCCTGGTGGTGCTTGACCATTTCACCAGGTTTGCACAAGCATATGCCACCAAGAAT
Source organism: Thalassophryne amazonica (assembly GCF_902500255.1). Lineage (NCBI taxonomy): Eukaryota > Metazoa > Chordata > Actinopteri > Batrachoidiformes > Batrachoididae > Thalassophryne > Thalassophryne amazonica. The sequence goes on along the minus strand of NC_047103.1, from coordinate 99,481,266 downwards.
AAGGCTGCAAAGATGGCAGCAGATCTTCTCTTCAACGATTTCATACCAAGATTTGGCTACCCCTCTAAGCTCCACCACGACCAGGGTCGTGAGTTCGAGAACGAACTATTCATGCAGGTCCCTCAGAGAGCTCGCGGGTGTTGGTCACTCGAGAACTTCCCCCTATCACCCCCAGTGTAACCCTGATGAAAGACTGAACCGTACTTTGTTACAGATGCTTCGTACATTGGGAGAGAAAGAGAAACAAAACTGGAAGGAACACCTACCCCATGTCATCCATGCTTACAATTGTACTAAGCATGAGGCCACTGGTTTCTCTCCACACTACTTGTTATATGGCAAACATCCCCATCTCCCAGTGGACCTTCTTTTTGGTCTCATGACAGAAGATGCAGAGACCCCACAAGGATATGCTCAGAAGTGGAAGGGAAGAATGACATAGGCCTATCGCATTGCCAGTGCAAACAGCCAGCAGTCAAGCTCCAAAGGCAAAGCAAACTATGACCAAAGATGCAAAGGCGTAACGTGGAGTAGGTTGACAACAGAGTACTCGTGCGGAACCTAAGTGAAAGAGGTGGTCCCGGCAAACTGAGACCCTACTGGGAGCCAGCAATCTATATGGTGAGAGAACAGATTGGAGAAAACCCTGTGTTGGGTTTGCACCCTGTTTTAAAGAAATGAGAGGCACAGACACTGTAAAGAAACCAGTCAGAGAGAGACAGATATATTATATGCTCTGCGCAGAGGAGGAGAACGGGCAGTAGCAGCTTGTAAGTGCTCAGCTCCAAAGCTCTCCTAAAATCCCCTCCTCTGGCTCGGCTTTTTATTTAGTTCACCAACATGAGAAAAAACAAACAAGGACAGTCAGGGAGAGGTTACACATGAGTCATGTCTCCATGAGGGAGATAGCAAAGCAAGGTGGCAGCTGAAACCTTCCATTCCTGCGACATGAGCCTTGTGGCTCGTCAAAGCAGGATAAGGCACTTATGCAAAATTAAAAATAGTTTGCTCAATCATGAAGAATGCAGACAAGTCTTTCTTTTTAAAACCTCCTCTTCTCACAAAGAGGAAAAGTACACGTAGTCATAAAAGGAAATAAATGATAATATAAGCATGAACTATATAAAATAAATGATAATATAAGCATGAACTATATAAAATCCTTGACACCCTGTCTACAAAGTGAGTCCAGAGACAGGAGGTCGTCCTATCCGCACTCTGCATAGGAACTTACTACTACAAGTAAATGACTTGCCAGTAGGTACTGTCCAAAGCCCAGCAGCCAAGCCACAGAAGAAAAACAAAAAGTCCTCAAGTAAGCCAGCAGAATCGGAAGAGTCACAAAGTCCTGGAACCAACGACTCAGACAAAGAGGAACTCCCTTATTGGTTTCATGTGCCCAGATATATGCAAACGAGCTCACGTCAAGCTGAACCAGCTCACAGTGAGCCACAAAGCAGACCTGGACCACGCAAAGCAAGACCAGGAAGTGTTCATGTGCCTGAACACAGAAGGGACAAAGTTGCAGCAGAAGAAGCAAACGGCAGCCAAAACGAACAAGACAAAGACCTACCTCAGTCAAACAATGACGGGGGGGGGGGGGGGTACCTCATCTTCACCAAGGAGAACACTCTCAAGAACCCATTCCTGGACCTGCAGTTGATTCCGAGTCAGGTCCCAGCCCTGAGCCTGAGTGGGATCACCAACCTGAGTCACCACCCCACCTGAGACAGTCCACCAGACAGAGACGTCCCAACATGGTCTTCACTTACCCATCCCTGGGCCAGTCAGCCTTCAAGCCTCGTCTTTCTGTGAATGCTGTTGGTGTTCAGCAACTCCCCCCATATCCTTTTCAGTATTACTCTGCTCACTATCCTCCTCCCCTTACCCCAAACCCTTATTTGCCATTTCCATTCGTTATTCCTTGCTATTGAACTATACAGATATCTGAAGATGGAAGATGCCTGAAGACATCCCAGAGACTTTTGATAAGAGACTTGTATATTTTATTAGTGTGTTTATGCATTTAGGTGAACGTGTCAGGAGCCACTTTCGTTGTTGGGAAGCATGTGGTGCACCCAAATATGTGCAACCACATTTGATGTTGTATTGAATTCTCAACTAAAAACTGTCTCACATGCATTTAGCCTGTGCAAACATGATCTGATAATTGAGACCAGTATTAATTTACATTCATGAGTATGTGAACATATATAATGTGAGTCTTGGTGAATATGAATGAAATACAGAGGTGTCAAGTAACGAAGTACAAATACTTCGTTACTGTACTTAAGTACACTTTTTAGGTATCTATACTTTACTCCTTTACTTATATTTCTGCCTACTTCTGACTTCTACTCATTACATTTTCACACAAGTATCTGTACTTTCTATTCCTTACATTTTTAAAACAAACAGCCTCGTTACTCTTGGCTTCAGTTTAATGTTTTTATATATATATTTCACGTCATGTGCGCCTGTAATCAACTTTTCTGCAGCACAGCTTTGCTTTGAACCGTGAACCAATCCAAGCAGTGGTTCGCAGATTGAAGCAATGCTTCGACCTATTGCTTCGTTTATTCTTTCTTTCGCTTAATTTTCCCCCGCTAAAACCCTAAAGAGCATACTTCTGTGAGTATTATTTATCTTTTCTATGTTAAACCGACCTGTTATGGTCTTCTGAAACAGTTGATAGATGTATTTTATAACTTAAAAATGGGAGCGACGCTAACGCGTTAGCATGTCTATGGCATTTTCAATGTTAAAAGTTAGCATTAAGCAGCTCTCATCACATTCGGGTGCATTTGTTTTCAAATTGTAATATTTCTTAAATTTATTTTTGTTTATATATTAATAATCTAATGATTATTATATACAATTTTAGAGAAAGAGGCAAAAGGAACCTGAATAGAAACACAACAGAAAATATAAAAGCAACTAACAATGAACATACATATATAAATACATACATACATAAATAAATAAGTGTTTCCTGTGAACACCTAGTGACTCTTACACCTCCACTTCATCCATGTCTTATTTAATGACAATTTGTTTCGGTCAAACCATATTTTCGATGTGTTAATTTCTTCAGTGATTTCCTCCAGAACTATCTGCCAAACTAGAAAACTGCTGCATCCTAGTAAGAGCAGAATACTACTGGAATGAATTTGAATAAGGAAAGTTGTGGGGGTTTTTTGTTTGTTTGTTTGTTTTCCTTCACTAAATGGATGCTGCACTCACTGCAGTTTATTGTCTGGAATAGTCCCAGATTGCATTTCAGAGCTTCTAGAATTGAAACATTTTCGTGCAGGTGGTGTTGGGGGGTAATTTTGGGTTTTGGGTCTTGGGCCACATGTAGAACGAATCAGTTTTTAAATTAAGCTTTCAATTCATATAGTGGCATCTACCTTTTTTTTTTTTTTTTTTTTTTTTTTTTTTTAAAGGTTACTTTGTACTTTATACTTTAAGTAGGTTTTGGAGCACATACTTTTTCACTTTTACTTGAGTAAAGTGGTCAAGTTGATACTTCAACTTTTACCAGAGTGTTTTTAAACTGCAGTATCTATACTTCTACTTAAGTAACAAATGTGTGTACTTTTGACACCACTGATGAAATAGGAGAGAACTAGTAAGCGGAACCTTTGGCGTGGTAGTTGCGCTTCCCAGTCGCATATAAGGGACAGACAGTCCGTTTTCGTCTCAGACGCGATCTGGAGAAAGTATGAGTGCACCTGTGTTCCCTGCTCTGAAACTCTCCATTCGTTTTACAGGTTAGTAACTGGCTAAAATTGCCCTGAATGTAAGCCTTAAGCTTTGTGTTAACAGTAAACATTAACAGTAACTTTGATTATTTGTGTAACTTTTGAGTGAGTTTATTGAGCTACAGCAAGTGAGGGAGAAAGGCGCCAAAGCCAGCTGCGTCGCGCCAATAATCTCAGCTGGCTCTGCCCTAAAATGAGTCTGTCGGCTCACGCTGATTCTGTTCACTGCAGACCGGCGGCTTCAACATTTAAATCCTAACACTTGTGTGTTAGGATTTAAATGTTGAAGCTGCCCCATTTTACCCCACATAGGCTCCTGATATTATTGTATGTGTTTAGATGATTTCTCAATGCAGTTTGGAAGGAATGGATTATTACTTTTTATTATATTCATGCAGAAACAGGCATGTTAAGCTTATTTATGTACAATGCCCACAGGTGAAAGAGTTTAAGTACTTTCATTCGGAGCACAGATGAGTATTTGAGTTCTGCGCTGAACCAATTAGTCAGTTTAAAATTAAAGGTTCTGTATGTAGAATGAAATCTCAGGTTTGAAAGCACCTGTAGCATGATTAGTGAATAATGATAAACAGTGTGGAATAAGACAGAAGTATATAGTAGAATAAAAACTTTTATTTAGTTTTTGGGAACAGCATGTTTTGCAGGATTAGAAAATGATCTAGAACCAGAATGATCTACTTGAAAAAGTAGATTCTTTTTTTCTTCCTTTCCTTCAGCAAAGGATAAAGTGGAAAATATTTCCTTTGTGCCTAGCAACAGTATTGTAATGATATTATCTTTTTGAATATTTAACAATCTACACTCAACAAAAATATAAACACAACACTTTTGGTTTTGCTCCCATTTTGTATCAGATGAACTCAAAGATCTAAAACTTTTTCCACATACACAATATCACCATTTCCCTCAAATATTGTTCACAAACCAGTCTAAATCTGTGATAGTGAGCACTTCTCCTTTGCTGAGATAATCCATCCCACCTCACAGGTGTGCCATATCAAGATGCTGATTAGACACCATGATTAGTGCACAGGTGTGCCTTAGACTGTCCACAATAAAAGGCCACTCTGAAAGGTACAGTTTTGTTTTATTGGGGGGGATACCAGTCAGTATCTGGTGTGACCACCATTTGCCTCATGCAGTGCAACACATCTCCTTCGCATAGAGTTGATCAGGTTGTCAATTGTGGCCTGTGGAATGTTGGTCCACTCCTCTTCAATGGCTGTGCGAAGTTGCTGGATATTGGCAGGAACTGGTACACGCTGTCGTATACGCCGGTCCAGAGCATCCCAAACATGCTCAATGGGTGACATGTCCAGTGAGTATGCCGGCCATGCAAGAACTGGGACATTTTCAGCTTCCAAGAATTGTGTACAGATCCTTGCAACATGGGGCCGTGCATTATCCTGCTGCAACATGAGGTGATGTTCTTGGATGTATGGCACAACAATGGGCCTCAGGATCTCATCACGGTATCTCCCTGCCCATACCATAACCCCACCACCACCATGGGCCACTCGATCCACAACATTGACATCAGAAAACTGCTCACCCACACGACGCCACACACGCTGTCTGCCATCTGCCCTGAACAGTGTGAACCGGGATTCATCTGTGAAGAGAACACCTCTCCAACGTGCCAAATGCCAGCGAATGTGAGCATTTGCCCATTCAAGTCGGTTACGACAACGAAGTGGAGTCAGGTCGAGACCCCGATGAGGACGACGAGCATGCAGATGAGCTTCCCTGAGACGGTTTATGACAGTTTGTGCAGAAATTCTTTGGTTATGCAAACCGATTGTTTCAGCAGCTGTCCGAGTGGCTGGTCTCAGACGATCTTGGAGGTGAACATGCTGGATGTGGAGGTCCTGGGCTGGTGTGGTTACACGTGGTCTGCGGTTGTGAGGCTGGTTGGATGTACTGCCAGATTCTCTGAAATGCCTTTGGAGACGGCTTATGGTAGAGAAATGAACATTCAATACACGAGCAACAGCTCTGGTTGACATTCCTGCTGTCAGCATGCCAATTGCACACTCCCTCAAATCTTGCGACATCTGTGGCATTGTGCTGTGTGATAAAACTGCACCTTTCAGAGTGGCCTTTTATTGTGGGCAGTCTAAGGCACACCTGTGCACTAATCATGGAAAGGAATATTAGGCTGTAACAAAATAGCGGAGTCTGCACTTTTCTTTCTGTGAAAAAACAGGTGGCACTTATTTAAGGACAAAGGCAGCAAATGTTTTACATGCAGGTTGCAGCATATTTGTCTCTGACAATCTGAATAAAATCGGTTGTTTCAGACATTGTTCAGAAGGACAAGGTACTTTGATTAAAAGGTTGACTGAAGAGGGGAAAACATATAAATGATAGACTGCTCATCTGAAATAGTCTCAGATGTTTTAAAAAGGCAACCAACACCAGAAAGATGTGGAAAAAATAGAAAGCTACCTTTCAAATAAATGGAAGAATAGCCAGAATGTCTAAGACTCAGCCAGTGATCAGCTCCAGGGTGATCAAAAAATATCAAAAGTTACCTGTGAGTTCTGTAACAATCAGAAGATGCCTGTTTGAAGTCAATCTAAGGGTGAGAAGCCCCCATAAAGTCCCACTGATGAAAAAACCAACATGTGCTGAAGAGGTTACAATTTACCAAAGAACACAATGACTGGCCTAAAGGGAAATGGAACAACATTTCCCAGACTGATGAAAGCAAGATTGTTCTTTTTGGGTTGATGCGGCCGCAAACAGTGTCAGATGGCCTCCAAAAACTGAACTCAAGCCATAGTGAAGCATGGTGTCACAAGTATCATGATATGGGGATGTTTCTCATACTATGGTGTGAGGCCTATTTATTGCATACTAACCCAAACCCAGGTCTGATCATGGATCAGTTTGAACATATCAAATTACTTGAAGAGGTCATGTTGCCTTATGCTGAAGAGGAAATGACAGAGAAATTGGTGTTTCAACAAGACAACAATGCCATACTCAACAGCAAGTGAGCAGCATCTTGGTTCCAGACCAACAAGATTGACCTTATGGAGTGGCCATAACCTTAACCTTAATCTCACAGAAAACATGTATGGTACATCAAAAATCCTGCTTATGGGGCAAAACAAAGAAATGCAAAGCACTTGCATAATGTACTTTATGTATGTATGTATGTATGCATGTACAATAGAAACTAAGGCCATTATTAGTGCAGCACACTCATTGTTTTCATGTAGATGACATCAGAACCACTTGAAATAATTTTAGTGGGATAACTTTGAACAGCAGATGCTACAACAAGGTGTTAGTAAATAGTGGTGAGCCAATTACACTAACAGCTAATTATCAAAGCTAATGTTGTCATTAGCAGATTAGCTTTTCAAATAACTTTGAAAACCATCAGCGGACCAATTAGCTAGGTCTGATAATTTTAAGACCGCTAACATATTTGCAGGCATAGTGAAAAAAGCTTAACAGTTAAAAACATTTGTGAAGTCTGAAATCAAAGATTTTAGTCCATGCCTGTTCCATGTTTTTTAGCAGACAGACAGCTATGAGAAGTGCAGTTATATCCTCTGCAGGCAGAGGAGAGCTGGATACCAGAGAGAAAGAAAGGAAGGAAGGAAGGAAGGCAGGGGGAGGGGGAGAGAGAGAGAGAGAGAGAGAGAGAGAATTTCTCTTCACACCATACAGACTTGCCAGCATATCAAGCAAGTCATTCACAGGCATACAGTTTTGAATTATGGTTAAAATTTTAAACAAACTTATTCTATATCAGCTATTTGTTTTAGTTTCAAAGTAATGCACAAATTTTGAAGGTTTTAGAGTTTAGACACACGCCGCAGTGCATTATAGGTAAATAAGTTTCCTGACATGAGTGGTTGGCTGCACACAGAACTTACTGAAAAGTGTGGTGGGTTTTACAAAAAAATCTGTATTTGTAAATACAACCCCATTTCCACTGAAGTTGGGACATCGTGTAAAATGTAAATAAAAACAAAATGCAATGATTTGCAAATCCTCTTCAACCTATAATCAATTGAATACACCACAATGTTCAAACTGATAAATTTGTTTTTGTGCAAATATTTGCTCATTTTGAAATGGTTGCTTGCAACACATTTCAAAAAAGCTGTGACAGTGGTATGTTTACCACTCTGTTACATCACCTTTCCTTCTAAAGCCCCTTTCACACCGGGTCTGCTTCGAGTTGCTTCCTGTGGCATCATGACGACCCAGGAATGTCTGTGTGAGGTGTACGCAGCAGAGGGGAGAGAGGAGGTGAGAATGCAGCCTGCAGGTTCTCTGCACAGAGAAGTCAGAGTGCACCTACTTTAAGAAAAGGGAGGAGCACAGGGTAACATATAAGAGTGGAGGAAGGTGCACACAGGTGGACTACATTCTTTATAGGAGATGCAAGCTAAAAGAAATCAGAGACTGTAAGGTGGTGGCAGGAGAGAGTGTCGTTAGACAGCATAGGATGGTTGTTTGTAGGATGACTTTAGAGGTAAAGAAGAAGAAGAGAGTGAGAGCTCAACAAAGGATCAGATGGTGGAAGCTGAAGGAGGAAGACGTGTGAAATTTAGCGAGCAGGTGAGAGAAGCACTGGTTGGAGGGGAAGCAATTTTGGACAACTGGAAACGTACTACAGATGTGGTGAGGGAGACAGCTAGGACAGTACTGAGTATGACATCTGTAAAGTGGAAGGAAGACAAGGAGACTTGGTGGTGGAATGAAGAGGTCCAGGAAAGCATAAGGAGAACGAGGTTGCTGATAAAGTTTTGGGATAGTTGGAGAGATGAAGAAAGTAGACAGGAGTAGAAGGAGATGCGGTGTAAGGTGAAAAGTGGCAAAAGCGAAGGAAAAGGAATATTGCGAGCAGTACAAGAAGTTCAATAGTAAGGAAGGAGAAAATTACTTGTACCGATTGGCCAGACAAAGGGCCAGAGCTGGAAAGGATGTGCAGCAGGTTAGGGTGGTAAAGGATGCACATGGTAATGTGCTGACAAGTGAGGAGTATGTGCTGAGAAGGTGGAGGGAATATTTTGAAGAGCTGATGAATAAAGAAAATGAGAGAGAGAAAAGGCTGGAGGATGTGGTGAGAGTAAATCAAGAAGTACAAGAGATTAGTAAGGAAGAAGTGAGGGCTGCTATGAAGAGGATGAAGAGTGGAAAGGCAGTTGGTCCAGATGACATTCCATTGGAGGCATGGAAATGTCTAGGAGAGATGGCAGTAGAGTTTCTAACCAGACTGTTTAATAAAATCTTGGAAAGTAAGAGGATGCCTGAGGAGTGGAGACGAAGTGTGCTGGTTCCTATTTTCAAGAACAGGGGTGATGTGCAGAGCTGCAGTAACTACAGAGGCATAAAGTTGATCAGCCATAGCATGAAGTTATGGAAAAGAGTAGTAGAAAACAGGTGAAGATCTGTGAGCAGCAATATGGTTTCATGCCGAGAAAGAGCACTACAGATGCAATGTTTGCTCTGAGAATACTGTTGGAGAAGTACAGAGAAGGCCAGAAAGAGTTACATTGTGTGTTTGTGGACTTAGAAAAAGCTTATGATATGAGCTTGTTCTGTTAGACCTCAGTGCTGCTTTTGATACTGTTGACCATAAAATTATATTACAGAGATTAGAGCATGCCATAGGTATTAAAGGCACTGCGCTGCGGTGGTTTGAATCATATTTATCTAATAGATTACAATTTGTTCATGTAAATGGTGAATCTTCTTCACAGACTAAGGTTAATTATGGAGTTCCACAAGGTTCTGTGCTAGGACCAATTTTATTCACTTTATACATGCTTCCCTTAGGCAGTATTATTAGACAGCATTGCTTAAATTTTAATTGTTACGCAGATGATACTCAGCTTTATCTATCCATGAAGCCAGAGGACACACACCAATTAGCTAAACTGCAGGATTTTCTTACAGACATAAAGACATGGATGACCTCTAATTTCCTGCTTTTAAACTCAGATAAAACTGAAGTTATTGTACTTGGCCCCACAAATCTTAGAAACATGGTGTCTAACCAGATCCTTACTCTTTATGGCATTACCCTGACCTCTAGTAATACTGTGAGAAATCTTGGAGTCATTTTTGATCAGGATATGTCATTCAAAGCGCATATTAAACAAATATGTAGGACTGCTTTTTTGCATTTACGCAATATCTCTAAAATTAGAAAGGTCTTGTCTCAGAGTGATGCTGAAAAACTAATTCATGCATTTATTTCCTCTAGGCTGGACTATTGTAATTCATTATTATCAGGTTGTCCTAAAAGTTCCCTGAAAAGCCTTCAGTTAATTCAAAATGCTGCAGCTAGAGTACTAGCGGGGACTAGAAGGAGAGAGCATATCTCACCCATATTGGCCTCTCTTCATTGGCTTCCTGTTAATTCTAGAATAGAATTTAAAATTCTTCTTCTTACTTATAAGGTTTTGAATAATCAGGTCCCATCTTATCTTAGGGACCTGTTAGTACCATATCACCCCAATAGAGTGCTTCGCTCTCAGACTGCAGGCTTACTTGTAGTTCCTAGGGTTTGTAAGAGTAGAATGGGAGGCAGAGCCTTCAGCTTTCAGGCTCCTCTCCTGTGGAACCAGCTCCCAATTCAGATCAGGGAGACAGACACCCTCTCTACTTTTAAGATTAGGCTTAAAACTTTCCTTTTTGCTAAAGCTTATAGTTAAGGCTGGATCAGGTGACCCTGAACCATCCCTTAGTTATGCTGCTATAGACTTAGACTGCTGGGGGGTTCCCATGATGCACTGAGTGTTTCTTTCTCTTTTTGCTCTGTATGCACCACTCTGCATTTAATCATTAGTGATTGATCTCTGCTCCCCTCCACAGCATGTCTTTTTCCTGGTTCTCTCCCTCAGCCCCAACCAGTCCCAGCAGAAGACTGCCCCTCCCTGAGCCTGGTTCTGCTGAAGGTTTCTTCCTGTTAAAATGGAGTTTTTCCTTCCCACTTTCGCCAAGTGCTTGCTCACAGGGGGTCGTTTTGACCGTTGGGGTTTTTACGTAATTATTGTATGGCCTTGCCTTACAATATAAAGCGCCTTGGGGCAACTGTTGGTTGTGATTTGGCGCTATATAAATAAAATTGATTGATTGATTGATTGATTATGATAGGGTGCCAAGAGAAGAGCTGTGGTATTGTATGAGGAAGTCTGGAGTGGCAGAGAAGCATGTTAGGGTAGTGCAGGACATGTACAAGAATTGTGTGACAGTGGTGAGATGCGCAGTCAGAATGACAGACTCATTCGAGGTGGAGGTGGGATTACACCAAGGATCAGCTCTGAGTTTTCTTGTTTGCAGTGGTGATGGACAGGTTAACGGATGAGATCAGACAGGAGTCCCCATGGACTTTGATGTTTGCAGATGACATTGTGATCTGTAGTGAGAGTAGGGAGCAAGTTGAGTCTAGTCTGGAGAGGTGGAGATATGCTCTGGAGAGCAGAGGAATGAAAGTCAGTAGAAGCAAGACTGAGTACATGTGTGTGAATGGGAGGGAACCCAGTGGAATAGTGCAGTTACAAGGAGTAGAAGTGGTGAAAGTAGATGAGTTTAAATATTTGGAGTCAACTGTTCAGAGTAATGGAGAATGTGGTAAAGAGGTGAAGAAGAGTGTGCAGGTAGGGTGGAGTGGGTGGAGAAAGGTGGCAGGAGTGATTTGTGACCGAAGAATATCAGCAAGAGTGAAGAGGAAAGTTTACAAGACAGTAGTGAGACCAGCTATGTTGTACGGTTTAGAGACGGTGGCACTAACAAAAAGACAGGAGGCAGAGCTGGAGGTGGCAGAGCTGAAGATGTTGAGATTCTCTTTGGGAGTGACGAGAATGGACAAGATTAGGAATGAACATATCAGAGGGACAGCTCAGGTGGGATGGCTTGGAGACAAAGTCAGAGAGGCGAGATTGAGATGGTTTGGACATGTGCAGAGGAGGGACCCAGGCTATATAGGGAGAAGGATGCTGAGGATGGAGCCACCAGGCAGGAGGAGAAGAGGGAGGCCAAAGAGGAGGTTTATGATGTGCTGAGGGAGGACATGCAGGTGGTTGGTGTGACAGAGGAAGATATAGAGGACAGGGTGAGATGGAAACGATTGATTTACTGTGGCGACCACTAATGGGAACATCCAAAAGACAAAGAAGAAGACTGTGTGATGTGTAGCGCATGGCCTCGATTCGCCCTAATTAAATAAATACATTAATGCTTTCTCAACAAAAACCTGTGGTTTGAACTGAGGACAGAGACTGTGTTTTCACTCTCAACTGAGAAATTCCTGTTGCCCATCTGGAAGATAAGCTTTGGACACCTCCTTTCGAGGGCCCCAACTCTTGCTCCACAACAGGCCTATACCTCAAATTTCTTCAGAGGAACCCTTGCTTGTTTATCAGTTAAAATTTGGTCACTATGAATTACATGACATTATAATGGCTTCACATCAGAATCTGAACTTAACCAGGCCCAAAGAGTCGATCTTTTATGGTCTCACGCCAAGGCCAGAACCTCTCAAGACTGCAAGAGGATCTCTCTCCTGATAAGACATGGTCATAACCTTTGGGCCTTGACAACCAGCTATTATCTCTAAGTGAAGCGAAAGACCTTTGCTTAAAATAAAAAAATTGCATAAGTATTCTTTTATTCATAAATAAAAACTTCTAATGTTGTTTGTATTGATTAATAAAACAAAATGCTTTGCATAGATTATTCCATTTTATTGACATGTGTTCATTGTACCTGATGTGTGTTTAAGTGTGATCTTTCTGCCTTATCAATATGTTGATGGTGAAGTATTCTGTTTATCCAAATAATGTGTTTAAGTGACTATTAATAATGTGTAATCATTTGAGTGTCTTATAACAAATAGTATGCCAAAATAGTTAATGTGTTTAAATAACTGAATCATTTTTTTCTGCCTTTCTAAGACATGAAGTTTTCTGTGAAATTACACAGCCTAAATGGGCGGAGTTTAATGATGTTAGTCCCCTTTAAAAGTTAGAACAGAGTTTCTGCTCGCTCTCTTGGAGCACTCTGCAAAACCTCTCTTGCAACTCTCTTCCTCTCTTCTTTTCTTTAAAACGCTTAATTTTAATTTTGGGTCTACAAGGCCCCATGGTAAGCTAACCTAAAGCTACCATGTGGCTTCATTCATTCACTCGCTGCTATTTTCTGATAATTCCACAAAGTAATAGCCTGATGCTTTTAAGGTTCGTCAAGTCTTGAATTTTTAAGAGAACTTCGATCTGACCTTTTCAAAAATAATAGTGAATTGACAGAAAAGCAACTTTCCTTTTTTGTAATGTTCCAATGCTCTTAAAGTTTGTTTTTTTTTTAATCTTTTTTCCCAAATTCACAAAGACTTTTAATCTGGCTCCAACAAACTTTTTAAAAGCTACCGGAAACCATTTTCAACAAACGCCTTCCACCTCTGGGGTCCAGCAAGCTGACGACCTGACTGCAAGCAGCCATCCTGTCGGTAAAACCAGCTGACATAACCCTTTGGGATCACCCGGGGAGACCACTGAGTTAACCCCTGACCCAAGTGAGCATGCTGCAAAGATCATCAACACATCGACAGACAGAGAACCATCTCTTCAACGGATCAGCTAAGTGACCCAGTTAAAGGTTCCAGAAAAAGGGTTTTGTTGTCAATGGATGCAAAGTGGCTTCTTTTTAAACATATTCATATGTTTGTTTAATAATAGTTTTCTTAAAAATAATTGGCATCAAGTGAGTGCGCTCTTTGCAGCGTGCTCACTTAGAAATTTCGGGGTCATTTGTGCAACCAGCTCGAAAGTGGTCACCTGTGCACTACTTTCATGCTAGCTACATGAATGGCCCCATCTTTTCTAAGTGCCCTACAAGTGGTGTTGGATGTTTGTGGGTGGCACCTGGACTCTGGCCGAGAGTGTGACGACTGGGCACTCGCACGCCATTTGCCGTCATTTGGCCGCTGTTGTGAAGGCTTCCTCGATCGCACCATTGGGCCAGGGTTTGATGTGGCCGATAATTTCTTGCAGCCCCTCAGCCACGGCATGATATGTCTGACCAGCCTTCAACATGACATGCAAATGTTGCAAGCACAATCAGATGGCAGTGCGACCTCGTCTTGCCTGCCATTCAAATGGGTTTCCAGTGCGAGTGACATGCAAATGTAGAGTGCATGTGCTGTGTCCCCGAATAGATGTGGTGACTGCTGTACGAGACTCCAATTTTTCAGTCCTCCTATGTGTGCCACTTGGTCTCAGTTGTGTTATGTGTGAAGGGGACATTAGGCGATACAGTTGAATTTGCAATTTTTTACCCAAATTCACAAAATATTAATTGAAATGATTGACTATGGCATTATTTTCCTTAATGATTGTGTCAGAATTTGTATAAAAATAAGATGGATAATCTTTAACAACTTTTCTTCTTTTTAATGATTTCCTTTAAAAGCTTCCAAGTGCATTTAATATTAGTTTTATTTATTTATTTATTTTTTCCAAAAAAATCGCTATAGTATTGCTTCTTACATGATCTCATAATGTTAGTTTGTTTTTGTATATCTTATATTTTCTTTCAGCTTCGCTAGTTCAAAATTTTATGAATTGCATATAGAGTTTTTTTTTTTTCTTTTTACATGCTTTCTGAAGCCCCTTTGTGATCCATGGATTATCACCATTTCGTTTATTACTAACAATTGACACAAATGGGCAATGTTTATTATATAAATTGGAAACAATAAATATAAATGATTCATATAATTTATCTATATCCTCAGTATAAATGTCATACCAGTTTCAATGCATTAAGTCCATTCTAAAATTATCAATAATTACATCTGTTATTTTCCTTATAAATTCGTAATTTTATTATGACCATTTTTATCAAAGTAGCAAAAACTGGCAAATGATCAATGACATCGCTAATGATTCATCCACCCACTAAATTCCCTACAGTAACATTTGTAAATATGATATTTGTATATATTTTCAAGTGTTGATCCTAGATGAATGTTTCATCACTGGATACAACCCCATACATACCACAGCATTTGAAATTCTGTTATATGTAATTGACTATGAGGATTGAAGAAGTCTATATTGAAGTCTCCGCAAACAAATAGAATTTATTATTTTGGATTGTGTGATGCATTTCTATTAGTTTTGTCAGGGTTTGGACTTTTTGCATTGTATGTTTGCTCTGATCTGTTTAGTTAGGTTTGTTTGATTTTGTTGTATGTGATTTCCCTTGCTGGATTTTTTCTGCTTGGGATTTGTCTGTCCGTGTCTCGCTTGGTGGTGGGCGGTGCATTCTGTTTGGCTACACCCTTATTCTGGTGCTTTCCACACACCTGTTCCTAATCTGTAGCTCATCACAGTGTGTATATAAGCTCCACGGGTTGCACTGTTTCCTAGCCAGATTGTTGTGGTTTATGAGATCCCTTCATAGTCCTGCTTCCGTATGTTTTATCTCGACCTGTTTTCGAGCTGTTTATTTTGGACTGCCTGCCTGTTTATATATATATATATATATATATATATATATATATATATATATATATATATATATATATTCCTAACCTACTTATTCCATTTAAGCAGTGGTTGGCACAGATAACAAAAAAATTAACTTCGACAACAGATAATCAGATAACTGAAAAGTTATCTTTGATAAAGATAAACCACCCAAAATTTATCGGAAGTTACAGATAACCGATAAATTCCAGTATTGTTTCTAGTATATTTGCAACTACTAATAAACTGAACTTGAGTTTAAACACCACGATCGCTTCTGGAAACATCAAAGCGACAGCAGACCCAAACAATGTGCCCACACTTCTATGTTTGAACAGCCTGTCTCCTGTTGGAAGCTCTTATTTACTACACACCTTACATTGCAGCAACAAGCTGCACGCAGTCATCAAGGCCAACTCTCTACCAATCACAATGCACTGGTCAGGCGGAGGTCTTGGAAAATAAAGTCATACAGACTTATGGTTTGGTGTATAAATAAAATGAATACTGATAGAATAACTCAATGTCAATTCTGTCATTTGTACAAAGTTAAAATATAACATATATCTTTTAGTGTTGAATAATGCACTAATTCTGAGGTTTTCTAACAAACACAGACAGATCGCAAAGGATTCTGGGTAAAATGTGCCTCTGCTAAACACTGATTGGATCAGTCATTCACTATGTAAACCAACACGTTAATGTGACGTGTGTCGTGTGTTGGTGTTTTACGGATGAGCTTTTGTAAAATATTCCATTTTTTATTTGTAAAAACAGGCATTTTTACGGAGCCCTGGAAGTGTCATCACAACATGTTTTGCATGTGGAGAGAATGTGAGAATGTTCAGATTATTTTTTATTCATGTGAGAATTTTCTGGACCAAGTTTCAGGTTAATAGCGCGTCCTGCATCGTGTAGTGTACATGGAGTAACAAGCTGCGTTTAACATCTCACAACCACCTCCTGATTGCTGATCGTATGGTCGAATGAAAATCTGTTTGATATTTTTCTGGTCGGCCGTCGTGAGGGTTTCCTGCTGCTGAGGGGCAACAAGCATCCAACCGCTCGCACTGTGCATGTGCAAACACCACAGCGCAGTCTTGTAATGTTTTTTTGTTTTTTTTGTCGTTTTGTTTTTAAACTTTGATGTCTCCCATCAAGAGTTTTTCTAAATTAAGTTTGAAAAAACTTAACTTGTGATTAAAAATATACAGTGTCTGCTCATCTTCAGGACGAATACTGCCATGAACTGCCATGAACACTAATGGCCAGTAGATGGCAGTAGAGGCCTTGAAAGCTTTCCAAAACAAAATTCCAAATAATCCATGTCTGCTGCGATATTTAAGATGCGTGGAATTTACCAAACGCAAATACAACGTCTATAAACCCAGAGAATATATTCACAAGAGTTTTAGGCACTAGAGTTTAATGCTGTTGTCCGTGGAGCCTGAACAGAGTGTCTGAAACGCATTTGTCCTGTCATGAACGTACTAATTCTACCCATAATGCACTGCTCTGCACAGCATGTCCACACTAAAACCTTAACAATTAGCACATTACTTTAAAACTAAAACATATAACTGTTATTTTCACTTTATAAAACGTCAGACATGACAATAATTTTAAATAACTTGTCCAAAATTAGTTTGGTTCAAATTTGAACCATAAGTTAAAAATCTATGCTTCTGGATGACTTGGGTGATATTGCCAGCATATCAGTATGGTATTAAAGGAAATTATTTTTTTCTTAAAAAACAGTTTTTCTTTTGCCTGCAGAGGATAGTGTTCTTCATAGAAGCAGCTGTTTTCTGTTTGCAGAGGGTGGAACCATACATCTGTTAGAAAACTTTTATCAGGGAGGTGCTCAACTGATTTTCAATTTTAGAAATGTTTGCTGCTGTTCAGCTTTGTTTATTACGTTATCGGTCTAAAGGTTATCGGACAAAAATTAATCTGAAGATAATTAGTCCGATAATGGTTTTTAAAGTTATCTAAAAAAGATAATCCGATAATGAATGAATGAATGAATGAATGAATGAATGAATGAATGAATGAATGAATGAATGAAAACTGTTTATTTCGAACATTTGATACAACAACAATTACAAGATAGCTCAGTAAAGACAACAACAAAAAAGTTCCTACTGTGTACCCAACATGTCCGAAAAGGGGTAGGGTGAAGCATCAGCTTATTTATCCCTACCCCTTCTTCCCCACAACCAGTAATACCCTTTGCCACATATACACATAAATTCCTACACACCTAAACCGATATCAATATATATATATATACATATATATACACACACATACATATACACATCAACATACACATATATACACATATACATATATACACATATATATACACAAACATAAATATACACCTACACATACCTACTTACATACAAAATACTATATATTTACAAGCCGAAGCAAACAACAAAAACACCCTAACCCTCATTACCCTTCCTCCTCCCTATACCCAGAAAAAAACATATTTTTGTACCGCTGTTTGAACTGGTTCATGCTTGGACATTGCTTGAGCCCCACTCCCAATCTGTTCCACATCCTCACCCCACAGACAGAAATACAGAAACCTTTTAATGTTGTTCGTGCCCACTGATGCTTTAAATTAAATTTCCCCCTCAGACTGTAATCCCCTGATCTGTTAAAAAACATATTTTTAATATTTGCTGGAAGTAAATTGTTTATTGCTTTATACACAATTTGTACTGTTTGAAAATGAACCAAGTCTGTGAATTTTAAGAATTTGGATTGTAAAAATAGTGGATTTGTATGATCTCTATAGCCAGTATTATGAATAATTCTTATAGCTCTTTTCTGCATTACTGACAGTGATTGTGTTGTACCTTTATAAGTATTACCCCATACCTCTGCACAGTACTGTAAATATGGTAAAACCAGTGAGCAGTAAAGAATGCGGAGTGAGTTGTGGTCCAGAATATGTTTCGCTTTGTTTAGAACTGAAATGCTTCTTGACAGTTTACTTTGTATATGTTTTATATGAGTCTTCCAGTTTATCTTATCATCTATTATCACCCCCAGAAACTTATTTTCATGTACCCTTTCAATATCTACCCCCTCGACTTGTAACTGAACCTGTATATCTGTATTACAATAGCCAAATAACATGTATTTTGTTTTACTTAAGTTTAATGATAATTTATTTCTGTCAAACCATATTTTCAATTTTCCCATTTCCATACTGATCCTCCTCAGTAACTCCTGCAAATCCCCCCCTGAACAAAAAATGCTTGTGTCATCTGCAAATAATACTAATTTTAATATTTTGGAAACATTGACAATATCATTTATATAAATTAGAAACAGTTTTGGACCCAATACTGACCCCTGTGGGACGCCACAAGCATTGTCCAAGCATGATGATGTATATTCCCCCAACTTCACAAACTGTTTTCTGTTACTTAAGTAGCTTCTCACCCAGTGCAACACCAACCCCCTAATCCCATACTGTTCAAGTTTATTGATTAATATGTCATGATTAATTGTATCAAAAGCCTTTTTAAGATCTATAAATATTCCAACTGAATGTAATTTGTGGTCTATGGCGTTTGTAATCTCCTCAACTGATTCTATTAATGCAAGTGATGTTGAACTATGTGCTCTGAATCCATATTGACTATCAGTAAGTAATTTATGTTTATTTATGAATTTGTCTAATCTATTATTGAATAACTTTTCTAATAATTTGGAAAATTGTGGAAGCAAAGAAACAGGTCTATAATTTGTGAAGTGGTGTCTATCCCCAGTCTTATACAGCGGCACAACCTTAGCTATTTTCATTTGATTGGGAAATTTACCGGTTTGAAATGATAAGTTACAGATGTATGTTAATGGTTCTACAATCCATTCAATGACCTGTTTTACCACCACCATATCAATTTCATTTAAATCGGTAGATGTTTTATATTTACAATTATTCACAATGTCTATAATTTCATTTCCATCCACTGCTGTGAGGAACATTGAACAGGGATTTCTTTCTATGAGATTATTATCCCAATCCTCAGGTTGGGAATCGGGAATTTTTTCTGCCAAGCTTGGTCCAATATTTACAAAAAAATTATTAAAACCGTTGACTACCTCATCCTTATTTTCCTTCTTGACATTATTATCAATGAAATACTGAGGGTAACTCTGTTTTTTATTACCATTTTTGATAATGCTATTTAATATATCCCATATTCCTTTAATATTGTTTTTGTTATTATATAATATGTTACTATAATATTCCTTCCTACATACCCGTATAATATTAGTTAATCTATTTTTGTATTTCTTATATCTATTTTCTGCCTCTTTAGTCTTTAGTTTTATGAATTCTCTATACAGTGTATTTTTCTTATTACATGCATTTCGTAACCCTTTCGTCATCCATGGTCGAGCTTGGATTTTTTGTTTTCTGTAGTCTTGTTTAATTGGACAATTTTTATCATATAATGATGTAAATATTTGTAAAAAAGTTTCATATGCACTATCAACATCACTTTCACTGTATACCTTTTCCCAGTTTTGCTCCTGTAAATCCTTCTTTAGTGTGTTCATGTTTTCCTCTGTCCGCACTCGCCTGTATTTTATTTTCTCCTCTGGCTGATTCCGCCGATGGTTTCTATTATAAACGATGAAAACTGGTAGATGATCACTAATGTCATTGATTAATAATCCACTCACAGTGTTATTCTCAATATCATTGCTGAATATATTATCAATTAAGGTGGCACTATGGGATGTAATTCTGCTTGGCCTGGTGATTTTTGGATATAAACTCATACTGTACATTATACTGATAAATTCATCTGTTATTTTATGCTTATTTGGATTGAGCAGATCAATATTTAAGTCACCACAAATGAACACAGTTTTTTGATTAGTTTTTGAGAACATTTTTCCCATACAGTCAGTGAATGTTTCAATACTAGATCCTGGTGCTCTATATATACAGCTGACTAATACATTTTTGCTTTTTTCTTCACATATTTCAATAGTTATACATTCTAATAAGTTATCAATCACAGTTGTCATATTGTCTACTATTTTATAATCCATGTTCTTATCCACATACACAGCCACTCCTCCTCCACTCTTATTCTTTCTGTTTACACAATTAAATTCATATCCATCCAGTTCAAAATCCATTCCTTTATCTTCATTGATCCATGTTTCTGATATAGCAATTATGTTAAATATTTTTTTAAACTGACTTAAATATTCTTTAATGTTGTTAAAGTTTGCATATAGACTTCTGCTGTTGAAATGGATTATTGATAATTTGTTATCCGTTTTAATGATCCGATTAAACTGTTCATCTGTATAATAGCAACAACTGTCATTGATATTTGAGAAGAAATTATTGTCTGGGTCTATATCGTGCTCCAAGTCCAGTACATTGTGGTCTGTGTATTTAAATGTTCTCAGTTCTACTTTTCCATGATCAGCAATCCTTTGAGTTATATCCTTCTTGTCTCCAGATGTAGATGAATAGGTAGTAGATGAATAGGTTCCTCTGGTCTGTGTCATGGTGTTATGATGTGTTTGTGTCCTCATACCTTATTGGTCATATCTGTCCAGATCCTCGCTTTAAGAAACACTATTGTTCATATTTGTCCAGCTCCTCGATGTTCCTTATTGCCATGACTTTTGCTTGTTCTGGTGATCCGTTCAGTTTGATGAATATTTTACAGTTTGAAGTCCATGTGTGCTGGATTTTTCCCTGTTTCTTCAAGAAGCGTGCTTTCCTGGCGATGTCGGCATTCCGTTTGGTGAGATGTTCATTGATGAATACGTTTGTCCCTTTCAGTTTTCTTCCTTGTTTTAACAGTGCTGTTTTGTGTTTTCTGTTGATGAATCTCATGATGACGGTTCGTTTATCACCGTCATTTCTCCGGGGCAGAGGGTGGCACGCTTCAATGTTATTTAAATCCATTTCTATACCTTTAGATAGGAGGAAATCAGCAACCTGTTTTTCCACAGAGCTGACCTCCTGTTCACTGGGCTCCCCTCCGCTCTCATCTGTTACCGCCCGTGCGTAGGACCGTGGTTTGATGTGAAGACCTGTGATGATGACGTCGTTGATTCTGGTGTACTGCTCCAATTCAGCCACTCTATTTTCCAGCTGCACCAGATGCCGGTCTTTCTCGGCATTCTGGAGCCGTAATGCCTTCACCTCCTCCACCAGATCCATGATTGATTTCTGTTGCTGCTTCACAACAGAAATCTCCTCTGATAAAAAGTCCAGAGTTTTTTTAATATCGTCACCTTCCTCCGCTGTCAGAACCTTCTTAGGCCCCATGGTCGGTTTATGAGCAGCTTGTCGATCGCCGATGTTAACAGCCTGTGTTGTTTATCACCGGGATGGATCTGCACTTCGCTGGTGCCGCGCGGCCTCGGTGTTTCCGCGCTGATGGATCCGCGGTGGCTGCACGAGGCCTCGGGGAAGCGGCACTCGTGACGCGCGGCTCTAATGACGCAGCGCGCGGCCTCAGTGAATTCACCACGTTGAGCGGGCCTCGGACGTTGTTGCTGTCCAGTCGCGGGGCTAAGTTGCCGGTTGAGGTGGTATTCCCACTGTCCGGGTTGGCAAACACCGGCGTGGCAGATGGCAACTACAAACACCACCTCTGAAAACTCAGGTACAAACTTTTTGCAGCTCGCTCTGACGACACGCAGCTCTGACTGACTGTGACTGACGCAGCCTCACTCTCACACAATGAAAATGTTATCTTCGATAATTATCTGTTATCGGATTATCGGAACTGTGCCCACCACTGCATTTAAGTGCAACCAGGCAGTGGATCAAATACCAGCAGTCACTGTGCAAGAGGGTACATTTTTGACAAGCCACCAGTCTATCCCAGGGCTAACATCACGAGACAGAGAAACACATTCACGTGGTCAAAATTAAGTCATCAATTTATCCGTCCTGCATGTCTTTGGAAGTGGGAGTTAGCCAGAGCACCCAGAAGGAATCCACACAGACACGGGGAGAACATGTAGCCTCTCCACAGAAAGGTTGAGATCAACAGCGACCCTGGGATCTTATCAGTGTAAAGCAATGGTTGAACTACCAAGCCTCAGGGCTGTCCTTGGTTGTAATTCATTGAAAAAATGGAGTGCAACATCCTTGTAATTGTTAGGCTTTGACAAGAATCAGAATCAGAATCAAATCTATTGCCAACTAAGTTCTCATATACAAGGAATTTGATCTGGTGTTATTGGTGCATAAACAACAATAAAATAAAGAAAAAAAAAAAAATTCTATACAGCCCAGTCTCACTGCATGTTGTGATTCAGCAGCACAAAATATACATTAATCTATTGGCCCGTGATATTGTCATGAAAAGCGCCACATTTTTGTCACAGCAGCACAAATTCATTCTAATATACGTTTTGTGATGGCCAGTGATGCCGGTAACTCGTTACTTAGTAACGCGTTACTCTAATCTAACCACTTTTTTTAGTAACGGTAATCTAACGCGTTCAGTAATCAGATTAAAGTTACTTCTCCATGTCACTGTGCGTTACTATTATTTTTCATTGTGGGTCGATAGCAGCATTAAACTTGGTCCGTGGGCAGGAGGTTGGGGTTCAACTGAACTGTCCACTTTAAGCGAGCTGTGAGCTTTTCATCCGCGGTTTTTTGCAGCTGCTCGACTCGTCCTCACCTCTTAAAGCGTGGTGATCAGCACACCTGCACTGACCTTTACAAAGACATTTTTATACTTTTTTTCCTCCTTTATTTAGAATTCTGAGCTGAGCCACTCTGTATCTGGTCATTAAAAACAGCTGATCCTTCGCGACGCGTCAACAACTAACACTATTTTCCACTCAAATGCACCTAAACACTCTTTCTGAGGACCACATGATGTGAAAACGCAATAAAACTTTCTTACCTGTAAATCTGGTCATGTTTTCTGCATAAATAAATGTTATCCATTCTTTGTGCTCAAACGCCAAAGCAGGGGCGAATCCAGATGGAATGGGGGCGTGGGGCAAGGATGTGCCCCCCTCCCCCACAACACCCCTAGATTAAAGGTCCAGTTTTGAAGCCGTTTTTTACTACAACTACTAATATTGCTTAAAATAATAATCATTTCGACAAGTAAAATGTTTAGAGAGAATTTAAATGTTAGAAAAATGTTAGAATGTAATAGTTACATTTATAAACAATGTAGGTTCAAAATTGCAAGTTTTACTGTTACAGTGCTGTCAACAGTTAAATATGAGGTCAAGAAAGAGGTCTTTATTTTACTTTTTATAAAACAAGTATTTATTTTCATTGAAGTCAAGAAAGGGTGACTATAAAGTGAGTTTTGGCAAAACAGGTATTGTCATGTTGAGGTGGCAGAGGGTTGTCGGCAGCTGGGAAAAGTAACTAAAAAAGTAACTAGTAATCTAACTTAGTTACTTTTACAATTGAGTAATCAGTAAAGTAACTAAGTTACTTTTTCAAGGAGTAATCAGTAATTGGATTACTTTTTCAAAGTAACTGTGGCAACACTGGTGATGGCTGCATGAAATTAAAAGTGAAGTGGGGGGAAGGTCAGGGGCATGGTTAGGATTGGGGGAAGGAGTAGGGTTAGGTTATGGTTAAGGCTAGGGGTAGGAGTAGGGTTAGTAATAGCGAGTTCCAAAAAACCCAGTCATGAAAATTTGAATCATTTCATGACGGGAGCACAAAAAATAAAAAAAAGTGAGATTGGGCTATTTCTGTAAGAAGTGAAAGAGGCAAATAGACAAAATTATATTCACTGTTAAATAAATAAATACAACCCTATTTCCAATTAAGTTGGAACACGTTTCAAAAAGCTGGGACAGTGGTATGTTTAGCACTGTGTTACATCACCTTTCCTTCTAACAACACTCAATAAGCATTTGGGAACTGAGGACACACATGAGCACAGGCCCAGAGAAGGCATTCTCCAGATTCTCTGAATCTTCTGATTATATTATGGACTGTAGATGAAGGAATCCCTAAATTCCTTGCAATTGAATGTTGGGAAACATCGTTCTTAACTGTTCTACTTATTTTTCAGGCAGTTGTTTACAAAGTGGTCATCCTCACCTCCATCTTTGTTTGTGAACAGCTGAGCCTTTTGGGGATGCTCCTTTTATACCCAGTCATGACACTCACAATTAGTGTCCTCAGTTCCCAAACGCTTATTGAGTGTTGTTAGAAGGAAAGGTGATGTAACACAGTGGTAAACATACCAATGTCCCAGCTTTTTTGAAACTTGTTGCAGGCATCCATTTCAAAATGAGCAAATATTTGCACAAAAACAATAAGGTTTATTAGTTTGAACATTAAATATCTTTTCTTTGTGGTGTATTCAATTGAATATAGGTTAAAGAGGATTTGCAAATCGTATTCTGCTTTCATTTACATTTCACACAACATCCTAACTTCATTGGAATTGGGGTTGTACAGGTGTACAGTACCTTGCAGTGCAGGGATGACCAATCACTACTTGGTGTATGGGGGGGGTAAATTGGAATCTCTGGAATTTTTTGTGAGTCTAGCTGTGGATCGAAAGAAGCTCTTTTTGTGTCTTGAGGTTTTAGTCCGATGGACCTCAGCTGTTTGTTAGAGAGGGTGACTAAACGTTTGTGTCCTGGGTGGGAGGGATCAGCCACAAATTTCCTTGCTCGCCTCAGGACACTGAAGGTGTACAGGTCCTATAGGGATGGCAGTTTGCAGTCGATCACCTTCTCTGCTGTATGGATGATACACTGCAGTCTGCTCCTGTCCTTAGCAGTGGCAGCAGTGAACCAGACAGTGATGGAAGAGGAGATGATGGACTCAAGGAGATAAAATGAGAAAAAATGTTACTTTCATTCGACAGTGGTTTAGTACCACAAACACGTCTCATCATGGGATGTTCGAGATATTGTGGAAGAGGACAGAGGAATTGTCTTCCTGATCGTATTTTTTCTCATGTCAAAGAACTCCAAGAAATTGCACATCGTAAAAATTAACATATTTGTGAAATGATCTCTTCTCTGAAAATTGACAATACATTTCATTTTACCTTTAATTTGAATGTCAAGCATGGGGTTAACTGAATCATGCAGATAATCACTGTGTAATGTAGATCAACAAAGTCTGCTTTAAGTAACTCTGCATAACCATATGTTAGTTTAACATTTCAATGTATTGCTGGAGAACAACTGAACAACAACATTCACATTACAGTGAGAGTCCACTCTTGCAACAGTGAAGGATATGCAGGTGCAGCACAAGAGCATCTGCTCCCATCCATGGATGATGTGGAGACTAATTCTAGGGGCCTTGTGTACAAAGACTTGTGTGGATTTCCTACTGAAACGTGTATGCCAAAACCCAGAAACTGGCATAAGCACAAAAATATTCAGATGTAGCAAAGTGTGTGTAGGCATGGATCCACGCACGTTACGTTTGCATGTCCCACTTAACTTGGAATTGTGTGCACATACACACGCACAATGTTCCCACTTTTCCACGGCCTTATTTTAAAAAAAGGCAAATCGATGCAAATATGCCCTCAAAGCTGTGAATTCCCCTCCATCCGATCAGTCATCGTGAACCCAGAAAAGAAATGATACCAACTGTAGTAATAATAACAATAATAACAAAATTCATATTTGAATGCACACATGTCCAAATGTGCTCATGGGTGATTCTATGGTAACAGGATTACGACGATGGGAAAATCGGGCCATATTTTAGCTCCAGAATAAAAATGTGTTGCGATTATACACTCAACAAAAATATAAACGCAACACTTTTGGTTTTGCTCCCATTTTGTATGAGATGAACTCAAAGATCTAAAACTTTTTCCACATACACAATATCACCATTTCCCTCAAATATTGTTCACAAACCAGTCTAAATCTGTGATAGTGAGCACTTCTCCTTTGCTGAGATAATCCATCCCACCTCACAGGTGTGCCATATCAAGATGCTAATTAGACACCATGATTAGTGCACAGGTGAGCCTTAGACTGTCCACAATAAAAGGCCACTCTGAAAGGTGCAGTTTTATCACACAGCACAATGCCACAGATGTCGCAAGATTTGAGGGAGTGTGCAATTGGCATGCTGACAGCAGGAATGTCAACCAGAGCTGTTGCTCGTGTATTGAATGTTCATTTCTCTACCATAAGCCGCCTCCAAAGGCGTTTCAGAGAATTTGGCAGTACATCCAACCAGCCTCACAACCACAGACCACGTGTAACCACACCAGCCCAGGACCTCCACATCCAGCATGTTCACCTCCAAGATCGTCTGAGACCAGCCACTCAGACAGCTGCTGAAACAATCGGTTTGCATAACCAAAGAATTTCTGCACAAACTGTCATAAACCGTCTCAGGGAAGCTCATCTGCATGCTCGTCGTCCTCATCGGGGTCTTGACCTGACTCCAGTTCGTCGTCGTAACCGACTTGAGTGGGCAAATGCTCACATTCACTGGCGTTTGGCACGTTGGAGAGGTGTTCTCTTCACGGATGAATCCCGGTTCACACTGTTCAGGGCAGATGGCAGACAGCGTGTGTGGTGTCATGTGGGTGAGCGGTTTTCTGATGTCAGTGTTGTGTATCGATTGGCCCATGGTGGCGGTGGGGTTATGGTATGGGCAGGCATCTGTTATGGACGAAGAACACAGGTGCATTTTATTGATGGCATTTTGAATGCACAGAGATACCGTGACGAGATCCTGAGGCCCATTGTTGTGCCAACATCCAAGAACATCACCTCATGTTGCAGCAGGATAATGCACGGCCCCATGTTGCAAGGATCTGTACACAATTCTTGGAAGCTGAAAATGTCCCAGTTCTTGCATGGCCGGCATACTCACCGGACATGTCACCCATTGAGCATGTTTGGGATGCTCTGGACCGGCGTATACGACAGCGTGTACCAGTTCCTACCAATATCCAGCAACTTCGCACAGCCATTGAAGAGGAGTGGACCAACATTCCACAGGCAGCAATTGACAACCTGATCAACTCTATGCGAAGGAGATGTGTTGCACTGCATGAGGCAAATGGTGGTCACACCAGATACTGACTGGTATCCCCCCCAATAAAACAAAACTGTACCTTTCAGAGTGGCCTTTTATTGTGGACAGTCTAAGGCACACCTGTGCACTAATCATGGTGTCTAATCAGCATCTTGATATGGCACACCTGTGAGGTGGGATGGATTATCTCAGCAAAGGAGAAGTGCTCACTATCACAGATTTAGACTGGTTTGTGAACAATATTTGAGGGAAATGGTGATATTGTGTATGTGGAAAAAGTTTTAGATCTTTGAGTTCATCTCATACAAAATGGGAGCAAAACCAAAAGTGTTGCGTTTATATTTTTGTTGAGTGTAATTCCGTTACCATAGAATCGCCCTCATGCTTGCTTTCATTTGTAACAATTATGTGAATGAACTATTAACTCATTGTACACATGCCAGACGGGGGCATGAAATGTGGGGTGACGTGGATGGGTGTTCTGTGGGGGTTATGGCTAGAGTTACAGGAAGGGAGACAGTTATGGTATGGTTAGAAGAAGGGGTCACTCATCTCGTGACAGGAGCATGAAACAAAAAATGGGCTGTCCCAAACACACTGTTAATCAGGATCAATGACTCATGCGTTGAACCAGGCCATCTAGCCATGATGTTAGTTATGGATTTGCTCATCACATATGATTTGAACATTGATGGAATGAAAATATTTCCTATTAAAAAAAAATCATCATATGATGGCACCTAAACCTGCTCTCACTGCAAATTGTGCTGTAATGTTGACTGGCACACTCCTGACCGATTGGCCAGCTCACGCTGGCATGCCTCTGTTGGCAGGAAGTGCAGCATGAGCAGCACCTGCGTAGACACAGACAACTCCTGGCTCCTTGCTGTATTGCACTCGGGCCCGGCAGCAGTTCTGCACACAACTCCACTGACAGTGGCCTTGGTTAACGAAATCGGCTTATGAGCCAATAGTCATCATTTGCAAATAAATCCCTGCATTCCCTGAATACACACTCATCTCGGAGTGCAACATTTGCAAGGTCTTCTGTAAGATCTTCACCCATTGTGAATTTTACGTGTCACTTTGCACATGCTTTTATGTCCACACATACAATTGCAAACGTGGGTGTGTTAATTACTCATTCGTGTGTCTCAGATGTGCACATCACTCTGATGACTTCTTGTTTTCACACTATTAATGGTTCCCAGCATCAGATCTATGTGTTGGCAGTAGAACAATAGCTGTGGAAACATTTGTACACCAGTCAGAATTATTCTGTGGCACACCACACATTTCCATGGTCATTTCACTTTTGATACATCTCAACGTTGGCGTGAAGACGGATGTATGTCACGTTTTTGTGTATACACATGATTTGTACAGGAGGCCTATGGTGTCCAAGACAACCTTGTGCAAGAACTGACAGGAGACTGTATATGTGGATCCCAGGCCACAAACGAGGGTAGGCTGAAAAGTTCTAAGGCTCACTATAATGCAGTTAATGCATTAACTGTATCATAGTGAGCCTTAGAACTTTTCAGCCTACCCTCGTATACAGGGGCTGCAACATTTTTATGTCTGTCACTCAGTTGTTTCTATTCAGGGTGTCAACCACAGATGTTCTGTATTCACCTCATCCAAATTTCTTATGGAACTTCAATTTCTGTGATCCATGGATTAGGGAGAGTGCAGTTTGTGGAGTTGTGAACAGGCAAGTGTGCTATGCACAGGTGCCATCAAGTGCAAGTGTATACAAATGTGTCTGTGTGTGTGCAGCAAGTATTGCATTGCAGAATATTATGCATGCTCAAAATTTTGAGATATGACACTCTCTTACCAAAATAAATGTACAATCCCAAATCAGAAAATAGATGGGATGGCATGGAAAATAATAATAATAATAATAATAATAATAAAAACCACATTAAAAAATGTGATTCTCATTGCAAGCCTGATGAGCCCCACACTGAAAAAAGAGAATGTTTGAACCAACTTAAAAAAGTGTCACAATTAGTAAAAAAACCTGAATGAATTCAGTAGTTTGAACTTAAGTTTGTAAGTTAGAGTTGATTTAACTTTCCCCCTCGAACTGCCACCTTATCGTGGTGGGGGAGTTTGCGCACCCGGATAATCCTAGGAGCTATGTTGTCGGGGGCTTTGTGCCCCTGGTAGGGTCTCCCATGGCAAACAGGTCCTAGGGGACAGGTCAGACTGAGGGCAATTCAGAAGCTCCCATGACCAGTATCATATCAAGGACCGAGACGTCGCCCGGTACGTCAGAGCAGGCCCCCACCCAGGAACCAGGCCTGGGGTTGGGGCTCGCGTGTGAGCACCTGGTGGTCGGGCCTTAGCCCACAGGGCCGGGCCGGGCCCAGCCTGAAAGAGCGATGTGGGCCCGCCCTCCTGTGGGTTCACCACCTGCAGAGGGGGCCATGGGGGTTGGGTGCAGAAAGGACTGGGTGGCAGTCGAGGGTGGGTGGCCCGGCGGCCCGGTCCACGCTCACAGCCCCTGGCTGTCGGGATGTGGAATGTCACCTCGCTGGGGGGGAAGGAGCCTGAGCTTGTGAGGGAGGTTGAGAGGTACCGACTAGAGATAGTCGGGCTCACCTCCACGCACAGCTTGGGCTCTGGTACCCAACTCCTGGAGAGGGGCTGGGTGCTCCACTTTTCTGGCGTTGCCCATGGGGAGAGGCAGCAGGTGGGGGTAGCATTGCTCATTGCTCCCCAGCTCAGTCACCATGTGTTGGAGTTCACCCCGGTGAATGAGAGGGTCGCGTTCCTACGCCTTCGGGTTGGGGACAGGTCTCTCACTGTTGTCTCGGCCTACAGGCCGAGCAGCAGTGCAGAGTACCCAACCTTCTTGGAGTCCCTGGGAGGGGTACTAGATAGTGCTCCAACTGGGGACTCCATTGTTCTCCTGGGGGACTTCAATGCCCACGTGGACAGCGACAGTGAGACCTGGAGGGGGGTGATCTGGAAGCACGGCCTCCCCGATCTGAACCTGAGTGGTGTTTAGTTGTTGGACTTCTGTGCGAGCCACAGTTTGTCCATCATAAACACCATGTTCGAGCACAAGGGTGTCCATACGTGCACGTGGCACCAGGTCACCCTGAGTCGGAGGTCGATGATTGACTTTGAAGTCATATCATCTGATCTTCGGCAATGTGTCTCGGACACTCGGGTGAAGAGAGGGGCTGAGCTGTTGACCGATCACCACATGGTGGTGAGTTGGATCCGCTGGGAGGGGAGAAAGCCAGTCAGACCTGGCAGGCCCAAACGAATCATGAGGGTCTGCTGGGAATGACTGGCAGAACCCTCTGTTAACTGATATTCAGTTAAATTAGCTCACATTTTCAAGGCAACAGGTGAACTTCAGTTTTTACAGTGTATCTATTATGGTTAGAGGTCCGGATGGGTCCAGACCGGTGGGCGATAGACTCAAATGCTGGGAGCAATGACAAGAACAGGAGTGAATGAAAGGAGATTTATTTACAATAATATGCAACAAAGGAAATAATGCTGAAGCTGGTAAGTGAGCCTGCAGAGCGAAGACAGGGCCAGCTCCAAGCAGTGTAAAGCCGGGAGCTGCAGTGCAAACGGAACCAGGTTTGGAGATGGAGAACTGGTTGGAATACAGGGCAGGACAGGACAGGATTCAGAGCCAGGTGGCCGCAAACAGAGCCGAGGACAGAGGAACGTTCTGAGATGTCGAGGAGACAATGGTGAGTGATTTGCGCTCGTAATACTGGAAGTCTTAACAACAGAATGTTCAAAGTTAGCATGGACACTGAGTGCAGGAATGTTCATAGTTGAGGAATGTTCACAGTTCAGGAATGTCCACAGCTGAAGAATTTTTAGAGGTCAGCAATGTAATTAAGCAGCATTGTGTCTTATGATGCAGTTCAATATAGCTGGAACTCAGCTTCAGGAATGACTTGGAAGTTCTTAGTAATTCTGCTCACAGTTCATACAGTTCCTGGAATAAACAGATGAAGTCGGAGACTGACTGAGTGACTGAGCTGAGTGAGAGCAGAATCTCTGGAACTCATAGTCAAACAGGAACTTAGCTGACAGGAGCAGAGCGGCTCGCTCTGAGACAGGCTGCGGTCAACAGGGGCACAGCTGAGTGGCCGCTAAAGTGATGTGGTAGTTTGCAGGTAGTGGCGAGGAAGCCAGTAGAAGTTGCGGCATGGAAGCTGCACAGGAAGGCATCTGGAAACACCAAAGATCAGAGTACTCTATTATGGGAAATAGAGTGGCCAGTTTACCTTGGAGAGAAGCTACGGCAATCTCAGAATTCATGCTGTAAGGCATATCAGGCAAATCTCTCGGAAGGTTCTCGCATCAGACTCAGGAGCGATTAGGAATGAGGTGCTGCAAGCAAAGACAAGATTCTGGCAAAGACTGAGCTCAAAGCTGGGGTTTAAGTAACCCACTCAGAATCAGGAGCTGTTGAATCATAGTTGCGAGGAGCAGATGAATCACAGATGTTCCTCGGCTCTGCAGCACACCACCTGGTGGGAAAACAGACAAACAATACACAAGAGGACAGACAGGAAGAGGACAAAGGCAGCCCATGACAGTACCAACACCAAACTACCAAAGTCCCCCCCCCCACACACACACAATTTGGGATTCATCAATTTAAGAATCCAGCTGCAAACAATCCTGTGGTTTAAGAACACACTAATGAATCTGACACAGAGTTTTCTTAAGGGCCCCTTCACACATAGTACGAATGTGGTCGAATTGCACATGAAGCAGGAATTGTATGCAACACGTGTAAAATCATAGCTGCCTCCAGCTCATACACCTGTTGCTACAACTTCATGTGCACACCAGTGACAGAAAGACATAGTGTGCCCTGTTAGAGACCATTCGATCCCTCTCACGGCAGGTGTCGGCCAACTTTCAGGTCACACACACAAACATCTAACACCGCTCTCTTGGCAATTAGAAAATGTGTGGCCATTCACGCTATTAACACGTAAACAGTCAGCAGTTGATCATTTTCACGACTGTGGAGTTGCAAAAAGCAACATGTGGTGCATATGTCTCGCACGTGTGTGCGTGTCACCCCACCCCCCCCCCCCCCCCCCCATTTTATGCACACTTGCATAAAATGCTTATATATACTGTATGTACAGATCTGATCACATGAGGGCAGGACAGCCAGGTCTGAGCACACACAGCATGGGGAGGTGCCTGTTAGCTGATCGCAGCACACTGACAACTGGATGACGGCTCAGTGCACACATTAAAAACACAGAAACCACCACCAGGACATTTATATAAATAATTATGACAATACGTACATACGCAATGACATAACAAATAAAAATGAATGACCACATAACACAGAGAGTGACACGTTGGTCTGGGTGCTGAATGAACAGGGGAGCATGTCTGCTCACAGCCGCTGCTGTTAGATCTCTGCTCCTGGACGTCCCAGACGGAGAACACGTACCATGTTTTGAAGGACATGAACTTACAACATTCCTCCATGAGGCGCGTGCTGCCTGCCTGCTGTCCTCACGTAGAAATATATAAAACATATTTCGCCTTTGCACCGGGATGCAGCGGCTGCACACAGCGCATCTCATCTGTGTCTTTGTTGATTTCAGGCATTTTTCCACACCATTTACAGAACAGTGATGTTAGCACAGTGGTAAAGTTTCTGGCTGGCAATCAGAGCAGTAAGATTGGTCACACCTGCCCATCGGCTGGATGTTTTTGTGGTTCGCTTATATGAGCTGTTCCGCTATGATTTACCCTGATTTGTACTTATTCATACTATGTGTGAAGAGGCCCTAAGAAACTTCTTAGGGGCAGCTTAAGAAGGAATCTAAGAAGATTCTTGTGAAGATATTGGTGAATGAGGCCCATTTGTAACCAGGGGGAAAACCTTCTTCATTTAATTTCGCCTTTTTCCTCAATATTATTGTTAATATTATTATTAATAATAATAATTTCAATGTTGTTAGTGTTATTCTTGATAATAATGACAGATAATAATTAAACCTTGCGTTGACATCAGTACGTCACATGGCCACGTGACAGTCCACAGCCACTCGGTTTGGCATATAACCTGGAAGTGAGTTACTGCTGATAGAAGCGCAAAGGACACGCTTGGGGAAAGTTTGCTGCAGGTACTGTACGCCTTTGTAATTTACTCAGTTATTTTGTTGTTAAAAGTACCGTACTTAACATATGTGGTTTCAGACTATAGGGGCCCTGCGCCAGAGCCGTCGTTGCCAAAAGAAAATTTAGAATCATTTAGAAAAATGGAATTGGTAAGTGTTGCTATCGTTAGCTTCACGTCCTATTTGTTTCAATGGATTAGCTCAGTCTAGCCACCTCATTCATTTTATATGGTGTGGTTAGCATTGAATTCTAAGCCTTATTTCTCTAAATATTCTCAATAAAACTACTTGATATTAATGGTTATCTATTTATGACTTCTTTAATTGTGATCTGATTATGAATGTATTTCAAGGCATTTTATCTCAACTTTTAACCAATTGTTCATGCCAATATGTTAATGCACTGTGATACTATGCACTAAGAATGCACTTTGGCTTTAATTATTGCTTTGAATATCTTATACTGTTATTTCTTAACCCTCTGGGGTCCGAGGCCATTTTTTGGACAGTTCACTCGCCTGGCATAAATGTTTTATGATTGCTGTTAAGAGCTCACCCTGTATCCCACAATCAAGTTTTATGTCTCTTTTTTTCAGGACAACCTGTACTTTCACAATATATATGCTATAGTGATGTTTTATAAGTGTAATAAAGGATTACAATCAAAAATAAGAAAGAAAAAAGTAAAGCGGCAAATAATTTTCACACACATTTATTCAAAAAGCAAAATATAATAAACTATTTTGACACTTTATAAAAGTAATTTGGGGTCTTGTAAAACAGAATGTACAAAATAAATGTTCTAACAATAAACACAATTGCACATTTTGAACAATATATACAAAATGGTCTATGCGTTTTGTTTTCTTTATGCCACATCTCAAAGCAATTTCTGTCTGCTATTACACAAAGGCTTATAAGACAAAATTTTTTTCTTTCCTGGAGTTTGACTCTCTTTTGGAATGTGTTCCTGCACTGTAAACAACCTTTCTTCACAGTTTGAGGCCCTGTTAACACCCCCCTTCATTTATATGCGTAAATGGCACTTTACGAGCGAGCGCGAGATAGGCTTATTCAACAATATTTCTGGCCAAGTAGTTAGTCATTTCTGCCAGTGAAGACCACATGAGGTTGTATGAGGCCTTCTTACGCTGATCACCTTCATTCATATGTGCAACGCTGCGCTTTTATGCATGGCACCAGCAGCCAGGGGGCTCTTCAAACAGCATTCACATGCCACAGAGTAACACAATCTTTCTACAATGATCTTTGGGATACCATGTAAGACTGCTCTGCCCTACAATTGGATATTGAAAAACCATGTGACGGTGAACCAATTCCGATTGGACACTCACATTGCACACATCATCACAGCTTCTATGAGGAGTACAAAGATGGTGGACGGCTGGCTTGAAAGTCCATGGAGTTAACTTTTCAGCAAAAAAAAAAAAAGAAGTAAGTTTCTATCTCATATCATTAAAAAGTTATTTATAATTTAGTAAAACGTGGTCTCAGCCATCGTATACGATGGTGTCGGCCCCAGATGGTTAATAGAGTGAATACGTTTTGATACAACTATTTATATGGAAGTTTACATTGAAATTTATATTGTACAATATTGAATTTTGATACATTGTTTATTTATAAAACAACTTGTATTTTTTGTTGAGATTATTCATGATCATTTGCACATGGATTTATACTGCTCCTGGTTTATATAGGCCAGCTGTTGATGGCGAGCTAGGATCTGTCTGTTCAAAGGCAACAAAAGTCTGAAGCCTGGACTCAGCCCAAAGATTACCTGCTGAACCACACCTGCTTTGCTCTGGTCGGGTAGGAGGCTTTGTGGCTGCCCTTTTCCTTAAGCCCCTCTGCGATTCACTGCGCTCAGCCCCCTCCTTCATAAGCTGTCACAAATTCCCCCACTCGCACAGTATCCAGAGGATATACCTCTGGACACTGTTTCCAATTCTGGCCATGAACTGTTGTACTGCAGACTGTCACAGAAAGTGACATGGACTCTTGTTGGGGTTTCTCGTGAAATTTTGAAGTTGCATTTACAAAAACGTGAATAATTTATATGAATGGCCATTCAAATTCAATTCAATGTATTGTACATTTTGTCTGTCATATTCTTTAATACATTATACCAACTAAATTTGACAGTTTGTGTTCTGTCTCAGTCTGCTCCTCGAGTTGAATCTGACTTCTGACATCTAGCATAGGAAAAATCTAAATTGCCAGTAGCTACTGATTAGTACATTTATACTATTGTACTTAAATTTAGTGTAACATCCTGGTTAGACACTGTTTTTAAACGTTTGTGGCCGTCACCACAATTCGGTTTTTGGGTGCTCTTAAGGGGATTAACACTATGGTGTTCTGGATTAGGGTATGGATGCTCACTAATTAGACAACAGACTATTGCTGTCACTGTTTGTTCATGTGTTGTTGTTTGTCATGGTATGTCGTATGGTTTGGGCCCCGTCTCCTCGGTGTCTCACGTCACAGTTATTGTCTTCACCACTTGTCTCTCGTTCTTGTCTGTCTTTGTGTTGTTTTGGTGGTCGGCCCTTCCTGATAGAAGCTGTCGGTTGGCTTTGAGTAGGATGTTGTAGGCTGATCGGGAAGGGCGGATGGGGGTTACACACACACCACATTCACTCATGCACTACATACCTTCTGTCTTGCAAGAATAAATTGCATATATGCGTATTAATGTTCATAAATGGTTCTGCCAGTGTGGCACTTACCATTACTATATATGCAGACAGGGGGAGAGAAAAAAAAAAAAAAATTTCAGTAATTTTGTCATGCATGAGCATGAGCCAAGCCGAGTCAGGAGGAATGTCTAAAAAAACACAATTTGTGACACATCTGGGAGGGAATATGAATGGTGGAGGACAGCCATCCGAATACCAAGACTGTGCTCCGACCAGCCCCGACTGATTCATCCACACATGTGGCAGGCGTATGGGTGGCTGTTGTGTGTGTGGTAGGTGTGTGTATAAAACCTAGCCCCATCTGAATGGGCAGTAAGGATCCAAAGAGTCATCTCCAAAAGCTCTGATTCATCAGGGATCTTCCACACAGAACAGTTCGCCTTCATCGCTGCTTGCAGCTGGTGGATGGTGGGAAGGTCCGCTGTTCGCTAAAGGGCTGATGTCCTGGAGAGAGACAGAGAGATAGAGACAAAGAGAGAGACAGTGAGAGGGACTGTGGCCGAGCGAGCTGTGTGCGCTGGTCACCTGCCAGAGATGCACTGACGTGGTGTGGAGCCGTCTGACCGGGCTGTTACAGCTATGATAACACAATATTACAAATAAAACTCCTAATGGCCCAGTCACAAGGCACACGACGATTCCTGAACGAAGGGAAAAAGTAAAAAACGTCACAATTCGTTGAGAAAAGGTGGATGAAAGAGCTTTATCACCGAACAGTCTGCAAAGCAAGAGCGCAAAAGGGATGAAAGAGGAACTTAACAAAACCGAAGCTCACGATCTCGACGAAACGCGCCTGGAGCCACAGCTGCAGCAGTGTGTGTCTGCTCCAGCACTCTGCGCTGGGACGGAGCTCATAGCACCTGAGTCCTGGAGAAACTGCAAATAGAATCTGTGGAGATCTGTGTGCATGTCGATGGACCACCTGCTCTGGTTCCTCGTCCAGAACAAAAGAGGGACCATCTCCATCATCATCAGAATCCACGCTGTCTGTTGACACTCTGAGCGCTCCATCGTGCTCCAATTAAAAAAAAATAAAATAAAATAAAAAGTGCGCCGTGGTCACTGCTGTATCACTGTATTATGTTCTAAGCCATATATATAGATTTATAACAGAAAACTGTCAAAAGGGAGAATAAATATAAATATAAGTGTAAAGATGATTGAATATATCAGAGCAGTAATTAATCAGTGCGCGTGAACGCGCGCATTGACTCACGTGCGTTATTCCACCAGCTGATCACTGATCCACAACGTGAATTCTTCCTTCCAGAACAGCTCTTTATATCTTCATTTTAATTCATCTACCTGTTGCCACATGTACAGAAGGACTGGATTATCATTCCTACACTCACATTGTTATATTTAATACAAAATAATAAGCGCTCGGAGCAGCTCCTACTGCCGCTGATGCTGCATTCAAGTACCGTCGGAAATTACACAACTTTTTCGTTGTTTCAAATTCAACAGTTGCTTGTGGCAAAATAATTAATTATATCCACACAAAATATTAATTCTGGCCTATGTAAGGTGCCTGAGCCCATTGAAGCTGCCCTCCCACACAGATAAAAAATCCAAGCAAGCAGGCTGAGTTTGCCGTGTAATTTCTGACGGTACATGAACACAGCAGCAGCCTCAGCGCTCACAAACCGGCTTCTGCACTGTGTGAAAACACTCAGCTGCTCCAACGAAGTCAAATTAAACAATAACGTTACAAAAACTACACAAATAACTAAAAAACGTCAAGAACGACAGCAAAACGAAACAGATGAACTGAGGTTTTCGTTGCCCTTCGTTCAAATTTTTTAACAGTTTAAAAATCCTGACGAAGCTCCAGCTGCAGGAACGAAGCTGCGCGAAGGTTAAACCATGCCAACGACAGTCAACGAAAGTCCAGATTTCTTATTTTGTCAGGGCTTCGTCACCCTTCCTTAAGCGCCATGTGACTGGACCATAAACCATGAGTTGGACTGGCAATATATCATATGATGCATATTACACCTGTGCACTAATCATGGTGTCTAATCAGCATCTTGATATGGCACACCTGTGAGGTGGGATGGATTATCTCACCAAAGGAGAAGTGCTCACTATCACAGATTTCAACTGGTTTGTGAACAATATTTGAGGGAAATGGTGATATTGTGTATGTGGAAAAAGTTTTAGATCTTTGAGTTCATCTCATACAAAATGGGAGCAAAACCAAAAGTGTTGCGTTTATATTTTTGTTGAGTATACTTCACAAAATGATTGTGTTCCACAGACTTTGCATACTGCATATTGCATATTCCTTTGTGCACCCCTTACTGGATACATGGGCCTGCACTCTGGGACATACTGGCAGGATAAGACTGACTGACCATGGCGACTTTCCCTCGAACACAATCAAACTGTTTTGAATGCTCTTTTGACACTGTGTGAATATTTAGAACACAGTCAGATTTGCAGTTAGAGTCCACCTCGACTGCCATACGATATTTTTCCACCTCGACTGCAGCTCGACTGTTTTGGACATGTGCAAAACATTCAGGCACCACAGGAAGTTGGCTGACTGTATATACTGCTCTCAGTCTGCTGTTCGACGTCCTTGAATGCACCATAACACTTCCGGAATGTGGGTCGAATTTTCCTTCAGATGACATTTGGCCTCAATCAGCCTCTAGTGTGACGGGGGTATAAACAAAATGAATATCCTCTGCCATCTTTGCTCCTCAAAGTCTCAGCCTCAGGCGGGCATATAGCATCCGGGTTGTCTGTCCATCTGTCCTTCTGTCTGCCTGTCTGTCTGTTCGTCTGTCAGGCTGCAATTCGTTCACCTACCTACGTTGCGGCGAAGAATTGGGGCCGGAAATACTTCATATTTGGTGAAGCCTTGGAGGAGTACCTCGCATAGCTTCGAAGGGCGGTGATCTTGACCTACTTTTCAAGGTCATCAATGGTCACAACTGTCAAATCCTTCGCTGCAACGTAGCTTCGCACCTATTGCTCACAGAAACTTCATATTTGGTGGGTATGTGCCTTGGAGGAGTACCTTGCATGGGTTTGAAGGCCGGTGACCTTGACCTAATTTTAAAAAATTAACAATAGTTGCATTTGTTTGAAGGCTATGGTCACTGTTGGCCACATCCTCTAAATTAATATAATGTCAATCTCCAATTTTTCCACTGTGTATCCCAGTTTACATCAAACACATGAGGGTTCAACCAAATACCTACCCCACACATGTACATATTACTGCACTTTACATGGAAAATAGTACTGCATGCGGGGCATTTCATGACAAATATTTTTAGTTGGATACTGCTTTTGTACCAAATTATAATTGCAATGCTATTTATTTCTATATAACGTCATCACAAGCCTTGTCCTTGTCTAATTTTTTAATGTGTTTCAGGTTTTAAATGCATGAAATGAAGCTGACCACATAAATCATGATGACCCCTTCACACATAACACAGCGTTGGGTGAAAGAAGCAGAAACCGGAAGAAAATCCGTGGTATATTTGTGAAAACCAGCACACAAGTTACTCTAACGTGTGTGTTGGTTTTTACAAATAAATGTGTATTTGTAAATATGTCATTTTTTATTTGTAAAAAAAAAGGCATTTGCAAAACTGAAAAATGTGTTTGTTAAGTGTGTGATTCTGAAAAAAGCGAGTAACGTGTATTGGTTTTTATAAATAAACAAACCAACCAGTGATCAGAGGAGGCTCATTTTCCCATAATGCCTTTTGGCTTCTGTGTGTGTTAACACTCAAACCTTCAGAAGTAGCGCATTACTTTAAAACTAAAACATATATGCGATATTTTCACTTCGTAAAAATGACAGAATTGACGTTAATGTCGATGAACTGTTCAGAATTTGTTTTGTTTATACATTAAAACCACAAGTGAAAACTGCCTTGCTTTTGATGTCTCCTGCCACACGTCTGTACTGCTCCATGTTGAAAGTAAATTACACTTCCCTACAGCAGTGGGCAGTGTGTACAAAAATGGAAGCTCTGACATGTTGTTTATGATCGCCTGCAATTTTACTCAGAAGTGTCGGCGGTGCTTAAACTCAAAACTGGCTCGTCAGTAGTTACCAGTGTACTGGAGTCAATACTAAAAGTTAGCGGTTCAGGGTGTAGAGTTGTAATGGCATCTCCTTCAAAACCCGGTATGTGTTCTCCAGCTGTGACTCGTGGATCCAGAGATCTCAACAGCTGCTGCTGTTTGCGGCCACACCCACCTGTTTGTTCAGCCCACAGAACAAAGTGTCACTCTGTTTCTGTGTTCTGTGATTATTTGTGTTATTTCTTATGTAACTGTGTATGTAGTTATTGTAGTAAGTATTTATATACTTGTCCTGGCTCTGTTCTCTGTGTTTTAATGTAACACTTCGTGAGCACTGAGCCGTCATTTCCAGCTGTCAGTGAGTGGCTGGCTGGCAATCAGCTGAGTGGTGCCTTGCTCTGCTGTGTGCACTCAAACGTGGCTGGCCGGTCCTCATGTGATCTTGTCTGTACATAAACATCAACATGTCATGCAAGTGCTCCCCCCGAACACCACATGTGTTGAGGGGGAGCTGACACACTGGCACGCCACATGTGCTGGGGGAGGCGTGACACACACGCATGCCACGTGTTGACAAGGGCAGCTGACACACATGCATACCACATGTTGGGGGGCGAGTTCGGCACAGCCACGCCTATGTGTGTTGCTTGGTGACGCCACACTCATGGGGCACTTAGACGATTTTCACAAACAGTTCGAATCCTCTATACCATTGTGCCAGGAGGGTGAATAGCCCCGCCTTTTCTAAGTATTCAGCGAGCAGAGTTGGATGGTCATGTGTGGCACCTGGAATTTGGCCGACAGCTGCCAGAGGGGGTTACTTGGGCACTCGCAGGGCACACTATCTTTTTCGGCTGCTGGTGTGCGCAAATTATTGTCGCGACAGCTGTATGAGGTGTTTGAGGCGCCTCTGATTTTTCATGAGTGACATTTGTCTCTTCCTTTGTGCGCCATTGTGCCTCAGTCGTGTTATTTGTGAAGGGGCCCTGAACTATCTTGGGTCCAAGCCATCAGCAATAAAACAGTCAATGTAAATGTAAGAATTATTATTATTATTTTCCATTTTCTATACTGCCCCACCTAATTCTGACTTGGGTCTGTACAACACACTGCAATGCAGCTTGCATTTGTCTCTGGTAGGGATGAGCGAGTACACCACTATCTGTATCTGTTCAACCATCTACATTATCTGTACCTGTACTCGGAGTGGGCATAGTTTAACCATAAATGGGTGGGGCTTACATATGTACATTATTTTTAAGTCTGAAATTGATCTGGATTGATCAGAAGTTGCTATATGTATTGTTTTTGAAAACTATTTACAGAACAGGCTCAAAATTGTGATGCAAATCAATGTTTTTGTTCAGAAAAGTAAGAGAACTATTTACAGAACAAGTTTTTTTATGAACTCAGAACATGAATTTTCTTAAGTGTATGAATGAATATTTACAGAGCAGCCTCAGAATTGAGATTCAATGTTTTTGATCACAATAGTAAAGGAACTCTTTACAGAACTGCCTCAAAATTGAGATTCAAACCAATGATTTTGA
Organism: Thalassophryne amazonica; assembly: GCF_902500255.1. Classification (NCBI taxonomy): domain Eukaryota; kingdom Metazoa; phylum Chordata; class Actinopteri; order Batrachoidiformes; family Batrachoididae; genus Thalassophryne; species Thalassophryne amazonica. The sequence continues at coordinate 99,439,468 of NC_047103.1, read as the reverse complement.
TCACAAAAGTAAGAACTGTTTACAGGACAAGTGTTTTATGAACTCAGAACATGAATAGTCTTAAGCATATGAATGAATATTTACAGAGCAGCCTCAGAATTGACATTCATTGTTTTTGATCACAATATTAAAGGAACTATTTTACAGAACAAGTTTTTTTATAAACTCAGAACATGAATATTTTTAAGTGTATGAATGAATAACAGAACAGCCTCAGAATTGACATTCAATGTATTAGGAAATTATGAACTACTAAGTATGCATGAACAAGAGTTGTCATACTCAACACCACTTTCTTTTTTTATTATTATCATTTTCTTTTTAATTTTATGATCAAATTGTGATTTTTTTCAATTATTTATTCATTTTTACTACCTAACGTGCTTGGCATTTTGATTAAGGTGTCAGTGCGTGTGTGTACGTGTGCATGTGTGTGTGACTGAGGGAGAGAGAGGGGTTGTTCTAAAAACTTTATTTTTTAATGATCTGTGTGAACTTGATTCATGCAAACATCCAGTGATGGCAAACAGGGAAATAATATGCCAGGCTTGTTCATTGTTTTCCAACTGACATTATATCACCAGCCAGCAAACAAATGGTTAAAAAAAAAAACTGACCGGAGCAGAGGCAAGTGAGCGACACAACACTTTCAGCTCTGTCTTGTCAAATGCACCGCGTACGTTCCGAAAGAAATTCACCAAGTACGTTTACATACCATACAAACCAAAACAGAGGTGAATTGAAGAAAAATTAAGGAGCACAGCAACGTGAGCTGGACGGACCCGGCGCCACGAGGGGGCGTTTGGGGGCGACGCCCCCTCAGGTCATCAACCTCGCCCCCTCGGATGTGAGAGTTATCAAAAATAAAAAGAAAAAAGAAAGAAAAATAAATATTGGAAAATATAGCGCCTCGCAGTTTCGCAGATTTTTTTAGTTCAATTTTGCATGCTTTTTTTTTTTTTTTTTTCCAGCGCATTGTGCTCTGCGTCCTCATCAAGCAGGCCGGTGTTCTGTCGAGATGACGGGACACCTGTTGCGGCACCGCGAAGGGAGAGTACCCGCATTGTGTTCTGTGTGTCTGTTTATAAGAATCTTCTCGCCCAGAAGAAAAAAGAGCACCGACAACTACCCATAACTGTGTTCTTCACTCGGAAAAAGACACCTGCACCGAGGCCTTCAGCGGAGCGGCGCCACGACAAAGAGGCGCGATTAGAGGAACTGTGAAATACTCGTCAGTCACTATTAATAATTTCTTATGTGTCCAGCCTTGTAGGTTGATCGTTAAAATTAAATTCGTTAGTTCTAAAAGCCATCATAATTATTTATAGGAAAACGTTCTATTTTTATTTCTCAAAAAAATGTTTGGACCTGAAAACATGTTGGTCTTATTTTTCTACTAAGGTTTGAACTTTGAGAGTGTTTACACACGAGAGAAAAGTGAGAAAATGTTAATGCCTGTTTGAGAAAAGTGTATAAAGTGTGTAGTGAGGGGTTTTACAGCCTTAAAACGTCTATAATAATTGTAAAAAATAACGCTGACTACTTCGCGGATTTCACCTATTGCGGGCTATTTTTAGAACGTAACTCCGGCGATAAATGAGGGACCACTGTATATCTACATGAAAGGTTTATCTTTGACCCGTTGTGTGACTGTCATGCCCAGTTGCGCTGTGTTTGCGCTTGTGATGGAGGGCTGTATGTGGGGTTAATCTACTGTCTTGTGTCGTTTCTCAGATCAGTTGTTGGTTTGGTTTTGTGGTATGCAGGAGATCACTTGACCGAGGGTCTATACGTTCAAATAATAATTAAAAAAATACTGTCATCACTCTTTACTTACTCAGTCAGTCTCTTACAACGGTGTAGCCTAAATACACGAGCTTTCTAGGAGCGCAGCCAATTCATTACGCATGCTCAGAGGCACGTACCCTCCGGTGCACACTTTTTTGGGGGGGGGGGGGGGGTTGGGGGGCGACCCTGCCCCTCCCCCCTGTGATAAACTCATCACCCCCTTAATATTTTTTTTTCTGGCACCGGGCCTGGAGCTGGAGTCAAGCCAAACACAGAGAGGGAGAGATCTGTCCCTGTCTGTGTGTGTGAGAGAAGCTGCAGTGTGACGTGTCTGTGTAGGGAGGAGCGGGCGCTGTGTGTGACTGGCCAATCACAGAGCGTGAAGACAGTCAGTTAGCCAATCAGGATTTTCCTTCAGCACGAACACAGATATCGATGAGTTTTATTCGGATCATGCTTGTGCTTGTCAAAAATGCTTTATCCGTACCAGATACTCATCTGAAACGAGTATCCAGCTCAACCCTAGTCTCTGGTCCTGCCACAACAGAAATTCCTATCATTGTTGGAGGATGCAGCCAGCTTTAGTTTCCAAACAGGTTAGCTGAAGTGTAATTCATTGGAATGGTTGAGTTGGAGAGAATACATTTTCTGTCAAGAGGTCAAGATAACACATCATGGCAGCTATCCCACCTGCCCAATGCATAATGAAACTACATGGCTCCATTCATATGCAGTACATTTGTAATCAGCTTGTCAGTATTGAATTGGCTTCACGCATGGATGGCTGTAAATGGCTTGGAACAGTGCAAATGGGGTTCAGATTAACTCTGTGCAGTGACACGTCTCGATCATTCTGTCATCTGAAATGAGGGGAGAGCTCAGTGTTGGCCTTGTATCCAGCATGCTGTGCTGGCTACAACAATCAGTCTGACATGCCATCTGTCTTAGCCTTATAACATATGCATTTCCAACCACTTTCAGCCATGCATGTTTTCTTTTTTCATTTATTTTTGTGTGTGTGTATTTTCTGTACCACTGTCTTCCTCCTCCATCAGCTGATCATCTCCTTAGATTCCCCCTTGTAATCTCTCAATATTGTTCTATATCAACAGTGACAATAATTAATGGGATTGTACAGACCGAATGGAAAGCAGATGGCTTCATTTGCACAAACAAATATAATCATTTCTAAACCAGTAACACATTCAGCAATGATCCATGGATAATGAGGCTGGATGCTTAACATAGTCTGCCATTACATATCTTTATATAGAATTTGACATGTTTACCATTGTACTTCTTCCAGGAATTATATTTTTTTTTCAGTATTACATAAATATCATTGTAGCTTCAGGGGTGACTATTATTTCCAAGCCAGACCAGAATTGTTATCGCCTGGTTAGGATCAAGGAGGGTCATGACTGGAAGACTGCCTTCAACCCAACTGGTGGTTATTAGGATAACTTGAACATGCCATTCATCCCAAAATACCAGCAATTTCCGAGGCTCTTGTTCATGATGCCCTGCCTGTCATGCTCAGCAGGTTCGTATTTGTCTACCTAGGTGATACATTGATTTTCTCCCATTTTTTTGGATAACATGTTCACCATGTGAGACACATCTTCCAGAGACTATTCAAAACCCCTTGTTTGTAAAAGCTGAAAAATGCAAATTCCACACTTCCACTGTTTTATTTTTGGGTTTCATCCTCTCACAAAGAAAGCTTCATATGGACCCAGAAGAAGTGATTGCAGGCACAGAATAGCCTGTTTCAGAATCCAGGAAACAGCTGCTCCTTTGGCTTCACAAACATTTAATGGAATTTCATTTGTATCATACAGTAACATTGCTCATATCATGGATCTCACCTCTAAAAATGTTTAAGTGTGGAACTCAAATGCTCACCAGGCATTCTTCTTAACCTTTATTTTACCAGGTAAGCCAATTGAGAACCATTTCTCATTTGCAATGGCGACCTGGCCAAAAGGCAGCATAAGGAGACAGCACAAAAAAAAAAAACCAAAAACATAATACAAACATTCATATAAAAAGACACAATGCAAAATAAACAGAATCACCAGTTTACATCAAACCAAACAGGTTAAAAACAGGTACACTGATCATGGACCAGAGAATGCAATGAATTTTTAAAAGGTACTGATTGAAACAAAGGAGCTGAGTTTAAGTGATAACTGTAACTGATTCCAGTCATTTGCGACGGAAAACTGGAACGAGAAGCGACCAAAGGCAGTACAGGCTTTAGGGACAACTAGATTAATTAAACTGCTTGAGCGCAATGTACGGGCAGAATTATGGATCAGAAGAAGAGAACGAAGCTATAGTGGAGTTTTACCAATTAGAGTTTTGTAGATGAGAAGGTACCAGTGGACCAGTCTGCGGGAGTGAAGGGAGGGCCAGTTGACTAATGAATACAGGTTACAATGATCAATCAATTAATCAATTTTTTTTTTATATAGCGCCAAATCACAACAAACAGTTGCCCCAAGGCGCTTTATATTGTAAGGCAAGGCCATACAATAATTATGTAAAACCCCAACGGTCAAAATGACCCCCTGTGAGCAAGCACTTGGCTACAGTGGGAAGGAAAAACTCCCTTTTAACAGGAAGAAACCTCCAGCAGAACCAGGCTCAGGGAGGGGCAGTCTTCTGCTGGGACTGGTTGGGGCTGAGGGAGAGAACCAGGAAAAAGACATGCTGTGGAGGGGAGCAGAGATCGATCACTAATGATTAAATGCAGAGTGGTGCATACAGAGCAAAAAGAGAAAGAAACAGTGCATGATGAGTGTGAAATGGAGCACCAGTAACAAAATGGATAGCAGAATGGTAAATAACATCTAATTTGTGAAGAAGGGTTTTAGCAGCAGACCTGTAGATGACATCTCCATAATCAAAGATGGGGAGAACTGTCATCTTAACCAGGAGGTGTTTGGCAGTGAGTGAGTGAGGATTTATTGCGATAAAGAAAGCTTATACGTGATTTGACTTTTGTTAGAACTGTATTGATGTGTGATTCGAATGTGAGTGAACTGTCTAACCAGATACTGAGATACATATATGAGCTGACAAAATCAATTACAGAGCCGTCGTTTGAAGTGATGGTTAGAGGGCAGCTAGAATGTGGAAGAGATCTGCTAAAGAGCATGCATTTTGTTTTATTAGTATTCAGTGTTAAGTTAAGGTGAGCAAAGGCCAGTTGAATATTGTTGAAGCTGGTTTGGAGTGAGGACAAGGCAGTGTTAAGACAGGGACTAGATGTGTATAAGATAGTGTCATCGGCATACAGGTGAATATTAGCATTTCCTGCAGCAAGGGTAATGTTATTAACATAAATACTAAATAAAGTTGGGCCCAGTTTAGAGCCTTGGGCAACACCTTTAAGGAGGGGTAGAGGGGAAGACAAAAGACCCTCTACCCTCACAGACAGACTGACCAGAGCAGTAATTACTAAACCATGACAAACAGCTTTCAGAGAGGCCTATGTCTTTGAGTCTATTCAACAGTATATGATGGTCCACAGAGTCAAAGGCCTTAGCCAGATCAACAAAAGCAGCAACACAATATTCTTTGCTGTCAATGGCACAGATAATGTCATTAACAACTTTTAGAGTAGCCGAGATGCAGCTATGTCCCGCTCTGAAGCCAGATTGAACTGGACTCAGGATGTTGTGAGTCTCTCGGTGGTACACAAGCTACTTGTTGACCAGACTCTCTAGGATTTTCGACAGGCAGGGCAAAACAGAGATGGGTCTATAACAGTTTAAATCTGTGCTGTCACCTCCTTTAAAAAGAGGGGTGACAGCAGCACATTTCCAGTCCTGAGGAAAAACACCAGACTGCAGGGACAGATTGAACAGGTAGGAGATGGGGACAGTAATGACATGAGATGCTGTCTTGAAGGGGTGTAATGAGTCCAACCAGCTGGTTTGTGAGTGTCCAGTTTACACAGTTCAGCAAGTACATCTGATTCCTGTATAGGTTGGAATGAGAATGAGGGGGGACCCGGAGCAAGTGAAGAGACACAGAGGGTGTGTGTGGACTGAGATGTATTGTAACAACCAGCTTTAGCCAAATTATTGTTAAAATACTCAACTATTTTATTTTTGTCGGTGACAATGATATTGTTCATTTTTATAACAGTAGGAAGCTGAGAGAATGATTTTTTGTTCTCCAAAGTTTTTATAGTGTTCCATAATTGTTTGGGGTCAGGGCCATTAACAGAGAGCTGCAGCTTAAAATAGTTGGATTTTGCTTGTCGAATGGCCTGAGTGCACCTATTTCTTTGAGCTTTGAGCCCCAACCAGTCCCAGCAGAAGACTGCCCCTCCCTGAGCCTGGTTCTGCTGGAGGTTTCTTCCTTTTAAAAGGGAGTTTTTCCTTCCCACTGTCGCCAAGTGCTTGCTCACAGGGGGTCATTTTGACTGTTGGGGTTTTTCCGTAATTATTGTATGGCTTTGCCTTACAATATAAAGCGCCTTGGGGCAACTGTTTGTTGTGATTTGGAGCTATATAAATAAAATTGATTTGATTTGAGCTCTGTAAGACTGCCAATCTAAGGTTTTGTTGGATACTTTTGCCATATGCCAAAGGTGATGTTTTAAGTGAATTGATTCCGATAAAGCAGGACTAAACCAGGGACTAACACGGTTCTTAACTCTGATTTTTTTAACAGGAGCATGTTTGTTAACAACTTCACTGAACATAGATTTGAAGTATAACCAGGCATTCTCAACATCTGGGACAGAGACTATTCTGTGCCAGGGTACAAGTGCCAGGTCAGCTAGAAAAGCCTGATCATTAAAGTTCCTTAACAAACGCAACAATGAGAGGAGGGTTTCTTGGAGTGAGCCCTTTACGCACACAGGCTATACTACAATGATCACTCAGACTTTGACAAAACACACCTGAAGTGTATCTGTCTGGCCTGTTTGTCAGTATCAGGTCAATGATGGTACCAGAAGTCATGGTCTTGTTGTATCTGGCAGGGGCTAGCACAATTTGAGACAGATTAAGCGCATCCAACTGTAACTGCACAATGGGTGGAGGATCAGACATGTCCCAGTTTAAGTCCCCTAATAAAATGAGCTCACTCAGAGTGGAGAGAGCACAGGCAGGAGCAGACGTGGCCTATAACAGCCTGCAACAGTGAGAGAGAAGTACTTGGAGAAGTTGATTTTTAAAACAATCAGCTCAAACTGTTTGGGAACAGACTTAGAGATAACAACCGAGCACTGCAGAGGTACTGACGGGGACTAGCAGGAGAGAGCATATCTCACCCGTGTTGGCCTCTCTTCATTGGCTTCCTGTTAATTCTAGAATAGAATTTAAAATTCTTCTTCTTACTTATAAGGTTTTGAATAATCAGGTCCCATCTTATCTTAGGGACCTCGTAGTACCATATTACCCCATTAGAGCGCTTCGCTCTCAGACTGCAGGCTTACTTGTAGTTCCTAGGGTTTGTAAGAGTAGAATGGGAGGCAGAGCCTTCAGCTTTCAGGCTCCTCTCCTGTGGAACCAGCTCCCAATTCAGATCAGGGAGACAGATACCCTCTCTACTTTTAAGATTAGGCTTAAAACTTTCCTTTTCGCTAAGGCTTATGGTTAGGGCTGGATCAGGTGACCCTGGACCATCCCTTGGTTATGCTGCTTTAGACGTAGACTGTGGGGGGTTCCCATGATGCACTGTTTCTTTCTCTTTTTGCTCCGTATGCATCACTCTGCATTTAATCATTAGTGATCGATCTCTGCCCCCCTCCACAGCATGTCTTTTTCCTGGTTCTCTCCCTCAGCCCCAACCAGTCCCAGCAGAAGACTGCTCCTCCCTGAGCCTGGTTCTGCTGGAGGTTTCTTCCTGTTAAAAGGGAGTTTTTCCTTCCCACTGTAGCCAAGTGCTTGCTCATAGGGGGTCGTTTTGACCGTTGGGGTTTTTCATAATTATTGTATGGCCTTGCCTTACAATGTAGAGCGCCTTGGGGCAACTGTTTGTTGTGATTTGGCGCTATATAAAAAAAAGTTGATTGATTGATTGATTGATTGTCCTTACAATAAACAACTACCCCTCCACCCTTGGAGCTTCTGTTTTGGCGGAATATATTATAGCCAGGGATGAAGACAGCAGTATTAGGAATGGACTTCTTGAGCCATGATTCTGAGGGGACAAAGATATCAGGGTTTGTAGTGTGAATGTATGCCATTAAATCAGCAAGTTTGGGGAGGACACTTCTTATGTTTAAGTGCATGAAGCTGAGGCTTTTGGAATTGCAGAAAGAGTCAAAGTTCAAATGTTCATTGGAGCTGTTAAGTGTGTCTACAGGGTTAACAGTGGGAGGGCAAAACTCAGGGCCAGGATCGGGCTGGATATTTCCTGATAACAGCAATAATAGGAGTATAAGGCACTTCTGCTTGAACAGCCTCATAATGTGTTTACTTTTAGTGTTTGTAACCATTTTAGTATCAAGGGGGGAACGAGGAGACAATACGAAGTTGTCTTGTAGCACCATTATGCAGATTGTGCGCACCAAAGAAAAAAGGTCAACTGAAAGTGGTATCTCGTTTTCAGAAGAACAGCCAATGGAGCACGTCCCTCCACGTATGGACAGTGGCACGCAGGATTTAAGATCAGATGGAGTTTGAACAAGTAACTGATTTATGACCTGAGGTTGTAGAACATACAGCTTGTTTAGGTTTGATATTAGCAACTTTATAGAGACAGTTGACTTAACATGCTCATAGTTCACATCAGTCAGCATATGCTCCGAAATATAAGTACTCTGTATATGTCCAAAAGTACATGTAGACAGTTTTTCATGACTATTGTAGAAGTTATAACAAATGAGCAGGAGCCACAGCAAAACACATGGGAAGTCCATAATTAAATTGAAAGCCATACCAGGTAGAGTCAGCAATTATAGTAGGAAAATTACAGTCAGGCTCTAGCAGCCGGGCAAGCAGGCCCAGGTGGAGAGCAGCTAGCAGCCGGGCCCAGGTGGAGAGCAGCTAGCAGCCGGGCCCAGGTGGAGAGCAGCTAGCAGCCGGGCCCAGGTGGAGAGCAGCTAGCAGCCGGGCCCAGGTGGAGAGCAGCTAGCAGCCGGGCCCAGGTGGAGAGCAGCTAGCAGCCGGGCCCAGGTGGAGAGCAGCTAGCAGCCGGGCCCAGGTGGAGAGCAGCTAGCAGCCATGCAGTGCAGGCCCACGTGTAGAGCAGCTAGCAGCCATGCAGTGCAGGCCCACGTGTAGAGCAGCTAGCAGCCATGCAGTGCAGGCCCACGTGTAGAGCAGCTAGCAGTAGAGCAGGCAGGCCCAGGTGGAGAGCAGCTAGCAGCAGAGCAGCCAGGCCCAGATGGAGAGCAGCTAGCAGCCGGGTAGTGCAGGCCCAGGTGTGGAGAAGCTAGCAGCAGAGCAGGCAAGCCCAAGTGTAGAGCAGCAGAGCAGGCAGGCCCAGGTGTAGAGCAGCTAGCAGTAGAACGAGTAGCCCGAGGTGGAGAACAGCTAGCTGACAAGTCCAGGTGTAGAGCAGCTAGCAGCCGGGTAGTGCAGGCCCAGGTGTGGAGAAGCTAGCAGCAGAGCAGGCAAGCCCAAGTGTAGAGCAGCAGAGCAGGCAGGCCCAGGTGTAGAGCAGCTAGCAGTAGAACGAGTAGCCCGAGGTGGAGAACAGCTAGCTGACAAGTCCAGGTGTAGAGCAGCTAGCAGCCGGGCAGTGCAGGCCCAGGTGGAGAGCAGCTAGCAGCCGGGCCCAGGTGAAGAGCAGCTAGCAGCCGGGCCCAGGTGAAGAGCAGCTAGCAGCCGGGCCCAGGTGAAGAGCAGCTAGCAGCCGGGCCCAGGTGAAGAGCAGCTAGCAGCCGGGCCCAGGTGAAGAGCAGCTAGCAGCCATGCAGTGCAGGCCCACGTGTAGAGCAGCTAGCAGTAGAGCAGGCAGGCCCAGGTGGAGAGCAGCTAGCAGCCGGGTAGTGCAGACCCAGGTGTGGAGCAGCTAGCAGCAGAGCAGGCAAGCCCAAGTGTAGAGCAGCAGAGCAGGCAGGCCCAGGTGTAGAGCAGCTAGCAGTAGAACGAGTAGCCCGAGGTGGAGAACAGCTAGCTGACAAGTCCAGGTGTAGAGCAGCTAGCAGCCGGGCAGTGCAGGCCCAGGTGGAGAGCAGCTAGCAGCCAGGCCCAGGTGGAGAGCAGCTAGCAGCCATGCAGTGCAGACCCAGGTGTAGAGCAGCTAGCAGTAGAGCAGGCAGGCCCAGGTGGAGAGCAGCTAGCAGCAGAGCAGCCAGACCCAGGTGGAGAGCAGCTAGCAGCCGGGCAGTGCAGGCCCAGGTGGAGAGCAGCTAGCAGCCGGGCCCAGGTGTAGAGCAGCTAGCAGCCATGCAATGCAGGCCCAGGTGTAGAGCAGCTAGCAGTAGAGCAGGCAGGCCCAGGTGGAGAGCAGCTAGCAGCAGAGCAGCCAGACCCAGGTGGAGAGCAGCTAGCAGCCGGGTAGTGCAGGCCCAGGTGTGAAGCAGCAGAGCAGGCAGGCCCAGGTGTAGAGCAGCTAGCAGCAGAGCGAGCAGGCCCAGGTGGAGAACAGCTAGCTGGCAAGTCCAGGTATAGAGCAGCTAGTGCCAGAGCAGGCAGGCCCAGGTGGAGAGCAGCTAGCAGGCAGGTTGAGGTGGAGAGCAACAAGAAGGTTAGTAGCAAATCCCCATGGTCCAATTTAGAGTTAAGAATGTTTTAAAAACTGAAATATTAAAAGCTCAAAAAGGTTTTAGATTTTGCAACTTAAAAGACACTATTTTGCAGTCTAAAATCACATAACAACACATAAAAAAGACATGCTTCTCAGAGCAACATAGCACTCTGGTGACCTGCCGCCGACTTGGACTTCTCGATTCCTTGCATTGCATTCGATACCTTAAAGCAGCAGTTCACCTCAGCAGTACTCCAGATGCTGCCTAATGTTTATCAAAAATTTGTGCTGGAGGTGGATGCATTTAACAGTGAGTTAGGGTCCGTCCTCTCTTAATGGTTTCTTGAGGAAAACAAACCGCACCCCTGTACTTTCTTCACTCAATGATTTTCAGTCACAGAGCAAAACTATGATGTTGCTAACCACAAACTAGCAGCAGTCAAATGTGCTTTAGAGAAATGGCACCATTGGCATGAGGTACTGGAGCCATCTATTTTGATATGGACCAATCACAAGAATGTACAGGACATCAAATCTGTCAAAAGGCTGAATTTGTGTCAAGGGTGCTGGATAAATCTTTTCTTTGACTTTCTTTGACTATTTTGGCTTCCCCCATCCCCATCCATGCTTCTGTAACATAAAGCCTAATGCCTTATCCAGACAATATGCTCCAGACTGATCATGCTCCATCTGAAAATATTCTCCAAATACCCCATCTCTCGGCTCTTATCATATGAGAGATTGAGGAGGTTAAGTTAGACCTCCAGAATGATTGTGTTCCCAGCAGTTTTCTCAGGGGACATTTGTTTGTACCCACTTTGTTCTGAACAGTGGTGGGCACAGCTAACCAGAAAGTTAGCTTTGATAACAGTTAATCCACTAACTGAAAAGCTATCTTTTATAAAGCTAAATTGATAAACCCCTAAAAAAGTTTAGTTTTCAGCCTACCCTTGTACTTTAAAACATATAGCTGACATTTTCACTTTATAAAACCTAGACGTATTGTTAATGTAAATAACTTGTCTGGAATTAGTTTGGTTAAAATTTTAACCATAAGCTAAAACTCTATGCCTGTTGATGACTTGCGTGATATGCCGATGAGTCACTATGGTCTTAAAGGAACTTGTCTTTTTTCTTTTTTGCTTTCTGTAACCAGCTCTCCTTTCAGAGGATGGAGCTGTCTGGCTGTTAGAAAACTTTTAATAGATAGGTGTCAAAGCTTTTGACTTCAGACTTCAGGAATGTTTTTAACTGTTAAGCTTTATTCACCAAGCCTAAATATGTTGCCGGTCTAAAAATGATTGGATCCAAGTTTTTTGGAAGTTAATTGGTGTGCTGATAATTTTAAAAGCTATCTGAAAAGCTAATCTGATAATGAAAACATTAGCTTTGATAATTAGCGGTTCGTGGAACTGTGCCCACCACTGGTTCTGAACATCTGTTTTGGGGGCATTACTCTAACTTTACTTGTCACTTCGAGTCACTTAGAACCAAGGAGTTTATTTTGTGGTGCTTCTGTTGAATAACCATAGATGAGGAGGTTCATCAAAATGTATCTACATGTCCCATCTATCCTCAGCACAAAGTTTCTGATCAACACTCTGTTGGATTCTTGACTCCTGCCTATTTTTGATGTCCCTGCTCCGATATTGCTGTCAACTTTGTCACAGGAGTGCCCCCATTTGTCAGTCACCCTGTCATTCTGTCCCTCATTGATTACTTCTGAAAGATGGCCTATTTGACTCCACTGTGTCAGGAATGCCTCCAGTGTAGAGGTTGTGCCAAATCAACATGCAGATCCATCTTGAATTTGCTGTGGTGAGCATTACCTCTATTGGCTAAAGCCATCCATCCATTAGCTACTGGATAGCATTGCTGATAGGAGTCCTCAGTTTGTGTCATCCTTTAGAAAGCAGTGTTAAAGCTCTCCCCTCTATGAGAGGGTGGATCTCTTCTATATATTTAAGAATTTCTAATGATTTGGGTTCTTCTACTGTGCCTAAAACTATATGGAAGACAAATTTGGGATGGTTGATGGCAGATGATGTTTGGAAAGAGGTCTTAAAAAGGGTACACAGGTCCTCAGTCTTTGATAGCCACGATTCCATGCATAGCAGGATCTGCTATCAAGCTTACTATACAAAAGATTGGTTTGTAAAAATGTTTGACACCATGTCTCCTCTGTGCAAATGGTGCTGTCAAGCCACTGCAAGTTATAGATACATTTTGGAGCTGCTCCCTCCATGAAGAGATTTTGGTCTGAAATCTTTCACATGTTGTCCAAGGTAACTGGTATTTCTCCTCATGCCATAACTGCCCTGTTCGGAGTGAAGCCTGCTTCACTGACTCGCTCTCCTGCTAAAAAATGACTTAATAGCATTACAAAATGTGCTGGCCTGGAGGCTGATACTGTTGAATTGGAAATCTCCAGTGCCACCTACATATACAAGCTGGATTAAGGAGGTCCTCAAACTAGAAAAAAATGGTGATTCCTGCTGGCAGAGTTGTATCATTTGACAGGAGCTGAAATCCCTTTCTGTCCTATGTTAACAGTTCAGGTTGTCAGCCATAGCTTGTCAACTTTATTTTGATATTTGTGGCAGTTGCCACTGGCTGTAAAATTTTTGGGATCATGGAAACATTTAAAAACGGTGTCTAAAAAGACAAAAAAGAGCAATTCTGCTGTCTAATAGAGGGCATAGCCAGTCTCTCTTCCAGTTTTCACCCCCAGACTAATGGTCAGACCAAACGTTTGATCCATGATCAGGAAATAGACCTATACTTCATTGTGTCTGAAACCAACTTCCTTCTGGTCTTCACTAGTAGTATGGAATGAATATGCCTACAATGCACTCAGCTGTACATTCTCAAGACTTCCACTAATTTAGTTTGCCTGTCGGGTCCAGCCCCTCTCTTCCTGGCTCAGGAGTCTGAATATAACATGCCTCATGCTAAAGTCTATGTTCATCACTTCTGTCATGCCTGGGCCAGAGGTGGGCTGCTCCTCACATCAGACTGCATCATAGGCCAATCCAAATCAGTCTGCAGCCCTGCACTACCATCATGTTCAAAGGATTTGATTGTCCACAAAGAATTTTCCTGTCTTCACTGACTTGCAGAAGCTGGGTCCTCACGTCAATTGCACTTTCTCCATTAAGTGTATCATTCATCCTGCTGCTGTCCATCTTCACCTTCCCTGTTGCATGTGAATCCACCCCACGTTGTCTCCAGGTGCATGACACCTACCTGACTTTTGGATGGAACTTCTGCCTACACTGTGCGAGCCCTACTGTGTTCTTATCACAAGATGTGTGGATTCCAATATATTGTGGACATGACCCTGAGGAATACTCCTGGATGTCTACTTGCTTCATCTTGGATCTTCAGCCCATTGCCCCCTTTCACAGGGATCACCATGACCATGTTAGTGGGACATTGGGGGCCATCTGTCTGAGAGGTAGTATTCTATCATGCTCTGCTACCATTTGCTGTTACTTGTTTTTTTTTTTTTTTTTTTTTTGCAGCCACCTTTACAGTAATCACCTGATTGCATTCACCTGCTGTGTCATGCAGCTGCAGCTCATTCTGGTATTCAGTGCTCAGCCTCAAGGCCTTTCACACTGAATGCGTTTGGGCATTAAATGCATCACACATCACTCTAAAACCCATTATTTTCAATGAGAAGCATTGTGTTTTTAAAAACCTGAGCTAGCGCAGCACTTGGCCAGGAGTGTGCATTGCCGCTTGCTGTCAGGCTGCCGCGGTCAAAGTTCAAGCCAATCCAACTTTCAATGCTGCATGCTGTGATGTAGCTTCATGCATCCAATAGAAATGAGGCATCAGGTCAAAACCTGGAAGATGACAGATTGCAGAAATGTGTGCCAGAGAAACATCAGAACAGCTCATTTATACACACACTGTTGCAACTCCTCAGTAAGAAAAGGAGCTATTGGCTGTCCTAAAAGTCGCTAGAAGTTGCTAAATGATGTCATTGTCTAATATGCATATTATTTGCATAGTATGATGTCATCACAGATGCTGTAGGAAAAAAAAAACGTGGGAAAGATCATTGAATACATTATCGTTTTAATATTGTTTGGTAAATTCCATATTCATAAATGTAGAACTTACACGGACATCTGACTGAATTTGAACAATATATAAGCAGTATTAACCTTGTAGACTCTCCCAAATGTCCTTAAACACTATAAGGATTTTTTTTTGAAGAGAATTAATGTTAAAGAATGCCTTTACATTTGTTATTGTACAATTTTTCTTTCTATCTCTTTGTGGCCTTTTCCTTTGTTCATCTGCTGTTCATTTTACTGTTAATGTATTTGTTGGAAAAAACACACACGTGACAGACAAAAAAGTGAGTAAAAACACCATAATAATATTGAACTACAAATACACTTGATTGTTGGTTTGTTTGTTTATTTTGCTATTAAAATTGGCTATCACTTCTCAAAATATCATAACTTCTCAAGGCCAGGGATCCTCAAAGTCTGGAGATTAATTAGTCACAGTGCAGCAAACGAGTTGTGTAGGCTGAGTGAGTCCGAGTCAGGTTTGACATTCATTGCAGGAACAGCCACGGAGGCATCGTGCATGCTTGTTTGAACGCAGAGGATTGTAGATATCCCTCCACTCAGTGCTTTGCACACAGTGTCTGTGGCTTTGCAGCAGCAGCGGAGGTGGGGAGACCAGGGGAGACCTGCTGCTGCTCGGTGAGAACAGAGACTAGATCTGAGTCACCAAACACCAGGCAAGTCTCCAGTGAGGCCAGGAAAAGTAGCTGGATTTGTCACTCGTCGCTTTTGAGAAAATAAGTCGTCATGAGAATTTGGAAAGTCACCCGATTTATTGAGAAAGTCGCCAAGTTGGCAACACTGTATACACAGCAGTTTTCTAAAAAAGTCCTTAAAATATATTATTATTATTTTTTACTTCATGATTAATTTCTGATTACTGTACATATTGAAGTCCAACAAACATTTATATATATATATATATATATATATATATATATATATATATATATATATATATATATATATATATAAATCTTTGTTCATCTGTGTATTAAAACCTGTTGTTGTTTCAGATGAGATAATTTCTTGATTAAAATGATAATGAACCTTGGACATTTATTTTTAGACAAAATAGCATGAAAACTAATGTTCACATTATGAAGTCTAGTAGATTCATTCATTCATATCTGCATTTCAACCAGAAAAAAAAGACACTGCAAATAAATACAAATTATTATAAACACAACAGGAGATGTGTTACAGCTAAACCTGAGGCCTAGTTCAAAAATAATGAAGCCTAACTACTGATTTGCATTGCATTTGTCATGAGCAAGCCGTTATTTTATTTAACACCATCCAGATTTATTTGTGAGTTGCCTACAGTCTCTTTGACAGGTACTGAAAATTTCATGGAAAAATTCCGCACACTTCCAGAAATGTGAACGAAATTTATTAGCACTTTTTTCATCATTTTGTGTGACACTGATATTTTGCATTATCATTTAAAGTTGAATGTTAGAGAAATAACCTTGTATTTTGTCAGTTTGTTTGTTTGTTTGTGCTTCATACTAACACAAAGTTGGTTGAGAAAAAGTATAAATTTAAGTTTTATCATGTTGAGATTGATACTGCGGAGTTTTTTTTGCCATTGGATGTTTTTTGAAAATTGCACAATTTTTCAAGTTTCCCTTTATTCAGTGATGTAACTTTATCACAAGGTAAGCCATCAAAGTTGTATATAATGTCCATAAAGTTGATCTAATACATTTTTGTAAAAGTAGAAATGTTATTTCCTAGAAAAAAACCCATCATGTTTCTAAAGCAAGGTAAAACTATTAACGCTGAGAATAAGTCCTTGATTTATTTGTGTCAAAACCTTAGCTATATCTCCTACTCTGCTTCAACAGAATAATTATATTACTTGTTCAATAATACTAGGAACTAATGGACAGGATTTCTTTGTTTCAGGCATCTGCAGACTAAAGAAGATACCTCCAACTGTTGTCGCAAGCATTACGCTCTAGCACATTTTAGTATATATGCACTGATAATTGCACATATCAAGGAATACTTAGAATTTACAATGTGTTGATGTCATTATTTTCTGTGCATGTGTTGGTGACAGATTCTCTGTTCTAAGCTGTTGATAGATATATCTGATTGTCCGATCAAATTCAAACTAATTTCTCACAATTTTTGTTTGTTTAATTAGATATGAAGTCCTTTTCTTTCCATCTTGGAATTTCACTTGTTAATGCATTGCAAATCATAAGGTGACAGGACTTTAGGTAGAGCCAAAATATCTGCAAAATAAGTCCTAGGTTCTTCTTGAATTCACTGGGATGGAAGCGTAACGCTTGCGACAGGTGCCTTCAGTGAAGACAAATACACAATCAGTTTCATGCATCCAGCAGGCAGAAACAGGTACATAGTTATGAAGTTAGTGACACTGAACATTGAAAGTACAACAAATTAGCTGTTTTAAAGGTGCATAAAGCACATCTTTCTTTCCAGATTCTGTTGGCCAAAGAGAAAGGATGAAGATGACTTACCGAACGAGGAAATACTTTGTTCGGTGGCCAATCCTGTCCCTGTGAACAGGCGGCACTTTGGACTTTCAGAGGAAGAATTTCAAAAAATTGACAATCTCTTTCACTCACTAAGGGCCCTGTCCCACCGGCGTTTAGGAGGATTTGCATATGGATTGTGCACAGAATTGGCCCATATTCGCCAAACATCCGCAATATCCGTGTAACATGCTTGTATGAGTTGGCCGTCATCTGAACACATCTGTGATCATCCGCAGAGGCACACATGTCCGCAGCCAGGATTTTTGAGGAGCTCAAAAATCTAGATGCGGATAACATCCGCCTTACATACTTTATATATACTCAATTCATACACAATACATACTCACTCTATGCGCTGTATATCTGCTGTTAACCGCTGATATTCGCAACTGACGGGGGATTTGCGGCTTGGCAGCGGACCGGGACAGTGTGTAAAATAGATATATTGCATGCCCATCTTGTCCACATCACAAACTAAAATATGTTGTAGCGAATGCATACAAATTGGCCACGAATAAAGCGTTGTTATTGCATCTGCTTTGCAGCTGATTTGCGGACAATCTGTGAATGCACTCTCAAAAAAAAAAGTCTCACACCCCGAGCGGCTTCCCCCCTCCCACTCCCCAAACTCATGAACAGTTAACCCTCGCATAACAGCACTCTGTGATCAACTTGTCCAAGTCCAGAAAATGCTCCAGAGACTGTATTGTTGATGTGAATAGTGATGCCGACGGCCCGAGTGCGCTTCTTTTATGACCGCAATGCAGATGCCCTGCACGCGCAACACGTGCGCAATGCATTCATAATATACCCGTAATACTGCCATGATAATCTCAATGTGTCGGATCAGTTTCCTCACTACATGCATTATATACCCGTGATTGTTCATCATATATTCGCTATATATTATTAATATATCCGTAATTCATACTGGGACATTTGTCATTTTTGGCCATTTTTGTTGCGGATGACAACGAACGCCCGCAATTTGTGTACTCAGTTCATGCACAATTGATCCTCTCCCCAGTGGGACAGGGCCCTAAGCAACTAATAATGTGTTCACTTTAAAGTAAGGTTTAGACAATAAGGGCATGATCAAATTTATAAGTTATCTATCGGGCTAACTTTCTGTGTTTAATAGGTTTCCAGAAGGATTTTCAAAATGTGTTGCAAATGTAACACATATCTATATTTGTCTTACTTGTCTGTTGATCCATTCATGTTGTGATAAGTGTTCTTTTATTAGCATAGATTTAAAGCACATATATACACACACATTGTCTATAATGATTCTTTATAATCAAAGTAAAGGGATTTTTGCTTCTGAAGGAAAAAATTGACGTTTTATAACTGCAATTCTTCCTAAATGTTTCATAATATCTGATATAACTAAATGTTTACTTGAGTTGTAGGTGCCTTTCATATGTATTACCTACATTAAACAGGCAACTTTAACATTTCCAATGTTTTTTTCCTTTTCAACATGTAATCAATCAATCAATCAATCAATTTTTTTATATAGCGCCAAATCACAACAAACAGTTGCCCCAAGGTGCTTTATATTGTAAGGCAAGGCCATACAATAATTATGTAAAACCCCAACGGTCAAAATGACCCCCTGTGAGCAAGCACTTGGCTACAGTGGGAAGGAAAAACTCCCTTTTAACAGGAAGAAACCTCCAGCAGAACCAGGCTCAGGGAGGGGCAGTCCTCTGCTGGGACTGGTTGGGGCTGAGGGAGAGAACCAGGAAAAAGACATGCTGTGGAGGGGAGCAGAGATCGATCACTAATGATTAAATGCAGAGTGGTGCATACAGAGCAAAAAGAGAAAGAAACAGTGCATCATGGGAACCCCCCAGCAGTCTACGTCTATAGCAGCATAACTAAGGGATGGTTCAGGGTCACCTGATCCAGCCCTAACTATAAGCTTTAGCAAAAAGGAAAGTTTTAAGCCTAATCTTAAAAATAGAGAGGGTGTCTGTCTCCCTGATCTGAATTGGGAGCTGGTTCCACAGGAGAGGAGCCTGAAAGCTGAAGGCTCTGCCTCCCATTCTACTCTTACAAACCCTAGGAACTACAAGTAAGCCTGCAGTCTGAGAGCGAAGTAATGTAACACAGCATACTTTCCATTGCTTCACTGTTACTCTGTTGGTGATGTCTCAACTGCATTTTTCTGTTTATGGATTTGAAGCATACATATTCATATATTTTCTACAGTTGTTATACTTAGTAAATAAGACAATTTGTGTTTTTGAAAGAAACTTATTGAAGTAGTATGCCATTTTTTTTCTGTAAATTTTGATACAGTTATGCCAAAATGTGTCAAATCAATGTGTATTTAGCTATATGTGTCCTAAATATAGTTCCAAACAGGTTATCATCATTAAATTATAGAGAAAGTAATGTAGTCCGTAGGCTGAGTGGGCTCACCTTGCACCCCCCCCCCAAAATTGACGAAAATGCATGTACATTGTAGTATTTGATCTATATTTTCATTTTTTTTTCCATGTTACCACTGAAAATACAGGGACTTGATACCACTACTGGTCTGCTGAAGTTGGACGGGCCTCCAAATTTTGCTGTGCCTCATTTTGGGGTAGGGGAAACCTAAATTGACACAACTCTGGACTGGTTGGTGATAGGAAAGTGATTGACCCATCAAAATGTTTGTCTTGAGCCCCTCTATAGGTTGAAATAGGAAATATGCAAATTACATCCATAATTAGGTCAACAGAGGTCAAAAGGTCACCAACTTTATGGAATGCCCAAAATCTGGCAACCGGGTGTAGAACTTTTCCCTGGAGTTCTGAATTGGAAAATAAATCATCTAGGGGCCTGGAATATGTTGTAAATGTATCCTTTTGCATATTTAACCTGCTAATATTTAATTATTCTTCAAATGGATGACCCTGTGATTAATGAAAAAATGTCAAATTTCGAAAATACGAAGAAAATAAGTGGTAAGGGTGTAAATGATTCCAAGCAAATTGAAACAACTAATCAAGGATTACCATGAACTATTTACTTTATTTGTCAATGATTAACAATGATTCACTTCAAAACAGTCATGCAAATTAGTTCAATAACAAAGGTTAAAATGGTCAGGTGCCAAGTATTAGGAATGATGTTCAGCAAACCATCTGCAAGGTGTTGATTGGAAATGAAAAACAGGACTCGATAAAAAAATAAACCTTAAAGTGATGACCAAGGCACCTTCTGTTACTCACTAAATCAAATACTCCAGTCATGTGAAATGCTAATGGCCACCCAAAATATGCTATTCACACATTTCACATACAAAGTTCTTAGTCGCTGTCACTGTTGTCACTATCACTGTCGTCACTTTTGCTGTCATACTCATCACTACTGCTGTCACTGTCCTCTGATATCTTTTCCTCTTCCACCTTCTCAAGTATGAAGGCGCTGGTGGTATACTTGTGAATACTACCAACAATAAGACCACAGAGTACAAACAACAAGGAAATGTAGCATTCAAGTTGTTGGTCAAGTCACAAAACCAACCAGAGAAACTGGACTTGAATGAATTACTCAAGTACCCACTCATGCCTGTGCCATCAGCAATTGGGACACCAGATGGGCAACTTCTGAAGACAAACAAGAGCAAGGGCTTTCACAGTCTTGTGAAAGATGTACAGGATGCTTCTGTTCCTCCTGACCAGGACACCATGAATATCCAAGATGGAAATGCCATCTTTCACTCCATGAAGGAAATGCCGCGAACATTCAAGCAGATTTGTCACAACATCTTGTTCATCACAACAGCTGGGAAATCAAGTGTCATATTCAGTACTGACAGTTACATGAAGGATTCCATCAAGTCCATGGAGAGATCAACACGTGGATGTGGGGAAAGGCAGCTTGTTTATGGAGAAAATACACAGAGACCAGAGAACTGGAAGGAATGCCTAAGTAATGATGAGAACAAAGAACAGCTCATTGCATTACTGCTAAAAGTTTGGTGTGCTGACGAGAACATGCCAAAGATAGAGAAGAAGAAGATCATCTTAGTCTGCAAGGGCAAGGCATATGAACTGAAAGCCAATGATGGAAAGGTGACTGCATCTGAAATGACATCCCTGGACTCCACCCAAGAAGAGACAGACACTTGAGTCATTCTATACTCAGTGTATGCCCAAGAAGTTGGATACAGCTTTGTTTGTGTTCGAAGTCCAGACACAGACATATTCTTCATTCTTCTTTACAATGCACCAAACATTAAGGCACATCTCCTGTTTGACACTGGCACTGGAAACAAGAGGCGACTGATAGACATAACAGAGCTCTCCAAAGAATTCACACCAGTTTACGGTGCTGCACTGCTTGGCCTCCATGCATTCACTAGGTGTAATACCACCAATGCCTTCAAAGGAATCGGCAAGGTGAAGCCCCTGAAGATTCTACAGAAAAAAACAAAGTACCAGGAAGTTTTTGGATGCCTTGGGGAGTCGTGGCAGGTCACTGAAGACCTCTTCCTCACCCTTGAGGAATTTACCTGTGCCATGTACTGCATGAGTACAAAGATCAGGGAGGTTGACCACCTGAGATACGAAATGCTTCTCTCAAAATGTGATGGAGCGGGGCAGTCTTTGGATTTGAAGAAGAATGCAGACCTGTCAGCTCTTCCACCTCCAAGAGTGTGTCTTCAGGAGCATATCAGGAGGGTGAATTACCAAACAGCTATTTGGAAGAGAGCTCATTGCCCAAAGCCTGAAATCCCCCATCCAGCTGGGGATCATGGTTGGATGATCAGTAATGGTAAGCTGGAGCCACGTTGGTTCAAAGGAACTCCACTTCCTGCAAGTTTAGCAGACATAATTGAGAAGGTGGAAGAGGAAAAGATGTCAGAGGACAGTGACAGCAGTAGTGATGAGTATGACAGCAAAAGTGACGACAGTGATAGTGAAAACAGAGACAGCGACTAAGAACTTTGTATGTGAAATGTGTGAATAGCATATTTTGGGTGGCCATTAGCATTTCACATGACTGGAGTATTTGATTTAGTGAGTAACAGAAGGTGCCTTGGTCATCACTTTAAGGTTTATTTTTTTATCGAGTCCTGTTTTTCATATCCAATCAACACCTTGTAGATGGTTTGCTGAACGTCATTCCTAATACTTGGCACCTGATCATTTTAGCCTTTGTTATTAATATGACTGTTTTGAAGTGAATCATTGTTAATCATTGACAAATAAAGTAAATAGTTCATGGTAATCCTTGATTAGTTGTTTCAATTTGTTTGGAATCATTTATACCCTTACCACTTATTTTCTTCGTATTTTCGAAATTGTACCTTTTATCGTTAATCACAGGGTCATCCATTTGAAGAATATTGAAATATTAGCAGGTTAAATATGCAAAAGTATAAATTTACAACATATTCCAGGCCCCTAGATGATTTATTCTCCATTTCAGAACTCCAGGGAAAAGTTCTACACCCGGTTGCCAGATTTTGGGCATTCCGTAAAGTTGGTGACCTTTTGACCTCTGTTGACCTAATTATGTACGTAATTTGCATATTTCCTATTTCAACCTATAGAGGGGCTCAAGACAAACATTTTGATGGGTCAATCACTTTCCTATCACCAACCAGTCCAGAGTTGTGTCAATTTAGGTTTCCCCTACCCCAAAATGAGGCACAGCAAAATTTGGAGGCCCGTCCAACTTCAGCACACCAATAGTGGTATTGAGTCCCTGTATTGTCAGTGGTAACATGGAAAAAATGAAAATATAGATCAAATACTACAATGTACATGCATTTTCGTCAATTTGGGGGGGGGGGGTGCAAGGTGAGCCCACTCAGATCTTCTCAGTTATTTTGAAGATTTCTAGCAATGGCTGAACTGAGACCAAAAGAAATATTAAAACTCTGATATACGAGGTCTGTGAGAAAACTATCTGACCTTTTTTATTTTATGCAAAAAATATATGGATTTGATTCATATGTTTTTACATCAGCCAAGCTTGAACCTTGAGCCTGTGGGCAGGCTTTGAGTGAGCACTGGTCCACCCCTCTCGTCGTTTTTTCATTGCGAGGAAATGGCGGAATGATTTGGGCTTTGTTTTGTCAGAATTTTTTCAGAACCTGTTAGAGACAGGCAGCTGGAAACCATTCGGAAAATTCATTTGGCTTACTGTGAAAATTTTATGGGCTACAAGTTGGGACATGCTTATCTCGGCTTTCAGTGGCTTACTAGTCGAGTGAGTATAAGAGAAATTGTGGAGAGCTGGGCATGTCCCAACTTGTCCTCTGACACTCCAAAACGGAGGTGTTCTTTGTCTCGCTCCATCAGCGAATCCGTTGTGACGCGCAAAGCCTTCACACGGCTTTCCATGACAAAATCTCTTGTTAAAAGTGAAATCTTCCAGAAAATGGCTGATGTCCAGCTCTTGTGATAACCAGAGAAATTGCACACGATGGTCTCAGATCCATACAGACATCCGTTTAGAAATGAAATGCTCGTTTCTGCCTGTCGATCGCGGCTCAGAGTGTGGCGCGCCGTGCGCCATTGTGAGCCGTCCTTAAAGCGGTAGTAACACTCCGTAATCTCTGTGAAGCCCATAAAATTTTCACCGAAAGCCATGTGAATTTTTCGAATGGTTTCCAGCTGCCTGTCTCTAACAGTTTCTGAAAAATTCTGATGGAACAAAGCCCAAATCATTCCGCCATTTCCTCGCAATGAAAAAACAACGAGAGGGGTGGACCAGTGCTCACTCAAAGCCTGCCCGCAGGTGAATGATGCAACCGAAAGGCGTGAAAAAACTCACGCATGCGCACGAAGGTTCAAGCTTGGCTGACGTAAAAACATATGAATCAAATCCATATATTTTTTGCATAAAATAAAAAGGTCGGATACTTTTCTAACAGACCTCGTGTGTATATATATATATATATATATATATATATATATATATATATATATATATATATATATATATATATATATATATAAAAAACCATACCTAAAATGATCAAATGATAACATTTCACAAAAAAGACCACTTTTAAATTTTGATGGTTATGTCACACTTTGGCTTCATTATTTCTGAACTAGGCCCTAAACTGTGAAGATGAAGCCAAATGCGAAAAACAGAGTGAAAATGGAAAACCAGATTTAATGTTTAACAGAGCAAATGGGCAATAGGGTGGTCCCAAAAAACAAACTTCAACTTTTTCAGGTTGTTTCTTCATTGCTTTTGGTTTATTCAGGAGTAAAAATAAATTCCATGAAATTTCATGAGATTTGAATGAGACGACCCATCATTCCAGTCGTCACAGCAGATCCTGGATAGCATTGCTGCTGTCAATGATTTTGCTGAGTTGCACTTATCCAGGATTACAATCAATCAATTTTTTTATATAGCGCCAAATCACAACAAACAGTTGCCCCAAGGCGCTTTATATTGTAAGGCAAGGCCATACAATAATTATGTAAAACCCCAACGGTCAAAACGACCCCCTGTGAGCAAGCACTTGGCTACAGTGGGAAGGAAAAACTCCCTTTTAACAGGAAGAAACCTCCAGCAGAACCAGGCTCAGGGAGGGGCAGTCTTCTGCTGGGACTGGTTGGGGCTGAGGGAGAGAACCAGGAAAAAGACATGCTGTGGAGGGGAGCAGAGATCGATCACTAATGATTAAATGCAGAGTGGTGCATACAGAGCAAAAAGAGAAAGAAACAGTGCATCATGGGAACCCCCCAGCAGTCTACGTCTATAGCAGCATAACTAAGGGATGGTTCAGGGTCACCTGATCCAGCCCTAACTATAAGCTTTAGCAAAAAGGAAAGTTTTAAGCCTAATCTTAAAAGTAGAGACAATCAGATCCTAACAAAGGATGATCAGCAGCACCAATACCTGCTGCAACATGTTGTGTGGCATTGACGTTTTTTTCCCGGAGGCGAAGAAAATCAGAACCAAATGCCACTCCCCATGACATGTCTGTTTTCACCAAATAGGTGGACAGTGACATGTAATACTTTTTTTTTTAATCTCTCCTGTATGGTCAGTTGAAGGAGAAAGTATTATTGTTTCAATTTGTATTTCATTTGTGAGCAGGTACATTATTGTTGCTGGTTTGTGCAATTTCCACCCTGTGTGCAGCAGTGATTAGAATAGTCATATCAAAATAAAATTTTGCACAAAACATTTTCTTATCAAGATGAACATTTGTGCCAGGAAGCACCTTAAGAAAGTCTCATTTTTATTTTGGGCATACTGTAGAGGACCACCATAATGTGTAACAATGATTTTGGAGAATATGAGGAGGCCTGCAGCAAGGAGACCCTGGTTGGGCTGTCATTTAAACAGGGAGCCGCAGTACCTCTGAACCAGAACTAGGATGACGAATGAAGAGGTCCAGGGCAAGGATGGTGAGGTACAGATGACCAGAGCCAGGTGGCCACCTGTGGAGATGTTGAGGTACAGATTCACTGTGTAGCAGGATGAACAGAGACTGGTGTGCAGGTGTACGGGCAACAAACAAGTGCTGGAATGCTCACTGTCAAAATACACTGATAAAGCATGAGAACACTGACTGGAGCTTAATGCACAACAGCACAGAGCTGCAGAGCTCAAATGACTGCTTTGGAATGCACAAAACCTCTATTAAGGAAAATAGCGAGGCCAGAATACCAAGTACTGAAAAATAAGTTTCTGGCAAAGATGGAAGTGTTGAACCAGAGTTTAAATAGAGGTGTGATGATGAGCAACAGGTGAGATGAACATTTCCGTGCCACACCACTTGGAAACACAGAGGAAAACAAGGCAGGATCAGGCAGAAACAAGGGGCAGCTCAAAAGAGTACCCCCCCCACACACACACACACACCTCAACAGAAGCTCCCAGGTGACCTACGAAGTGGAACTGCACAGATAAAATGGAGACGTCAGATTCCTGTGAGGGGAACAGTGGTACTGATTCCCCAGGGAGGCTTCAAATGGAGTGAATCCGGCAGCTGATGAAGACTGAGAACTGTGGGCATACTCCACCCAGGGCAGATGAAGACTTCAATCAGTCAGGTGGGAAGATGTCACTCACCACAGGATGGACTTGGGATCCTTTTTGGCCCATTCCACTTGCCTGTTGATCTGGGGATAGAACCTGAATGACAAGCTGACCGAGGCCCCAAACGCCGAGCAGAAGCTCCTCCACATATGGGAAATGAATTGGGGACCCCGGTCAGAGACTATGTCCAGAGGTATGCTATACAACTGGACTACATGGTGGAATAAGCTATCCATGGTCTCCTGGGCAGATGGAATTTACAGCAGGACCACAAAGTGAACTACCTTGGAGAACTAATCCACAACTGTGCTACCCTGGGATGGAGGCAATCTCATAATGAAGTCTAGACAGATGTGGGACCAGGGACGTCCAGGAGTGGGAAGTAGACAAAGAAGCCCAGCTGGTGGTTGGGTGGGAGGTGGATCCTTAGGACATTTAACTAGATGCAGGTCTCCTCCACATTTTCAACCTCTTGGTGGAGTTTTTGGAGACACTTATATTTTAATAATTTAATTTATTGTCACTGTTGGTACAACGAAATAACATTTAGAGCATTTCTCAAACAATCAGTGTACAGGCACTAGTGCATTTCATAAAGTGCAATGAGCTCAGGTTGTAAAACACAATACACTGCAGTAGACACTTAAGAGATGCAAACACAATGACATGATGGGCAGAGATAGGTAGTATGAATAAGCTTCATTATTGGCATTATGGTAGTGTACTTGATGCATCAATGCAAAGTTCAAATCACAGTTATGGCAGTTGGTGTTGTTGAAAAAGGATAATTTGGGATATAATGATACAATGAGGTAGATTGTAGATATAATGAAGTAGATTATTTGATGACATAGTTGTTGGTTTGAAGAGCAGAGATGTTCTCTTCTTTCTTCTGGACTTCAGGTTGTGGTGTTGAAGTTTTTGAAGTGCATCTGGATTTACAAGGTTCTCTACACAAATGTTGAATTGTTCCTGATGTGGAACAAGTGAAGAAATGTATTTCTTAAAATAGAAAGAAGCACAAAACAATAATAAAAAAAAAAAACTAACTAAGTCACTCACTCACACATCTTCAACTGCTTCTCTAGGTTTGGGTCACGGGGGCAACAGCTACAGCAGGGGACCCCAGACTTCCCTTTCCCATGCCACATTGACACTGACTGGGGGATGCCGAGGCGTTCCCAGGCCAGTGTGGAGATACAATCTCTCCACCTAGTCCTGGGTCTTCCCCGAGGTCTCCTCCCAGATGGATGTGCCTGGAACACCTACCTAGGGAGGCGCCCAGGAGGCATCCTTACCAGATGCCCCAACCACCTCAGCTGGCTACTTTCAATGCAAAGGAGCAGCGACTCTACTCCGAGCTCCCCACGGATGACCGAACTCCTCACCCTATCTCTAAGGGAGACACCAGCCACCCTCCTGAGGAAGCCAATTTCGGCCACTTTTACCCACGATTTAGTTCTTTCAGTCATGACCCAACCCTCATGACCATAGGTGAGAGAAGGAACGAAGACTGACGAGTAGATCGAGAGCTTCACCTTTTGGCTCAGCTCCCTTTTCATCACAACAGTACGGTAGAGCGAATGCAATACCGCCCCTGCTGCACCGATTCTCTGGCCAACCTCACGCTCCATCATTCCCTCACTCATGAACAAGACTCTGAGGTACTTGACCTCCTTCACTTGGGGCAAGGCCATATTACCTCTCTTGAAGTCACAGTAGCAACAATGGAAAACCTGTGTAGCTTTATTTGGTAAAAACTAAAAATAGACAGCAAATTACGAATATAAAACATTCACAGCTTGACTGAGTGATTCTGCAGCTAAAAGGTAAAGGCTAAGCTAAAGTTATCCGATAAATCTTCAGTGGAGCGTTTTATATTCAGATTACTCTCACCTCAGAAAAAAATGCAGAAGTTGCTCAACCTGGGTGTGTGTGTATATTCAAAAGTGAAGAATTTCAGATTGAGTGTCTGCTCGATCACACTGGCTGCTGTGTCTGTTTGTCTCTACCTGGGTATGTGGCCTGAACACTGTTTGCCTCAGCTTCGGCCGACAGGCCACTCCAGTTTGCCCAGCCTTACTCCAAACAGTCGATGAAAAAAAGCTTCTCTCAGCAGGGTGATCTGCTTTTTTCTCTTTATATTGTGCTTATGACTGGCAGACTGAGTGTTTCACTTTTTCCTGTCATGAATCCATGTTGGCGATTGTCCAGGTTGTTCATCGGACCCTCGAAAAGCCAGATAGTGACATAGAAATCTCCACCCCCTCTGCACACTCTTGCCGCATCCAACGTGTTGCAAAGTGTTCAATGCAAGTGAAAGTGTCCAAATGATTGACTGACTCGTTCAATGTGAAAGGCCATTTAGGCAGAGCTCTGTATCACAGAGCTGTTCCAGATTGTGTTTTGTTCACGCTCATGTAGAAACTGATAATCAAAGAGTTTATTATTCGCTTGATTTGACACAAAACCCGTTTTCTGGGGTCACTAATAAATTGTTGACAATGGCTCAAGCTACACTGCAACAACCAGAAGACGTTATGGTGGCTGAAAAGTTACATGTTACCATGTGCGTCACACAGCAGCCTGATTGTGTTTGCCAAGAAAAACTGATGTCACATGCCCCAGCTGCCCTCAACATTCCGTATCTGTACACAGATAGGAAGTCCACTGCAGGCACTGATGCTGTGTTATCTCCTGAAGTTAACCCGTTGTTTGTCATGTCGGGGAGCCCTCACGTGTCTTTGTGCAAGCCTCAGACTCTGCAGTGGAAAGATTTAGGTCAGGTTGTGACCTGAGCTGTGTGTGCTTCTGATTATCAGGCCCAAGATGAGGAAGGCTGGGAGTTTAGCCCTTCAACACAAATCTACCGCAAATCTTTAGGGCTGCTCACCAGTGCACACCCTGCTGTTCATGACCTCTTCTGACCAGAAACGGCTGGTGCTCTGCTAACAGCAGAGGAGGAGGCTGATCTTGCACACCTCCCTGAAACACTTTGGGTTAAAAATCCCACTGATGTGGGACTTATCAAGTCCATAGCTCCAGTGCAGTTGAAACCTAAATCCGACTGGAGACCCAGAGCGCGCCAATATCCACTCAAAGCAGGCGCACAAGAGGGTATTAAACCTGTGATTGATGGGTTGTTAAAAGCAGGAATTCTTAGAGAATGTCCTGATTCACCATGTAACACTCCTATATTCCCTGTCAAAAAGGCAAATGGTGTCGACTGGCGTCTGATACAAGATCTCAGGCTCGTTAACGCAGTAACTGTTTATACAGACAGCCAATATGCGTTCTCAGCAGTCTTTTTCTTCGTTAAACAATGGGAGCGAAGAGGAACGGTGACATTTACTGGCAAACCCGTAACACATGCTGCTCTTCTAAAAGACCTTTTATCTGCTATTTGTTTACCCACCTCACTAAAGGCACAAACATGGTGTCTACTAGTAATAGATTTGCTGACGAAATTGCTAAAACCGCTGCCTCAGGCACATTTGGAATGTCTGACATTTATTCAGCTGAAACTGACACATCCTTGATTGATATTGAGGTACTGAGGAACTGCCAACAGGGGGGCTGCACTAACAGAGAAAAGGCTTTGGACAGACAAAGGCGCAACGCTTAATACAAAACAACTCTATTGTATACGTGATATGCCGGTTCTACCTCGAAGATTATTTAAAACAGCAGCCATTTTATCGCACGGGCCATGCCATGTGTCCACAGGAGGGATGGTAACCTTCATTAGTAAACATTTTGCAACATTTGGGTTTAATGCTTACTCAAAAAATTACTGTAGGATGTGCCCAACATGCATTAGACACAACCCACAAGGGAATGTGAGGCCAGTTTCCACAACCACAGTATCCATTTCAAATGCTTCACATGGATTTTATTGAACTCAACCAGAGTGGACCATATAAATATTGTCTGGTCCTCATCGATGCATTCTCCAAATGGGTTGAGATTGTTCCATCCAAGAAAGCTGATGCACTAACTGTAGCAAAGGCCATTTGTAAAACTGTTGTACCAAATTATGGCATTCCAGAGATCATTTACAGTGATAATGGACCTCATTTTGTGAATAAAGTGATATCATGGATGGCAGACAATTTACAAATAGTATTGAAAAACCATTGTGCCTACCTCCCACAAAGTGCAGGGTTGGTAGAAAGAACTAATGGAACAGTTAAAAGCAGACTAAAAAATGCATGAAAGAGATTAGGAGGCCATGGCCAGAATGTTTGGACCTGACTAAACCCTATATGCATATCACACCAGCAGGAGCAGGCCTCACACCATTTGTGTGCCAGACCCTCCAACGAGTAGTGGGGAAGTCTGACTACAAAGGGGTTTCACCGTTTAGAGGTGATTCGTCTCAACGTCAGTGAAGTAACCACCTGATCCCTACTCATTTAGTGTGAGGTGTTTCGGTGACACTGTAAGCTGAGCAACAATGCTACCTGAGGATGCTCTGGTGGGGCGGCGTGTTCCGGCTGGAGAACGATGGCAGGAACGTCGTGGTCACCGGCGTTGCAAAGGTAGCTGTTGTGTTGTGGTCTTAGTGTGTGGGATACTGATTGGACTTCTTACGTGGTGGCTGACCCAAGAGTGGAAGACAAGGGGTACACTCCAAGACAGACACCGTCGATCTGAGGTACTTCTTAATGGCACATTGATGCATCATTACCAAGGCAACATGTGGTGGCGCTTTGTCAACTACACCGCCACCTCCAACAACATGACCAACTGTTATGTCTGTGCTTGCATGCCAACATCGACATCCCACCACAACGTCTACACCACTAGTCCTAGGACTGTGGCCCCAGGATGTCTGATAGCGGCGACGACAAACCCAGGCAGGGGAAAGACAATGGCACAGGCCGACTACTCAAAGCCATACAAGACAAACGATCCCCTATACTCCTTCAGCTGCATGAATCCACGTCACACAGTGTACAGGTCTTGGCCGCAAATGGCCGAACCCCAGGTGATGGTGGGTGTCACCCTCTATGGAGTCTATGACGTGTGCGTGACAGGAAACAGAACAAACAAAGTAGGAGAAATACCACCCTCACTCTGTAAACATACATACACCTTCTGCACATATGTCAGTGAGAAGGCGCATCTACGCTGTGCTGAACATGAAGACTGTGGGTGTAACCGCACCTTGTTTACCGTGGCCAACAAGGTACATGAGCCAGACAGAGCATGGTGTAAAAACGGCCCTTACAGATGCTGGTGCTCGCCCATTGCTCCATCATTAAAAGGCAACAGAGTCCTCACGGACTATAGTTGGCAAACTGTCTTTGTAGTTCAGCAGAGATTCTGGTGGTCGGGGTTACTTAAGGATGTTTCTGACTATGTAAATGCCTGCCAAATGTGCGCTATGCACAAGTCATCCACTTGTCCACCTGCAGGCATTTTACTGCCATTACCTGTATCCGGACTTCCACCCTCTAAGGGTAATACAGTTGAATTGACTGGTGTATAAAGGTTATTAATCCAGTTTCTGTTTGCCTCCATCTTCTAAGGTCCATGTGCATCCACCCCACGTTTCATGTCAGCCATGTCTAGCCTGTTCTTTCCAGCCCTTTTGTATTCAGTGTGTGTGTTTCTCCCCTGACAGTCATTGTGGTTCCTCCTGGTGGTTTGTCCATTGTCCCTGCCAGTGGTCTATCTGTTCTTCATTTTGTGATCAGTCCTGTGTTTTAGTTGTGATTATGTTCCTCATGTCTCGTGTTCTCCATTCCATTGTGCTTTCTTGCTTATCAGTTTTCATTATGTGTTTCAGTAGGTTTATCTTGTGTTCTTTTCACTATTGAGTTCCACATTGATTTTTTTTTTATACTTGTGTTAATGAATTTAGTTTTTGGTTATGGCTCAGTTCTTTCTGTAGTGTGATTATTGAATGCCTCTTTTCATGTGCTATTTTCATGGCAGTTTTGCCTCTGTTGCACTTATACACTTTTTGAGTTCCACATTGGTTTTGGTATCTTGTATATGGATTTATATTTTGGTTTTGTTATCTTTGTTCTTAGGTTTCAGTTTACCCTTAGATGTCTAACTTCATTTCACCTTTTGGTTGGTTCTTGACCTTTGACCCCATCACACACCTGTCCTCCATTTTGTTCATCAGTTGAGTAAGTATTTAAGTAGCACCTGTATTTTGGTTCATTTGCTGGTTTATTCGTGTGGGCATCACGTTTGGTCCCTGCTGTGATTTTTCCGTGTGTGAGTATTCTTTATACCTGCTGCCCCTGCACATTTGGGCATATGCACATTCAAATGTGTTTGTTGTTATTGTCATGAATGCTTTTTTGATGATTAAACTAGAGTTGCAGAGCTTCGTAACAGGTCCCCAATTATCTCGCTGTGTTCAATATTTGTCAATAAATGTGTGTGCAAAGTTATGAATGTCAGACACTGTCAACCGCTGCACACCTCATTTGCTTTAACTTCACTGTGTGTGTGTGTGTGCTGCTCTGAACCCACAGCGTGTATGACCTCACACACACACGCTCCAAGTTTTTTTTTCATTTCATGTTTATTCTATTTGACAGGGTACCACATAAAATATCCCTCCATGTGTCCACTTCATTCCCAGTCCATTATTCACAATGCTTAACTTTCTACACATTCTATTATGTTACAGCCTCATTCCAAAGTGGATGAAATTCATTTTTTTCCTCAAAATTCTACACAGAATACCCCATAATAACAATGTCAAATGTTTTTGATATTTTTACAAATTTATATTAAAAAAAAAACCTAAGAAACCACGTACATAATTATTCACAGCCTTTGCCATGAAGCTCAGAATTTAGCTTAGGTGCATCCTGTTTCCACTGATCATCCTTGAAATGTTTCTACAGCTTAATCTGGTGTAAATTGGTGTATAAACAATAAAAAAGAAAAGGAAAAATTATTCTGTAAGAAGTAAAGGAGTCAAATAAACAAATAAGCAAATAGGCAAAACTATGTTCACTGTCAAATAAATATAACATAGTGGAATGGGGCTGTGCAAAGGCATGTAAATGTACAATACCTTTCAGTGCAGGGATAATCAATCTGTACTTTGTGGGTGTAGGGGAGAAGGCATGGTAAATTGGGGTGTCTGGCATTATTCATAAGTCTAGCTATGGACAGAAATAAACTGTTTTTGTATCTTCAGATTTTGGTCCTGATGGACCTCAGCCATCTGCTAGAGGGGAGGGTGACAAAAAGTTTGTGTCCTGGGTGAGAGGGATCGGCCACTATCTCCCTTGCTTGCCTCAGGGCCCTGGAGGTGCACAATTTTTGTACATTTTTCCAACTGAGTGCTGTGGTATAACCAGCAGGACCCCACTGATGTGTGGAGAAAATTTTGTCTCTACACCGTATAACATTGATGTTATTGAAAATTTAAACAATGAAAAATTGTTCAGTTTTCACAATGACATTTTTCCAAACTGAGTGCTGTAGTACAATGAGCAGGACCACTGATATATGCAGTGAATTTCGTGATGCCACACCTGAATTTACTGAATGTTTTTCTGGTGTCTTGTTTTTGCACTTTCTAGACGGCCCCTACGCTTCCATTTCTCTGCCGTCTGGTCATTTGGGTCAGTATTATTTTTCCAGCTCAGAGGACGGCTCATATGGATCAAAATAAGGTTGTAGCTCATCTACCTTCTGAGGTTAGAAATTGGTGTTATTTGTTTTTCAGTGTTTCTCTTAAGATTATTGAGCTGTTTACTGGAGGGGAAGGCTTCTATTCTCCCTGAGGTTGACAGGTGGAACGTCTCACTCAACCTCCTCACCTGACACTGTCCCCGGAGCGGGACATACCCAGCGGGCCTGGGCGCTTGATACCAAAAGAGAGCCCACTCGGATCATCTCCCCACCTCACCGGCTGTAGTGAGCACCCCCCCCCCCCAAAAAAAAAATTTAAATAAAAAAGAAACAAATAATGATAATAATATTTTAGTTAACGGTTTGTGGATAATTCACGTTTTGCAGCTGATTCACGTTTTGGGGGTTAACGTGATTTTAGTTTTTCATTTTTAATTAATTTCCAAAAAAAAAAAAAAATCCTGTTGTCATTGTGGGGTGTTGTGAGCAGAATTTTAAGGGAAAAATGAATTTACTCCATTTTAGAATAAGGGTGCAACATTACAAAATGTGCTTGTACTACTTTCTGGATGCACTGTATTCTTATTACAGTGGTAGGTACAATATAGTGATCATGCATATGCTGTGTGCCAGTTTCAGTCATCCCATCCACTTATTATGAATTTGTATGTTTCACCTTCGAACACAGTCTGCAAGTATTATCAGATAACAGCAAAGTTCCTTAACCCTCTCTGAAAAGTCTATATCTTGAAGTGCTGATGAGTGTTGCAGGATTGCAGTCATTTTTCATAATGACCAATCTGAATTCAGGTCAGGAAACAATTAAATTCCCCCCATGTGTGTGTGTTTGGAAGGTACAGCATAGGAGGCATCAAAGCTTCTTAAACAATCTGGAACAATGCTATTCTTGTGTTCATTAAATTTAATAATACCTATTAGTGTATGTTCCATTATGAAAAAGGTATTCCTGCATAATTCATGAACTTACATCACCCTCTTTAGTGCTGTATGTTTAACACAAATTGTAAGTAAAAAGAAGGAAAACATCTCAGCTTTTGCAGTGTGTCTCTGTTTTCCACACCTCTCTGGGTCCACATTTGACTCCATTACTCTTTCACCCTTGATTGAAAAAAAAAACTGCATTTTATGCCTCATCGGGCTTTGGTAGTCAGCATTAGTAATAGGTTTTAATCTGGGAATGTAATGACTTTGCAAATGGGTGTCACAGAGTCACAATGTGGCTCCCTGGCCACTTGTCTTCTTGACTTGTCTGAGAAAACTGTCTCCAGAACCTTGTGCCGATTATTTGAGCACAGTTTTCCTCCCATGTGAGCTAATGCAAAAAGGCAAATTACTATCACCAGGCATAATGAAAGGTACAACAAATTAAAAAAAGGAGATACAACATCCTCGCTTACATTTGATCTGGATTTTATGTTGTGGTTAGAGGTCCGGATGGGATTGGCCCAGTTCAGGCGATGGACTCAAGTGCTGCACTCTAAGAAATAAAACGTTGAATTTAATTGATAAAGTTAAGGTAACTTTTTCCACATAACATTGTCAATTAAGTGCAAAACAATATTGTAGTTGAAATTAATTAAATCAAATGAAACATTATTACTTAAATCCCAAAAATTAACAATTGCAAGTAAATTGATAATAATAGTATAATTACATTTAAAACCCCTGGGTTTAATTTCTTAGAGTGTGGGAGCAAAGACAAGACAGGAGTGAACAAAAGATTTATTTACAATAATGGATAAACGAAGGATTTAATAGTGCTGGAGCTGGTGCCTGCACAGCTGAGACAGGGCCAGCTTCTAGTGGTGGAAAGCCGGGAGCTGCAGTGCAGACAGCGCCAGGCGTGAGAGGAAAGCCTGGGTCCCACCAAATAATGAAGGATGAATAATGAGCCACACAGCATGTTTTCTTTGCTATGAGAGGGTTTCTTCAACTATCATGGGAGTTTCATGGCTCTGAGTGGCTCTTAGAGGCTCCTCTCTGAGCGTGGCACTAATTCCAAGTTCAAAATTTAGCAACAACAATGTGGTGCAGTTGCACGAGGTTTTAGAGGCATGTGCATGGTGCTTACGAGGCTGCTAAAAGCCCATTATCCATGCGCCTGGCAGCTACGCAGGACCTGAGAGGCTATTTTTGGAGCGGCTGCCCTCTTGCACACACAATTCCACCTGCTCTGTGTGCTGGACGCTGTATAGAAAATAATTAGTAGCAAAATAGTAGTAAAATAATTTTGTAGCAGATTAATCATTTTCTGCCAAACCGTGGATGCTAAAAACACCCCAATCGCTTCTGGAATCACAGAGGACTGTTTCATCCGGATGCTTTTTTTCCCCTCTTTCCTGCTCCATATGGAATGTATTTTGAACAGCTTAAGGTAACTATTTTTAATGTTTTTATATGTTGATAAAACAGTTCCTAGCTGTTAAGGTATGTCTATGGTTGATTTAATATCTTGTTAATGGATCACATGAGCGCCGCTGTGTGTGTGCACTGAGGCAGTGACTCATGCTCCAAATGAGCATTCAGGCAGAGCGACTTTGCAGAAATAAATGGACAAACACAAAGTTAAAAGTGGGATCAGGGGGAAAATGACTGTGTTTAAAGCCAACAAGCCACGGATGAAAAGGAAGCCAGTGAGAAGGCGCACAGAGGCGGCTGTCCATGAATGTACAGCTGTGCATGTGCAAAAGAGCGAATGTGCAGAAATAAACAAACAAAGATAAAGTTAAAAGAAAGCTGCAGAATAAATAAAGCCAGCGAGCCGTGGAGCCAGCAAGGAGCACAGTGTGTAAAACAGATATTTTGCGTGTCCATGTCCACATATCACAAACTAAAATAAGTTGTAGTGACTTGTCAAGGATTTTATACAGTTCATGCTCATATTATCATTTATTTTCTTTAGTTTATGCTTATTATTTTTCCTCTTTGTGAGAAGAGGAGGTTTTAGAAGGAAAGACTTGTCTGCATTCTTCATGATTGAGCAAACTATTTGTCATTTTACATAAGTGCCTTATCCTGCTGTGGGAGACGCAAGGCTCATGTCGCAGGAATGGAAGGTTTCAGCCGTTACCTTGCTTTGCTATCACCCTCTTGCAGACATGACTCGTGTAACCTCTCCCGACTGTCCTTGTTTGTTTTTTCTCATGTTGATGAACTAAATAAAAGGCTGGGCCAGAGGAGGGGATTTTAGGAGAGCTTTGCTTGTTCTCCTCCTCTGCGCAGAGCAAAAAATATATATATATTTGTCTCTCTCTGACTGGTTTCTTTTCAGTGTCTGTGCCTCTCATTTCTTTAAAAACAGGGTGCAAACCCAACAGTTTTTTCTTGGCGCCCAACGTGGGGCGTCAACAGATCTTCTCGAGCGAACGGAGGAAGACACGCCGCAGACCGTGCACAGCCAATTCCACTAGAGGGATCGAAGGAAAGTCCTGAGGAGTGAATTCACCGTCGGGCCGGTGACTATAGACGTCCACCTCCGCTCGCCGCAGTAGATTAACGACGCCTCCGAACCAAATGAGGGGCGCAACAAATTAATGTAAGTAATTACTGCCTGCCTGTGAGGAAAATATGTTGAGGAGGGGTTCGAGTCCCCATCCAGAATAAAGTGCGGGGGAGGGAGTTAGAGTCTCCGGTCCTGCCGGCACATTTGGCAGAGGGGTTCGAGTCCCCATCCGGAATAAAGTGCGGGGGAGGGAGTTAGAGTCTCCGGTCCTGCCGGCACATTTGGCGGAGGGGTTCGAGTCCCCATCCAGAATAAAGTGCGGGGGAGGGAGTTAGAGTCTCCGGTCCTGCCGGCACATTTGGCAGAGGGGTTCGAGTCCCCATCCAGAATAAAGTGCGGGGGAGGGAGTTAGAGTCTCCGGTCCTGCCGGCACATTTGGCGGAGGGGTTCGAGTCCCCATCCAGAATAAAGTGCGGGGGAGGGAGTTAGAGTCTCCGGTCCTGCCGGCACAGGTGGCGGAGGGGTTCGAGTCCCCATCCGGCTGAGAAATACAGGAGGAGTAAGAATAAATTTCAGGAGAAGCAGTTAGAGAGACGCAAATTAATTGATTATTTCAAAAGTGAAACTAAGTGTGTTTGTGGTATGAATGAGAGAAAATTCTGTTTTTGTTGTTTTGTTGTAAGGATTTTGTTGTGTTATTTATGTCTTGATATAAAATGATTTATTATTATTATTATTTTTTTTTTTAAGATGAGGGCTTGTCTGTAATTGCAATCATTGATGAAATCTGTAATTTATTTTGTATATGTGTGAGTTGGAGCGGTTGTGGGAGTGTGTGTGTGTGTGACAGTGTCGGACTGTATGTGTGGTATTGTTTGACTGAGTATTCCTTAGTAATGATAAAAGAATGAGACTGTGAGTGACTGAAGCACGGACAGCTTGATATCCCATTTTATCAGGGGATAAAAGTGGAGCCGTTGTCTGCAAAGTAGGTCATTTTAAGTCCATACGCACCACACTCACATATTCCCGACCAGTCTGCAAAGAGGGGGATTCCAAGGAAGGTCCGCCCCAAGGGGTAGAAGCTTGACCTGAACTTTGCAGAGTGAAGGGGAATAGGTGAACAACATGGGAAACACATGCACAGAATATAAGCCCCTATTTCAGGGCGACGAAAAATACATGCACAAACGCAATCCGGAAAATCTGAAGTACATAACTAAATGGAAAAAGAAATATGGCTTTTCAGGTAAATTGGTTGTGCCAGATTGTGAAGGTTTGGTGTTAAAACTTACAGCAGCAGCAGCAAATAAAAAGGGTAACAGGAAAGCAAGAAAAGAAGGAGAAATAGAGTGTGCAAAAGTATGGCTCAGTGAAGCACGGATGAGAGTAGAGGCCATAAAGAGGAAAAAAGACGAGAAAGGAAAGTCAGAGGGGAAGTAATGTTTGTAAAACCTGAAGATAATGAGACGGCCGTGAGAGGCCACAAAATCAGGCTGCAGTAAGACAAGTGGCACCAACAGTGGCTCCACCACTGGTAAAGGACCCGATTTTTGACCCTAATTATCCCCAGGGGAGTTCTGAAGGTCCGTCATATGACCCAATAAGCTCACTGTATCCAAATCCATTTTTGGATAATCAGAGGGTGGAATTTTCAACTGTATTGACCCCGCCTGCGGCAACAAATTCTTTAATGCCCGAAAAATACATTTTGAGAGACAGGGCTATGATTAAGCCGCCTCTAAAATACGGTTTCAATATATCCCCAGATCACAGTTTTATTGCTCCAATGATCCAGGTCCCAAACCCAAATATAGCTCAAGGACAGCCGCCATTCCTTCATGTCTTCCGTCCATGGACACCAGAAGAGGCAGCAAAGGCCGTGTCTGGCCTGCCAGACTCACAAGCTGATGTGGAAGAATGGGTAAAAGGAATAGAAGATATTATAAAAGCGTATAGGTTGAATGGCTGTGAAGTAGGACAGACCGTACAATTGGCTCTGGGACGAAACTGGGTCCACGTGAGAGGGACATTTACAGGACGTGCTGCAGACGGCACGGTCCTGCCATACGGGAATGAGGAAGATCCGGCAGCGGCGTTACAGGCTCAAATAACCGATCTAATGACCAGAGTTAAAAACAAGTTTAAACAGAAAGCGGACTATGGTAAAATAAATGCGTGTAAACAAAAGGCAGATGAGGATGTGGATGATTATAATCAGCGTTTAGGGACAGTTTTCCGTGCAAACAGCGGTATACCGCATAGTGATGATCAAGCGGGAGCATATCAAAATCAGCTGAAACAAGCCCTCCTGAATGGTTTGAAGCCAGAAATTAGTGCATGGATCAGAAAGCACAATGTGACCACTGACTCAGATGATAGATTAAGTCCTGGAAACATGTACTTCTCTGTCATAGACATCAGTAATGCATTTTTCTCAGTACCTGTTCATCCAGACTCTCAATTTTGGTTTGCTTTTACATTTAAAGGGAAAAGATATACATATACAAGACTCCCTCAAGGTTTTGCTGACAGTCCGACCATTTTTACACAAGCAATAAATTGTTGCTTATCTTCATTTACTCCACCAGAAGATTCACAAATCTTGGTGTATGTAGATGACATTTTGGTGGCAGGAAAGACAAAAGACAGCTGTACAAAATGTACTATGATGCTTTTGCAATATTTGGCAGAAACAGTAAGTAAAATTAAAAAGCAAAAGTTGCAGTTCGTGCAACCACAAGTGACTTATTTAGGCCATAGCCTATCAGTTGAGAGGAAACGAATACAAGACGATCGAAAGCACGCTATTCTCAAAGCGCCTAAACCGTGAACAAAAAAGGAAATGATGACTTTCTTAGGTATCTGTAATTATTGCAGAGCCTGGATTCCATGTTATGCAGAGAAGGTGCAGAAATTGCAGGATTTAATACACTCTATACCAATGGCTATAACTGACAAAATACAGTGGAATAAAGAAGCTGAAGAACAGTTTACAGCTCTTAAACAAGAACTTGTGAGTTCCACAGTATTATCTCTGCCCAATTATGCTAAGCCATTCACTCTCATGGTGGGCACAAAACAGGGATTCATGTGTGCAGTCTTGCTACAGCAACATGGTAATAAAAATAAACCAGTTGGCTATTATTCCAAATGTTTGGATACATTCTTATCGCCTGCTAGACAGATAGCTTATACAGCAATCCTATTGTCTCAGCCACATATTGCCACTGAAAGATGCAACACCTTGAATCCCGCCACGCTCCTACCTACTGAGACAGACGGTGAACCGCATGATTGTTTGGCAGACACACAGAAACAACAATTACCTCGACCAGACTTAACAGACGAACCATTTACAGATGGACTACATTACTTTGTGGATGGCTCATGTTTCAAAGATCAGAAAGGACAGACATTAACAGGCTATGCTGTTGTTCAATTACCAAATACTGTTATTGAAGCAAAACAGATCGATCATTTTAAATCAGCCCAAGCTGCAGAACTCATTGCATTAACCAGAGCTTGTATCTTGGCTAAAGGACAGAAACTGACAGTCTATACAGATAGTCAATATGCATTTTCAACAATTTGGTTCTTTGCAAAACAATGGCAACAAAGAGGTATGATAACCTCTACAGGGAAACCAGTGACACATGCAGGCTTACTCACAAATTTGCTAGAAGCAGTGACATTACCATCACACCTGGCATTTTGTAAATGCGCAGCCCACACCAGAGGTACAGATTTTGTCTCCAGAGGAAACTGCCTGGCAGACAAAATAGCGAAAGAAGCAGCAGCTGGTCTATATGGTACTTCTTCTATTTACACAGTTCAGATAGACAATGAACCATTAATAGATTCTGACCTTTTATTGGATATGCAAAAACAGGCACCAGCGCAGGAACGACATTTGTGGTTGAAAAATGGGGCAACCCCAAAGGACTTTATTGTGTACATAACAAACCCATCCTACCCAAAAGCTTATTCAAAGCAGCTGCAATTGCGATGCATGGGTTAACGCATGTGTCGACAGGGGGGATGGTATATATAGTAGATCAATACTTTACTACCTATGGATTTAATTTATACTCAAAAAATTTTTGTAAAGCCTGTGTTACCTGATTGAAACACAACCCACAGGGAAATATAAAACCCTGGAGAGGGCAATTCCCAAAACCACAGTATCCTTTTCAAATTGTTTATATGGACTTTATTGAACCACATCAATGTGGACCTTATCAATACTGTCTAGTATTAATTGATGCCTTTTCAAAATGGGTAGAAATTGTTCCATCACAAAAAGCAGATGCTTTAACAGTAGCAAAAGCATTGTGTAAGACAATTATTCCGTATTATGGAATACCAGAGACATTGTACAGTGATAATGGAACACATTTTGTAAATGAAGTTGTACAAAGAGTAGCAGAACACATGAAAATTAAGTTAAAACATCATTCTGCTTACCACCCACAAAGTGCAGGATTAGTGGAAAGGACAAATGGCACAATAAAAACAAGACTAAGGAAATGTATGGAAGAGACAAAACGAACCTGGATTGAATGTTTGGACCTAGTAAAATTGTATATGAGAATAACACCAACACCATCAGGTTTAACACCATTTGAGGTACTTTATGGACGACCATATCGTCTACCAATTTTTGACATGGATACTAAAACAGCAGATGAGGAACAAACTAGCAGATTTTATGAAAAAGACATTAACACAGAAAGAGATAACTCAAACACATTTACTGCCGGATAATTTTGATCTGCCACAGGACGGCCTTCCAGTAGTCCAGCCAGGAGACTGGGTGTTCATCAGAGTGATTAAGAGGAAGAGCTGGTCCAGTCCTCATTGGGAAGGTCCATACCAAGTGCTGTTAACAACACCAACTGCAGTAAAGATAGCGGAGAGATCAATGTGGATACATCTAAGTCACTGTAAGATACAGCGTGTGTTGGCTGCCTCCACAGTGTAAGGGGAAGTCTGACTACAAAGGGAGTCTATTTAATTAGCAATAGATTGTCTCAACGCCAGTGAAGCAGGGAGATGCTTGCACTATTAGGTGAGGTTAGTTAACAACACTGTATCCTAGCAATCATGACTGAAGTACAGCAGACCCCGGAGCGGCTTGCTCAGCGCCGCCGCTGCCGGACTGTTGGTAGGGCAGCCGGTTGCGTTGTGATCTTAGTGTGTTTCGTGCTCCTCGGATTCCTGGCCTGGTGGTTGACCCAAGAATTGCAGCTCACTGTGGACCGAGCCAGAGAACAACGGAAGCAACGTCAGAAGAGGTTTATTCATAATGTGAATGAGACAGATGGACACCCTCATATATACCATACTAATATGTGGTACAGATATGTTCATTTATTGGCTATGGAATTACATGTTACTAATTGTTATGTTTGTTCGCAAATGCCTATATCCTCAACCACCCAGCTCTGACAGCTAAACCGTACCCTGCTAGGGTGACAGAATGTCTTATCATACGGATGCATAATCAAACTGTATTTTGGGGGCAACAGTTCTCAGCAAATCTGACAAGATGTAATACCACTTGCCTCAGTGCAACCACTTATATGATAGGGATTTCAACAGAAGACGTACAAGCGTGCCCAAGTGGTGCTCCATTGACTAGACTGAAGGGAAATGCAAAAATATCATCACGTTAAATTGTCATCACAACAGCCATTCCCGATTTGCTTTTACGGGACAGGGAATAAAACTGTAGGTAAAATTAAGAAACGTCTGTGTACCCAAACGTATGTTTTATCAAATAATTTAAGCCTAACCAAAACATATTATGTGGATGGTACTTATCTTCATCACATTGGACGGGGATGTAATTATACAGGCTCCTGTCCACGGGGAACGGATGAATCATGTGCTTATGTTAGTACGTTTTTGCTACCACCTGTAAATGGTACTCCGGTGTATGATGACATCTATTGGCTTTGTGGTTCCAGACTGTACATGAGTCTCCTACCAAATTGGGGTGGTGTGTGTGCACCTACCCAGGTGACTGACCATACATATGTGGTAGTGCCAAGGACCTCCACAGAGAAGAATGGCAGCACCAGACGGAGGAGATCGATATACCCAGATGTGTTACCACATGATCACATGTGGGGCTCGGATGTACCAAAGGACCAAACATTGTGGTCTGTAGGAGATAAAATAGCACATTCATTGTTCCCCTGGATAGGAGTGGTAAAAATAATTCATTAATGATTGAAACTCTGAATTATCGATTGGGTCTGTTCATGAATGTAACTGAGAAAATAGTAGCAGCTCAAAACACTGAAATAGATGCTTTACGT
The DNA here is from genome assembly GCF_902500255.1 of Thalassophryne amazonica. Lineage (NCBI taxonomy): Eukaryota > Metazoa > Chordata > Actinopteri > Batrachoidiformes > Batrachoididae > Thalassophryne > Thalassophryne amazonica. Next base: position 99,395,994 of record NC_047103.1, on the reverse strand, counting down.
ACCATGGTGATGCAAAATCGCATGGTTTTAGACTTGCTTACTGGTTCACAGGGAGGAGTTTGTGTTCTGCTGAACACAACATGCTGTACTTTCATCCCAGACTCCATTCATTCAGTGGATGTGCAGGACGCATTGGAAGAGCTGAATAAACTTTGTGATGCAATGCATAAAGACACCCTAGCCGTGAACCGGTGGAATCCCTGGTCCTGGTTGACTTCAGGACCATGGTGGCAGTTACTATTGAAAATGGTGACACCAGTTATTATAGTCCTAATTCTGATTGGACTTTGCATGTGTTGTGTGATCCCTTGTATCAAAACAATGGTTGGCAAAATGGTCTCAAATACATTTGTACAGTGTAATCTGGCTTTCCAACAAACTATGCCAAAATATCAAGCATTGAAACAGTCAGACCTTAGTGGAGAAAACTATAATGACTGTGTTGAGAATTATGATGATATTGAAAAGCTCACAACTCCAGTTCAAGCTTGAACTGTTGATGTGATGAGTTAACACACTCTTAGCCTATGAAGCTTTAGCTGAAAATGTAATAAGACAAGTGGTTAGAGTGGACAAATTTTCTATTGAAGTGTGTTTTGGACATGACAAACTTATGTAAATAAACGATAAACGGAGGATTATGTCAAGGATTTTATACAGTTCATGCTCATATTATCATTTATTTTCTTTAGTTTATGCTTATTATTTTTCCTCTTTGTGAGAAGAGGAGGTTTTAGAAGGAAAGACTTGTTGTCTGCATTCTTCATGATTGAGCAAACTATTTTTCATTTTACATAAGTGCCTTATCCTGCTGTGGGAGCCGCAAGGCTCATGTCGCAGGAATGGAAGGTTTCAGCCGTTACCTTGCTTTGCTATCACCCTCTTGCAGACATGACTCATGTGTAACCTCTCCCGACTGTCCTTGTTTGTTTTTTCTCATGTTGATGAACTAAATAAAAGGCTGGGCCAGAGGAGGGGATTTTAGGAGAGCTTTGCTTGTTCTCCTCCTCTGCGCAGAGCAAAAAATATATATATATTTGTCTCTCTCTGACTGGTTTCTTTTCAGTGTTTGTGCCTCTCATTTCTTTAAAAACAGGGTGTAAACCCAACATGACTGCATACAGATTGGCCACGAATAAAACGTTTTTATTACGACTGCTTTGCATCTGATTTGCGGTGGATGCAAATCAGATGCGCCGTGTTCACAGCTGGATGCCGTTCTTTGTTCTACCGGCTGCCATGCGCTCTGTGCTGGATGCTGTGCATATAAAGTAATTATTTCGTGGCGGATTAATCATTTTATTCTGCAAATTAGCTGTTGAAAATGGCTCTAATCACCTCCTGAATTAGAGGAAGCTGCAGCTGGACTAACAACCTGCGCAATTTGAGTTCACGCCATTCGCGTGTGAACGGCCCAGGTGCAGAAAGCATTTTGAGCCATCTAAAAAGGTCATTATTTCACTTGTTTACATTGTCAAGGCTTGATAAAACAGCTGTGTGTTTTTTCCTTCTTGTCTGCAGCTGGAGTGGTTCCGCCCCCTCGTCGGATTTTCATTGGCTGGAAATGGCAGAATGAAAAGAACTTTTTTTCCATCAGAATTTTTTCAGAAGCTGTTAGAGACTGGCACCTAGAAACCATTCTAAAAATTTATCTGGCTTTCAGTGAAAATTTTACGGGCTTCACAGAGAATAAGGACTTTAACTACAGCTTTAAGGATGGTCAGTGCGCCCCGCTGCGAGCTGCGACGATGCGGCACAAACCACTGGATCATTTCTAAGCTGACGGCTCTGTGGATACGAGACCGTCGTGTGCTCTTTCTCTGGTTATCACAAGACCTGGACATCAGCCATTTTCTGGCAGATTTCACTTTTAACAAGAGATTTTGTCATGGAAAGCCGCGCGGAGGCTTTGCGCGTCACAACCGATTCGCTGATGAAGCGAGACAAAGGAACACCTCCGTTTCGGAGTGTTAGAGGACAAGTTGGGACATGTCCAGCCCTCCACAAGTTCTTTTATACTCACTCGACTGGTAAGCACTGAAAGCCGAGATAGACTCGCAGCGCGGCGCACCGCTCGTCCTTAAAGGGGTCCTTAAAGCTGTAGTTAAAGTCCTTATTCTCTGTGAAGCCCGTAAAATTTTCACTGAAAGCCAAATAAATTTTTCGAATGGTTTCCAGGTGCCAGTCTCTAACAGCTTCTGAAAAAATTCTGATGGAAAAAAAAGTCCTTTTCATTCCGCCATTTCCAGACAATGAAAATCCGACGAGGGGGCGGGACCACTCCTTCCACAAGGCGTGCTCACAGGCGAATGATGTCACCGACAGGCGTGGAAAAACTCACGCATGCGCACGAGTGTTCAAGCATGTCTGATGTAAAAACATATGAATGAAATCCATATAGTTTTTAAAAAAATAAAAAGGACCGTTAATGTATGGACAGCCCACGTATATTCACTATATATTATTAATGTATCCGTAATTCATACTGGGACATTTGTCATTTTTGGCTGTTTTTGTTGCGGATGACAACGAATGCCCGTACTTTGTGTACTCAATTCATGCGCAATTAATCCTCTCGGATGTGGGACTGGGCCCTTAGTAGTTGAGAGTGTATAGGAGGCAAAATTTAATTATCGGTTATCTGTAGTTTCCAATAAGTTTTTAAACAGTTTAGTGAGGAAAAAATAACTTTTCAGTTAGCTGATTACTAGTTATTGAAGCTAACATTTTGGTTCGCTGTGCCCACCACTGGGTCAAAATACAGTCACCTAACCTGCATATCTTTGGAAGTGGGAGGGAACCCATTCAGCATGGGAAGAACATGCAAACTCCACACAGAAAGGACCCGTGGACTCATGTACAAAGGTTACATACACAGAAAAATGCCTATGCCCTTCTCCACACTAATGTCCAGATGTATCAAAAGTGAAATGACCCATGCCATTTTCATGGCTAGCGTACACTCATTTCTACAGCTATTGTTCCTCTGGTGACACTTACAGGTGACGTTGGGAAACTGTTAATTTTAACATCCACCTATTTTCGGCTTGTGCACAAAAGTTGGACCTACCCAAGTGCAAAAGGTCATAAAAATAACATCTTACACCTCACAGGATTGCAATATGCCTCATTGTAAAGTACGGTTCATCTAGTTTCTTGTGATATCCATCTTAACACTTTAACTATTACACAAATCAAACAATGGCAGCTTAAATTTGACAAAGTGTTATGTTTTTTCTCTCGAAAATAAAAAAAACTATGTATTCATGTCATTGGTTGAGTTTACATTATACTATGCATTTGAAATTCACAACACTTGCTATTCATGATGTTAACAAGTGTGACAAGTTTTATGTCTTTGGGACAAAGTATGTTGATACTGTAGGTGTTTTAATATGAAATGGCTCCATTCGGCACAAGTGTGCCAAATCTTGCCAAATGTTCCAACTTTGGTACATGCGTTTTACCACTCATTTCATCATTAAAAAAAGGGTTTTTAACATTCAGATAGCTATAAAAATAATCAAGACAATTTTTTTTTTCAGACTGGTTTTCAGTCCGATCGCTGTGCGCTCACCGATAACAGTCTGTATCACCCACTACGCATGCTATTTACATGTCTACAGAGTGAAGAACCCCAAGACCTGCCTATCGATGGAAACCTCTGCTTATTGGCTATAGGCTGGTGTCAATCATTTTGATGTAGACCGTAATATGAGGTGATGTCACATGAGAAAACAAGGAGAGAGCATGCGCATTGCCGTTCAGCGACAGGAGTGTTTGTTTTACTCAAAGGGGTGGAGAAGTCTCTTTTCATGTAGACTTAAGAGGATTGCGGTGGCTTGGAGATAATAATCTAACGAACACGCACATACCAAGAAGATGGTGGCCATGTATGGACAAGAGCCTCTTTTTCATTCCAGAAAGTACATAAAGACTTTTTTTTAGATTTTTTTTAATGGAAGAAAAACATGTTTTGAAGGATTATACAGTAGTGTTCAGAATAATAGTAGTGCTATGTGACTAAAAAGATTAATCCAGGTTTTGAGTATATTTCTTAGTTATATGGGAAAAAAGGTACCAGTAGATTCAGTGGATTCTCACAAATCCAACAAGACCAAGCATTCATGATATGCACACTCTTAAGGCTATGAAATTGGACTATTAGTAAAAAAAAAAAAGTAGAAAAGGGGGTGTTCACAATAATAGTAGCATCTGCTGTTGATGCTACAAAATCAAAACTATTATGTTCAAACTGCTTTTTTAGCAATCCTGTGGATCACTAAACTAGTATTTAGTTATATAACCACAGTTTTTCATTATTTCTTCACATCTGCGAGGCCACCATGGAATACCATTGCCTGAGCAGAACATCCCCCACATCAGAGGAACCAGATACCAGACCTGTAAACTTCAACCCACCTTTGGAAACCATGTGGGTTTTGCAGCATGTGATTTCAACCATGTAAAGATGCAAGGATAGAATTCACTTATTCATAAATGCATTTATTGCTTGACTGATCTTACTAAGGACATTCATCATTTGATCCAGATGAATGCTCATGCCACTGATTGCTCTCACAATTTCCTCTTGTGATTCCAGCACAGCTCGGGTGAGGACACGGCCAGTTGGGTGGGCATCGGCAGCTGACGTGGAGACATTGGGGCCGGTGGAGACCCTCATTGTTTATTTAGAAACAAAAAAGTAATTAAACATGAGTAAAGTGTTTAATGTCCTGGAACCTTTACACATGAGCGATGTGTATTGTGAACAGCCTATTGTATGACCATGAATGAACAGATTTATTACACAACAAATAATGCAAATGCGCAACCACATTTTGAAAAACTGTTAGGAAGCTTGTAGCATGGAGACCCGGCCCAGGTTGCGGTGGAAACGGAGCTGCAGCCCCACGGAACCATAACCAGATGGTTATGAAGAGTGGAATGAGTCTGAGGTGTGGAAACCTGGGACAGGTAAGACAGAGAAGCTGTCAAGGGGGAGGTAATGGTCTAGTGGTTAAGGTGTTGGGCTTGAGACCAGAAGATTCTCGGTTCAAATCCCCGCCTGACTGGAAAATCACTAAGGGTCCTTGTGAATGTGAAAAGCGTTATATAAATGCAGTCCATTTACCATTTTACCAAGATGCAGATTCGCTGCGGAGGAGGTACAGACATAGGTGAGTGGCATGCAGTTGCATATGAGCAATAATGAGCACAAGAACGCTCACCATTTAACCCCCTGGAGTCTTGGCTATTTTTGGGTGTTTTTGACTACTTTTGGGCTTACCTTCATAATTTACCTTAAAAATCTGTTTACCTGGCCTCTTTGGTGTAATTATTTTCAGCACAACCTCACCTGTGTGACTTTGGAGTTTTTCTTTCATTCTAAGATACTGCATTACAACAGTGACCCTAAATTCACTGGAAAACTTAAAATTCGAATCACAAAAAATGTTTGTTTTTTTTTTTTTTACTGTGAAAACCATAACTTAGAATGTAAATAAAAATTGTAAACTTCAAAAATATGTGTAAAAATGTAGCATAAACAAAGTTAAATACAATAATTAACATTAAAATGCAGGAACTGCTTTTTTTGTGGCTATTTACATGCAATAAGATGTCACACAAATTTTATTTGTGCCACTCAGAAAAACAGTTCCTGTTCAATGTACATCAGAAGCTCCAAGAATTTGTACAGATATTCATTCCACCTCAATATCCATGTGTATTTTCCCCTAATTCCTTCTTTTTTGTAATACTTTTATTAGTATTGGTACAGACTGCCCTGACTGTGTTAGTGGCCAATAAATAAATAAATAGAAAAAGGTGTTTTGGATTTTTTTTGGGGGGGAGGGGTCTCTAACCGAACTCCTGTATTCTCTGCCCCTGGAGCCTGTTCACTGGTGGGGCAGTGTGTGTCTCCACCCTACTCTGCTCCAGGACTCAGCGCTGGAGCAGAGTCCTGGAGACGATGGAAGAGAAGTGCGTGGTCTGATCCACTGTGTCAATCTGTGCACACAGATCAGTAAATACACCTACTGGTTCGTGCAGACCAAAACAATAAATTCCAGTTCATCATGACGCACTCCACACTTCGATCGTCTTCATGTCATTCTTCAAAAAAATAGAGACTTGACGCGCTGTTCCAGACACCTGCTTATTTTGACGCATGAACTAAAAAAAAAAAAAAAAAAAAACAATTACACCACACTAACTACACATGCTAAAACACTCCACCACACACTGAAACACATTCTAGCAGGGCAAATAACACACAACTTTCAAAACTGATCACTTACTCCTTTTGGCTCCGCATGAAACCACAATTTCTCTTCTCTCAGCAACCACATTTTGTGGATTGGGGATCATTGTTTATTTGGTAATATATTTTACACCAGTGATAAAGAAAAATTTGTGTTTTTTATTTGTTTGCTGTGGCAGACAGAAAGACATGGAAGAAAAGGCTTGTTCACAAAACACACACACACACACAGACCCACCCAGGTCTGTGTGTTGTCATCAAACCCATGTGAAGTTGGTGAATGGGATTGGTTAGTTACTGAGGTTTCCACCAATGGTAACACCCCTTTCTTCTGCTGCAGTTGAGGGAGTCCTGTTTCTTCCCAGCCTTCTTGCTCTTTCAGCTGAAAGGAGGAAATGAGTCGTTATGCTGCAGCTGTCTGAAAAAATTGCAGCGAATATGAGAATATCATCCCAAAAACTCATGTAAATTATTAATCATAATTCAAGTTACACTCTGCCTATTAAAATTTTTTAAAAAGTGCTGTGGAGGTTGAAGTCTCCACATTCAACACACATTCAAACAGACACTCAGGGTGGAGCCAATTGTGTGCTTAATTAGGTCATGTGACTTTTGACACACTGGCACGTCGTTTGACTTCAGAGGGTTAAGTTACAGCATATAGTGAGAGAACTCTGGGAAAAAATAACGCACAAAAGCACAAGCCAACTAAGAGCTCAAAACAGCATAATGATGCACAAAAACTCTTCATTTAAAATTCTTTACAAATCAAGAGGTTCATGCTTGGCTGTGCTTGGCTTGACTCTAGCTCACATTGCTGTGTTAGTACTCCTTAATTTTTCTTCAATTCACCTCTATTTTGGTTTGTATGGTATTTAAAGTTACTTGGTGAACTTGTTTCATAATGTACGCAGTGCATTTGACAAGACAGAGCTGTTGTTTCAGTCACTGCCTCCACTCAGGCTGTTTTTTTTTATTTTTTATCATTTTTTTTTTTATTTTTTTTACTGTTTGTTTGTTCTTAGTTTGGTTGGGTGATATAAAGTCAGTTGGAAAACTTTGCACCTATTGAATGTGGTGCTTTTGAGAAGAATACAGTGAACAAGGCTGACATATTATTTCCCTGTTTGCCATCACTGGATGTTTGATGAATCACCAAGTTCACACAGATCATTAAAAAATAAACAGTCTTAGAACAACCCCTTTTTCTCCCTCTTACTCAGTCACACACATGCACACAGACACACACCCACAGGCACCTTAATCAAAATGCCAAGACGTTAGGTAGTAAAAAAAAAGAAATAATTGGAAAAAACAGTTTGATCATAAAATAAATAAATAAATAATAATAATAATAATAAAGAAAGTTGTGTTGAGAATTTCCTACGACATTGAATGCCAATTGTGAGGCTGTTCTGTTATTCATTCATACCCTTAAGAATATTCACGTTCTTAATGAACTTATTTTGTAAATGACAGTTTTTGGTGAACCAGTCAATGTTGAAAGCACCCATAAGGTATGTATCCTGACCCACAGCAATATAGGTGTCCAACATTTCACAGACTGTCTAAATATTCACAATTAGCATTTGGTGGTCGGTAACAGCAACCTAGCAAAATCGGCTTACGGTGAGGTAAATAAACTTGCAACAAAAGCCACCAAATCTGTTTCTATCATTTCTCTAAATATTGTAGCCATCAATATATAGCTCAGTGTCATCAAAATAAGACTCCACATGAGTTTCTGAAATAGCAAGTATGTGTAGTTTGTATTTACTCAGCAGATTAGTGACCTAGTCGATTTTGTTCCTCAGACTGTTTATGTTAATATGCGCAATTCTGAGCCCCCTCTTTGGTAATCCATGTTGTGATGTGATTGTGACAGTCATATGAAAATAAAAAAAAACAAAGTAAAAAAAGGCTTTTATGACATCATAACCTTAAAGTTCTGAGATTACTTTGGAGTGCTGGAACGAGGATGGAAGATAAGCTTATCACCTCTTTCGTGTGCAGCTTTCAGTTTTAGCATTAGTTCTTTTCTTTTTAAGTGTACAGCGCAGTGGTGGGCACAGATAACCAAAAAATTAACTTTGATAACAGATAATCAGATAACTGAAAAGTTATCTTTGATAAAGATAAACCACCCAAAAATGTATCGGAAGTTAGAGATAATCGATAAATTCCAGTATTGTCTCTGGTACATTTGCAGTTACTAAGAAGCTAAAATTGACTTAACACGATCGCTTCTGAAAGCATCAAAAGTGACAAAGACCCAAAGAATGAGCCAGTATTTCTATATTTGACCATGCTGCTCCCTGTAGGAAGCTGCTCAGACAAATCCTGAGAGCACTCACAAAATCAGCTCTCTACTTATCTTAGGGACCTCGTAGTACCATATCACCCCAATAGAGCGCTTCGCTCTCAGACTGCAGGCTTACTTGTAGTTCCTAGGGTTTGTAAGAGTAGAATGGGAGGCAGAGCCTTCAGCTTTCAGGCTCCTCTCCTGTGGAACCAGCTCCCAATTCGGATCAGGGCGACAGACACCCTCTCTACTTTTAACATTAGGCTTAAAACTTTCCTTTTTGCTAAAGCTTATAGTTAGGGCTGGATCAGGTGACCCTGAACCATCCCTTAGTTATGCTGCTATAGACTTAGACTGCTGGGGGGTTCCCATGATGCACTGAGTGTTTCTTTCTCTTTTTGCTCTGTATGCACCACTCTGCATTTAATCATTAGTGATTGATCTCTGCTCCCCTCCACAGCATGTCTTTTTCCTGGTTCTCTCCCTCAGCCCCAACCAGTCCCAGCAGAAGACTGCCCCTCCCTGAGCCTGGTTCTGTTGGAGATTTCTTCCTGTTAAAAGGGAGTTTTTCCTTCCCACTGTCGCCAAGTGCTTGCTCACAGGGGGTCGTTTTGACCGTTGGGGTTTTTACGTAATTATTGTATGGCCTTGCCTTATAATATAAAGCGCCTTGGGGCAACTGTTTGTTGTGATTTGGCGCTATATAAATAAGATAGATAGATTGATTGATACTGATCATAATGCTCCGGTCAGGTGGAGGTCTTCAAAAATAAAGTCATACTAAGTTATGGTTTTGTGAAAATACTGATAGAATAACTCCATTAATGTCAATTCTGTCATTTGTACAAAGTTCAAATATAACATATATCTTTTAATGTTGAATAATGCACTAATTCTGAGGTTTTGTTACAACCAGTTTTCCTTTGCCTACAGAGGATAGAGTGGTTTTTTGAAAACAGCTCTCTTCTGTTACCTATTAGGAAACTTTTAACAGGTAGGTCTCAACTGCTTTTAAGTTTAAAAAAAAAAAGGTTTTTCACTGTTCAGCTTGGTTTACTACGTTATCAGTGTAAAAGTTATCGGACGGCAATTCATCGGAAGATAATTAGTCCGATGATGGTTTTTAAAAAGTTATCTATAAAGATAATCCGATAATGAAAACATTATCTTCGATAATTATCTGTTATCGGATTATCGGAAGTGTGCCCACCACTGGTACAGCATCAGTATAATCTTCATTAATAAATATATAAATATCTTTGTATTGTGGAGGCAAAATGTCAAACTTTGGACCAAGCGGTCGGTCTGTCGTGGAAGGGTCAAGAGGTTGACTCTTTGTCAAGATCAACAGGTTTATTATACAAAGCGCTTTGGACACACCAACGACCAGCATACAGTAAGTGTCTGAGCATGTGTATGTGTGTGTGTAAATCAGCTCTTAGAGTGCACCCTTATGTATACATGTCAGGATGGTGTTTGTGCACAAGTTCTCATGAGCTCATCTCCTCAAACTGATACTGGTAGCTATCTGAAAATGACTTCATCTGAACAAGATGTTTTTGTCTCAAGGCTGGAGTTAGGCGCGATCAGAACAGTGAATCAGAACAGCCTCTGTTTCCCTTTGAGTCAGACAGAAACATGTGGCTATCAGTTGTTTTGCGCAAACTGCATGAACAGTCTCTGGATTAAGCAAGGACATTTCATAGTGCATTCCCACAGTGATGAACACAATATGAAATAATAATATAATATGAAATAAACATGGCGTCACATGGAGACAATTATTTTGCTTTCACAGTACCTTGAGAATCTTTGCATGCTGTAAAACTGCAGCTTTGTCCTTGAATTGCAGGAACTTGACAATAGATGCATTCATTGTTTTGCTCACTTACGCAATATTGAGACATTCTCAGCGCAAAACTGCAGAGTTTCAAAAATATATAAGTCGCTATTCATACTTCCACCCAGTAGATGGCAGTGTTGTTGGCTATAGTGTGTGCTCTACAACACTTAATTTCTTGCAGTGAAATCCTGGTCGAAGGAGAACACCAGCAGCAGCTCCCATCATCTGTAAGTCCAAATAATTTTCCTTGCCATACATTCAGATAAACATAGTATATCTAGCATGAAAATAAGCCAGTGAACAGTTTACAGTGCAAGACCAGGGGCCTCATGTACAGAGTGTGCTTATGCACAAAAACCTGGTGTTCGCCCGTCTCCACGTCCATGTGCAAATGCATCAAAAGTGACATGAGTGTGGAAATGTGCGGTGCATCACGCAAACATCCTGGCTGGCATACGCACGTTTCTACAGCTATTGTTCCACTGTGGACATGTAAAGGTGATGCTGGGAACCGTTAATGAGAACAAGAAGTCATCAGAGTGATGTGCACATCAGAAACACAGTGATGAGCAATTAATGCACCCACGTATTTGCAATTATATGGATGGATATAAAAGCATGTGCAAAGTGATGCATAAAATGGCACTAACAGTGGCTGTGTGAGCATTGTTAAAGCGCCTTGCAAATGGTGCAATCCGACGTGAGCATGTACTCAGGAAATGCAAGGATTTACTTGCAAATGAGGATAATTGGCTCATAAACTGATTTGGATTACCAAGGCTAATGTTACTAGAGTTGTGCGCAGAACTACGGTTGGCCCAGAGTGCAATACGGTGAGGACCAAGGGGTTTTCTGTGCCCACACAGGTGCTGACCATGCTGGGCTTCCTGGCATCAGTGGCATTCCAGTGTGAGCTGGCTGATCAGTCAGGCGTGTGACAGTCAACCTTGCACTGAGCCACCAGCTGTGTGGAAAGCAATCATCCAAATCTCATCTAGGTACATTCCAACATTACATCACATTTTGCAGCAAGAGCCGGTGTCGCAGACTAAATGATCCCCCCTAAAAATTGGTCCGACTGCCTTCACTGCACATGCGTCATTTGCGACCACAGCAGCTCATCTGGGACGGACTATCTTCACCCAAAGCGATCAAATGGATTAACCATCAGATGACAAGATAAAACCTCCTAAATCATTTTAAAGTCAGGTTTAAGCAGAAACAAGGCAGTTTTAATTAGAAATGAGGCAATAATCTGTGACACTTTAATATGACAGAGGCGCACTGAATGCAGCAGCTAGCAGCTCGTGCTGCTGTGGCGCTCTGATCACTTCCTCTGTCTTTTATGATGAAACAATGCTGAATTTATGTAGAAATGATTGTTGTACAAAAGCTTTAGATATCTTTTGGACTTCAGCAGCAGTGTAACACCAAAATGTAAGTCTCTTTTTCTGTTGTTTATAAATTAATAAAATATCAAATGACAAAGATCTATTTTAGCCGTGATATAAAACAAATCATGAATGTTTTTACATTCTTTCAATAGAATGAATATTTCATGAGGTGAAATGTATTTACATGTCACAATTTGGACTTCAGCAGCAATGGAACACCAAAATGTAAGTGCCTTTTCTGTTGTTTATAGCTAGAACATACCATTCAACTCGGCTTTGCCTCATTGAATGGTATGTTCTAGCTTTCACCTCATGAAATATTCATACCACTGAACTCATAAACATTCATTATTTGTATAATATTTAACGTTGATAATTATGTCATGGGTTTTTTTTCTCTTTGTATATATCATCTTTTATGAATGTGGCTTTCTTCTTATTTTAATACATGAAAAAAAAAACAGATGACAGAAAGCGTTTTATTTTCAAGCTTATTTCACCTTCAGATGAGAGAGGTCTAATTTTTTTTTACAAACCTGGTCTGTTTGGTGTAGTTACATTGCAATAAGATGGATTTTTTTTGGAGAGGACTGACGACAAATGTAGGCTGATTTTGTGTTGGGATGAACCACAGCCAGGTGTGACTTATTTATCCCTTGAGGTTCGAGTTGACTATGAAAAAAACAAAAAACAAAAAAACAAAAACTGAGAAGTTTAAGTAAAGTCTAATGTTTTTCATTTTTCCCCCTCAGAAATGACGATTTGTGCAGTAAAAGTATGTGTGAATCGGGACTACAAGCTGAACACCTGGAAATCAAATGCATGTGATCCTCATCCAGGAACAAATAAGGGATGTGGAAGCTGTGTTTGCCTGCTTCCCTTTTATGTGACTGAAAGACACATTCATTAAAAATTGCCTTTTCTGACAAAGTTTTGTCTTTTTGGTACATTTCATACTTACTGGGCATACTGAATGTGATAGGTAGTGGTTTCCAGTGCAAGATATATTTTGGGGCCCCTTTTCAATGCAACTCTTGAGTTAATGCTTTCTTATTAGCACTGGACACAAAGTCAAAAACATTTAATTCTCAGAAGCTTTTTTTTTTTTATGGTGAAGGGTGGGGGGATCTGCATGAAGATTTAGCAGATGAGTAGTCATCCGAATACTGTCACTGTAATGTGTAATGTACATATTATTGGAATTGAAAATTATAGTTGTACATGAGCATTTATAATATAGTTCTTAATCATTTTGCTGGCAAGCAAAGCAAGTGCAGCAGCCACTGACACCCAAACTTTGTGTGGAAGGTTGTGTATGCTCATAGAAGGGGTGCAGTCTGCTTTTAAAAAGCAGGAAACAGAATCGAGATGGATGGTAATACACGTCCTTCAACCACAATGAATCATAGTATGAGTAGGCTTTAGGGATGAGCGAGTACACCAGTATCTGTATCTGTTCAACCATCTAAATTATCTGTACTCTGAGTGCGAAACTGGAAGTGGGCATGGTTTAACTGGAAATGGGTGGGGCTTACATCTGTACATTATTTCCAGTCTGAAATTGATATGTATTGATCAGACGTTATTGTTTATTTGAAAACTATTTACAAAACAGACTCAAAATTGAGATTCAAATCAATGATTTTGATCACAAAAGTAAGAGAACTATTCAATTTCAATTCAATTTTTTTTTTATATAGCGCCAAATCACAACAAACAGTTGCCCCAAGGCGCTTTATATTGTAAGGCAAGGCCATACAATAATGATGTAAAACCCCAACGGTCAAAACGACCCCCTGTGAGCAAGCACTTGGCTACAGTGGGAAGGAAAAACTCCCTTTTAACAGGAAGAAACCTCCAGCAGAACCAGGCTCAGGGAGGGGCAGTCTTCTGCTGGGACTGGTTGGGGCTGAGGGAGAGAACCAGGAAAAAGACATGCTGTGGAGGGGAGCAGAGATCGATCACTAATGATTAAATGCAGAGTGGTGCATACAGAGCAAAAAGAGAAAGAAACAGTGCATCATGGGAACCCCCCAGCAGTCTACGTCTATAGCAGCATAACTAAGGGATGGTTCAGGGTCACCTGATCCAGCCCTAACTATAAGCTTTAGCAAAAAGGAAAGTTTTAAGCCTAATCTTAAAAGTAGAGAGGGTGTCTGTCTCCCTGATCTGAATTGGGAGCTGGTTCCACAGGAGAGGAGCCTGAAAGCTGAAGGCTCTGCCTCCCATTCTACTCTTACAAACCCTAGGAACTACAAGTAAGCCTGCAGTCTGAGAGCGAAGCGCTCTATTGGGGTGATATGGTACTACGAGGTCCCTAAGATAAGATGGGACCTGATTATTCAAAACCTTATAAGTAAGAAGAAGAATTTTAAATTCTATTCTAGAATTAACAGGAAGCCAATGAAGAGAGGCCAATATGGGTGAGATATGCTCTCTCCTTCTAGTCCCCGTCAGCACTCTAGCTGCAGCATTTTGAATTAACTGAAGGCTTTTTAGGGAACTTTTAGGACAACCTGATAATAATGAATTACAATAGTCCAGCCTAGAGGAAATAAATGCATGAATTAGTTTTTCAGCATCACTCTGAGACAAGACCTTTCTGATTTTAGAGATATTGCGTAAATGCAAAAAAGCAGTCCTACATATTTGTTTAATATGCGCTTTGAATGACATATCCTGATCAAAAATGACTCCAAGATTTCTCACAGTATTACTAGAGGTCAGGGTAATGCCATCCACAGTAAGGATCTGGTTAGACACCATGTTTCTAAGATTTGTGGGGCCAAGTACAATAACTTCAGTTTTATCTGAGTTTAAAAGCAGGAAATTAGAGGTCATCCATGTCTTTATGTCTGTAAGACAATCCTGCAGTTTAGCTAATTGGTGTGTGTCGTCTGGCTTCATGGATAGATAAAGCTGGGTATCATCTGCGTAACAATGAACATTTAAGCAATACCGTCTAATAATACTGCCTAAGGGAAGCATATATAAAGTGAATAAAATTGGTCCTAGCACAGAACCTTGTGGAACTCCATAATTAACTTTAGTCTGTGAAGAAGATTCCCCATTTACATGAACAAATTGTAATCTATTAGACAAATATGATTCAAACCACCGCAGCGCAGTGCCTTTAATACCTATGGCATGCTCTAATCTCTGTAATAAAATTTTATGGTCAACAGTATCAAAAGCAGCACTGAGGTCTAACAGAACAAGCACAGAGATGAGTCCACTGTCCGAGGCCATAAGAAGATCATTTGTAACCTTCACTAATGCTGTTTCTGTACTATGATGAATTCTAAAACCTGACTGAAACTCTTCAAATAGACCATTCCTCTGCAGATGATCAGTTAGCTGTTTTACAACTACCCTTTCAAGAATTTTTGAGAGAAAAGGAAGGTTGGAGATTGGCCTATAATTAGCTAAGATAGCTGGGTCAAGTGATGGCTTTTTAAGTAATGGTTTAATTACTGCCACCTTAAAAGCCTGTGGTACATAGCCAACTAACAAAGATAGATTGATCATATTTAAGATCGAAGCATTAAATAATGGTAGGGCTTCCTTGAGCAGCCTGGTAGGAATGGGGTCTAATAAACATGTTGATGGTTTGGATGAAGTAACTAATGAAAATAACTCAGACAGAACAATCGGAGAGAAAGAGTCTAACCAAATACCGGCATCACTGAAAGCAGCCAAAGATAACGATACGTCTTTGGGATGGTTATGAGTAATTTTTTCTCTAATAGTTAAAATTTTGTTAGCAAAGAAAGTCATGAACTCATTACTAGTTAAAGTTAATGGAATACTCAGCTCAATAGAGCTCTGACTCTTTGTCAGCCTGGCTACAGTGCTGAAAAGAAACCTGGGGTTGTTCTTATTTTCTTCAATTAGTGATGAGTAGAAAGATGTCCTAGCTTTACGGAGGGCTTTTTTATAGAGCAACAGACTCTTTTTCCAGGCTAAGTGAAGATCTTCTAAATTAGTGAGACGCCATTTCCTCTCCAACTTACGGGTTATCTGCTTTAAGCTACGAGTTTGAGAGTTATACCATGGAGTCAGACACTTCTGATTTAAAGCTCTCTTTTTCAGAGGAGCTACAGCATCCAAAGCTGTCTTCAATGAGGATGTAAAACTATTGACGAGATACTCTATCTCCCTTACAGAGTTTAGGTAGCTACTCTGCACTGTGTTGTTATATGGCATTAGAGAACATAAAGAAGGAATCATATCCTTAAACCTAGTTACAGCGCTTTCAGAAAGACTTCTAGTGTAATGAAACTTATTCCCTACTGCTGGGTAGTCCATCAGAGTAAATGTAAATGTTATTAAAAAATGATCAGACAGAATGGAGTTTTCAGGGAATACTGTTAAGTCTTCTATTTCCATACCATAAGTCAGAACAAGATCTAAGATATGATTAAAGTGGTGGGTGGACTCATTTACTTTTTGAGCAAAGCCAATAGAGTCTAATAATAGATTAAATGCAGTGTTGAGGCTGTCATTCTCAGCATCTGTGTGGATGTTAAAATCGCCCACTATAATTATCTTATCTGAGCTAAGCACTAAGTCAGACAAAAGGTCTGAAAATTCACAGAGAAACTCACAGTAACGACCAGGTGGACGATAGATAATAACAAATAAAACTGGTTTTTGGGACTTCCAATTTGGATGGACAAGACTAAGAGACAAGCTTTCAAATGAATTAAAGCTCTGTCTGGGTTTTTGATTAATTAATAAGCTCAGAAAAAGTTTTTTTATGAACTCAGAACATGAATATTCTTAAGTGTATGAATGAATATTTACAGAACAGCCTCAGAATTGACCAGTGCTGGGCACAGATAACCAAAAAATTAACTTCAATAACAGATAATCAGATAACTGAAAAGTTATCTTTCACAAAGATAAAACAATAAGCCACCCAAAAGTGTATCGGAAGTTACAGATAACTGATAAATTCCAATATTGTTTCTAGTACATTTGCAACTACTAATAAACTGAATTTGAACACTGCGGTCAGGCGGAGGTCTTGGGAAATAAAGTCATGCTGACTTATGGTTCTGATTTATAAATAACATTAATACCAATAGAATAACTCCATTAATGTCAATTCTGTCATTTGTACAAAGTTAAAATATAACATATACCTTTTAATGTTGAATAATGCACTAATTCTGAGGTTTTGTAACAAACACAGACAGATCGCAAAGGATTCTGGGT
Source organism: Thalassophryne amazonica (assembly GCF_902500255.1). Lineage (NCBI taxonomy): Eukaryota > Metazoa > Chordata > Actinopteri > Batrachoidiformes > Batrachoididae > Thalassophryne > Thalassophryne amazonica. Next base: position 99,378,970 of record NC_047103.1, on the reverse strand, counting down.
AAAATGTGCCTCTGCTAAACACTGATTGGTTCAGTCATTCATTATGTAAACCAACACATTAATGTGACGTGTGTTGGTGTTTACAGATAAATGTGCTTTTGTAAAATATAAAATTTTTTATTTGTAAAAACAGGCATTTTTACGTAGCCCTGGAAGTGTCATCGCAAAATGTTTTGCATGTGGAGAGAATGTGCGCTCATTTTATTATATTGTGTCGTGCGCACATTTTATGATATTGTAAACACGTTTTATTGTGCACACGTTTTATTATATTGTAAAACGTGCACTCAATATTGTCTCGACACATAAATGTTGGCTTTACACTGTGCGAGTTTTGGCCCTTTTTCAGATGATTTTTCATTCTTGCTCGAATTTTTTGGACCGCGTTTCAGGTTAATCGTGCATCCTGCATCGTGTAGTGTACATGGAGTAACAAGCTGCATTTAACAGCTCACGACCACCTCCTGATTGCCGATCGTATGGTCGAATGAAAATCAAACTTGTTTGATATTAATCTGGTCGGCCGTTGTGAGGGTATCCTGCTGCTGAAGCGCTACAATCAATCAATTCAATCAATTTTTTTTTATATAGCGCCAAATCACAACAAACAGTTGCCCCAAGGCGCTTTATATTGTAAGGCAAGGCCATACAATAATTATGTAAAACCCCAACGGTCAAAACGACCCCCTGTGAGCAAGCACTTGGCTACAGTGGGAAGGAAAAACTCCCTTTTAACAGGAAGAAACCTCCAGCAGAACCAGGCTCAGGGAGGGGCAGTCTTCTGCTGGGACTGGTTGGGCGTCCCAGCAGAAGACGCCCAACCAGTCCCAGCTTGCACTCTGCCTGTGCAAACACCACAGAGCTGTCTTGTAATGTTTATTGTTGTTGTTTTGTTTTTAAACTTTGGTGTCTCCCATTGAGAGTTTTTGTAAATTAAGTTTGAAAAAAAAGCTTACGTTTTGCTTCTGGAAACATGAGTCTGACCTGTGGTTTTTGAATGTACAATGTGAGTGAGAACATAAATCGTGTGCTCTGAACTTTTACACCATGCGGTTCTGTGGTACAGTTTGAACTGAAACCGAGTACAGTGATTAATAATATGCAGTGTCTGCCCAGCTTCAGGACGAATACTGCCATGAACTGCCATGAACACTACTGGCCAGTAGATGGCAGTAGAGACTGTGAAAACATGCCAAAAAAATTCCATATAATCCATGTCTGCTACATTTAAGATGCGTGGAATTTAACAAACTCAAATACAATAACAACGTCGAGAAACCCAGAGAATATATTCACGAGAGTTTTAGGCACTAGAGTTTAATGCTGTTGTCCGTGGAGCCTGAACAGAGTGTCTGAAATGCATTTATCCTATCGTGAACGTACTGAGATTACCCTATCCTGCCCATAATGCACTGCTGGGCACAGCATGTGCTCACTAAAACCTTAAAAATTAGCGCATTACTTTAACACTAAAACATATATCTTATATTTTCACTTTCTAAAACTGTGAATATAAAGATGTGACAGTAATTTTAAATAACTTGTCCGAAATTTGTTTGGTTAAAATTTGAACCATAAGTTAAAAATGTATGCCTCTGGATGATTTGGGTGATATTGCCAGTGTAGCAGTAAGGGGTTTGTTTTTCTTTCTTTCTTTCTTTCTTTCTTTCTTTCTTTCTTTCTTTCTTTCTTTCTTTCTTTCTTTCTTTCTTTCTTTCTTTCTTTCTTTCTTTCTTTCTTTCTTTCTTTGTAGAGGATAGAGCAGTTTCTCGTAGAAGCAGCTCTCTTCTGTTTGTGGAGGGTAGAACTATACATCTGCTAGAAAGCTTTTAAGATAGGTGCTCAATGATTTTAAAAATGTTTGTCGCTGTTCAGCTTTGTTTACTACATTATCCGTCTAAAAGTTTTCAGACAAAAATTTATCGGAAGATAATTAATCCGATAATGTTTTTTAAAGTTATCTAAAAAGATAATGCAATAATGAAAACATTATCTTCCATAATTATCTGTTATCGGATTATCGGAAGTCTGCCCACCACTGGAATTGACATTCAATGTTTTTGATCATAATATTAAAGGAACTATTTACACAACAAGTTTTTTCTTTTTTTTATCAACTCAGAACATGAATATTCTAAAGGGTATGAATGAGTAATAGAACAGCCTCAGAATTGACATTCAATGTAGTAGGAAATTATGAACTAAGTATGCATGAACTTGAGAGTTGTGATAATCAACACAACTTTCTTTTTTAGTATTATTATTTTTTTAATTTTATGATCAAACTATGATTTTTTTTTTCAATTATTTATTTTTACTACCTAACGTTCTTGGCATTTTGATTAAGGTGTGTGTGCATGTGTGTCTGTGTGCATGTGTGTGTGTGAGACTCAGTGAGAGGGAGAGGTTGTTCTAAGACTATTTTTTAATGATCTGTGTGAACTTGGTGATTCATGCAAACATCCAGTGATGGCAAACAGGGAAATAATGTGTCAGCCTTGTTCACTCTATTCTTCTCAAAAGCATCGCGTTCAGCAGGAGCAAAGTTTTCCAACTGACTTTATATCACCAGCCAGCAAACAAATGGTTAAAAAACAAACAAACAAACAAAAAATGACCAGAGTGGAGTCATTGAGCAACAAAACCACTTTCTTCCGCTCTGTCTTGTCAAATGCACTGCATACATTATGAAACAAGTTCACCAAGTAATGTTACTACCATACAAACCAAAACAGAGGCAAATTAAAGAAAAATTAAGGAGCACAGCAACGTGAGCTGGAGTCAACCCAAGCACAGAGAGAGAGAGAGAGAGAGAGAGAGAGAGAGAGAGAGAAGAGAGAGAGAGAGAGAGAGAGAGAGAGAGAGAGAGAGATCAGATCCTGTCTGTGTGTGTGTGCGAGAAGCTGCAGAGACTTGTCTGTGTTGGGAGGGGCGGGCGCTGTGTGTGACTGGCCAATCACAGAGTGTGAAGACAGTGAGTTAGCCAATCAGGATTTTCCTTCAGCACGAGCACAGATATTTATGAGTTTTATTCGGATCATGCTCGTGCTCATCAAAAATGTTTTATCATCTGAAACGAGTATCCAGCTCAACGCTAGAAGGCTTTAACTTCTTTGTAGTCTGTAAGGAGCCTTGTCTGCAGGTCTCTCTCCCCTCCACTGATGAGCTGTTCTGATATGTTGCAGGACATGCATGTGGCCAGTGATGGATTCCTTTCTCCTCTGCTGAAAAAGATAAAAGTATATGCTATATTAACCTCTTAAATCCTAGAGCCCCCAAATTTGGGGATTTGCCCTGTTTTGGAACATTTGAACACTCATAACTAACCAGTGCTGACACCAACATGCACTTATTATACGAGGGCTGTCAATAAAGTATAGGTCCTTTTTATTTTTTTCAAAAACTATATGGATTTCATTCATATGTTTTTACGTCAGACATGCTTGAACCCTCGTGCGCATGCGTGAGTTTTTCCACGCCTGTCGGTGACGTCATTCGCCTGTGAGCACTCCTTGTGGGAGGAGTCGTCCAGCCCCTCGTCGGAATTCCTTTGTCTGAGAAGTTGCTGAGAGACTGGCGCTTTGTTTGATCAAAATTTTTTCTAAACCTGTAAGGCACATCGAAGTGGACACGGTTCGAAAAATTAAGCTGGTTTTCGGTGAAAATTTTAACGGCTGATGAGAGATTTTGAGGTGATACTGTCGCTTTAAGGACTTCCCACGGAGTGGGACGTCACGCAGCGCTCCCAGGCGCCGTCATCAGCCTGTTTCAAGCTGAAAACCTCCACATTTCAGGCTCTATTGATCCAGGACGTCATGAGAGAACAGAGAAGTTTCAGAAGAAGTCGGTTTCAGCATTTTATCCGGATATTCCACTATTAAAGGAGATTTTTTTTAATGAAAGACGTGCGGACGGGTCCGCGTCGGGATGCAGCCGGCGCAGTGCGGCGGCACAGGAAAAACACCTCCGTGTTGATAACCATTTGTAAAATCCAGGCGGCTTTTGATGGCTTTCAGTGGAGTGAGTATATGAGAAATTGTTTAACAGCTGGACATGTTCCAACTTGTCCTTAAGGCTTCCAACGGAGGTGTTTTTCCTGTGGCGGAGCGTTGCAGCGGCTGCGAGCCGACGCTGCAATCCGTCCGCACGTCTTTCATTAAAAAAATCTCCTTTAACAGTGGACTATCCAGATAAAATGCTGAAACCGACTTCTTCTGAAACTTCTCTGTTCTCTCACGATGTCCTGGATCAATAGAGCCTGAAATGTGGAGGTTTTCAGCTTGAAACAGGCTGACGACGGCGCCTGAGAGCGCTGCGCGACGTCTCGCACCATGGGAAGTCCTTAAAGCGACAGTATCATCTCAAAATCTCTCATCAGCCTTTAAAATTTTCACCGAAAACCAGCTTAATTTTTCGACCCGTGTCCACTTCGATGTGCCTCACAGGTTTAGAAAAAAATTTGATCAAACAAAGCGCCAGTCTCTCAGCAACTTCTCAGACAAAGGAATTCCGACGAGGGGCTGGACGACTCCTCCCACAAGGAGTGCTCACAGGCGAATGACGTCACCGACAGGCGTGGAAAAACTCACGCATGCGCACGAGGGTTCAAGCATGTCTGACGTAAAAACATATGAATGAAATCCATATAGTTTTTGAAAAAAATAAAAAGGACCTGTACTTTATTGACAGACCTCGTACATCAAAATGTCAAGCAAAGTCTCCTCTACAAAAGTATCCACTTCAATCACATATTGTATAATAAAAATGTTATTGTGCTGTTTTGCACCTGTCTTAAAGTAACCCTGAGAATGTATTTGTTATTTAATTTTGTTTTAGCACTCTGGGGTCAGTCTGAACTGGGAGCGAAGAGCTGGATGTACTTGTTATTATTACACTGATAGCACGACTTTGTTTTTTGTAGCCACTAACGACTGGGAGTGAAGCATGCTGGGATCATTCGGAACTGGGAGCGAAGAGCTGCTTTTATTATGTCTTTGTAAGAGAGAGAAAATAACTTTCAGATGCCTGTTGATTAAAGAAATTATGTGCGCCAGGGAGGTTGAGTTGGCCACTCACCCTCCCTTCGCGGACACACTAGAAAAAAGGGAGTAGAACCATGCTTCAACAGAGTCTGCTGCGGGTTAACGTACGAACGCCCAGCCGGTTGACAGGCGCACTCTGCTGAAGGTGTTGGCTCTCCACCTTAAAGGCGTCACGGTAAGAGAAAAATGCGCTGCAACCACTTGTGTTTGATGTAACTGCTTTTGTGGGGAATAAATATACGCCTTTTTATTCTAGCAAAATGCAGTCTGTGTGATCATTTCTGTGTGCCGATCTGACCGAACCTTGTGTTTCAAAACATTTTTGGCGTTGTCGGCAGGATACGGTTACGCTCAGACTACACACAGAAATGTCTTGCTTTAGATTGGGAAAGAGAGATGCGGAGGTGGCATCTCAGCAGGAGTCTTGCTTTAGATTGGGAAAGAGAGATGCGGAGGTGGCATCTCAGCAGGAAGAAGTGGTCCCGGGGTGGGATGGGATCACTTTTAAGGAAATAGGCCAGCTTCTACGGCGACGTGGGGGACGCCCTGGGCCGTGGACTGGAGCGATTCCCACCGCGACTCCGCCAGTTTTATGTGAAATGTTAAAACGGGTGGAGGTTAAAGAGAAAGCTCCGTTGGGAGGTATTCATGAAATGATGTGGATTTGTGCAGAAGCCTGGAAAGAGCGGGTTTTAACTTTAGATACAGTCCGCTCATCAGAATGTGCTAAATCACAAAAGGTGACAAGATTAGAACAACAAGTGAAGCAATTGGAAATTCAAGCCGAAGAAATAGACGGTGTACCAACTTCCTTCTTGGCTGAAAAATGTAAACAAAAAGGATTGAAAGTGACTTGTGTGTCAGGGATGCGCCCTGATATGTTTGAATTGGCCTCATTGTTGAAAGAAATTGTGCAGGGAGAAAAGAAAGGAGTGAAACCTAGTGCCCCTCCCCTACAGGAGGAGGAGGAGGAGGACTCTGATGATGATCAGCTGCAAATAGCTGCAGTCCGGAAAGGAAAGAAAGACAAAAAGAAGGGGAAAAATAAAGAAAGGCGTTCTTGGAGCTTTGACCCTTGCGAGGAAGATTAGGATGATGGTCAAACTCTTGTGGCCCGCCGAGAATTAAAACAATGGTTCACAAGTGATATTAGACCCCATGTGTGATTGGAAATATTTTGGAAAAAATCAGTTCAAGTCACCTCGGCTTTAGTGGACACAGGAGCGGAGGCCTCACTAATTCACGGTAATCCAGAGAAAATGAAGGGACCGGTGGTTCCTTTAACTGGATTAGGTGGACAATTGGTGTATGGAAAAAAATATATCGATACCGCTTAAAATTGGAAATATGCCAATTAAAGTGTACACTGTAATAGTGACTCCAATTAATGAATGGATAATTGGCATGGATATTTTAGCTGGAATGACTTTGCATTTAGAACAGGGTAAATTTCAATTTGGGATAGCAAACATAAGAATGATTCTGGTGGGAAAAGTAAAAATGAAACCTTTTCCCATTCCAGAGGCTACATGTGTGATTAATCAGAAACAATATCGTATTCCTGGAGGACAAGCAGAAATTACTGCAACCATAAAAGACTACTTGGAGGCAGGAGTTTTGAAACCAGTGACAACAAAATGGAATAATCCATTGTGGCCAGTCCGTAAATCGGATGGTACATGGAGAATGACTGTAGACTTTAGAGGTCTAAATAAACATACACCGGCTTTGACTTCAGCTGTACCTGATGCTGTGAGTATAATTGAACGAGTGCAACATCATAGTGGTACGTGGTATGCTGTTATAGATTTGGCCAATGCATTCTTCACCATACCAATCCCAGAGGATAGGATGGAACAGTTTGCATTTACGTGGGAAGGACGGCAATATACATTCACAAGATTGCCACAAGGATATTTACACAGTCCCACTATTTGTCATAGAGTGGTGGCGGAGCATTTGGAACAGTTCCAGGTTCCAATGAGAATGATGATCTCACATTACATTGATGACATTATGCTTCAAGGAGATACAGAAGCAGAAGTAGTGGAATATCTACCGAAATTAGTGACTCATATGAAATCATTTGGCTGGGAAATTAATCCAGCAAAGATTCAGGGACCAGCTCAAACAGTGAAATTCTTAGGAATAGTTTGGAATAAAGGAGAGAGGGAAATCACACAAAAAGCTAAAGAGAAAATAGCTAACTTTCCAGTACCTCACAGTAAGACAGATGCACAACGATATATTGGTTTATTTGGATTTTGGAGACATCATATTCCACATTTAGGACAGATTTTGCAGCCTTTATATCGATGCACTAGAAAAAAAGAAGAGTTTGTATGGGGAGAGGAACAACAATGCTCATTTGATATGGCAAAGGAAGCCATACAACAAGCTGTGTCCTTAGGAAAAATGCAATCAGGACCAGTAGAACTTCAAGTGTCTGCTCTAAATGATTATGCTAATTGGAGCTTATGGCAAAAACAAAACAGGATACGAAAACCTTTAGGATTCTGGTCGAAAAAACTCCCGGACGCAGGTATGCGTTATACACCTTTTGAAAAACAGCTTTTAGCATGTTATTGGGCGTTGATTGAAACTGAATCACAAACGGTGGGACATGAAGTAATGATGAGGACACAGATACCTATTCTCTCATGGGTGATGAGTAATCCCACCACTCACCGAATAGGGACAGCTCAGGAGGCTAGGGTGATAAAATGGAAATGGTATGTGTCAGAGCGTGTAAAACCAGGTGAAAAAGGGGTGTCATTGCTGCATGAACAAGTAGCTGATGCTCCTGAGGAAGATGAGGAACCTTTTGAAGTTCAACCATTGGAGGAATCTCCTGTTAAAGCAGGAAAAAGGTGGGATGATTTGTCAGATGATGAGAAAAGTCGAGCATGGTTTACTGATGGTTCCTGTCAATATCAAGCAGGAAAAAGGCGATGGAAAGCAGGAGCTTTTAACCCACAATTAGGTCAGTCTCTGGAAGAATTAGGAGAAGGAAAAAGCAGTCAGTGGGCGGAGTTGAAGGCCGTGCATATGGTGGTCATGCAGGGAGGACCACAGGGCCTCCATATTTATACAGACTCATGGTCAGTGACCCAAGGACTACTTACCTGGATGCCTACATGGCATGCCACTAATTGGAAAATACATTCTAAAGAAGTTTGGGGAAGAGAATTGTGGGAAGACATTTGGGAAAAGGCTAAAACAATTCCTATTACTGTGACGCATGTAGATGCACACACTAATGGACAAGACTCAGAAGCTTTATATAATAAAGCTGCAGATCAATTAGTAAAAGTAATGATTGAATTAAGACAATCCAGCCCAGGATTGGCTAGATGGGCTCATGTCAAAGCAGGATATTGGGGGGTTCAACGTACCCTAAAATGGGCCAGAGATCGAGGTATTGATCTAAAATTGGATGATGTGAAAACAGCAATCACTGAGTGTGAACAATGTCAACACCACCGGAAGGGTGTTCCTCAACATTTGCATGGGCAGTTAAATCGTGGTAAAAGTCCCGGTCAAATTTGGCAGTTAGATTTTATTGGACCACTGCCCATGTCTAAGGGATGTAGACATGCATGCACTGCTGTAGATACATTTTCTGGGGTCTTGGTAGTGCATCCATGTAAATTTGCAAATCAAATGGCCACACTTAAGTGTTTGAAAATAATACAGCAGTATTATGGTTTGCCAGTACTCATTTTACAGGAAATAAAGTGAAAGAGTGGGCCCAAGAACATCATGTTGAATGGATTTATCATATTCCCTATTACCCGCAAGCGGCGGGGTCAATAGAGCGAATGAACGGGCTTCTTAAAGAGACCCTACGGAAGCTGTCAAAAGATCGCACTATGCGACATTGGAAACAGGACTTGACTACTGCTGTGGATCAGCTGAACAATCGACCTTTAGGGTCGGGATCCACACCCTTGATAAGAATGATTTCAGGAGAAATGATAGAGCATACTACAGAAAGCATCAAAATGTGGAAAATTGATCCACAAGCGGAACTACCTGTCAGAGCAACTCCAGGCTCAGCAGGACTAGACTTAAGAACATTGACTACTGTCACATTGGTACCTGACCAAATTCAAGTGGTAAAAACAGGACTAGGCCTACAGTGTCCGAAGGGCACATATGGGCATGTCCTGCCACGTAGTGGTCTGTCACTCAAAGGGCTAACTATTCAAGCCGGAGTGATAGATGCAGATTATCAAGGTGAGATTGGAGTGGTTTGTAGATTGTTTGGAGAACAACCCCTGATATTGAACAAAGGGGACAAAATTGCTCAATTAATCATTAAACCTTGTGAAATGGGGTTGGTACAGGCCTCAGATCAAGCAGGTGCCAAAGTTTGGGTGAAACAACCTAACGGACCGCCTAAGGCGGCAGAAATTATAGCTCAAGGGAATGATGCAACTGTTAGTATACTCTATCAGGGTGAAGAAAAATGGGTAAATGTGCCTATATCAAAGTGTTATGTAAGAGAAGACTAATCGTTGTCATTCTACCCGTAGTTACACTTGTGTTGTCTAGGCTCGGATTGATGCCCTGCTGGGAGTTGCTGATCGGGCGATCGAGGACCACAAGAGGCGGGCGTCGCTATGGCAACCAGTGGAAGCCCCGGGATTGGAGGTGTCGGCTGCTGGGTCATACTCCTCCTTGTAGGTGGTGCCATGGTCTCCAGCTGCTGGGGATGATGGAAGGAAACGAACTTGAAGAGATACCATTGTTCCAAACAGGATGGAAGAACTCCGCCAACAACAGAATGCAAGATGATTACACCTGCACCAGTAATTGCAAACTATGGCGATGTGTGAACTGTTTTGCCAGACACCATATACCAGTATTTACTATGGGATGTAATGTCACTCTTAATGCTAGAGTGAACATGTGTGTGTTTAATATGACAAGTAAATCGTGTAGTAATGTCAGTGGAACCACCTGGACTATTAAACCGTGGAGTAAAGTAATGCTCAGTAATAGTACTGAAATTAAAGGGAGGAGATCATTCCTGTACATGCTGTGGGTACTACCAACAGAGGCTAAGGCAACACAAACCCAGGTTGCACCTTTGATTGATACTTGTACTTATTTGGCACAGGCCACAATAAAAACGAAGGTATATTGGCAAGTTACCTTTCCAAAAATTCCAATTTGCAGAAGACGTCAAAGGGCGTGGTATGACACTCTATTAGGAGGAACAGGAACTGTCCTGGGGGTGTCGAATACAGTAGATAATGAGGTAACTAGAACAATGCTATCTAATACTGGACAATATTCGTCTCAAGCGCTCCATCAGGTTGGAGAGTGGTTACCAACCACATTGGTGGGGCAATTACAAAATGCTAATTTATGGCAAAAAAGTTTTCAATGGCAATTGAAATTATGGAATGAAACTTATGATGCATTTAAAAATATTTCGCATATGGGAAATTGGACAGCATGTACATTACAAACCATTCATGCAGAGGCTCAAAAGGAAAGATTTCAGCGAATAGTTACTACAGGGAACTATCATGATTGGAGAAGGATTTGGAACATTAGCAACACCTTATGGTTAAAGCTACATCCAGAATATACACAATGTAATGAAACAGTATGTACTGGGTATTGGACCCAGTACAATGTGACACAACCAAAGGTTGTTTGTAAATATCAAGTGTTACCTGTGATAACGGCTAATGGTTATTGGTTCTTGCATATGGATGGAGAGTGGTTAGAACCAAAAACTAATATGACTTTTGATACCAAAATGTGTGACAAAACAGATAAAGGTATGGCCTGTGTGCTGCAAACGGGATATGCCAATCCATGTCTAACCGACTCAGAGGTTGTACTTTGTGACTGGACTAGGGAAACACCAAGAGAAATGTTGTGGCAGATCGGCCCACATGCTCTGTGTGTTGCAACAATGAAAAATAATTCACAAGTACCTTCGGTTCCGTTTACTGGCTGCCTGAACAATGTGCACTTATGGCATTGGGGAGACCGGACGTATCGTTTGACTAATTATTCTGTATCAAGTCGGCTGACTTCGGTACAATGGGATGTATTGCATTCCCCATGGAGTCTTTCCCTGGAGCGTTTCAAATGCGCATTGGAACAATCTACGGAAATTCAGCAATTAATAGAGTCACATACGTCCAACATCTCCAGTCTCATGGTGTCTACATTGATAGCTAGTGACCGGGTAAAACATGTGGCAAAATTAGTACAGCAAGCATCAGCACATCATTGGTGGGATATCTTTTCAGGGATGTCTGTCACTGCCAGGAGTACCTTAGTGCCACCTTTGATACTATTAATTATAGCAATATGTGTGATGACTTTTTGTAACACTTTTACATGTATCTATGTTATACGTTTAAGGCGAGAGGTGGAATGGGTAATATTTCAACGAATGCGATGAAATTGACACTGTTAATTCATGATCCTTTTGGAGTAAACCAATATAATGTTACATTAGACCCCACAACATCGGGTTTTGTATGAGTATATTGTTTGGGACAGGTATAATCACGACTATATTACTCAAAATTTTGTTTGTGAATCACTGGAAGAAATGTGGGAAATGCTATGGCAGGACATAATCGTTGGAATAGGCTGGAGCCCAGCCTTACCTGAATCTGTTGGTGGTTACATAAATTGACTGGTGCAAAACACCAAGAGTGGAATGTATAATAAAAATGTTATTGTGCTGTTTTGCACCTGTCTTAAAGTAACCCTGAGAATGTATTTGTTATTTAATTTTGTTTTAGCACTCTGGGGTCAGTCTGAACTGGGAGCGAAGAGCTGGATGTACTTGTTATTATTACACTGATAGCACGACTTTGTTTTTTGTAGCCACTAACGACTGGGAGTGAAGCATGCTGGGATCATTCGGAACTGGGAGCGAAGAGCTGCTTTTATTATGTCTTTGTAAGAGAGAGAAAATAACTTTCAGATGCCTGTTGATTAAAGAAATTATGTGCGCCAGGGAGGTTGAGTTGGCCACTCACCCTCCCTTCGCGGACACACTAGAAAAAAGGGAGTAGAACCATGCTTCAACAGAGTCTGCTGCGGGTTAACGTACGAACGCCCAGCCGGTTGACAGGCGCACTCTGCTGAAGGTGTTGGCTCTCCACCTTAAAGGCATCACGGTAAGAGAAAAATGCGCTGCAACCACTTGTGTTTGATGTAACTGCTTTTGTGGGGAATAAATATACGCCTTTTTATTCTAGCAAAATGCAGTCTGTGTGATCATTTCTGTGTGCCGATCTGACCGAACCTTGTGTTTCAAAACACATATCAACTAACCACAGCTGAAACACCAAGCAAATAAAGACATAAATCAGAATTCATTCATTCATTCATCTTCTACCGCTTAGTCCATTTAAGGGTTGCGGGGGGCTGGAGCCTATCCCAGCAGCCATAGAGCGCGAGGCGGGGTACACCCAGGACAGGATGCCAGTCTGTCACAGGGCCACAAACAGACAAACAAACACAGACACACCCACACACACACACCTATGGACAATTTAAAGATCCCAATCCACCTAACCCGCACGTCTTTGGATGTGGGAGGAAACCGGAGCACCTGCCATACCTGTGTCGCCCGATGACATGGACCATTAACTCTTCACTTATGTCTAGTTGATATTTTCCACTGCTAGACCAATGTCTAGTTAAAATACAAGACTGGGGATTTTTTTTTTATTTGCACCTTAAAATTATGGAATTATAATGACCCGCACTGTGCCGCTCACAGTCACACCCACACATAGAGATTTGTACCCACACCACTGACTTCATGAATGAAACTCAGTCAATAAAGGATAATTGTGTAAAAACATAATATATAAATGTATTGTAATGGTTTTAAGAGCTGCGTTGAACAGCAGCTGCTGCTGCAGGATGCCTTAGCTCAGCTTTAGTGTAACTTTCAACACTAATATTTGGGAATGTGTGTGTGTCAGAGTAAATTTAATACTTTCTTGACATAATTTAATGTAATTTAATTTTACTGGCTCGATATCCAGGTCAAAATGGCATTTTAACACGTATTTTGTGAGCATTTCTCTGAGTGTGTTCAGTCGCAAATCTCCATTGAAAATGCATTAACATCTGGGTACTTCATCAATATTTTGCCCGGTTAGGAGACGTCATGTCGCTGTCCATGAAGGGACGATTTCATTTCAAAGAAAAAAATATATACAGATAATATCATAAAATGCATTAAAATTGTAATCCTGTGAACTAATCCCCATTTTTACTAAATATACATGTAATCTGAATACATCTTTTTTCTGTAACTGTAGCGGAATACAGTTACCTTTTTTGTATCCTAATTACGTAACACCATTACATGTATTCCGTTACTCCCCAAGCCTGTATATATATATAGGCTTGGGGAGTAACGGAATACAGTGGGCAGTCTAAGGCACACCTGTGCACTAATCATGGTGTCTAATCAGCATCTTGATATGGCACACCTCTGAGGTGGGATGGATTATCTCAGCAAAGGAGAAGTGCTCACTATCACAGATTTAGACTGGTTTGTGAACAATATTTGAGGGAAATGGTGATATTGTGTATGTGGAAAAAGTTTTAGATCTTTGAGTTCATTGCATACAAAATGGGAGCAAAACCAAAAGTGTTGCATTTATATTTTTGCTGAGTGTATATATATCAGCCCAGTCTCATATTTTTTTTTTTTTTTTTTTGTGCTCCTGTGACGAAATGAGTCCAATTTTCGTGATGGGGCTTTTTTTAACTCACTATTACTAACCCTACTCTTAACCCTAACCTTAACCATAACCTAATCTTACTTCTTCCCCCCACCCTAACCATAACCACTCCCATCCCCCCCGCTTCACTTTTAATTTCATGCAGCCATTACGGAATGAATGAGAATGAATTTGTGCTGCTGTGACGAAAATGAGGCGCTTTTTGTGCCGTGAGACCAGGTTGTGTGTGTATATATATTGTTAAGGCACCTGGGCCTTGTGGGCTGGGTATTTGGTTGTGTTTTTTTTCTGCCCTTTTCTTTGTCTGCAGGGTGCTCATTTCCAGAGGACGCACTATAAAACTCCACCTGTTCTTCCACTTATTCCTCCCTCTCTGCTGCTTCAGGTCCTGACATACTGCTGCCGGGCTCCGGGTCCTTCATCATGCACTTTTGAGTTTTTTTTTTATTTCACATACCATACATTTCCGCACACATACACGCACAATACATCCAAACACCTGCCTTCACCACTGACGCTGACACTCAAACCTCATCTTTGTTTCTGTTAAATAAATTCTTATTATAGGCACCCTTCAACTGTGAGAGACAAAATCTAAAAAAATAAAAAATAAAAATCCAGAAAATCACATTGTATGATTTTTAAATAATTAATTTGCATTTTATTGCATTAAATAAGTATTTGATCACCTACCAACCAGCAAGAATTCTGGCTCTCACAGAAGCCCTCTTATTCTGCACTCTTTACCTGTATTAATTGCACCTGTTAGAAGTTGTTACCTGTATAAAAGACACCTGTGCACACAGTCAATCACACTCCAACCTATCCACCATGGCCAAGACCAAAGAGCTGTCTAAGGACATCAAGGACAAAATTGTAGACCTGCACAAGGCTGGGATGGACTACAGGACAACAGACACGCAGCTTGGTGAGAAGACAACAACTGTTATGATTATTTATTATAAAGTGGAAGAAACACAAAATGACTGTCAATCTGCCTCAGCCTGGGACTCCATGCAAGATTTTACTGGAGGACCTGGTCAATGACCTGAAGAGAGCTGGGACCACAGTCACAAAGATTACATTAGTAACACATGATGCTCTCATGGTTTAAAATCCTGCAGGGCAGCAAGGTCCCCCTGCTCAAGCCAGCACATGTCCAGGCCCATTTGAAGTTCACCAGTTACCATCTGGTTGATCCAGTGGACGTATGGGAGAAGGTCATGTGGTCAGATGGGACCAAAATAGAGCTTTTTGGCATCAACTCCACTTCCAGTGTTTAAAGAATGAGAACAACCCCAAGAAAACCATCCCAACCATGAAGCATGGGGGTGGAAACATCATACTCTGGGGGTACTCTTCTGCAAAGGGTACAGGAAGACTGCACTGTATGTAAGGGAGGATGGATGGGGTCATGTATTGTGAGATTTTGGCAAATAACCTCCTTCCGTCAGTAAAAGCATTGGAGACAGGTCAATGACCCCAAACACACAGCCAGGGCAACTAAGGAGTGGCTCTGTAAGAAGCATTTCAAGGTACTGGAGTGGACTAGCCAGTCTCCAAACCTGAACTCAATAAAAAATCTTAGGAGGGAGTTGAAACTCCAAATCTGAAAGATCTGGAGAAGATCTGTATGGAGGAGTGGACTAAAATCCCTGTTGCAGTGTGTGAAAACTTTGTCAAGAACTACAGGAAACATCTGACCTCTGTAATGGCAGAGAAATGTTTCTGTACCAATTGTTAAGGTCTGTTTTTCTAGGGGATCAAACAAAAATCATACAATGTGATTTTCTAGAACTTTTTTTTTTTTTTGAGATTCTGTCTCTCACAGTTGAAGTGTACCTACAGGCAGTCCAAGCAGTTACTGAGATATTTGTGTGGAGACAGACAGACAACTAAGGAGGGGCTCTGTAAGAAGCATTTCAAGATCCTGGAGTGGCTGATTACAGACCCTGTAGCGGCTCTGTAATCAACCGTTTCTGCAGCGCGACACCAGTTTGAACCGTGAACCAGCGTGAACCACTGCATCAATGCTTCGATCCACTGGCTCGTTGGTTCTTTGATTCGCTGCTCTTCAGAAGCGGCAAGTCCGCTTCTTAACCCCTCTCAAAGCCATTAAAATATCGTGAGTCACTTTTGTTTGGATTCAAGTCACTAACTGGGACTCGTATCGTTGCAGTCAAGAAACGAGAATCGTCCTCCATTCCGTTGGCACAACTCCAAATGCTGCGCAGCTCTCTGCTGAGACAGAGTCCAGTCGGAATTCAAAACGAATTGCCGCTTTAAATAAAATGACACCTCTTACAAACGTTGTAATACAGACAAGAAACTACAATCGACTAAAACCTTTTTTTTCCTCCCAAAATGAGACGTGCTACATTCTTTATGAATTACATCCTGACGTGAAGCACAACCAGCTGCAAGAGCTCAGCTCAGATGTACAGAAAGACATTCATGCCAATAATGTCTGAAAGGAAATGCTTTTGACAATAACTACAGATTTTGTTTTTTTTTTCCATTTGTGTCCAGAGATCAAGGATCCACCATGTAGAGTTTATTATGTCCAAAGTTTAAGGATTCAGTGACCAATTTCATATTTATTTACTTTAAGACTCAATAAAATGTTCTTCAGTTTCAATTTAATCGGCTTATAAAGCGCCAAATCAAAACAAAAGCCATCTCAAGGCGCCTCACATAGAACAGTTCAACAAAAAAAAATAAAATAAATAAAAATTTTAAAATTCAAATACATAATTAAAAACAGAAGTAAAAGAATAAAACAGATAGAAAACCTGTAAAGCCTACACACACAAATCGATATCGATAAGGAATCGGATCGATAAGCGTAATCGATAATGGTATCGATATCGATAAAATCTTATCGATTCCCATCCCTAATCTGCACAGCGCATCCAAGTAAGACCGGGCTATGGTGTCAGAGATTTAAGCAGAGTGGCTTTAATTACTTCTATTCCCTGACACTAACCATATCTCACGTTAATAAATAACAAAGTAAATCCCCAGTGGATTAGAAGGGAATTCATTCTTAAACTCCCGCAACTAACCAAATTACATAAACGTCATATAATAATTTCTCATTGAACCTCATCATTATCAAATTGCTTACTGCGATATGTCCTGTTATTTAACTCCTGACTGAGCTAAATAAATGTTTTAAACATGTGAAGTTGTCTGTGATTTTGTATGGTTTTACAGAGGGGTCAGACTTGACCTGTAGAATTTACTACTGTAAGAGCAGAGACTGATTTTAATATTTCCTATTGACTGACACTAAAATCAGTGATATTATACCCTTGTTATAATATCATTCAGTCATAGGTGGTGCCCCCATTATTCGAGGTAAAATTATCCACAAGTGATAATTTCAAAATATTGTAAAACACATCTTCCTGCTACAGTGGATTACTGTTTGGTAGTTTGCGTCTCATTTATGGGTAATCCATGCAGCAGTAAAGGCTAAAACGTTCCAATGTATTTTTACTGATGTTGTGTGGCTTATCTGCAGCGTATAACCATTACACTTATTCAAATGAAATGCTATGTAATTTTCACCGATATAGTTGCCTTGAATTTCGGTTATTTCATCCAGTTTAATTAAATATTGTGGGCGTCATAATAATTTTTTATTGGGGTCCACGTTGTTCCACTGCAGTGACTATGGATAGATATTTCATTTTTGTGAAAACTTGTGTGTGGAAAAATATACTCAAATAGCCTTTAAAAAATAAATTGCAAAGTGACCCCATCTAGTTGTATTAGATATTTGCAACAATGGCGTAAATATTTATTTTAATCAGTATTTAAAAACAAAACACGTGCCTTAAATCATACGTGGCACACACTGGTCTGTTCAGATTGTAATTAAAATGCACCCTAGCCAGCTGCTACTACACAGTAAGTAAAGTGTGAACCTTGCTCCCTGACCTGAGTACCACATGAAGTGCAAAAATAAGGGCTCCAGTGAGCGGGTCGCTATCTAAAATATAAGGCTGACCATGATGTGTGTGTGTTCATGTACGCTTTCAACCTAAGGGCCCCAGTGACCTCCTCCTTGGTGTCCCCAGCCACCAAACCAAGTTTGGTGTTGATTGCTTAATTGCTGTGGCTGTGCACAGCGGAGCAGGTCGTGATCTAATATATAAGGCTGACCGCTTGTGTGTGTATGTGTGTGTGTGTGTGTGTTTGTGAACGTACACTTTCAACCTACACAGTAAAATCACAGTGTACATATGGTCCCACTCTGACCAGAGTAGGACCATATGTTCACTGGCAGTGTTAATTTAACACTGTCAGTGTTAGGTTTACACTGGTCATTTTACTGTGTAAGGGCATCTGAGACCTCCCCCTTGGTGCCACCTGTCACCATACACCATAGCAAGTTTGGCAACAAATGCTTAATTACTGTGGTTGTGCACTGTAGAGCAGGTCGTGATGTAATATATAAGTCTGACCTTGTGTGTGTGTGTGTGTGTGTCTGTTCATGCATGTACGCTTCCAACCTAAGGGCCCCAGTGACCTCTCCTTGGTGCCCCCAGCCACCATAGTAAGTTTGGTGTTGATTGCTTATTTACTGTGGCTGTGCATACAGAATGCTCATGCACACACACATGCACGATCAGCTATACGAGGTCTGTCCAAAAAGTATCAGACCTTTTTATTTTTTTCAAAAACCATATGGATTTGAATCATGTGTGCTTGCATGAGCCAACCTTGAACCTTCATGCGCATGCGTGATTTTTTTCACGCCCGTCAGTTGCATCATTCGCCTGTGAGCAGGCTTTGTGTGAGCACTGGTCCTCCCCTCTCGTTGGATTTTCATTGCGAGGTGGAATGATTTGGAGCTTTGCTGCATCAAATTTTTCCAGAAACTGTGAGAGACAGCCAGGTGGAAACCATTTGGAAGATTCAGACGGCTTTCGGTGACAATCCTATGGGCATCACACAGATTAAGGAGTGTTACAACCGGTTTAAAGACGGCGCACAATGGCGGAGGGTGTGCCGCGCTCCGAGCGGCCATCGACAGGCTGAAACGACCAGATCATTTCCAAAGTGAACGCTGTGTTGATCCGGGACGTCGTCTGACTACCAGAGAAATTGCAGAAGACGTGGACATCAGCACTTTTTCGGCACATTCCACTGTTACAGGAGATTGTGTAATGAAAGACGTGCGGAAGTTGGAAGTCTCACAGGACATGTTGTGACATGTCCAGCTCTTACACAATTCCTCGGATACTCACTCGACTGAAAAGCCACCGAAAGCCGTTTGAATCTTCCGAATGGTTTCCACCTGGCTGTCTCTCACAGTTTCTGGAAAAATTTGATTCAGCGCTGCTCCAATCGTTCAGACATTTTGCTCGCAATGAAAATCCAACAAGGGGGGAGGACCAGTGCTCACTCAAAGTCTACTCACAGGCGAATGACCCAACCGACAGGCGTGAAAAAACTCACGCATGCACACGAAGGTTCAAGGTTGGCTCATGCAAGCACACGTGATTCAAATCCATAAGGTTTTTGAAAAAAATAAAAAGGTCTGATACTTTTTGGACAGACCTCGTATACAACCCCAATTCCAATGAAGTTGGGACATTGTGTAACATGTAAATAAAAACAGAATACAAAATACAATGATTTGCAAATGCTCTTCAACCTATATTCAATTGAATACACCACAAATACAAGATATTTAAGAGACCAGACAGACAGGAGACGGAGACAAGAAGAAGAAGAGGAGTGTCTCTCCTTTATTTTGCAGGGCTAGGGGAAAAATACAGAGGACTTTAAACCTGTTAACACCTTGAGACAGAAATTAGTTCACCCTAAGGACAGGATCCCTAGTTATAAACAGAGCAATGTAGTGTATTCTATCAGATGTCAGGGAAACTGTAATAAACACTACATAGGTGAGACTAAGCAGCTGTTACACAAAAGGCTATACCAGCACTGCAAAGAGGGTGCCAGTGGACCTCAGTCTGCAGTTCATCTCTGCCTTAAAGACACTAACCACACGTTTGAGGACAAGGAAGTTAAAATCTTAGCCAGAGAAGAAATGGTTTGAAAGAGGAGTGAAGGAGGCATTGTATGTGAAACAGTTGAAACCCAGCCTTAACCGGGGAGGGGATCTGAGACATGCTTTGTCCCCTGTTTACAATGGGGTACTCAGGTCAAAGCAGTTTGTCTTTTGTTCATGGTAATGAGTCATTCACGTCATTTTCATCCAAACGCTGTCCAAATTTTGCACTCTGTGTGAAGGGTTCATTATATGCAACCTAACAATCTTCGATATCTGTCACATCCACTGTCCTTAACCTCATTTGTGACATTATTTTTCCCTTTTTCTTATCCATGGATTCTTTTAATTTGTCAAATTGATTTCTGCTTAAGCTACCTCCTGTTGGAAACCAGTGGTGGGTACGGTTCCGCTAATCCGCTAACTGCTAATTATCTAAGACAGTGTTTTCATTATCAGATTAGCTTTTCAGTTAACATTGAAAACCATTATCGGACTAATTATCTTCCGATAAGTTTTGGTCCGATAATTTTTAGACCGCTAACGCATTTTTACAGACATGGTCAACAAAGCTGAATAGGTACAAACATTTATGAAACCTAAAATCAGTTCAGTACCTACCTGTTAAATGTTTTATAGTAGTAGGTTTTGTAGTAGGTGCACAACTCTGTCCTCTGCAGGCAAAGCAAAACTGGTCACAGAAAAGAAAAAAAGCTTATTTCTTTTGACCCCATACTGATATGCTGGCAAGATCACCCAAGTCATCCAGAGGCATACAGTTTTACCTTATGGTTAAAATTTTAACCAAACTAATGTCAGACAAGTTATTTAAATTAATGACATGTCTGAAGTTTTATAAAGTGAACATATCAGATATATGTTTTAGTTTTAAAGTAATGCACTAATTTTGAAGGTTTTAGTGTGGACATGCTGTGCCCAGCATGTCCACTGTCAATGTCAATGTCAGTACATTCACGACAGAAGAAATGCATTTGAGATGCTCTGATCAGGCTCCACACGGACAACAGCATTAAACTCTTTGTATATTGTGCCTAAAACTCTCGTGAATATATTCTCTGGGTTTATAGATGTTGTTATTGTTTGTTTTATGTAAAAATGCCAGAAGACGCTTAGGTTGTGCCTCCATTATTTTCACTTGTAATCATTGCAGTTGATTCCTTTTTGCTCTTTAGAGTCCTGCTTATGTCAAACACTGTAATCTTTGTTCCAGAGTAATATATATATATATATATATATATATATATATATATATATATATATATATATATATATATATATATATATATATATCAATCAACTCAATCAACGTTTTTCTTATATAGCGCCAAATCACAACAAACAGTCGCCCCAAGGCACTCCACATTGCAAGGCAAGGCCATACAATAATTATGAAAAACCCCAACGGTCAAAACGACCCCCTATGAGCAAGCACTTGGCCACAGTGGGAAGGAAAAACTCCCTTTTAACAGGAAGAAACCTCCAGCAGAACCAGGCTCAGGGAGGGGCAGTCTTCTGCTGAGACTGGTTGGGGCTGAGGGAAAGAACCAGGAAAAAGAGATCGATCACTAATGATTAAATGCAGAGTGATGCATACGGAGCAAAAAGAGAAAGAAACAGTGCATCATGGGAACCCCCCCACAGTCTACGTCTAAAGCAACATAACCAAGGGATGGTCCAGGGTCACCCGATCCAGCCCTAACTATAAGCCTTAGCGAAAAGGAAAGTTTTAAGCCTAATCTTAAAAGTAGAGAGGGTATCTGTCTCCCTGATCTGAATTGGGAGCTGGTTCCACAGGAGAGGAGCCTGAAAGCTGAAGGCTCTGCCTCCCATTCTACTCTTACAAACCCTAGGAACTACAAGTAAGCCCGCAGTCTGAGAGCGAAGCGCTCTAATGGGGTAATATGGTACTACGAGGTCCCTAAGATAAGATGGGACCTGATTATTCAAAACCTTATAAGTAAGAAGAAGAATTTTAAATTCTATTCTAGCATTAACAGGAAGCCAATGAAGGGAGGCCAACACGGGTGAGATATGCTCTCTCCTGCTAGTCCCCGTCAGTACTCTAGCTGCAGCATTCTGAACCAACTGAAGGCTTTTTAGGGAACTTTTAGGACAACCTGATAATAATGCATTACAATAGTCCAGCCTAGAGGAAATAAATGCATGAATTAATTTTTCAGCATCACTCTGAGACAAGACCTTTCTGATTTTAGAGATATTGCGTAAATGCAAAAAGGCAGTCCTACATATTTGTTTAATATGCGCTTTGAATGACATATCCTGATCAAAAATAACTCCAAGATTTCTCACAGTATTACTAGAGATCAGGGAAATGCCATCCAGAGTAACGATCTGGTTAGACACCATGCTTCTAAGATTTGTGGGGCCAAGTACAATAACTTCAGTTTTATCTGAGTTTAAAAGCAGGAAATTAGAGGTCATCCATGTCTTTATGTCTGTAAGACAATCCTGCAGTTTAGCTAATTGGTGTGTATCCTCTGGCTTCATGGATAGATAAAGCTGGGTATCATCTGCGTAACAATGAAAATTTAAGCAATACCGTCTAATAATACTGCCCAAGGGAAGCATGTATAAAGTGAATAAAATTGGTCCTAGCACAGAACCTTGTGGAACTCCATAATTAACTTTAGTCTGTGAAGAAGATTCCCCATTTACATGAACAAACTGTAATCTATTAGACAAATATGATTCAAACCACCGCAGCGCAATGCCTTTAATACCTATGACATGCTCTAATCTCTGTAATAAAATTTTATGGTCAACAGTATCAAAAGCAGCACTGAGGTCCAACAAAACAAGCACAGAGATAAGTCCACTGTCCGAAGCCATAAGAAGATCATTTGTAACCTTCACTAATGCTGTTTCTGTACTATGATGAATTCTAAAACCTGACTGAAACTCTTCAAATAGACCATTCCTCTGCAGGTGATCAGTTAGCTGTTTTACAACTACCCTCTCAAGAATCTTTGAGAGAAAAGGAAGGTTGGAGATTGGCCTATAATTAGCTAAGATAGCTGGGTCAAGTGATGGCTTTTTAAGTAATGGTTTAATTACTGCCACCTTAAAGGCCTGTGGTACATAACCAACTAACAAAGATAGATTGATGATATTTAAGATTGAAGCATTAAATAATGGTAGGACTTCCTTGAGCAGCCTGGCAGGAATGGGGTCTAATAAGCATGTTGATGGTTTGGATGAAGTAACTAATGAAAATAACTCAGACAGAACAATCGGAGAGAAAGAGTCTAACCAAATACCGGCATCACTGAAAGCAGCCAAAGATAACGATACATCTTTGGGATGGTTATGAGTAATTTTTTCTCTAATAGTCAAAATTTTGTTAGCAAAGAAAGTCATGAAGTCATTACTAGTTAAAGTTAATGGAATACTCAGCTCAATAGAGCTCTGACTCTTTGTCAGCCTGGCTACAGTGCTGAAAAGAAACCTGGGGTTGTTCTTATTTTCTTCAATTAGTGATGAGTAGAAAGATGTCCTAGCTTCACGAAGGGCTTTCTTATAGAGCAACAAACTCTTTTTCCAGGCTAAGTGAAGATCTTCTAAATTAGTGAGACGCCATTTCCTCTCCAACTTACGGGTTATCTGCTTTAAGCTACGAGTTTGTGAGTTATACCACGGAGTCAGACACTTCTGATTTAAAGCTCTCTTTTTCAGAGGAGCTACAGCATCCAAAGTTGTCTTCAATGAGGATGTAAAACTATTGACAAGATACTCTAACTCCCTTACAGAGTTTAGGTAGCTACTCTGCTCTGTGTTGGTATATGACATTAGAGAACATAAAGAAGGAATCATATCCTTAAACCTAGTTACAGCGCTTTCTGAAAGACTTCTAGTGTAATGAAACTTATTCCCCACTGCAGGGTAGTCCATCAGGGTAAATGTAAATGTTATTAAAAAATGATCAGACAAAAGGGAGTTTTCAGGGAATACTGTTAAGTCTTCTATTTCCATACCATAAGTCAGAACAAGATCTAAAATATGATTAAAGTGGTGGGTGGACTCATTTACTTTTTGAGCAAAGCCGATAGAGTCTAATAATAGATTAAATGCAGTGTTGAGGCTGTCATTCTCAGCATCTGTGTGGATGTTAAAATCGCCCACTATAATTATCTTATCTGAGCTAAGCACTAAGTCAGACAAAAGGTCTGAAAATTCACAGAGAAACTCACAGTAACGACCAGGTGGACGATAGATAATAACAAATAAAACTGGTTTTTGGGACTTCCAATTTGGATGGACAAGACTAAGAGACAAGCTTTCAAATGAATTAAAGCTCTGTCTAGGTTTTTGATTAATTAATAAGCTGGAATGGAAGATTGCTGCTAATCCTCCACCCCGGCCCGTGCTACGAGCATTCTGACAGTTATTGTGACTCGGGGGTGTTGACTCATTTAAACTAACATATTCATCCTGCTGTAACCAAGTTTCTGTTAGGCAGAATAAATCAATACGTTGATCAATTATTATATCATTTACCAACAGGGACTTAGAAGAAAGAGACCTAATGTTTAATAGACCACATTTAACTGTTTTAGTCTGTGGTGCAATTGAAGGTGCTATATTATTTTTTCTTTTTGAATTTTTATGCTTAAATAGATTTTTGCTAGTTATTGGTGGTCTGGGAGCAGGCACCGTCTCTACGGGGATGGGGTAATAAGGGGATGGCAGGGGGAGAGAAGCTGCAGAGAGGTGTATAAGACCACAGCTCTGCCTCCTGGTCCCAACGCTAGACAGTCACAGATTGGAGGATCCCAAAAAATTGGCCAGATTTCTAGAAATGAGAGCTGCTCTCTCTAAAGTGGGATGGATGCCGTCTCTCCTAACAAGACCAGGTTTTCCCCAGAAGCTTTGCCAATTATCAATGAAGCCCACCTCATTTTTTGGACACCACTCAGACAGCCAGCAATTCAAGGAGAACATGCGGCTAAACATATCACTCCCGGTCTGATTGGGGAGGGGCCCAGAGAAAACAACAGAGTCCGACATTGTTTTTGCAAAGTTACACACCGATTCAATGTTAATTTTAGTGACCTCCGATTGGCGTAACCGAGTGTCATTACTGCCGACGTGAATTACAATCTTACCAAATTTACGCTTAGCCTTAGCCAGCAATTTCAAATGTCCTTCGATGTCACCTGCTCTGGCCCCCGGAAGACAATTGACAATGGTTGCTGGTGTCGCTAACTATATATATATATATATATGTAAGATGTCTGAAATTCAGTTTTAATTTATTCCACGCATCTTAAACGTAGCAGACATGGATTATCTGCAATTTTGTTTTGGCAGACACTGTGCAATATTTTCAATCATTATATTCGTCTCCAGCTCAAACTGTATGACAAAACCACACAGTGTAAAAGTTCAGAGCGCACAATTTATGTTCTCACACTGTACAGCCCGATGCAATGATGCAATCTGACTGCTCACATTGTACGTTCAAAAACCACATGTTGGACTTGTGTTTCCAGAAGCAAAATGTAAACAGAAGCTTTTTTTTCAAACTTTATTTACATTTCTTATTTTTATAAAGACTCTCGATGGGAGACATCAAAGTTAAAAAAAAAATACAAGACTTTACATGAGGTGAAGAAAGTGGTGTGGGAAAGAAACAGAAGCTGCTCTCCCAAAGAGATGATCACTGTTTATACTCTCTCCAATTCCGCATCGGTGTGTGCACATGCACAGTGCGAGAGGTTGGACGCTTGTAGTGCTTCAGCAGTGAGATACCGTCATGAAGGCCGACCAGAATATCGGGTGGTGTGAGTGGCCCGCTGCGGCATTTACCAAGCCCACAGACTCAGTAAGTGCATCGGAGCCAGAGCAATCACGGTGATGCCGCCCGGTGCCGCCTGATAAGGACGCAGAACACAATGCGCTGTTTATCTCTGCTTCTGTGGTGTCCGTTGGGTTGTGCGCACCGCATACAAGTAGTTGCCGTACTCAAAAGACCAAGATTCCTTGCGGATACAGAACAAAAAAAATAATTTTCCTTTCTATGGAGATATCCTGATGCGTGTTTATATGACCTGATATTCGGGTTTAGAAAAGGAGTAACCCAGGGGTCTTATTCTGGTTTTTAAAAACCGGAATATGAGCATATTCTGGTTTTTGCGGGTGTTTACATGGACATGTGCAACCGGGTTATTGCTAATATTCTGGTTATGAAAGGCTTATTGGCTGCATGTAAACATAGTCAATGTTACTGGAGGCACATTTTACCCATAATCCCTTTGCCATCTGTCTGTGTTTGTTACAAAACTTCAGAATTAGTGCATTACTCAACATTAAAATATATATGTTATATTAATGGAGTTATTCTATAAGTATTAATTTTATTTATAAACCAAACCATAAGTCAGCACTGCTTTATTTTCCAAGACCGCCGCCTCACGGCAATGCTGTTATTGAGTAGAGAGTTGAACTTCACTGTTTCTCTCAACTGCTTCGCTGCTGGAAGCTATGTGATAAACAGGAGCTTCCAGTAGTGGGCAGGGACCAGTCAACCTCATCATTTTTGCTCCCTTTTCCTGCCTGATTTCCCATTATATACTCAACAAAAATATAAACGCAACACTTTTGGTTTTGCTCCCATTTTGTATGAGATGAACTCAAAGATCTAAAACTTTTTCCACATACACAATATCACCATTTCCCTCAAATATTGTACACAAACCAGTCGAAATCTGTGATAGTGAGCACTTCTCCTTTGCTGAGATAATCCATCCCACCTCACAGGTGTGCCATATCAAGATGCTGATTAGACACCATGATTAGTGCACAGGTGTGCCTTAGACTGCCCACAATAAAAGGCCACTCTGAAAGGTGCAGTTTTGTTTTATTGGGGGGGGATACCAGTCAGTATCTGGTGTGACCACCATTTGCCTCATGCAGTGCAACACATCTCCTTCACATCATCCGTGAAGAGAACACCTCCAATGTGCCAAATGCCAGCGAATGTAAGCGTTTGTCCACTCAAGTCGGCTACAACAACGAACTGGAGTCAGGTCGAGACCCCGATGAGGACGACGAGCATGCAGATGAGCTTCCCTGAGACATTTTCTGACAGTTTGTGCAGAAATTCTTTGGTTATGCAAACCGATTGTTTCAGCAGCTGTCCGAGTGGCTGGTCTCAGACGATCTTGGAGGTGAACATGCTGGATGTGGAGGTCCTGGGCTGGTGTGGTTACACGTGGTCTGCGGTTGTGAGGCTGGTTGGATGTACTGCCAAATTCTCTGAAACGCCTTTGGAGACGGCTTATGGTAGAGAAATGAACATTCAATACACGAGCAACAGCTCTGGTTGACATTCCTGCTGTCAGCATGCCAATTGCACGCTCCCTCAAATCTTGCGACATCTGTGTCATTGTGCTGTGTGATAAAACTGCACCTTTCAGAGTGGCCTTTTATTGTGGGCAGTCTAAGGCACACCTGTGCACTAATCATGGTGTCTAATCAGCATCTTGATATGGCACACCTGTGAGGTGGGATGGATTATCTCAGCAAAGGAGAAGTGCTCACTATCACAGATTTAGACTGGTCTGTGAACAATATTTGAGGGAAATGGTGATATTGTGTATGTGGAAAAAGTTTTAGATCTTTGAGTTCATCTCATACAAAATGCGAGCAAAACCAAAAGTGTTGCATTTATATTTTTGTTGAGTATAGTTCTTTTCTTTACAACTCAGAAATAAAATGACTTTTATTTCCTACAAGCTCAGAAATAACATACCATAGGGGTTAGTGTTTCCTACAGAACTCAGAGTCAAATAATTTTCTTTGCTCTGACAGCAACTCAGAGAATTAAAAATTCTCCTACACTCAGAAATAACACATTGCAGTGATAATTCCTACAATGTCTGAGAATAAACCTCTCTTGCCAGGGCCCTAACTCAGTTAAAATGAATTTTAATTTAACCTACAATGCCTGTAGACAATCAATCAATTTAATTTCCATAACACAAATGACAGCCTTTCTCACTTGTGTTTTTAGTACAACACCCATGGTTCGTGGAAATGCTGCAGTGATGATTGAACTGGTCTGTAATACTCTGTATGTCAAAGCCTAAGCCGGGTAACAACGCAGATCACTGGATCTGTTTGGCCATTCAGCCAATCCGGTCTGACAATTCAGAGAGCATCCCACTTCTGACACCAGTTGTGGAGATGGAAGGATTTTCAGGCTGTCTGTGGAAAGTAAGAGTCAAGACATTGACTCTTTATCAAATCACCGGCTCTTTCACACAAAGTTTCGGACACTGTGTCAACCAGGGTGATCTGATTAGAAAAGTGTAAAGTGTGGCTTTCTGAGCTGTGCTTTAATCCACATGTCAGGGCAGGGGGCAGTATACAGTGTCTAAAGAATGCATTTGTTCAAACATAAACACATAGTTAATTAAAAAGAAACACATTGTTAAAACAAAGTCCCAACTGAAGACTGAATGATTGTCCCATCTACAAGAATGACAGGACTGTGATGATCTGAGTCCCTTTCATCTGAGAGAATGTCTTTTTCATCATGGAATGGATCACGGGTCATTGAAGGTTGTGAACAATGTCCCACTGTGACACTTGTCTATTTACAACCCCAATTCCAATGAAGTTGGGACATTGTGTAAAATGTGAATGAAAACAGAATACAATGATCTGCAAATCCTCTTCAACCTATATTCAATTGAATACACCACAAAGACAAGACATTTAATGTTCAAACTGATAAACTTTATTGTTTTTGTGCAAATATTTGCAATATTTTGAAATTGATGCCTGCAACACATTTCAAAAATGCTGGGACAGTGGTATGTTTACCAATGTGTTACATTACCTTTCCTTCAAACAACACTCAATAAGCGTTTGGGAACTGAGGACACTAATTATTGAAGCTTTGTAGGTGGAATTCTTTCCCATTCTTGCTTGATGTAAGGACTTCAGTTGTTCAACAGTCCGGGGTCACCGTTGTCGTACTTTGTGCTTCATAATGCACAAAATACGGTCAGGACTGCAGGCAGGCCAGTCTGGTACCCACACTCTTTTACTATGAAGCCATGCTGTTGTAACACATGCTGAATGTGGCTTGGCATTGTCTTGCTGATATAAGCAGGGACATCCCTGAAAAAGACATTGCTTGGATGGCAGCATGTGTTGCTCCAAAACATGGATGTACCTTTCAGCATTGATGGTACCATCACAGATGTGTAAATTGCCCATGCCATGGGCACTAACACACCCATACCATCACAGATGCTGGCTTTTGAACTTTGTGCTGGTAACAAATTGGATGGTCTTTTTCTTCTTTTGTCCAGAGGACACGACGTACATGATTTCCAAAAACAACTTGAAATGTGGACTCATCAGACTACAGCACACTTTTCCACTTTGCGTCGGGCCCTCAGAGCTCAGAGTGCTCAGAGCTCACAGTGGCGTCGGGCCATTCTGAGCTTGGGCCCAGAGAAGGCAGCGGCATTTGTGGATGTTGTTGATGTATGGTTTTCACTTTGCATAGTCGAGTTTTAACTTGCAATTGTAGATGTAGTGACGAATTTTGTTAACTAACAATGGTTTTCTGAAGTGTTCCTGATCCTCCACGGTAAGATCCTTTACACAATGAAGTCGGTTTTTAATGTAGTGCGAAGGTCCCGGGCATTCAATGTTGGTTTTTGGCCTTGCTGTTTACGTGTATAAAGTTCTCCAGATTCTTTGAATCTTCTGATTATATTATGGACAGTAGATGAAGGAATCCCTAAATTCCTTGCAATCGCACATTGAGAAACATTATTCTTAAACTGTTGGAGTATTTTTTCATGCAGTTGTTCACAAAGTGGTGATCCTCACCCCATCTTTGTTTGTGAACGGCTGAGCCTTTTGGGGATGCTCCTTTTATACCCAATCATGACACTCACCTGTTTGCAGTTAACCTGTTCACCTGTGGAATGTTCCAAACAGGTGTTCTTTGAGCATTCATCAACTTTCCCAGCCTTTTGTTGCCTTGTCCCACCTTTTTTGAAATGTGTTGCTGGCATCCATTTCAAAAGGTGCAAATATTTGCACAAAAACAAATTTCAGTCTATCAGTTTGAACATTAAATATCTTGTCTTTGTCATGTATTCAGTTGAATATAGGTTGAAGAGGATTTGCAAATCATTGTATTTTGTTTTTATTTACATTTCACACAATGTCCCAACTTCATTGGAATTGTGGTTGTAAGACAGTGCCTTGTCTTGCATTGTGATTGATCAGAGTTTTGCAGTGTCACTCAGAGGTAATTTGTGTTATAATGCAGGCACAAGGGATGGTTTTATCAGATGTGCTGCAGCAAGGCTGAAGGAATGTCTTATCAGATGCCTTTCACACTGAGCATGCTTCAACATTTAGTTAAGAGAAAGGTTACAAGCAGTCAAACTGAACATTTAGTTAAAACAGAACATTTAGTTAACAGAAAAGCAAAGCAATATTTATCATTTTAGTTTCTAAAGCAGGCTTCATTTCAGGGGATGACAACAGCAGTATGTTTAAGCCAGGTTTCACATAAACCAATCATATCTAAGTGGTGTTCCATAATTAGATAATTTATCAACACTGATTTTGAGGACAGTGCCTTTATGTTAATGAGACCAAAACTAGTGGCCTCAGAAGGATGACAATTGGGCAATTTGGATTTGGGGGTACTTCTGCAGTAGCATATATAATAAGTGTGTATTGTAATGATACATGTATTTGTATTGAACCATTTCGGTACGGGACGTTCGGTTCGGTACAGGGCTGTTCACGGGTGAGTTTGCGTTGCCTGTGTTTACATTCAGAGTTGCCAACTTGGTGACTTTCTCGCTAAATCTGGTGACTTTCCAAACCCTCTTGAGGACTTATTTTTTCAAAAGTGACTAATGGCAAAGCTAGCTACTTTTCCTGGCATTACTGGAGACTTTTCTGTTTGGCAACTGAAAGTGAAAGTCTCTGTTGTCACTGAGCAGCAGCGGGTCTCCCCCTCCTCCACAGCCTGCAGCAGCCTGAAAGCACTGAGCGGAGGTATATCTACAATCCTCCTCACTCGGACTCGCTCAGCCTACTGACCTCGTTTGCTGCACTGTGATTAAATAGTCGCCAGACTTTGATGTAAATGGCCTTGAAAAGTTATTTTATTTTAATAAGTGATGGCCAATTTTAATGCCAAAATAAATAAACAAACCAAGACTCAAGTTTATTTGTGGTTCTAAATATTTTAAAGGTGGTTTTACTCACTTTTTGCCTCTCCCACAATGTTTATGTTTTTAAAACTTAATTTAAAAATATATATTAACAAATATTAAATGAACAGTTAATACTGTAGAAAGACATAGAAAATAAAATAAATTGTACAAAAGAAAAGGGATTCTTTAACATTAATTCTCTTTAAAATTCCTTATAGAGTGTGACAGTTTTGGACAAGTTAATTTTTCTGGCAAAAAAAATATGAAGGTTGAATAAAATTGAACAGGGCTTCATGCTGGAACCATTGTGCTGCGCTTCATTTGTGGAAAGGTTTTGTTAAAAGCTGTTTCCTAGGAATTTATTTTTTCTATTTCATACATTTGTTGTTTATTTGAGAACATTTTATTTAACTTATTACCAGGCAGCACTCTGCAATTATTTAATTTTCCTGTTTGTATAATGTTACAATAAATTGTTCGTTTAAACAACAAGCAAATTTAGGTTTTGCATTTTGTTCCCATACTGTACTGAAAATGAATCGAACTGTGACCTCAAAACCGAGGTACGTAGCGAACCGTGATTTTTGTGTATTGTTACACTCCTAATATATAATATGCCTAGGATTAGGTTTAGGTTTAAGAAGTTTGACGCGGGTGGTTGGTTGCAGACACAAAATATTTGATATTGCAGGAACAGCCAGTGGGACATCCTTAATTTTAATGTTATCCATTTTAGTAATTGGAATTAGGTTTGCAAAACATCTCTCTATATGCTGTCTGCAGAAATAGGCCACAGTCTCAACCTGACTAAATTCCCTCCCTGCAATGTAAACTGCACTGTCACCATAATGGATCATCATTGTTCATCATTGTATTGCTGGATTGTTTTGGATGTTGTGTTTTGTTTCCTGCATTCCTGTGGCCCTACATCTCATTATATTTTCTTGTCTGCTGCTTGACTCCACATTCCTACCTTTGACTGATGGACTGCTCCCTGTTTCTGGACAGGACTGCACTGTTTGGTAAAATAAACCATCTTTAAATATACAGCCTGTCTGCTCACTGTCTGCATTTTGGGTTCATTGTATACATATCATGACAGCGAGAGGTGAGTAAGAACTGTTGGGAAAGTGTAGGAACACGTACCCACAACAGGGGGCGCAAATGAACGGACAATGGAGAAAGTCAAATCACAAAGTTTTACTGTTGTGAATTCACACAACAAACACAACAGATTACAAATACAGCAGTAACCGAATTCCAATGGTGTCGTGTGGGCAGGCTCGACGATAGGAGACGTCTGTCCGAGTCGAACCGGAACCACCCGATTTCCTCTGCCACCGAACCCCGGGGATACTGGAGCTGCCAAGTCCCGAACCCCAGGTGGCCACTGCCTCCGCTCGTCGGATCCGGTACTGCTGGCAAGGAACAGAAACAGTCAGGTGTGGGTGCAGCTGCACCCAGCAACACACAGGGTGGAAACACCACCTCCACCTCTTGTCAGGAAAATACTGGTGAGTGCAGGAGTGTGAGTACTTATCCAAGAAGTCCAATACAATCTCCCGCTGTACTACTCACTATCTGCTATCCAACACACAAGCAACAAAGTATTATCGTCAAGAACACAATCGGCTGAGTACGTTACCTCCTTAGTAGAGCGATATCTCGGCAATGAGGTGGAGATGCCGTCCTGCTGATATACCTCCCTGTTGATTGATATCAGCTGTCTCAGGTGATGGGTGACAGCTGTCACCCTGGCTGCTCCTGTGAGGCGGCAGCGCCCTCCGGTGCCTGGAGCCCGCACTCCAGGCAGGGCGCCCTCTGGTGGTGGTGGGCCAGCAGTACCTCCTCTTCAGCGGCCCACACAACAGGACCCCCCCCTCAACGGGCGCCTCCTGGCGCACGACCAGGCTTGTCCGGGTGGCGACGGTAGAAGTCGGCCAGGAGGGCCGGGTTTAGGATGAAGCTCTTCTTCACCCAGGAGCGTTCTTCGGGGCCGTACCCTTCCCAGTCCACCAGATACTGAAAACCCCGGCCCATCCGTCGGACGTCCAGGAGCCGGCGTACAGTCCAAGCCGGCTCGCCGTCGATGATCCGGGCAGGAGGTGGTGCCGGACCCGGAGTGCAGAGGGGTGAGGTGTGATGAGGTTTGATTCTGGAAACATGGAATACTGGATGAATCGGCAGTGAGGCCGGAAGCTGAAGCCTCACTGCGGCGGGATTGATGACCTTGAGAATTTTAAACGGACCAATGTATCGTTCCTGAAGTTTCGGGGAGTCCACTTGTAGGGGAATGTCCTTGGTGGACAACCACACTTCCTGCCCAGGACAATACGTAGGAGCCGGGGTCCGCCGCCGGTCTGCATGGGTCTTCGCCCTCGTCCGGGCCTTCAACAAAGCAGAACGGGCGGCACACCACACCCGACGGCACTTCCGTAGGTGGGCCTGGACCGAGGGCACACCGACCTCTCCCTCAACCACAGGAAACAACGGGGGCTGATACCCCAAACACACCTCAAAAGGGGAGAGGCCGGTGGCTGATGATACTTGACTGTTGTGGGCGTACTCGATCCAGGCCAGGTGGGTACTCCAGGCCGTCGGGTGCGCGGCTGTCACACAACGTAGGGTCTGCTCCATCTCTTGGTTGGCCCGTTCTGCTTGCCCGTTGGTCTGGGAGTGATACCCGGATGAGAGACTGACCGTGGCCCCCAGTTCCCGGCAGAAGCTCCTCCAGACGTGCGAGGAGAACTGGGGACCGCGATCGGAGACGATGTCTGATGGTATCCCATGCAGACGGACGACGTGGTGGACCAGGAGGTCCGCTGTCTCCTGGGCCGTTGGTAGCTTCGGGAGGGCCACGAAGTGGGCCGCCTTGGAGAACCGGTCCACTATCGTGAGGATGACGGTGTTTCCCTGGGACGGCGGAAGGCCCGTGACAAAATCCAGGCCGATGTGAGACCAGGGGCGATGAGGCACGGGCAGCGGCTGTAGCAATCCCGATGTCTTGCGGTGGTCGGCCTTGCCCCTGGCGCAGGTGGTACAGGCCTGGATGTAACCCCGGACGTCGGCCTCCAGGGACGCCCACCAGAAGCGCTGCCGGACGACTGCCACGGTTCTTCGCACCCCAGGATGACAGGAGAGCTTAGAACCGTGACAGAAGTCCAGAACTGCAGCCCTAGCTTCTGGTGGGACGTAGAGGTATATTCTTCGGTCCGGTTCCGGGGTCCGGGTCTCGTGTCAGGGCCTCCCGGACGGTCTTCTCCACGTCCCAGGTGAGGGCGGCCACGATAGTGGACTCCGGGATGATGGGATCCGGAGGATCCGACGACTCCATTCTGACTTCATCTTCATGTACCCGGGACAAAGCATCCGATCTTTGATTTTTGGTCCCGGGATGGTAGGTGATCCGGAAGTCAAAACGGCTGAAGAACAGTGACCAGCGGGCTTGCCTGGGATTCAGCCGCTTGGCGGTCCTGATATACTCCAGGTTCCGGTGGTCAGTGAAAACCGTGAATGGCATGGACGTTCCCTCCAACAGACGTCTCCACTCCTCAAGAGCCTCTTTCACCGCAAGGAGTTCTCGATTGCCGACGTCATAGTTCCGTTCGGCTGGGGTCAACCTGCGGGAAAAATAGGCACACGGGTGAAGGACCTTATCGGTCTTCCCGCTCTGGGACAGCACGGCTCCTATCCCTGAGTCCGAGGCGTCCACTTCAACCACTAACTGGCGACTAGGATCGGGCTGCACCAGAACGGGTGCAGACGAGAAGCGCCGTTTCAACTCCTTGAACGCGGCATCGCAACGATCCGACCAGGTGAAGGGAACTTTTGGCGAGGTCAGGGCTGTCAGGGGGCTAACTACCTGACTGTAGCGCTTAATGAACCTCCTGTAGAAATTAGCAAAGCCTAGGAACTGTTGCAACTTCCTACGGCTCGTGGGTTGGGGCCAGTCTCTCACCGCCGCAACCTTGGCCGGATCAGGAGCGACGGAGTTGGAGGAGATGATGAACCCCAGGAAGGACAAAGACGTGCGGTGGAACTCACACTTCTCACCCTTCACAATCAGCCGGTTCTCCAACAACCGCTGCAGGACCTGACGTACATGCCTGACATGGGTCTCAGGGTCCGGAGAAAAGATGAGTATATCGTCTAGGTATACGAAGACGAACCGGTGCAGGAAATCCCGCAAGACATCATTAACCAACGCTTGGAAAGTCGCGGGAGCGTTTGTGAGACCGAACGGCATGACCAGGTACTCAAAGTGACCTAACGGGGTGTTAAATGCCATCTTCCACTCGTCTCCCTTCCGGATCCGAACCAGGTGATACGCGTTTCTAAGATCGAGCTTAGTGAATATTTGGGCTCCATGCAGGGGCGTGAACACTGAATCCAACAGGGGCAATGGGTATCGATTGCGAACCGTGATCTCGTTCAGCCCCCTATAATCAATGCATGGACGAAGTCCGCCATCTTTTTTACCCACAAGAAAGAAACCTGTACCCATCGGGGAGGTGGAATTCCGGATCAACCCGGCGGCTAACGAGTCCCGGATGTAGGTCTCCATTGATTCGCGCTCAGGCCGTGAGAGGTTGTACAGCCTGCTGGACGGGAACTCACTGCCCGGAACCAAATCAATGGCACAATCATAAGGATGGTGGGGGGGAAGGGTGAGCGCCAGATCCTTGCTGAACACGTCGACAAGGTCATGATACTCCACCGGCACCGTCCCCAGATTGGGCGGGACCCTGACCTCCTCCTTAGCCTGGGAGCCGGGAGGAACCGAGGAACCTAAACATACCCGATGGCAGGTCTCGCTCCACTGCACCACTACCCCGGACGGCCAATCGATCCGGGGATTGTGCTTTAACATCCAGGGCAACCCTAAAACCACACGGGAGGTAGCAGGAGTCACAAAAAACTCGATCTCCTCCCGGTGATTTCCTGACACCACCAGAGTTACAGGTGGTGTCTTATGCGTGATCGGAGGGAGGGCCATCCAGTGCCCGCACCTGCACAGGCGAGGTGAGCGCCACCAGAGGGAGCCCTATCTCCCTGGCCCATCTGCTGTCCAACAGATTCCCCTCCGAGCCCGTGTCCACCAGTGCTGGGGCCTTCAGGGTTGAGTCCTCATAAAGGATCGTAACTGGGAGTCGTGTGGCGATGTGGGTGTGTCCCACGTGAATGTCTTGGCCCACCCCTAGCCCAGTCTCTAGGAGCGGGCGTTGGTGTTTAACCACTCGGGGCAGTCTCTTACGTGGTGCTCTGTCAAGCCACAAACAAAACAAGCTCCGTGGGCCCGCCTCCTCTGTGCATGTGGTGCCCTAAATGTTGCCCTACTCGTGTCCATAGCTTCGTCAGCAGGGGGAGCTGTGGCCCCACGGAGCGCAGGGGCCGTGGAGCGTGGGGAAGGCGGAGCGCGGTCGGAACCGGAAGGGAGAGGGACGGCGCGTGCCCGGCCACGCCCTTCGTCTCGTTCCCGCCGACGTTCTTCTAACCGGTTGTCTAATCGTATGACAAGATCAATGAGCCCATCTAAATCCCGTGGTTCGTCCTTAGCCACCAGGTGCTCCTTAAGAACCAATGACAGTCCGTTTACAAAGGCGGCGCGGAGTGCAGCGCTATTCCAGCCGGACCTCGCAGCCGCGATGCAGAAGTCGACTGCATAGGCAGCTGCGCTCCGACGCCCCTGTCTCATCGACAGTAGCACAGTTGAAGCGGTTTCTCCTCTATTGGGGTGATCGAACACGGTTCTGAACTCCCTCACAAACCCATCATATGTCTGAAGGAGCCGTGAATTTTGCTCCCAGAGCGCTGTAGCCCAAACGCGTGCCTCGCCGCGAAGCAGGTTTATTACATAAGCTACCTTGCTAGCATCGGTCGCGTACATAACTGGACGCTGTGCGAAGACGAGCGAACACTGCATAAGGAAATCCACGCACGTCTCCACACAGCCTCCGTACGGCTCTGGGGGGCTTATGTATGCTTCTGGGGAAGGTGGGAGGGGTCGTTGAACGACCAGCGGAACGTCAATGTTACGCACAGGGTCTACGGGAAGGAGAGCCGCAGCGGCGCCCGGAGGGCGCGCTTCCACCTGCGCGGCGAGAGCCTCCACCCTGCGGTTCAGGAGGACGTTCTGCTCGGTCATTAAATCTAACCGAGTCGTGAAAGCGGTGAGGATCTGCTGCAACTCACCGATTACCCCTCCTGCGGACGCCTGCGCGTCCTGTTCTTCCATTGGCCGTTCAACAGCCGGTTGACGCCCCTCGGGATCCATGACGTTGGCCTAGATATCCTGTTGGGAAAGTGTAGGAACACGGACCCACAACAGGGGGCGCAAATGAACGGACAATGGAGAAAGTCAAATCACAAAGTTTTACTGTTGTGAATTCACACAACAAACACAACAGATTACAAATACAGCAGTAACCGAATTCCAATGGTGTCGTGTGGGCAGGCTCGACGATAGGAGACGTCTGTCCGAGTCGAACCGGAACCACCCGATTTCCTCTGCCACCGAACCCCGGGGATACTGGAGCCGCCAAGTCCCGAACCCCAGGTGGCCACTGCCTCCGCTCGTCGGATCCGGTACTGCTGGCAAGGAACAGAAACAGTCAGGTGTGGGTGCGGCTGCACCCAGCAACACACAGGGTGGAAACACCACCTCCACCTCTTGTCAGGAAAATACTGGTGAGTGCAGGAGTGTGAGTACTTATCCAAGAAGTCCAATACAATCTCCCGCTGTACTACTCACTATCTGCTATCCAACACACAAGCAACAAAGTATTATCGTCAAGAACACAATCGGCTGAGTATGTTACCTCCTTAGTAGAGCGATATCTCGGCAATGAGGTGGAGATGCCGTCCTGCTGATATACCTCCCTGTTGATTGATATCAGCTGTCTCAGGTGATGGGTGACAGCTGTCACCCTGGCTGCTCCTGTGAGGCGGCAGCGCCCTCCGGTGCCTGGAGCCCGCACTCCAGGCAGGGCGCCCTCTGGTGGTGGTGGGCCAGCAGTACCTCCTCTTCAGCGGCCCACACAACAAAGAACACTGTTTTGAGAAATGTTAGTGGTTCCTATGGGTTGACAGCTAATGGAAACACCTGCTTTGTTCAGAGATTAAAGCTGATGTTATTTAACCAATTCTAGGTGATGACTTAAAATGTGAGTCCTGTGGTAGAATTTAAAATAC
Source organism: Thalassophryne amazonica (assembly GCF_902500255.1). Taxonomy (NCBI): domain Eukaryota; kingdom Metazoa; phylum Chordata; class Actinopteri; order Batrachoidiformes; family Batrachoididae; genus Thalassophryne; species Thalassophryne amazonica. The sequence goes on along the minus strand of NC_047103.1, from coordinate 99,340,716 downwards.
ACTGCATGTCTTGCACTTGATGCAAGAATACTGTCTTTCTATATATCTTGGGTACTCACACATCACAGCACTTCTTGTTGCAACTGATGGCAACTGAGAAGGATAAAAGCATGTTGATCAAGAATTTACTAATGATTCTCCTGCTCTTTCTCTGTCTGTCTCTCTCTGTCACACACACACACACACACACACACACACACACACACACACACACACACACACACACACACACACACACACACACACACACACACACACATATATGCACACAAACAGAAGGCCCAGGTAGAAGGAGAACAGAGTGAAATCACTTAGCAATACTATTTCCAGACTATCATAAGGGGACGTACGGAACCCGAACCATCCCTATGTAATAAAAATGTGTGTGTGTGGAGAGGTGTAAAGTCGATGGTAGTTGAAAATGTTTGCCTTTTGTTCTTCACAGAAAATGAGCCAAGACCAGTGAGTCTGAGGTTGAAAAATATTTAACTGCATTATTTTTCTTCTAAAAAAAATTAAAAATGGGTCCCACAGACCGAAGCACCATTCAAAGGTTATGTTTTATTTCTTTCATTTTGAGAGGTGATGGTTAAGCAGTGGTTAAGCAGTGGGCTTCAGTCCACTGGTTCAAATCCCAGTCTGGCCGGCCAATCACAATGAACACTTTGGCAAGGTCTTTAATCCCCAAGTTGCTCCTAGTGTGTAGTGAGCGCCTTGAATTGCACCACCCTGACATTGGTGTGTGTGTGTGTGTGTGTGTGTGTGTATAAATGAGTGAATGCGAGGCATGATTGTAAAGTGCTTTTAATGTAAATTACAGTGAGGCAAATCAGTATTTGATACACTGTCACTGTCAAAGTTTTCTCACCTACAAATAATGGAGAGGTCTATCATTTTTGTATCATAGGTACACTTCAGTGTGAGAGACAGAATTTAAAAAAATCCAGAAAATCACATTGTATGATTTTAAAAATTTATTTACATTTTGTTGCAGTAAATAAGTTGATCACCTGACAACCAGCAAGAGCCGTTAGTGTTTCTTTAAGAAGCCCTCCTATTCTGCACTCTTTAACTGTAGCAATTGCACCTGTTTGAACTCCTGTTACCTGTACAAAAGACACCTGTCCACACAATTAATCAATCACACTCCAACCTATCCACCATGGCTAAGACCAAAGAGCTGTCTCAGGACACCAGGGACAAAATTGTTGACTCCACATTGCTGGGATGGGCTACAGGACAATAGGCAAGCAGCTTGGAGAGCTAGCAACAACTGTTGAAGCAATTATTATTTATGTAAATCTTCCTCGGCCTGGGGGCTCCATGCAACATCTCACCTCATGAGGTAAGGGTGATTCTGAGAAAGCCCAGAACTCCACGGGAAGACCTGGTCAATGACCTGAAGAAAGCTGGGACCACAGTCGCAAACGTTACATTAGCAACACACTATGCAGTCATGGTTTAAAATCCTGCAGACCATGCAAGGTCCCCTTGCTCAAGCCAGCACACGTCCAGGCTTGGCTGAAGTTCACCAGTGACCATCTGGTTGATCCAGAGGAGACATGTGTTGGGTATTTTCTCCTCCAAGCATTTTTAAAACCTTTAACAAGACAAACAGAGTCAAGAAACACCAGTGAGACAGAAAATCAAATATTACGCGCGGAGTGCGGCCAGGCTGTACACCAAGGCTACACTAAAGTCTGGCCTGCTTTTCCGCTCTTTTTATTAAGAGACGCCCTCATCACATAAACAAGAAACTTGTCCTAAGGGTGGGGGTAATGACGCAAGACAAGTTTCTTCCCATAACATAAACGCATACGTCAATAAGTGCAGCTGTAAGGAAGAACACTTCAGGTCAGCACATCTCGTTCGTCTGTTGCAGGTATCAGCTGTTCTGCATCTGCCTGAAGTGTCCTGTCTTCCACACTCCTTCACACTAAACACCACATCACAAACGTCAAAACAAAATTGAATTCTCAGGATTGCATTAAGACAGGTGCAAAACAGCACATCTCCGTTCTCATGAGAAAGAAGACAAAGCTAAACAAGGTTGAATAACACGTACGTTCTCAGGGTGAAGTGCAAAACAGCACAACACCGTTCTCATGAGAAAGAAGACAAAGCTAAAAAAGGTTGAATAACACGTACGTTCTCAGGATGATATGTGCAAAACAGCACAACACCGTTCTCATGAGAAAGAAGGCAAATGTACAAACGTTTAACAGTGATAACATGTATACAAAAGTCTCAAAATCTCTAACATTCCCCTCCTGTTTATCGCCTGTTAAAACATACAGTAGGCATCACTCAGCTTAGCACTTCTTTTTGAGATTTTCACTAAGAGGTTCATCATGGTATGTTTTCTCTAGGCTTACACCCCAGAGGTGATGTCATCATTGTCACCATCATCGGTGTCTGGGTCATCATACTTCCATTGGTCTGGGTACAGGTCAGGAGAGCCATCGTCCTCCTTGTCGTCATCTGTCCCCAGAAGTGGATATGATGCTGGACCCCCTCCTGGTCCTGGACTTATTGCTGTGGTTATCATTCTATTTACAAGGCCTCGGAGACATGGAATACAACAACATCCACACAATGTTAGAATTGCAGCAAATACTGCTATAGACACTAATAGTGAAGAAATCAAAGACCTCCATTTTCCCATCCCTTCCAGCCACCAATCCCAGCCTTCGGTGTTTACTCCACTGTGCTCTTTCATCTTCCTGTTCAACGTCCTCAGCCCGTCAATGGCTTGAGTGAGACTGCCGTCTGCAGCTGTGTTGTTGGGAATGAATGTGCAGCATTGTTCTCCGAACATGGCACAAACACCTCCTTTCTCTGCCAACAACATATCCAGAGCAATGCGATTCTGGAAGGCCATAAGGGACGTGGCTTCTAACTGTGAATGGACAGCCTTAAATCCTTCCTCAGTCCAATTTCCTAATTTCTGTACATTGTAGTGGATGTAGTTTATTCTGTCCACGTTTTTATTAATTGAGCACCACCAACAGATGGAAGATTCGAATCCAGCTGCTATTTGATTAACCAGTTTATACTCGTCAGGCACTCCCCTGGGGACTCCTATTGCGTCAATATATGTTGGATTTCCCACTCCTTTCCAATCTCTTTTCACTCTATGTCTGGCTATGCCTTTCTGCCAATCCTCAGGAATAAGAGAGGCTGCATATGTCGTAACGTCTTCAGGGGTCATGGGTAACAATAATAATATTAATGCACAATAACCTGACACATTTCGTGGCAGTCTGTCAAAGATTCTGTTATCACCACACCACCACCATACGTCACTCCTCCCGACAGGTTTGAATGTGGGAGTACTATGGACCACATTCTTACACCAGGCGGTGTGGTTTAAGCTACCCAAAGTCTTACTTGTCCCTGTCAAGTGTACACATGTATGGTTAGCATGCCCAACTTTGCTTGAGAATAAAGGTTTAATCTTAGTCAATTTGGTCACTGGATAGATCTTGTCCCACTTAGAACATTTGTTGTTTGCCGCAATGTATGTCTGTGTCATAGCAGTCAGTAGACAGTCTTTGGGTAATGCTGCCGGTATTACCTGTAATATAGGTCTGGGTCCCATACATACAACACAGTCCTTCTTTGCTGCTAGTCCTGCTTGTTCTGCCATTAAAAGCCAATTGTTATTTTGTCCACTAATTCCAGTAGTTACTAGGAACCAGTCATCTGCCTTCATGTCTTTTGTGCCTTGTACAGACACCCCCTTTGCTTGTATGGACACCCCCTTTGCTTGTATGGACACCCCCTTTGACGTACTTAATTCGGTCAATATTGGTTGCTGTACTCTATCTGTTTCACAGAGGAAGAAATGGAAATACGGATCTTTTCCTTGTTTGTATACCCAAAGGAGGAACAACCAACAGTCTCCCTCTATATCAGGTGGGAATATGGTTCCTATTTCTGTGGTATTCACCACTATAGACAGCTTATCATCTGTTTGATACATTTTGAGACTTTGACTCTGGTACTTAGCCCACTCGGTTTGTGCCCATCTTGGTGTCCATCTACTCCATTCATCGGCTACCAACGTTTCCCATCTCCTATCTTGTTGATCGTTGGTCATATACCATGAGAAACTATTTCCGTAATTAGTCCCTCTGTCACCATCCGGCATTCCATGGGTAAGAGCACTATATGGTACAGAGATGATCACAGAAGTATTTCTAGGAATGCAGGCCTGTACACCAAATCGGTATGCATTATTCCCATCACAGCTATGTACTGTGGCATTAATTATCGGACTGGGGTCTTTGTTACTTCTTTTTGGTCTCTGCAATCTGCGGATGTGATCCTTATTATCATGTCCCGTGCTCATGGCTTTTAATAATACTCCCAATTCAAAAAAGAAAAGTAGCATAACAAGGACTGTCCATGGGGTCCAGAAACCCCCGTTTTTTTTTTTTTCTTTCGCCATTTCTGCACACTACAGCACACCTATGTTCAGAACAGTGGCTTCTTAATGTCTTCTGCTAGCTTTCGTGTCTAACCTGGATCTCAACACCAAGCTCACACACTATTACTAGTCTTGTCCTACTGTTCTTACTGTTTGTCTGTGTCTGCAGAAATGACTTTCTTACAGTGAGTTAAATGAATCCATGTACTTCTTTCCCCAATTTTCAAAGCTGTGGGTGTTGTGAGTAGTACTTGATAGGGCCCTTCCCATTTAGGTGAATGCCAGTGTTTTCTCTTGATGCTTCTTATCAACACCCAGTCTCCAGGTACCACTTTAGGGTCCTCCTGTGGAGAAATGGGATCATCAGTGTTTGGAACTCTCCCTCGTTGTCCTTCTAACATTTTTCTCATGTAATCCGCCAAATTGGCTTCCTCAGGTACATCCCAAATTTGTCCATAATATGACAATCGATATTTTCTGCCAAACAATGTTTCATACGGTGTCAACCCCATGGTACTAGTTATGTTTATATACATTTTTACCAAATCTACACAATGTGTCCATGGTCTGCCTGTTTCCTCCATTGTCTTTCTAAGTCTGTTTTTTACTGTTCCATTCATCCTTTCCACTAATCCGGCACTTTGTGGATGATAAGAACAATGATTTTTGAGATTAACCTGTAGTGCTTCTCCTACGTATTGCACTATTGCATTAACAAAATGCGCTCCATTATCTGAATAGACTGTTTCTGGTATTCCAAATCGTGGGATGATGTCTTTGCATAATGCTTTAGCCACTGTAAGTGAATCTGCATGTTTTGTAGGGAACAATTCTACCCATTTTGAGAAGGCATCAATTATGACTAAACAAAATTCCTTCCCTTCATGTTTACTCAGCTGTATATAATCCATATGAATCACTTGAAAGGGATATTGTGGTGTTGGAAATTTACCTCTTTGGGGTCTCAAATTGCCTTGTGAGTTGTGTTTTGCACATATCATGCATGCTCTACAATGCTGTTTTGCATATGCTTCGAACCCATAAAGACAAAAAATAGATTGCAATTGCGATATCATACCCCCTGATGAGACATGCGTCACGCCATGGCTCATAATAGCTGCCCATTTAAACATATTTTTTGGCAATATGGGTTTCTTTTGTGGTCATACGCACAAGCCATTCGCATACGTAGCTCCTTTAGCTATCCACATTTGTTTCTCTCTGTCAGTTGCCTGCTGTTGCATGTCAGCAAGCAGTGTATGACCTAAATGCAACTCTGGGGTAGTTTCCTGTACAACAAAAATAGAAGGAGCTGCTGCTGCCTCTTTTGCTGCTCTGTCAGCAAAATCATTTCCTTTTGAAACACTGTCAGAGCCATTGGTGTGAGCCGCACATTTGCATATAGCAATTTGTTGAGGCAACTTCACAGCTTGCAGTAGGGCAGTTAGGAGAGTGGCATGAGTCACTGGCTTTCCAGACGACGTCACCATTCCACGCTCCTCCCACAGTTTTGCAAACACATGCACTGTGCTAAAAGCGTACTGGCTGTCTGTATAAATTGTTACAGCCGTACCTTCAAACAGATAGCAAGCTGCAGTTAAAGCAACTAATTCAGCTGCTTGTGCTGAAAATGACGATGGCAATGAAGCAGAATCTAATACTTCTGAATTTGTGACGACAGCATATCCAGATTGCGTTTGTCCATAAGCATTTTTGGTGGAAGAACCATCCACATACACGATTGTACTGTTTGGGATGGGTGTGTCCCGGAGGTCTGGGCGTGCTTTTGTACAAACTGTTGCTACATCAAGACAATTGTGCGGCTAACCATCCTCAGGTAAAGGTATCAATGTGGAGGGATTCAATGTTGTACATCGCTCTATCGTAAGGTGTGGCTGTGATAATAGCAAGGACATGCACGAAAGATGTCTTGCTGGGGACAAAAGGCTCATGTTTGTCTGCAACAAAAGTGCAGAGACTGCATGTGGAACTTTCAATGTCAACTGATGGAATAGAACAACATTACTGCTACTTTGAACAGCCATAGAGGCCGCAACAACAGCCTGTACGCATGGTGGTAAAGCACTTGCTACTGCATCCAATTTAGATGTGTAGTAGGCAACTGGCCTCAATTTTGAGCCATACACTTGAACCAAAACACTAGTCATGAACTTATTCTTACAATCAACTGTTTGAATGAATGGTTTACTATAATCTGGTAGTGCCAAAACTGTGGATGACACTAATGTTTGCTTTACTTTTACAAAGGCTTCCTCAGCATCTTTGTTCCATTCCAACACGGTTGACATTGAAATATCATCTTTGTACATCAAATCAGAAAGTGGACTAGTCAACTCTGCATAGCAAGGAATCCATGCCCTGCAGTAATTTGTCAATCCAAGAAATGACATCATCTGCTTTTTGGTTTGTGGTTTTGGAGCGTGCAAAATTGCTTCCTTCCTGTCAGACAGGATCGTGCGCCCTGTGGCTGATAACTCATGTCCTAAATATTTTACTTTATCCCTACACAACTGAACTTTGTTTTTACTCACTTTGTGGCCATTATCAAATAAGAAACGTAATAATGCTACTGTGTCAGTTATGCAGTTTTCTCGTGTGTCAGAGGCAATCAAAATGTCATCAACATACACTAATAGTTGGCTATCTGCCGGTGGAACAAAATTGGCTAAACATGCTGACATGACTTGAGAATAAATAGTTGGACTCTCTGCGTAACCCTGCGGTAATCTGGTGAATGTATATCGTTGTCCTTTAAAGGTAAAAGCAAACCAGAATTGACTATCTGGATGCACTGGCACAGAGAAAAATGCATTACTTATGTCAATTACTGAGAAACTATTAGAATTTGGTCTCAGCGAATTTAACAAGGTATGTGGATCTGGGACACATGGTGCTCTTTTAATCACAGCAGCATTTACTGCCTGCAGATCTTGAATCATTCTCCACCCCACTGAGGGCGGAGCCTTTTTCACAGGAAATATGGGTGTATTACATGGTGAATCTGGACATGGCACTATTACTCCTGCTGTTAATAAATCCTCTATTACTGGCCTGATTCCGTCAATTGCATCAGGTTTCAATGGATACTGTCTTACACATGGTCTGTATTCTGTTTTTGGCCTTATAACTACAGGTTGTGCATTTTTAAATAGTCCTACGTCTGAAGGACCTGTTGTCCACAATCCTGACGGTACTGAAGAGAGAAGAGCATCCTCTTCAGGACTCAACTGAAACACTCAGGATTGTGAAGTGGACGCATCAATGTGTGTTCCAGCTGTCAGCACCAATGAGACATTAACTAGCACTTTATACAACTTGGTTGATGGACTGAACTCCGTTCGTGGGCCAACTCTACTCCAATCAGAGGCTGACAAAGCTGTTATGACTGTCAGTCCCAATTCTTGCCATTCTGTCAAATATGGCTTACAAAGTGACATATGTAATGGCATACCTGTGAATTTCAATTTTGATACATCTTCAGTGGCGCCTGTTACTGTTATGACGGCTATTGAGTTGCCATCATGAATCAAATCGGTCATTGTCAGTTTCACAGGTGAAACATTTTTCAATTTAGTTTCATAGTCACCATCCGGACCTGGAGGATCTTTATGCCACATTGTGACATGCAGGTCAGGTGGTGACATCTGTTGTTCAGGATTTTTTAGTAGGCCTTTAACAAGACAAACAGAGTCAAGAAACACCAGTGAGACAGAAAATCAAATATTACGCGCGGAGTGCGGCCAGGCTGTACACCAAGGCTACACTAAAGTCTGGCCTGCTTTTCCGCTCTTTTTATTAAGAGACGCCCTCATCACATAAACAAGAAACTTGTCCTAAGGGTGGGGGTAATGACGCAAGACAAGTTTCTTCCCATAACATAAACGCATACGTCAATAAGTGCAGCTGTAAGGAAGAACACTTCAGGTCAGCACATCTCGTTCGTCTGTTGCAGGTATCAGCTGTTCTGCATCTGCCTGAAGTGTCCTGTCTTCCACACTCCTTCACACTAAACACCACATCACAAACGTCAAAACAAAATTGAATTCTCAGGATTGCATTAAGACAGGTGCAAAACAGCACATCTCCGTTCTCATGAGAAAGAAGACAAAGCTAAACAAGGTTGAATAACACGTACGTTCTCAGGGTGAAGTGCAAAACAGCACAACACCGTTCTCATGAGAAAGAAGACAAAGCTAAAAAAGGTTGAATAACACGTACGTTCTCAGGATGATATGTGCAAAACAGCACAACACCGTTCTCATGAGAAAGAAGGCAAATGTACAAACGTTTAACAGTGATAACATGTATACAAAAGTCTCAAAATCTCTAACAACATGGAAGAAGGTCATGTGGTCAGATGAGACCAAAATAGAGCTTTTTGGGATCAACTCCACTTGCCGTGTTTGGAGGATGAGAACAACCCCAAGAACACCATCCCAACTGTGATGCATGGGGGTGGAAATGTCATTTTTGGGGGTGCTTTTCTGCAAAGAGGACAGAACAACTACACCATATTGAAGGAAGGATGGATGGGGTCATCTATCATGAGATTTTGGCAAAGAACCTCCTTCCCTCAGTGAGGCTGTGAGGCTGGGCCTTCCAGCCTGACAATGATTCAAAACACACAGCCAGTGTAATGGAGTGGCTCCATAAGAAACTGGCTAGATCCTGAAGTGACCTAGCCAGTCTCCAGACATGAACTCAAAAAAAAAAAAAAAAAAAGTTTGGAGGGAGCTGAAACTCAAATCTTGAAAGATCTGCAGATCATCTGTATGGGGGAGTGGACCAAAGTCCCTGCTGCAGTGTGTGTAAACTTGGTCAAGAACTACAGGAACCGTCTGACCTCTGTAATTGCAAACAAAGGTTACTGTACCAAATATTAAGGTCTGTTTTTCTATTATATCTAATACTTGTTTTCATGCAATAAAATGCAAATTAATTCTTTAAAATTCATACAATGTGATTTCCTGATTTTTTTATTTGTTTTTAGATTCTGCCTCACAGTTGAATTCTAAGTATGATAATAATTACAGACCTCTCCTTTCTTTGTACATAGGTGGGGAAAACCTGCAAAATTGACAGTGGATAAAATACTTATTTGCCACACTGCATGATGGTAAATCCAAAAGTAATCAAAGATGCCCTATTATACCCTGGACTCCAGAGGGTTAATGAAAGCATGTGGTCTTTTCTCCTCCCTGTTTGTGCTTTCCTCCCAACAAGTGCATCAAAGAACTTCCACAGCACATCCTCAGAAAGAGAGACAGAGGGAGGAAGGGAGGGTGCGAGAAAGGGGGGAGATAGAGAACACACACATACAGTAGTGTTCAGAATAATAGTAGTGCTATGTGACTAAAAAGATTAATCCAGGTTTTGAGTATATTTCTTATTGTTACATGGGAAACAAGGTACCAGTAGAGTCTCACAAATCCAACAACATCAAGCATTCAAGATATGCACACTCTTAAGGCTATGAAATTGGGCTATTAGTAAAATAAGTAGAAAAGGGGTGTTCACAATAATAGTAGCATCTGCTGTTGATGCTACAAACTCAAAACTATTATGTTCAAACTGCTTTTTTTTTTAGCAATCCTGTGAATCACTAAACTAGTATTTAGTTGTATAACCACAGTTTTTCGTGATTTCTTCACATCTGCGAGGCATTAATTTTGTTGGTTTGGAACCAAGATTTTGCTTGTTTACTAGTGTGCTTGGGTGCGCTTGTCTTGATGAAACACCCATTTCAAGGGCATGTACTCTTCAGCATAAGGCAACATGACCTCTTCAAGTATTTTGACATATCCAAACTGATCCATGATACCTGGTATGTGATATATAGGCCCAACACCATAGTAGGAGAAACATGCCCATATCATGATGCTTGCACCACCATGCTTCACTGTCTTCACTGTGAACTGTGGCTTGAATTCAGAGTTTGGGGGTCGTCTCACAAACTGTCTGTGGCCCTTGGACCCAAAAAGAACAATTTTACTCTCATCAGTCCACAAAATATTCCTCCATTTCTCTTTAGGCCAGTTGATGTGTTCTTTGGCAAATTGCAACCTCTTCTGCACATGTCTTTTATTTAACAGAGGGAATTTGTGGGGGATTCTTGCAAATAAATTAGCTTCACACAGGCGTCTTCTAACTGTCACAGCACTTACAGGTAACTCCAGACTGTCTTTAATCATCCTGGAGCTGATCAGTGGGTGAGCCTTTGTCATTCTGGTTATTCTTCTATCCATTTTGATGGTTGTTTTCCATTTTCTCTGTTTTTTTTTGTCCATTTTAAAGCATTGGAGATCATTGTAGATGAACAGCCTATAATTTTTTGCACCTGCGTATAAGTTTTCCCCTATCCAATCAACTTTTTAATCAAACTACGCTGTTCTTCTGAACAATGTCTTGAACGTCCCATTTTCCTCAGGCTTTCAAGGAGAAAAGCATGTTCAACAAGTGCTGGCTTCATCCTTACATAGGGGGCACCTGATTCACACCTGTTTGTTCCACAAAACTGACACACTCACTGACTGAATGCCACACTACTGTTATTGTGAACACCCGCTTTTCTACTTTTTTTTACTAACAGCCCAATTTCATAGCCTTAAGAGTGTGCATATCATGAATGCTTGGTCTTGTTGGATTTGTGAGAATCTACTCAAAACCTGGATTAATCTTTTTAGTCACATAGCACTACTATCATTCTGAACACTACTGTACACTCATCTTTAACTGCTTAGTCCAATTAAGGGTCATGGGGAGCTGGAGCCTATCCCAGCAGTCACAGAGCGCGAGGCAGGGTACACCCAGGAGAGGACGCCAGTCTGTCACGTGGCCACAAACAGACAAACAAACAAATTCACTCTCACTCACACACCTATGGACAATTTAAAGATTCCAGTCCACCTAACCCGCATGTCTTTGGATGTGGGAGGAAACTGGAGCACCCGGAGGAAACCCACGCAAACACGGGGGAGAACATGCAAACTCCACACAGAAAGGCCACAGGTGGTAATGGAACCCATGCTAACCACTAAGCCACCATGCTGATGAGAGATAGAGAACACTCACTCACCTTCAACTGCTTTTCCGGGTTCGGGTCACGGGAGATAGAGAACACGCTCAAGATAAAAATAGATTCAAAATGGTACAGTGGTATGCGTTCCTCTCCCATCCAACAGTTCTTTCATGAATATATCACATTAAAGCATGGTTTACACATAGACGGTTTTGTCGGCGGGTAGTACGTAGACCGAAGTTCGCGGTAGTTCCGGCTGTTTTCACGGTGGAAAGGTGCGGAGCATTTCACCGGCGTTTTGACCACCGTACTAGCCACAAATACGCGGATAAAACGCCGCTAAATCCGCCGAATAAAGCAGCGTTTTGACGCCGTAGCATCCGGCACACGTCAGGCAACGGGGGTTAATACCCAGTTCTGTCCTTTACAATCGCAGGTTAAGACGCGAGTGAGAATGGCGGTGTTCTGCTGCCGCCGATAATGCCCTGTGTACCGCTGGATTTATCCAGGCAAATCCTGCGTTACTCCAGGAACTTTTGCATATAGGCACCGCGCCCAGAGTATAATAGGCTGAAGCAGCAGGAATACATGCCTCTGTCACTGCAGGGGGAGGGAGATCATACTCAGCCTTTTCTTCTCCTTTTCCCTCCTCAACGTGTTGCTCCGTCTCCACCACAGGGCTACCCTCTGCTTCTGAACCAGACCTCTTGGTAAGTCCTTGCCACTGCCAATTTTCTTTTAGGAGGCATACTGGAGCTTCTCTGCAAAAATATCTGGAGCTGGCCACGAGTGAGAGGCCTGCATGCAGCGCGCTAGCATTTTTATATTGACCGTCGCCTATCAGCCTTTTGGAACGCCGTTAACCAGGAGGTGGCGTTTAGACCGGCGTACTGTCCACTAGCGCTGCTGTTTTCTCTGCCTCTGTCGCCGGTTAAAATGCCCTTGAGGATGCCGATGTGGGCTCTATCACCGTTTTACAACGCCGGCCGCCAATTACGGCGGTGTAAACTGCGGCACTACAGGAAGGGGCAGGATGAAATGGTGATTAAAAAGTATCAAATGCCATTGTTCGCGTTGTCTCCATCGTCACGCGAATTTTCCGGGAGCGCTCCCGGAATTATTCGACATGTTGAATAATTTTTTCAATGATTCCCGGTAAAGCCGGAACTAAGCCACGCCCCCTAGTGCCGGCATTAACAACGGCGTGTGATCCTTAAGACGGCCCAAAACTCTTCTGGGACGCTTCCGGGAGCTCTTACCGTCTATGTGTAAACGGGGCTTAAGAATCACAGCAAGTACATTCAGAAGACTGCACAACAGCAGCGATGGCTCTGGGAGTAAAAGAAGCTTGTCACCATATTTGAAAAAAATATGTGAGCGAAGCAAAGGAAGAGCGGCACCCAGCAAACATCAAGCAATTTTCTTTGCAATTTCAGATCATAAGCTGGCACATCACATAGGACCCTTACTGTTCTGTTGTTATTCTCATATCTCCTTTTGTGGCTTTGTCTCTTTGGTCACCTGCTTGGTTGCTTTGTTTTTCTTTTCACTTTGCCTCATTAACCCCAAGGACTCAACTGACATACCTCCGCGTCAAAAGCCACATGGCTTAACTTACACACAATCAACTCCACTCTGTCTGTTTGAATTCATGTTGAATGTTTGGAATTCAACCTGCACACCACTTTTTAAATTTTGTTAATAGGCCAAGTATAACTTGAATTATGAGTCATAATTTGCACAAGTTTTTTGCGCATTTTCCAGACACTCACAGCAAAAAAACAACTCATTTCCTAATTCTGCTGCAGGAAAGAGAGGGCTGGAAAGAAATATGACTCCCTCATCTTCAGCAGGAGAAAGGGGTGTTTACCATCAGTGTAAACATTTTTTTAGTAACTTTTTTAGTTGCTTTATACAGTTACTTTATGCAGGTACTTCATTAGCAGCTTTATCCAATTACTTTAATAGAAGCTGCTGAAAACTTGCAACTAATAAGTAATGTAACAATAAGGTACCTAGTAATCTAACTTGATTACTTTTAAGATTGAGCAATCAGCAAAGTAACTAATCAGCAAAGTAACTAATAGTTACTTTTCTGAGTACTAATTCTTAAAAATAACCAAGTTAGATTATGAGTTACTTTATTAATTACATTCAGCAGCTGCCGACAAGTTGTCCACAGCTGCTAAGGAAGTCACGGTATAAAGTAACTGTAAAATATAACTGCATAAAGTAACTAATGAAGTAACTTTTCAAACTTTGGCAACACTGTTTACCATTGGTGGAAAACTAACCAATCAAAATCACCAACCCCACATGGGTTTGATGACAACCCGCAGACCCCACAGGGCTGTGTATGTGTGTTTTGCGAACGGGACTTTTCTTCTGTCTCTCTCTGTCAACAGCAGACAAGTAAGAAAAATACACAAATTTTTCTTTACCACTGGTGTAAAATATATTACCCAATAAACAATGATCCCCAATCCACGTAATTTGGTTACTGAGCAAAGGGAAATTGTGGTTTCATGTGGAGCGAAAAGCAGAAAGCGATCAGTTTTGAAAGTTGTGTGATACAGTATTTGCCGTGCTTGGAGTGTGTTTTTAGTGTGTGCGGTGAAGTGTTTAAGCATGTGCAGTTATTTTATTAATTAACTGCGGCAAAATAATCAGACATCTTGGAACAGCACGTCAAGTCTCTCTCTTTTTTTTTTGAACTGCATGAAGATGATCGAAGTGTGGAGCACATCATCACAGTCTGAACCAGAGCGTGATCAATCTGATGATGAAGTGGACTTTATTGTTCTGGATGAACAAGAGCAGGTGGATCCACCGTTCTGTGTGCACAGATCAGCAGAGTGGATCGGACTGCGCACTTCTCGTTCCACCTTCTCCAGGAATCATGCGCTGCAGAGCTCTGCTCCAGCACAGAGTCCTGGAACAGAGAACAGCATGGAGACACACACTGCCCCAGCAGACAGCAGGCTCCAGAGGTGGTGAACACAGGAGTCCAGTTAGAGACATTCCCCCCAAAGTTCAAAACTCCTTTTTTTTGGCCACTAACACAGTCAGGGCAGTCTGTACCAACACCAATAAAAATGCTACAAAAACAAGGAATCAGGGGAAAATACACATGGATATTGAGGTGGAATATCTGTACACATTTTTGATGAATTCTGATGCGCATTGGACACGAATTTTTTTTTTTTTTTTTTTAGGGTACAAATATAATTTGTGTGGCATCTTATTGTATGTATATAAATAGCCACAAAAATGCCTGCATTTCCTGCATTTTAATGTGAATTGTATATAACTTTGTTTGTGCTACATTTATATATATATATTTTAACTTTACAATTTATATGTGCATTCTAAGTTATGAAAATAGTTTGTTTAAACATATTTCTGGTTTTCACAGTAAAAAAAAAACAAAAAAAAACTGTTCTGATTTGAATTATAGGTTTTGGGGTGAATTTAGGGTCATTTTTTAATGCAGTATGTCAGAATGAAAGAAAAAATGTAAGGTCACACGGGTGAGGTTGTTCTGAAAAACAAAATGACACCAAACAAGGCCAGGTAAACAGTTTTTTGAAGTTAAAATTATGAAGGTAAAACCAAAAGTAGTCAAAACGCCCAAAAATACCCAAGACTCCAGAGGGTTAAACACGCTGTTTCTTTTATATAGCACTTTAAATAAAGTTGCAAAGTGCTGAAGAAGAGAGTTAAAGCCAGGGCTGGATCCAGAGTGAAAATCTGACAGATGCATTTTTACCCAATGATAAAATAAAAATCGTACGCGTCTTGTTATTCAATAATCTTCATTCTTTTATTCATGTGTAACACGCACTGTCACACTTCTTTTAATATATTTATTATACTTCATGGACCATAGTGAACACTTCTTATTTGTATAAATATGATGTCCTAAAAAAACAACACTATAACAAAAATTGACTGTAAACAGGATCAAATTTATTGCCAAAATCTTTCAATTATACCTGAATCTATATATGATTTTTTTTCAATTGATAAAATCAATAAAAAGATGACAAAAGACATTGAATGATTGCATTTGCTCACTGATTAGGATCCAAGTCTCATAACCGTACAGTAAGACAGGAAACACCAGGACCCAAAAAACATGGACCTTTTTTCTTCCTGCAAAGATATTGTCATCACCAAACAGTTATGTCTAGTTAGCTATTCATTCCATAAGCTCATAACAAATATCTCTGGGCTTCAGAGCCCAGGGACCCAGAGACATGAATGTTACTGCTGAGAATGTCCCCACAAATGTGACATTTTCATCGCATACAGATGTGCCTCTGATGGCTGAGAGTATGAAGTCAGAACCATCACCAAATCAGACACTCCTAATCCTTTGGCTGTGGGAGGAAAAGAGAGGTAGGACAAAGCCACCATCAAGTCATTCTCAAGTCATGAATCTGCAAGTCCCAAGTCAAGTCTCAAGTCATAGTGACCACCAGTTGTTTGCAAGCTGACTTGAGACTTGACTTGGGACTTGCAGATTCATGACTTGAGAATGACTTGACAGTGGCTTTGTCCCACCTCTGGAGGAAACCTGAACATGCACATATTTAATGTATCCCACAAAGACACAGAGCACAGTCTTTCCTGACAGCAAGACAATCCTGTATTGAAGTCCATCGATGCCCACATCCTTTCCGTGTGGTGTTTCTCTGCACCTTTTAAATGCAGATAAGATGACAAATCTCTCTCTCTCTCTCTCTCTCTCTCTCTCTCTCTCTCTCTCTCTCTCTCTCTCTCTCTCTCTCTCTCTCTCTCTCTCTATATATATATATATATAAAACCAAAATGTGTCATCTGCAGTAAAATGAGTACAAAGACAAGGGAACATTTGTTTTAAGTTAAACATTTGAGTAAACCTCTTCTCAGAATTAAAACTCTATCATGTGTTATTTTGTTTTGCAAAGAAGAAAATAAACTTTGAGAAGAAAGCCAAACAAAACAAAGAAGGCACAAGGGAAAAAGCAAGAAAAGGAAAGACCTTGGTGGTAAGGACTGGTGCCATTACACAGCTTTCACTGCTATTAGTGCTGTAATAAGAAAAAGCCCATCATCTGTGTCACCTGAGGCCTGCACATCCATCATGCCACAACAAAAGGTGACCTGTGTTATCTGGCTGGCCATCTCTAATAACACTGTCCAATGAATAACTGCTGCATACAGCACCATGGCAATACACAATTTCTACTGATGGCCACTGTTTGCATGCCGAGTTTAAACTGCACCCAGACAGATTGTAATGATA
This sequence comes from Thalassophryne amazonica, assembly GCF_902500255.1. Lineage (NCBI taxonomy): Eukaryota > Metazoa > Chordata > Actinopteri > Batrachoidiformes > Batrachoididae > Thalassophryne > Thalassophryne amazonica. Next base: position 99,323,955 of record NC_047103.1, on the reverse strand, counting down.
AGGTCCAGACATCGTAATGGTCTAAATCATAAAGTGACACAACAATACCAAGTGTGTCCCACGACTAATAAATGTCACAAAATTCCAAACATCCTTCATTTCAGACAGGCAGTGAACTGGCCAACAATGGCTCTGTGGTACAAAAAAATATTTTTGGCAGCATGGACCCCGGCTTCCTCTCAGTGTAAATCAAGCAGTCATTCCTAGTTCTCTTCTGGTATGGGTTTCATGCATGGTGCCCACCTTCTTAAATATCTAACATACTTCTCTGCACACCCATGGACATGTTTGGCGTGATCAGGTCACCAGTACAGGCTCGGATGCCCATTATTGCCAGGGCTTATCTGGCTGCCAGTGCATTGTGGATTGCTTCCATAACCAAGACCGGTATCATTGTCCATCTACACTGCACACACGGATGCCCAGTAGAGCACCACAGCACATAAAACTCAATTGAAATGAAACAAAAGCAATAACAAATGTTTGAAAAAATTAACTCGAGTTAATAAATTGATTTTTAAGCTGCTTTCTTCAACCTAAAGTGTTCTTTAACGCCCCATCACACTTAGCACGAATGTGCAGGAATTCAGCCAAATCAGCCAGAATAGGAAAAAAAAAAAGACAAACATCAAGGTGTAATAGGGAGGGACAGACATTTGGACAGCTGTGTTTGAATGCCATACATGTGTGCTCAGATTGCCACCCAAAGTCTGAAGGTCTGGGAGAGAAACATGGGGAGAGGAGAGGGAGAGCAGTGCTGTCATCTGCCCTATCTCCAAGACCTGCTGTGTCACTCTACTGGACCCCGAATGTCATCCAACGTATAGGCAGTAATCATGTAATGCAGGTCCCCCGATGTCCGCATCACAGTGGTGCATGCGAGATCAGTCTATCACGACCATCAGATCATCTAGGTTGGCAGCCGTCATCACCAGTGCACACACCTGCTGTAACAACCAGTCTGTGATGTGGCTTGATATTTAAATTTAAATTTGTCCAACAGCCCACAATATATGTCATGTGTAATATGCCACCTGCAGGTAGGTGGCATATTACACATGAGTGTAATATCCTGAGGGAATGTCAGCACCACAGACAGACATTCCCTCAGGATGAACATTTCCTTCCTACACATAAGGGACCCTCTGCACTGTGCAATCAGAGTTTATAAGCCCCCCACCACAGGGCAGCACTGCGATCAGACCTCACAGCTCAATGATGCTGCGCGATCTGACTCCACAGCTGCACAGGGCTGCACACGATCGAACTCCACAGCTGCACAGGGCTGCATGCAGTCGAACTCCACAGCTACACAGGGCTGCACACGATCGAACTCCACAGCTGCACAGGGCTGCATGCAGTCGAACTCCACAGCTACACAGCGCTGCACACGATCGAACTCCACAGCTACACAGGGCTGCATGCAATCGAACTCCACAGCTACACAGGGCTGCACACGATCGAACTCCACAGCTACACAGGGCTGCATGCAATCGAACTCCACAGCTACACAGGGCTGCACACGATCGAACTCCACAGCTACACAGGGCTGCACGCGATCGAACTCCACAGCTGCACAGGGCTGCATGCAGTCGAACTCCACAGCTACATAGGGCTGCATGCGATCGAACTCCACAGCTACACAGGGCTGCATGCGATCGAACTCCACAGCTACACAGGGCTGCACGCGATTGAACTCCACAGCTGCACAGGGCTGCATGCGATCGAACTCCACAGCTGCACAGGGCTGCTGCAATCGAACACCACAACTGCACAGGGCTGCTGAAATCGAACTCCACAGCTGCACAGGGTTGCCCACGATCGAACTCCACAGTTGCACAGGGTTGCACGTGATTGAAATCCACAGCTGCACAGGGCTGCGCATGATCGGATATCACAGCTCCACGTGGCTGCACACGTTCAAACTCCACAACTGCACAGGGCTGTGTGCAATCAGACTCCACAGCCCCACAGGGGTGCGCACGATCGGACTCCACAGCTGCACAGGCCTGCACAAGATCGGACATCACAGACCCACAGGGATGCGCAAGATCGAACTCCACAGCTGCACAGGGCTGAGTATGATCGGACATCATAGCTCCACGGGGCTGCAGTGCGGTCCTGCTGTCCGGCTAGAAAAGTGAATGCAATTTGCTTCTCATGTGCCATTCTGGGGGGAGTGCGCATGTCTGCATGTCCAGGAGGCCACCAGCACCACCCTGACATATATCTACAGTATGTAATATACAGTACACATTAGCGGAGGCAGTATGGGTCAGCCTGACAGTCTGGGCAATTCCTTGCTGGCTTCCGAATGCAGCTCGGCACTTCCAGAATGTGGGTCAAATATTTATTTTGAGGGGATTCGGGCTCATTTGACCTCTAGTGTGACGGGGATTTTAGATTTAGTCAGGCGAATGTGCAGGTTTGCCTCTGTAGGGAGTCCCTCCATGCTGCCAGAAACTGAGAGAGATATTTGAATGAATGAATAACTTTATTCAGCACGCACATGAACAAAATACCAACATAAAAATAAAAAACAAAAAAACAAAGAAAATACAACAATAACTCAAACGATTTCCCAAATTGGGTGCGGCCAAAAGGGCATGGGCTGAAGCAAAAGCTTATAAACGCCCACCCTGTACACCAGTTACTATACACAGTTAAATACACTCAAAACGAGGTAACAGTCAGAAAATAACATAACTGAACGGAACAGAACAGTCAAATATATCATGTGCAAGTAAGCAAAAAAGAACCACAAAAACAATTAGCGTAATATAACATACTATAGTAAGAAATTGCATTGTTTTTATAGAGCCTTTTAACACCTACCAAAGAACCACATGATTTAATGCTATCAGCACAATTATTCCATATTCTAACACCTTTTACAGAAATACAACGACTTTTAACAGGAGTTCAAATCTTTCTTCTTTCAAATCTCAATGTTCCTCGCAAATGATAACTGGACTCCCTCATTTTAAACAACTCCTGAACATGTAGAGGCAAAAGATTATTTTTAACTTTGTACATGAACTGTATTGTAATATAATCCACCAAATCTTGAAATTTCAAAATGCCCAGACTGTTGTGTGGGCCGCTGAAGAGGAGGTACTGCTGGCCCACCACCACCAGATGGCGCCCTGCTTGAAGTGCGGGCTTCAAGAACGAGAGGGCTTTATAGCAACCGGGAGTGACAGCTGTCACCCGTCATCAGCACCAGCTGTCACTCATTCACATCATACCACCACCACCATAAAGGCCGGACTGGACTGCAACTCCACCTCCCCGCCGAGAAATCAGCTACCTTGGAGGTAACTTCTCTGCTGTATTCAACTCTGACAAATAGTCTGAACTCTTTTTGCAGCCATTTTCCTGTGGTGTTGCCTTATCTGGGGAATTGGCGTTTGGTGTGATCAGCGACGGCTTTGCTTCACACTCCAACCAGATAAGTGGTTAGACAGGAGCTGCACGAGTGTGTGATTGGAGGTGGAGGTGCTCCCTCCCAAAAGAACACAGACGGTGGAATTACTGAGTGTGTGAACTCACACTCATCAAACTGTTTCTGTTCTCTGCCAGCAGTACCCGGTCTGACAGCTGGAGACGGTGGCCACCTGGGGCTCCAGGACTTGGCGGCTCCGGTGTTCTTCAGATCCGTTGGCGGTGAGGGCTGTGTGGGATCCGTCTCGGTTCTAGACGAACGTCTCCTATCCTCAAGCCTGCCCACACGTCACTCAACATTTAATTGTCTGTGGTAACAAAACTGTGTTTGTCTGTATTCCGTTGTGCACCTCACAACATTAAAATGTTACTGTTTGGCTTATCCATTGTCCGTTCATTTAGCGCCCCCTGTTATGGGTCCGTGTTCCTACACCTTCACAACACAGACAAGCAAACAATTGGTTTGTTGGTTCGTAATATGATTTTTTACTTATAACTCCTATAGCCCTCTTTTGTAACAGAAAAACTGAATTTGTTTTTGTTTTATATGTGCTTCCCCAAACCTCAGTACAATAGGTCATATATGGGACGAGTAATTAATGATACAGCATGACCAACGGATGTTGGGGGAGAAAATAATTTGCTTTGTACAAAATTGAAATAACTTTTGAAATTTTACATTTGACATAATTTATGTGGGTTTTCCAACTTAATTTATCATCAATAAAAATGGCAAGGAATTTAGTTTCAGATATTTCAACATTGTTCAATTTCTTTTTAAATTCCTAGGCTTATTTCCAAATATAATACACTGAGTCTTACCAAAATGAAGTGACAATTTATTAGAATCAAACCAATATTTAAAATTTAGTAATTCCCTCTCCATCCTTTTCAAAAGCTGTTCCAAATTGTCCCCACTACCAAACACAGTTGTGTCATCAGCAAACAAAATACAACACACAGACTTTGACACCAAACCTACATCGTTAACATACAATAAAAACAGCAACGGCCCAAGGACTGACCCTTGGGGCACCCCACATGTGATCCTCAACAATTCTGAATTTGTCCCTCCAAAATGAACACACTGATACCTGTTTGATAAATAACTGGCTAACCAATCAAGTGCTAATCCTCTAATGCCATATGTCTGTAATTTGTCCAATAATAAAGAATGATCTGTGGTATCAAATGCTTTCTGTAAATCAAAGAAAACCCCTACAGTGTATTGCTTCATCTCTGTTGCATTTGTAACTTGTTCAACAAAGTCAATTATAGCCAGTGAAGTGGTGCAACTTTTTTTTTTTATCTGTTTAGAGACAAAGAGTGTTTGAGAGTTTTTGGCTTGCTTGATGCCATCATGTGATAATGTTTTAGGTCTAAATTAATACTGCACCAACCAATTACATTCAGTTCTGACCCAAGCAAAAAGATTAACCCCAAAACATCCAAAAAGAGCCCAGACTGAAAAATGTCAAACTTCCTTCAATGGAGTGGGACAATGAAAGACTTCAATAGAAGACAAGAAACAGCTCAAATCTCAGTTTGAGTGTTCATTGTGCCTTCTGGCAAACTGTCGCTGACATGAATGAGTGTTCATGTGTTCTTTTTCACAAAATTCTCCTAGCTGTGCCTCCTTGAAGCTGTGTACTGTACATGATGCCTCTCGATACCAAAAAAAAAAAAAAAACTAAAAACATATCACTGTCCAACTACCTGTGTGCCTGTCCAACTACCTTTGAGTGTTAGTGCTTGAAAATGGTACAGTTTAGCATTAGGGTTGGCACAGCAGTTGGTCCCATAGTGGTGTTAGATTTGGGCTGAATCTCAATTCTACCCCTCAGCCCTTCCCCTTCCCCCTTCCCCTCCGTTTTGCGTGGGCACGAAAGACAGAGGGGTGTCTCAATTCTCTTTTTGGAGCGAGGTGGAGGGGTAGGCGGAGGGCTTCAAACCCCTCCAAATGGAGTGAATCTGGATGCACACTCTGTTTGGAGGGCTAGGAGGAGCTTACTGCTGTCTCCAAAGAAACAAACATGGCCCCCAGAGCCGCACAACTGAATGTGGCGTTCATTACAAATTACGCTGTTTAGAAAGTTATAACTTGCCAAAAACTTTACAGGCAGTTGCCTGTAACAGCAACGTGTATGCTGCTGGATGCATGTTGCGTATATTGTCGTTCTGAAGAATATCGTAACTTCGCTTGTGCGCTGAGGCGTTATAATGCATATACACACAAACGCTATGATAAGACACTTTTATATCTCACAATGGAGAAAATCATGATAAAGGATAAGCACGTTAATTTGTATGTTCATAAATCTTTGGATAATAGCGATTCCTGCTGTTGTTGTGTAAACAAACAGGGAGCCTTGAGCACACTCGTCTCCTAATAAGCTTTCAAGCAGAAAATGAGGAGAAGTTTCATCAATGGGACTAAGTTGGAAAATATATACACACACATGTATATGTGTAACACATAACCTGATGTCCTAATAGACTGCCATTACTTGTCAAGGATATTTCTAAAGGAGATAGGGCTGGATGCAAAAAATGGGAGAATTTGAAAAAGAAATATAAGGTTAACAGAACTAGATGCAGCCCATAACATACATACAGGTGCTGGTCATATAATTAGAATATCATGAAAAAGTTGATTTATTTCAGTAATTCCATTCAAAAAGTGAAACCTGTATAATGTATACATTCATTCCACACAGACTTGTTGTGTGTTGGGGGGTGTGGCTGGAGGTTTTGGTGTTGTTTTCTTTTCTTTGCTCCTCAGGTGGCATGGAAGCTGATTTGTCTGTGGAAAAAAGGTGCTGGCTGAAGAATCCTCACCCTCGTCAATATCATGTGAGGCACCTGGGACTGGTGCTCACGTGCAGCCCTAAAGACTTTCAGCTGTAGCAGATAATTGGATGGCGTTCTGCTTTTAAGGCATGTGTGAATCAAGCAGAACTGCCGGGAACTCGACCTTGTGATGTTCGTTTGTGAGACGCTGAGGACCGCACCTGGGTTTGACACATTAAGCCTGTGAAGCAAGGAAGGGTGAGGACACATGCTGTCAGCACACAGTAAAGGTAATTAACTGTTGGACTAATTGTAGATAGTAACTTGATGTTTTGCTACATAGTATACGTGAAATTGTGATGAGAATGGTGTGGCTTGCTTCTCACTGCTGTGGCGTGCAGGATAAGTGATCCTCCACTTATTGTGAGAAGCTGCTCATGTGCATAAAGATAAAAAGTACAGACCTTTATGTGTTGCTGATAGCATGTGTTTTGTGAAAGAAATTGCTATAACTGCTAACGTACCTCACATGTTCTGTGCTTCAACAGAGAGTCAGTTTGTCGTGTCCACCTGGGGGGTGTCTGTTTGATGGTAGTGAGTCCAGGAGCACCGGACTTCTCTCCCCATGAACACTGGAGAGCGTGCCAGCAGTCACTCCTCTTGAAGGACATTGGGTTGGGGTTTTTTTGTATAATTTATTTAGGCACAGGTGAAAAATAAATTGTTTTTTGTTGATGGAACCGCTTTCTGGTTATTTTTAGTGCTGGGTCCTGTCTGACACAGGTTCGCTCCTCAATCTGCGTCGACACATAACACAGACTGATATATTCCAAGTGTTTATTTATTTTAATTACTAATTAATTAATTAATTCATTAATTACTAATCAATCAATGTTAATCAATTAACAATATTAATTAGTACTATTATTAATGACTAATTATTATCAGTATCATTAACATTAAGCATTACTAATTAATTATTAATACTATTAATTATTATTATAAATTACAAATTAATTATTAATACCACAAAATTCTCCGACATGATTGCGATGTGTCAAAGAAATCTGCAACTTCTTCTATTTCTTTGCATTTACACAGAAAGGCAAGAAAATAAAAAGAGCAATCAGGCTACTGCAACAAGTTTGTCGGTTGCCACGTTGACAAACAGTGAAGATGGCAGTTTGAGACGGGCAGTTTTGTTTTTCCCCCTAAGGCAGAAGGGTGTCTCAGTTCATAGGGCTGGACTCCCCTGAAATCTGATTGGACAAAGATGATTGACATGTCACAGCACCACACGTGTAAAGACCTGGCATTTTGAAATTCGTGTCACATTGACCTGTCCTCCTGTCCAGTAGTTAGTGCTGTGTACCACAAAATGTTCTAATCCACCTTAGTAGAAGAAGAAAAATGGTTGCTTCAGATTTGAACTGAACACGTTGTTTGAACTATGGACTTCTAATCACACCAGACTTATATTCCTGAGAAACCACTGTATTTTACGCTAGAAATGAAGTCCAGGTTGTTAAAAACAGGATTTCTCCTTTAATTTGGGTTGCCTTATACACACGTTTAAGCTAACAGAGAGCAGCTGGTTCGTGTTCTGTTGGCTTATTAGTGGTGCAGCAGATAACTGAAACAATCCTTCAAATGTTGATACAAGTATGAAATTCAGCACAAATACAGCTGGAGCAAAATTAATGGAGCAACTTTAACTTCTGACACCTGTACAAACTGATACTGACCATGTCACCATTCTTGCTGCTTTTACCTCATAACTCCATAACATTCAGTCACAGATTGTCCAAACTACACCTTTTTGGAATCTTTATGATCAGGCAAATAATGTGGTGCAGTTTTCTATAAGATTGGAGCATCTTTTAATTTTGACCCAGTGTAATTCTTCAATTGACCCCTGCCTGTCTGCCTACTGAAAATTCAAGCGGCCAATCAGTTTTTTTTTTAAAGAGTAAATTTCTATGGATTATTTTTGCCAAATTTGATGCTTGTATCACCATTTGCAGGATTCCACTCTAAATATTCTCTTATCTGCTGCACTATATATGAGATATAAGATGCTGCTCCTCAGTGTTTCTCAGTTGCCCTCAAAGGTATCGGAACACTTGGTATTTCACGCATTTTAACTTGTTTATTCCATTACAAATACTTTTTTCTAAAATGATCTTCCTTAACTCAACTTGATATAAATTAATTAAAAATATAAAATCCAGCTTCCTGATGGAGTGGTGTAGAGGAGGATTTTCTTAAAAAGAAGACCTGAAAGTTCAACTACAACTTGACAGAAAGTACATTTGAGATGAAAGCCTAGATTGATGTAAATGAAGTCCAAGACATATTCAGTGACTTGGAAATGTTCATGTTTCCATCCCCTGACTTGTCTGAAGAAAACTGGCAATAAAACTGATTATTATTTACAGGTATTATCAAGTTTTAGAGATTTGCTTTCAGTTTGAGTTTGAGGAAGACAATTTTAGAATTTTTATTTATTTATTTATTTGTTTTTCTTGTATTTAAAATGGCATGAACAAATTAAAATGTGTGAAATTCCAAGTGTGCCTGTTCTTTTGGAGGGCACAGTATCGTAACCTGATGATGAGTGCAAAATGAGTGTGGTATTATGCCTGTTTTGTTTAAGAATGTTTAATTTTCACTATTGCTGCACTTTGTGTCAAATCATAGTCATACTGTATATCATATTCATATGAAAATTCAGTAAGGTATATCTTCTATTATGCATTCCAACTTTAAGGTGGAACTCTACCAATGTTTACTAATGTACACCTAAATATCTTAAAAGAGAGAGAGAGAGAGAGAGAGAGAGAGAGAGAGAGAGAGAGAGAGAGAGAGAGAGAGAGAGAGAGAGAGTAGAGCCACTTAGGTGCCTGGTCTTGAGAACCAGCGATGGTAGGTTGAAAAGCTTTTTTAACCCATGGGAACTCTCGCTACCCACCTAAGTGGCTTAAGAATATGGGCTGCATGTATATGTGACATTTACATGACAATTTATATGACAATATTGAGATATAATAATTTGGCCATATTGTACAGCCCTACTGTCAACTAGCTGAAAACCCTGTATCTTAATTTACATCTTCATTCAAAAATGCTTAAAGTGGCAGGGGGTTAAGAGGGCTGCAATTAGGGGGTCAGCTGAAAAGCAAACAAAGAAAAATGCTTAAAAAGGTGGAAAGGTTTAAAAGCTGAAAGGTTTTTGCCATGCTAATGCTCCCCTGAAGCATCTACTCAAAATAAAGTCTGATGGACCTAAATGACATGGTGAGATGAGATTCATGTCTGCAACATATGCATATTAATAATAATAATGAATGAAAACTGTTTATTTCGAACATTTGATACAACAACAAATACAAGATAGATCAGTGAAAACAACAACAAAAAAGTTCCTAATGTGTACCCAACATGTCCGAAAAGGGGTAGGGTGAAGCATCAGCTTATTTATCCCTACCCCTTCTTCATAAACTGATATATATATATATATATATATATATATATATATATATATATATATATATATATATATATATATATATATATATATATATATATACAAACATAAATATACACCTACACATACCTACTTACATACAAAATACTATATCTTTACAAGGCGAAGCAAAAAAAACAAACAAAAAAAACACCCTAACCCTCATTACCCTTCCTCCTCCCTATACCTAGAAAAAAACCATATTTTTGTACCGTTGTTTGAACTGGTTCATGCTTGGACATTTCTTGAGCCCCACTCCCAATCTGTTCCACATCCTCACCCCACAGACAGAAATACAGAAACCTTTTAATGTTGTTCGTGCCCACTGATGTTTTAAATTAAATTTCCCCCTCAGATTGCAATCCCCTGATCAATCAATCAATCAATCAATCAATTTTTTTATATAGCGCCAAATCACAACAAACAGTTGCCCCAAGGCGCATTATATTGTAAGGCAAGGCCATACAATAATTATGTAAAACCCCAATGGTCAAAACGACCCCCTGTGAGCAAGCACTTGGCTACAGTGGGAAGGAAAAACTCCCTTTTAACAGGAAGAGACCTCCAGCAGAACCAGGCTCAGGGAGGGGCAGTCTTCTGCTGGGACTGGTTGGGGCTGAGGGAGAGAACCAGGAAAAAGACATGCTGTGGAGGGGAGCAGAGATCGATCACTAATGATTAAATGCAGAGTGGTGCATACAGAGCAAAAAGAGAAAGAAACAGTGCATCATGGGAACCCCCCAGCAGTCTACATCTATAGCAGCATAACTAAGGGATGGTTCAGGGTCACCTGATCCAGCCCTAACTATAAGCTTTAGCAAAAAGGAAAGTTTTAAGCCTAATCTTAAAAGTAGAGAGGGTGTCTGTCTCCCTGATCTGAATTGGGAGCTGGTTCCACAGGAGAGGAGCCTGAAAGCTGAAGGCTCTGCCTCCCATTCTACTCTTACAAACCCTAGGAACTACAAGTAAGCCTGCAGTCTGAGAGCGAAGCGCTCTATTGGGGTGATATGGTACTATGAGGTCCCTAAGATAAGATGGGACCTGATTATTCAAAACCTTATAAGTAAGAAGAAGAATTTTAAATTCTATTCTAGAATTAACAGGAAGCCAATGAAGAGAGGCCAATATGGGTGAGACAAGCAGCTGGAAACCATTCAAAAAATTTATCTGGCTTTTGGTGAAAATTTTACAGGACTGTTACTACAGCTTTAAGGACGCCCCACAATGGCGCACGGCGCGCTCCGAGCCGCCATCAAGAGACAGAAAACACCACATCATTTCTAAACGGATGGCTGTGTGGAGCTGGGACCGTTGTGAGCAATTTCTCTGGTTATCACAAGAGCTGGACATCAGCCATTTTCTGGCAGATTTCACTTTTAACAAAAGATTTTGTCATGGAAAGCCGCGCGGAGGCTTCGCACGTCACGACCAATTCGCTGATCGAGCGAGACAAAGGAACACCTCCATTTCGGAGTGCCAGAGGACAAGTTGGGACATGCCTATCTCGGCTTTCAATGCTTACCAGCCCGGTGAGTATAAGAGAAATTGTGGAGAGCTGGGGGGCTACGATACTTTTCTCACAGACCTCGTATGTGGTATCCCTGGCTTGCCCTTCTGTATTAAAATTCCATTCATGGATCAAATAAATATCATGAATCAGATTTACATTTATAATGGACAAAACAGTCATGAAAAAATTAAAGAAGCTGAAGCACCATATTGTTTTTTTTTTGTTTGTTTTTTTTCTACTTCAAAAAGCATTGGCCAAATGGAGAGAACAATTAATCAGAAACCTATGGAGCTAAATCCAGGCCAAAAAGTTTGTAATCTGAAGATAAAAAAAGATTGAAAAAATAAATTTTGATACTGAAAATTCAGTGTTTGTTCTTGAATTTTATAATCATTTAAAAGGTATTATTTAAATAAAAATAAGTGTAAGATATATATATTTTCAGTTTAAATATATTTTTGATTCAGCTCTGTAATTATTTCCAGCACTGTTACTCAGTGCAGGAAAATAGCTAGGTCATGGCTTATCATGTAGAAACAATGAAACAATGTAGAAATGTCATGAAAAGTGACTGATGTAAACATTAAAGACATCTATGTGCCAAGCAACACTACCTTCACAAGCATATATCAGCCTTCTAGCTTTTTTATTTACTACTTCTCTGTCTCCGTGTGAACATGCTTCATTTGCTCCTCTGACATAAACCTACACTGATTCTTACCTATGATGTGGCAGTTTCCTCCTTTAGCTTTCTCTCACCATAAAGTTTCCCCATAAAATTTACAGATTTTCACCATCATGCTATTCCTCAATTCTTCTGGGATTTTCTGATGTTCATTAATCCTCTGCATGTCTGTTGCTTCTTCCCCTAAACCCATCCACACTTTCAGTGACATTTCATCTGGGCCAGGTGTCTTTCCCTTCTTCATTCTCTTCAATGCTTCTTTAACCCTCTGGAGTTGACTGACGTGCCACCGTATCAAAAGCCACATGACCTAATTAGGCACACAATCTGCTCCACTCTGTCTGTTTGAACATGTGTTGAATGTGTGGAATTCAACCTGCACACCACTTTTTAATTTTTTGTTAATAGGCCAAGTATAACTTGAATTATGATTAATAATTTACAACAGTTTATTTTTTGGGGGGGAAGGGGGGGGGTAATTTTCTCATATTTGCACTGCATTTTACAGACGCAGCAAAAAAATGACTCATTTCCTCATTCTGCTGCAGGAGAGAGGGCTGGAAAGAAATACGACTCCCTCAGCTTCAGCAGGAGAAAGGGGTGTTTAAATCAAATCAATTCAAATCAATTTTATTTATATAGCGCCAAATCACAACAACAGTTGCCTAAGGCACTTTATATTGCAAGGCAAAAGCCATACAATAATTACAGAAAAACCCCAACGATCAAAACGACCCCCTATGAGCAAGCACTTGGCGACAGTGGGAAGGAAAAACTCCCCTTTAACAGGAAGAAACCTCCAGCAGAACCAGGCTCAGGGAGGGGCAGTCTTCTGCTGGGACTGGTTGGGGCTGAGGGGAGAGAATCAAGAAAAAGAAATGCTGTGGAAGACAGCAGAGATCAGTCACTAATGATTAAATGCAGAGTGGTGCATACAGAGCAAAAAGAGAAAGAAACACTCAGTGCATCATGGGAACCCCCCAGCAGTCTAAGTCTATAGCAGCATAACTAAAGGATGGTTCAGGGTCACCTGATCCAGCCCTAACTATAAGCTTTAGCAAAAAGGAAAGTTTTAAGCCTAATCTTAAAAGTAGAGAGGGTGTCAGCCTGCAGTCTGAGAGTGAAGCGCTCTATTGGGGTGATATGGTACTATGAGGTCCCTAAGATAAGATGGGACCTGATTATTCAAAACCTTATAAGTAAGAAGAAGAATTTTAAATTCTATTCTAGAATTAACAGGAACCCAATGAAGAGAGGCCAATATGGGTGAAATATGCTCTCTCCTTCTAGTCCCCGTCAGTACTCTAGCTGCAGCATTTTGAATTAACTGAAGGCTTTTCAGGGAACTTTTAGGACAACCTGATAATAATGAAGTACAATAGTCCAGCCTAGAGGAAATAAATGCATGAATATTTTTTTCAGCATCACTCTGAGACAAGACCTTTCTAATTTTAGAGATATTGCGCAAATGTAATGCAAAAAAGCAGTCCTACATATTTGTTTAATATGAGCATTGAAGGACATATCCTGATCAAAAATGACTCCAAGATTTCTCACAGTATTACTAGAGGTCAGGGTAATGCCATCCAGAGTAAGGATCTGGTTAGACACCATGTTTCTAAGATTTGTGGGGCCAAGTACAATAACTTCAGTTTTATCTGAATTTAAAAGCAGGAAATTTGAGATCATCCATGTCTTTATGTCTGTAAGACATTCCTGCAGTTTAACTAATTGGTGTGTGTCCTCTGGCTTCATGGATAGATAAAGCTGGGTATCATCTGCGTAGCAATGAAAATTTAAGCAATGCTTTCTAATAATACTGCCTAAGGGAAGCATGTATAAAGTGAATAAAATTGGTCCTAGCACAGAACCTTGTGGAACGCCATAATTAACCTTAGTCTGTGAAGAAGACTCCCCATTTACATGAACAAATTGTAATCTATTAGATAAATATGATTCAAACCACTGCAGCGCAGTGCCTTTAATACCTATGGTATGCTGTAATCTCTCTAATAAAATTTTATGGTCAACAGTATCAAAAGCAGCACTGAGGTCTAACAGGACAAGCACAGAGATGAGTCCACTGTCTGAGGCCATAAGAAGATCATTTGTAACCTTCACTAATGCTGTTTCTGTACAATGATGAATTCTGAAACCTGACTGAAACTCTTCAAATAGACCATTCCTCTGCAGATGATCAATTAGCTGTTTTACAACTACCCTTTGAAGAATTTTTCAGAGAAAAGGAAGGTTGGAGATTGGCCTATAAGATAGCTGGGTCAAGTGATGGCTTTTTAAGTAATGGTTTAATTACTGCCACCTTAAAAGCCTGTGGTACATAACCAACTAATAAAGATAGATTGTTCATATTTAAGATTGAAGCATTAATTAATGGTAGGGCTTCCTTGAGCAGCCTGTTAGGAATGGGGTCTAATAGACATGTTGATGGTTTGGAGGAAGTGACTAATGAAAATAACTCAGACAGAACAATCGGAGAGAAAGAGTCTAACCAAATACCAGCATTACTGAAAGCAGCCAAAGATAACGATATGTCTTTGGGATGGTTATGAGTAATTTTTTCTATAATAGTTAAAATGTTATTAGCAAAGAAAGTCATGAAGTCATTACTAGTTAAAGTTAAAGGAATACTCGGCTCGATAGAGTTCTGACTCTTTGTCAGCCTGGCTACAGTGCTGAAAGGAAACCTGGGGTTGTTCTTATTGTCTTCAATTAGTGATGAGTAGTAAGATGTCCTAGCTTTATGGAGGGCTTTTTTATAGAGCAACAGACTCTTTTTCCAGGCTAAGTGAAGATCTTCTAAATTAGTGAGACGCCATTTCCTCTCCAACTTACAGGTTATCTGCATTAAGCTGTGAGTTTGTGAGCTATACCACCGAGTCAGGCACTTCTGATTTAAGGCTCTCTTTTTCAGAGGAGCTACAGCATCCAAAGTTGTGCTCAATGAGGATGTAAAACTATTGACGAGATAATCTATCTCACTTACAGAGTTTAGGTAGTTACTCTGCACTGTGTTGGTATATGGCATTGGAGAACATAACAAAGAAGGAATCATATCCTTAAACCTAGTTATAGCACTTTCCGAAAGACTTCTACTGTAATGAAACTTATTCCCCACTGCTGGGTAGTCCATTAAAGTAAATGTAAATATTATTAAGAAATGATCAGACAGAAGGGGGTTTTCAGGGAATACTGTTAAGTCTTCAATTTCCATACCATAAGTCAAAACAAGATCTAAAGTATGATTAAAGTGGTGGGTGGACTCATTTACATTTTGAGCAAAGCCAATTGAGTCTAATAATAGATTAAATGCAGTGTTGAGGCTAAGTGGTGGGTGGACTCATTTACATTTTGAGCAAAGCCAATTGAGTCTAATAATAGATTAAATGCAGTGTTGAGGCTGTCATTCTCAGCATCTATGTGGATGTTAAAATCACCCACTATAATTATCTTATCTGAGCTAAGCACTAAGTCAGACAAAAGGTCTGAAAATTCACAGAGAAACTCATAGTAACGACCAGGAGGACGATAGATAACAACAAATAAAACTGGTTTTTGGGACTTCCAATTTGGATGGACAAGACTAAGAGTCAAGCTTTCAAATGAATTAAAGCTCTGTCTGGGTTTTTGATTAATTAATAAGCTGGAGTGGAAGATTGCTGCTAATCCTCCCCCTCGGCCCGTGCTACGAGCATTCTGACAGTTAGTGTGACTCTGTGGTGTTGACTCATTTAAACTAACATATTCATCCTGCTGTAACCAGGTTTCTGTAAGGCAGAATAAATCAATATGTTGATCAATTATTATATCATTTACTAACAGGGACTTAGAAGAGAGAGACCTAATGTTTAATAGACCACATTTAACTGTTTTAGTCTGTGGTGCAGTTGAAGGTGCTCTATCATTTTTTCTTTTTGAATTTTTATGCTTAAATAGATTTTTACTGGTTGTTGGTGGTCTGGGAGCAGGCACTGTTTCTACGGGGATGGGGTATTGGGGGGATGGCAGGGGGAGAGAAGCTGCAGAGAGGTGTGTAAGACTACAACTCTGCTTCCTGGTCCCAACCCTGGGTAGTCATGGTTTGGAGGGTTTAATAAAATTGGCCAGATTTCTAGAAATGAGAGCTGCTCCATCCAACGTGGGATGGATGCCGTCTCTCCTAACAAGACCAGGTTTTCCCCAGAAGCTTTGCCAATTATCTATGAAGCCCACCTCATTTTTTGGACACCACTCAGACAGCCAGCAATTCAAGGAGAACATGCGGCTAAACATGTCACTGCCGGTCCGATTGGGGAGGTGCCCAGAGAAAACTACAGAGTCCGACATTGTTTTTGCAAAGTTACACACCGATTCAATGTTAATTTTAGTGACCTCCGATTGGCGTAACTGGGTGTCATTACTGCCGACGTGAATTACAATCTTACCGAATTTACGCTTAGCCTTAGCCAGCAGTTTCAAGTTTCCTTCAATGTCGCCTGCTCTGGCCCCCGGAACACAATTGACTATGGTTGCTGGTGTCGCTAACTTCACATTTCTCAAAACAGAGTCGCCAATAACCAGAGTTTGTTCCTCGGTGGGTGTGTCGCCGAGTGGGGAAAAACGGTTAGAGATGTGAACACAGGGCTTCTGTTTAGGACTACGCTTCCTCCTCACAGTCACCCAGCCGGCCTGCTTTCCCGGCTGCTCGGGATCTGCTGGGGGACAGCTAACGGCGGCTAAGCTACCTTGGTCCGCACCAACTACAGGGGCCTGGCTAGCTGTCGGATTTTCCAAGGTGTGGAGCCGAGTCTCCAATTCGCCCAGCCTGGCCTCCAAAGCTATGAATAAGCTACACTTATTACAAGTACCATTACTGCTAAAGGAGGCCGAGGAATAACTAAACATTTCACACCCAGAGCAGAGAAGTGCGGGAGCGACAGGAGAAGCCACCATGCTAAACCGGCTAAGAGCTAGTAGCTGCGCTAAGCTAGCGGATTCCTAAAAACACACAAAGTGAATAATGTGTAGATAATTTAGAGGTGTTTCAGCAGAGGGAGTGCTTTAGTTTCCACAATGGTTTACCATTCCATACCAAACTCAGCAGCTAACCAAAATGGTAAATGGACTGCATTTATATGTGCTTTTCCATCTGCATCAGATGCTCAAAGCAATAATGCCTCACATTCACCCCGATATCAGGGTGCTGCCATACAAGGCACTCATGACACACCGGGAGAAACTAGGGGATTAAGGACATTGCCCAAGTGCTCTTAGTGATTTTCCGGTCAGGCTGTGATTTGAACCAAGGATCCTCTGGTCTCAAGCCCAATGCTTAACAACAGCACCGTCACCTCCCCAATTAAAATCACTAACCCCCCGTGGGTTTGATAACCGACAGACCCCACGTGGTGTGTGTGTGTGTGTGTGTGTGCGTTTTGCACATTCAACTGTCTTTCCGTCTCTCAAGCAAAAAAAAATAAAAAAAATAAATAGTAATTTTTTTTTTCTTTATCACTGGTGTAAAATATATTACCTAATAAACAATGATCCCCAATCCACGTAATTTGGTTGCTGGACGAAGGGAAATTGTGGTTTCTTGTGGAGCGAAAAGCAGAAAGCGATCAGTTTTGAATGTTGTGTAATATTTGCCGTGCTTGGAGTGTGTTTTAGTGTGTGTGATGGAGTGTTTTAGTGTGTGTGGTTAGTGTGTGGTGTAGTTATTTTATTTATTTACTCATCACTCATCTTCAGCTGCTTAGCCCAGTTAAGGGTCACGGGGAGCTGGAGCCTATCCCAGCAGTCCTCAGGCGTAAGGCAGGGTTCACTCTAGACAGGACACCAGTCTGTCGCATTTTATTTATTTAGTGTGTCAAAATAATCAGGTGTCTTGGAACAGCGTGTCAAGGCTTTTTTTTTTTGAACTGCATGAAGACGATCGAAGCATGGAGCATGTCATCAGTCTGAACCAGAGCGTGATCAGTCTGATGATGAAGTAGACTTTACTGTTCTGAATGAGTGAGTGCAGGTAGATCTACTGATCTCCACAGTGGATCGAATCGTGTGCGTCTCGTTCCACCTTCTAAAGGACTCATGCATTGCAGAGCTCTGCCCCAGAGTCCTACATTTTTACATATATATTTTTTTTTAACTTTACAATTTCTGTTTGCATTCTAAGTTATAAAAATGGTTTGTTAAACATATTTCTGTTTTTCACAGTCAAATAACTTTTTTCTGATTCAAATTTTAGGTTTTAGGGTGAATTTAGGGTCACTGTTTTAATGCAGTACGTCAGAATGAAAGAAAAACTGTGAAGTCACAGAGATGAGGTTGTGCTGAAAAAAAAAAAAAAACACCAAACAAGGCCAGGTAAACAGTTTTTTAAGGTAAATTATGAAGGTAAAATCAAAGGTAGTCAAAAATGCCCCAAAATACCCAAGACTCCGGGCTGAATGAGCCCAAATCGCATCCCAATGAAAATTCGACCCACATTTGGGGAGTGTCGAGGTGCATACAAAAACTTCAGACAACATTCTCAGAGCTGTTTAAACAGTCAGGTACAGTCGTGCGGCTGTCTCAAATGTTTTGCTCATGTTCAAAACAGTCATGGTGCACTTGAGGTGGAACCACTATCAAACAACAATCGAAGTGCCATCTGACTGCAGTCTGACTGCATTCCAAACAATCAGACGGTGTGACATTCTGATCCCATTCGAGGGGATGTTCGGCATATTTCCTCCACGTTGAATGGTGACTGAATGTGTTGTGTGGGCCGCTGAAGAGGAGGTACTGCTGGCCCACCACCACCAGAGGGCGCCCTGCCTGGAGTGCGGGCTCCAGGCACCAGAGGGCGCTGCCGCATCATGGGAGTAGCCTGGGTGACAGCTGTCACCCATCACCAGACACAGCTGTTCCACTCAGCACAGAGGTATATCAGGAGGACGGCGTCTCCACCTCAGTGCCGAGATATCGCCTAAGACTAAGGTAGTATTCTCTGCATTAATATATTGCATAACCAGCTAAACCTGTTAAACTTTTTCAGGACTGGTGACTACAGATAGCTTCATTGTTTGGATAAGTACTCACCTTCCTGCTGTTCTTTGACAAGAGGTGGAGGCGGCTTCTCCCCTCTCCGTTACTGGGTGCGGTCATCCACGCCTGTGTGTTGTTGCTCTCTCCTGCCAGCAGTACCGGATCCGACGAGCGGAGGCAGTGGCCACCTGGGAATTCGGGACTTGGCGGTTCCAGTATTTCCAGGGTTCGGTGGCAGAGGAGATCTGGGTGGTTCTGGTTCGACTGAGACGGACGTCTCCTACCTTCGAGCCTGCCCACACGACACCAGCGGATTCGACCCCAAATTGTGTTTGTTATATTAATTGTGCTTGTTTCACAGAAGTAAATCTTGTTATTTACCTTCTCCATTGTCCGTTCATTGCGCCCCCTGTTGTGGGTCCGTGTTCCTACACTTTCACAACAGGATATCTCGGCCAGCGTCATGGATCCCGAGGGGCGTCAACCGGCTGTTGAACGGCCAATGGAAGACCAAGGCGCGGCGGAGGCTTCGGGAGGGGTAATCGGTGAGTTGCAGCGGATCCTCACCGCTTTCACCTCTCGGATCGATTTAATGACCGAGCAGCACGTTCTCCTAAACCGCAGGGTGGAGGCTCTCGCCGCACAAGTGGAGGCACGCCCTTCGGGCGCCGCTGCGGCTCTCCCTCCCGAGGACCCTGCGCGCGAAAGTGACGTTCCACTGGTCGTTCAACGGTCCCTCCCTCCGTCCCCTGAAGCATACATAAGCCCTCCAGAACCGTACGGAGGCTGTGTGGAGACGTGCGCGGACTTTCTTATGCAGTGTTCGCTCGTCTTCGCTCAGCGTCCCGTGATGTACGCGACTGATGCTAGCAAAGTAGCTTATGTGATAAATCTGCTTCGCGGGGAGGCACGCGCTTGGGCTACAGCGCTCTGGGAGCAGAACTCACGGCTCCTTCATACATACGATGGGTTTGTACGGGAGCTCAGAACGGTGTTCGATCATCCCAACAGAGGAGAGTCCGCTTCAACCGCACTACTGTCCATACGACAGGGGCGTCGGAGCGCAGCTGCCTATGCAGTCGCCTTCCGCATCGCGGCGGCGAGATCCGGCTGGAATAGCACTGCCCTCCGCGCTGCCTTTGTAAACGGACTGTCTCTGGTCCTAAAAGAGCACCTGGTGGCTAAGGACGAACCGCGGGATTTAGATGGGCTCATCGATCTAGTCATACGACTCGACAACCGGTTAGAAGAACGCCGTCGGGAACGAGGCGAAGGGCGTGGCCAGGCACGCGTCATCCCTCTCCCTTCCGGGTCCGATCGAGCTCCGCCCTCCCCACGCTCCTCTGTCTCTGCGCTCCGTGCGCCTATGGCTCCCCCTGCTGACGAAGCTATGGACACGAGCAGGGCAACATTTAGGGCACCTGGAGCACAAAGGAGGCGGGCCCACGGAGCTTGTTATGTTTGTGGCTCGAGTGAGCATCTCGCAAACGACTGCCCCGAGCGGTTAAACTCCAACGCCCCCGCCCCTAGAGACTGGGCCAGGGGTGGGCCAAAACATTCACGTGGGACACACCCACATTGCTACACGACTCCCAGTCATGATCCTTTATGAGGATTCAACCCTGAAGGCCCCAGCACTGGTGGACACGGGCTCTGAGGGGAATCTGCTTGACAGTAGATGGGCCAGGGAGATAGGGCTCCCTCTGGTGGCTCTTACCTCGCCTGTGCAGGTTCGGGCGCTAGATGGCTCCCTACTCCCACCAATCACACATAAGACACCTCCAGTAACTCTGGTGGTGTCAGGTAACCACCGGGAGGCGATCGAGTTCTTCGTGACTCAGGCCACCTCCCGTGTGGTTTTGGGGTTTCCATGGATGCTAAAGCACAATCCCCGGATCGATTGGCCGTCCGGGGTAGTGGTTCAGTGGAGCGAAACCTGCCATCGGGAGTGTCTAGGTTCCTCGGTTCCTCCCGGCTCCCAAGCTAAGGAGGAGGTCCGAGTCCCGCCCAATCTGAAGGCGGTGCCAGCGGAGTACCATGACCTCGCTGACGTGTTCAGCAAGGATCTGGCTCTCACGCTTCCTCCCCACCGCCCGTACGATTGTGCCATTGATTTGGTTCCAGGCAGTGAGTTTCCGTCCAGTAGGCTGTACAACCTCTCACGGCCGGAGCGTGAATCAATGGAGACCTACATCCGGGACTCATTAGCTGCCGGGTTGATCCGGAATTCCACCTCTCCGATGGGTGCTGGTTTCTTTTTTGTGGGTAAAAAGGATGGCGGGCTTCGTCCATGCATTGACTATAGGGGGTTGAACGAAATCACGGTTCGCAATCGATACCCGTTGCCCCTGTTGGATTCGGTGTTCACCCCCTTGCATGGAGCCAATATCTTCACCAAACTTGATCTTAGGAATGCGTATCATTTGGTTCGGATCCGGAAGGGAGACGAATGGAAGACGGCATTTAACACCCCGTTGGGCCATTTTGAGTACCTGGTCATGCCGTTCGGTCTCACTAACGCTCCCGCGACCTTCCAAGCGTTGGTAAACGATGTCCTGCGGGACTTCCTGCACCGGTTCGTCTTCGTGTATCTGGACGATATACTCATCTTTTCCCCGGATCCTGAGACTCATGTCCGGCATGTCCGTCAGGTTCTGCAGCGGTTGTTGGAGAACCGCCTGTTTGTGAAGGGCGAGAAGTGTGAGTTCCACCGCACTTCTTTGTCCTTCCTGGGGTTTATAATCGCCTCTAACTCCGTCGCCCCGGATCCGGCCAAGGTTGCGGCGGTGAGAGATTGGCCCCAACCTACAAGCCGTAGGAAGCTGCAACAGTTCCTCGGTTTTGCTAATTTCTACAGGAGGTTCATCAAGGGCTATAGTCAGGTAGTTAGCCCCCTGACAGCCCTGACCTCTCCAAAAGTTCCCTTCACCTGGTCGGATCGGTGCGAGGCCGCGTTCAAGGAGTTGAAACGGCGCTTCTCAGCTGCACCAGTTCTGGTGCAGCCCGATCCTAGCCGCCAGTTAGTGGTTGAAGTGGATGCCTCGGACTCAGGGATAGGAGCGGTGCTCTCCCAGAGCGGGAAGACCGATAAGGTCCTTCACCCGTGTGCCTATTTTTCTCGCAGGTTGACCCCCACTGAACGGAACTATGACGTCGGCAATCGGGAACTCCTTGCTGTGAAAGAGGCCCTCGAAGAGTGGAGACATCTGTTGGAGGGAACAGCCGTGCCATTCACGGTTTTCACTGACCATCGGAACCTGGAGTATATCAGGACCGCCAAGCGGCTGAACCCCAGGCAAGCCCGCTGGTCACTGTTCTTTGGCCGTTTTGACTTCCGGATTACCTACCGTCCCGGGACCAAGAATCAGAGATCGGATGCATTGTCCCGGGTGCACGAAGATGAGGTCAAAACGGAACCGTCGGATCCCCCGGATCCCATCATCCCGGAGTCCGCTATCGTGGCCGCCCTCACCTGGGACGTGGAGAAGACCGTCCGGGAGGCCCTGACCCGTGTCCCGGACCCCGGAAACGGACCAAAAAACAGACTATACGTCCCACCAGAGGCTAGGGCTGCAGTCCTGGACTTCTGTCACGGTTCTAAGCTCTCCTGTCACCCAGGGGTGCGAAGGACCGTGGCAGTCGTCCGGCAACGCTTCTGGTGGGCATCCCTGGAGGCCGACGTCCGGGACTACGTCCAGGCCTGTACCACCTGCGCCAGGGGCAAGGCCGACCACAGGAAGACCTCAGGGCAGCTACAGCCACTGCCTGTGCCTCATGGCCCCTGGTCCCACATCGGCCTGGACTTCGTCACGGGTCTCCCGCCGTCCCAGGGAAACACCGTCATCTTCACGATAGTGGACCGTTTCTCCAAGGCGGCCCACTTCGTGGCCCTCCCGAAGCTCCCTACGGCCCAGGAAACAGCGGACCTCCTGGTCCACCACGTCGTCCGTCTGCATGGCATACCATCAGACATCGTCTCCGATCGTGGTCCCCAGTTCACCTCACACGTCTGGAGGAGCTTCTGCCGGGAACTGGGGGCCACGGTCAGCCTCTCGTCTGGGTACCACCCCCAGACCAACGGGCAGGCAGAGCGGGCGAATCAAGAACTGGAGCAGGCACTTCGCTGTGTGACAGCCGCGCACCCGACGGCCTGGAGTACCCAACTGGCCTGGATCGAGTACGCCCACAACAGCCAAGTGTCATCAGCCACCGGCCTCTCCCCGTTTGAGGTGTGCTTGGGGTATCAGCCCCCCTTGTTTCCGGTGGTTGAGGGAGAGGTCGGTGTGCCCTCGGTCCAGGCCCACCTACGGAAGTGCCGTCGGGTGTGGCGTGCCGCCCGCTCTGCCTTGTTGCAGGCCCGGACGAGGGCGAAGAAACATGCAGACCGGCGGCGAGCCCCGGCCCCCAAGTATCGTCCTGGGCAGGAGGTCTGGTTGTCCACCAAGGACATTCCTCTACAGGTCGACTCACCAAAACTCCAGGAACGGTACATCGGACCGTATAAGATCCTCAAGGTCGTCAACCCCGCCGCAGTGAGGCTCCAGCTTCCGGCCTCACATCCAGTTTTTCATGTTTCCCGGATTAAGCCCCTTCACACCTCACCCCTCTGCACCCCGGGTCCGGCGCCGCCTCCTGCCCGGATCATTGATGGAGCGCCGGCTTGGACTGTCCGCCGGCTCCTTGATGTCCGTCGGATGGGCCGGGGTTTTCAGTATCTGGTGGACTGGGAGGGGTACGGACCCGAGGAGCGCTCCTGGGTGAAGAAGGGTTTCATCCTGGACCCGGCCCTCCTGGCCGACTTCTACCGTCGCCATCCGGACAAGCCCGGTCGTGCGCCAGGAGGCGCCCGTTGAGGGGGGGGTCCTGTTGTGTGGGCCGCTGAAGAGGAGGTACTGCTGGCCCACCACCACCAGAGGGCGCCCTGCCTGGAGTGCGGGCTCCAGGCACCAGAGGGCGCTGCCGCATCATGGGAGTAGCCTGGGTGACAGCTGTCACCCATCACCAGACACAGCTGTTCCACTCAGCACAGAGGTATATCAGGAGGACGGCGTCTCCACCTCAGTGCCGAGATATCGCCTAAGACTAAGGTAGTATTCTCTGCATTAATATATTGCATAACCAGCTAAACCTGTTAAACCTTTTCAGGACTGGTGACTACAGATAGCTTCATTGTTTGGATAAGTACTCACCTTCCTGCTGTTCTTTGACAAGAGGTGGAGGCGGCTTCTCCCCTCTCCGTTACTGGGTGCGGTCATCCACGCCTGTGTGTTGTTGCTCTCTCCTGCCAGCAGTACCGGATCCGACGAGCGGAGGCAGTGGCCACCTGGGAATTCGGGACTTGGCGGTTCCAGTATTTCCAGGGTTCGGTGGCAGAGGAGATCTGGGTGGTTCCGGTTCGACTGAGACGGACGTCTCCTACCTTCGAGCCTGCCCACACGACACCAGCGGATTCGACCCCAAATTGTGTTTGTTATATTAATTGTGCTTGTTTCACAGAAGTAAATCTTGTTATTTACCTTCTCCATTGTCCGTTCATTGCGCCCCCTGTTGTGGGTCCGTGTTCCTACACTTTCACAACAGAATGTGCCTGAATGCACCACAAGTGTGCCTTGAGTGCTGCTGGATTATATTCTTCTGAAACGCAATTAGACGGTTTGTAAGTGCATACTTATTGTTCTTACTGCAATCTGGCAACTGTCCAGGTACTCTTACTGTGTTCCACGCACATTTGTACTGCATTCGGAGGCTCATACACACAGCACGTGCATGAATTAGGCGGGGCAGGTCAGAGTGCAGTCTGGGTGTTCCGACAGCTGTCCTCCGCAATTCTTATTTCCTGCCAGATGTGGCGCAAATTTTGCTTGTTTGACATTCTGCCTGATTTGGCTTGGATCGTGCTCATTCGTACTATGTGTGATGGGGGATAAGGTGCTATTGAACAAGGCCCCAGTCCCCAAATTGCTCCTGGTTTGCAAGTGAGTATCTTACAGTATACAAATAATGAATGTTTATGAGTTCAATGGTATGGATATTTCATGAGGTGAAAGCTGGAACATACCATTCAACGAGGCATAGTCGAGTTGAATGGTATGTTCCAGCTTTCACTGAATTAAATATTCATTCCACTGAAATAATGTAAAAACATTCATTATTTGTTTTATATAATGGCTAAAACAGATCCTTGTCATTTGACATTTTATTACTTTTAACAACATAAAAGGGAGTTACATTTTGGTGTTCCACTGCTGCTAAAGTCCAAATTGTGGTGTGTACTCCAGTGATGCTGTGCATTGACTTCGGACTAACATAACAAAAAGTTCCTCAGTCCAGCCAAAAATCACGTCAGCTTTTCATCTGAACAGTTCTTCATGCATCCAGACGGTTTACAGCAGAGCGGATTTTGTGTGTTACAAGAATTAGCAGCGTCAGTTAGCTCAATCAAATCATTGTGTCATTGTCCCCACGCACACGCACGCACACACACGCAAATGGGTTGGTGCTCTTGCACGTGTGTACTACCAAAAAAAAGACTGTGTACATCCTCAGTGTAGTGGAAAAAAAATCACATCAGAAATTTGTCCAGCTTTTCATTCTTTCTTCCTGCTAACAGCCTCCAGACAGCACAGTGGATTTGTTTTGTGTATGCGTGCGCGCACATTTTGTGTGTGTGTGTGTGTTTGTACACGCACACATGTGGGCATGTGTGCATGTACATGCATGCGCATGTGGCTTACGTTCAGGAGACTTAGAAATCGTTTTACTTTTTTGATCAAAAAAGCTAAATCCGATTTTTATTTCTCAATAACAGAAAACTTAAATGACCCCCAAAAATTTTGGAAGGTGATTAAATCCATCTCAGCTGATAAAAATCATAGCGACCTCCCATCTAGTATTGTTTATAATGACACCACTATACGTGATAGGGCTTAAATGCTTGACTGCTTTAATAAGCATTTTACCCCCCCCCCCCCCCCCCCCAACTGTCTTACCAGCCTCAGGTCCAGTGCCCCCTGATCCAGATGATGGTCACATACCTGTTGGTCAGCCTTTTTGTTTCACATTGTTCACAGTGGAAGAAGTCCATGGAGCTCTCCTTTCTCTGGATAATACAAAATCTGCTGGCCCAGATGGTTTAGAACCTCGGTTTTTAAAGATAGCTGCTGATTTAATTGCTAAACCTATCCAATGTATTTTCAATCTCACAATTAATTAATCAAAATCCCAGACAGAGCTTTAATTCATTTGAAAGCTTGACTCTTAGTCTTGTCCATCCAAATTGGAAGTCCCAAAAACCAGTTTTATTTGTTATTCTCTATCGTCTACCTGGTCGTTACTGTGAGTTTCTCTGTGAATTTTCAGACCTTTTGTCTGACTTAGTGCTTAGCTCAGATAAGATAATTATAGTGGGCGATTTTAACATCCACACAGATGCTGAGAATGAGAGCCTCAACACTGAATTTAATCTATTATTAGACTCAATTGGCTTTGCTTAAAATGTAAATGAGTCCACCCACCACTTTAATCATATCTTAGATCTTGTTCTGACTTATGGTATAGAAAATGAAGACTTAACAGTATTCCCTGAAAACTCCCTTCTGTCTGATCATTTCTTAATAACATTTACATTTACTCTGATGGACTACCCAGCAGTGGGGAATAAGTTTCATTACACTAGAAGTCTTTCAGAAAGCGCTGTAACTAGGTTTAAGGATATGATTCCTTTTTTATGTTCTCTAATGCCATACACCAACACAGTGCAGAGTAGCTACCTAAACTCTGTAAGTGAGATAGAGTATCTCGTCAATAGTTTTACATCCTCACTGAAGACAACTTTGGATGCTGTAGCTCCTCTGAAAAAGAGAGCTTTAAATCAGAAGTGCCTGACTCTGTGGTATAACTCACAAACTTGCAGCTTAAAGCAGATAACCTGTAAGTTGGAGAGGAAATGGCGTCTCACTAATTTAGAAGATCTTCACTTAGCCTGGAAAAAGAGTCTGTTGCTCTATAAAAAAGCCCTCCGTAAAGCTAAGACATCTTACTACTCATCACTAATTGAAGACAATAAGAACAACCCCAGGTTTCTTTTCAGCACTGTAGCCAGGCTGACAAAGAGTCAGAGCTCTATTGAGCCGAGTATTCCATTAACTTTAACTAGTAATGACTTCATGACTTTCTTTGCTAATAAAATTTTAACTATTAGAGAAAAAATTACTCATAACCATCCCAAAGACGTATCGTTATCTTTGGCTGCTTTCAGTGATGCCGGTATTTGGTTAGACTCTTTCTCTCAGATTGTTCTGTCTGAGTTATTTTCATTAGTTAATTCATCCAAACCATCAACATGTCTATTAGACCCCATTCCTACCAGGCTGCTCAAGGAAGCCCTGCCATTATTTAATGCTTCGATCTTAAATATGATCAATCTATCTTTATTAGTTGGCTATGTACCACAGGCTTTTAAGGTGGCAGTAATTAAACCATTACTTAAAAAGCCATCACTTGACCCAGCTATCTTAGCTAATTATAGGCCAATCTCCAACCTTCCTTTTCTCTCAAAAATTCTTGAAAGGGTAGTTGTAAAACAGCTAACTGATCATCTGCAGAGGAATGGTCTATTTGAAGAGTTTCAGTCAGGTTTTAGAATTCATCATAGTACAGAAACAGCATAAGTGAAGGTTACAAATGATCTTCTTATGGCCTCAGACAGTGGACTAATCTCTGTGCTTGTTCTGTTAGACCTCAGTGCTGCTTTTGATACTGTTGACCATAAAATTTTAATACAGAGATTAGAGCATGCCATAGGTATTGAAGGCACTGCGCTGCGGTGGTTTGAATCATATTTATCTAATAGATTACAATTTGTTCATGTAAATGGGGAATCTTCTTCACAGACTAAGGTTAATTATGGAGTTCCACAAGGTTCTGTGCTAGGACCAATTTTATTCACTTTATACATGCTTCCCTTAGGCAGTACTATTAGACGGCATTGCTTAAATTTTCATTGTTACGCAGATGATACCCAGCTTTATCTATCCATGAAGCCAGAGGACACACACCAATTACCTAAACTGCAGGATTGTCTTACAGACATAAAGACATGGATGACCTCTAATTTCCTGCTTTTAAACTTAGATAAAACTGAAGTTATTGTACTTGACCCCACAAATCTTAGAAACATGTTGTCTAACCAGATCCTTACTCTGGATGGCATTACCCTGACCTCTAGTAATACTGTGAGAAATCTTGGAGTCATTTTTGATCAGGATATGTCATTCAAAGCACATATTAAACAAATATGTAGGACTGCTTTTTTGCATTTACGCAATATCTCTAAAATTAGAAAGGTCTTGTCTCAGAGTGATGCTGAAAAACTAATTCATGCATTTATTTCCTCTAGGCTGGACTATTGTAATTCATTATTATCAGGTTGTCCTAAAAGTTCCCTGAAAAGCCTTCAGTTAATTCAAAATGCTGCAGCTAGAGTACTAACGGGGACTAGAAGGAGAGAGCATATCTCACCCATATTGGCCTCTCTTCATTGGCTTCCTGTTAATTCTAGAATAGAATTTAAAATTCTTCTTCTTACTTATAAGGTTTTGAATAATCAGGTCCCATCTTATCTTAGGGACCTCATAGTACCATATCACCCCAATAGAGCGCTTCACTCTCAGACTGCAGGCTTACTTGTAGTTCCTAGGGTTTGTAAGAGTAGAATGGGAGGCAGAGCCTTCAGCTTTCAGGCTCCTCTCCTGTGGAACCAGCTCCCAATTCAGATCAGGGAGACAGACACCCTCTCTACTTTTAAGATTAGGCTTAAAACTTTCCTTTTTGCTAAAGCTTATAGTTAGGGCTGGATCAGGTGACCCTGAACCATCCTTTAGTTATGCTGCTATAGACTTAGACTGCTGGGGGGTTCCCATGATGCACTGAGTGTTTCTTTCTCTTTTTGCTCTGTATGCACCACTCTGCATTTAATCATTAGTGATTGATCTCTGCTCCCCTCCACAGCAGGTCTTTTTCCTGGTTCTCTCCCTCAGCCCCAACCAGTCCCAGCAGAAGACTGCCCCTCCCTGAGCCTGGTTCTGCTGGAGGTTTCTTCCTGTTAAAAGGGAGTTTTTCCTTCCCACTGTCGCCAAGTGCTTGCTCACAGGGGGTCGTTTTGACGGTTGGGGTTTTTACGTAATTATTGTATGGCCTTGCCTTACAATATAAAGCGCCTTGGGGCAACTGTTTGTTGTGATTTGGCGCTATATAAATAAAATTGATTGATTGACAATCACTATTAATTGTATCCCTGCAATTTGGAAGGTTGCTCATGTTCTTCCTCTTTTAAAAGGGGGTGATCCCACCTGTTTGAATAACTATCAACCTATTTCCAAGTTGTGCATTTTGTCAAAGGTTCTTGAGAGGCTCATAACTGATCAGCTGAAGGACTTTCTCCAAAAAAACACATTCTCTCTCCATATCAATCCGGTTTCAGGAAGCAACACAGTACCATCACAGCCTCCCTAAAAGTCACAAACAATATTATATAATCATTGGACAAGAAACAATTTTGTATAGCTCTCTTTGTTGACCTCTCTAAGACCTTTGACACTGTGGATCATTCCATCTTGAAACAATTGTTGAATATTGGTCTGCCAAAGCAAGCAGTGGTTGGTTTGCGAATTATCTGTCTGACAGAATGCAATGTACACACTTCGGTGGTAGTTTCTCCACAATGTTAAAGGTCTCCTCTGGTGTGCCTCAGGGCTCTGTTTTAGGTCCAATTTTGTTTAGTATTTTTGTCGATGTACTTGGCAGAAATGTCACTGATGCTAAATTCCATTTTTATGCTGACGACACTGTTATTTACTTTTGTGGCTCCACCCTTGCTGAGGATGTTGGCTTTTTACAGACCGCCTTTAACGTTCTGGAACATCAGCTTGTAAATTTGAAACTCGTTCTTAACGTTTCTAAAACTAAATTTATTATTTTTTCAAATGGCAGGAAGACACACAAGCCCCCTCCTAATGTGTTCTCCCTGCAAGGATACACAATTGAGCTAGTGCCTTGCTACAAGTATTTGGGTGTGCTGATTAATGACAGGCTTTTTTTAAAGTCTCATATAGAGAACCTGATCAAAAAACTAAAGCTAAAACTGGGGATTTTTTATTGTAACAGGACATGTTTTAGCTTTGCCGCTAGGAAGAATTTAGTAGCTGCCACCTTTCTTCCTTTATTGGACTACGGTGACCTTCTTTATATGCATGCCCCTGCTAATTGTCTCCAATCTTTGGACTCTGTGTATCACGGTGCCCTGAAGTTTGTTACATGTTGCAAAACCTTCACTCACCATTGTACTTTATATAGCAGAGTTGAGTGGCCCTCGTTGGCTGCAAGTCGTCTCTCACACTGGCACATTTTTATTTACAAAGCAATCTTAGGTCTACTCCCCCAATATGTATGTGGCTACATTTCGAGAACCCAGAGTACTTATTCCTTGCGTTCCAGTGATCGCTACTTGCTTAATGTCCCCAAAATTCGTACCGAGTTAGGTAAGCAATCCTTCATGTACTTCGCACCTGATGCCTGGAACTCACTACAGAGAACTTTGAACTTGAGGGAACTATCTTCTCTTGGAACATTTAAAAACATTATGAAGGACATAGTATCTGCCTCATATCGTTCTTGTTCCTGCTTATGAGGCCCCATATTAACTCTATGATGTGACCAGATTGTATTTGTCTGTTTTATTGTTGTCTGATTCTATGATCTCCTTTTGAAACTTTGTTTTTAAGCTGCTTTCTTGGCCAGGCTTCCCTTGGAAAAGAGATCTTTGTGTCTCAATGGGATGGATCTGGTTAAATAAAGTTTTAATAATAAATAATTAATGTAATGATTTACCTCACGTGAAAAGCCAAAGATCATTTTCAGGAGTGATGTGTTACTAGTTGGCCCGTTTGAATAGCCCCGTGGGTGCGACAATGAGTACATACTATTAGTACATACTCAGTGTGCCCTGCGCCATTACACACAGCAATCAGTGAAAGCAGGAGCACACGGGAAGCCTCTGATGACATCTCACGTGCTTAACCAAAGAGTGTGTAACTATCAGGATTGCTCCACTAGTTTGCATGTGAATGTTACTGGATAACTCTGTTGCTTTCTCTGCGTAAAGCACTGTTTATCATATCAATGGACAACAAAACGCATAGACCATTTTGTATATATTGTTCAAAATGTGCATTTGTGTTTATTGTTTGAACCTTTTTCTTGTTCAGTCTTTCACACAAGACTTCAAATTACCTTTATAAAGTGTTGAAACAGTTGTTTATTATAGTTTGCTGTGTGTTTTGAATAAATGTGTGTGGAAAATTATTTTTCGCTTTATTTTTTCCTTGGATATTTTTGATTGTAAACCTTTATTACACTTATAAAACACACAAAAAACATATATATTTTGAAAGCACAGGTTGTCCTGAAAAAAAGAGACATAAAACTTGATTGGGGGATGCAGGGAGAGCTGTTAACAGCAATGATAAAACATTTATGCCAGGCGAGTGAACTCTCCAGAAAATGCCCTCGGACCCCAGAGGGTTAATCAAATATGTCCCAATCTCTCATATTTGAAAGACAGGTGCATACTGGTACTTACTATCTCCTGACAAAATTTGATCTGGATGTGGATTTTGTGGATATTTTAATTTAATATTGAAAAGACCATTTGGTGAACATTTTATATTTTATCTCACATCAAAAGTGCCTCAATCACATTCGTTTCTGACAATGAGGTGGCACTGTTTGATTTTAACATTGAAATGCCCCTTTGATGTGCTATATTATATTTTAGCTTATGAAAAGTCACTTCCAACAGGACTTTGACCTTGAAATTTTTTTCAAGCTAAAAATTTGTGGAATTGGAAATTAGTGTTGGTGGAGGTTTGTGCTCAATGAGCACAGTGCTCTGGTAGTATTTGTTACTGCAAATTACAAATGAATAACTCAAAACCCTCCTTTGAAACATGTCATAACCTTTGGATTACTGGTGTTTCAAACATTGTTCTGTAGTCCATATAAAAAGGAAGACATGCTGAACACCTACTGGACACTTCATGAATACATTCATATGAAATAATGAATTTCATAATTAAAGCCACGGGAACTGTATGTGTACAAGCATGTACATTGGTTGTTAATTTAAAATTTAATTGAATTTAATTTAATTATCATTAAAATAAACAGGTGAAATGCTAAAGAGAAAGAGAATCGGTAACCTGAAAATCATTGCGTGTCCCACATCAGTTCTTCTTGTCTTGCAAATTTAGAACATCACTAATTCTGGAAAAGGGAGGCAGAAGGCCAGAAATAGGATGAGCCAGTTGGACGTGATGATAAGCCATTGAAGGCGGGCTGTGCTGCGTCTCCACACCCTTTCACATAACAAAGCTAATCCATCCATCTTAACCTCCTGGCCTCCGCTTTGATTCCCCTCATCAAACATCCCACTGCCGTATTGTTAGCCATGTTTGCTGCCTGTCCTGTTGCAGTGCTCAAGCCATAACTCTTCACTCTGCGGTATGGTGAGCAGGTCAGCTATTAATTTAGGTGACGTGCCACTGTACCCGCTGTTCAGTTCAGCAAGCTGAGTCGGCCTGCTCTGCTGGATGAAAGAGACACACTCATCGTCATCTTTCATTTGCTTGGCACTCACAGTCCTGTGGGCCTTCTTAAGCAGCACTCGTCTTCCAAAAGGGCCCACTGTGACCACCAAGACAAATTGGGATATTACAGCAAAACTATAAGCGGGTCATTTATTGTGGCTGTGAGTTAAGATGGAGTCATACGTCAATCCTATCAGACAGTGCGGCTGGGAGACAGGAAGGAGACAGAAATGTGGTGTGGACAAAAGACTGGACGAAGAAACATTTAGAAAAAGAAGTGTTCTCAAAAGGAATTGCATTATTGGGTCATTTGTATATGTATTTGCAGGGTTGGGTAGGATTACTTTGAAGGAATACATGTGGATTACATGTATGTATGTACATACATTTGGATTACTTGTAATCTGATTACTTTTGGATTACATTTCAAAGTAATCCTACCCAACCTTGTGTATTTGACTGTCATCTGCAATTATCTTTGAAAACTGACTATTCCGCTGGTGTGTCAGCTTCATAAAATCCTGTTGCTCAAGGACAAAGTCAAATGCAAATTAAAAGAAATTATGTTAAATCATCACTTAAATGTTCAATCAATCAATCAATTTTTTTATATAGCGCCAAATCACAACAAACAGTTGCCCCAAGGTGCTTTATATTGTAAGGCAAGGCCATACAATAATTATGTAAAATCCCAACGGTCAAAACGACCCCCTGTGAGCAAGCACTTGGCTACAGTGGGAAGGAAAAACTCCCTTTTAACAGGAAGAAACCTCCAGCAGAACCAGGCTCAGGGAGGGGCAGTCTTCTGCTGGGACTGGTTGGGGCTGAGGGAGAGAACCAGGAAAAAGACATGCTGTGGAGGGGAGCAGAGATCGATCACTAATGATTAAATGCAGAGTGGTGCATACAGAGCAAAAAGAGAAAGAAACAGTGCATCATGGGAACCCCCCAGCAGTCTACGTCTATAGCAGCATAACTAAGGGATGGTTCAGGGTCACCTGATCCAGCCCTAACTATAAGCTTTAGCAAAAAGGAAAATTTTAAGCCTAATCTTAAAAGTAGAGAGGGTGTCTGTCTCCCTGATCTGAATTGGGAGCTGGTTCCACAGGAGAGGAGCCTGAAAGCTGAAGGCTCTGCCTCCCATTCTACTCTTACAAACCCTAGGAACTACAAGTAAGCCTGCAGTCTGAGAGCGAAGCGCTCTATTGGGGTGATATGGTACTACGAGGTCCCTAAGATAAGATGGGACCTGATTATTCAAAACCTTATAAGTAAGAAGAAGAATTTTAAATTCTATTCTAGAATTAACAGGAAGCCAATGAAGAGAGGCCAATATGGGTGAGATATGCTCTCTCCTTCTAGTCCCCGTTAGTACTCTGGCTGCAGCATTTTGAATTAACTGAAGGCTTTTTAGGGAACTTTTAGGACAACCTGATAATAATGAATTACAATAGTCCAGCCTAGAGGAAATAAATGCATGAATTAGTTTTTCAGCATCACTCTGAGACAAGACCTTTCTAATTTTAGAGATATTGCGTAAATGCAAAAAAGCAGTCCTATATATTTGTTTAATATGCGCTTTGAATGACATATCCTGATCAAAAATGACTCTGAGATTTCTCACAGTATTACTAGAGGTCAGGGTAATGCCATCCAGAGTAAGGATCTGGTTAGACACCATGTTTCTAAGATTTGTGGGGCCAAGTACAATAACTTCAGTTTTATCTGAGTTTAAAAGCAGGAAATTAGAGGTCATCCATGTCTTTATGTCTGTAAGACATTCCTGCAGTTTAGCTAATTGGTGTGTGTCCTCTGGCTTCATGGATAGATAAAGCTGGGTATCATCTGCGTAACAATGAAAATTTAAGCAATACCGTCTAATAATACTGCCTAAGGGAAGCATGTATAAAGTGAATAAAATTGGTCCTAGCACAGAACCTTGTGGAACGCCATAATTAACCTTAGTCTGTGAAGAAGACTCCCCATTTACATGAACAAACTGTAATCTATTAGATAAATATGATTCAAACCACTGCAGCGCAGTGCCTTTAATACCTATGGTATGCTCTAATCTCTCTAATAAAATTTTATGGTCAACAGTATCAAAAGCAGCACTGAGGTCTAACAGGACAAGCACAGAGATGAGTCCACTGTCCGAGGCCATAAGAAGATCATTTGTAACCTTGCTGTTTCTGTACTATGATGAATTGTAAAACCTGACTGAAACTCTTCAAATAGACCATTCCTCTGCAGATGATCAGTTAGCTGTTTTACAACTACCCTTTCAAGAATTTTTGAGAGAAAAGGAAGGTTGGACATTGGCCTATAATTAGCTAAGATAGCTGGGTCAAGTGATGGCTTTTTAAGTAATGGTTTAATTACTGCCACCTTAAAAGCTTGTGGTACATAGCCAACTAATAAAGATAGATTGATCATATTTAAGATCGAAGCATTAATTAATGGTAGGGCTTCCTTGAGCAGCCTGGTAGGAATGGGGTCTAATAGACATGTTGATGGTTTGGAGGAAGTAACTAATGAAAATAACTCAGACAGAACAATCGGAGAGAAAGAGTCTAACCAAATACCGGCATCACTGAAAGCAGCCAAAGATAACAATACGTCTTTGGGATGGTTATGAGTAATTTTTTCTCTAATAGTTAAAATTTATTAGCAAAGAAAGTCATGAAGTCATTACTAGTTAAAGTTAAAGGAATACTGGGCTCAATAGAGCTCTGACTCTTTGTCAGCCTGGCTACAGTGCTGAAAAGAAACCTGGGGTTGTTCTTATTTTCTTCAATTAGTGACGAGTAGTAAGATGTCCTAGCTTTACGGAGGGCTTTTTTTTATAGAGCAACAGACTCTTTTTCCAGGCTAAGTGAAGATCTTCTAAATTAGTGAGACACCATTTCCTCTCCAACTTACGGGTTATCTGCTTTAAGCTGCAAGTTTGTGAGTTATACCACGGAGTCAGGCACTTCTGATTTAAAGCTCTCTTTTTCAGAGGAGCTACAGCATCCAAAGTTGTCTTCAGTGAGGATGTAAAACTATTGACGAGATACTGCCGAAGACTGCCCCTCCCTGAGCCTGGTTCTGCTGGAGGTTTCTTCCTGTTAAAAGGGAGTTTTTCCTTCCCACTGTAGCCAAGTGCTTGCTCACAGGGGGTCGTTTTGACCGTTGGGGTTTTACATAATTATTGTATGGCCTTGCCTTACAATATAAAGCGCCTTGGGGCAACTGTTTGTTGTGATTTGGCGCTATATAAAAAAATTGATTGATTGATTGATTGATTGATACTCTATCTCACTAACAGAGTTTGGGTAGCTACTCTGCACTGTGTTGGTATAAGACATTAGAGAACATAAAGAAGGAATCATATCCTTAAACCTAGTTACAGCGCTTTCTGAAAGACTTCTAGTGTAATGAAACTTATTCCCCTCAGAGTAAATGTAAATGTTATTAAGGAATGATCAGACAGAAGGGAGAAGACGAAGCAGTCATGATATGCACACTCTTAAGGCTATGAAATCGGGCTATTAGTAAAAAAAAAGTAGAAAAGGGGGTGTTCACAATAATAGCAGTGTGGCATTCAGTCAGTGAGTTCGTCAATTTTGTGGAACAAACAGGTGTGAATCAGGTGTCCCCTATTTAAGGATGAAGCCAGCACCTGTTGAACATGCTTTTCTCTTTGAAAGCCTGAGGAAAATGGGACATTCAAGACATTGTTCAGAAGAACAGCGTAGTTTGATTAAAAAGTTGATTGGAGAGGGGAAAACTTATACGCAGGTGCAAAAAATATAGGCTGTTCATCTACAATGATCTCCAATGCTTTAAAATGGACAAAAAAAAACCAGAGACGCGTAGAAGAAAATGGAAAACAACCATCAAAATGGATAGAAGAATAACCAGAATGGCAAAGGCTCACCCACTGATCAGCTCCAGGATGATCAAAGACAGTCTGCAGTTACCTGTAAGTGCTGTGACAGTTAGAAGACGCCTGTGTGAAGCTAATTCATTTGCAAGAATCCCCGGCAAAGTCCCTCTGTTAAATAAAAGACATGTGCAGAAGAGGTTACAATTTGCCAAAGAACACATCAACTGGCCTAAAGAGAAATGGAAGAATATTTTGTGGACTGATGAGAGTAAAATTGTTCTTTTTGGGTCCATGAGCCGCAGACAGTTTGTGAGATGACCCCCAAACTCTGAATTCAAGCCACAGTTCACAGTGAAGACAGTGAAGCATGGTGGTGCAAGCATCATGATATGGGCATGTTTCTCCTACTATGGTGTTGGGCCTATATATCGCATACCAGATATCATGGATCAGTTTGGATATGTCAAAATACTTGAAGAGGTCATGTTGCCTTATGCTGAAGAGGACATGCCCTTGAAATGGGTGTTTCAACAAGACAATGACCCCAAGCACACTAGTAAACAAGCAAAATCTTGGTTCCAAACCAACAAAATTAATGCCTCGCAGATGTGAAGAAATCATGAAAAACTGTGGTTATACAACTAAATACTAGTTTAGTGATTCACTAAAAAAGCAATTTGAACATAATAGTTTCCCATGTAACAATAAGAAATATACTCAAAACCTGGATTAATATTTTTAGTCATATAGCACTACTATTATTCTGAACACTACTGTACAACAATTCACAATAAAATGCAGGAAATGCTTCAGGTGTTTTTTGTGGCTATTTACATGTAATAAGATGCCACACAAATTATTTCTGTGACACTCAGAAAAACAGTTCCTGTCTGATGCACACCAGAAGCCCCCCACAATTTGTACAGCTGCTCTGCCTCAATATACATGTGTATTTTTCCCTAATTCCTTTTTTTTGTATCATTTTTATTGGTGTTGGTACAGACTATCCTGACTGTGTTAGTGGCAAAAAAAAAAAAAAAAAAAAAGAAACTTTGGAATTTGGGGGGAAGTCTCTAACTGGACTCCTGTGTTCTCCACCCCTGGAGCCTGCTCACTGCTGGGGCAAAAAAAAAGAGACGCACTGTTCCAAGATGCCTGATTAATTTGACGCACTAAATAAATAAAATAACTATACCACACACTCGCCATACATGCTTAAACACTCCACCACAAACTAAAAACACACTCCAAGCATGGAAAGTATCACAGAACGTTCAAAACTGATTGCTTTCTGCTTTTCGCTCAGCAAGAAACCACAATTTTGCTTCGCCCAGCAACCAAATTACGTGGATTGGGGACCATTGTTTATTAGAGTAACCCTTGTACCACCAGGCTGGTTATGGTAAGGGAGTAATTTATTAGTATAGACCCCTTTTCCTTGAATTCTATGGTAAAAGAGACATTCCAATGTATAAAAAAAATATTTTGTCTAGGGTTAATTATTACTCTCACTTGCATGTTTAATAATAAAAGGTTCTCCCAGAAATAATAATTAGTGAATAAGCAATTGAGTACAGTAACTTACCAGTTAACTCAGGAATATTATTTTTAGGATGTACTGCTGAAATCAAAGAAATAATAAACACTCACAAAAAAATGCAGTTTCATGATTTTCTCCTTTTGTATTAAACAAATGCAAGAATAAGGGAATCACACATTTATATTGAAACATGAAATGTTGAATGTTTTATGCAAGCTTGCCAATTAGGACCATTGGCGCGCTTTGGAGCTCATATCCATTGGAAAAAACCTTTTGAAAGCAATAATCCTACCAGTCTGGAACAAATCTCGTCCTCAAGACCCAGAGAGCGACCATGCAGAAACCGTCTTCCCTGGTCCTCCCCACAGGTGATTGCAGTTTCACTGGCAACAACAGTCTCTCCTCCCATTTGACTCTTAGGGCCCCTTCACACGTAGTATGAATAAGCACAAATCAAGCTGAATCACGGCAAAACAGCTCATATGAGCGAACCACAAAAACGTTGAGCCAACGTCGTGAGGGACACGTGGTTGGGCAGGCATTAACGATCCCGCTGCGACGGTTTCGTGCACGCTTGTGCACTTAATAAATTTTTGAGCTGTGTAACACAAGTCAACTGGAATGAATAAACAAAAACTATCTCTGAAATAAACAGAAAAAGACTAAAATATTTTGACTAAAACTCGACTAAAATACATTAAGTTCTCGTTTGACTAAAACTAGACTAAAATGTTGAGACTTTTCGTCGACTAAAACATGACTAACAAAAATGATATGTGAATGACTAAATGTGACTAAGACTAAGAATGAACTTTCACACAAGACTAAGACTAAAGTGAAAAATGGGTGACAAAATTAACACTACTCCTACATCATAGTCTGTGAGTCTGCATTTGTGTCTGTCAGCTTTCTGTGGCACACCTCCGCGGTCCATGACACTGTCAGAATGGCACAAGTTGTGATGCCATCCAGTCCTAGCAGATACACAGCTAAGAGATCCTCTCATGTGACTTGTTGCGTCAGCATCAGTGTTGGCAGATCCATTTGCAATTGACACCATGTACCACCTTGCCTGTTGGCAAAAGTACATCAGCCACCCAAAGTTGAGGTCCGATGATGTAATGCACCACCAGAATGTGTCTCTCTCTCTCTGAAGTGAGGTGTTTCAAGGAGCATGATACCTGATCACTGCAGTCAGTCCTAGCAGACCTCAAACGCATTGTCACTGACTATGGCTTTTCAGCGGGTGATGTGAAATCGTATTTTAAGGGCTTGCTCATTAATGGGTATCACGAGACAATTACATTCAATGACAGAAGCAAGATGAACAAGAGTGAGTGGATCTACAACCTCTGGCAATAATTATGGAATCACCGGCCTCGGAGGATGTTCATTCAGTTGTTTAATTTTGTAGAAAAAAAGCATATCACAGACATGACACAAAACTAAAGTCATTTCAAATGGCAACTTTCTGGCTTTAAGAAACACTATAAGAAATCAGGAAAAATAATTGTGGCAGTCAGTAACTGTTACTTTTTTAGACCAAGCAGAGGGAAAAAAAAAATATGGACTCACTCAATTCTGAGGAATAAATTATGGAATCACCCTGTAAATTTTCATCCCCAAAACTAACACCTGCATCAAATCAGATCTGCTCGTTAGTCTGCATCTAAAAAGGAGTGATCACACCTTGGAGAGTTGTTGCACCAAGTGGACTGACATGAATCATGGCTCCAACACGAGAGATGTCAATTGAAACAAAGGAGAGGATTATCAAATTCTTAAAAGAGGGTAAATCATCATGCAATGTTGCAAAAGATGTTGGTTGTTCACAGTCAGCTGTGTCTAAACTCTGGACCAAATACAAACAACATGGGAAGGTTGTTAAAGGCAAACATACTGGTAGACCAAGGAAGACATCAAAGCGTCAAGACAGAAAACTTAAAGCAATATGTCTCAAAAATCGAAAATGCACAACAAAACAAATGAGGAACGAATGGGAGGAAACTGGAGTCAACGTCTGTGACCGAACTGTAAGAAACCGCCTAAAAGAAATCGGATTTACATACAGAAAAGCTAAACGAAAGGCATCATTAACACCTAAACAGAAAAAAAAACAAGGTTACAGTGGGCTAAGGAAAAGCAATCGTGGACTGTGGATGACTGGATGAAAGTCATATTCAGTGATGAATCTTGAATCTGCATTGGGCAAGGTAATGATGCTGGAACTTTTGTTTGGTGTCGTTCCAATGAGATTTATAAAGATGACTGCCTGAAGAGAACATGTCAATTTCCACAGTCACTGATGATATGGGGCTGCATGTCAGGTAAAGGCACTGGGGAGATGGCTGTCATTACATCATCAATAAATGCACAAGTTTACATTGATATTTTGGACACTTTTCTTATCCCATCAATTGAAAGGATGTTTGGGGATGATGAAATCATTTTTCAAGATGATAATGCATCTTGCCATAGAGCAAAAACTGTGAAAACATTCCTTGCAAAAAGACAAGGGTCAATGTCATGGCCTGCAAATAGTCCGGATCTTAATCCAATTGAAAATCTTTGGTGGAAGTTGAAGAAAATGGTCCATGACAAGGCTCCAACCTGCAAAGCTGATCTGGCAACAGCAATCAGAGAAAGTTGGAGCCAGAGTGATGAAGAGTACTGTTTGTCACTCAAGTCCATGCCTCAGAGACTGCAAGCTGTTATAAAAGCCAGAGGTGGTGCAACAAAATACTAGTGATGTGTTGGAGCGTTCTTTTGTTTTTCATGATTCCATAATTTTTTCCTCAGAATTGAGCGATTCCATATTTTTTTCCCTCTGCTTGGTCTAAAAAAGTAACCGTTACTGACTGCCACAATTTTTTTCCCGATTTCTTATAGTGTTTCTTAAAGCCAGAAAGTTGCCATTTGAAATGACTTTAGTTTTGTGTCATGTCTGTGATCTGCTTTTTTTCTACAAAATTAAACAACTGAATGAACATCCTCCGAGGCCGGTGATTCCATAATTTTTGCCAGGGGTTGTATGATGTTCATGGTGGAGGTGATGACATTGAGGCTGACAGCCGATTCAGATGAGTAGTTGGGCACAATAACGATCATTGGACTAGACCAGGGGTGCCCAACCTTTTCTGAACCAAGATCTACTTTTAAAGTTGAAAGTGTATGGAGATCTACCAAGCCATATTGAAAGCCATAGTATAGCCACAATTTATTATGCACCAATATTAGTAACAAAATTTTCTAGCACAAGAATAAAGTTTTAATAATAATACAGGGTGGGCCAATAAAATGTTACTTTTTGATCGTACACAAGTTTTTGAAATGAGAACTTATTCAAAAATTTTATTTAGAGACTTGTAACAAAAGCATCAAATTAACATTTGATACCAAAGCTTTCCCACTTTGTGTCTTGTTTTCCGCACAGTTCAATAATGACATGTTCAATCCATGCTCCTCTTCTTCTGATTAAAGGTGCAACATGCACATTGAAGTTTGTGATGACATTGCCACACATCTCAAGAGGGATTCTCTGAATTTCCTGACGGATGTTAGTCTTCAAGGCCTCAATGGTCTGTGGGTTGTTGTAGTACACTGTCTCCTTCAGGTACCCTCACAGGAAGTAGTCTGCGGGGGAAAGATCAGGAGAGTGGGCAGGCCATGGGTTGTCTGTGCACCATCAGCCTATCTCCAGGAAAGCACTGGTTGAGGAAATCCATTGAAACATTTGAGCAATGTGGAGGTGCACCATCCTGCTGGTAATAACAGTATTCATGTTGACTACCTGCTTTCTCCTCAGAGCTGGAATGAATTTCCTCCTCATCATTTCCACATAGTGCTCAGTGTTGACTGTCACTGCATGACTACGCTCTACTTCAAAAAGTATGGCCCAATGATTCCTCTGCAACCAATGGCACACCACACTGTAACCTTTTCAATACTCAAAGGGCAAATGACATGCCGATGAGGTTGGTCCTGGGCCCAGAATCTCATATTCTGCCTATTGACATGTCCATTAAGGTGAAAATGTGCTTCATCACTGAAAAAATCAGGTCCAGCAAATCGGGGTGGTATTCAATGTGTTGACTGATGTTTTCACAAAAGGTTGGATCTCTTCTCTATTTGCTGCTGTCTGAGCTTGCAAAATCTGAATTTTGTAGGGAAAGAGATGAAGGTCTGTGTTCAGTATGTGTCTAACAGAGGTCTTAAAAAGCCAGTCTCCTGTGACAAATGTCTGGTAGATTTTCTTGGTGATTCCTCCAGACACTGTCTCACAGTCTTAGTGTTGATGGCTGTCCTTGCAGACTTTGGCCTGGGTGAAAATTCAGTTCTTCGTTGTTGATATTCCTGAAAACTAAAAATAAATCTTTGTTATTTTGGAAATTGTACGAATTAAAAAGTCGTAACATTTTGTGCACAGTGCAAAAAATAAACACAAGGAGGCCTAGGACTGGCCTTTAACAACACAACAAAAAAGCATATATATATATATATATATATATATATATATATATACAATTTTTTTAATTTGCACTCTGGACATACCTTTTTCATTCAGTTAAATTTATGTTTATTTTTCTTTTCTTCTCCAGACCTTTCAAGTCGGCACGTGGTTTACTCAGGGTTATATTTGTTTATATTTGCACTAAAAGGCTTGCACCTGTCATGTTCTCTGC
The DNA here is from genome assembly GCF_902500255.1 of Thalassophryne amazonica. Taxonomy (NCBI): domain Eukaryota; kingdom Metazoa; phylum Chordata; class Actinopteri; order Batrachoidiformes; family Batrachoididae; genus Thalassophryne; species Thalassophryne amazonica. The sequence goes on along the minus strand of NC_047103.1, from coordinate 99,281,238 downwards.
TGTTTTGGGGATTTTTATTTATTTTGTCACACCTGTCCTGTGTGTGTGTGTGATGCCTGTGTCTGCTGTCAATTGAGATTTAGGGCTTTATGTGTTATCATAGACCTAGGGTTATTTCTTGCATCCATGGCTTCACAGATTATTTTCTCATTGAGTTTTTTTGTTATTTCTTAGTGTGTATTTTATCTGGTCTGCTTCTCACGTGCCGTCTGTCTCGTTCAGCTTTTCCCACCTGGCCTCTTGTTTCACGTCTGCTGTCCACTCTGCTTTTTTCTTCAGTTCATGCCTCTTGTTTTGGTTGTCTTGTATTTTCAGTATGCATTTCGTTTTTCTGATTATTCTGTTTTTTTGTTCTTGCCAGTTTTTATTTCTTTGTAAGTTCTGTTACGTGTTATGAACCAGTCTGTGTGAGAGAGTGTGGGCGTGTCCCGGCTGTCAGCAGCATGACTGGTGATAGCGTCTGCCTTCTTGCTCTGTCGGTGCGAGTCTCGTGTGTGTGTGTGTGTGTGTGTGTGTGCACTTGCAGGGATTGCTTGCGCTCCTGTTGTGTGGGTGTGCTTGTCCTCGGTGTGTGTGTGAGCGAGTGGTCTAGTCGTCTGGGTTCTTATTCTGTTTCCGGGTTCGCGTTTATGCCCGTTGTCAGGGTAACGCTTGACAGCAAGGCAGGGTTATCTGACAGCTGCATGGAGGGCTGTTCTCTCCTCATGCCGATCCTCCTGCTTTTCATGTATTTTATTTTCAGTCATTGCAGTTTTTGTATTTCTGTTCTATCAGTTCATTCTTGTTCCAGTTTTATTTTGTTCTGCTCAGGTTGTCTGCTGTTATTGTCTTGTGTGTGCACACATTGATTGTTCTTACGCGTTTCTTTAGTTCCGGTCGTTATCCACACCTGTATGTAATTTGTTGGTTATACGAGGTCTGTCAATAAAGTAACTGTCCTTTTTATTTTTTTCAAAAACTATATGGATTTCATTCATATGTTTTTACGTCAGACATGCTTGAACCCTCGTGCGCATGCGTGAGTTTTTCCATGCCTGTCGGTGACGTCATTCGCCTGTGAGCACTCCTTGTGGGAGGAGTCGTCCAGCCCCTCGTCGGAATTCCTTTGTCTGAGAAGTTGCTGAGAGACTGGCGCGTTGTTTGATCAAAATTTTTCTAAACCTGTGAGACACATCGAAGTGGACACGGTTCGAAAAATTAAGCTGGTTTTCAGTGAAAATTTTAACGGCTGATGAGAGATTTTGAGGTGATTCTGTCGCTTTAAGGACTTCCCACGGTGCGAGACGTCGCTCAGCGCTCTCAGGCGCCGTCGTCAGCCTGTTCAAGCTCAAAACCTCCACATTTCAGGCTCTATTGATCCAGGACGTCGTGAGAGAACAGAGAAGTTTCAGAAGAAGTCGGTTTCAGCATTTTATCCGGATATTCCACTGTTAAAGGAGATTTTTTTAATGAAAGACGTGCGGACGGGTCCGCGCGTCGGGACGCAGCCGCCGCGACGCTCCGCCACAGGAAAAACACCTCTGTTGAAAGCCTTAAGGACAAGTTGGAACATGTCCTGCCTGTTAAACAATTTCTCATATACTCACTCCACTGAAAGCCATCAAAAGCCGCCTGGATTTTACAAATGGTTATCAACACGGAGGTGTTTTTCCTGTGCCGCCGCACCGCGTCGGCTGCGTCCCGACGCGCGGATCCGTCCGCACGTCTTTCATTAAAAAAATCTCCTTTAACAGTGGAATATCCGGATAAAATGCTGAAACCGACTTCTTCTGAAACTTCTCTGTTCTCTCACGACGTCCTGGATCAATAGAGCCTGAAATGTGGAGGTTTTCAGCTTGAACAGGCTGATGACGGCGGCTGAGAGCACTGAGCGACGTCTCGCACCGTGGGAAGTCCTTAAAGTGACAGAATCACCTCAAAATCTCTCATCAGCCGTTAAAATTTTCACTGAAAACCAGCTTAATTTTTCGAACCGTGTCCACTTCGATGTGTCTCACAGGTTTAGAAAAAATTTTGATCAAACAACGCGCCAGTCTCTCAGCAACTTCTCAGACAAAGGAATTCCGACGAGGGGCTGGACGACTCCTCCCACAAGGAGTGCTCACAGGCGAATGACATCACCGACAGGCGTGGAAAAACTCACGCATGCGCACGAGGGTTCAAGCATGTCTGACGTAAAAACATATGAATGAAATCCATATAGTTTTTGAAAAAAATAAAAAGGACCCTTACTTTATTGACAGCCCTCGTATAAGTCATGTCTTGATTTCTGCTTGTGCTGGTCGATTGTATGTCATACCTGAGTCCTCTGCAATGCGTCCTGTCAGTCTATACTGGTTACTCTTCATTTTGTAAGTTACTTTTCACTGTCACCTTTTTGACAGTCACCTTTTGTTGCATTTATTACCTTGTCTGCCTTTTTCTGGATTTTAGTCGTTTTGTTTAACTTTGTTCATGGACACTTATTGTATTTCTAGAGTTTTTCTCCTTTGCCATTTTGATGTTCTCATTTACTGTCTAATTACCTTTTTTTGGACTTATTAAATATCTTGTTTTTGCACTTACTACTTGTGTTTTGGCTACTTTGCACTTGGGGTCCAATTACTGTCTTGAGTGGTACCAAACCCTGACAGCACCTTTTTTGTTGTACTAGTTACAATGACAATAAATTATCTGTATCTGCATGTGCATGCAATTGTTAGTGGCGCTGTAGGAGAGAGGAATAACATTGTGGGAAGGACAAAAAGTGAGTAAAAACACACACTACATATGTTTAGAATTACATATTAATTTTCTTTTGATTCTTGGACTTTGAACCAACAAAAATGACTCAAAAGCGGAGTTACTTTTTTCTTTTGTTTCTTTGTTTTAACTTTAGTTTTCTTAAGTCTGGTATTTAGTACAGAAAAATGTACCCCAAACTGATGTGACACACAGGCAGTTGGTACATTTATTTATTATGTTACTGTTCTGGTTTAATTTGTTTGCCGTTGAAAAAACATTTAAAACTCAGAATGAACTGATTTATGAACATAATTTTATGTGACAAAAAATAAACATGCACAATTACAAAAGTGGGTATCTCAGGACATACTGTAGGTGGGAACCAGCCTTCCTTGCATCTGTGTGAGCCAATCTGTGCTCTGCGCTCAGTACAAAGCACTCTCAGTCAATGAAATTGAGATACACATCCTTTTCTGTGTGAGTGGAAGCGGTCAGTCTCCTGTGAGCGTTTTGGGACGGCAACACCCGCTGCTCAATGAGGAGAAATATTTGCTTTCACATCAGTCTCCAAAAGTCTCCAATAACATCAGGAAAAGTCATTAGATTTATCTCTAGTTGCTTTGTTGAAAAAAGTCACTGGAGGGGTCTGAATAGTCACTAAATTTCCAGACAGAATTGCTAAGTTGGTAACACTGCCGCCAATCACTCTTCTTCTTTTATGGTGTTTCTTCTTTTTCTAATTCAGTGTTTAATAGCAGCCGGAATCCTTATTGGTGCATTCCTGCCATCTTCTGTTTCAGTCCATTATACAACCCCAATTCCAATGAAGTTGGGACATTGTGTAAAATGTAAATAAAAACAGAATACATTTGCAAATCCTCTTCCACCTATATTCAATTGAATACACCACAAAGACAAGATATTTAATGTTCAAACTGATAAACTTTATTGTTTTTGTGCAAATATTTGCTCATTTTGAAATGGATGCCTGCAACACATTTCAAAAAAGTTGGGACAATGGTATGTTTACCACTGTGTTATATCACCTTTCCTTCTAACAACACTCAATAAGTGTTTGGGAACTGAGGACACTAATTGTTGAAGCTTTGTAGGTGGAATTCTTTCCCATTCTTGCTTGATGTACGACTTCAGTTGTTCAACAGTCCGGGGTCTCCATTGCACTTCATAATGCGCCACACATTTTCAATAGGCGACAGGTCTGCACTGCAGGCAGGCCAGTCTAGTACGCACACTCTTTTACGACAAAACCACGCTGTTGTAACATGTGCAGAATGGAGCTTGACATTGTCTTGCTGAAATAAGCAGGGACGTCCCTGAAAAAGACGTTGCTTGGATGGCAGCATGTGTTGCTCCAAAACCTGGATGTACCTGTCAGCATTGATGGTGCCATCACAGATGTGTAAGTTGTGCATGTCACGGTCACTAACACACCCCATACCATCACAGATGCTGGCTTTTGAACATTGCGCTGGTGACAATCTGGATGGTCTTGTTCCTCTTTTGTCTGGAGGACATGACGTCCATGATTTCCAAAAACAATTTTCAATGTTGACTCATCAGACCAAAGCACACTTTTCCACTTTGCGTCTGTCCATTTCAAATGAGCTCGGGCCCAGAGAAGGCTGCAGCGTTTCTGGATGTTGTTGATGTATGGCTTTTGCTTTGCATAGTAGATGTTTAACTTGCATTTGTAGATGTAGTGATGAACTGTGTTAACTGACAATCATTTTTTGAAGCCTTCCTGAGCCCACGCGGTAAGATCCTTTACACAATGATGTCAATTTTTAATGCAGTGAAGCCTGAGGGATCGAAGGTCATGGGCATTTTTTGGCCTTGCTGCTTACGTGTAGAAAGTTCTCCAGGTTCTCTGAATCTTCTGATTATATTATTGACTGTAGATGATGGAATCCCTAAATTCCTTGCAATGGAATGTTGAGTAACATTGTTCTTAAACTGTTGGACTATTTTTTCATGCAGTTGTTCACAAAGTGGTGATCTTTGCTTGTGAACCACTGAGCCTGTTGGGGATGCTCTTTTTATACCCAATCATGACACTCACCTGTTTCCAATTAACCTGTTCATCTGTGGAATTTTCCAAACATGTGTTCTTTGAGCATTGCTGCCACTGTCCCAGCTTTTTTGAAATGTGTTGCAGGCATCCATTTCAAAATGAGCAGATATTTGCACAAAAACAAACAAGTCTATCAGTTTGAACATTAAATATCTTGTCTTTGTGGTGTATTCAACTGAATATAGGTTGAACAGGATTTGCAAATCATTGTATTGTTTTTATTTACATTTCAAACAATGTCCCATCTTCATTGGAATTGGGGTTGTAGCAGTACGATGAGTCTAGATTTTTTTTTTTCATGTGATCAACTGGAACTAAACACTATCCACTGATGTATTGTGGTTTAATTACATGCCTTTTTGATTAAAAGGCATGTCAAGCCTAACTGAGTAATGTGGTCACAGGACTCTTCCCAGCTGTTGTTAAGCTGTACCTATGTAAGCAGAGGGTATGTTAAATTTGCCCAAAACTGTAATGTTGTGACTAAACTGAGTTTGCAATATGAATGAAGCTTGAGACTACTGACAAATTTAAAGGTCCCATCACACATAACACGAATGAGGCTGAATGGCGCACAAAGGATAATTTGAATGGCAGTCGTGAAAAATCAGAACCACATTCAAACACCTCGTACAGCAGTCAGAACAACTATTCAGCCACAGCACATGCACTCGTACTTGTGCTGGAAACCCACTCGAACAACTGTCAAAATGAGGATGTACTGCCATCTAACAGTGGTCGCAACATTCGTATGGCATGTTGTACACAGGTCAGACCATTCGGACCTTGGTTGAGGGGCTGTATGAAATGAATGGCCATGTTAAACCCTGGCAAAATGTTGTGATTGTGCCAGCCTTCACACCAGTGGCTGAATGAGAGTGAATTTGGCCATCTTCCTGTTGTGTGTGTGAAGCTTCGGGGCATTACTACTACTACTACTTTTTATTAATCAGAGTGAGGAGGTGATATCTCATAAAGAAAAAAATGTGCATACCAATCACATATTTCAGTAACTGATGTGTCATCTGCAGTACGTCAGTGAGCATGGGGAGCAAGAACTTCAACCTATAACTTCTTAATGTCCAAGATATATTTTGGCATAGTTTTAGTATCAGTCACTCAACTTGCATTGCAGAGAGATTTCAGTTCAGCCTATAACAAAAGGCAACAAACTTGAAATTGACCAATTGTGAGCTGTTAATTGGTGGCCATTTTGGATTTGAAGGTCAAAACTAGGTCAAACTGTAAAACTGATAAAAAATAGAAATTACTCAATCCACAAATTTGCAGAAATTACTATACATTAAGGTGCAATGTTGGCCAAACCATTGAAAAATAAATTTTCATGATGCCCATTTTGGATTTTTACCCCTTATGACTTCCTCCCTCAGTTTTGGAAAGGGCACCCCCTCCAGTTTAGTAAGTTAACCTTCATGAAGACAAAAGAACTGAGAAATGAACCTTCGCTCTCCACAGTCATGGAAGTGCTGCAGATGACCCGACTATCTGGTGAATGTATGCACTCTCGGTACTGCAGTTTGTTGCATTTTCTCTTATCCTATGGTATAGTATCTGTCATAGGATGATAGAACAGAGGACATGAGTGTATTAAAATAGAAAATATAATTTTTAATTATTGTCCTGATTCGTATTCACTGTATTGACTGATACTCCTCGCCCTCCATCATCAGAGTTTGTAAAACTCTTCCACCACACCATGTCCCTGCTCATTCTGTACCTGTGAACCTCTAAGTGGTTGATGGGCATATTCACTGACATCACTGGTCTTTGTTGACTTTACACAGTAATTTCATCAAAGTTCTGTTTATCTTTGCTTGAGCTGTGAGATAATGTTACCAGTTCTCAATGTGATTTTGTGAGACATTCTGTTTTATTGCTGTTTGCTTTTTGTTTATGCTTGGGGCACAGGCCCATATGAGTTGTCTTTTTATTGATATCTGCTTTGATTAACGGTAAAAGGGACAGCTAGAGTCATCATATGGTGGTCCTCTATATTGTGTTTCCTTGGACATTTTTGTCTGTTTTTCAGGTTTTATGCATTTATTGCCCTATGTGTTTGAGGCCAGTGAATGCTGCTGGGCAAAAAGACTGTAATGATACACAAGGTCTCAGAGCATCAAATGAAAAATATATAGGTCAAAGTGATTGTTGCCTTATTTCAGTCCCTCGAGAGAAAAAATGCATTACAGTGTTACATATTTCTGTTGTGAGTCAGGATTTATATTTATGTTGTGATTGAGAATGCTGTGTTACCTTTCATTTGCTATCTATTTTCTTCTCTTATAAAAACAGATCAGTTTACAGATTCCATTCAGCATGTCCTGGGGCCTGTTTCAGACAGGAGGTTTAATGAAAGCTCAGTTCACTGTCTGCAAGTTGAAGGAAACTTTAAGTTTTCAGCTTCAAAAAGTCATTTCAGCCTAATTTCTGAGTCAGTTAGTGTGACAACATGCTCTGTGAAACTAATCTGCTTGCTGCCAGGTATTTTTACAGACCTTTCTCCTCTTTAAGGGTAATATCTTACTGGGCTGCGACTGGTGGAGAGGAGGCAGAAACAAGAAATTGTGCCAAAACGAGTGAACAGATGCCAACTTTTTCATGTGGAATCTTACTGAACTGATCCTCCCAAACATGCATGCATGGCCGCTGATTTTCTGCTGAATGCCATCTGAAGTGGCAGTGAAATTTCTGCGACAAATTTCAAGCAGTCCGCACACATACCGTGTGAGAGCCACTGACATTTCATACAGCACACACACGAAAGTCAATCGGTACTGGCGTGGTCTTCATAGGTGCAAGGATTTGCATGTGAACACCGCATAGCATTCTCATGGATGTTGAGCACCTCTGTCGTGGCTGAAATCATGACAGGTTTGCGCACACAGTGCTCAGGATGGCTGTGCACTGTTATATTGTCATTATGTGAAAGAGGCTGTGAAAATTCCCCCAACTTCAGGCACGAAAAAACATTATAAATAATAATAATAATAATTCATGATAATTTAAAAGCAAGAGAAAAAGTGTGAACAACCCCTCATGGATTTACAGAAAGATGTCCAGGAGCTGCATCTGTCAACTTCCATTCCTGTTCTTACTATTGCGTCACTACGCTAAGATGTTGTATTCTTTCTTGATTGGTCCACTTCTAGTCCTGCACACAGTGCAGTCTTTCCATCCTCGCTGATTGCAGCCTTCCTTTACCTAATAAGGACTTGATCATGCACTCATCACGCAGTTCCCAGCCGCTTCTTCCACACAATCATACACAATCAGCTCTCTCATGCATGTTATTGCTGAACCTACATTCCACAGTTAGGATGCCTTGTATTCTAGCAGAGATTACCATAGCCTTGTACACAATGTCAACATAACTTATCCTCTTTCTAGGCTACAAATGAGTCACACAGTTTTCATTTATCAACCATACAGAAAAACAGGTCACACAGTAGGCAAATTCAGCAGAACACATTCAGATATGATCATATAGGAAGACGAACACCATCAACCTTGTACCAATCAGTATACAATGAGTACATCATTCATTAATTACGTTCACAAATCCTTTTCAGGGGAAGGTGTAGCCGCACATCTGCTTCATACTATGGAATGTAGAGACACACAGTGGCACCAGTGGGACTCATTGCTTATATAGGACAACAATGGCAGAGGTGGAAAATTAATGAGATAATGAATTAATGAATGATAAGGAATGCTTGCGTCTAAAGACTGGGGCCTGCCAATTTGAAATGGAAGTGCACCAGCTCCATACAAATACTCGTACATACACAGTTAGACAATAACATTCATTTTTACACAAGGTTCATTAATACTTTTGGAATAGCATTACACAGAACTGCTATTACTGTATTATTACAGTCAGGCTCATAAGCTTTTGGAAAACTTTACTTGTATACACCACAATGGAGTCACTGCATTGTGTATGCCTTATTGTCTCACATCGCAGAAACTAAGGATTCCTGATTAGTACTTGCATGGGAGACGTCTTAGGAAGACCAGCAGCTGTGTGTTTCAACAGGTAAAACTGGAGTTGTATTAGGAAGATCATCCTGGCACAATGCACAACTTGTGCCAAATCCCAGTGCGATCTGCTGTGGTGACCTTGAGTGAAAGACGAAAGCAGAAAGACAAACAACAACCTGTGTCCACTATGATGTAGAAGATAAAACAATTATGATACATTTGGAATGCAGACCTTTGCAGTTAATTGAAGGTGTTTAACAAAAAATATATATACTAACTCTTTTGGAATTATAGCCATTCCTATTCACAATCCATCCATTTTCAGAACCCATGAGTAATTGGAAAAACATAATTCTATTATAATGTAAGTATTACAATGAGCTAGTATTCTGCAGACAAGTTAAAGGATGGATATATGAACATTTTCAAGTCACTATGTCTTGGACTCCATTTTCATTATTCTCCACATCCACAAAACACATGAAGACTGGATAGGCATACTCCCAGGCCCCCTCCAGGATCCTTGTGAGAGTGACAAGCTGGTCAGTTGTTCCAAAACCAGCACGGAACCTGCATTGTTCCTCTTCAATGCTAGGTTCAACTATCGGCTTAACACTCATTTCCAGCACCCTGGAGTAGACTTTACCCAGGAGGTTGAGTACTATGATTCCCCTGCAACTGGTACACACTCTTTTGTCCCCCATTTTAAATATGGAGACCCCCACCCCAGTTTCCCACTCCTTAGGCCCTGTTTGGCACTCCTTAAGCCCCGTTTACACATAGACGGTAAGAGCTCCCGGAAGCGTCCCGGGAAGAGTTTTTGGCGGCTTTAACGGGAATCGTGGAAAAAAATTATTCAACATGTCAAATAATTCCGGGAGCACTCCCGGAGAATTCGCGTGACGACGGAGACAACTCGAACAACGGCATTTGATACTTTTTAATCGCCATTTCATCCTGCTCCTTCCTGTAGTGCCGCAGTTTACACCGCCGTAATTGGCGGCCGGCGTTGTATCCCTAATCAATGGTGTGTAAAACGGCGATAGAGCCTATATCAGCGTCCTCAAGGGCGTTTTAACCGGCGACAGAGGCAGACAAAATGGCAGCGCTAGCGGACAGTACGCCGTTCTAAACTCCACCTCCCAGTTAACGGCGTTCCAAATGGCCGATAGGCGGCGGTCAATATAAAAATGCTAGCGCGCTGCATGCAGGCCTCTCACTCGCGGCCAGCTCCAGATATTTTTGCAGAGAAGCTCCAGTATGCCTCCTAAAAGAAAACTGGCAGCGGCAAGGACTTACCAAGAAGTCTGGTTCAGAAGAAGAGGGTAGCCCTGTGGTGGAGACGGAGCAACACGTTGAGGAGGGGAAAAGGAAGGAGAAGAAAAGGCTGCGTATGATCTCCCTCCCCCTGCAGTGACAGAGGCATGTATTCTTGCTGCTTCAGCCTATTATACTCTGGGGGCGGTGCCTATATGCAAAAGTTCCTGGAGTAACGCAGGATTTGCCTGGATAAATCCAGCGGTACACAGGGCATTATCGGCGGCAGCAGAACACTGCCGTTCTCACGCGTGTCTTAACCTGCGATTGTAAAGGATAGAACTGGATATTAACCCCCGTTGCCTGACGTGTGCCGGATGCTACGGTGTCAAAATGCCACTTTATTCGGCGGATTTAGTGGCGTTTTATCCGTGTATTTGCAGCTAGTATGGCGGTCAAAACGCCGGCGAAATGCTCCACCCCTCTATCCACCACAAATACAGCCGGAACTACCGCGAACTTCGGTCTACATACTACCCGCTGGCAAAACCGTCTATGTGTAAACAGGGCTTTAGGCACTGTCCCAGACCTCAATGCAGTGTTGAAGAGACATCTCATCCGAGACAGTCCCTCCACACTCGGAGCCTTCAGCATTTCTGCATGGATCTCATCAACCCCTGGGGCTCAGTGACTTACACCAGGGAAATATACGATGATTCACCATCACCTTCTAGCTCTGCCCCTACTATAGAGGGTGCTCCAGTCTGATGCAGGAGTTCAAAGTGTTCAATTTATTTAAATTATACAGTGCCAAATCACAACAAAGCTGCCTCAAGGCACTTCACACAAGTAAGGTCAAACCTTATCAACCCCCAGAGCAAACACACAGATGACAGTGGTAAGGGAAACTCTCTCTCTGATGATAATAAGGAAGAAACCTCAAGCAGACCAGACTCAGAAGGGTGACCCACTGCTTAGGCCATTCCAACAATTACAAGCTTTTGCAGAGTTTTACAAAGCTGAAGAAAGAGAAAATAGGAAAACAAACAACATAATAATATAAAGAAGATGAGATATTCTACACAGGCATCAGCACCACAGGCAGGGGTCATCCACGCCATCAGTGGGCCTGTCTCTGTAACAGGGTCACCTTCACATGATGACCACAGCATGCAGCACCCGCCTCAGGTCTTCCACCTCACAGTCCATCCAGGTCCATCCAGGCCCTTCAGTTCGGATCCATCTGTCATTTGTACCTCAGAGAGGAAAAGAAGCAGAATCAGTCGGCCAGAAAAAAAAACTATACTTAAGGTATAATTCATTATCAGTAAATCAACAGAAAAATAGAAATTACTAAAGTGATCGCTGGCCACTATCTCTCAGCCTCACTCAAAGACCAAAAATTTAGATAAAGTTGAGGCTGAGACCTGTTCAGTTGCTAATAAAATTAATTTAAAAGGATAGGAAGCATAGTACCATGCTATGTAGTATGTTAGCAATACAGGAGGGAGAATAGATGCGTCATTAAATCTGGACTTGAAAGTTTCCACAGAATCTGTTTTATTGATGCAGGGAGATTATTACACAAAACAGGTGCACAATAAGAGAAGGCTCTGTGGCCTGCAGACATTGTATTCACCCTAGGGACAGAAAGTACTCCTGCACCTTGAGAATGCAGAGCCTGGGCCAGTACATAGGGTTTGATTAGTTTAGCTATGTAGGGAGGGGCTAGTCCGTGAAAAATTTTAGAAGTTAATAGCAGAACCTTAAAATCCGACCGCACAGAGACAGGTAGACAGTGAAGAGATGCCAAAATGGTTATAATGTGGTCAAACTTTCTACTTCCTGTCAAGAGTCTGCTGCATGCAGCTGCATTTCGAACCAATTGGAGACCCCAAATGCTGGACCAGAAAATAGAGCATTGCACTTGTCCAATCTAGAGGAAATAAATGCATGGATCAGCATCTCTGTGTCAGCCATAGACAGGAAGGGACAAATCTTTGCTATGTTTCATGGGTGGAAGAAAGCAGTCCTCGGAGTATCTCTAATGTGTAAATCAAAGGACAATGTGGGATCAAAAATCACCCCAAGTTTCCTCACTTTGTCAGTGTGATGTATGACTGACCTCTCTAGGTTAAGCATTAATTGACCAAACTGATGCCGATGTCTTGCTGGACCAAGAACCATCATTTCAGTCTTGTCCAAGTTTTAAAGTAAAAAATTGCAGGACCTCCAGCTTTTCATTGACACAGAGCAATCCTCTAAGGATTTTATGTGTATGTGATTACCACCAGTTATTGGCATGTACAAGTGATTATCATCAGCATAGCAATGAAAAGTGATCCAAAAATGTCGCAATACATGCCCAATGGGTACTATATAAAGGGAGAAAAGCAGGGTGCCTAAGACGGACCACTGAGGGACCCCATGTCTCATGTCACCAAGGTTAGAGCAAGTGTTGTTATATAAGACACAGTGAGAATGACTGGTTAGGTACGATGTCAACCATGCAAGAACATTCCCAATAATCCCAAAATGATTCTCCAACCTATCAAGTAGAATAAGGTGATCCAGCGTATCAAACACGGCACTAAGATCTAACAGCACCAGAACCATAGTGGTGTCAGAATCCATTACAAGCAGAACAACATTTACCACTTTACTGAGAGCTGTCTCTGTGGATTGACATGTTCTAAATGCAAACTGCAGTGGCTGAAAGAGATTATTCTCAGTAAGGTGGTCCATAAACTGCAGTGGCACCACTTTTTCCAGAAAATTAGAACAAAATGATAGATTTAATATCAGCCAATAATTTTTCAATACACTGGTGTCAAGATTAGATTTCTCAAGTCATGGTTTAATCACTGAAGATTTGTAACATTTAGGAACAGATCCAGAGATTAATGACAGATTAATAATTTCAAACATAGTAAGCCCAAGAGTAGACCACAGGTCCTTAAACAGTTTTGTTGGTGTAGCACTCGATTACCTCTTCAGTTGAGGTCAAGAGTCCCATCCTTACTGTTGACAGATTACAACCACAATTCCAACGAAGTTGGGGCATTGTGTAAAATGTAAATAAAAATAGAATACAATGATTTATAAATCCTCTTCAAACTATATTCAATTGACTAAACCACAAAGACAAGATATTTAATGTTCAAACTGATAAACTTTATTGCTTTTGTGCAAATATTTGCTTATTTTGAAATAGATGCCTGCCACACCTTTCATAAAAGCTGGGACAGTGGTATGTTTACCACTGTGTTACATTACGTTTCCTTCTGAGGACACTAATTGTTGAAGCTTTGTAGGTGGAATTCTTTCCCATTCTTGCTTGATGTACGACTTCAGTTGTTCAACAGTCCAGGGTCTCTGTTGTCATATTTTGCATGTCATAATGTGCGAAACATGTTCAATGGGCGACAGCTCTGGACTGCAGGCAGGCCAGTCTAGTACCAGCACTCTTTTACTATGAAGCCACGCTGTTGTAACACGTGCAGAATGTGGCTTGGCATTTTCTTGTTGAAATAAGCAGGGATGTCCCTGGAAAAGACATTCCTTGGATGGCAGCATGTATTGCTCCAAAACCTGGATGTACCTTTCAGCATTGATGGTGCCATCACAGATGTGTAAGTTGCCCATGCCATGGGCACTAACACACCCCCATACCATCACATATCCTGGCTTTTGAACTTTGCACTGGTAACAATCTGGATGGTCTTTTTCCTCTGTTGTCCGGAGGACACGACATCCATGATTTCCAAAAAAACAATTTGAAATGTGGACTCATCAGACCACAGCACACTTTTCCACTTTCCATCTGTCCATTTCAAATGAGCTCAGGCTCAGAGAAGGTGACGTTATTTCTGGATGTTGTTGATGTAGATTGATGGTAGAGTTTTAACTTGCACTTGTACATGTAGCAACAAACTATGTTAACTGACAATGGTTTTCTGAAGTGTTCCTGAGCCCACGCAGTAAGATCCTTTACACAGTGATGTCAGTGTTTAATGCAGTGCCGCCTGAGGGATGGAAGGTCATGGGCATTCAGTGTTGGTTTTCAGCTTTGCTGCTTACATGTCGAAAGTTCTCCAGATTCTTTGAATCTTCTGATTATACTATGGACTGTAGATGATGGAATCCCTAAATCCCTTGCAACTGAATGGTGAGAAACATTGTTCTTAAACTGTTGAACTATTTTTTCATGCAGTTTTCCCACAAAGTGGAGATCCTCACCCCATCTTTGCTTGTGAACCGCTGAGACTTTTGGGGATGCTCCTTTTACACCATCATGTTTTTCCAATTAACCTATTCACCTGTGGAATGTTCCAAACAGGTGTTCTTTGAGCATTTATCAACTTTCCCAGTCTTTTGTTGCTGCTGTCCCAGCTTTTTTGAAACGTGATGCAGATATCCATTTCAAAATTAGCAAATATTTGCACAAAAAGAATAAAGTTTATAGTTTGAACATTAAATATCTTGTCTTTGTGGTGTATTCAATTGAATATAGGTTGAAGAGGATTTGCAAGTCATTGTATTCTGTTTTTATTTTCATTTTACACAACATCCCAACTTCTTTGGAATTGGGGAAGTCGATGGTTTCCTGTTTTCACCTCCTGAGGTGCCTCACGGTCCTTGGTGGCAACCAAAATACCTTCTCCATGGTCTCTTCAAAGTCCTCCCACACCCGCTGCTTTGCCTTTCTCACAGCAGAGGCTGCCGCCCTTCTGGCCTGTTGGTACCTTGCAATAATGGCCTCTGGAGTCCTCCAAGATAACATATCCCAGAAGGACTCCTTCTTCAGTCAGACGCTTCCCTGACCACCGGTGTCCACCAGTGTTTGAGGGTTGCCACCCCTTGATTCACCTTAAACCTTCAGGCTACAGCTCCCCACTGCGGCTTCAGCATTGGAAGCTTTGAACATTTCAATTTCAATTTATTTTCATTTATATACTGCCAAATCACAACAAAGTTGCCTCAAGGTGCTTCACACAATTATGGTCTAACCTTACCAACCCCCAGAGCAAGCACATTCGACAGTGGTAAGGAAAAAACTCCCTCTGATTTGAGGAAGAAATCTCAAGCAGACCCTCTGCCTGGGCCATGCTTGCGACACAATTGACAAATCAATTTACAAAATGAATATACAGGAAGTTTTGCCAGTGCACAGGATGGGATGGTTGCAGAAGTAGACACTCCACCCATCTCTGGATGGAGCCACACATCAAACAGAGAGAAAAAACAGAATGAGGCATTAGAAAGACAACAAATTCTCATGATGGGCGGGTGCCAGGCACCCAAAGTGGTAGGACCCGCAATGCAGACTGCCGGACTAGGCTTGGGTGTAAAATAAATCATGGTCTTTAATTCGGGCTCAGGTAGGTTACACAGGTGATCAGTCACCATAGCAGAAGCACAAACAGGGTCAGGCAAAAACACAGTCATGGTTAAGTAGGGTTTGGAGGCACGAGCAGACACAGACATCAGCGATGAGGCAAAAGGCACATTTAAAAATACAAAGCAGGGTCTGGATACACAGCAAAGCAAAAACAGGACTGGATACAGAGCTGGTGAGTGTACAAAGACAACAAATGAACAGGGGTGTGGTTACTGGGAGGAAATTAAATAAGACAGGAGTTAACAAGGTGCATGTGAGGAACAATCTAGAAAGGGGTGTGGCTAGTGAACGAAGATTAAATACTGTGCAAGATGGGGAGGAAGAGAGCACACAAAGTGAAGTGGTGTAGGATACAAAGATGCGTGAGCAGGCGCCAAGAGTGAGAGTGAAAGAAAACACAGAGCGGATAAAGTGAAAGACAAAGACATGAGGCAGGTGCAGAGATGTGAAGTGAGAACAAAATCGGATGGGTGTGAGGGAAACAGTAAACTATGAACCGAGGAGATAAACAGATGACAGAACAAATAATCAAAGACTAAATAATTAACAGAAAGCAAAACCCGATAAGTAAGAATAACTAGTGACAATAATGATAACAACAAAATAAACAAGCGATAACCTAATGAAAACTACATGAAAATAAATACAGATAAATACTAAACGAAACAGAAACCGACTAAGAAAACAAGATGGTAAAACAAACCATAAGAAAAGCAGTGACAAAACAATAACAGAAAACAAAACCTGACATTAAAGCACAACAAATGTTACAAATGAGAGGAACTGGACAACCAAGTGATAAATTAATGAACAATAAATGAAAATACAACTGACTGAAGAAAACTAGAACAGAACTGAACGAAAGGCCAAAGTAAAACATAAAGAAAAGTGACAACATAACAGAATAAACCAGGATGAAAATAAACAACTAGTAACTCAAAGCTGGGGCAAAAAGAGAACAACAGAAAGGGGAAAAAATGGGCTCAACGCCCTGATCAGGCCAAAATCATGGCAGTACCCCTCCCCCACACGGGCATCACTGGACGCCTGCACAAAAACAAACCGAGAGGGCGGCAGGGGACCCAGGACAGGGGGGCAAAAAGAGGCTGGAGAAACACAAAAAGGCCTAAAAGACTGGCGATTCCAAGGATGATCCATAACATGACCAACAGCAGGTAAAGGAACCAAAGTGCAGTAAGCAGGGCGAAAAGCATTAGCAGGAGTCACACAGTGTTACCTGTTGCATGACTGAGTAGGAGGACCGGCCTGAGATTGGGTCAGGAGGATGGTCATGATGCTTTTCACAGTACATGGTAGTATCAATGGGCCCGACTATGGGGAGTACTGGACACACAGGCGGAGTCAGGGGCACATAATCGACTCAACTCAGGGCTGAAACACCTGGAACCACACAATGAGGGAATCAGCCGCTTAAAGGGGAAACTCACTAAGTGGGGAACCCATTGAAACATTAAATAGTAGTGCCCAGATAATTCCATAAACCCAGTGAGAGGGAAAACCGTACATCATCTCAAAATTCCACCTCCAGATAGCAGCACATTCCAACAAATACAGGAACCAGTGATTGAATGATAGATTCCCTTCAGATTTACAAAAAAAGCTGTTTCAAGATCAGACGTTGTGCTTTTAACAGATTTCCAACAGGTTTGTAAGATAACCATTTCAAGTTCAAACATGGCATTTTAAACAGATTTCCAACGGAATCAAAACCGAAAAAAAACAACTAACCATCCCACAGTTACTGTTCTCTGAGGTTGTCTTTAGGACAAGCGCTGGAGCTGGCTTCAGCAGCTCAGGGACAGCTGCAGTGTTCAGCTGCGTGAGCGCGCAAAATGCAGCCACCGGTGCCACTGCTGGCCAGTTAGCAGAGTGTGTGGAGATTTTTTCAGCAGCCGCTGAGGGTGAATCTGCAGCGGAACACATGGAGGTGGAGTTGACAGCAAGCAATGATGAGGCAGAGTGTGCTGGTAAACACACAGCTGACGTCACAGAAACAGCAGCTTTGTGTGACGTCCCCAGTGGAGTGGCCACATTGCACGCGGAAGCAGAGCCAGCTGCCGGAGGCAGAGAGACTGAGCGGGCTGCGAATAATTCCATTGATGATGAATATGAGGCAGACGTGGAGAGCGTAGAGATGGGATCAGCAGGTGCTGCCGAGAGAGCCATGCCAAATGACGCAGATGATGTGGGTCCGGGCAGCTCCATCTGCATAGCTACTGCTGTGCACGCTGAGATGGAGCTGGCAGGTGCAGCCAAGGAGGTGGAGATTCCTGCAGGGGAGTAAGTCACAGCTCTCCCGGAAGGGATAACCGTTGGTGACATATATGTTCCCGAAGGCTCAGATGGTGACATTGAGGACACACACTGTCCAGAAGGACAGATGGACATGGCCACCTATGAGCGGTCAGGCAAAACTGGAGCAACAGTGATTATTGGCGTAGCAATCTCTGAAGCAAAGGTTGGTGGAGGAGACGTGGGCGCTCTGAGTTTCTCAGGTGCTGGGACAGGAGCCTCCTGGAGTGGACGTGCTGACGAGCATGCGCCTGAGGCGAGCGGCTCTGCTGGATCCAAATGAGTGACCATGAATGCAACTTGGTTCCTCCACGGAGCAGGCTTTGGAAGTACCTGAAGCAAGATCGGTCTCAGAGGCTGCATTTCTGGAACAGAAGGTAGGAGGGAAGCAGCCGGTTTCTGTGCTGCTGTGTGCCCAAGTGGAGCAATGGCGGCATCTGAGAGCATGATCACGTGTGGATTATCACTGTAAGTGGCGGTAATCTCAGACTCAACATTTTTGTTATGAATTTCTATTGTGATAATAAATTAAATTTTAAAAAAATGCCAGTGAGGTTCCGTGGTAAGCCCAGAGACTTCCTAATGTAGCTGTTGGATTTTGAGTCCATCTTCTGCACAGTCGAGGTGGTGATCTCTCACCTTTAAGGGGAGGTGGCTAAGGTGTTGGGCTTGAGACCAGAAGATCCTCAGTTCAAATCCCAGCCTGACTGGAAAATCACTAAGGGCCCTTGGGCAAGGTCCTTAATCCCCTAGTTGCTCCCAGTGTGTAGTGAGCGAGTTATCATTTCAAGTTGACGTGAAATGGAAACCATGCCTTAAAGTGTTGACCTCAGATTGTTGAGGTCAAAACGGGGAATTGAAGGAATATATATTTTAAACAACTGCTGCATTAACCATTTGTGTCATTTTATCATGCTTTACATTTTATTGAGCTAAGGATAATACTTTACAATTATGAGTGTGTTTTATTACTTCAACATAACTGTTTATTGTTAGAAGTGTTCATTTGCTTTTCTGTTAAAATAGCTTGTTGAAGGTATGATGGAGTTGGCTGTCTGCGTGGGGGTAGTAACAGGTGTTTAGTTTCAGTTTGTCAGGGTGTTATTCCATATTAGGAATGTATTGTGAATACTGTGGTTAACCGTGGGTTTGTTGACAAGTGCAGATGTTTGGTATCAGCTAGAGATGGGTCCAATAGTTCCTTTTCAGGTAAAGGCCCAGTTGGGAGTCAGAGAAAGAGGCCTTGAGTGAGGAGTGAAGTCATTGCAGCAACAGGTACAAGGAGGCCCAAAGCAAGCTGATAAGGGTGTGGCGGAGACTTTGCCTATCAAAGGAGAAGAAAAAAGGAGACGAGGACAGCGCAGTGGGTGGTCCGTGGGAGAAGACCACTGCTGAACCGTGGAGATGGATGGGACTCTGACCAATCATCAGAGAGCAGATTCTGATTATAAAAATGTAGTATAAGGGGGAGAGAGAGTGTAATCTTTTCTGCTATCACCCCTGCTGGTGATTTGCAAAGAATCACCAGCAGAATGGATCCACAGAATTCTGTCTGATAAACTTATTTGTACTCAAACTGTTTTGTTTGATTAATAACTTGTTAATAAATTCCTGAGTAAGAGGTCTATCTTCCAGGACAATTCACATTGTAAATTGAGACTGGCTTCCTTTTTTCACATCAGTGGACGCACAGGGATCAGGTAGTGACCAGGGAGTCACACAGGCGAGGTCAAGGGTGGCCTGGTCCTAACAATGACTCTGTCAATCCATGTCAGACCATCTGTAAGTTGTGTCATTACTGTATTAGCCATGCGCTTGTCTGACAAGTCGGCTGTATACAGTTCCCCAAGGCTCCGGATGGGTTGTTCTGCCAGTGTTTGGATCTTCTCACCATTCACTGTGAAGCAGATGTGATTGTTTCTGACTCCTTTGCGTTTGGAGAGACTGTGGGACTTAGCTGGTTTTATTCTCATCCTGGCCAAACTAAGGAGTTCTTCTAACCTCTTCATTAGCCAGTTTGTACAGGCTTATGCATGAAGAAGGGTGGTTACATCATCCATGTAGCTCCACAGGGCTGGCAGTCATTGGCCTGACTGTCCTCTCACCCCTTGGACCACCTGTCTCCCACCGATGAGAATAATTTCAAAGGCTGCAGTGAAGAGGATGGGAGAGACTGAAGAACCCATTGCAATGCCTTTCTCTAGCTGGTACCAGTCTGTCATTACATCCTGTGTTGTGTAGCAAACAGTGAAACTGCTGAAGTAATTGGAAATGAGGTTCCGAATGCTAGATGGTATATGGAGGAATTCTAGGGCAAAGGTGATTAGCTGATGGGGAACGGAGCCATAGGCATTCTCCAGATCCAGCCAGACTACCTGGAAATCTTGTGTTTCATCCTTGGCTGTCCTGCTCCCAGATCATGGTTGAGTGTTCTACACAAACGGGGAACCCTGGGACACTTGCCTTCTGGCAACTGGTGTCGATGTAACAGTTGTTCAGGAGGTAGTTGGTTAAATGCTTGGCCACCACAGAAAATAATATTTTCCCTTCCACATTGAGAAGTGCAATGCCTCTAAACTGCCAGATATTGCAGGAATTTTGTTATTTTGGGATGAAGGTTGTCAGTGCTCAACTTCATTCTGAGGGGATGGTTTGGACCTTCCAAGCTACTCTCATCAGCTTCCAGAGTAGCTTCAGCACCATGGGGCAGTTTTTATAAACCTTGTAGCACACACCACTGGAACCTGGTGCAGAGGCAGCCTTGTTTACCACTAACTTGACTTTAGACCATTTAGGTGGAATCCTATCAAACTCAATGGCTGGCTCAGCAGGATGGGGCACATGCCCTGGTGATCCAAGTGGGGTGTTCTTTTCTTTATCAGTTAGCTGTTTCTTGATGTGTTCCTCAAGTTCCTACTTGGTAGCTTCCATCCTTCCACTCTTCTTCTCTTCCAACAGGTTCTGGGCATATGAATGAATGAATAATTATTCAGCACACACATAAACAAAATGCCAACATAAAAATCTCTTAGTAACAAACCAAATAATAATAATAATAATAATAATAATAATAAAAAACAGAGGAAAATACAACAACTCAAATGATTTCCCAATTAAGTGTGGCAGAAAGGGCATGGGCTGAAGCAAAAGCTTATAAATGCCCACCCCCTACACCAGTTACTATACACATTTAAGTACACTCAAAACAAGGTAACAATCAGAAAAATAATGTAACTGAACAGAACAGAAAAGTCAGTAATATGATGTGCAAATAAACAAAAAAGAACCACAAAAAGAGTTAGCCTAATATAGTATATTAAGTATGAAATTACATTGTTTTTATAAAGTCTTTTAACACCTACCAATGTACCAGATGATTTAATACTATCAGAACAATTATTCCAGATTCTAACACCTTTTACAGAAATACAATGACTTTTAACAGAAATTCGAATCTTTCATCTCTCAAATATCAGTGTTCCTCGCAAATGATAACTGGACTCCCTCATTTTAAACAACTCCTGAACTTGTAGAGGCAAAAGTTTAGTTTTAACTTTGTACATCTGTATCGTAAAATAATCCACCAAATCTTGAAATTTCAAAATACACAGACAAGCAATATCTAAAAGGATCCCGAAAGAACCATCTCCACTTCCAGATCCGCTCTGCCCTTCTCAGGGTTGCAAGTCTCCTTCTGATCTGGTCCCAAAGCACTTTCAGACCCTCCTTTTCGTTCTCCTCTGCTTTCTGCCATGACTTCCTAAGCAGTCTTCATTCTCTCACAAGCTTGTGGATCTCTTGCTCACACCTTCCCACCTCCCTAGAGGTTTCTTCCTCTGGATCACCTCTCCAAACCTCCCCTTGCCCTCTCCATAGACAATGCTGCCAAAGAAGTTTAGCTTGGTAATTGTGCTGGCCAATAGAGAGTTCTCAAGGTTGGTATGTAGATCCTGATCGAAGCTTTCCCAGGCCACTTTTCCAATGGATTTTAGCCAGCTGCCTTTGGCTGGCTGGCTGGTGTCTCCCTTGTTGTCTTGTGGGATTAATGCTGGGTGCCTCAGTGTGATGCTCATGCACTGGGCTGTGTGCTTGTTGTAGACTTTGGTCCTACTGCTGGCACTGCTCCTCCTACTCCCTACAACCATCCACAATGGTGAAATCAGTAACACTGTGGTGCTCAACCCGGCTCTGACTTCTCCTTGTCTGACCTGCTTGCGCAGTGCAAGTGTGCCTTTGGTCCTTCCCTCGACATTTCGCCTTCCCTTGGTGAATCCACAGGCCCCTATAAGTTGTCACTTCTGAACACCCACAGCTGCAGCTCCTTGGGATCCTTTGCTCATTAGTCACTTCCATGCAGGTCAATTCCATATTATTCATCCTGTTTGGTTCCATCTTCCATCCCATCTTTCTGTGGACCATTGGGCTGTTTTCCCTTATTTCTGCTTGTAGTTGGTTAGGGTGTCTAAAAAATGGGGATTTGTGAAGAGGGTAACTAGCCCATTCACCCCGTTCCAGTCTTTCCTGCTGTCAGTCGGCCTTTCCTTACAGTCCTCCAGTCTGTTCTGGATGCCAACTGCCCTATTCAGAGTAGTCACTGGTGTTCCAGACATTACAGGCGGTAGCACAGGCAAGAGACTGCCTGCTGAGAATTTCTAGTAGCCGCACTTCCAACGGTGCCATTGTGGGTAGCTGCAGGATCATTAGCTGGGAGCCACACTTCATTGATGTTTCGCTCCATTAATCCCGGAACATCTCACGGTGGAGGAGCAATGGCAGGGATGGAGATTTGATGTTGGCTTATAGTTTTTCAGTACAGAAGGGTCAAGATTAGATTTCTTAAGTAATGGTTTAATCACTGCACATTTTACACACTTAGGAACAGATCCAGAGGTTAAAGAGAGATTAATCATTTCCAGCACAGTCGGCCCAAGAATGGGCCACAGGTCCTTAAACAGTTTTGTTGGTATGGGAACAAATAAGCAGGTAGTGCTTTTTGGAGAAGTTATGAGTTTCGTCAGCGCGCCTAGTGAGATACTATCAAACTCTGTAAATCTCTGTAATACCTCAGTAATGGCACCCACCTCAATAGCAGGGTGTAGTGGATGGGTTAAGGCATGCTGGGATATGTTTAACCTAATGTCATCTATTTAGTTCTCGAAGTAATCCAAGAAATCTTGTGCTGTAAAAGGAGAGTGACTCACAGGTGGTTCTTCATGAATAAGTGGTGCCACCGTGATGATCAAGAACTTTTAGTTATGCTTGTTTTTGTTGATCAGTAATAGGCCCACTTTGTAGCCAGTAGTGCATGCTTATAGTCTAAGATATCATCATGCCACGCAAGGTGGAATACTTCTAATTTTGAACTACGCTATTTCTGTTCTAGTACTATAGCCTTATGCTTGAAGTCACGCAAGTAATCACTGAACCAAGGTGACAGTGTTATGGGGGTGGGGGGTGGGTAATATAAGTGGCGCAACCATGTTGAACACTGAGTTTAAACTATCCACAAGACTGTCTAGTGATTGGGCATATTCCAGATGTGAAGCTAAGATATCAGGCAGTGTAGCTTCAAGTTCAGTCAAAGTTGAGGAATTGATGCATTGCCACAGTGATAAATAAGGTTGTTGTTCCACTAAATATGGTAGCAAAACTGTAAAACTCCTAAGTGAGTGATCAGAGACAACCAGTGCAAGAGGCATGATGTCAATATTTGTGACAGCAATACCACGTGTGAGAACCAAATCCAGGGTATTTCCACTAATGTGTGTCGAATCCTGAATGCATTGCCTTGCCTGAATCCTAATACATCCACAATTTCCATAAATGATTTGCAGAGGGGATCAGAAGGCTTATTTATGTGAATGCTGAAGTCACCAATAATCACAATGTTATCTGCACTAGTCGACAAGTTAGAGAAGAACTCACCAAGTTCACTGAAGAATTAACAGTATGGGCCAGGGGGCCTATATACAGTGACAAAGTAATACGGTTGATTTTTGTTCTTCTGACCTTTGGCAATGCATAGCATCGTGGGCAGAGTAGAGAATCAGATGTTCAAACGAGTTATATTTGTGACCCCCAACAGCTAATAAACTAAAGCTAGATTTATAAATAAGAGCAACACCCCTGCCTTGCTTGGCATCACGAGGGACATGACTAAATGTGTACACCGGTGGGCAAGCTTCATTTAAGGGGAGGACAGCTGGAGGTTTAAGTCAGGTTTCACATAACCAAATCATATCTAAGTGATGATCCATAATTATATAATTAATCAGCAATGATTTTGAGGACAGTGATCTTATGTTAATTAGACCCAGGCTAAGGACCTCAGTGGGGTTGTCAGTTAGACTGTCTGGATTTAGTTGTGGTTCCGCAGTAACATACATATATAAGATGCCTGCAAGTAGGTTTACGTTTGAGACATTCCATGCGGGTTGTCGGTGGCAGACACAAAATATTTGATATTGCTGGAACAGCCAGCGGGCCATCGTAGAGAAGCTTGAATCTTTGACTGGACTGGGTTGCTTGATGTGAGGACATTTTGCTTCAAATCACAGAAGCTTCCTCAGCTAAAATTCTTGCTCTGGTAGTCTGACTTCTGTCTTGACTCTTGTAGAGAAGAATAAACCAGAAGCCAACAAAAGCTGGAGTTTTTAACCTAACCAGACCCCTCCTACCGAGAGGCCGACTGCTATAGGCTAGTGACTAAACAATAGCTCTAATTAGCACCTATTGTGCTCTAGTTAGCACTCTCCTAATGATGGGATGGAAGCCTCCCCTGATGGCTCCCTTGACGACTCTCCTGATGACGTGAATGACTCATTACCATGAACAAAAGACTGAAACTGCTTTGACCTGAGTACCCCATTGTAAACAGGGGACAAAGCGTGTCTGAGACCCGCCCCCCGGTTAAGGCTGGGTTTCAACTGTTTTACAAAGAGTGCTTCCTTGACACCTCTCTCAAACCATTTCTTCTCTCTGGCTAAGATTTTAACTTCCTTGTCCTCAAACGTGTGGTTAGTGTCTTTCAGGTGGAGATGAACTGCAGACTGAGGTCCACTGGCGACCTCTCTGCTGTGCTGGTATAGCCTCTTGTTTAAAGGTTGCATAGTCTCACCTATGTAGTGTTCACTACAGTTTTCCTGACATCTGATATAATACACTACATTGCTCTGTTTGTAACTAGGGATCCTGTCCTTAGGGTGAACTAATTTCTGTCTCAAGGTGTTAACCGGTTTAAAGTAAACTGGGATTTTGTGCTGTCTGAAGATCCTCTGTAGTTTTTCCCCTACTCCTGCTAAATAAGGGAGAGACACTCCTCTTCTTCTTGTCTCTGTCTCCTGTCTATCTGGTCTCTGTTTTCTGGGACTTCTGCACTTTGTCCAGGGACCATCGTGGGTACCCACATACTGTGAGGGCTTTCCGTACAAGTTGTTGTTCTTTTGCCCTTCCGTCTGCAGTTGTGGGCACCTGTAGGGCTCTGTGTTGAAGAGTCTTGATCACCCCGAGGTTGTGTTCAAGGGGGTGGTTTGAGCCAAAGAGCAGATATTGGTCAGTGTGAGTGGGTTTTCTGTAAACCTCTGTCTGGAGCTGCCTGTTCTCTCCAATCGTAACATCACAGTCCAAGAAGGCTAAATGGTTGTTTCTGGCATCCTCACATGTGAACTTGATATTGGAATCCACCGAATTGATGTGTTCTGTAAATATGTAAGACTGCTTTTTTGCATTTACGCAATATCTCTAAAATTAGAAAGGTCTTATCTCAGAGTGATGCTGAAAAACTAATTCATGCATTTATTTCCTCTAGGCTGGACTATTGTAATTCATTATTATCAGGTTGTCCTAAAAGTTCCCTGAAAAGCCTTCAGTTAATTCAAAATGCTGCAGCTAGAGTACTGACGGGGACTAGAAGGAGAGAGCATATCTCACCCATATTGGCCTCTCTTCATTGGCTTCCTGTTAATTCTAGAATAGAATTTAAAATTCTTCTTCTTACTTATAAGGTTTTGAATAATCAGGTCCCATCTTATGTGAGGGACCTCATAGTACCATATCACCCCAATAGAGCGCTTCGCTCTCAGACTGCAGGCTTACTTGTAGTTCCTAGGGTTTGTAAGAGTAGAATGGGAGGCAGAGCCTTCAGCTTTCAGGCTCCTCTCCTGTGGAACCAGCTCCCAATTCGGATCAGGGAGACAGACACCCTCTCTACTTTTAAGATTAGGCTTAAAACTTTCCTTTTTGCTAAAGCTTATCACCTGATAAGCTTTAGCACCAGCTTAGGGCTGGATCAGGTGACCCTGAACCATCCCTTAGTTATGCTGCTATAGACGTAGACTGCTGGGGGGTTCCCATGATGCACTGAGTGTTTCTTTCTCTTTTTGCTCTGTATGCACCACTCTGCATTTAATCATTAGTGATTGATCTCTGCTCCCCTCCACAGCATGTCTTTTTCCTGGTTCTCTCCCTCAGCCCCAACCAGTCCCAGCAGAAGACTGCCCCTCCCTGAGCCTGGTTCTGCTGGAGGTTTCTTCCTGTTAAAATGGAGTTTTTCCTTCCCACTGTCGCCAAGTCCTTGCTCACAGGGGGTCGTTTTGACCATTGGGGTTTTTACGTAATTATTGTATGGCCTTGCCTTACAATATAAAGCGCCTTGGGTCGACTGTTTGTTGTGATTTGGCGCTATATAAATAAAATTGATTTGATTTGATTTGGCACTGTATAAATAAAAATAAATTGAAAATTGAAAAATTGAAAAGCAACTAAACCGAAGCCAACGTTGATCTCCACGCAACGACAAGAAAAGGTGCGCACATTCTCTCCACATGCAAAACATTTTGCAATGACACTTCCATGGCTTCGTATCACTGAAAACACAAAGCAAAAGTTGAAGAAAAAAAAATAACATTCTTCTCAAAGATATCCAAATTAAAGTCCACAGCAAAAAGAAGGCCTCACGCACATGTCATGTGCATCGAGTGGCCCATTAAATACTCCATTCTCTCCTCAAAATAGCATCTTATGCGTTTTTCCTTTAGATGGTTTTCAATCACGTGACCGATTTGCTGCCGTCTCCATCATGGATTACTACGTGGCTGGCATGTGAAAGAAAATAGAGAGAATGAAAGCTCATTACAAGGTTTTAGACCCTGAGGATAAAGCTGTTTATTGTGATCGATGTATAGCAGTTGGTTCAGTGACTCTTTGTTATACCGGATAGTGAATTTAATGACGATGTCACAAAGTAGCCAGCAGTTTCACAGCGTAAGCTTAATATGACCAGAAGCAAGCAGGCTGCAGAAATCAGGGCAGCTTGCGGATCAGCAACTCTGTGGATTTCTGATGGTGGCCATGGTGTCGTGCCTGTAATGGTGAGGCTTCTTCACACCGACAGTAGCTGGAGCTCTCTTCCGGGCGGCTTTGGATTTGGATTTATGGGCGGTCTGCTTGGTTCTGGTCTTATTGAAGCTTCCTTCAGCTCTGCTCTGCCAATTCTGCAGAGCCAGGTCTCTCTGTGTCACTTAGAAAGCTCATAACACTCCACTGCTTGATGCACAATAACTGCTGGTAGCCTATAAAATGAGAAACCAGCCTCATTTTTATCACCTCTGTTTGAACAACTGATGACAGCACAAAAGTTGAAGCTTCTGCAATTGTTCGCTAAATGCACATAGCGTATCACAGCGGCCACCGCGTCGTAATCCACAATGGCTGCGGGGCGTAAAATCATGTGACCGATACATCACATGAAAACCATCTGTAGAAGACATACATCTGCATGTCCAGGTAAGTTGAGGCATATCCGAGAGCAGGCTACTGATGCTGCATTCACAGTACCGTTGGAAATTACACACCTTTTTTGTTGTGTCAAATTCAGCAGTTGCTTGTGGCAAAATAATTAATTGCTTCCACACAAAAGATTAATTCTGGCTTATATAAGGTGCCTGAGCCCAGTGAAGCTGAGCCCCCACCTAGATAAAAAAAAAAAAAAAAATTTCCAATGGCATATGAACGCACCAGCAGCAGCACCTGGCTTCTGCACTGTATGAAAATATTCATCTGGTTGAACGAAGTCAAACTAAACTCTAACGTTACAAAAACTAAACATACGTTAAAAAAAACATCAAGAACTACAGCAAAATGAAATACGGAAGAATTGAGGTTTTCAGCGGCCTTCGTTCAAAATTTATGACAGATTAAAAATCCAATAATGGTTCAATAATATCTCCAAATAATGATGTGCTATTTCTAACTTTCTGCTGCCTGGATGTTAGTGTGGAACCTGACCATTATGCAGAGTGTAACACAATATTGTGACATTTGATGTCAGATACTGAAATAATATTTTTGTGTATCATTCCTCTTAACTTGTTCATAAAATTATAACAATTACCTGTTTCAAATGTCCAAAATAAATACTTGAATTGCCTCAGATTGCAGGAAAATTCACCTTTAATTTTGAAATTTTCCAGGGGGAGCATGCCCCTGCACCCCCTAGTCAAACCCCCCTTATAAGAAAGCTGGATGCGCCCCTGTTTCGACTCATCATGTCGTCACTCTCTCAATTAAGGCACACTAGTTGAAACTCCTCTCAAGTTAGCTCAGTCTGAGAGAGTAAAGTTGTTCTCTCCTCGACAAAGCTTTCCCGTCGAAGCGCATGCCCGAGCCCGTCGACACGTGTCCTCTCCACTTTCGCGTCTCCACCTCACTCACCTCACCTCACCTCACTCATACACTCCACCAATCACTTTGCGCCACACGCCCTCAAACCAGCCAATCAAAACCTACCAGCTGGTACATGTCCAACTCATTTCACAGTGACTCTCTTGCTTCCAATCAGATATTATTACTGATAGCAGAAACACAGTTAACCCAGTGCAAACTCTTACATTATTGCAAATATACCATTTACATCAAACAGGAAAAGATACAAACATTTCCCTCCTTCCCAACTCTGATTTTCCACACGGGCTCCACGCAAAAATGTACAAGACAGGATCATGTACATCACCAGTGAAGAAGCTAATCAATCAGTAGCAGAAGGCTAGAACATTTCAAAACAGCAAACTGAGTAAATACAACATATTAATCTTATTTCATTCACCTATTTCACCTTCACCTATTTCATTCTTTCACCCAAATTCTTCATCCCAGCCTCCAGAAAACTTATTTCCTTATTTTGGAAGACACCATTTGGAAATACTTTAATTCCTTGTCATGATAACTGCTTGTGAATAAACTCAGTAATTTTAAAGAAGTCCCTCTTTTTTTTTTAATACAGTGCTCTCGGTGCATTTCTCAGGCTGAAGGAAACATCAACAAGAATAAAAATAACATTGTTAAAGCTGAAAGTCCATTCTGCAATTATTTTATTTTCATTGTAGTACTTCATTTATTTATGATCAGTGATCACCACAACCATCTGTTGTCTCTTTAGCTCTCTGCTCATGATGAAAATTAAGGCCATTATTGATCCACCAAGACAAAATTAAAAGTATGTTAAATTACACTGTTAACAACAACATGCCATTGATTATGAGCGGCTGAAGTTACAGAGACAGGGCTATGACATATTTTCCAAAATGTCCCAGTATTGCTTGTCCACATGCAAATCCAGCATTTTCAAATTTATCCACTCTGGGTCCCATTTTCAATAAGTATTGTTTTCAGCCACCAAAAACAAGACAAGTTGTGAGTGAGCCACAAGTTTTTTGTTTGTTTGTTTTTTAGCCGAGAACGTGTGTGTGTTGAATATGGTGTTATGTGTCGGACGCAGCCCGGAGAACCGACCAGCGTTTGAAGGACCCAGTATAAAATAAGCAGAGCACGGTACAAAGGATAACAGAATTTAATGAACATAACAGTGCTGTGATAAATATAAAAGTGCGCGGTCTGGCGTGGTGGTTTTGCGGTGCGCTCCCAGCAGCGCTAACGGTCCGGAGCCAGAACCAATTCGGACCCAAGGACCCTGCCGACACCCCCCAGGTGGCCGCGACAAACCGAGTCTGTGAAAGAAGGAATCATTATGTGAGTCCACACTCAACACACAGAGAGAACGCTCAAAGGTGCACAAACAGCAAACACTTGCTGGCTTGGTTACTAATCAGCTTCCCACCCTGCAGGCATGGAACATCCAGTTCACAAAACTCCACTGCAGTGGAAGCTGATTTAAACGACCAACATACAGCTCAATATAATAAAGGTGTGAGGGACACCACATTTACTGACTGTATAAATGTTAGTCACAAAATCTAACGTACCTCAGGAAGTGTGCTGATGAGCGTGAGACCTCACCCCCTCCTCTTTCACAGACCATGCATCAAACCTGGACGTTCTCTGCATCCACTGATGAGATGGCTCTTGAGACGACGATCTCACAAATACACACTGTGTACTCCAGTCTTAAATGCCACCATGTTCCAATCCATGTAGATGCACCACAGCTGTGAGTCCTGACGAGCCGCAGGTGATCAGCCTCAGGTGATCAGGGTGAGGTCCTGATAAACTCAGCTACACAGCCACTCAGTCCCAAATGCAAGCCACCTGGAAGGAAAAACAAAAGACAGAAACAAAAAGGCAGCCAGGCCCCCCCAGCCATACAACATATGGAGACTTCAACCTCCACAGCACTTATTAATGTGTTAATACGCCAAGTATATCTTGAGTTATGATTAATAATTTATGCAAGTTTTTTGGGGGGATGATATTGTCATATTCGCTGCACATTTTGCGGACAGCGGCAATAAAATGACTCATTTCCTCCTTTCAGATGAAGGAGCGAGAAGGCTGGGAAGAAACAGGACTCCCTCAACTGCAGCAGGAAAGAGGGGTGTTACCAATGGTGGAAAAAACAGAAGCTAACCAATCACATTTGCAAACTCCACATGGGTTTGATGACAGCACACAGACCCACGTGGGTGTGTGTGTGGGGGTGTGCACGTTTTGCAAATGGGACTTTCTTCCGTGTCTGCCACAGCAAACAAATAAAAAATAAACAATTTTTTCTTCATCACTGGTGTAAAATATATGACCAAATAAACAAAGTGTTATGTGGGCCGCCCGAAGAGGAGGTACTGCTGGTCAACGCCAGAGGGCGCCCTGCCTGTACTCGGGTTTCAGGCACCAGAGGGTGCAGTCACCACCCAGGAGCCAGGACTACCAGCTGTCAGTAATCATCATCACTGCACCATAAAAGCCTGGAGGAGACACCACATCTCTGCCGAGATATCGGTTTACCACTCAGGTAATTCTCTCAGCCGTTGTTTCTGTGCCGAATGCACATACCTTGTTTGTTCTGAACTTTTTGAAGGAGTACCTGGAACTCTACTTACAGCTGGAGCTGGGTTTGTGGACGGTGGGGGAGTGACGATCTTCACTCCTCATTCCACTTACGTTAAGTAGTAGTTCAGGCTCTGCCGTTAACTGGTTCCAGAGTTGGAGGTGGAGGTGTTCCCTCCAAGTGGATAAACATTGTGAGTTGCTGACTGCTTACTGGGTGTCCACACACCCACCATTAACCTGTTTTTGTTCCTGCCAGCAGTACCGGATCTGACAGCTGAAGTAGATGCCACCTGGGGACTCGGGACTTGGTGGCTTCGGTGTACTGCAGGTCTTCATTGGCGGCGGAACCTTGTGGGCCCCAGCTCTTCTCTGGATAGGCGTCTCCTAACCTCGGGCCTGCCCACACGTCACCTGTTGTATTTTGTAATTGACTGTCTAAAAGCAGTATTCGACCTGTTGTGCACATTTGCCACAATAAATTGTATTTACTGGACTATCTATTGACCATTCATTTGCGCCCCCTGTTGTGGGTCAGTGTCATTACACTTCCCCAACAGGATATCTCGGCCAACGTCATGGATCCCGAGGGGCGTCAACCACCAGTTGAACAGCCAGTGGAAGAGCAGGGTGCACAGGCGTCTGCAGGAGGCGTGATTGGTGAGTTGCAGCAAATCCTCACCGCCTTTACTGCTCGGTTGGATCTAATGACCGAGCAGAACGTCATCCTCAATCGTAGAATGAAGGCTCTCACTGCGCAGGTGGAAGCGCGCACTCAGGACGCTGCTGCAGCTCCTCCTCCTGCTGACCCGGTGTCGAATATAGACATTCCACTGGTCATTCAACGACCCTACTCACCATCCCCTGAAGCATACATAAGTCCCCCAGAGCTGTACGGGGGTTGTGTGGAGACGTGTGCGGACTTTTTAATGCAGTGTTCGCTCATCTTTTCACAGCGTCTCGTGATGTACGAGTCGGACGCCAGCAGGGTGGCTTATGTAATTAATTTGCTTCGAGGCGAGGCACGCGCCTGGGCTACGGCGCTCTGGGAGCAGAATTCACGGCTCCTTACCTCTTATACTGGGTTTGTGAGGGAGTTCAGAACAGTCTTTGATCACCCATACAGAGGCGAGACTGCTTCTACGACACTGCTGTCAATGAGACAGGGGTGTCGGAGTGCAGCTGAGTATGCGGTCGACTTCCGCATAGCGGCTGCGAGGTCCGGCTAGAATACCGCTGCACTCCGCGCCGCCTTCGTAAACAGACTGTCGTCAGTCCTGAAGGAGCATCTGGTGGCTAAGGATGAGCCGCGGGATTTAGATGGGCTTATAGATCTGGTTATACGGTTAGACAACCGATTGGAAGCACGTCGACGGGAGCGAGACGAAGGACGTGGCCGGGTATGCGCCGCCCCTCTCCCTTCCCATTCCGAAGCAGCCCCGCCTTCCCCACGCTCCAGAGCCCGAGTGCTCCGTGTGACAACAGCTCCCCCTGCTGACGAAGCTATGGACACGAGCAGGGCCAAAATAAAATTAGAAAACAGACAGAGGAGGGTGGCCCACGGAGAGTGCTTTTTCTGCGGTTCTAATGAGCATCTGCAGAAACAATGCCCCAAGCGGTCAAACACCAACGCTCACCCTTAGAAACTGGGCTAAGGGTGGGCCATAACACACACGTGGGTACTACACGAAAATCCGCACGAATCCGGTTGTGATCTTCTGTGGGGATTTAACCCTTCAAGCCCCAGCACTGATTGACACGGGGTCGGAAGGGAATCTGCTTGATAGCAGATGGGCTACAGAAGTAGGGCTCCCTCTAGTGGCTCTTCCTTCACCAGTGAGGGTACGGGCACTAGATGGCACCCTTCTTCCACTAATCACACAGCAGACACAGCCCTTAACACTGATTGTGTCTGGGAATCACAGGGAGGAGATTGGGTTTTTTGTGACACCTTCTACCTCCAGAGTAATTTTGGGCTATCCATGGATTAGTAAGCACAATCCCCAGATCGATTGGCCGTCTGGGGTTGTGGCTCAATGGAGCGAAACCTGCCACCGGGAGTGTTTACGATCCTCGGTTCCACCCGGTGTGACTGCTAAAGAGGACGTTCGAGTCCCCCCCCAATCTCACGACGGTGCCTGTTGAGTACCATGATCTTGCTGACGTTTTCAGCAAAGATCTGGCACTCACTCTACCCACGCATCGACCGTACGATTGTGCCATTGATTTAATCCCGGGTGCTGAGTATCCGTCCAGTAAACTGTACAACCTCTCACACCCCGAGCGAGAATCAATGGAGACCTACATCCGGGACTCATTAGCTGCCGGGTTGATCCGGAACTCCACCTCCCCGATGGGTGCAGGTTTCTTTTTTGTGGGCAAGAAAGACGGCGGACTCCGTCCATGCATTGATTACTGAGGGCTGAACGAGATCACGGTTCGCAACCGATACCCGTTGCCCCTGTTGGATTCAGTGTTCACGCCCCTGCATGGAACCAAAATATTCACTAAATTGGATCTTAGGAATGCGTATCACCTCGTTCGGATCCGGAAGGGGGACGAATGGAAGACGGCATTTAACACCCCCTTAGGTCACTTTGAGTACCTGGTCATGCCGTTCGGCCTCACTAATGCCCCCGCGACGTTCCAAGCATTAGTAAATGACGTCTTGCAGGACTTCCTGCATCGGTTCGTCTTCGTATACCTAGACAATATCCTCATCTTCTCCCCGGATCCTGAGACTCATGTGCAGCATGTACGTCAGGTCCTGCAGCGGTTGTTGGAGAACCGGCTGTTTGTGAAGGGAGAGAAGTGCGAGTTCCACCGTACTTCTTTGTCCTTCCTGGGGTTCATAATCTCCTCCAACTCCATCGCCCCTGATCCGGCCAAGGTAGCGGCGGTGAGAGATTGGCCCCAACTGGCAAGCCGTAGAAGCTGCAACAGTTCCTCGGCTTCGCTAATTTCTATCGGAGGTTTATCAAGGGCTATAGTCAGGTTGTTGGTCCCCTTACAGCCCTGACCTCCCCAAAAGTTCCCTTCACCTGGTCGGATCGGTGCAAAGCCGCGTTTAGGGAGTTGAAACGCCGGTTCTCTACTGCGCCAGTTCTGGTGCAGCCTGATCCTAGCTGCCAGTTTGTTGTGGAAGTAGATGCCTCTGACTCAGGGATAGGAGCTGTGCTGTCCCAGAGCGGAGAGTCCGATAAGGTACTCCACCCCTGTGCCTATTTCTCCCGCAGGTTGACCCCAGCAGAGCGGAATTATGACGTCGGCAATCGGGAGCTCCTGGCAGTGAAGGAGGCCCTGGAGGAGTGGAGACACATGTTGGAGGGAGCTGTGGTTCCATTCACGGTCTTCACCGACCATCGGAACCTGGAGTATATCTGGACCGCTAAGCATCTGAACCCCAGGCAAGCCCGTTGGTCTCTTTTTTTGGCCGTTTTGACTTTAGGATCACCTATCGCCCCGGGACTAAGAACCAGCGGTCGGACGCACTGTCCCGGGTGCATGAAGAGGAAGTCAGAGCGGAGCTGTCGGATCCACCAGAAAACATCATCCCGGAGTCCACTGTCGTCGCCACACTGACGTGGGACGTGGAGAACATCATCAGGGAGGCCCTGACGCGTCACCCGGACCCTGGCGGTGGACCACCTAACCGTTTGTATGTCCCACCAGACGCTAGGACTGCAGTTTTGGACTTCTGCCATGGTTCCAGGCTCGCCTGCCATCCAGGGGTGCGGAGGACCACGGCAGTTGTCCGGCAGCGATTCTGGTGGGCGTCTTTGGAAGCCGATGTCCGGGAGTATGTCCGGGCCTGTACCACCTGTGCCAGGGGCAAGGCAGTCCACCAACCAGAGAAGGGACTCCTCCAGCCGCTGCCTGTGCCTCATCGCCCCTGGTCCCATATCGGCCTGGACTTCGTCACGGGTCTCCCTGCGTCCCAGGGTATGACAACCATCCTGATGATAGTGGACCGGTTCTCCAAGGCGGCCCACTTCGTGGCCCTCCCGAAGCTCCCGTCGGCCCAGGAGACTGCAGACCTCCTGGTCCACCTCGTCATACGTCTGCATGGTATCCCTACGAACATCATCTCGGATCGTGGTCCTCAGTTCTCCTCCCAGGTCTGGAGGAGTTTCTGCAGGGAACTGGGGGCCACCGTGAGCCTTTCGTCCGGGTACCACCCACAGACCAACGGACAAGCAGAGCGGGCTAATCAAGAGCTGGAACAGGCCCTGCGGTGTATGACCTCCGCGCACCCGACGGCCTGGAGTCAACATCTGGCCTGGATCGAGTACGCTCATAATAGCCAAGTATCGTCTGCAACCGGCCTCTCCCCATTTGTAGCGTGTTTGGGGTACCAGCCCCCATTGTTTCCGGCTGTGGAGGGAGAGGTCGGGGTTC
Organism: Thalassophryne amazonica; assembly: GCF_902500255.1. NCBI lineage: Eukaryota > Metazoa > Chordata > Actinopteri > Batrachoidiformes > Batrachoididae > Thalassophryne > Thalassophryne amazonica. Next base: position 99,245,776 of record NC_047103.1, on the reverse strand, counting down.
CCTCGGTCCAGGCCCACCTCAGGAGGTGCCGTCGGGTGTGGCGTACAGCCCGCTCTGCCCTGCTGAAAGCCCGGACGAGGGCGAAGAGCCATGCAGACCGCCGATGTGACCCGGCCCCGGAATATCAGCCCGGGCAGGAGGTCTGGCTGTCAACAAAGAACATTCCTCTCAACACGGAGTCGCAAATGCTAATGGACAGATATATCGGACCATTTCGGATCACCAAAATCATCAGTCCAGCCGCAGTGAAGCTGAAACTCCCGGCTTCACTGCGGATCCATCCTGTTTTTCATGTCTCCAAGATCAAACTATACCACACTTCGGACCTTTGCACCCCCGGACCTGCGCCGCCTCCTCCCTGCATCATCGACTGCGAGCCTGCGTGGACTGTCCGCAGGCTCCTGGATGTTCGCTGGAGGGGTCGGGGTCTCCAATATCTGGTGGACTGGGAGGGTTATGGACCTGAAGAACGCTCCTGGGTGAAGAGGAGCTTCATCCTGGACCCGGCCCTCCTGGCCGAGTTCTACCAGCGACACACCGACAAGCCAGGTCGGGCGCCAGGAGGCGCCCTTTGAGGGGGGGTCCTGTTATGTGGGCCGCCCGAAGAGGAGGTACTGCTGGCCAACGCCAGAGGGCGCCCTGCCTGTAGTCGGGTTTCAGGCACCAGAGGGCGCAGTCACCACCCAGGAGCCAGGACTACCAGCTGTCAGTAATCATCATCACTGCACCATAAAAGCCTGGAGGAGACACCACATCTCTGCCGAGATATCAGTTTACCACTCAGGTAATTCTCTCAGCCGTTGTTTCTGTGCCAAACGCACATACCTTGTTTGTTCTGAACTTTTTGCAGGAGTACCTGGAACTCTACTTACAGCTGGAGCTGGGTTTGTGGACGGTGGGGGAGTGACGATCTTCACTCCTCATTCCACTTACGTTAAGTACTAGTTCAGGCTCTGCCGTTAACTGGTTCCAGATTTGGAGGTGGAGGTGTTCCCTCCAAGTGGATAAACATTGTGAGTTGCTGACTGCTTACTGGGTGTCCACACACCCACCATTAACCTGTTTTTGTTCCTGCCAGCAGTACCGGATCTGACAGCTGAAGTAGAGGCCACCTGGGGACTCGGGACTTGGTGGCTTCTGTGTACTGCAGGTCTTCGTTGGCGGCGGAACCTTGTGGGCCCCGGCTCTTCTCTGGATAGGCGTCTCCTACCCTCGGGCCTGCCCACACGTCACCTGTTGTATTTTGTAATTGACTGTCTAAAAGCAGTATTCGACCTGTTGTGCACATTTGCCACAATAAATTGTATTTATTGGACTATCTATTGACCGTTCATTTGCGCCCCCTGTTGTGGGTCCGTGTCATTACACTTCCCTAACACAATGATCCCAAATCCATGTAATTTGGCTGCTGAGCGAAGTGAAATTGTGGTTTCATGTGGAGCCAAAAGGAGAAAGCGATCCGTTTTGAAAGTTGTGCGTTATTTGCTGTACTTGGAGTGTGCTTTAGTGTGCGTGGTGGAGTGTTTTAGAGTGTATAGTTAGTGTGTGGTGTAGTTTTTTTTTTTTGTTTTTTTTTTTAGTTAGTGCGTAATCAGGCATCTGGAACAGCGCGTCAAGTCTCTCTCTTTTTTTTTTTTTAACTGCATGAAGATGACTGAAGCGCAGAGCACGTCATGATAAAGTGGACTTTATTGTTCTGGTCTGGACAAACCAGAGCAGGTGGATTCACCAATCTGTGCACACAGATTTGCACAGTGGATCCAACCATGCATTTCTCTTCTATGTCTCCAGGACTCATGCGCTTCTGCTCAGCTGGAGCAGAGCAGGGTGGAGACACACAATGCCCCAGCAGTGAGCAGGCTCCAGGGTGGAGAACATAGGAGTTCAGGAAGAGACACCCCCCCCCCCCCAAAGTCCAAACACCTTTTTCTATTTTTTTTTTTTTTTTTTTTTTGGCCACTAACAAATTTTGCTTCAGGCTTTTTTGTTGGCTAAAAGCCTGAAGCATTTCCTGCATTTTAATGTGAATTGTTGTATATAACTTTGTTAATGCTACATTTTTCATATATTTTTGAAGTTTACAATTTATATTTACATTCTAAGTTATGAAAATGCTTCATTAAAAATATTTCTGGTTTTCACAGTAAAAAAAACAATTAACCTTTTCTGATTCTAATTTTATGTTTTGGGGTGAATATTGGGTCACTGTTTTAATGCAGTATGTCAGAATGACACTCGGGAGGAGCTCGGAGTCGAGCCGCTGCTCCTCCACGTCGAAAGGAGTCAGTTGAGGTGGCTCGGTCATCTTTTCCAGATGCCCCCTGGACGCCTCGCTGGAGAGGTGTTCCAGGCACGTCCCATTGGGAGGAGGCCCCGGGGAAGACCCAGGACACGCTGGAGGGACTACATCTCTCGGCTGGCTTGGGAACGCCTTGGGGTTCCCCCGGAGGAGCTGGAGGAGGTGTGTGTGGATCGGGAGGTCTGGGCAGCTTTGCTTGAGCTGCTGCCCCCCGACCCGACTCCGGATAAAGCGGAAGAAAATGGATGGATGGATGGATGGATGGATGGATGGATGGATGGATGGATGGATGGATGTCAGAATGAAAGAAAAACTGTAAAGTCACACAGGTGAGGTTGTGCTGAAAAAAATGACACCAAACAAAGCCAGGTAAACAGTTTTTTTTTTTTTTTTCAGGTAAATTGTGAAGGTAAAACCAAAAGTAGTCAAAAATGCCTAAAAAATAGCAAGACTCCACGGGGTTAAAATGTGCAAAATACCAAGTGTTACAATACCTTTGGATATATATATATATATATATATATCTCAAATGAAATCAATTTTATTTATATAGCGCCAAATCACAACAAACAGTTGCCCCAAGGCGCTTTATAATGTAACGCAAAAGCCATACAATAATTACAGAAAAACCCCAACGGTCAAAACGACCCCCTGTGAGCAAGCACTTGGCGACAGTGGGAAGGAAAAATGCCCTTTTAACAGAAAGAAACCTCCAGCAGAACCAGTCTCAGGGAGGGGCAGTCTTCTGCTGGGACTGGTTGGGGCTGAGGGAGAGAACCAGGAAAAAGACATGCTGTGGAAGAGAGCAGAGATCAATCACTAATGATTAAATGCAGAGTGGTGCATACAGAGCAAAAAGAGGTGAATAAAAAGAAGCACTCAGTGCATCATGGGAACCCCCCAGCAGTCTAAGTCTATAGCAGCATAACTAAGGGATGGTTCAGGGTCACCTGATCCAGCCCTAACTATAAGCTTTAGCAAAAAGGAAAGTTTTAAGCCTAATCTTAAAAGTAGAGAGGGTGTCTGTCTCCCTGATCCGAATTGGGAGCTGGTTCCACAGGAGAGGAGCCTGAAAGCTGAAGGCTCTGCCTCCCATTCTACTCTTACAAAACCTATATATATATATATATATATATATATATATATATATATATATATATATATATTCCTGGCTCATACAATAAAGTATATCTACATTTTTTTATATTACTGTAACAATTTGCTGCCCCTTTTTATTTTCTGTGAATTAACATAAGATATTCCTTTCTTAGTCCAACATGGGAAAGTTTGCAGTGTCACAACAGCAGTGATAATAGACTTGTGCAACAGTAAGGCAAAGTAAAGTGTGCAAATACAGGCAAGCACAAATACTTTGCAATGGCAAATGAAGAGAATTAAAACAGAGAAACACCATGTACATTTTAATATAGATATGCATACAGTTTATGCAGTGAGTGCGGTGAGTCCAGTGTATGTAGAGTAAGACAGGAAACACATTGAACAAACGTATTGTACAGTTTGATGACCTGAGATATACATGCATACATAAATGCATTCACTTACAGGGAGCAGTGCAGATTGTGCAGTCTAACACCAATAGGAAGGAAAGACCACTGATTCGGACACTTTGGGTGGATCAGGCTGTTACTGAAGGAGCTGCCCAATGTTGGGGTGGTGTCTTGTAGTGGGTATGACTGAATTAAATGGGTCACGCACAACAGTATCATTAAATAAACAGTGCCAGTGATAAAAGTGAGACATGCTGAGAAAGAGAGAATTTGAAACAGTAATGAAAGGCATCAGAGGGCTGATGCAAGCCCTGCATGCCCTGAACAAACATCACTTGCTTTTATGAATTCCTTGTGACTTCATTAGGACATCTCGTATACCAATAAATCACAAATATTTTGCTGAACAATATGAATGTTAGATCATCTCTGCAGGCCCATAGGTTTTGGACATATAGCAGAAAATATGTTTTTTCAAATGTTTTCATTGACATTGACCTTGCCCAAAAAGGTAATAATTTTGAGATATCTGACCAAGTAATTTTCCCACCACATTTTGTGAAAATGCCAGCCTTTTTTATTTATATTGTTCACAGACAGACACACACAGGACTGACTACATGGCGCTTCAGCAGCACACATCTAACATGTGGGGGTGCCATGCCATAAAAGGATGCAAGCAAGGATTGTAAAAACAGTAAGAGTGAGAGAGAGAGAATAATAATCAGACAAACAGATGACAAACATTCTTCATCAAGGAGGTGGTCAAGATGAGAGCAATGATCATACAACTCCAATTCCAATGAAGTTGGGACATTGTGTAACATGTAAATAAAAACAGAATACAATGATTTGCAATTCCTATTCAACCTATATTCAATTTAATACACCACAAAGACAAGATATTTAATGTTCAAACTGACAGACTTTGTTGTTTTTGTGCAAATATTTGCTCATTTTGAAATGGATGCCTGCAACACATTTCAAAAAAGTTGGGAAGGGGCAACAAAAGACTGGGAAAGTTGATGAATGCTCAAAGAACACCTAATTGGAAACAGGTGAGTGTCATAATTGGGTATAAAAGGAGCATCCACAAAAGGTTCAGTTGCTCACAAGCAAAGATGGGGCAAGGATCACCACTTTGTGAACAAGTGCGTGAAAAAATGGTCCAACGGTTTAAGAACACTGTTTCTCAAGATTCAATTGCAAGGAATTCAGGGATTCCATCATCTACAGTCCACAGTATAATCAGAAGATTCAGAGAATCTGGAGAACTTTCTACACATAAGCGGCAAGGCCAAAAACCGTCATTGAATATCTGTGACCTTCGATCCCTCAGGTGGCACTGCATTAAAAACCTTACCGCATGGGCTCAGGAACACTTCAGAAAACCATTGTCAGTTAACACAGTTCGTCACTACATCTACAAGTGCAAGTTAAAACTCTACCATGCAAAGCAAAAGTCATACATCAACAACATCCAGAAATGCCGCCACCTTCTCTGGGTCCGAGCTAATTTGAAATGGGCAGACGCAAAGTGGAAATGTGTGCTGTGGTCTGATGAGTCCATGTTTCAAATTGTTTTTTGGAAATCATGGACGTCATGTCCTCCAGACAAAAGAGAAAAGACCATCCAGATTGTTACCAGTGCAAAGTTCAAAAGCCAGCATCTGTGGCGGTGTGTTAGTGCCCATTGCATGGGCAACTTACACATCTGTGATGGCACCATCAATGCTGAAAGGTACATCCAGGTGTTGGAGCAACACATGCTGCCATCCAAGAAATGTCTGTTTTATCAGCCGTATTACTTTGTCACTGTATATAGGCCCTCTGCCCCATACTCTGAATTCTTAGATGAATTTGGTGTGTTCATCTCTAACTTGTCAACGAGTAGAGATAACATTCTGATTATTGATTGTAATATTCATATAAATAAGCCTTCTGATCCCCTCTGCAAATCATTTATGGAAATTGTGGATGCATTAGGATTTCAGCAATGCATTCAGGAGTTGATGCACATTAGTGGAAATACAGTGGATTTGGTTCTCGCACGTGGTATTGCTGTCACGAATATGTCAGGCAGCGAGAACTTGTGGCACAGAAGGTGGAGGACGCAAATGCAGACCCACAAGCAGAGTTGATGGAATAATCAGAAAAACTTTATCAGTAGGCAAAGCAGTGGTTCGGCAAACAACTTGGCAGACAGCTAAAGCAGAGGTACAAGCAGGCGTGAGACAAAAGGCGTGGTCAGAAAACGAGTAGGGTTCAGTAACATGAAGAGACTTGGGTACTTGGGCTGAGGCAAAAGTACTTGGGCTGAGGCAACAGCAGATCCAAAAGGCAAAGCAAGGTCAGTACACGACAAGGCAAAAACAGGCCAAGACAAAAGGCTGGGACGTGGATACAAATGATCGCAACGAACTGGCAAGGTGGTGCTGACCTCAAAAGACTTAAATAAGGCAGGTGGTACTTTAGAGAACAAGACACAGGTGCTGGAAGGGGGCGTAACCGGGGAAGACAAAGGCAAGTGCAAGAGAGTGGAGTAGGACAAATGCAAAGTGAACAGGGGCAAGATCCTAAAGTGACAGAAAACCCAATGGTGCAAAACGTGACATACTTGACAAACCATAATAAATGTGAACAAAATAAAGGGGCAAAACTAAGAACTAAGGTGGTGAGCTAAACAGTGGAAAACCAGAAAACAAATGATAATAACTAAAACTAGGGAGGACCTGATACAGGAAAGTGAATACAATAAACATGACAAAACAAACTAAGGACTGAATAGAAAACAAATGATGAACAAAAACAAAACCAGAGACTACAGAATACAGGTAATGCAAAGAATGACTAAACCACAAATAAATGATGAATAGAGAATTAAATGGGTAACAAAAGCATTACACAAAATAAAGAAACAAACAGAACCAAAACAAGACTTAACTGACAATGTAAAAAGAGACATTACAAGAAATGCTTTCTTCCACCTGGGAAATATAGCGAATATAGCGGAATATGCCCAATTTAGTGCTGTATATACAACCCCAATTCCAATGAAGTTGCGATGTTGTGTAAAATGTAAATAAAAACAGAATACAATGATTTGCAAATCATCTTCAACCTATATTCAATTGAATGCAGCACAAAGACAAGATATTTAATGTTCAAACTGATAAACTTGATTGTTTTTGTGCAAATATCTGCTAATTTTGAAATGGATGCTTGCAACACATTTAAAAAAAGCTGGGACAGTGGTATGCTTACCACTGTGTTTCATCACCTTTCCTTCTAACAACACTCAATAAGCATTTGGGAACTGAGGACACTAATTGTTGAAACTTTGTATGTGGAATTCTTTCCCATTCTTGCTTGATGTATGAATTCATTTGTCTGGACTGCAGGCAGGCCAGTCTCATACCTGCACTCTTTTACTATGAAACCATGCTGTTGTAACACGTACAGAATGTGGCATGGCATTGTCTTGCTGAAATAAGCAAGGACATCCCTGAAAAAGATGTTGCTTGGATGGCAGCATGTGTTGCTCCAAAACCTGGATGTACCTTTCAGCATTGATGGTGCCATCACAGATGTCTAAGTTGCCCATGCAATGGGCACTAACACTCCCCATAGCATCACAAATACTGGCTTTTGAACTTTGCGCTGGTAACACTCTGGATGGTCTTTTTCCTCTTTTGTCCGGAGCAGTGGTGGGGATAGTTCCACTAATCCGCTAACCACTAATTATCGAAGACAATGTTTTCATTATCGGATTAGCTTTTAGCTTAGCTTTTCAGATAACTTTGAAAACCATTATCGGATCAATTATCTTCCCATACGTTTTGGTCCCATAATTTTTAGATCGATAAGATTTTTGCAGACACTGCAGACTACTTTTTGTAGTAGATGTGCAGTTCTATCCTCTACAAACAGAGAAAAGCATCTTCTAGAATAAACCACTCTATCTTCTGCAGGCAAAGGAGAACTGGTCATAGAAAAGAAAAAAGCTCATTTTTTTGACTCCATACTAATACACTGGCAATAGCACCCAAGTCATCCAGAGGCATAGTTTTAACTTATGGTTAAAATTTTAACCAAAGTAATTTTGGACAAGTTATTTAAATTAACGTCATGTCTGAAGTTTTATAAAGTGAAAATATCAGATATATGTTGTAGTTTTCAAGTATTGGACTAATTTTAAAGGTTTTAGTCTGGACATTGTGTTTGCGCAGTGCATTCTGGGTAAAGGTTCATGACAGGAGAAATGCATCTGAGACGCTCTGATCAGGCTCCACAAGGACAACAGCATTAAACTCCTTGTATACTGTGCCTGAAACTCTCATGAATATATTATCTTGGTTTATAGACATTGTTATTGTTTTTGTTTTATGTAAAAATGCCACAAGAAGTGTTGTGTGGGCCGCCAGAAGAGGAGGTACTGCTGGCCCACCACCAGAGGGTGCCCTGCCTGAAGTGCGGGCTTCAGGCACGAGAGGGCGCTGCCGCCACGGACACAGCCGGGGGTGACAGTTGTCACTCATTATCTCATGACAGCTGTCACCCATCTACACTTCATCATACTACTCCATAAAACCCAGACGTCATCTCCACCTTGTTGCCGAGATATCATCTATCTGTGAAGGTAATATCCTCAGCCAGAAGCTAATTGTGTCTTAGTCTGAATTTTGCAGCTGCTTTCCTGTGGAGTGCCTTATCAGTGAGGTTGGTGTAATCAGTGACGGCTTCGCTTCACACCCCAGCCAGATAAGTGTTGAGACAGGAGCTGCACGAGTGTGTGTGAGAGGTGGAATCTCCACCATTGTTGTTACTGGGTGTACACACACCCACTTCTTATTGTTTCTGCTCCTCGCCAGCAGTACCAGATCCGACATTCGGAGACGGTGGCCACCTGGGGACTCGGGACTTGGCGGCTCCAGTATTCTCCAGGTTCGGTGGCGGAGGAAATCGTGTGGTTCCGGTTCTTCTCAGGACAGACGTCTTCTATCCTCGAGCCTGCCCACACGTCACTGTTGTGGATTGACTGTTTGCAAAATTCTGTATTCCTCTGTATTGTGGTTGTGCTCATTCACAACAGTAAAGTGTTCATATTCGACTCTTTCATTGTCCATACATTTACGCCCCCTGTTGTGGGTCCGTGTCACTACACTTTCCCAACAAGAAGCCCAGGTTGATCCTCCAAAAGCCGAAAAGTCTGTTAAATTGTGATTCAGGCCATGTGATATAACTGGCATCAAAATGCATAGAACCCTGTCATCTACTGGCAACCAGTTATATCACAGTGTTGTCGACCTCAGGATTTTAAAATTATCTGTAGGTTTCCAAAACCTGAGAGACCACACATGTGGAGATTAAAAAAAAAAATTCATCGATCTGACAGATTTAGTTGTGCAGTGTGTGGTGTCAGCCACATGGTAAAAACAACACAAACAGATTTCACACACAAACATTCCCAGGTCAAACACCTCACTTTCTGATTGGCTGCTTGTCACAATTAGCTCCTCACATCCTTCTTAACACACCACACACGGCAGGAATATTTGATAAGATTATATTTAGCATCATCACGATTGTCGGGGCGTCCTTAAGATTGTCGAAAGGGGAAAGATCGCATCCGATAGCCTAATTATCTTGCCACGTGAACCAGGCTTGATGTTATGACGCCTCACAGAGCAACTGAATGATCTGTTATAACACCGCACTGAGCCGCTAACCGATCGGATGTTATGATGCCTCACGGAGCGACTGATTGATCTGTTATAACACCGCACGGAGGGACTGATTGATCCGTTATAACACCGCACCGAGCCGCTAACGGATTGGATGTTATGACACCTCACGGAGCGACTGATTGACCTGTTTTAACGGCGCTAACCGATCGGATGCTAGATAACAAACGATAACATTTCAGTTAGCTGATTAACATTTATCGAAGCTAACTTTTTGGTTAGCTGTGTCCACCACTGGTCCGGAGGACATGATGTCTATGATTTCCAAAAACAATTTGAAATGTGGACTCATCAGACCACAACATACTTTTCCACTTTGCATCTGTACATTTCAAATGAGCTCAGGCCCAGAGAAGGCGGTGGCATTTCTGGATGTTGTTTTTGTATGGCTTTTGCTTTGCATGGCAGAGTTTTAACTTGCACTTGTAGATATAGCGATGAACTGTGTTAACTGACAGTGGTTTTCTGAAGTGTTCCTGAGCCCATGCGGTAAGATCCTTTAGACAATGATGTTTTTAATGCAGTGCCGTCTGGGGGATCAAAGGTCACGGGCATTCAATGTTGGTTTTTGGCCTTGCCACTTGCGTGTAGAAAGTTCTCCAGATTCTCTGACTCTTGTGATTATATTATGGACTGTAGATGATGAAATCCCGAAAATCCTTGCAATTGAACGTTGAGAAACATTGTTATTAAACTGTTGGACTATTTTTTTTCAAGCAGTTGTTCACAAAGTGGTGATCCTTGCCCCAGCTTTGCTTGTGAATGGTTGAGCCTTTTGGGGATGCTCCTTTTATACCCAATCATGACACTCACCTGTTTCCAATTAGGTCTTCTTTGGGCATTCATCAACTTTCCCAGTCTTTGTTGCCTGTCCCAGTTTTTTGGAAACATGTTGCAGGCATTCATTTCAGAATGAGCAAATATTTGCTCAAAAACAAAAAAGTTTATCAGTTTGAACATTAAATATCTTGTCTTTATGGTGTATTCAATTGAATATAGGTTTGCAAATCATTGAATTCTGTTTTTATTTGCATTTCACACAATGTCTCAACTGTATTTGTATTTATGATAATATTTATGTGAGTGACCTCGTCCTCCTCCTTCCTGTGCAGATATTTATGATATCCAAGTTGTTGTGACCCAGGTAATAGCCAATTGTGGACCTCTCCCACTCACATCATTTGTGCTCATGTGTCAGTCACATGCACATTGGTGCCATAATGCAGTGGAGCACACCCAGATGTGTGGCATATGTAATGTCTGTGTGCAAATCAGCTTCCTCCTGGGGGCGGCTGTGGTCTACAGTATTTTGGGTGGCAAAATGACACGTGTCGTGCCATCGATATATCCTACACATACAGTAGTGTTCAGAATAATAGTAGTGCTATGTGACTAAAAAGATTAATCCAGGTTTTGAGTATATTTCTTATTGTTACATGGGAAACAAGGTACCAGTAGATTCAGTAGATTCTCACAAATCCAACAAGACCAAGCATTCATGATATGCACACTCTTAAGGCTATGAAATTGGGCTATTGGTAAAAAAAGTAGAAAAGTGGTGTTCACAATAATAGTAGCATCTGCTGTTGAAGCTACAAACTCAAAACTATTATGTTCAAACTGCTTTTTTAGCAATCCTGTGAATCACTAAACTAGTATTTAGTTGTATAACCACAGTTTTTCATGATTTCTTCACATCTGCGAGGCATTAATTTTGTTGGTTTGGAACCAAGATTTTGCTCGTTTACTAGTGTGCTTGGGGGTCATTGTCTTGTTGAAACACCCATTTCAAGGGCATGTCCTCTTGCATAAGGCAACATGACCTCTTCAAGTATTTTGACATATCCAAACTGATCCATGATACCTGGTATGCGATATATAGGTCCAACACCATAGTAGGAGAAACATGCCCATATCATGATGCTTGCACCACCATGCTTCACTGTCTTCACTGTGAACTGTGGCTTGAATTCAGAGTTTGGGGGTCATCTCACAAACTGTCTGCGGCCCTTGGACCCAAAAAGAACAATTTTACTGTCATCAGTCCACAAAATATTCTTTCATTTCTCTTTAGGCCACTTGATGTGTTCTTTGGCAAATTGTAACCTCTTCTGCACGTCTTTTATTTAACAGAGGTGTTATTTGTCGGACACAGCCCGGAGAATCGACCAGCGTTTGAAGGACACAGTATAAAATAAGCAGAGCACGGTACAAAGGATAACAGAGTTTAATGAACATAACAGTGCTGTGAAAAATATAAAAGTGCGCGGTCTGGCGTGGTGGATTGCGGTGCGCTCCCAGCAGCGCTAACGGTCCGGAGCCAGAACTGGTTCGGACCCAAGGACCCCGCTGACACCCCCCAGGTGGCCGCGACAAACCGAGTCTGTGAAAGAAGGAATCATTATGTGAGTCCACACTCAACACACAGAGAGAACGCTCAAAGGTGTACAAACAGCAAACACTTCCTGGCTTAATTACTAATCAGCTTCCACCCTGCAGGCATGGAACATCCAGTTCACAAAACTCCACAGCAGTGGAAGCTGATTAAACGACTACATACAGCTCAATATAATAAGGTGTGAGGGACACCATATTTACTGACTGTATAAATGTTAGTCACAAAATCTAACGTACCTCAGGAAGTGTGCTGACGAGCGTGAGACCTCACCCCCTCCTCTTTCACAGACCATGCATCAAACCTGGACGTTCTCTGCATCCACTGATGATGAGATGGCTCTCGAGATGACGATCTCACCCGTCTGGTCACAAGGTCGAGTCTCTGGCAAATACACACTGTGTACTCCAGTCTTAAATGCCACCATGTTCCAATCCATGTAGATGCACCACAGCTGTGAGTCCTGATGAGCCGCAGGTGATCAGGGTGAGGTCCTGATAAACTCAGCTACACAGCCACTCAGTCCCAAATGCAAGCCACCTGGAAGGAAATACAAAAGACAGAAACAAAAAGGCAGCCAGGCCCCCCAGCCATACAACAGTACCCCACCCTCACGGGAAGCCTCCCGGCGACCACATAAACCTGGCCCAGGAGAAACACCCCCCTCCAGGGACCATGGCTGGAAACCGTATCTGCATTCATCTTCCAACAGAATCTTCATCTACAGAACGGTAGATGTCTTCTCCTCTGGCTGCATCTTTGCCCTTGTTTGTATCAGACAATTAGCACAGGTGTGGCCAGGAGTTCCTGAACCTGTGCAGTCAGCCCCCGTCCAACTATGTTCACAGTCCGACCAGCCACAAAACAAAAAAGACAAACACAAACAACCAAAACACCCCCGCCTCCCCAGAGGCCCGCCCCATCAAACCCTGGGAAGGGGAGAAAAGAAAAACAACCCAAACTCAAGCCAACAAACAAAAACACTAACACCCCCCCCTCCCCCAACGACATGTAGGGATCAACACCCCCCAGAGGACATCCCGCCAGCTCCAGGAGTAATAACCACAGCCGAGGTCCCTCTGGGATCCAACGTCACCCACGGGGACTCCCAGCGCCTCCCAGAGGACCATTCCATCAACCCCAGGAGACGCCTCCCCTCATGACCAACAGACCCAGCCCCGGCCGTCTATGGCTAGATGGACCCACAGCCCTTTCCCCCCCAGAGGACACCACAGTCAAACCCTGAGGGCGGAAACTGGGGGGAAAACAAAAGGAGAAAAAAAAAAACATACAAACAAAACAACCCCAACCCCACCCCCTTGGCGCAGTGGAAACTGGAAGCACGTCCAGTGTCACCAACCGTGACTATACCCCAGAAGCCAACCGGGAGGAGTGGAACAGCGGTTATGGCAGACAGCACAAAACGGCGCCACTCCTCCGACTTCTAAACCAGCCACTAGCTGCGGGTATATCCCACTGCCCCAAACCTCAGCCACGCCGATGGCAGACGGCTCAAAGGCGTGCTGAAGCCGGAGGTGGAACAGGGAAACAACAAACAAAAACACCCCCCCCCCCCCCAGGTGCAGAGGTTACCTGGGAAACGCCCAGCATAACCAAACTGCACCACTCCAGCAACGCCGACACTACGGCTCACACGGCTGGAGCCAGAGGAGAAGAGAGGGAACAAAAAGAAAATACCCCAAACCCCCCCCTCCCCTCCCGGGTGCAGAGGTTACCTGGGAAACGCCCAGCACAACCAAACTGCACCACTCCAGCAACGCCGACACTACGGCTCACACGGCTGGAGTCAGAGGAGAAGAGAGGGCATAACAAAAAACAAAAAAAAAAAAAAAGAAAAAACAACCCAAATACCCCCCCATGACCCCCCAGGGGACCGTCCCATCAAACCCCGGGAGGTGAAACCGAAAGAAACAAAAAGAAAGACCAACAGACTAACACAAAGTTGCTTGGGTCCTTTTTTTTTCCAGACAGACTGCAGGGTCACAACCCCAGACCCTAATAGTGAAAAACACAAAATAAAATCCCACACAAAAACCAACTCAAAAAACACCCACACAAAATGAACTAACACAAAACAAATAAGTGATTTATACCGTCAAGCTCAAACAAATGGAACACACCTGTTCCAACTTAAGAGCTTGACGGTAATGTGACTCAGTCACCAACAGAGGGAGCCAGACTGCTAAAAATAAAAAAACCCCTTTGGTGTCAGAAAATAATTCATGCTGCTTTTCCTGTGAGCAGCACACAACCAAAAATGTGATTCAACTAAATAATACCGGAGCTGACAACAGACGCAGTAGCTATCATTACCCGGGGAAACGGGGCTACGACTGTAACACAGGAAGCACCGCGACCCGTGCCACAGAGCTCCGCCGTGCGCGTTCACCCATTACAGACCCACTCCTGCAGCTCCCGTTCAAACCTCTTATCCAGTCGAAGTGCGACGCGAAGCCGTCACCAGTCACACTCCACCACGACCCACGGACAAGGCACAAACACAGGAACATGGCTGCACCAGCGCTCAAATCAGTATTCAGTAATGGGTTCTCCAACGCGCACCATCCGGGCGGAGAGCACCCGCAACTGATCCGGATAACTTCTGAACGTCTGCTGCCGCCTTCCCGGCACGTTACCGTCTCTGCTACCGCTGGGTTCGTGATGTTTGGCCAGAGACTACTGTTATGTGTCGGACGCAGCCCGGAGAACCGACCAGCGTTTGAAGGACCCAGTATAAAATAAGCAGAGCACGGTACAAAGGATAACAGAGTTTAATGAACATAACAGTGCTGTGAAAAATATAAAAGTGCGCGGTCTGGCGTGGTGGATTGCGGTGCGCTCCCAGCAGCGCTAACGGTCCGGAGCCAGAACTGGTTTGGACCCAAGGACCCCACCGACACCCCCCAGGTTGCCGTGACAAACCAAGTCTGTGAAAGAAGGAATCATTATGTGAGTCCACACTCAACACACAGAGAGAACGCTCAAAGGTGTACAAACAGCAAACACTTCCTGGCTTAATTACTAATCAGCTTCCACCCTGCAGGCATGGAACATCCAGTTCACAAAACTCCACAGCAGTGGAAGCTGATTAAACGACTACATACAGCTCAATATAATAAGGTGTGAGGGACACCATATTTACTGACTGTATAAATGTTAGTCACAAAATCTAACGTACCTCAGGAAGTGTGCTGACGAGCATGAGACCTCACCCCCTCCTCTTTCACAGACCATGCATCAAACCTGGACGTTCTCTGCATCCACTGATGATGAGATGGCTCTCGAGACGACGATCTCACCCGTCTGGTCACAAGGTCGAGTCTCTGGCAAATACACACTGTGTACTCCAGTCTTAAATGCCACCATGTTCCAATCCATGTAGATGCACCACAGCTGTGAGTCCTGACGAGCCGCAGGTGATCAGGGTGAGGTCCTGATAAACTCAACTACACAGCCACTCAGTCCCAAATGCAAGCCACCTGGAAGGAAAAACAAAAGACAGAAACAAAAAGGCAGCCAGGCGCCCCAGCCATACAACAAGAGGGACTTTGCCGGGGATTCTTGCAAATAAATTAGCTTCACACAGGTGTCTTCTAACTGTCACAGCACTTACAGGTAACTCCAGACTGTCTCTGATCATCCTGGAGCTGATCAATGGGTGAGCCTTTGCCATTCTGGTTATTCTTCTATCCATTTTGATTGTTGTTTCCGTTTTCTTCCACGTGTCTGTTTTTTTTTTGTCCATGTTAAAGCATTGGAGATCATTGCAGATGGACAGCCTATAATTTTTTGCACCTGTGTATAAGTTTTCCCCTCTCCAATCAACTTTTTAATCAAACTACGCTGTTCTTCTGAACAATGTCTTGAACGTCCCATTTTCCTCAGGCTTTCAAAGAGAAAAGCATGTTCAACAGATGCTGGCTTCATCCTTAAATAGGAGACACCTGATTCACACCTGTTTGTTCCACAAAACTGATGAACTCACTGACTGAATGCCACACTGCTATTACTGTGAACACCCCCTTTTCTACTTTTTTTTTACTAATAGCCCAATTTCATAGCCTTAAGAGTGTGCATATCATGAATGCTTGGTCTTGTTGGATTTGTGAGAATCTACTGAATCTACTGGTACCTTGTTTCCCATGTAACAATAAGAAATATACTCAAAACCTGGATTAATCTTTTTAGTCACATAGCACTACTGTTATTCTGAACACTACTGTATCAACCGTGGGTTACAGAAATCCACATGTGCCCCTGTGTTTGTGTATGGTGAGTGTGGCCAGTCCACATTGTTGAAGGGGGTTATGTTAATAACATTTTATTGTGTCTTAAAGTAAATAGTAAGTCCCTTCGGCTGCCCCCTTGTTTGCACTCGGGGTCGCCACAGCAAATCCAAGGTGGATCTGCATTTTGAATTGGCACAGGTTTTACGCAGGATGCCCTTCCTGACACAAATCCACATTACATGGAGAAATGTGGTAGGGGTGGGATTTGAACCCAGAACCTTCTGCACTGAAACCAAGCGCATTAACAACTTGGCCACCACCCCTGAGTCTTAAAGTAAATAAATCTGAAATTGGTCACTGGATCCTTAAACTCTGGACATAAATAAACTCTACATGGTGGATCCTTGATCTCTGGACATAAATAGAAATAAACAAAATCTGTAGTTTTTGTCAAAAGCATTTCCTTTCAGACATTATTGGCATGAATGCCTTTCCATACATCTGAGCTGAGCTGTTACAGCTGGCTGCACTTCACATCAGGATGCATTTAATAAAGAATGCAGGATATTTCATTTTGGGAGGAAAAAAACGTTTTAGTGGATGTCAGGTCCGTTGCCCTAACTGGACCTGGCACTTAAACTGTGCCTGAGATTGTATCCTGCAAAACACAGTTTCTCAAAGCACAATCACATAAAAAGAGACAACATTAGACAGAGATCTCTTTTGAGCTTTGCGCAAAGGGGAGAAGCTTCGGAGAGAGCGTACAAACCTAAGACCAACCTTGCTTTCCCTGCTCCTCTCCGCCGCCCCCCGGCGCTTGCTCTTTTATTAGGAAAGAAAAAAAATCATAAACAATACAACGTAGCATCAGGGTACATTGCGTTTGGGGAAGGGAGGGGTGAACGGTTGCTTGTGAGTTACGGTTTCCTGTGAAACATGCTCGTTTCTTTCAAGAAGGGAGTAAGCAGTTAAGTTTCGATGTCAACAGAGTCCTGAAACAACCTTTAGTTCATCACTGTGGCTGAGCAATCATTTAGCTTAAATGCAGCATATATGAATGGGTACATAATTATTATGATTGAATGAGTAAATGAAGTATAAAAGAATATAATTCAGACAATAATAAATGCAGAATCCTTTAACAAGTCAGCTAAGACACATATTCTTTCAGTCTTGTGGCTGGTTTCACTCCCACATCACACAGATAACAGATAGTTGATACAGTTCATTTCACAAGAAGCAGAAACTTAACTCAGACTACTTTTGATTACATTGAATATCATGTAAGCAGGCAATGATTAATTAAATAAATGGTAACAACTCATAAAATCTCCATCAGTGGATCATAGTTTATTGTCTGTATTACAGCATTTGGAAAGAGGTCATATGATTTAAAGCGGCAATTCGTTTTGAAATTATTAATTCCAACTGAATCATTAAGGATATTCAGTCAAAAATATCCCACCAGACTATAGTCTCACAACTAGCTCCTGGTCCTGATGTATGCATCTCTACTAAGATGCAGAAACTTACCAAATTCAATGCTATTTCATGTTGTATGATGTTGCATGGTGTGAATTCTGCTCAAAGCATGACGTGTCTTTTTGACCCAGTGCAAACTAATCTGTTTAAGGCCTGTGAGCTCACTATGCTGACAATTATGAATCTGTCACAAACATCGAGTCCTAGAAGTTTTGTCTATGCCTATGTCTGACACAGAGCAACTGATTCATGCCTTTGTCTCTTCTCGACTGAATTACCATGATGTATTCTCTGACTTACCACAGTCCAACATCAGAGGTCTGTAGTTGGTCCAGAATGCTGCTGCTGGAGAAAGTTATGGCCAATTATGACCTCCGTTTACTGGCTTCCTATCCTTTTGGGGTGAGAATTTAAGGTTTGTTACTAACATACAAAATCCTGCATTGAATATTGCATACCTACGTATATGGCGGATCTGCTTAAACCTATTGTACTGGTCCATGCTCTGCATTCTCAGTGGGCAGGATTACTGTGCATTCCAAAGGTGAAAAAGAAGTCAGCAGACCACAGAACTTTCTGTTACTGTGCACCTACTCTATTGAACAATCTGCCTGCTGAGATAAAATATTCTGATTATCTGTAGACATCCAAATCCAGATTTAAGACACATCTGTTTTCTTTTTAGTGTCAACACTGGTCTACTGGTGGTTGTCTCTCACTGCGGTATTGTATCATTTCCTGTTCAGGAGCACAGCGGTGTTTTGCTGTATCTTTAGCTGTTTAATCTGCGCAGTTAGATTGATCTAGATAACGATTTGTTTCACAGTGTAATCTTCACGTGCCTTAACTAAAGCACTCCCTCTGCTGAATCACCTCTAAATTATTTACACATTGTGTGTTTTTAGGAATCCGCTAGCTTAGCGCAGCTACTAGCTCTTAGCCGATTTAGCATGGCGGCTTCTCCTGTCTCTCCCCCACTTTTCTGCTCTGGGTGTGAAATGTTTAGTTATTCCTCTGCCTCCTTTAGCAGTAATGGTACTTGTAATAAGTGTAGCTTATTCGTAGCTTTGGAGGCCAGGCTGGGTGAATTGGAGACTCGGCTCCGCACCGTGGAAAATTCTACAGCTAGCCAGGCCCCTGTAGTCGGTGCGGACCAAGGTAGCTTAGCCGCCGTTAGTTCCCTTCCAGCAGATCCCGAGCAGCTGGGAAAGCAGGCCGACTGGGTGACTGTGAGGAGGAAGCGTAGCCCTAAACAGAAGCCCTGTGTACACCACCAACCCATTCACATCTCTAACCGTTTTTCCCCACTCAGCGACACACCCGCCGAGGAACAAACTCTGGTTATTGGCGACTCTGTTTTGAGAAATGTGAAGTTAGCGACACCAGCAACCATAGTCAATTGTCTTCCGGGGGCCAGAGCAGGTGACACTGAAGGAAATTTGAAACTGCTGGCTAAGGCTAAGCGTAAATTTGGTAAGATTGTAATTCACGTCGGCAGTAATGACACCCGGTTACGCCAATCGGAGGTCACTAAAATTAACATTGAATCGGTGTGTAACTTTGCAAAAACAATGTCGGACTCTGTAGTTTTCTCTGGGCCCCTCCCCAATCGGACCGGAAGTGACATGTTTAGCCGCATGTTCTCCTTGAATTGCTGGCTGTCTGAGTGGTGTCCAAAAAACGAGGTGGGCTTCATAGATAATTGGCAAAGCTTCTGGGGAAAACCTGGTCTTGTTAGGAGAGATGGCATCCATCCCACTTTGGATGGAGCAGCTCTCATTTCTAGAAATCTGGCCAATTTTCTTAAATCCTCCAAACTGTGACTATCCAGGGTTGGGACCAGGAAGCAGAGTTGTAGTCTTACACACCTCTCTGCAGCTTCTCTCCCCCTGCCATCCCCTCATTACCCCATCCCCATAGAGACGGTGCCTGCTCCCAGACCACCAATAACCAGTAAAAATCTATTTAAGCATAAAAATGTTAAGGTCTGGACGCAGGTTGAGGAGCGGTTCAGCGTCTGACTGAACCCAGCACTAAATAACCAGAAGCAGTTCCAAAAGAAACAAATTTATTTTCTTCCCACTGTGCTGTACACAAAATACAAAATAAATGAGTCTGGTGGGGTGAAGAGGCGGCGCGCTCTCCCAGCGCCTCAACGGATCGGAGCCCGAATGTTCTGGACTCAGGAGTTCCGCTGACACCCCCCAGGTGGCTTTTCCCAAGACTGTACTCTGTGAAGGAGGAACAGAGGTGAGGTTATTCAGTACTTATATCAAGAAACACTATTTAGAGGCACACTTATCAGCAACACGTTCAGGACTGATTTCAGGCTTAATTCAAAAGAACATCTGCTCACAGCTTGTGGAGGATTATCAATCCACACGCCACAGCCGCGAGGAGCAAACGAGACAATTCTCTTCAATACTTAAATTTAGCTGCTCAACAACGCCACATTATATTCACAGATAAGCTTTTAAGGATATTCACCTCTGACGTGTGCTGACAGCGCTTGCCTCTCACCCTCGTCCTCCTTCACAGGCGCAATGTCAGCTTCTGGAGCGGCCCTCAGCTTCCTCAAACGGTCGTCACACGGTCGTATTCTCCGGCCCCTAAGCCCAGATCACTGCTGGCTTAAATGCAGTTCTTCATCTCTTCATTGGTACAAGCTGAGAGTCCTTAGAACTGCACGCGAATGTCACAGGTGTCGTAGATCGTCCCGATTAGAGAATCGCACGTGAGTGCAACAGGTGCAGCAGATCACCGTGACAGAGGTGAGAGACTCTTCTGCAGCACATTCTCCCCAGAGATCAGCCCCAAACCACCTGGGAAGGAAAACAAACACAAAAACCGCAAAACAGTGTCCAGCCAATCCCCCAACACACAACAAAAAATTAAAAAAGAAAAAATAATATAGCACCTTCAACTGCACCACAGACTAAAACCGTTAAATGTGGTCTATTAAACATTAGGTCTCTCTCTTCTAAGTCCCTGTTAGTAAATGATATAATAATTGATCAATATATTGATTTATTCTGCCTTACAGAAACCTGGTTACAGCAGGATGAATATGGTAGTTTAAATGAGTCAACACCCCCGAGTCACACTAACTGCCAGAACGCTCGTAGCATGGGCCGAGGCGGAGGATTAGCAGCAATCTTCCATTCCAGCTTATTAATTAATCCAAAACCCAGACAGAGCTTTAATTCATTTGAAAGCTTGACTCTTAGTCTTGTCCATCCAAATTGGAAGTCCCAAAAACCAGTTTTATTTGTTATTATCTATCATCCACCTGGTCGTTACTGTGAGTTTCTCTGTGAATTTTCAGACCTTTTGTCTGACTTAGTGCTTAGCTCAGATAAGATAATTATAGTGGGCAATTTTAACATCCACACAGATGCTGAGAATGACAGCCTCAACACTGCATTTAATCTATTATTAGACTGAATTGGCTTTGCTCAAAATGTAAATGAGTCCACCCACGACTTTAATCATATCTTAGATCTTGTTCTGATTTATGGTATGGAAATTGAAGACTTAACAGTATTCCCTGGAAACTCCCTTCTGTCTGATCATTTCTTAATAACATTTACATTTACTCTGATGGACTACCCAGCAGTGGGGAATAAGTTTCATTACACTAGAAGTCTTTCAGAAAGCGCTGTAACTAGGTTTAAGGATATGATTCCTTCTTTATGTTCTCTAATGCCATATACCAACACAGTGCAGAGTAGCTACCTAAACTCTGTGAGTGAGATAGAGTATCTCGTCAATAGTTTTACATCTTCATTGAAGACAACTTTGGATGCCGTAGCTCCTCTGAAAAAGAGAGCCTTAAATCAATCAATCAATCAATCAATCAATTTTTTTTATATATAGCGCAAAATCACAACAAACAGTTGCACAAAGGCGCTTTATATTGTAAGGCAAGGCCATACAATAATTATGTAAAAACCCCAATGGTCTAAACGACCCCCTGTGAGCAAGCACTTGGCGACAGTGGGAAGGAAAAACTCCCTTTTAACAGGAAGAAACCTCCAACAGAACCAGGCTCAGGGAGGGGCAGTCTTCTGCTGGGACTGGTTGGGGCTGAGGGAGAGAACCAGGAAAAAGACATGCTGTGGAGGGGAGCAGAGATCAATCACTAATGATTAAATGCAGAGTGGTGCATACAGAGCAAAAAGAGAAAGAAACACTCAGTGCATCATGGGAAACCCCCAGCAGTCTAAGTCTATAGCAGCATAACTAAGGGATGGTTCAGGTTCACCTGATCCAGCCCTAACTATAAGCTTTAGCAAAAAGGAAAGTTTTAAGCCTAATCTTAAAAGTAGAGAGGGTGTCTGTCTCCCTTATCCGAATTGGGAGCTGGTTCCACAGGAGAGGAGCCTGAAAGCTGAAGGCTCTGCCTCCCATTCTATTCTTACAAACCCTAGGAACTACAAGTAAGCCTGCAGTCTGAGAGCGAAGCGCTCTATTGGGGTGATATGGTACTATGAGGTCCCTAAGATAAGATGGGACCTGATTATTCAAAACCTTATAAGTAAGAAGAAGAATTTTAAATTCTATTCTAGAATTAACAGGAAGCCAATGAAGAGAGGCCAATATGGGTGAGATATGCTCTCTCCTTCTAGTCCCTGCTAGTACTCTAGCTGCAGCATTTTGAATTAACTGAAGGCTTTTCAGGGAACTTTTAGGACAACCTGATAATAATGAATTACAATAGTCCAGCCTAGAGGAAATAAATGCAGGAATTAGTTTTTCAGCATCACTCTGAGACAAGACCTTTCTAATTTTAGAGATATTGCATGAATGCAAAAAAGCAGTCCTACATATTTGTTTAATATGCGCTTTGAATGACATATCCTGATCAAAAATGACTCCAAGATTTCTCACAGTATTACTAGAGGTCAGGGTAATGCCATCCAGAGTAAGGATCTGGTTAGACACCATGTTTCTAAGATTTGTGGGGCCAAGTACAATAACTTCAGTTTTATCTGAGTTTAAAAGCAGGAAATTAGAGGTCATCCATGTCTTTATGTCTGTAAGACAATCCTGCAGTTTAGCTAATTGGTGTGTGTCCTCTGGCTTCATGGATAGATAAAGCTGGGTATCATCTGCGTAACAATGAAAATTTAAACAATGCCGTCTAATAATACTGCCTAAGGGAAGCATGTATAAAGTGAATAAAATTGGTCCTAGCACAGAACCTTGTGGAACTCCATAATTAACCTTAGTCTGTGAAGAAGATTCCCCATTTACATGAACAAATTGTAATCTATTAGACAAATATGATTCAAACCACCGCAGCGCAGTGCCTTTAATACCTATGGCATGCTCTAATCTCTGTAATAAAATTTTATGGTCAACAGTATCAAAAGCAGCACTGAGGTCTAACAGAACAAGCACAGAGATGAGTCCACTGTCTGAGGGCATAAGAAGATCATTTGTAACCTTCACTAATGCTGTTTCTGTACTATGATGAATTCTAAAACCTGACTGAAACTCTTCAAATAGACCATTCCTCTGCAGATGATCAGTTAGCTGTTTTACAACTACCCTTTCAAGAATTTTTGAGAGAAAAGGAAGGTTGGAGATTGGCCTATAATTAGCTAAGATAGCTGGGTCAAGTGATGGCTTTTTAAGTAATGGTTTAATTACTGCCACCTTAAAAGCCTGTGGTACATAGCCAACTAATAAAGATAGATTGATCATATTTAAGATCGAAGCATTAAATAATGGTAGGGCTTCCTTGAGCAGCCTGGTAGGAATGGGGTCTAATAGACATGTTGATGGTTTGGATGAAGTAACTAATGAAAATAACTCAGACAGAACAATCGGAGAGAAAGAGTCTAACCAAATACCGGCATCACTGAAAGCAGCCAAAGATAACGATACATCTTTGGGATGGTTATGAGTAATTTTTTCTCTAATAGTCAAAATTTTGTTAGCAAAGAAAGTCATGAAGTCATTACTAGTTAAAGTTAATGGAATACTCAGCTCAATAGAGCTCTGACTCTTTGTCAGCCTGGCTACAGTGCTGAAAAGAAACCTGGGGTTGTTCTTATTTTCTTCAATTAGTGATGAGTAGTAAGATGTCCTAGCTTTACGGAGGGCTTTTTATAGAGCAACAGACTCTTTTTCCAGGCTAAGTGAAGATCTTCTAAATTAGTGAGACGCCATTTCCTCTCCAACTTAAGGGTTATCTGCTTTAAGCTGCGAGTTTGTGAGTTATACTACGGAGTCAGGCACTTCTGATTTAAAGCTCTCTTTTTCAGAGGAGCTACAGCATCCAAAGTTGTCTTCAATGAGGATGTAAAACTATTGACGAGATACTCTATCTCACTTACAGAGTTTAGGTAGCTACTCTGCACTGTGTTGGTATATGGCATTAGAGAACTTAAAGAAGGAATCATATCCTTAAACCTAGTTACAACGCTTTCTGAAAGACTTCTAGTGTAATGAAACTTATTCCCCACTGCTGGGTAGTCCATCAGAGTAAATGTAAATGTTATTAAGAAATGATCAGACAGAAGGGAGTTTTCAGGGAATACTGTTAAGTCTTCAATTTCCATACCATAAGTCAGAACAAGATCTAAGATATGATTAAAGTGGTGGGTGGACTCATTTACATTTTGAGCAAAGCCAATTCAGTCTAATAATAGATTAAATGCAGTGTTGAGGCTGTCATTCTCAGCATCTGTGTGGATGTTAAAATCACCCACTATAATTATCTTATCTGAGCTAAGCACTAAGTCAGACAAAAGTTCTGAAAATTCACAGAGAAACTCACAGTAACGACCAGGAGGATGATAGATAACAACAAATAAAACTGTTTTTTTGGACTTCCAATTTGGATGGACAAGACTAAGAGTCAAGCTTTCAAATGAATTAAAGCTCTGTCTGGGTTTTTGATTAATTAATAAGCTGGAATGGAAGATTGCTGCTAATCCTCCGCCTCAGCCCATGCTACGAGCGTTCTGGCAGTTAGTGTGACTCGGGGGTGTTGACTCATTTAAACTACCATATTCATCCTGCTGTAACCAGGTTTCTGTAAGGCAGAATAAATCAATATGTTGATCAATTATTATATAATTTACTAACAGGGACTTAGAAGAGAGAGACCTAATGTTTAATAGACCACATTTAACTGTTTTAGTCTGTGGTGCAGTTGAAGGTGCTATATTATTTTTTCTTTTTGAATTTTTATGCTTAAATAGATTTTTGCTGGTTATTGGTGGTCTGGGAGCAGGCACCGTCTCTACGGGGATGGGGTAATGAGGGGATGGCAGGGGGAGAGAAGCTGCAGAGAGGTGTGTAAGACTACAACTCTGCTTCCTGGTCCCAACCCTGGATACTCACGGTTTGGAGGATTTAAGAAAATTGGCCAGATTTCTAGAAATGAGAGCTGCTCCATCCAAAGTAGGATGGATGCCGTCTCTCCTAACAAGACCAGGTTTTCCCCAGAAGCTTTGCCAATTATCTATGAAGCCCACCTCATTTTTTGGACACCACTCAGACAGCCAGCAATTCAAGGAGAACATGCGGCTAAACATGTCACTCCCGGTCCGATTGGGGAGGGGCCCAGAGAAAACTACAGAGTCCGACATTGTTTTTGCAAAGTTACACACCGATTCAATGTTAATTTTAGTGACCTCCGATTGGCGTAACCGGGTGTCATTACTGCCGACGTGAATTACAATCTTACCAAATTTAGGCTCAGCCTTAGCCAGCAGTTTCAAATGTCCTTCAATGTCTCCTGCTCTGGCCCCCGGAAGACAATTGACTATGGTTGCTGGTGTCGCTAACTTCACATTTCTCAAAACAGAGTCGCCAATAACCAGAGTTTGATCCTCAGCGGGTGTGTCGTCGAGTGGGGAAAAACGGCTAGAAATGTGAACGGGTTGGCGGTGTACACGGGGCTGTTTAGAACTACGCTTCCTCCTCACAGTCACCCAGTCGGCCTGCTTTCCCAGCTGCTCGGGATCTGCTGGAAGGGAACTAACGGCGGCTAAGCTACCTTGGTCCGCACCGACTACAGGAGCCTGGCTAGCTGTAGAATTTTCCACGGTGCGGAGCCGAGTCTCCAATTCGCCCAGCCTGGCCTCCAAAGCTACGAATAAGCTACACTTATTACAAGTACCATTACTGCTAAAGGAGGCCGAGGAATAACCAAACATTTCACACCCAGAGCAGAAAAGTGCGGGAGAGACAGGAGAAGCCGCCATGCTAAACCGGCTAAGAGCTAGTAGCTGCACTAAGCTAGCGGATTCCTAAAAACACACAAAGTGAATAATGTGTAAATAATTTAGAGGTGATTCAGCAGAGGGAGTGCTTTAGTTAAGGCACGTGAAGATTACACTGTGAAACAAATCGTTATCTAGGTAACTAGATCAATCTAACTGCGCAGATTAAACAGCTAACAGATACAGCAAAACACCGCTGTGCTCCGGAACAGGAAGTGATACAATACCGCAGTGAGAGCCAGCCACCAGAAGTGCCTGACTCCGTGGTATAACTCACAAACTCGCAGCTTAAAGCAGATAACCCGTAAGTTGGAGAGGAAATGGCGTCTCACTAATTTAGAAGATCTTCACTTAGCCTGGGAAAAGAGTCTGTTGCTCTATAAAAAAGCCCTCCGTAAAGCTAGGACATCTTACTACTCATCACTAATTGAAGAAAATAAGAACAACCCCAGGTTTCTTTTCAGCACTGTAGCCAGGCTGACAAAGAGTCAGAGCTCTATTGAGCCCAGTATTCCTTTAACTTTAACTAGTAATGACTTCATGACTTTCTTTGCTAATAAAATTCTAACTATTAGAGAAAAAATTACTCGTAACCATCCCAAAGACATATCGTTATCTTTGGCTGCTTTCAGTGATGCCGGTATTTGGTTAGACTCTTTCTCTCCGATTGTTCTGTATGAGTTATTTTCATTAGTTACTTCCTCCAAACCATCAACATGTCTATTAGACCCCATTCCTACCAGGCTGCTCAAGGAAGCCCTACCATTAATTAATGCTTTGATCTTAAATATGATCAATCTATCTTTATTAGTTGGCTATGTACCACAGGCTTTTAAGGTGGCAGTAATTAAACCATTACTTAAAAAGCCATCACTTGACCCAGCTATCTTAGCTAATTATAGGCCAATCTCCAACCTTCCTTTTCTCTCAAAAATTCTTGAAAGGGTAGTTGTAAAACAGCTAACTGATCATCTGCAGAGGAATGGTCTATTTGAAGAGTTTCAGTCAGGTTTTAGAATCCCTCATAGTACAGAAACATCATTAGTGAAGGTTACAAATGATCTTCTTATGGCCTCAGACAGTGGACTCATCTCTGTGCTTGTTCTGTTAGACCTCAGTGCTGCTGTTGATACTGTTGACCATAAAATTTTATTACAGAGAATAGAGCATGCCATAGGTATTAAAGGCACTGCGCTGCGGTGGTTTGAATCATATTTATCTAATAGATTACAATTTGTTCATGTAAATGGGGAATCGTCTTCACAGACTAAGGTTAATTATGGAGTTCCACAAGGTTCTGTACTAGGACCAATTTTATTCACTTTATACATGTTTCCCTTAGGCAGTATTATTAGACAGCATTGCTTAAATTTTCATTGTTAGGCAGATGATACCCAGCTTTATCTATCCATGAAGCCAGAGGACACACACCAATTAGCTAAACTGCAGGATTGTCTTACAGACATAAAGACATAGATGACCTCTAATTTCCTGCTTTTAAACTCAGATAAAACTGAAGTTATTGTACTTGGTCCCACAAATCTTAGAAACATGGTGTCTAACCAGATCCTTACTCTGGATGGCATTACCCTGACCTCTAGTAATATTGTGAGAAATCTTGGAGTCATTTTTGATCAGGATATGTCATTCAATGCGCATATTAAACAAATATGTAGGACTGCTTTTTTGCATTCACGCAATATCTCTAAAATTAGAAAGATCTTGTCTCAGAGTGATGCTGAAAAACTAATTCATGCATTTATTTCCTCTAGGCTGGACTATTGTAATTCATTATTATCAGGTTGTCCTAAAAGTTCCCTGAAAAGCCTTCAGTTAATTCAAAATGCTGCAGCTAGAGTACTGACAGGGACTAGAAGGAGAGAGCATATCTCACCCATATTGGCCTCTCTTCATTGGCTTCCTGTTAATTCTAGAATAGAATTTAAAATTCTTCTTCTTACTTATAAGGTTTTGAATAATCAGGTCCCATCTTATCTTAGGGACCTCATAGTACCATATCACCCCAATAGAGCGCTTCGCTCTCAGACTGCAGGCTTACTTGTAGTTCCTAGGGTTTGTAAGAGTAGAATGGGAGGCAGAGCCTTCAGCTTTCAGGCTCCTCTCCTGTGGAACCAGCTCCCAATTCAGATCAGGGAGACAGACACCCTCTCTACTTTTAAGATTAGGCTTAAAACTTTCCTTTTTGCTAAAGCTTATAGTTAGGGCTGGATCAGGTGACCCTGAACCATCCCTTAGTTATGTTGCTATAGACTTAGACTGCTGGGGGGTTCCCATGATGCACTGAGTGTTTTTTTCTCTTTTTGCTCTGTATGCACCACTCTGCATTTAATCATTAGTGATTGATCTCTGCTCCCCTCCACAGCATGTCTTTTTCCTGGTTCTCTTCCTCAGCCCCAACCAGTCCCAGCAGAAGACTGCCCCTCCCTGAGCCTGGTTCTGCTGGAGGTTTCTTCCTATTAAAAGGGAGTTTTTCCTTCCCACTGTCGACAAGTGCTTGCTCACAGGGGGTCGTTTTGACCATTGGGGTTTTTCCGTAATTATTGTATGGCCTTGCCTTACAATATAAAGCGCCTTGGGGCAGCTGTTTGTTGTGATTTGGCGCTATATAAATAAAATTGATTTGATTTGATTTGAATAAGATACAAGAGTTGTATGAATTTCCTTTTCCACTCCATCCTAATTTGTTAGTCATAATGGAACAGGACTCAGTCTCATCATATCTAAAATCTAGGAGTGTTAGTGAAGCAAAGTAATAGCTGCTGGTGACCACATTCGTATCCTATGCTTGATTCTGTTATTTTCTTGAAAGAAATACTTTTCTGAGACTTACTAGTTCTGGGTGATTCTGTTCTCTTTCTCTGTTTAAGGTCAGATCATTTGATCCCTTTTGCAGATGGCTGCAGTGGCCAGAAGCATCATTTCAGCATCTGAGGGTACAGCTTGTCTGAGGAAGATTTTTGGATAGGAACTGCTCAGGGCCATGGCTCACCTTGCTGATTTAGCCAGCATATGTCGACATATGAAAGATGTGCAGAATACGTTGGATACATCAAATAAGTTATGCATCTGTCACACCATGACGATTTAGCCAGTAAATGTTGACAGCCCCATTTCCAGAGAGTTGTCTGCATCGGTACTACACGGTATGGTTTGGAACAGTTAAGTCTGGCTTGCTTTGTGTTTCTACCACTGGCAGAACCCTTTCATTTGGCAGGCGGAGCACATAAATATTTTTATTTATTTGTTCGTTGTTATTGCTTGTATGACCAAAGCAGTTGGTCACCCCGTGAATCTGGTCCGCTTTCGGTTTCTTCTACAAATTATGCCTGAGAGAATTTTCTTTATGACTGTTGACTGTGTGCTTACTCAGAGGATTGGTAAGGTTAGACCTTACCCTTGTTTAGCACCTTGGGGTGACTTGTGATTTGGCACTATATAAATATACTGAATTGAACTGACTCTTGAGGTTTTTTTTTTTTTTAACATCAACTAAGTTTTTTTCAGGGTCTTCATCATGCAGGAGGCAGAACTTTTCAGCTAACTGTATTTATTTATTTATTTATTTATTTATCTGTAATTTAATCAATGCTGTTGTGTGGGCCGCCAGAAGAGGAGGTACTGCTGGCCCACCACCAGAGGGCGCCCTGCCTGAAGTGCGGGCTTCAGGCACGAGAGGGCGCTGCCACCACAGACACAGCCGGGAGTGACAGCTGTCACTCATTAATTCCTGACAGCTGTCACTCATTCTTCATCATCGCACTCCATAAAACCCAGACGTCATCTCCACCTCATCGCCGAGATATCGTACTTCTTTGGAGGTAATAGACTCAGCCGTTTGTGTTTTACAATATAATCTGTATATTGTGAGTGTTTGCAGGAGTACCGGTCCCTCTGTCTGTGGAAGCTGAGTGAGTGCTGGACGGCACTCTTTTCCCCTGAGGAATCACTGCGGTACTCTGCAGAATATTGAGTGAGAGGTGGAGGTGGCATTCCCACCATTGTTGTTACGGGGTGTACACACACCCACACTTGACTGTCTTTGTTCTTCGCCAGCAGTACCAGATCCGACAGTCGGGGACGGTGATCACCTGGGAATTCGGGACTTGGTGGCTCCAGTATTCACCAGGTTCGGTGGCGGCGGAAATCGTGTGGTTCCGGCTCTTCTCAGGACAGACGTCTTCTATCCTCGAGCCTGCCCACACGTCACCTTTGTGGATTGACTGTAATCATATTCTGAGATTGTCTGTATGTTCGTTGTGCACCTTCACAACATTAAATTGTTACTTTTTGGCTCATCTATTGACCGTTCATTTGCGCCCCCTGTTGTGGGTCCGTGTCACTACACTTTCACAATAGGATATCTCGGCCAGCGTCATGGACTCCGAGGGGCGTCACCCGGCTGTTGAATGACCAATGGGAGAGCAGGGAGCGCAGGCGTTTGCAGGAGGCATGATTGGTGAGCTGCAGCACATTCTCACCGCCTTTACGGCTCGGTTGGATCAAATGACCGAGCAAAACATCCTCCTGAACCGCAGGGTGGAGGCTCTCTCTGCGCAGGTGGCGGCGAGTGCTCAGGGCGCTGCTGCAGCTCCTCCTCCTGCCGACCCTGTGCAGGATATGAACGTTCCAGTGGTGGTTCAAGAACCCCTCCCACCATCCCCTGAAGCATACGTAAGCCCTCCTGAGCCATACGGAGGTTGTGTGGAGACGTGCGCGGACTTTCTCATGCAGTGTTCGCTCGTCTTCGCACAACATCCCATCATGTACGCGTCAGATGCTACTAAAATAGCTTATGTGATTGCTCTGCTTCGGGGTAAGGCACGTGCCTGGGCTACGGCGCTCTGGGAACAGAACTCACGGTTGTTATCACATACACTGGGTTTGTGGGGGAGTTCAGAACAGTGTTTGTTCACCCTAACAGAGGAGAGACCGCTTCAACAATGCTGCTGTCAATGCGACAGGGGCGCCGGTGCGCAGCCGAATATGCAGTCGACTTCCGCATCGCGGCTGCGAGGTCCGGCTGGAATAACGTTGTGCTCCACGCCGCCTTCATAAACGGACTGTCATCGGTCCTGAAGGAGCATCTGGTAGCTAAGGAGGAACCGCGGGATTTAGATGGGCTTATTGATCTCCTTATACGGTTAGACAATCGGTTGGAGGAACGCCGTCGGGAGCGAGGCGAAGGACGTGGACAGATACGCGCCATACCTCTCCCTTCCGGGTTCGAAAAGGGGCCGTCCTCCCCACGCTCCACAGCCGCAGCGCTCCGTGGGGCAACAGCTCCCCCTGCTGACGTTGTTAGGGAAACGCACAGGGCCAAAATGAGCAGGCTGATCCGCGGGGAGTGTTTTCTCTGCAGCTCAAAGGAGCACACACAGAAAAACTGCCCCAAACGGCCACAACAACCGCCCTCAGAGACTGGGCTAAGGGGGGGTCAAAACATTCACGTGGGACACACACAGATTGCCACACGACTCCCAGTTACAATCCTGAGCGGGGATTTAACCCTTCAAGCCCCAGCACTGGTGGACACGGGGTCAGAAGGGAATTTGCTAGACAGCAGATGGGCAAGGGAGGTAGGGCTCCCTCTGGTGGCGCTTCCTTTGCCATTGCAGGTGCGGGCACACTAGATGGCACCCTCCTCCCTTTAATCACATACAAGACACAACCAGTAACTCTGGTGGTGTCTGGAAACCATCGGGAGGAGATTGAGTTTTTTGTAACTCCTTCTACCTCCCGCGTGATTTTGGGCTTCCCATGGATGTTGAAGCACAATCCCCGGATTGATTGGCCATCTGGGGTGGTGGTTCAGTGGAGCGAAACCTGCCATCGGGTGTGTTTAGGATCCTCGGTTCCTCCCGGTTTACAGGCTAAGGAGGAGGTCAAAGTCCCTCCCAATCTGACGGCAGTGCCGGTTGAGTACCACGATCTTGCTGACATCTTCAGCAAGGATCTGGCACTCACCCTTCCCCCGCACCGTCCGTATGATTGTGCCATTGATTTGGTTCCAGGTGCTGAGTTCCCGTCCAGCAGGCTGTACAACCTCTCACAACCTGAGCGCGAATCAATGGAGACCTACATCCGGGACTCATTAGCTGCCGGGCTGATCCGGAACTCCACCTCCCCGATGGGGGCAGGTTTCTTTTTTGTGGGCAAGAAAGATGGCGGACTCCGTCCATGCATTGATTACAGGGGGCTGAATGAGATTACAGTTCGCAACCGATACCCGTTGCCATTGTTGGATTCCATGTTCACCCCCCTGCATGGAGCCAAAATCTTTACTAAGCTGGATCTTAGAAATGCGTATCACCTGGTTCGGATCCGGAAGGGAGACGAATGGAAGACGGCATTTAACACCCCGTTAGGTCACTTTGAGTACCTGGTCATGCCGTTCGGCCTCACCAATGCCCCCGCGACGTTCCAAGCCTTGGTTAACGACGTCTTGCGGGACTTCCAGCACCGATTCATCTTCGTATATCTGGACGATATTCTCATCTTTTCTCCGGATCCTGAGACCCATGCCCAGCATGTACGTCAGGTCCTGCAGCGGTTGTTAGAGAACCGACTGTTTGTGAAGGGCGAGAAGTGCGAGTTTCACTGCACGTCTTTGTCCTTCCTGGGGTTCATCATCTCCTCTAACTCCGTCGCCCCTGATCCGGCCAAGGTTGCGGCGGTGAGAGATTGGCCCCAACCAACAAGCCGTAGGAAGCTGCAACAATTCCTCGGCTTCGCTAATTTCTATAGGAGGTTCATTAAGGGCTACAGTCAGGTAGTTAGCCCCCTGACAGCCCTGACCTCTCCAAAAGTCCCCTTCACCTGGTCGGATCGGTGCGAAGCCGCATTCAAGGAGTTGAAACGACGGTTCTCTACTGCGCCAGTTTTGGTGCAGCCCGACCCTAGCCGCCAGTTCGTGGTTGAAGTGGACGCCTCTGACTCAGGGATAGGAGCCGTGCTATCCCAGAGCGGAGAGATAAGGTTCTTCACCCGTGTGCCTACTTTTCACGCAGGTTGACCCCGGCTGAACGGAACTATGACGTCGGCAATCGAGAACTCCTTGCGGTGAAAGAGGCTGTTGAGGAGTGGAGACACCTGTTGGAGGGAGCATCTGTGCCCTTCACGGTTTTCACTGACCATCGGAACCTGGAGTATATCAGGACTGCCAAGCGGCTGAACCCCAGGCAAGCCCGCTGGTCACTGTTCTTCGGGCGTTTTGACTTCCGGATCACCTATCGCCCCGGGACCAAGAACCAGAGGTCGGATGCCTTGTCCCGGGTACATGAAGAGGAGGTCAAAACTGCACTGTCGGATCCATCGGAGCCCATCCTGCCTGAGTCCACTATCGTGGCCACCCTCACCTGCGACGTGGAGAAGACGTGGAGCCCGGACCCAGGAACCGTTTGTACGTCCCACCAGAGGCCAGAGCTGCAGTCTTGGACTTCTGTCATGGTTCCAAGCTCTCCTGTCATCCAGGGGTGCGAAGGACCGTGGCAGTTGTCCGGCAGCGCTTCTGGTGGGCGTCTATGGAGGCCGACGTCCGGGAGTACATCCAGGCCTGCACCACCTGTGCCAGGGGCAAGGCAGACCATAAAAGGTCCCAAGGACTTCTCCAGCCGCTACCTGTGCCTCATCGCCCCTGGTCCCACATCAGCCTGGATTTCGTCACGGGCCTCCTGCCGTCCCAGGGCAACACCACCATCTTCACGATAGTGGACCGATTCTCCAAGGCGGCCCACTTCGTGGCCGTCCCGAAGCTCCCAACAGCCCAGGAGACAGCAGACCTCCTGGTCCACCACGTCGTCCGTCTGCATGGGATACCCATCGACATCGTCTCTGATCGTGGTCCCCAGTTCTCCTCACTCGTCTGGAGGAGCTTCTGCCGGGAACTGGGGGCCACTGTGAGCCTCTCATCCGGGTATCACCCGCAGACCAATGGACAGGCAGAACGGGCCAATCAGGAATTGGAGCAAGCCCTGCGTTGTGTAACGTCCGCACACCCGACGGCCTGGTGTAAACATCTGGCCTGGATCGAGTATGCGCATAACAGCCAGGTGTCCTCTGCCACCGGCCTCTCCCCGTTTGAGGTGTGTTTAGGGTATCAGCCCCCATTATTTCCCGTGGTGGAGGGAGAGGTCGGTGTGCCCTCGGTCCAGGCCCACCTGCGGAAGTGCCGTCGGGTGTGGCGCTCTGCCCGTTCTGCCTTGTTGAAGGCCCGGACGAGGGCGAAGACCCATGCGGACCGCCTGCGATCTCCGGCCCCTGCTTACCAGCCCGGGCAGGAGGTGTGGCTGTCCACAAAGGACATCCCCCTCCAAGTGGACTCCCCTAAGTTGAAGGACCGATACATTGGACCATTCAAGATCCTCAAAATTCTCAGTCCTGCCGCAGTGAAGCTCCGTCTCCCGGCTTCACTGCGGATCCACCCGGTCTTTCATGTGTCCAGAATCAAGCCTCACCACACCTCACCCCTCTGTGGTCCCGGTCCGGCGCCGCCTCCTGCCCGGATCATTGACGGGGAGCCGGCTTGGACAGTGCGCCGGCTCCTGGACATCCGTCGAATGGGCCGGGGGTTCCAGTATTTGGTGGACTGGGAGGGGTATGGACCCGAAGAACGCTCCTGGGTGAAGAGGAGCTTCATCCTGGATCCGGCCCTCCTGGCCGATTTCTACCGTCGACACCCGGACAAGCCTGGTCGGGCGCCAGGAGGCGCCCGTTGAGGGGGGGTCCTGTTGTGTGGGCCGCCAGAAGAGGAGGTACTGCTGGCCCACCACCAGAGGGCGCCCTGCCTGAAGTGCGGGCTTCAGGCACGAGAGGGCGCTGCCGCCACGGACACAGCCAGGAGTGACAGCTGTCACTCATTAATTCCTGACAGCTGTCACTCATTCTTCATCATCGCACTCCATAAAACCCAGACGTCATCTCCACCTCATCGCCGAGATATCGTACTTCTTTGGAGGTAATAGACTCAGCCGTTTGTGTTTTACAATATAATCTGTATATTGTGAGTGTTTGCAGGAGTACCGGTCCCTCTGTCCCTCTGGAAGCTGAGTGAGTGCTGGACGGCACTCTTTTCCCCTGAGGAATCACTGCGGTACTCTGCAGAATATTGAGTGAGAGGTGGAGGTGGCATTCCCACCGTTGTTGTTACGGGGTGTACACACACCCACACTTGACTGTCTTTGTTCTTCGCCAGCAGTACCAGATCCGACAGTCGGGGACGGTGATCACCTGGGAATTCGGGACTTGGCGGCTCCAGTATTCACCAGGTTCGGTGACGGCGGAAATCGTGTGGTTCCGGCTCTTCTCAGGACAGACGTCTTCTATCCTCGAGCCTGCCCACACGTCACCTTTATGGATTGACTGTAATCATATTCTGAGATTGTCTGTATGTTCGTTGTGCACCTTCACAACATTAAATTGTTACTTTTTGGCTCATCTATTGACCGTTCATTTGCGCCCCCTGTTGTGGGTCCGTGTCACTACACTTTCACAACAAATGCAACAACATGGCATGTAGTTGCAAGAAATCTGGGCTACTCTGTACCTCAAAGTGTACTAAATGCAGCAGTCAATGTTGCACCTGTATGAGATGTCAGTGACAGAGACAACTGTTAAACAGGAAACACAAGTGTTGCAGAAACAACCACAGCCAATGAAGTGCAAGAATAATGGTGCAATCTTATGAGGATTCACTGCATTTATTTGTATAATTGCAATATGAAGTGTAGGGGGAACCTTAATATGTGAAGTGTGTCATAGAAATTTATCCTCAATGGACATGTTCACGACATATCAATTGGCAGGTTCATTAATTGAGTCATAGTGTATTCCTGCTTATTCCAATTATTACTGGGGATAGGCAAGTTGACAACAAAAAGTGGCAATTTAGATATGCATACTGGCATCAACCAATTATTTGATATTTCCAAAAGTTCAAACATCTACATAATGACTGCATGGAGTTTTCTCATGCCATTGGGTACTACTGCACTGGATCATGACTGTTGACAGTTTGTCATCCTCAACACTTTGTTCACTGAAATGTGTCATTTCAGTGAAATGTTGTTCACTGAAATGTGTCATTTCAGTGAGATACTGTCTGCTACTATTATACTGCTGTTATTATGTGAAAAAAGGTCGTGGCTCATCGAGCCACTCTTGATTTGTTCCTACAGCAGAGTCTGTCCCGTGTCCGCCACAGAAATAATCAAATATATCACGTGGATCCAGCCACATCTCGGACAGAGAGAAAAAGAAATCAGAATCACTCGTCCAGAAAAAAAAAATACCCTTAAGGTATAATTCATCAGCATTAAGCAACAGAAAGCAGATGAAATACTAACGTGATTGCTAGCCACTAGTCCGAAGCATCACTGGCAGATACCCACTCTGTTTACTAATAAAATGAATTTAAAAGGGAAGGAATCTGTATTTATTCTGCCTTTTGTATGGGTATCATACTGGCATAGTACTATTCTGATATGCCAGTATGGTACGCATACAAAAGGCAGAATAAATGCAGCTCAAATTTGGACTTGAAAGTCTCTACAGAATCTGACTGTTTTATTGACACAGAGAGATAAAAAGAAATCCATCCATCCATCCATCCATTTTCTTCCGCTTTATCCGGAGTCGGGTCGCGGGGGCAGCAGCTCAAGCAAAGCCGCCCAGACCTCCCGATCCACACACACCTCCCCCAGCTCCTCCGGGGGAACCCCAAAGCATTCCCAAGCCAGCCGAGAGATGTAATCCTTCCAGCATGTCCTGGGTCTTCCCCGGGGCCTCCTCCCAATGGGACGTGCCCGGAACACCTCTCCAGTGAGGCGTCCAGGGGGCATCCGGAAAAGATGCCCGAGCCACCTCAACTGACTCCTTGCGACGTGGAGGAGCAGCGGCTCGACTCCGAGCTCCTCCCGAGTGACCGAGCTCCTCACCCTATCTCTAAGGGAGCGCCCAGCCACCCTGCAGAGGAAACTCATCTCGGCCGCTTGTACCCGCAATCTCGTTCTTTCGGTCATGAGCCAAATCTCATGACCATAGGTGAGGATCGGAACGTAGCTCGATCGCTAAATCGAGAGCTCTGCCCCCCTACTCAGCTCTCTCTTCACCACGACGGTCCGATATAGCGACCGCATCACTGCAGATGCTGCACCAATCCGTCTATCGATCTCACGCTCCATCCGTCCCTCACTCGTGAACAAGACCCCGAGATACTTAAACTCCTCCACTTGAGGCAAGGACACTCCACCGACCTGAAGAGGGCAAAGCACCTTTTTCCGGTTGAGAACCATGGCCTCGGATTTGGAGGTGCTGATTTTCATCCCGGACGCCTCACACTCGGCTGCAAACCGCCCCAGTGCACGCTGAAGGTCCTGATTTGACGAAGCCAACAGAACCACATCTTCCGCAAACAGCAGAGACGAGATTCTGTGGTTCCGCAGATTCAGATATTTGCTGTATGTGCTTGGCTGAGGAGCCAGTGGTGCGAAGCTACCATCTGTGGGATTATGACTGAACGCCTCTAAGTCAGAATCCTGAATTTAGCACCAGGTTCTCCACAAACATGAGTTGCATGGGAGGAGAGGGGCGGCCGCATATCTGGCCGCACCCCAGTCCAGTCACGAGCGGCTCTGCTCACCGGGCCCCCCCCCCCCCCCCCCGGGGGGAGGCCGAGCTTTCAGGGGCCAACCGAAAATCCACGGCGCTTCGGTATCGCTTCATCTAGGCAGGATTCTGATTTAGAGGCGTTCAGTCATAATCCCACAGATGGTAGCTTCGCACCATTGGCTCCTCAGCCAAGCACATACACCAAATGTCTGAATCTGTGGTTCCTCTCGTACTGAGCAGGATTAGTATTGAAACAACACATCATCAGTAGGGTAAAACTAACCTGTCTCACGACGGTGTAAAAAGAAATTAAAAGCATAAATCCAGATTGCACAGCAGAAACATTACTGGACTTGCTCGGACACTCCCAGAAGCGCTGTTCCTCTCCAATTATCTCCACTTTTTTGGCATGCTGTCAGGGCAGCCTGTGCATGTCTCCCATATGGGATGTCAGATCATCATTTTTTCTCCAATCACTCACAATGTAGTTTCATCCGTCATCAAGCCCTCACAAAGTGAGTCTGTGGCAAATACGTTTGTCACCTTGCCAACTTTTAACTGCTCAAAATTCAAGTGTGATGCATCGGACACCCTGTGGGCCACGCAAGGGGTTAGCAACACTGCACAAAATGTAGCACAAATTCCCTCAAAAATGCTGTTCATAAGCTGTTGCAGCCCAGTGAGATACAATCCCAGTTCCAATGAAGTTGGGATGTTGTGTAAAATGTAAATAAAAACAGAACACAATGATTTTCAAATTCTATTCAACCTATATTCAATTGAATACACCACAAAGACAAGATATTTAATGTTCAAACTGATAGACTTTTTTTAATTTTTGTGCAAACATTTGCTAATTTTGAAATGGATGCCTGCAATACATTTCCAAAAAGCTGGGACAGTGGCAAAAAAAGGCTGGGAAAATTGATGAATGCTCAAAGAACACCTGTTTGGAACATTCCACAGGAGAACAGGTTAACTGGAAACACGTGAATGTCATGATTGGGTATAAAAGGAGCATCCCCAAAAGGCTCACCCATTCACAATCAAAGATGGGGCAAGGATCACCACTTTGTGAACAACTGTGTGAAAAAACAGTAAGAACAATGTTTCGCAATGTTCAATTGCAAGGAATTTAGGGACTCCATCATCTACAGTCCATAATATAATCAGAATATTCAGAGAATCTGGAACTTTCTACACTTAAGCGGCAAGGCAGAAAAACAACATCGAATGCACGTGAGCTTCGATCCCTCAGGCGGCACTACATTAAAAACTGAAATCATAGTGTAAAGGATCTTACTGCGTGGGCTCAGGAACACTTCAAGAAAACCACTGTCAGTTAACACAGTTCGTCACAACATCTATAAGCGCAAGTTAAAACTCTGCCATGCAAAGTGAAAGCCATACATCAACAACATCCAGAAACAGCACCGTCTTCTCTGGGCCCGAGGTCATTTAAAATGGACAGATGCAAAGTGGAAAAGTGTGCTGTGGTCTGATGAGTCCATGTTTCAAATTGTTTTTGGAAATCATGGATGATGGATGTCGTGTCTTCCGGACAAAAGAGGAAAAATACCATCCAGATTGTTACCAGCGCAAAGTTCAAAAGCCAGCATCTGTGATGGTATGGGGGTGTGGTAGTGCCCATTGCATGGGCAACTTACACATCTGTGATGACACCATCAATGCTGAAAGTTACATCCAGGTTTTGGAGCAACACATGCTGCCATCCAAGAAACGTCTTTTTCAGGGACGTCCCTGCTCATTTCAGCAAGATAATACCAAGCCACGTTCTGCACGTGTTACAACAGCATGGCTTCATAGTAAAAGAGTGCAGGTATTAGACTGGCCTGCCGCCCATTAAAAATGTGTGGCGCAATATGAAGTGCAAAATAGGATAACAGAGACTCCAGAGTGTTGAACAACTGAAGTCGTACATCAAGCAAGAATAGGAAAGAATTCCACCTACAAAGCTTGAACAATTAGTGTCGTCAATTCTCAAATGCTTATTGAGTGTTGTGAGAAGGACAGGTGACATAACACAGTGGTAAACATACCACTGTCCCACCTTATTTGAATCTGCAGAATTTTATGAGTTGCTGTGTATATGAGAAGATTTGTACATATGCATAGATATGTGAAAAGGTTTGTACACCCTTGAGCTTTTACATTTGAAATTTTTCATGACATCAAGAAAATAATCATGCTTTTTATGTTAAAATTTCTAAAATGATGCTGTTCATGCTCACAGTGAAATGAAATCTCCACATCATGAATTAAAGGACATAAAAATCTAAAATCCAAAGTTGTTGGTATGAACAAGTAATTGGACCAACTAGTACAAAACTTTCATGATGCACAGTTTCTCCATTTGCAGGTACCAAAGCCAAAAACAGCATCAGGGTGGTCTGGGTGTCTTGGTGGCTTTCCTCGCCAGTCAACTTCTTGCACATCCACTTTGTTTTTGGGAACTGCCACCTTCGGACACATTCATCATACAGTGCCATACTGTTTGCATTTCTTAATCAGTAAGTTAAATATCATCCAAGACATAATCATTGTCTTTGAAAGTTCATGTATCCATTCCCTAACTTCTCAAATGAAGACAGGATGTAAAAGTAATGGTTTATATGTGTTATACTGAAAGGTGCACTTATTTATTTACGCCATCATTTTTTTTTTTTTTATATTTATTTTAATATATGATGTAGAGATTACTTTTCACTGTGAGATTATAGGGCATCAGTTTGGAAAATGTTACATAAAAAGCCTGTTTTTTATTTATTTAATTTTATTTTTTTATGTCATCAAACAATTCAAAATGTAAAAGCTGTTTTATCAGCCGTATGACATTGTCACTGTATATCGGCCCCCTGGCCCATACTCTGAATTCTTAGATGAACTTGGTGTGTTCATCTCTAACTTGTCAACAAGTGCAGATATCATTCTGATTATTGGTGACTTTAACATTCATATAAATAAGCCTTCTGATACCCTCTGCAAATCATTTATGAAAATTGTGGATGCATTAGGATTTCAGCAGTGCATTCAGGACTCGACGCACATTAGCGGAAATACCCTGGATTTGGTTCTCGCACGTGGTATTGCTGTCACGAATATGTCAGGCAGCGAGAACTTGTGGCACAGAAGGTGGAGGACGCAAATGCAGACCCACAAGCAGAGTTGATGGAATAATCAGAAAAACTTTATCAGTAGGCAAAGCAGTGGTTCGGCAAACAACTTGGCAGACAGCTAAAGCAGAGGTACAAGCAGGCGTGAGACAAAAGGCGTGGTCAGAAAACGAGTAGGGTTCAGTAACATGAAGAGACTTGGGTACTTGGGCTGAGGCAAAAGTACTTGGGCTGAGGCAACAGCAGATCCAAAAGGCAAAGCAAGGTCAGTACACGACAAGGCAAAAACAGGCCAAGACAAAAGGCTGGGACGTGGATACAAATGATCGCAACGAACTGGCAAGGTGGTGCTGACCTCAAAAGACTTAAATAAGGCAGGTGGTACTTTAGAGAACAAGACACAGGTGCTGGAAGGGGGCGTAACCGGGGAAGACAAAGGCAAGTGCAAGAGAGTGGAGTAGGACAAATGCAAAGTGAACAGGGGCAAGATCCTAAAGTGACAGAAAACCCAATGGTGCAAAACGTGACATACTTGACAAACCATAATAAATGCGAACAAAATAAAGGGGCAAAACTAAGAACTAAGGTGGTGAGCTAAACAGTGGAAAACCAGAAAACAAATGATAATAACTAAAACTAGGGAGGACCTGATACAGGAAAGTGAATACAATAAACATGACAAAACAAACTAAGGACTGAATAGAAAACAAATGATGAACAAAAACAAAACCAGAGACTACAGAATACAGGTAATGCAAAGAATGACTAAACCACAAATAAATGATGAATAGAGAATTAAATGGGTAACAAAAGCATTACACAAAATAAAGAAACAAACAGAACCAAAACAAGACTTAACTGACAATGTAAAAAGATATGAAAAATAAAACCATAAAAATCCTCAGCGTAAGCCTAGACACAAATAAGGGGAAAACCCAGACATGAACCCCGGGGCCGGGGCAAATCCTGACATAATATTGACATCATGCCTCGCAATAACCTTATTTATCACTATGGCGATGCATCAACTCCTCAACTATGACTGAACTCCAAGCTGCCTGATATCTTAGCTTCACATTTGGCAAATGCCCAATCAGTAGACAGTCTTGTGGATAGTTTAAAATCAGTGCACCACATTTGTTAAAACCATACTCCCCACAAAACACAGTCACCTTGGTTCAGTGACTATTTGCATGACCTCAAGCATAACACTAGAGGTTTAGAACGGAAATGGCGTAGTTCAAAATTAGAAGTATTCCACCTTGCGTGGCGTGATGCTGTCTTAGACTATAAGCATGCACTACTGCCTACAAAACTGACCTATTAATCTGATTTGGTCAATAAAAACAAGCATAACTCAAAGTTCTTGTTTGACACGGTGGCAACAGTTATACATGGACAACCACCTGTAGTTCACTCTCCTTTTACAGCACAAGATTTCCTGGATTACTTCGAGATGAAAATAGAAGACATTAGGTTGAGCATTTCCCAGCATGCCTTAACCCAGCCACTACAACCTGCTATTAAGGTGGGTGCCATTACTGAGGTATGATCTAGATTTACAGAATTTGATAGCATCTCACGAGGCATGCTGACAAAAGTCATAATGTCTACAAAAAGCACAACCTGCTTATTTGGTCCTATACCAACAAAACTGTTTAAGGATCTGTGACACACTCTTGAGCCGACTGTGCTGGAAATTAAGAATCTCTCATTAACTTCTGGATCTGTTCCTGTATGTTTCAAATCTGCAGTGATTAAACCACTACTTAAGAAATCTAATCTTGACCCTAGTGTAAAAACTATAAGCCGATATCAAATCTGTAATTGTGCTCTAAAATTCTGGAGAAAGTGGTTTCATGGCAGCTCATGGACTACCTTACCGAGAATAATCTTTTTGAGCCACTGCAGTCTGCTTTTAGAAAATATCATTCCACAGAGATGGCTCTCACTAAAGTGGTGAATGTTCTTCTGCTTACAATGGTTTGAGACACCACTACAGTTCTGGTGCCATTAGATCTCAGTGCTGCATTTGATACCATGGATCATCATATTCTACTCGATAGGCTGGAGAATCATTTTGGGATTACTGGGAGTGCCCTTGCATGGTTGATGTCATACCTGATGTAGCGCGATGGCCTCGATTAGATCTGATTAAATAAAATATATTAATTATTTCTCAACCACAAAAACCCACTGGATGCAGAGACTGCATTTCCACCTCAGTGGAGAAATTCCTAAGTCATCTGGAGATCTTCATATAAGTTTTGGAGACATTCTCCCATGGTCCAACACTGACTTCCAGAGAAAAACAACGTTGTAATTCATGAACTACATGACATGATAATGGTTTAATGTCAGAATCTGAGCTTCTCCAGGACAGGAGAAACCCAAACCTTTATGGTCAAGATAAGACAGGACCTCTCCTCATCCAGGGGGGGACCCTTCCCCCACAACCAGATGGGCCATAAATTGTAGATTCTTCACAACCAACTTTTATCTTGAGTAAAACATAGAGAAGACCTTTGGTTTGAAATGCGAATTTACATCAGTATGTCTCTCATTTATACCTAAAGACTTATAATGTTGTTGCATTTATTATTCAAACGAAATGCTTTGCATGTAGTCATTCCATTTATTGATGTGCTCATGTTAACTGATGTGTGTGTATGTGTGACAGTGGTGGGCACAGTTCAGATAATCCGATAACAGATAATTATCGAAAATAACGTTTTCATTATCAGATTGTCTTTTTAGATAACTTTAAAAACCATTATCGGACTAATTATCTTCCGATGAATTTTTGTTTGATAACTTTTAGATTGATAACGTAGTAAAAGCTGAACAGCAGCAAACATTTCTAAAATTGAAAATCATTTCAACACCTACATGATAAAAGTTTCATAACAGATGTATGGTTCCCACCGCTGCAAATAAAAGACAACTGCTTCTATAAACACTATCCTCTGCAGACAAAAGAAAAACTGTTTTTTTTTTTTTTTTTTTTTTTTTTTAAATAAAAACCATTTCCTTTAACACCATGCTGATATACTGGCAATATCACCCAAGTCATCCAGAGGCATACATTTTTAACTTATGGTTCAAATTTTAACCAAACAAATTTTGGACAAGTTATTTAAAATTATTGTCATGTCTGAAGTTTTATAAAGTGAAAATAACAGATATATGTTTTAGTTTTAAAGTAATGTGCTAATTTTTAAGGTTTTAGTGTGGACATGCTGTGCCGAGCAGTGCATTATGGATAGGATTAGTACGTTCATGACAGGACAAATGCATTTCAGAC
This sequence comes from Thalassophryne amazonica, assembly GCF_902500255.1. Lineage (NCBI taxonomy): Eukaryota > Metazoa > Chordata > Actinopteri > Batrachoidiformes > Batrachoididae > Thalassophryne > Thalassophryne amazonica. The sequence goes on along the minus strand of NC_047103.1, from coordinate 99,201,795 downwards.
ACACTGTTCAGGCTCCACGGACAACAGCATTAAACTCTAGTGCCTAAAACTCTCATGAATATGTTCTCTGGGTTTATAGACATTATTGTGTTTGCGTTTGTTAAATTCCACGCATCTTAAATGTTGCAGCAGACATGGATTATCTGGAATTTTGTTTTAGAAAGATTTCAAGGCCTCTACTGCCATCTACTGGCCAGTAGTGTTCATGGCAGTTCATGGCAGTATTCGTCCTGAAGATGAGCAGACACTGTATATTTTTAATCACAAGTTAAGTTTTTTCAAACTTGATTTACAAAAACTCTCGATGGGAGACATCAAAGTTTAAAAACAAAACGACAAAAAAAAAAAAACATTACAAGACTAAAAAAGACCAAGTCCAAAAAATTCTCACATGAATAAAAAATATCATCTGAACATTCTCACATTCTCTCCACATGCAAAACATGTTGTGATGACACTTCCAGGGCTCCGTAAAAATGCCTGTTTTTACAAATAAAAATGGAATATTTTACAAAAGGACATCTGTAAACACCAACACATGACACACGTCACATTAACGTGTTGGTTTACACAGTGAATGACTGAACCAATCAGTGTTTAGCAGAGGCACATTTTAGCCAGTATCCTTTGCGATCTGTCTGTGTTTGTTAGAAAACCTCAGAATTAGTGCATTATTCAACATTAAACGATATATGTTATATTTTAACTTTGTACAAATGACATAATTGACATTAATGGAGTTATTCTATCAGTATTCATTTTATTTATACACCAAACCATAAGTCAGTATGACTTTATTTTCCAAGACTTCCGCCTGACTGGAGCATTGTGATTCGTAAAATTGGGCTTGGTGACTGTTCTCAGCTTGTCTTGGTACTGTAAGCCGTGTAGTAAATAAGAGCTTCTAACAGGGGCAGGATGTTCAAACATAGAAGTTTGGGTCTGCTGTTGCTTTGATGTTTCCAGAAGTCATCGTGGTGTTTAAACTCAAATTCAGTTTATTAGTAGTTGCAAATATACTAGAAACAATACTGAAATTTATCGGTTATCTGTAACTTCCGATACATTTTTGGCAGGTTTATTGGTTTATCTTTATCAAAAATAACTTTTCAGTTATCTGATTATCTGTTATCGAAGTTAATTTTTTGGTTATCTGTGCCCACCACTGATGTGTGACCTTTTGGTTGTATCTAAAATGCTGATGTTTAAGTACTGTGTTTATCCAAAGGATGTGTTTAAATGTCTCATAATAATGTGTTCATTTGGGTGCCTTAGAACAAATAGTATTTCAAATTAATTAATGTGTTTAAATAGTTGAATCATTTCTGCCTGCTCTAAGACATGAAGTGTCTGTGAGATCACACACCCTAAATGGGCGGAGTTTAGTGACAAAAGTCCCCCTTTAAACATTAGAACAGAGTCTGCCTTTACCCCTCTCTGCCTCTGCCCTCTCTCTGCTCCCGCTCTTCCTCTTCTGCAACTTTTTCCTCTCTCTTTTGCTTAACACTTAATTCTATTTTGGGCCAAGAGCCATTGCTAAGCTAAGCTACCCGTGGCATTCATTCATTCATTCATTCATTCATTCATTCATTCTTTACCTTTGGAACAAACTCAAAGTTTAACCTGACGCTTTTAAGGTGCATCAAGCTTTTGAATTTTTAAGAGAACTTCCGAGCTGAGCTTTTCAAATTAAGAGCAAATTTACAGAAAAAGCGACTTTTCCTTTTCCATTCAATTTCCAACGCTCTTATTAAAGTTTTACTTTTTCTAAAGTCACAAAGACTTTAATTTGGCTCCAACCATTTTTTTGAAAGCTACTAAGAACCCTTTTTCAACAAACACCTTCCACTTCTGGGTCATCGCACGCTGACACGCAGCTGATTCCAAATCTGACTGCAGCAGCTGGTAAAACCAGCCGACACCAGCCCTGGGATCACACCGGGGACACACCTGAGTGAACCCCTCCGACCCAGGTGAGCTCACACTGCCCGATATCGACGACGGACAGACGGAACCAGCCCTCCAACAGCAGCTAATCGACCCAGTCCAGGCTCCATGAAGGTTTATTGTCAAATGGGTACAGGTGGCTCCTTATCTCCTTTTTCTTTAAAGACATTCTTGTAATATTCTATTTCATAATTGGCTTCAAAATTCATCACTAAATTTCAATCAGATTAATTTACTTAAAGTTTTAAGCTTCACCTCCATCATGGGGGGTTCCCATGATGCACTGTTTCTTTCTCTTTTTGCTTTGTATGCATCACTCTGCATTTAATCATTAGTGATTGATCTCTGCTCCCCTCCACAGCATGTCTTTTTCCTGGTTCTCTCCCTCAGCCCCAACCAGTCTCAGCAGAAGACTGCCCCTCCCTGAGCCTGGTTCTGCTGGAGGTTTCTTCCTGTTAAAGGGGAGTTTTTCCTTCCCACTGTAGCCAAGTGCTTGCTCACAGGGGGTCGTTTTGACCGTTGGGGTTTTTCATAATTATTGTATGGCCTTGCCTTACAATATAGAGCGCCTTGGGGCAACTGTCTGTTGTGATCTGGCGCTATATAAAAAAAAAGTTGATTGATTGATTGACCTCTCTCTTCCAACGTCTCATGAGCGAGTAAGAAAATTGTTTCCCTGAATGAATGTATTTTTCATCACTGTCTATAAAATGCCAGTTCATTTCTTGCATAAATAAAAGTAAATAAAATGTAAATATTTTCTGCTGTGGTTTATCTTGGGTACAGAAGGAAACTCTTGGTCAACTGTATTGAAGAATTCATGATTTTCAGATCAGAGATTGATTAAACCAAATCGAGACTAATTAATTAATTTGAGACTGATAAATTAATGTTTAAATTATGGTACTTATGCCATATAAAAAAAGAATAACTGGTGCCCCATTAATGCTTAAATAATAAGTATTAAACCCTAAATCAATTATTTTGGTGACCCGTTACTTTGGGGCCTAATCCAGTGTAATTCAATTTGGGAGTTTAATTATTTATTCACTACAACTAAATGCTACATATCAAGGGTCCCCGTAGTGAGGCCTGAATATATGTAAAGCAAAGTGTCTCCACTCAAATCACCAATAGTCACTACTTTCTACATTTTATCGGTGCTCCGTGAGCGCGATTCAGTAAATTATTAATAAATTTGTTCTAATAAATTTATTAATATTCGTTACAGCTTTATTGGTGCCTCCGTTTGAGGTTTAACCCATATTCGTTACATAATATTGGTGTGCCCCCCCCTCCCCCCCTGGGGAGGCATTCACTACATTTTTATTGGTGCCCGCGTGTGAGGCTTTATTATTAATATTTACTACATTATTATTGGTGCCCCGCGTGGAGGCATTAATATTTGTTGCACTGACCAGTCATTATCACTGTCTTTTGTACAATAACACTACCTCTAACCTTAGTGACATGAAATTTGGGCTTCCACAGGAGGCTGTCTTAGGCCTCCTCCTTTTCTTTCTTTATATATATATATATGTATGTTTGTGTGTGTGTGTGTCAATGCATTTATTTGATTTGATGAACCTGTTACTTTCAATATGATGGTGTGTGGGTGAACCATCCCTTTACAGTGGTTTGCAGATTGATCGTTTGTGCCATGGTTGACTTTATGTACAGCATTCCAAAGATGGACTCACATGTTAAATGAGCAGGGCATCTGGATGAAATGGCTTCATAATGCAGTGTATCAGTCAGTCTGGCCACAGAGCTGGAAACTCACTCCTTTAAAACTGGAACTATTCAGCATGTCCCCCATCCTGCCATATGACACCTATTATAGCACTCTTCAATGAATGACAATGAAAGATTCTTCTAATGCTGGGCTCTCGTATCTTTAAAATGAAGTGCTTAAAAAGTAATGACAGGAAACAACAGGCCATACTTTCAGTCACAGTCAGGCAGTGAGTCACCTTTGGACTGAAAATGATGGCCTCAGTGTTACTGATGGTAAACCTGGCAGTTTGGATAATTTGAGGCCACAAGCAAATTGAGATATGCCAAATAATTCACATTCATAATAAGATTCTGTAAAAGGCTGAAATTTCTGATCCAGACAACCAGTGATTCATAAAGGAAAATTATAAAAACTATCAGGAGTGCCCAAACGTTTGCATACAACTGTACTTATTATAAATGCCATAGCATTGGACAGATATCACCAAACTTGCCAAAAGTATTCTGAAGGTATCTTTCCTTAACCTGCAATGAGCTCTGAAATATAATGGAACTCCATGCAAGCATGTGTAAATCATTTAAAGAGATTAAAACCTGTCAAAACAAAATTTCTGGTATAAAACAGTGACTTTATTAATATTAACATGTAAAATGTATGCTGACAAATTATTGCCAGATAATAAATTCTTAAATCGTACCATGTGAGTTTGCACCCTAACTATTTATGTCAGTCACCAAGAAAACCCCATAGGCACATACAGCATAGTAACATTAAAAAGCACACATCGTGTGCACCAGCTGTACCACAGTCTATGAAATTCACCCCAAAAAAAAATAAAATAAAATTTATGGGTCCGATTTCAGCCTGCATGTAAAATATATCTTGTCATTTTAATGGTTTATCTATTAAAGAGTAAAAACTAAAGGAAGTCAATTGTAAGGCCTGAACGAAGTTTCTGTAGGAAGTATTTTAGCCATAAGGTCAAGTAAGAGGGGGAAGTGTTGGCTTTTTAAATACTTGAAAGACACTATACTCTAAAGAGATATTACTTTGTTTTAATAAAGTCTTTTGAGGTTGGCTAGAGTACATATAGTTCAGTATTTTTGGGACAGTTGTTCCAAATGTTTACTTCTTTTACAGAGACACAGGGATTTTTTTTTTTTTTTTTTACAGTAGTTCAGTCTTTGTTTACCAAATAATAATGTTCCTCTCCATGTAACTGGAGTCCGTCATTTTAAACAGATGTTGAACATCTTGAAATAGAAGTTTGTTTTTGCTTTTTATTGTAATGTAATCAGCGAAGTCCATGAATTTCAGAATGTTTCAGCAAAATTAGTTGGCTTGTGGCAAGATTTATTACTGAAAATTAATATGGCTTTTTTTTGCAATAACAATACTGAATTAGTGTTTGTTTACCCCCCGTCTGTATATATAGTAATAGTAAATGCTCAACCTGGTCTCACGGCAAGTTGTGATTCAGCAGCACGAAATATACATTAATCTACTGGTTCATGATATTGTGACAAAAAGCGCCTCATTTTCATCACGGCAGCACAAATTCATTCTAATTCACGCCATGATGGCTGCACGAAATTAAAAGTGAAGCTGGGGGTTGGTTATGGTTAGGGTGGGGGGAAGGAGTAGGATTAGGTTGTGGTTAAGGTTAGGGTTGGTGGTAGAAGTAGGGTTAGTAATAGTGAGTTAAAATAAACCCGTCAGGAAAATTTGACTCATTTTGTGACAGGAGCACAAAAAAAAAAAAAAAAAAAAAAAATGACACTGGGCTGAAATGCTACACTCGCACTATGTAAATTAATACACATATATGCAATTTATTCTAACAAGAAAGAAGGTTTGTTAGTGTGTGAGTGAACGTGGTGTGCATGTGTGACCCCCATCCGCCCTTCCTGATCAAATCAAATCAGTTTTATTTATATAGCGCCAAATCACAACAAACAGTTGCCCCAAGGCGCTATATATTGTAAGGCAAAAGCCACACAATAATTACAGAAAAACCCCAACGGTCAAAACGACCCCCTATGAGCAAGCACTTGGTGACAGTGGGAAGGAAAAACTCCCATTTAACAGGAAGAAACCTCCAGCAGAACCAGGCTCAGGGAGGGGCAGTCTTCTGCTGGGACTGGTTGGGGCTGAGGGGAGAGAATCAGGAAAAAGACATGCCGTGGAACAGAGCAGAGATCAATCACTAATGATTAAATGCAGAGTGGTGCATACAGAGCAAAAACAGGTGAATAAGAAGAAACAGTGCATCATGGGAACCCCCCAGCAGTCTAAGTCTATAGCAGCATAACTAAGGGATGGTTCAGGGTCACCTGATCCAACCCTATCTATAAGCTTTAGCAAAAAGGAAAGTTTTAAGCTTAATCTTAAACGTAGAGAGGGTGTCTGTCTCCCTAATGCGAATTGGGAACTGGTTCCACAGGAGAGGAGCCTGAAAGCTGAAGGCTCTGCCTCCCATTCTACTCTTACAAACCCTAGGAACTACAAGTAAGCCTGCAGTCTGAGAGCGAAGCGCTCTATTGGGATGATATGGTACTATGAGGTCCCTAAGATAAGCCTACACCATCCTACTCAAAGCCAACCGACAACTTCTATCAGGAAGGGCCGACCAACCAAAACAACACAAAGACAGGCAAGAATGAAAGACAAGTGGTAAAGGCAATAAATGTGAAGTGATGAGAATTGAGACATCAAGGAGATGGGGCCCCAACCATACAACTTACCAGGACAAACAACCACACATGAACAAGCAGTGATAGCAACAGTCTGTTGTCTAATTAGTGAGCATCCATACCCTGATCTAGGACACCAGAGTCTTGATCCCCTTGAGAGCATCCAAAACCGAATTGTGACAGCCACAAATACATAACCATCCACGGACAGAGACCCAGATCACAGCTAAATATCCGATCACTACTATGGCTGGTGTGTTGGGCCAAGACAAAAGTACAGAACCTTACCATATGACGTGGACCACTCTGGCACGTCACAAGCCGGCTGCATGCAAACAGACAGAATTGTGTCCAGGATGCAGGGTCCCAAGAGAAACCATGACAAAAAGGGCAGCAGAAGGGCATAGGCACCAAGAAGGGCAGCCACCAGAGCCACCGGGGCAGTCCGACGAACCACCAGGGGAATGGCCCAGTGGCACCAGAACACCCCCCCCACAGAGGCACAGGAAGCCACCCCATACCCAGGGGAAGCACACAGGGCACCGGAAAGGGGGGGGGGGCAGAACCACATCACCCAGACCACGGCACCCAAAGGGAGGAGCGAGTGGCGGTGGAGACGGGGGGCCAAGGACCCATTGCAATTGAACCCAAAGCGCAGGTATGGACCACCAAGCCAAATGAGGGTGGGGTCCAGCCCCCAGACAAGAGGTGGGACCCAACCCCCCGGGCCAGGAAGCACACGAGGCATCCTCAACACCCAAGACTCCCCCGAGCACAGCCAGCAGGACCCCCACCCCCCAAACTCCACCCCAGCCACCAATCTACCCCCCACCCCGGACCCCACCCGAAACACCACAGTTAAAGATCAGGAGACCCCCCAAGCGAGAGCGGGGCAACACCCCACCCCACAGGAGCCATGGCCCACAACTCCCCAGCAGCCGTCCACCCCCCAATGTCAACACCCGTGCCTATTTTACATGCGTTTGTATGACATTCATCCATTGTATGAATGTCTGTAGTTTCTTCTCCACCATATCCAAAAGCAGAGTTGGGTAGGATTACTTTGAAATGTAATCCAAAAGTAATCAGATTACAAGTAATCCAAATGTATGTACATACATACATGTAATCCACATGTATTCTTTCAAAGTAATCCTACCCAACCTTGTCCAAAAGCCATCCCAAATGATCCCCACATGCAACTTCAAATATTCTGAGTTTATTAATATGAACACACTGATACCTGTTATGTAAATAGCAGCTATCCAACCCAGTGTCAACCACTGATACCATACTTCTGTAATTTATTTAATAGTAAGGTGCGTCTGTGGTATCAAATGCTTTTCTGTAAATCAAAAAAAAAAAAAAAAAACATATATCCCTACTGCATATTGGTTTTTCCAATTAAATTTGTTATTTGTTCAAGTTTTTTTTTTTTAAACTGTGTTAACAGTGAGATTGGCCTATAGTTTGAAAGACAGGTTTGTCTCCATATTTGAACAGCGTTTTCACTTGTAGCTATTTTCATTTTTGAATGAAATTTCCCAATCATTAGTCACAGACTGCAGATATAAGGTAAGGCTTTAATAATAGAATCACTAATACTCTATCAAAACGTATCAAACTTATCAGTCATTTGATTTTCTACCTTTTTTCTCCGTAGGAGATCGAATTACGTTGGCATATGCAGGTAAGAACTCTGCTGTCAGATTGACTAATACGTGCGCAATTAAATCATCTGAATCCGTGTGTCTGGAGTTTCAGAGCCGCTGGGTACACATGATTTCTTTGCAGACAGCTGAGGCCTTTATACTTCCCTGATGAAATAAAAAATTTAGCAAATTAACAAAAAATACACAATTACTCACAAAATACCAGTTACAGATGCATACGAAGAATCTAATTTAGATGGTTCATGTACAGAGGAACAGAAGGATTATACTTGTATTGTCCACTCTTTTTAACAGGAATTAAATAGTTTACCAGGTAAAACAAAATCCATTAGTTCTGTCATTTCAAATACAGACCATTAGGTCATCAGGCATCAATTATTGTACAACATACGAAAAATAATAACTTCATTAATCCAGAAGGAAATTGTTTGGCCAGTGTGTCAAAACAGTAACAGCAAACATTGCTTTTTCTTTTGTGTGTGTGTGTGTGTGTGTGTGTTTTTATACAGTGAGGACAGAATAATTAGCAGTAACATGATTGTCTTGCATTTAAACAATACAGTCATTGTTCTTATTAATGTTCTGTGCAGTCTCATTATGTTATGCTTACACATTTTTGTTGACTTGTGCACATATGTCCAGCATGTAATTGCTGCTGCTGTGTGAGTGCAATGTACGTCCTTGCACCGTGTTCATACACACACACATGACCTTGCACAAAACTGTCACTACAGGATCTTTCACACCTGTCTGACCGTGTGACCCTCCCGACAGCGGGTGGAATTTTTTGCGGTTCACAAATTCTGTTTGGGTTTTTTTGCTCTTTTTTGAACGGTTTCTGCTTCTAAGCCTTTCCATTCAGGTATTGCAAGAGTATTAAGGGTGTTTTATTTCTTCATGTTACTGGGGTAAGTCTTTATTGCGCCTTATTGTTCTTTGCCTTACAGACTTTCAGCTGGAGAGACATCATATTGATCACCAGCAAAGTGGATGCAGTCATATGTTGCTAGCATACTACGAAGGAACTGCATCAGGTACTTACAGTTAACAGAATGTGCTGCAGAGATGTTGAGGATGCTGGCAAATGATGCCTTGATTGCAGCAAAGCATGCAGAATTAATCCCTTTTCACATGTCATAACCTTAATCAGGGGATGGTTCTGGCTCAAGCAGGGAGGCTGGGCAACTCGTTCACTCATGCCTGAAGACTTCCACCTTCTTGTCTTCGTTCCAAGTACTGCACAAAGTACAGGTTTCAGACAATTGCACTCTCTTCCACAGAGACCTTCTTAGCACTGAGTGCCATGGACAGTGACTGTTTTGGCTTTGCTACAAATCTGGCAAGTTATATTGGGGTTATTTTCTCACTGTTGTTCTTGCTGCAGCTAGTGCTTCCAGTCCTTTTTCACAGGCATTCAATCACCAAGTCTGCAGATGCAGATTTGTGGCTTGTTGAAATATTCATGAGCAACTCATGTATGGATTGAACAGCTGGTTGTTGATGACAAGTTATTTTCCGAGCACTTTCTGTCTTCTTTTTTCCTTGGTTGCTCATAGTGTTTTGTGTCATTAATATCCAGGTGTGCCATAGCCTTTGTCTGCTCTGAAAATGCTGTCAGAACTGGAACAGCTCACAAGTATTTGACTGCTGGCTATTGACTGATGGCTGTGAAGACTTTTGTCTTGGCATCACACTTGTAGGTTTTCTCAAGTACCATGTCTGTCCAGATCCATTGAAATGACCTTCAGTTTTGTGCACATTTAATTTCCCATCCTTAAATTTTCTATGGCTGTTTAGAGCAAAAGCGGTTGAAGATGAGTGTGTGTGTGTGTTTAGAGCAAAGGTAGGTAGGCTTCTCATTGGGTAGTGGGCAGGCAGGATACACATTTGTAGTGTCCAGCAGCTACCAGGTATGAAAACATATTCTATAATTCATCCAAGTATTCCTTCCACAGGTCCACATGCTCAGCATGGATGAACCATTTCAGAATCATCACCATGTCCATGTACATTAGGCGGAGCTTTGTGGTAGGTGAAGTACATAATTCATCAAACTCAGCCATCAATTGTGACAGCTCTTACAGTTGGTTTCTTGGTTTCTTCTGACATGGTTTGCACATAAGACTGGCATAGCATGTTTCAAGTACACACATATATGTCAGAAGGTGGGGGGAGCATACCATATTCTGTCCCCCCTGGTTGAAAAGGTGGGGGGACATGTCCCCCCTATCCCCCACCAAATTGCTCCCATGGACTTATGTGCAAAACCATGTCAAAATACAACCCCTGGCAAAAATTATGGAATCACCGGCCTCGGAGGATGTTCATTCAGTTGTTTAATTTTGTAGCAAAAAGCAGATCACAGACATGACACAAAACTAAAGTCATTTCAAATGACAACTTTCTGGCTTTAAGAAACACTATAAGAAATCAAGAAAAAAAATTGTGGCAGTCAGTAACAGTTACTTTTTTAGACCAAGCAGAGGGAAAAAAAATATGGACTCACTCAATTCTGAGGAATAAATTATGGAATCACCCTGTAAATTTTCATCCCCAAAACTAACACCTGCATCAAATCAGATCTGCTCATTAGTCTGCATCTAAAAAGGAGTGATCACACCTTGGAGAGCTGTTGCACCAAGTGGACTGACATGAATCATGGCTCCAACACGAGAGATGTCAATTGAAACAAAGGAGAGGATTATCAAACTCTTAAAAGCGTCAAGACAAAAAACTTAAAGCAATATGTCTCAAAAATCGAAAATGCACAACAAAACAAATGAGGAACGAATGGGAGGAAACTGGAGTCAACGTCTGTGACCGAACTGTAAGAAACCGCCTAAAGGAAATGGGATTTACATACAGAAAAGCTAAACGAAAGCCATCATTAACACCTAAACAGAGAAAAACAAGGTTACAATGGGCTAAGGGAAAGCAATCGTGGACTGTGGATGACTGGATGAAAGTCATATTCAGTGACGAATCTCAAACCTGCATTGGGCAAGGTGATGATGCTGGAACTTTTGTTTGGTGCCGTTCCAATGAGATTTATAAAGATGACTGCCTGAAGAGAACATGTAAATTTCCACAGTCATTGATGATATGGGGCTGCATGTCAGGTAAAGGCACTGGGGAGATGGCTGTCATTACATCATCAAACAATGCACAAGTTTACGTTGATATTTTGGACACTTTTCTTATCCCATCAATTGAAAGGATGTTTGGGGATGATCATTTTTCAAGATGATAATGCATCTTGCCATAGAGCAAAAACTGTGAAAACATTCCTTGCAAAAAGACACATAGGGTCAATGTCATGGCCTGCAAATAGTCTGGATCTTAATCCAATTGAAAATCTTTGGTGGAAGTTGAAGAAAATGGTCCATGACAAGGCTCCAACCTGCAAAGCTGATCTGGCAACAGCAATCAGAGAAAGTTGGAGCCAGATTGATGAAGAGTACTGTTTGTCACTCATTAAGTCCATGCCTCAGAGACTGCAAGCTGTTATAAAAGCCAGAGGTGGTGCAACAAAATACTAGTGATGTGTTGGAGTGCTCTTTTGTTTTTCATGATTCCATAATTTTTTCCTCAGAATTGAGTGATTCCATATTTTTTTTCCCTCTGCTTGGTCTAAAAAAGTAACCGTTACTGACTGCCACAATTTTTTTCCTGATTTCTTATAGTGTTTCTTAAAGCCAGAAAGTTGCCATTTGAAATGACATTAGTTTTGTGTCATGTCTGTGATCTGCTTTTTTTCTACAAAATTAAACAACTGAATGAACATCCTCCGAGGCCGGTGATTCCATAATTTTTGCCACGGGTTGTAATATCTTTGTTTCTGCAAGTTTGTATTTTTAGTGGCATTGACTTGTTTACAACACCTGTTTCTTGTTTGTCACTTTCGGAATTTTCTGGGACTGCATTTGCCCAGATTTGAAACCAAAAATAGTTGCCTCTAGGGACTAGTGTCTACACATAAGTATCAATGTACCATATGCTTCTTCTTCTTCTTCTTTGGCTTTCGGCTGTTCCCGTTAGGGGTCGCCACAGCAGATCAATCGTTTCCATCTCACCCTGTCCTCTGTATCTTCCTCTGTCACACCAACCACCTGCATGTCCTCCCTCAGCACATCCATAAACCTCCTCTTTGGCCTCCCTCTTCTCCTCCTGCCTGGTGGCTCCATCCTCAGCATCCTTCTCCCTATATACCCTGGGTCCTTCCTCTGCACATGTCCAAAACATCTCAATCTCGCCTCTCTGACTTTGTCTCCAAACCGTCCCACCTGAGCTGTCCCTCTGATATGTTCATTCCTAATCTTGTCCATTCTTGTCACTCCCAAAGAGAATCTCAACATCTTCAGCTCTGCCTCCTGTCTTTTTATTAGTGCCACCGTCTCTAAGCCGTACAACATAGCTGGTCTCACTACTGTCTTGTAAACTTTCCCCTTCACTGTTGTTGATATTCTTTGGTCACAAATCACTCCTGCCACCTTTCTCCACCCACTCCACCCTGCCTGCACTCTCTTCTTCACCTCTCGACCACACTCTCCATTACTTTGAACAGTTGACCCCAAATATTTAAACTCATCTACTTTTGCCACTTCTACTCCTTGTAACGGCATTATTCCACTGGGCTCCCTCCCATTCACACACATGTACTCAGTCTTGCTTCTACTGACTTTCATTCCCCTTCTTTCCAAAGCAAATCTCCACCTCTCCAGACTAGACTCAACTTGCTCTCTACTCTCACTACAGATCACAATGTCATCTGCAAACATCATAGTCCACGGGGACTCCTGTCTGATCTCATCCGTCAACCTGTCCATCACCACTGCAAACAAGAAAGGGCTCAGAGCTGATCCTTGGTGTAATCCCACCTCCACCTTGAATGAGTCTGTCATTCCAACTGCGCATCTCACCGCTGTCACACTATTCTTGTACATGTCCTGCACTACCCTAACATACTTCTCTGCCACTCCAGATTTCCTCATAGAATACCACAGCTCTTCTCTTGGCACCCTATCATAAGCTTTTTCTAAGTTCACAAACACACAATGTAACTCTTTCTGGCCTTCTCTGTACTTCTCCAACAGTATTCCCAGAGCAAACATTGCATCTGTAGTGCTCTTTCTCGGCATGAAACCATATTGCTGCTCACAGATCTTCACCTGTTTTCTAAGCCTAGCTTCTACTACTCTTTCCCTAACTTCGTGCTGTGGCTGATCAACTTTATGCCTCTGTAGTTACTGCAGCTCTGCACATCACCCTTGTTCTTGAAAATAGGAAGCAGCACACTTCATCTCCACTCCTCAGGCATCCTCTGACTTTCCAAGATTTTATTAAACAATCTGGTTACAAACTCTACTGCCACCTCTCCAATGGACCATATGCTAATTTACTAAATTCTGAAAGTTAGAAAAGGAAATCAGAAAAGCTATCTGGGACCTCAGAAAGCCCATCTGCAATTATTACTTGATCTCCAAAATCAGTCTATGCAAGCGAAATTATGATCAGTATGAGTGTTGTCATTAGTGCCACTTCGAAAATTAAATTCATGATAAGTAATTTATCCTAAACTTATGATCTGTTGTTTTTTCAAACTTATGCAAAAGCAAATCTTGAGGAAAAAAAAATACAGTATGCGATAGTTAATAATTATTAAGAGCCTGTTCTTTCATATTTATGAATACATTTTACCACATTGCAGTTGTTTTTTTTAATGAAAACTCCTATCATTCTTTTTGATTTCTACACATGTGGTGATACCTTATTTACACCAGGATGTTAATAAAATCAGTGCTGGCTATTCTCAGAATAAAGTACTTATATCCACAGTTTCAAATTGCATAAGTCAAATGGTGTCCTCTTTATGGTCTTCCCAAAACATTAAAATGACTGTTCTGGATGCTCAGAATGTATAAGATAAGATAAGATAAGATAAGATAAGAAAAGCCTTTATTCATCCCTCAATGGGGAAATTTCAGTGTCACATCGCAGCATAGAACAGTAGGAATAGACAGAAGGGCATGCAATAAAACAGACAAGTATCTCTTAAAAAACAAGAACTAAAAAAAGCACTGAGTGCCGGGTAACACTAAGGCTACCAATGTTCAGTTCAATGCTGCACTGCCGGGATGATATACACTGTCGGGATGTAAAAGTGATCAGATAAAGTGACTTCAGCGTGAAATGTACGATAAGTTACTCTGATATTTACAATATGGACAGGTTAAAATATAGTAGGTAAAGTGACTTAAATTTGCACCATATGTTAAATTATTGCACCTAATAAATACAGCAGGTAATGACATGATTATTGTCCTGGTTGCTACGGTTACCACAGTACTAGCATTGTTCATTGTATAGTCTGACAGCAGCTGGGAGAAACGATCTGCGGAATCTCTCCCTCACACAGCGAGGGTGGATGAGTCTGTCACTGAAACTGCTCTCCAGAGCAGACAGAACGTCCTGCAGAGGGTGACACTCGTGGTCCAGCATAGATTTAAGTTTAGCCAGGACCCTCCTGTCCCCTACCTCCTGCACAGAGTCCAGAGGACAGCCCAGGACAGAGCAGGATTTCCTGATAATCTTATCCAGTCTTTTCCTGTCCCTCTCTGTGATGCTGCTGCTGCAACAGACCACACCGTACAGGACGGCTGAAGCCACCACAGAGTCATAGTCATCCTCAGGAGTGGCCCTCTCACTCCAAAACACCTCAGCCTCCTCAGGAGGTAGAGGCGGCTCTGACCCTTCCTGTAAAGTGCGTCTGTGTTGTGAGTCCAGTCCGGTTTGTTGTTCAGATGAACACCCAGGTACTTATATGAGTCCACTCTCTCAATGTCCCTTCCCTGGATGTTCACTGGGGGGAGTGTAGTGGGGCGGCGTCTGAAGTCCACCACCATCTCCTTGGTCTTCCCCGCGTTGATGAGGAGGTGGTTCCTCTGACACCAGTGCACAAAGTCCTGCGTTAGTCCTCTGTAGTCCGCTTCATCGTCGTCCATAATGAGTCCAATGAGGTCGGAGAACTTCTGCAGGACACAGCTGTCCGTGTTGCATC
Organism: Thalassophryne amazonica; assembly: GCF_902500255.1. Lineage (NCBI taxonomy): Eukaryota > Metazoa > Chordata > Actinopteri > Batrachoidiformes > Batrachoididae > Thalassophryne > Thalassophryne amazonica. Next base: position 99,186,687 of record NC_047103.1, on the reverse strand, counting down.
TGAGCTTATCTAGAAACCTCCAGCTTATGGGCTTCGGCCCTGCGGGCCTCGCACTTTGTCCCCCCAATTTCTAGTTCTAAATTGTGCCCTTGTATTCTCTGAAGGTGGGAAAACTTGCAAAATCAACAGTGGATCAAATACTTATTTGCCCCACTGTATGGACCGCGAGAACATATGCAAAACATAAGTATTCACACCCTTTGCTCAAAACTTTGTTGATGCACCTTTGGCAGAAATTACAGCCTCAAGTCTTCTTGAGTATGATACCACAAGCTTGGCGCACCCACCTTTGAGCAGTTTTGCCCATTCCTCTTTGCAGCACCTCTCAAGCTCCATCAGGCTGGCTGGGGAACATCGGTGCACAGACATTTTCAGATCTCTCCAAAGATGTTCAATCGGATTCACATCTGGGCTCTGGCTGGGCCACTCAAGCACATTCACAGTGTTGTCATGAAGTCACTCCTTTGATATCTTGCCTGTATGCTTAGGGTCACTGTCCTGCTGAACGATGAATTTTCACCCCAGTATGAGGTCAAGAGTGCTATGGAGAAGGATTTCATTTTGGATGATCTTTGTTCATTGCTGCATTCAAACTGCCCTCATCCTGAGTAGTCTCCCAGTTCCTGCTGCTGAAAAACATACCTGCAGCATGATCTTGCCAACACCACACTTCACTGTAGTGATGGTACTTGGTTTCCTCCAAAAATGACACTCGGCATTCATGCCAACAAGTTCAGTCATTCAGTATTTGTCTCATCAGACCACAGAATTTTGTTTCTAATGGTCTGAGAGTCCTTTGGGTGCCTTTTGGCAAACTCCAGGTGAGCTGCAATGTGTCTTTTACTAAAACAGGCCTGATGGGTGGATTGAATACTATGAATACATGTGATTTCTTAGTCTATTTATTTTTAATAAATTTGCAAACATCTAAAACAAACTCTTTTCACATTGTCAACTCAGTCTGCTTATAGCTTGTTAGCCAAAGAAGAAAGACGGTATATATTATTTATTGTATCTGGTGTGTTTTTCAAATAACTTTCTTTGGGGAGAAACCTGATGCCAAGTGGGCAGAGCTTATGGCCATGTGCATAGCCTCTTTAAAAAGACCCTGAAACAAAGAAACTCTTGCTTTGGCTCTCTTCTTGGACTCTCCACTGCACCCTCAACACTCTCTAACTCCTTATACCCCCGTCACACATAGCCAGAATCACGCAGAATTGCGTCAGAATGACGAATGGGCGTACAGCCGAAAAGTGTCGGGTTTCAGTTCCAAAATGTTCTGCCAGCCATCTGTGAGAGTCCACATTGTTTGTTAAAATCAGCCGGTGGCCCAAGTGTGATGCACATGTTCAAACGCCTCCAGGCGCCATCGAGATGGGACACCTGTCCGATGGCGGTCCATGTGCAATCTGAGGACCATCTGACCGCAATTTACATATTTCGATGGCAGCAAAACAGGATCTGAAATAATGTGAGCGCATATGAGGGAACCTTGAGATGGATCTGGCACAGTATACCTGCCGGTATGACCCGCACTTGCCACATATAATAATGTCCACCCCCGAGCGCAAAGGAACTGTTGAAATGTATGTGGCTTGCTTCATTATGATAATAATTATGAATTATTATCATGTACAGTGAATGTGAACAGCGTCTATCAAACCAAAAGCACCATGTGCTACTGTGCGCACGCCACAAATCTGAACAGGCTGTTATATCACCAATAGACCTTACATTACAGAAATTTGTCCATTCCTTCCCATGGGCGATGTAAATAATGTGAAATATTGTTTCCATCATATCTGTATATAACATGGGAAGCTGCACCTCTCCATGGTCTCATGCACCGTAACGCCTCATTGCATGCATCAGGCTTGGAGCTGAATGGATCTCACCTTGTATTATATGATCACCTTCTAACTCTGTAGGAGATATGACATGGAACTGTAGTGCAAGCCCATGACAGCATTAATAAAACATGAATCTCACCTCCAACAATGGTTCACGAGTTTCACAGTGCGGACGTGGACATGGAGCTGGGACCGCAGCCTGTGGTTAAAATCCTCTCACCCCAAATAAAAAATGAATAAATCTCATGTGATAATCCAAACATTGCGGCATCCAGAGTTGCGTTGTGCTGCTGAAGTGAGCAAAAATAAATTAAAATTCCCTAGAAAGGCTCCACCTGATGCACGGGACTGCTTGGTCCACTGCCAGCAAACTTTCACCAAAGCTGTCCAGTGGCATGTGTGCGGACGTGCGCCCCACATGCATGCATACATGTATCCTGTGTGTGCTTAGTGACTCATGCAGCATTATGCATACACACAAACACACAGAGACACATGACTGAGTGATAATTCCAGCCCCACGCGCAAGGTACACAGTGCTCCCTCTCACTCCAGTCTTGTGTTTGCCATCAAGACATTTGGACAGTCTTCAACACCTTTAATGGCCGTCTGACAGCAGTCTGTGTCATCTACCTGTTGTCTACATGCATTTTGGATGCCATCGTGCAGGTGTGGACGAGGTAATTGTAGGGAAAAACCACAGGATGAATATAATAATGTTTTGGAATATTGAAAATTATCACTTGTGGATAATTTTATGTCGGGGCACCACTTATTTCAAAGCATAAGTGCTTATGAGTTTAAACATTCATTAATTGATTAGTCTCAATTTAATTAATCAGTCTCAGTTTCTAAAGGATGAGCTCCACAGGTCAGATCCGACACCCTCTGTAAAACCATACAAAAATCACAGACTTCACACGTTTATTTATTTAACCCTGGTAGGAGTTAAATAACAGGACATATCACAGTGAGCAAATTAAGGATAACGACAATCAATTAGCCATGATTATACGATGTTCTGATAGTTTGGTTTCGTAGCAGGAGTTTTAGGAGTAAGATTTGTCCTAATTTAACAGGTAATTTACTTTGGTATTGTTAACCTGAGAGAAGATTAATGATTTTGAGTAGAGTTAAATAAAGCCACTCTGTTTATCTGACAACATAGCCCGGTCTTACTTGCGCAGTGTAGCGGGTCTTCGTGAGGTCCAATGCTGGAATCGTCTGGTTCAGTCGACGCTCTGTCCGCCACACAGCTTCGTCAGGGACCTTGACAAAGAGGCTCTGTCGGTCCGACCCGCTAGGTTTCGTCAGTGGCGGGGATGATTTCTGTTGTGGGGCTGTGATTTTGCGGCGGCAGTTCAAGTCATTGTGGACGTCTCAGCTGACCTGGATGTTTTTCCTCTGCAACGCGCTGGAGTATGGCTCATCAGAATAAAGGTTTGAGCATATTTATTCTCTATCAAAAATCAAAAATTCGTCTTTCGTCGTCGTCTTTTTGGAAGCTTGGTCAAATCGGAATTCAATGCAAAAATAGCTGACTTGAGAAGAAAAATGTTCGTGAAAGGAATTTGGAGTTTGAAAAATAAAAGGTTTTAATTTGAAAATTCAAAAAAGGAAGTTAAATGCGCCGGCGCATTTAACTTGACAAAGGTTGCAAAAGTTATCTGTTGGAAAAATAATGTAAATTCTTGTCGGTACGCCAAACAAGAATTAGTCTTAAGTAGCACGTGGCTTTGGAAAAGGGTCATAAATCTTACTACTGACAGCTGAGGCAGCGTCTTTAAACCCAAAGAAGAGAGAAAAGCATAAGGGCAAAGAGAAAAGAGCAAGAGCGTAAGAGAGCGAATTCCCGTGCGCGAGCTCTTTTAAAGGTTTAATAAGCTCCACCCCCAAGAATTCTGGGTAATGTAGTTTCTGGAGTTTCCTTTGTCTACTTTTATATATATAAATCAGCATGGCTCCAACATTCTGCTTTAAAACCAAACCAAGTCCTGCAGAATAGATCTTGTAACTGGTTTACCTGGAATTACACTCAACAAAAATATAAATGCAACACTTTTGGTTTTGCTCCCATTTTGTATGAGATGAACTCAAAAATCTAAAACTTTTTCCACATACACAATATCACCATTTCCCTCAAATATTGTTCACAAACCGTTCTAAATCTGTGACAGTGAGCACTTCTCCTTTTCTGAGATAATCCATCCCGCCTCACAGGTGTGCCATATCAAGATGCTGATTAGACACCATGATTAGTCCACAGGTGTGCCTTAGACTGTCCACAATAAAAGGCCACTCTGAAAGGTGCAGTTTTGTTTTATTGGGGGGGGATACCAGTCAGTATCTGGTGTGACCACCATTTGCCTCATGCAGTGCAACACATCTCCTTCGCATAGAGTTGATCAGGTTGTCAATTGTGGCCTGTGGAATGTTGGTCCACTCCTCTTCAATGGCTGTGCGAAGTTGCTGGATATTGGCAGGAACTGGTACACGCTGTCGTATACGCCGGTCCAGAGCATCCCAAACATGCTCAATGGGTGACATGTCCGGTGAGTATGCCGGCCATGCAAGAACTGGGACATTTTCAGCTTCCAAGAATTGTGTACAGATCCTTGCAACATGGGGCCGTGCATTATCCTGCTGCAACATGAGGTGATGTTCTTGGACGTATGGCACAACAATGGGCCTCAGGATCTCGTCACGGTATCTCTGTGCATTCAAAATCCCATCAATAAAATGCACCTGTGTTCTTCATCCATAACAGATGCCTGCCCATACCATAACCCCACCGCCACCATGGGCCACTCGATCCACAACATTGACATCAGAAAACCGCTCACCCACACGACGCCACACACGCTGTCTGCCATCTGCCCTGGACAGTGTGAACCGGGATTCATCCGTGAAGAGAACACCTCTCCAATGTGCCAAATGTCAGCGAATGTGAGCATTTGCCCACTCAAGTCGGTTATGACGACGAACTGGAGTCAGGTCGAGACCCCGATGAGGACGACGAGCATGCAGATGAGCTTCCCTGAGACGGATTCTGACAGTTTGTGCAGAAATTCTTTGGTTATGCAAACCGATTGTTTCAGCAGCTGTCCGAGTGGCTGGTCTCAGACGATCTTGGAGGTGAACATTCTGGATGTGGAGGTCCTGGGCTGGTGTGGTTACATGTGGTCTGCGGTTGTGAGGCTGGTTGGATATACTGCCAAATTCTCTGAAATGCCTTTGGAGATGGCTTATGGTAGAGAAATGAACATTCAATACACGAGCAACAGCTCTGGTTGACATTCCTGCTGTCAGCATGCCAATTGCACGCTCCCTCAAATCTTGCGACATCTGTGGTATTGTGCTGTGTGATAAAACTGCACCTTTCAGAGTGGCCTTTTATTGTGGACAGTCTAAGGCACAAATGTGCACTAATCATGGTGTCTAATCAGCATCTTGATATGGCACACCTGTGAGGTGGGATGGATTATCTCAGCAAAGGAGAAGTGCTCACCATCACAGATTTAGACTGGTTTGTGAACAATATTTGAGGGAAATGTTGATATTGTGTATGTGGAAAAAGTTTTAGATCTTTGAGTTCATCTCATACAAAATGGGAGCAAACACACACACACACACACACACACACACACACACACACACACACACACACACACACACACACACACACACACACACACACACACACACACACACACACACACACACACACATATATATATATATAAGAACACATTAAGTAAACATTCCACAGTGAACAGAGTTATAACACATCAAATATAACACTTTCATGCATGCATAGAAAAGAGTGACATGTTTCCTTTTCTCTTTTTTTTTTTTGTTCTTTTGCCACAACAATACAATGAAACTTCCTTTTTAAAATGAGGTTAGGAGTTTGGAGTCTTGCAGGAAATCAATCCTGTCCTTCCCAAATCGTTCCACAGGGGTCACTCTGGTTCCATGGTTAGATTTGGATTTATCTAGCAGAAATGTAAAATAGGTAATTTTGGGTTGATTTCAACCATAAAACCTTTGCAAAATATTTCACTGAGCTGTTTTCTTTTGAGTTTAGTGTGAAAAACCTCTTTTCAGGCCGTTTGGTGAAGAAGGTGTCTTTCCGTGGAGGTTTTTTTTATGTGAGAAGGGAGTTGAATTGCATCTGGTCTGGGGAGCTGATAAGGATTCACAGCTCTGTGTGGAATCTTCTTTGGGCAATCTTAAATCCTGAAAGTGTTGGGGGTTTGTTGACAGATCCAAGCTGTGCATGGCTTAAAGTGTCTCCTCTTTGACACCTGGAGATATACCAGGCCTTGCTGTATGGAGTTTATCTTGGTTTGAAGGAACCCCATGGCCTCATCTTAATGCAAGCTTAAGATAATGGTTGTCTGATCACAGCTTTCTGCTACATAATCCAGATGCGTTCTGACACTGCTGACCACGCCTCTTTTCCTCCTGACTGTGTTGGATTATGGCAATATTTGCCGTGTCAAGGTGGAACCACTGAGGTGGCTTTAGTCTTAGCTCATTGGTTCATTTCATTGTTTCTTTTGTTTCATTGTGTTACTTTTCTTCTGTAACTTTCGCTGTTTGATGGACCAGTTTTTAATAACATTTAAGGCATGATTTAAGTCATCTACATTTTGAAGACACCTTCTGACCTGAGTATTTCAAATTAAGAGTCTTCATATCATTTTCCACTGAACGCCAAAATTGTTTTTTGTGAATTTAATTTTTTTCCACAACTTTCTTTGCAAAGCCAAAGCATTTTTGATAGCAAACATCAAAACTTGACTCAGTCGGTGAAAGTGTTATATTTGATGTGTTATTACTCTGTTCACTGGGGAATGTTTACTTAGTGTGTTCTTATATATATATATATGTGTGTGTGTGTGTGTGTGTCGGTGAACTGCCAAACTACACCCTGGCAAAAATATGGAATCACCGGCCTCGGAGGATGTTCATTCAGTTTAATTTTGTAGAAAAAAAGCAGATCACAGACATGACACAAAACTAAAGTTATTTCAAATGGCAACTTTCTGGCTTTAAGAAACACTATAAGAAATCAGGGAAAAAAATTGTGGTAGTCAGTAACGGTTACTTTTTTAGACCAAGCAGAGGGAAAAAATATGGAATCACTCAATTCTGAGGAAAAAATTATGGAATCATGAAAAACAAAAGAACGCTCCAACACACCACTAGTATTTTGTTGCACCACCTCTGGCTTTTATAACAGCTTGCAGTCTCTGAGGCAGGGACTTAATGAGTGACAAACAGTACTCTTCATCAATCTGGCTCCAACTTTCTCTGATTGCTGTTGCCAGATCAGCTTTGCAGATTGGAGCCTTATCATGGACCATTTTCTTCAACTTCCACCAAAGATTTTCAATTGGATTAAGATCCAGACTATTTGCAGGCCATGACATTGACCCTATGTGTCTTTTTGCAAGGAATGTTTTCACAGTTTTTGCTCTATGGCAAGATGCATTATCATCTTGAAAAATGATTTCATCATCCCCAAACATCCTTTCAATTGATGGGATAAGAAAAGTGTCCAAAATATCAACGTAAAGTTGTGCATTTATTGATGATGTAATGACAGCCATCTCCCCAGTGCCTTTACCTGACATGCAGCCCCATATCATCAATGACTGTGGAAATTTACATATTCTCTTCAGGCAGTCATCTTTATAAATCTCATTGGAACGGCACCAAACAAAAGTTCCAGCATCATCACCTTGCCCAATGCAGATTCGAGATTCATCACTGAATATGACTTTCATCCAGTCATCCACAGTCCACGATTGCTTTTCCTTAGCCCATTGTAACCTTGTTTTTTTCTGTTTAGGTGTTAATGATGGCTTTTGTTTAGCTTTTCTGTATGTAAATCCCATTTCCTTTAGGTGGTTTCTTACAGTTCGGTCACAGACGTTGACTCCAGTTTCCTCCCATTCGTTCCTCATCTGTTTTGTTGTGCATTTTCGATTTTTGAGACATATTGCTTTAAGTTTTCTGTCTTGACGCTTTGATGTCTTCCTTGGTCTACCAGTATGTTTGCCTTTAACAACCTTCCCATGTTGTTTGTATTTGGTCCAGAGTCAATTGACATCTCTCGTGTTGGAGCCATGATTCATGTCAGTCCACTTGGTGCAACAGCTCTCCAAGGTGTGATCACTCCTTTTTAGATACAGACTAATGAGCAGATCTGATTTGATGCAGGTGTTAGTTTTGGGGATGAAAATTTACAGGGTGATTCCATAATTTATTCCTCAGAATTGAGTGATTCCATATTTTTTCCCTCTGCTTGGTCTAAAAAAGTAACCCTTACTGACTGCCACAATTTTTTTTCCTGATTTCTTATAGTGTTTCTTAAAGCCAGAAAGTTGCCATTTGAAATGACTTTAGTTTTGTGTCATATCTGTGATCTGCTTTTTTTTCTACAAAATTAAACAACTGAATGAACATCCTCCAAGGCTGATGATTCCATAATTATTGCCAGGGGTTGTATCATATTTGGTCCTGCTGGAAAAATGAGCCGTATCCACACTTTTAGTCATCTGGGAGACCCAGTGGGTTTACCTTGATGGCGGGCAAATAAAGAAGGCCAGCAAACAGCCTATCCAGACTGGACTTGTCAATCCTCCCGATTCAAAGGACCCAGACAAGTGAACCGTCAACTGTTCTGGTGGTCTTTTGCTGTCAGTGATGCAACATGGCTTTCTGTAGTTATTTTTTAAAATAATGATAGCAATAATTTGTGAACGCAAAATTCACTGCAAAATTCCAATCAGATTTATTCTCAGAAAATTTTGTTCGTTCATTTCCTTTTTTTCCACATATCATCAACCTTTCACCTTAGTAATAAAACTATGAATCATTACCCATATTGTCAAACACTCAGTCACATTTGTTTGTACCTGTACACATGTAAATAAATTTGTAAATATTATGCCAGTTGTTTGTCTTGTGTCCAGTTGAAGACAGATGTTTAATCAATCATATTCAGAACTTAAGACTTTCAGATCAAAGACTATTAATATCAGTCATAACATGGTCACGTTCCTGCGGTATGTAAGTGGTGCCCCTGTGAGGTATTTAATTAAATTTAATATTTAATTAATTATTGTTTTAACTTATATCCGCTACACATAACAAAATGTGGAAAAAGTGAATTGCTGTGAATACCTTCTGAATGCACTTGTTAGATATATTTATGTGTTCAATTATGGTTTTGTTTATTTGTTTTCTGTACTCATTTTGGTATTAAAGTAATTATCTTACTTAGGATTGTATTTGTAGTTTTCACACTTATTCTTACTTTCCTTTGTTCTCTGTTGGCATGTGCATGTCTTTAGGACAAAGAGAGTTAGGTTACATTATAAATCATATACGTTTCATTACTGCGTGAGTCCTGGGCAGGGGGTTGGACCTCCCTCGAATGCCCACGGGGCCAATAAGGAAAGGATTTTGCGAAATAAGGTCCGCCTCTGTCATGCCTATGAAATGTTTTATAAAAACTGTGCCCATGAGAGAAGTAACTTTGAATAAATTGAAAAGTGTGGAATAGTTTGAGTTTGTACTTTGTGAAGGGCAGTCTTACAGAAAGAACCAGGGGAAAAATAACACACTGTAGATAAACAGTTATGGATGCGTAAAGTCACACTTTGGTCATCCTCTGTTTATGAGGATTTTCTTCAAAGATGATGTGAAATTTCAGGTACAGTTTGCCAGAAGAAATACTGGAGACTACAGCCAAGATTTTATGTGATTTCTTCCATAAGTTTTTTTTCTGTTTCTACATGCCATGAAGCTGTGAAAGGTGATTCAACAGGAACAATTTGCACCATCCCCAGTTTCTCCAGTCACATTCACAGAAACCTGTAACTGTCAGAGTTGTCATGAGTTTCTTGTTTTCTTTACTCACTTGTCACCTTCATGCACAGCCACTCAGTTTTAAAGAACTAACAACTCCAGCCAGATTTAACACAGAGTGCCATACTGTTTGTATTTCTTAATGGTTGAAGATAATGAAGTTCAAGTAATTTCCAGTGATGTGGAGATGTTCATGTTTTCATCCCCTGAATTGCTAAAAGAAAACTGGCTATAAAGTAATGATTTGTATTTATATCCTTATACTGTTGTAGAAAAAAATGTATTCCCAGTCTGAAACAAGTAATAGTCATTATTGCAATAGTAAGTTTTGAGTTTAATTTTCCCTACAGAGAAAAGGTTCCATGCTACAAACAGCATTCCGGCTGCAGACGACAAAGAACAACTGCAATTTGGTATAGGCAACATTTTATACAATCACACACAAGGATGATGAAAGGTAACACCTCTTATCTGTATCCGGTTGTTAAGTGTGATGTAACGCATCATGTAATTTTCAACTTCCAGCTCAAAACAAAAAAAGTGCGCTGTCATTAACATTGAGAATTGCACTGAGACGATCTGATCAGGCTTCACTTAAACCGTTGCACATGGACAACAGCATTAACATCGCAACATAAAACTCTTTGTATATTGTGCCTAAACCTCTCCTGGATATATTAACTGGGTTTTTAGACATTGTTATTGCATTTGTTTTATGTAAAAATGTCAGACGCTCAGGTTGTTTCTCCATTATTTTCAATGGGAGTTGCTGTGAGCTGCAATCGCTTCCTGTTCATGTCGTTTGGGGGGAAATTGAAGTTCGTACTTTAACGTCCTGTTTATTGTAATAATTATTTTTTTTATTAACAAACAGACATGTATATTTTACCTGTGCATAATAAAATATATAAAGTAAAAGGAAAAAAAAAAGTTTTATTAAGTGTTCTTACCTTAGAAACAGATGAATGCGGTTAACAGAGGTGGAGGCGGAGAACGGCGGGACGGAGGTTTGCGCACACTGTAAACACAAACTAAACTTAAACTGCAGATCCTTAAAAGGATCATACAGACATAACTTTGATTGTAAACTTGCAGGTCTTTGGACCCGGAAACAGATTTATCATGTGATGCGTTACGTCAGCACTTAGCAACCGGATACCTTCAACTGGGACGGTAGCACCACAATTCATGTTTACCTAGTTTTGTAAAGACATGAACAATGGGAAGACACGGTATCCAAACAAGGCCATCGTTAAGCACAAGGATATAAGATTCACTTGATACAGAACGTACAAAAACATCTGTCACAATATCTAATACAAATGGCCTCTTAGGGTTTCAGGGATTCCAGTAAATGGACTGCATTTATATAGCTCTTTTCCATCTGTATCACATGCTCAAAGCGCTTTACAATTATGCCTCACAGTCACCCATTCACACAAACACACTCACACACCAGTGCCAGGGTGCTGCTATATAAGGTGCTCACTACACACCGGGAGCAATTTGGGGATTAAGGACCTTGCTGAAGGGTCCTTAGTGATTTTCCGGTCAGGCTGGGATTTGAACCGAGGATCCTTTGGTCTGAAGCCCAACGCTTAACCACGCATAATAACGCTTGTACCGCAGCGGTACAAGAATATGGTTTTTTTTTTTTGGTATAGGGAGGAGGAAGGGTAATGAGGGTTAGGGTGTTTTTGTTTTTTGCTTCGGCTAGTAAATATATAGTATTTTGTATATAAGTAGGTATATATATATATATATATATATATATATATATATATATATATATATATATATATTGATATCGGTTTATGTGTGTAGGAATCTATGTGTATATGTGGCAAAGGGTATTGAAGAAAATAAGAACAACCCCAGGTTTCTTTTCAGCACTGTAGCCAGGCTGACAAAGAGTATTGAGCTGAGTATTCCATTAACTTTAACTAGTAATGACTTCATGACTTTCTTTGCTAACAAAATTTTAACTATTAGAGAAAAAATTACTCATAACCATCCCAAAGACGTATTGTTATCTTTGGCTGCTTTCAGTGATGCCGGTATTTGGTTAGACTCTTTCTCTCCGATTGTTCTGTCTGAGTTATTTTCATTAGTTACTTCATCCAAACCATCAACATGTTTATTAGACCCCATTCCTACCAGGCTGCTCAAGGAAGCCCTACCATTAATTAATGCTTCGATATTAAATATGATCAATCTATCTTTGTTAGTTGGCTATGTACCACAGGCTTTTAAGGTGGCAGTAATTAAACCATTACTTAAAAAGCCATCACTTGACCCAGCTATCTTAGCTAATTATAGGCCAATCTCCAACCTTCCTTTTCTCTCAAAAATTCTTGAAAGGGTAGTTGTAAAACAGCTAACTGATCATCCGCAGAGGAATGGTCTATTTGAAGAGTTTCAGTCAGGTTTTAGAATTCATCATAGTACAGAAACAGCATTAGTGAAGGTTACAAATGATCTTCTTATGGCCTCGGACAGTGGACTCATCTCTGTGCTTGTTCTGTTAGACCTCAGTGCTGCTTTTGACACTGTTGACCATAAAATTTTATTACAGAGATTAGAGCATGCCATAGGTATTAAAGGCACTGTGCTGCGGTGGTTTGAATCATATTTGTCTAATAGATTACAATTTGTTCATGTAAATGGGGAATCTTCTTCACAGACTAAAGTTAATTATGGAGTTCCACAAGGTTCTGTGCTAGGACCAATTTTATTCACTTTATACATGCTTCCCTTAGGCAGTATTATTAGACGGTATTGCTTAAATTTTCATTGTTACGCAGATGATACCCAGCTTTATCTATCCATGAAGCCAGAGGACACACACCAATTAGCTAAACTGCAGGATTGTCTTACAGACATAAAGACATGGATGACCTCTAATTTCCTGCTTTTAAACTCAGATAAAACTGAAGTTATTGTACTTGGCCCCACAAATCTTAGAAACATGGTGTCTAACCAGATCCTTACTCTGGATGGCATTACCCTGACCTCTAGTAATACTGTGAGAAATCTTGGAGTCATTTTTGATCAGGATATGTCATTCAAAGCGCATATTAAACAAATATGTAGGACTGCTTTTTTGCATTTACGCAATATCTCTAAAATCAGAAAGGTCTTGTCTCAGAGTGATGCTGAAAAACTAATTCATGCATTTATTTCCTCTAGGCTGGACTATTGTAATTCATTATTATCAGGTTGTCCTAAAAGTTCCCTAAAAAGCCTTCAGTTAATTCAAAATGCTGCAGCTAGAGTACTGACGGGGACTAGAAGGAGAGAGCATATCTCACCCATATTGGCCTCCCTTCATTGGCTTCCTGTTAATTCTAGAATAGAATTTAAAATTCTTCTTCTTACTTATAAGGTTTTGAATAATCAGGTCCCATCTTATCTTAGGGACCTCGTAGTACCATATCACCCCAATAGAGCGCTTCGCTCTCAGACTGCAGGCTTACTTGTAGTTCCTAGGGTTTGTAAGAGTAGAATGGGAGGCAGAGGCTTCAGCTTTCAGGCTCCTCTCCTGTGGAACCAGCTCCCAATTCAGATCAGGGAGACAGACACCCTCTCTACTTTTAAGATTAGGCTTAAAACTTTCCTTTTTGCTAAAGCTTATAGTTAGGGCTGGATCAGGTGACCCTGAACCATCCCTTAGTTATGCTGCTATAGACGTAGACTGCTGGGGGGTTCCCATGATGCACTGTTTCTTTCTCTTTTTGCTCTGTATGCACCACTCTGCATTTAATCATTAGTGATCGATCTCTGCTCCCCTCCACAGCATGTCTTTTTCCTGGTTCTCTCCCTCAGCCCCAACCAGTCCCAGCAGAAGACTGCCCCTCCCTGAGCCTGGTTCTGCTGGAGGTTTCTTCCTGTTAAAAGGGAGTTTTTCCTTCCCACTGTAGCCAAGTGCTTGCTCACAGGGGGTCGTTTTGACCGTTGGGGTTTTACATAATTATTGTATGGCCTTGCCTTACAATATAAAGCGCCTTGGGGCAACTGTTTGTTGTGATTTGGCGCTATATAAAAAAATTGATTGATTGATTGATAGTGTACCAGGTACTTACAGGATTTAAACAGAACTACCTTAATTATTTTGTAGTAAATACAGGTTGTCCAGTGCATCTATATGCATTTTATAGTTTTATAGCAACCTTACATATATCAGAGAATGTTGTGATTGACTTAAAATAGTATTTGAGGTAAAAGCATTTCTTCTGAGTAAAATTCATGAGTGTATATCGATTGTGTGCTACATCCGCTTAATTAGGTCATGTGAGTTTTGACCCACTGGTGCGTCATTCGACTCCAGAGGGCTAGTTTATGTTCAGATATAAAAATACCAAAAAACATTTAAAATGATGTTTCTTAAACTCAAAGTGAAAGCAAATCTCTACAACTTGATATAAATTCATAAAAAATAAAAGCCAAGATGACGGCTCGTATAAGTAATGGAACACCTTGGTTTAATACCTCTAAATAATCAGTTTTATTGCTAGTTTTCTTCAGAGACGTCAGGGGATGGATACATGAACGGTTCCAAGTTACTGAATGTCTTGGACTTTATTTACAAGAATTGTGAGGAAATACAAACAGATTGGCACTCAGTGGTAAAATCTGCATGGAGTAGACAGTTCTCAAAAACTGAGTGACTGTGTAAGAAGAAGAGTGAGGAAAGACACCCAGACAAGCCGAAATACGCTTCTGTGTGAGAAATTGTGCATAGTTTATGTTTTGCATTTTGCATCCCCACTTATGCAGCTTCATGATGAAGAGGTATAGAGGAGAATGTTCTTTCATCAAAGCATTAAATCTAAGCTTTCAGCTCAGAAGTACCTTCTGGCAAATTGTAGCTGAACTTTCAGGTCTTCTTTTTAAGAAAATCCTATTGAACATTTTCAAAACAAATGCAGCAAGATGCAGCAGCTGGAGGTTGGATCCTTCACTGCTGCCAGCATCGCTGCTTGGGCCTTTTACTGTTGCTATATGCCTGGAAAATTATTCTGTTGGTGTTTCTTTTTGTGACTAATTTCTAGAGCTGCACTTGAGAATGTTTTCCATGACTAAATAGAATGCTAAGTGACAGAATTGTTCTTCATGACATCATACTGCTCTCGAATCATTGTTGAGAGCGCTCTGTGATGGAAAGCTCTGCTCTATTCCCCCCACACTCCACCCGGCCCCAACACAGGTATCATTTGTATGAAGTATGTTTCAATCAAAACATTAAATACAGTTTTCACACAAGCTATTTTTCTTATTGTACAACGTAATATTGAATGCTTTTCACGAATAAGCCGTCCAAAAAAATTTACGCACAGTGAATATGGCTGAAGCTGAGGGGATACAGAGAGGAAGCACAGAGAAAGCAGAAGACTAGCCAAGATAGCTGGAAGTAGCTGATGGTCACATAGAAGAAGCTCAGCTGACATATTGGTCACTCATAGAATGACAAAAAAAAAAAAACACTCAAAATCACATTTTAGAATGCAGAAACAACCTCCAAAGGATGCTGGTGCATTTACACACCCTTTTTGTCACCCCTTCTGTGTCACTCGCCATTTTTTGGATGACCAAGGGACTCTCAAAGGATCCCATCCTGTGTAAGGGAGGGAGGGGGGGCTTAAGCAAACTACCTGTACCAATAATTTTCATCTTATCTCTTGTTTCCTCTGGTTACTGTTCTTGTCTGATTGCCTCATTTAATTTTTTTTTCTTTATGTAATTCTGTCATCACTTGTAGTGTTCTTCCACTCTGTAGCAGGCTTTTTTTTTTTTTCTTTTTTTTTTTATCAAGTCCAGCACTGTAATCTTGACATTTCAAGAAAGGAGTCTCCCATAAAAAAAGAAAGAAAAAAAAAAGGCTGCTTCCTGTCTCATGACATTTGTGGTGTCCACTGAAGGTTAGATGGAGTGACCTGAAACAAGAACACTGATTCTACATTTGGCAATTAGGTGGTCTAATTAACATTTTAATTAACACAAAATATTTTATAACTCCAGGCCATCCTTAGAGCCTTGTCTGGGACAGACTCATTATGTTCACTGTTAGCCTTTCTGCTGCTGTCCTCTGATGTGCATCATGTGAAAATGTCATACTTCACAACAATGAAGATATGGTGAAGAGATTCCTGAGACTGTTTAAATGAGAAATATTGCTGAGAGATATATTTGATGTAGTTTGTAGTAATTTTAAGGTTTGTCTACATTTGTTCAAAAAACACAGTGATCCTTATGTAAAAGCCATTCACACAAACAGATAAGATTGTAAATGATGTGTATGAGTCCTTCAAGAGGGAAAAGATGGTGCCTGTGCTGGCAAGCCATCTGCTCCACTCTTTAACTGTTTTGTTTGCTTCTACTCTGCTTTTTCTTTTTTACGCCTATCGAGATGTGTCTGCTTTACTGGTATATGGTCACCAAATTATCTTCAAAATTAAAGCTTCATCTGAGGCTTTATTGTCATCTGATCATTCATTGTTTGTTCAGCAAACACTTCCTCCTGTGCTAGTGGATGTTCTTCATCACCTGCGTCGACTGCCCGGTGTCTTTCCCCAGAAGTGGTGCAGTCAGAGTCAACGCTCCGCTGGTGTTCGGGACACCGGCACGGAACATCTACACCAGCTGTCTTGTCTACCACCCAAAGAAAGTACATTAGAAGACGGGAAAAACACTTTTTCTACTGATTCATGCCATGGATTTGGATTTTATGCCCAGCATTTGAATTGGCGGTGGATCCGCCCCATTTTCCCGGAGTCGTCACCCCTGCTCATACCGGTGGCTGGAACCTCTGCTCCCACTTTGCTGACAGCTTTAGGCCGGCACCCTTGCCGCAGTGTTCACCACGGCATCCTCTGCCAGCTGAGACGTGCTGGCAGAGGTCATCAACTGGCTCAGAGCAGAACTTGAGTGTAGCTCTGCTAAACTTAAGGTCAGTGCAGAATAAACCTTTTCTTTTAAATGACTTCTTCCCCTCCCGCAAGCTGGATATTATGTGTGTGATGCCATTTTCTAAACTCATTCCTCCTGATTGTTTGTTCTTTAGTGTTGTGTGGGCCGCCAGAAGAGGAGGTACTGCTGGCCCTCCACCAGAGGGCGCCCTGTCTGGAGTGCGGGCTCCAGGCACCAGAGGGCACAGCCGCCTCACAGGAGCAGCCAGGGTGACAGCTGTCACGCATCACCTGCAACAGCTGTTACCAATCATCCGATCAGCAGGGGACATCAGCAGGACGACGTCTCCACCTCTTTGTCGAGATATCGTTCAACCTGGAAGGTAACGTTCTCAGCTGACTGTGTGACAGTAACCTTTTGTGACTTTTGTGCGTTGTATAGCAGACTCCTTTTCCAACGAGAGGTGGAGGTAGTTTTTCTGCCGTGCGGATTGCTGGGTGCAAACGCGCCCACATTTAATTGTTTTTTGTTCCTCGCCAGCAGTACCAGGTCTGACACGTGGAGGCAGTGGCCACCTGGGAGTTCGGGACTTGGCGGCTCCAGTATTCCCGGGGTCTGGTGGCAGAGGAAATCGTGTGGTTCCGGTTCTGCTTTGGACAGACGTCTCCTATCTTCGAGCCTGCCCACACAACACCTTTTGTGATTTGGCTTTTTGTCTATTGTTGTAATCTGTTGTATTTGTTGTGCCCATTCACAACAGTAAAGTGTTGTTATTTGACTTCCTCCGTTGTCCGTTCATTTGCGCCCCCTGTTGTGGGTCTGTGTACCTACACTTTCCCAACAGGATATCTCGGCCAACGTCATGGACCCCGAGGGGCGTCAACCGGCTGTTGAACGGCCAATGGAAGAGCAGGGCGCACAGGCGTCTGCAGGAGGAATGATCGGTGAGTTGCAGCGAATCCTCACCGCTTTTACGGCTCGGCTGGATCTGATGACCGAGCAGAACGTCCTCCTTAACCGCAGGGTGGAGGCTCTCGCCGCGCAGGTGGAAGCGCGCCCTCAGGGCGCTGCTGCGGCTCCCCCTCCTGTCGATCCTGTGCACAACAGTGACGTTCCACAGGTCGTTCAATGACCCCTCCCACCTTCCCCTGAAGCATACATAAGCCCTCCAGAGCCGTACGGGGGATGTGCGGACACATGCGCGGACTTTCTTATGCAGTGTTCGCTCGTCTTCGCACAACGTCCCGTCATGTACGCGACTGATGCTAGTAATCTTATGTGATTAATTTGCTTCGTGGCGAGGCACGCGCTTGGGCTACAGCGCTCTGGGAGCAAAATTCATGGCTCCTTCTGACATATGATGGGTTTGTGAGGGAGTTCAGAACAGTGTTCGATCACCCAAATAGAGGAGAGACCGCTTCAGCCGTGCTGCTGTCAATGAGACAGGGGCGCCGGAGCGCAGCTGCTTATGCAGTCGACTTCCGCATTGCGGCTGCGAGGTCCGGCTGGAATAACACTGCCCTCCGCGCCGCCTTCGTAAACGGACTGTCGTTGGTCCTGAAGGAGCACCTGGTGGCCAAGGACGAACCGCGGGATTTAGACGGGCTTATTGATCTCGTTATACGATTAGACAATCGGTTAGAAGAACGCCGTCGGGAACGAGACGAAGGGCGTGGCCGGGCACGCACCGTCCCTCTCCCTTCCGGTTCCGACCGAGTTCCGCCCTCCCCACGCTCCATGGCCTCTACGCTCCATGTGGTGACAGCTCCCCCTGCTGACGAAGCTATGGACACGAGCAGGGCCACATTTAGGGCACCAGATAGACAGAGGAGACTGGCCCGCGGAGCGTGCTTTGTTTGTGGCTCAATAGAGCATCAAGTGAGGGACTGCCCCGAGCGGTTAAACACCAAACGCCCACCCCTAGACACTGGGTTAGGAGTGGGCCAAAACATTCACGTGGGATATACCCATATTGCCACACGACTCCCAGTGACAATCCTTTATGAGGATTTAACCCTGAAGGCCCCAGCACTGGTGGACACGGGCTCTGAAGGGAATCTGTTAGACAGCAGATGGGCCAGGGAGGTAGGGCTCCCTCTGGTGGCGCTTACCTCGCCTGTGCAGGTGCGGGCACTAGATGGCTTCCTACTCCCTCTAATCACACATAAGACACCACCTGTAACTTTGGTGGTGTCAGGAAATCACCGGGAGGAGATCGAGTTTTTTGTGACTCCTGCCACCTCCCGCGTGATTCTAGGGTTCCCCTGGATGTTAAAACACAATCCCCGGATCGATTGGCCGTCCGGGGTAGTGGTTCAGTGGAGCGAGACCTGCCATCGGGTATGTTTAGGTTCCTCGGTTCCTCCCGGTTCCCTGGCTAAGGAGGAGATCAGAGTCCCGCCCAATCTGGGGACGGTGCCGGTGGAGTACCATGACCTTGTGGATGTGTTCAGTAAGGATCTGGCGCTCACCCTTCCCCCCCACCGTCCGTACGATTGTGCCATTGATTTGGTTCCAGGCGTTGAGTTCCCGTCCAGCAGGCTGTACAACCTCTCGCGACCTGAGCGCGAATCAATGGAGACCTACATCCGGGACTCTTTAGCCGCCGGGTTGATCCGGAATTCCACCTCCCCGATGGGTGCAGGTTTCTTTTTTGTGGGTAAAAAAGACGGCGGACTTCGTCCATGCATTGATTATAGGAGACTGAACGAAATCACGGTTCGTAATCGATACCCGTTGCCCTTGTTGGATTCAGTGTTCACGCCCCTGCATGGAGCCCAAATATTCACGAAGCTAGATCTTAGAAATGCGTATCACCTGGTTTGGATCCGGAAGGGAGACGAGTGGAAGACGGCATTTAACACCCCCTTAGGTCACTTTGAGTACCTGGTCATGCCGTTCGGCCTCACAAACGCCCCCGCGACGTTCCAAGCATTAGTTAATGATGTCTTGCGGGATTTCCTGCACCGATTCGTCTTCGTATATCTAGACGATATACTCATCTTTTCTCCGGATCCTGAGACTCATGTCCGGCATGTACGTCAGGTCCTGCAGCGGTTGTTGGAGAACCGGCTGTTTGTGAAGGGTGAGAAGTGTGAGTTTCACCGCACATCTTTGTCCTTCCTGGGGTTTATCATCTCCCCCAACTCCGTCGCTCCTGATCCGGCCAAGGTTGCGGCGGTGAGAGACTGGCCCCAACCCACTAGCCGTAGGAAGCTGCAACAGTTCCTCGGCTTTGCAAATTTCTACAGGAGGTTCATTAAGGGCTACAGTCAGGTAGCTAGCCCCCTGACAGCCCTGACCTCACCAAAAGTCCCCTTCACCTGGTCGGATCGTTGCGATGCCGCGTTCAAGGAGTTGAAACGGCTCTTCTCGTCTGCACCCGTTCTGGTGCAGCCCGATCCTAGTCGCCAGTTAGTGGTTGAAGTGGACGCCTCGGACTCAGGGATAGGAGCTGTGCTTTCCCAGAGCGGGAAGACCGATAAGGTCCTTCACCCGTGTGCCTATTTTTCCCACAGGTTGACCCCGGCCGAACGGAACTATGACGTCGGCAATCGAGAACTCCTTGCGGTGAAAGAGGCTCTTGAAGAGTGGAGACATCTGTTGGAGGGAACATCCGTGCCATTCACGGTTTTCACTGACCACCGGAACCTGGAGTATATCAGGACCGCCAGGCGGCTGAACCCCAGGCAAGCCCGCTGGTCACTGTTCTTCGGCCGTTTTGACTTCCGGATCACCTACCGTCCCGGGACCAAAAACCAGAGATCGGATGCCTTGTCCCGGGTACATGAAGATGAAGTCAAAGCGGAGTTGTCGGATCCACCGGAACCCATCATCCCGGAGTCCACTATCGTGGCCACCCTCACCTGGGACGTAGAGAGAACCGTTCGGGAGGCCCTGGCACGAAGCCCGGACCCCGGAACTGGGCCGAAGAACAAACTATATGTCCCACCAGAAGCTAGGGGTGCAGTCCTGGACTTCTGTCACGGCTCCAAGCTCTCCTGTCATCCAGGGGTGTGAAGAACCGTGGCAGTTGTCCGGCAGCGCTTCTGGTGGGCGTCCCTAGAGGCCGACGTCCGGGATTATATCCAGGCCTGCACCACCTGCGCCAGGGGCAAGGCTGACCATCGCAGGGCATCAGGACTACTCCAGCCGTTGCCTGTGCCTCATCGCCCCTGGTCCCACATCGGCCTGGATTTTGTCACGAGCCTCCCGCCATCCCAGGGTAACACCACCATCCTCATGATAGTGGACCGATTCTCCAAGGCGGCCCACTTCGTGGCCCTCTCGAAGCTCCCGACAGCCCAGGAGACAGCGGACCTCCTGGTCCACCACGTCGTCCGGCTGCATGGGATTCCAACAGACATCGTCTCCGATCACGGTCCCCAGTTCTCCTCGCAAGTCTGGAGGAGCTTCTGCCGGGAACTGGGGGCCACGGTGAGTCTCTCGTCCGGGTACCACCCTCAGACCAACGGGCAAGCAGAACGGGTAAACCAGGAGGTGGAACAGGCCTTGCGCTGCGTGACTGCCGCGCACCCGGCGGCCTGGAGTACCCATTTGGCCTGGATCGAGTATGCCCATAACAGCCAGGTGTCTTCAGCCACCGGCCTCTCCCCTTTTGAGGTGTGTCTGGGGTATCAGCCCCCGTTGTTTCCGGTGGTTGAGGGAGAGGTCGGTGTGCCCTCGGTCCAGGCCCACCTACGGAAGTGCCGTCGGGTGTGGCGTGCCGCCCGTTCTGCTTTGCTAAAGGCCCGGACGAGGGCTAAAGCCCATGCAGACAGTCGGCAGACACCGGCCCCTGCGTATCGGCCAGGGCAGGAGGTGTGGTTATCCACAAAGGACATTCCCCTCAAAGTGGACTCCCCCAAGCTACAGGACCGTTACATCGGCCCTTTCAAGATCCTTAAGGTCATCAGTCCCGCCGCAGTGAGGCTTCAGCTTCCGGCCTCACTGCGGATCCGTCCTGTGTTTCATGTGTCCCGAGTCAAACCGCATCACACCTCACCCCTCTGTACTCCGGGTCCGGCACCGCCTCCTGCCCGGATCATCGATGGCGAGCCGGCTTGGACTGTACGCCGGCTCTTGGATGTCCGTAGGATTGGCCGGGGCTTCCAGTATTTGGTGGACTGGGAGGGGTACGGTCCCGAAGAACGTTCCTGGGTGAAGAGGAGCTTCATCCTGGACCCGGCCCTCCTGGCCGATTTCTACCGCCGCCACCCGGACAAGCCTGGTCGGGCGCCAGGAGGCGCCCGTTGAGGGGGGGGTCCTGTTGTGTGGGCCGCCAGAAGAGGAGGTACTGCTGGCCCTCCACCAGAGGGCGCCCTGTCTGGAGTGCGGGCTCCAGGCACCAGAGGGCGCAGCCGCCTCACAGGAGCAGCCAGGGTGACAGCTGTCACGCATCACCTGCAACAGCTGTTACCAATCATCCGATCAGCAGGGGTACATCAGCAGGACGACGTCTCCACCTCTTTGCCGAGATATCGTTCAACCTGGAAGGTAACGTTCTCAGCTGACTGTGTGACAGTAACCTTTTGTGACTTTTGTGCGTTGTATAGCAGACTCCTTTTCCAACGAGAGGTGGAGGTAGTTTTTCTGCCGTGCGGATTGCTGGGTGCAAACGCGCCCACATTTAATTGTTTTTTGTTCCTCGCCAGCAGTACCAGGTCCGACACGCGGAGCCAGTGGCCACCTGGGAGTTCGGGACTTGGCGGCTCCAGTATTCCCGGGGTCTGGTGGCAGAGGAAATCGTGTGGTTCCGGTTCTGCTTTGGACAGACGTCTCCTATCTTCGAGCCTGCCCACACGACACCTTTTGTGATTTGGCTTTTTGTCTATTGTTGTAATCTGTTGTATTTGTTGTGCCCATTCACAACAGTAAAGTGTTGTTATTTGACTTCCTCCATTGTCCGTTCATTTGCGCCCCCTGTTGTGGGTCCGTGTACCTACACTTTCCCAACACTTTAGCTTGCCCCACTCCGCGGGCAGTGGCAGTTTAAATCTGAACTTCAGTGCTGTTTGTCCCAGCTTGTGACGAGTTACAGCAGCTTTGAGCTGCAGCTTTTTGAACTGAATCTGTCATTTCCCATCATTTGCGCTGTTGTTTATCATCCACTAAAACATGACAAGGACTTTTAAATGAGTTTGTGGACTTTCTGTCTGGGATCGTGGTGAAATACGATCATATTTCATCTCTGGTGATTTTAATATACGAGGTCTGTTAGAAAAGTATCCGACCTTATTATTTTTTTCAAAAACCATATGGATTTGAATCACATGTGATTACATCAGACATGCTTGAACCCTCGTGGGCATGCGAGAGTTTTTTCACGCCTGTCGGTTACGTCATTCGCCTGTGGGCAGTCTTTGAGTGAGAAGTCGCCCACCCTCTCGTTGATTTTTTCATTGTTTAGGAACGGCTCAGAGACTGCTGCTTTGTTTGATAAAAATGTTTTCAAAAACTGTAAGGCACAACTGAGTGGACACCATTCGATAAATTCAGCTGGTTTTCGGTAAAAATTTTAACAGCTGATGAAAGATTTTGGTCTGGTAGTGTCGCTTTAAGGACGGCCCACGGCACCTGACGGCGATCTGCGCTTCGAGGCGGCAGCGTCTCGCCGTTTCGAGTTGAAAACTTCCACATTTCAGGCTCTGTTGACCCAGGAAGTCGTCAGAGAACAGAGAACTTTCAGAAGAAGTCGGCATGAGGAGTTTATTCGGACATTCCATTGTTAACGGATATTTTGTAATGAAAGAACGTGCGGGCAGAGTCGCATGTCGGGCTGGACCCGACCGCGGGGGGTCGCGACAGGAAAAACACCTCCGTTGGAAACCTTAACGGGCAAGTTGGAACATGCCCATGCTGTTAAACAATTTCTCAGTTATTCACTTGTTGAAAGCCATCAAAAGCCACCTGAATTTTACAAACGGTTTTCAACACGGAGGTGTTTCTCCTGTCGCGGCGCACACAGATTCGCCGAGTCGTTTCCGTGACGACTCGGCGAATTTGCGCCCACGTCTTTCATTACAAAATGTCCTTAAACAGTGGAATGTCCGCATAAAGTCCTCATGCCGGCCTCTTCTGAATCTTCTCTGTTCTCTCACGACGTCCTGGGTGAATTAAGCCTTAAATTAGGATGTTTTCAGGTCAAAACAGGCCGACGACGGCGCCTGGAAGCGCTGCGCGACGTCCCGCTACGTGGGAAGTCCTTACAGCGACAGAAACACCCCATAATCTCTCATCAGCCGTTAAACTTTTCACCGAAAACCAGGTAAATTTCTCGAATAGTGTCCACTCGGATATTCCTCACAGGTCCAGAAAAAATTTTGATAAAGCAACGCGCGCCGTCTCGAGCAGCATGTGAAACAAAGGAATTCAGCCGAGAGGGCTGAACCACATCTCACTCAAGGCCTGCCCACAGGGAAATGATGTCACCGACACGCGTGAAAAAACTCACACATGCGCACGAGGGTTCAAGCATGATTGGTGTAATCGCACGTCATTCAAATCCATATAGTTAAAAAAAAATAAAAGTGTCGGTTTCTTATCTAATACACCTCGTACATGTCTGTTGTGAATCCCGTTCTCTGGTCAAGGACTTTTTAAACCTGATCGAGTCCTTTAATTTTACCCAGTGCGTATTAGTCCAACTCCTGAAAAGGGGCATATTTTAGATCTTGTGTTGTCTTATGGCTTATCTGTCTCTATTAATGAAATCTGTGCAACTATGTATATCTGACCATCTACCTGTGCTGTACACTTTGACGCTTCCGTGTTCGTCAGATAAACTACCTGCCCATGAATTCCTCCGGCGTGCTATTAAGCCTTCGACTGCCACACAGTTTTCTGCTGTTTTAATGATTATTTGTGGATATTTGATGGAAAATGTGGTCTCAGTGCTGATTAGATTTTGTTTGTTTTTAACTCCACATGCACAGAGATCTTGAACTGTGTCACTACCTCTTAGGTCAAGGCACTCAAAACACTCTCACAGCCATGGTTAAACGAGTCAACACACACACCACACACACTCAGACATGCATGTAGATGCACTGAGAGAAAATAGAAAAAAGATCATCTCATTGTAGCTCGTCAAATTCTTCATGGCTGTATGCTTGCGTATCAGAGAGCTGTCAAATCTGCCAAAGCTACCTATTTCTCTACTTTAGTGAGAAATAATGGCCATTAGCCCCAGGTCCTGTTAAATGTTTTGAACTCTCTTATTAATGCTAGGGATATCTTCATGGTCTTGTGCCAATGCCTACACTTTGTAAAAAAAAAAAAATTATCGCAAAAGTGTCAGCCTACTTCAGCGTTAGGCCCATTACAGACTCCAATTTTTCTCTGCTCTACTGCCCTCAATTAATACAAGCCTTTTTCTTTCTCCCAGCTTTCTGCATCCTACAAATTGTTCTTTAGACAGTTTTTGACTCAGTGGGAGACACTATTTTGTTGCTGGTTAACACCAGTCCTAGCTCCGGCTGTGTGCCTTTTGCTTTTAAACATGTTGTGGTGAAACCTTTAATTAACTCTCTGGACTCGACCGACGCACCTCCGCGTCAAAAGTCACATGACCTAAATAAGTGGACATAACACCCAATCTGCTGCACCCTGAGTCTCCTTTTGAATGTGTTAAACGTGCAGTCTTCAACCTTGATACCACTTTTTACAAGTTGTTAATAGGCCTAGTATGACTTGACTTATGAGTATTTTTTACTCCATGCATTTTCGTGAATATTATTGTCATTTTTGCTGCACGTTTATGTACACAGAGGTCTGCGTATTAGGAATATGAGTCAGTTAGAATGCTATGAATAAGGATATTTTCAGAGGTGTCAAATCCGGCTTCAGAAAGTAAAAACCCTCCCATGTGTTGCTTCTTCCTGTGCACCTAAAACAGGTGATCTCAATAATCAGCTCATCCACCTGCCTGAAGAGCTGAACTAATTACAATCAGCTGGTTTATTGGGAAGATGGAACAAATATGTGGCTGAACTTTTACTTTCTGAAGCTGGATTTGACACCTCTGGATGTTTTATCCTTTGTTATGGGACAAATCTTGAGAAATTCCACACCATGTTTAGGTTCACATCATGAAGTTAGACATTACTTAACTGCATTTTTTTTTTTTTTTATTGTGGATTACATTTCTTTTATGATGTCAGCTGAGTTTTCACAATTTATTTCTGCACAGGAGCTCAATTTAAATTTTTTTTGATGATACTGAACATAGATTTCATAACATTGAAAATAACATTGAAATCATCATTGTAATTATTTTACAGAGGAACAAAGCAATATTCCTTCACAAATGGGGCATTCTCTATTGTACATCTTAATAGCAGAAGTATTTCTATGAATTTTTTCCAAAATTTATTTTAATATAAGCCAACACTGGGGTAGGACAGGGAATGTCTTTCACCATGCAGCATCCATCCTTCTCATCCTTCAGGCTTCTCTGCACTGTCTCACCCGAAAATGCATGAAGGATGGTGGAGCACACAGACACCTGCCGTGTGTCCATCCACCTTACAAACACCAGAGGCCCCTCTCTTATCCATCTTATAGATCATCTTTCAGATTTTTTGTGAGAGCATTTGCCCTCCCTCAGGGGCATCCTCGTCTGTACTTTCTCATGTGTGGTTGGAGTTGTGTGGTGATAGGAATCACCTTTTGAATGCTTGAATAACGATGTCAGTCGCACAAAGAAATGAAATTAGAGTGAAAATATGTTCATTGCACCCAGAATGTTGGTATTTTGGTCATTGAACTTTGCAGTGCGGTGTCATAATAATGCATCAATCAGTCGCTCTGTGCAGTGTCATAACATCTGATCAGTTAGTGGCTCTGTGCGGTGTCACAACGGATCAATCAGTTGCTCCGTGAGGCATCATAACATTCGATCAGTTAGCGGCACGGTGCGGTGTCACAACGGATCAATCAGTCACTATGTGAGGCATCATAACATCCGATCAGTTAGCGGCTCCATGCTGCGTCATAACATCCATTCGGTTAGCATCTCCGTGCGGTGTCATAACAGATCAATCAGTCGCTTCGAGAGGCGTCATAACATCCAATCGGTTAGTGGCTCCATGCGGTGTCACAACGGATCAATCAGTTGCTCTGTGAGGCGTTATAACAACAAATCTGTTAAGCCTGGTTCACATGGCAAGATAATTAGGCCGATATTGGACCTGATCTTCCCCATTCAAGAATCTTAAGGATGCCCCGACAATCGTTTTGACGCTAAATATAATCTTATCAGATATTCCTGCCATGTCAATCAATCAATTTCAATCAATTTTTTTTTTATATAGCGCCAAATCACAACAAACAGTTGCCCCAAGGCGCTTTATATTGTAAGGCAAGGCCATACAATAATTATGTAAAACCCCAACGGTCAAAACGACCCCCTGTGAGCAAGCACTTGGCTACAGTGGGAATGGCCATGTGTGGTTCATTAAGAGCACCCTGATCTGCTTGAAAGGACGTGAGGAGCTACATGTGATGTGCAGCCTATCAGAAAGTGAGATGCTTGACCTGGGTATGTTCGTGTGTGAAATCTGTTTGTGTGTGTTGGTTTTACTGTGTGGCTGAGACCCCACACTGTACATCTAAACCTGTCAGAGCTATGACTTTTTTTTTGTCTCCATGTGTGTGGTCTCTCAGGTTTTGGAAACCTACATATAATTTTAAAAGCCTGCGGTCGGCAACACTGTGATTTAACCGGTCGCCAGTAGATGGCAGTGTTCTATGCATTTTGACGCCGGTTATGTCACGGCCTGAATCACAATTTAACAGACTTTTCGGCTTTGCAAATTTTTTTTTTTACACAAATGAAAAAATGACATATTTTACAAAAGCACATGTATTTGTAAACACCAGCACATGTTACATTGATTCACTTGTGTTCATTTTTGCATAGAATGAATTAATCAACCAATCAGTATGAGCGGATGCTAAGTTTACCCATAATCCCTTTGGGCACCTGTGTGTGAATGTTCAAATCTTCAGAATGAGTACATTATCTTAAAATTAACAGATATGTGTTATATATCCACTTTGTACATTTTAAGAGTTTACATTAATATAGTTATTCTATCTGGAATAATTTGATTTCTAAGTCAAAACCATAAGTCAAACCCACTTCTCATTTCAAGACCTCTGCCTCATCGCCGGACAACTGTATGGGGTTAAGGAGTAATGATTTTTTTTTTTTTTTGGCAGTTTGACAGCCAGGTCCTTTCTGCTGGTGGTAGAGTTGAGCTCAGCTTCTTTTCGCTACCTCACTGTTGCAAAATAAATAGCAGATAGGAGCAAAAGGGATTATAAATGTTTTCAAGTTGCTACCTATGTTAAAAAAAACATGTTAGCAGTCTAAAAGTTATCAGAAACAAATTTATCGGAAAAGATAATCCGCTAACAAAAATAGCTTCGATAAGTATCGGATTATGTGAACAGTGCCCACCACTGATCTCCACAGACACTTACTGTATGAGAAGTAATATTTCATTTATCTTCATGATGGAGACTTACCTTTGATCTCTGCTGAGTCACACAGTAATTGCCTTGATGCAAACTGATGTTAATTCATTGTCATGTTGAGCCGTTACATCGTTCTTTCAGCAATGGAGTGCAATCCAAACAACTCAGGGTTGAGTTCATGAGGTTACAAATTACAGACTTTATTCTGTGTTTCTTTGCTAGGAAGATGTCAGTCCCTGATAACTGAAGATATTCTTCAGTGTTAAAAATCACATTGTTCTGAATGGACAACTCTGATATACACTCAACAAAAATATAAACGCAACACTTTTGGTTTTGCTCCCATTTTGTATGAGATGAACTCAAAGATCTAAAACTTTTTCCACATACACAATATCACCATTTCCCTCAAATATTGTTCACAAACCGTTCTAAATCTGTGACAGTGAGCACTTCTCCTTTGCTGAGACAATCCATCCCACTTCACAGGTGTGCCATATCAAGATGCTGATTAGACACCATGATTAGTGCACAGGTGTGCCTTAGACTGTCCACAATAAAAGGCCACTCTGAAAGGTGCAGTTTTATCACACAGCACAATGCCACAGATGTCGCAGGATTTGAGGGAGCGTGCAATTGGCATACTGACAGCAGGAATGTCAACCAGAGCTGTTGCTCGTGTATTGAATGTTCATTTCTCTACCATAAGCCGTCTCCAAAGGCGTTTCAGAGAATTTGGCAGTACATCCAACCAGACTCACAACCACAGACCACGTGTAACCACACCAGCCCAGGACCTCCACATCCAGCATGTTCACCTCCAAGATCTTCTGAGACCAGCCACTCGGACAGCTGCTGAAACAATCGGTTTGCATAACCAAAGAATTTCTGTACAAACTGTCAGAAACCGTCTCAGAGAAGCTCATCTGCATGCTCGTCGTCCTCATCGAGGTCTCGACCTGACTCCAGTTCGTCATCATAACCGACTTGAGTGAGCAAATGCTCACATTCGCTGGTGTTTGGCACGTTGGAGAGGTGTTCTCTTCATGGATGAATCCTGGTTCACACTGTTCAGGGCAGATGGCAGACAGCGTGTGTGGCGTCGTGTGGGTGAGCGGTTTTCTGATGTCAATGTTGTGGATCGAGTGGCCCATGGTGGCGGTGGGGTTATGGTATGGGCAGGCGTCTGTTATGAACGAAGAACACAGATGCATTTTATTGATGGCATTTTGAATGCACAGAGATACCATGACGAGATCCTGAGGCCCATTGTTGTGCCATCCAAGAACATCACCTCATGTTGCAGCAGGATAATGCACGGCCCCATGTTGCAAGGATCTGTACACAATTCTTGGAAGCTGAAAATGTCCCAGTTCTTGCATGGCCGGAATACTCACCAGACATGTCACCCATTGAGCATGTTTGGGATGCTCTGGACCGGCGTATACGACAGCATGTACCAGTTCCTGCCAATATCCAGCAACTTCGCACAGCCATTGAAGAGGAGTGGACCAACATTCCACTGGCCACAATTGACAACCTGATCAACTCTATGCGAAGGAGATGTGTTGCACTGCATGAGGCAAATGGTGGTCACACCAGGTACTGACTGGTATCCCCCCCAATAAAACAAAACTGCACCTTTCAGAGTGGCCTTTTATTGTGGACAGTCTAAGGCACACCTGTGCACTAATCATGGTGTCTAATCAGCATCTTGATATGGCACACCTGTGAGGTGGGATGGAATATCTCAGCAAAGGAGAAGTGCTCACTATCACAGATTTAGGCTGGTTTGTGAACAATATTTGAGGGAAATGGTGATATTGTGTATGTGGAAAAATTTTAGACCTTTGAGTTCATCTCATACAAAATGGGAGCAAAACCAAAAGTGTTGCATTTATATTTTTGTTGAGAGTATGTGGGCAGTACAGAGGCTTAATTTTTATCACTGTTGCCTCACAGCAAGAAAGTCTCTATGTCTGGAGTGTGACACGCTGTCTACTGGTGGTTGGCTCTCACTGCGGTATTGTATCACTTCCTGTTCCGGAGCACAGCGGTGTTTTTCTGTATCTGTTAGCTGTTTAATCTGCGCAGTTAGATTGATCTAGTTATCTAGATTACGATTTGCTTCCCAGTGTAATCTTTACGTGCCTTAACTAAAGCACTCCTTCTGCTGATTCACCTCTAAATTATTTACACATTATTCACTTTGCGTGTTTTTAGGAATCCGCTAGCTTAGCGTAGCTACTAGCTCTTAGCTGATTTAGCATGGCGGCTTCTCCTGTCTCTCCCGCACTTTTCTGCTCTGGGTGTGAAATGTTTAGTTATTCCTCGGCCTCCTTTAGCAGTAACGGTACTTGTAATAAGTGTAGCTTATTCGTAGCTTTGGAGGCCAGGCTGGGCAAATTGGAGACTCGGCTCCGCACCGTGGAAAATTCTACAGCTAGCCAGGCCCCTGTAGTCGGTGCGGACCAAGGTAGCTTAGCCGCCGTTAGTTACCCCCTGGCAGATCCCGAGCAGCCGGGAAAGCAGGCTGACTGGGTGACTGTGAGGAGGAAGCGTAGCCCTAAACAGAAGCCCCGTGTACACCGCCAACCCGTCCAAATTGGAAGTCCCAAAAACCAGTTTTATTTGTTATTATCTATCGTCCACCTGGTCGTTACTGTGAGTTTCTCTGTGAATTTTCAGACCTTTTGTCTGACTTAGTGCTTAGCTCAGATAAGATAATTATAGTGGGCGATTTTAACATCCACACAGATGCTGAGAATGACAGCCTCAACACTGCATTTAATCTATTATTAGACTCCATTGGCTTTGCTCAAAAAGTAAATGAGTCCACCCACCACTTTAATCATATCTTAGATCTTGTTCTGACTTATGGTATGGAAATAGAAGACTTAACAGTATTCCCTGAAAACTCCCTTCTGTCTGATCATTTCTTAATAACATTTACATTTACTCTGATGGACTACCCAGCAGTGGGGAATAAGTTTCATTACACTAGAAGTCTTTCAGAAAGCGCTGTAACTAGGTTTAAGGATATGATTCCTTCTTTATGTTCTCTAATGCCATATACCAACACAGTGCAGAGTAGCTACCTAAACTCTGTAAGGGAGATAGAGTATCTTGTCAATAGTTTTACATCCTCATTGAAGACAACTTTGGATGCTGTAGCTCCTCTGAAAAAGAGAGCTTTAAATCAGAAGTGTCTGACTCCGTGGTATAACTCACAAACTCGTAGCTTAAAGCAGATAACCCGTAAGTTGGAGAGGAAATGGCGTCTCACTAATTTAGAAGATCTTCACTTAGCCTGGAAAAAGAGTCTGTTGCTCTATAAAAAAGCCCTCCGTAAAGCTAGGACATCTTTCTACTCATCACTAATTGAAGAAAATAAGAAGAACCCCAGGTTTCTTTTCAGCACTGTAGCCAGGCTGACAAAGAGTCAGAGCTCTATTGAGCTGAGTATTCCATTAACTTTAACTAGTAATGACTTCATGACTTTCTTTGCTAACAAAATTTTAACTATTAGAGAAAAAATTACTCATAACCATCCCAAAGACGTATCGTTATCTTTGGCTGCTTTCAGTGATGCCGGTATTTGGTTAGGCTCTTTCTCTCCGATTGTTCTGTCTGAGTTATTTTCATTAGTTACTTCATCCAAACCATCAACATGTTTATTAGACCCCATTCCTACCAGGCTGCTCAAGGAAGCCCTACCATTATTTAATGCTTCGATCTTAAATATGATCAATCTATCTTTGTTAGTTGGCTATGTACCACAGGCTTTTAAGGTGGCAGTAATTAAACCATTACTTAAAAAGCCATCACTTGACCCAGCTATCTTAGCTAATTATAGGCCAATCTCCAACCTTCCTTTTCTCTCAAAAATTCTTGAAAGGGTAGTTGTAAAACAGCTAACTGATCATCTGCAGAGGAATGGTCTATTTGAAGAGTTTCAGTCAGGTTTTAGAATTCATCATAGTACAGAAACAGCATTAGTGAAGGTTACAAATGATCTTCTTATGGCCTCGGACAGTGGACTCATCTCTGTGCTTGTTCTGTTAGACCTCAGTGCTGCTTTTGATACTGTTGACCATAAAATTTTATTACAGAGATTAGAGCATGCCATAGGTATTAAAGGCACTGCGCTGCGGTGGTTTGAATCATATTTGTCTAATAGATTACAATTTGTTCATGTAAATGGGGAATCTTCTTCACAGACTAAAGTTAATTATGGAGTTCCACAAGGTTCTGTGCTAGGACCAATTTTATTCACTTTATACATGCTTCCCTTAGGCAGTATTATTAGACGGTATTGCTTAAATTTTCATTGTTATGCAGATGATACCCAGCTTTATCTATCCATGAAGCCAGAGGACTCACACCAATTAGCTAAACTGCAGGATTGTCTTACAGACATAAAGACATGGATGACCTCTAATTTCCTGCTTTTAAACTCAGATAAAACTGAAGTTATTGTACTTGGCCCCACAAATCTTAGAAACATGGTGTCTAACCAGATCCTTACTCTGGATGGCATTACCCTGACCTCTAGTAATACTGTGAGAAATCTTGGAGTCATTTTTGATCAGGATATGTCATTCAAAGTGCATATTAAACAAATATGTAGGACTGCTTTTTTGCATTTACGCAATATCTCTAAAATCAGAAAGGTCTTGTCTCAGAGTGATGCTGAAAAACTAATTCATGCATTTATTTCCTCTAGGCTGGACTATTGTAATTCATTATTATCAGGTTGTCCTAAAAGTTCCCTAAAAAGCCTTCAGTTAATTCAAAATGCTGCAGCTAGAGTACTGACGGGGACTAGAAGGAGAGAGCATATCTCACCCATATTGGCCTCTCTTCATTGGCTTCCTGTTAATTCTAGAATAGAATTTAAAATTCTTCTTCTTACTTATAAGGTTTTGAATAATCAGGTCCCATCTTATCTTAGGGACCTCGTAGTACCATATCACCCCAATAGAGCACTTCGCTCTCAGACTGCAGGCTTACTTGTAGTTCCTAGGGTTTGTAAGAGTAGAATGGGAGGCAGAGGCTTCAGCTTTCAGGCTCCTCTCCTGTGGAACCAGCTCCCAATTCAGATCAGGGAGACAGACACCCTCTCTACTTTTAAGATTAGGCTTAAAACTTTCCTTTTTGCTAAAGCTTATAGTTAGGGCTGGATCAGGTGACCCTGAACCATCCCTTAGTTATGCTGCTATAGACGTAGACTGCTGGAGGGTTCCCATGATGCACTGTTTCTTTCTCTTTTTGCTCTGTATGCACCACTCTGCATTTAATCATTAGTGATCGATCTCTGCTCCCCTCCACAGCATGTCTTTTTCCTGGTTCTCTCCCTCAGCCCCAACCAGTCCCAGCAGAAGACTGCCCCTCCCTGAGCCTGGTTCTGCTGGAGGTTTCTTCCTGTTAAAAGGGAGTTTTCCTTCCCACTGTAGCCAAGTGCTTGCTCAAAGGGGGTCGTTTTGACCGTTGGGGTTTTACATAATTATTGTATGGCCTTGCCTTACAATATAAAGTGCCTTGGGGCAACTGTTTGTTGTGATTTGGCGCTATATAAAAAAATTGATTGATTGATTGATTGACATATGGTCACACTCCAGATCCGCGCATACTCCACTGGTACGTCTGGTCCTTTCTGTATGGAGTTTGCATGTTCCTTTTATGTTCAGGTGGGTTCTGTCTGGGTGCTCAGGCTTCTTCCTACTTCCAAAGGCACACAGGTTAGGTGAATTGGTGACTCCAAATTGACCATAGGTGTGAGTGAGAGTGTCAGCATGTCTGTCATATGAGGCCCTCTTGCCTATTGACTGCTGAGATAGACTCTATTGCCCACTTGACCCTTGATTGGAGTAAGCAGGTATTGGAAATAAATTAATGAAGGAATCAGTTGATTCCACTCATCATGGGCATGACTGTCATAGTAATTTTTGGGGATTTTAATGATTTCATAGGGTTTTTTTTTTTCAGTATGGAATGATTGTACAGCATACATCATTAATTTAAAAAAAATCATGAATTGGGTGCACAATTTTTAATTTATTTTGGATCTTGTCAAATCCACATAGTTTCAAAATTATGCATGCACCCTTAACATAAATACATACATTCACTTACATCTTATAATTAGTGGTACTGAAGGTTCTACAATCCTATTTCCCATGACAAGGCAAAGGCCTATTAACTGGTAGTTTCTCTTTGTCAGCATAAAAAGGATGTGTTTGACACCACTCATTGGACTGACCAATACTCAAAACAATGGGAATGCCCAAGAAACAATGAAAATCTAAGGGGAAGAATTGTAGATTTACATGTTGGTAAGGGCTCTTGGAGCCACTCATAAACAACTGCAGATTTCAAGATCATCAGTTCAAGCAGTTGTACGTAAGTACAAGTTAGTCAGACATGTCAGCACTTTGCAAACATCTGGAAGAAGACCTAAACTGTAACCCTCAGATGAGAGGAAATTAATTAGGAGGTTCAGGAACAACCAAGGGACCACAAAGACTCAGGCCTGCTGTGGTGAATATGGCCACAGACACATCTTTACAGAATCAAAAGTTGCCTTAATTTTCTACATTTAACAAAGAACTCACTCTACAGACATTTCTAAGGCCAGAACATCGTACGTTGAAGGACTGTGTTATTACTTGACTCAGTGTCAGGCACGGAAAGTGCCCACTGTTTCATAAAAGTCCAGTCTTCCAAACATTTCATAGTTAAATTTATGATGCTGTGGAAAAGGCTTGCCAGGAAATATCAACACCCATGTACTCTGTAATCAATTTATAGCAACTCCGGAAGGGGCCCTCAAAGCATTCTTGTGTATGTCTTATTTCTAAAACACATAGAATCCCAACCAGTCAGATTGCAACAGATCAAAGATCATAAAAACAACCATCACTGGGATGGAACCACAGTGCCACCTTTAGGAAGTTCATGGACCCTTCAATACATGAATATACATACTTTTAACAAAAGTGACAAGTAGTAATTTCATTTGCTGTTGTATTAGTTAACCAAATACAAAATTTATGCCATCACCCTCACTCTCCACGCAGCACTGAGCCACCCTGAGAACAGGAAGAGCTATGTGATGCTCCTCATGGACTACAGAGCAGCATTTAACACCATCATACCGGACATTCTCATCACCAAAGTGATGAATTTTCAGATCACCCTCCTCACCTGTAACTGCATTAAAAATTTTCTGATGAGCCACCCACAGACCCAACCCCCACCACTCCTCCACACTCACACTCAGCACTGGTTCTCCTCTAGGCTGCATCCCTCTACAGTACACCTTGTACAATCTATGACTGCTCTCCAACTCATACAACAAACCACATGATAAAATATGTGGATGATACCACAATTGTTGGACTCATCTGCAATGGGGACGAGATAGCATACAGGGCCGAGGTGGATGAACTGTCGCCCTGGTGCTCAGAGAACAACCTGACCCTGAACATTCATGAGAAAAAAATAACTCATTACGGACTTCAGGAAGAACAGACAGGCCCACCCCCTTTTCATAAATGGAGAACAGGTTGAAAGTGTCATCACCTTCAGGTTTCTGGGTACCCACATTTCCACAGATCACACCTTGTCCTCCAACATCAGGGCTCTGTTTAAGAAGGCTCAGCAGCAGCTACATGTCCTGCTTGTCCTCAGGAAGAACAGCTGGAAAGGAAGCTGCTACTGGCCTCTATTACTCCTCGGTGGAGAGCGTACTGACATATGGTCACACTCCAGATCCGCGCATACTCCACTGGTACGCACACTCCCGAGCTGAGGACATAATGGCAGTGCAGAGGGTCATTAACACTGCCCTAAAGATATTCGGCTGCCCTCTGTCCAGCCTGGAAAACATTGCCACATCTTGCTGCTTTAGGAGAACCAAGGCCATCACAGGAGACTCCTCACACCTTGCCTACCCCCTGTTTGACCTGTTGCCCTCTTGCAGATGCTACAGATTAACACTAGAAGTCCCGGGGTTTTCTTACGGAAGATTCTTCTTCTTCTTCCAGAATATTTATTCTTATTTTGTCAGACCTT
Organism: Thalassophryne amazonica; assembly: GCF_902500255.1. NCBI lineage: Eukaryota > Metazoa > Chordata > Actinopteri > Batrachoidiformes > Batrachoididae > Thalassophryne > Thalassophryne amazonica. The sequence continues at coordinate 99,150,490 of NC_047103.1, read as the reverse complement.
TTTTGGAGTAGTGTCTGTGGTATTATACCACATAAGATTTTTTTTGTAAATTAAGTTGAAAATTTTTCATTTTATGTGCTTTTTATTTATGAGCAATGGTATTCGTTCTGTAACAATGAATTCCATAATTGAATCTGTTATCAGTTAAGTGATTTCAAAAGTTTCTGCATTATTGATTTTACATATGAATTTCATAAATACATTGCAAGTCACTATTGGAATATAAACCTATTGAATTTTAAAACATTTATAAAGTTTGTTTTACTTAATTTTTAGTTCTCAATAACAATCATAAAAATTGTAATAGCATTGCATGAACATCACATGAACAAAGAATAGTGACAGGTAATGTTCACATTCAAACATTCTACAAATGTTCATTTAATTTTCTGCTTCAACTGTTCATATGATGTCTGTGAACATTTGTGAATGCTCATAGAATGTTCATATGCAAACATTACCTGTCCTCATTCTTAGTTCATGTGATGTTCGTGCAATGTACATGCCATGTTTTCTAATGTTCTCATGCGAACGTTTCATGAACATTCAAAGAATGTTCAGTTTCCGGGTGTTGGCTTCAAGTACAAGCAACTCACCCTACTTGCGTGTGAAATGAAAATACGTGGGTTTGCGCGTGCGTACGTGTGTGTTCTTATTATATGCAAAGCTAAGCAAACTTTCTCAACTGTTTCTCCACTGAAGTGAAGAAATGCAGTTTTGGCGCTACATATCACACTCTTGTGTACCGCATTACAGAAAACCTGATGTGTAATGCCACTCCATTTTGGGCTTCCTTCATCTTTTGGAACTGTTGTCCTTCAGTGCGCACATTTTCATGGTTCTATTAATTCTTGCGTGTCATATTGAAGAAATAATAACTCACCACCAGTGTTTGGATCTCTGTGTCCGCCATGTTTTCCCTCTTTGTTCTCCAGAAATGAGGTTGTTTTGTCCACAATGGCCAAAATGTCATGGAAATTGCTGATGTGTGTGCGAGTGAGCTTGTTGTTACCATAATCATTCTAGTCATCTCCAGTATGGCGATATCAATAATGGGAAATGATGCGTCAGTTACCGATAGGGATGTTTTTATTTAATAGGTGATTTGAGTGATCTTTCATCAGAAACTGCACATTTTATGGGGGTGTGTGTGTGTGGGGGGGGGGGGGGGGGGGATGTTCCATCAGCATTGAGCATTTTCTTTGCATTTGTTAGGGGGCTTGCAATTGTAAGACTCACTCAGGTGCGTAGAGTGAAAAAAAAGGGTTTCATCTAAAACTAGGCAGAGGTCAGTACAGGGAAAGACAGACAAAAAACAGCAAAAGTTTCCAAATCTTGAGACAAAAGGTGATGTCTAAAACAGGCAAGAGGTTCAACACACAGTGTAGCAAAAATGACAAAGAAGGACTGTGTAAAAGGCTGGTAGTGACGACATAAATGTACACTCAACAAAAATATAAACGCAACACTTTTGGTTTTGCTCCCATTTTGTATGAGATGAACTCAAAGATCTAAAACTTTTTCCACATACACAATATCACCATTTCTCTCAAATATTGTTCACAAACCAGTCTAAATCTGTGATAGTGAGCACTTCTCCTTTGCTGAGATAATCCATCCCACCTCACAGGTGTGCCATACCAAGATGCTGATTAGACACCATGATTAGTGCACAGGTGTGCCTTAGACTGCCCACAATAAAAGGCCACTCTGAAAGGTGCAGTTTTATCACACAGCACAATGCCACAGATGTCGCAAGATTTGAGGGAGCGTGCAATTGGCATGCTGACAGCAGGAATGTCAACCAGAGCTGTTGCTCGTGTATTGAATGTTCATGTCTCTACCATAAGCCATCTCCAAAGGCGTTTCAGAGAATTTGGCAGTACATCCAACCAGCCTCACAACTGCAGACCACGTGTAACCACACCAGCCCAGGACCTCCACATCCAGCATGTTCACCTCCAAGATCGTCTGAGACCAGCCACTCGGACAGTTGCTGAAACAATCGGTTTGCATAACCAAAGAATTTCTGCACAAACTGTCAGAAACCATCTCAGGGAAGCTCATCTGCATGCTCGTCGTCCTCATCGGGGTCTTGACCTGACTCCAGTTCGTTGTCGTAACCGACTTGAGTTGGCAAATGCTCACATTCGCTGGCATTTGGCACGTTGGAGAGGTGTTCTCTTCACGGATGATGCGAAGGAGATGTGTTGCGCTGCATGAGGCAAATGGTGGTCACACCAGATACTGACTGGTATCCCCCCCAATAAAACAAAACAACACCTTTCAGAGTGGCTTTTTATTTTGGGCAGTCTAAGGCACACCTGTGCACTAATCATGGTGTCTAATCAGCATCTTGATATGGCACACCTGTGAGGTGGGATGGATTATCTCAGCAAAGGAGAAGTGCTCACTATCACAGATTTAGACTGGTTTGTGAACAATATTTGAGGGAAATGGCGATATTGTGTATGTGGAAAAAGGTTTAGATCTTTGAGTTCATCTCATACAAAATGGGAGCAAAACCAAAAGTGTTGCGTTTATATTTTTGTTGAGTATACTATAAACTGGCAAAGACATGACAGAAACAGAAGGCTTAAATATAGCAGGTGGTGATGAGGGAAATGAGGAACAGGTGAGCAGGGATAATCAAAAAATGAGCCATGGGAAACAGATGGGAAACACACCCATACCCCAGCCAGAAGACAAGAGCATATACAGTGAACACACACACAAAAAAACCAAGTAGTTCCTAAAATAAAACATGTACTCAGTCCCACATGACATTACCGCTGCCCCCGCTCAAAGATTGGCCTCCAACATCCCAGGAGCATCAGGGTGTGAAATGTGAGGCCAGGGTCCAAAACGAAGCAAGACGAGATCTGTGACCGTTCCTCTGGACCATACCTTTCCGAGTCAAAAAGGTAATGGATCTCCCAGCCCTGACAATGAGCAGACTGGAGCCGTTGCACAGAGAATGCAGGGCTGCCATCAATTAACTGGGCAGGTGGAGAGGGCTTGGCCAGAGAGCATAGCTTGCTGGACATCGCTGGTTTGACATGGCTAACATGGAATGTATGGTGGACGTGCATGGCCCTTGGGAGTTTCATCCTGACTGCCACTGGGTTGACCACCTTGCCAATGGGAAAGGATCAAACAAACCTGGGAGCAAGCTTCCTCAAGTCCAATCGTAGTAGCAGGTGCTTGGTCGAGAGCCAAACCTTCTGGCCTGGAAAGTATGATGGAGAGGGAGCTCTTCTGCAATCCCACAGCTGTCTTGTAAGATGCTGATGACTTGATGAGGGCTTGGCAGGCCTGCTCCCAGGTTCTGCTGCACCTCCTCAATGGGGCCAATGCGAATGGGATTCGGGGAATTTGAATCTGTGGGCATTAACCATTAAGCACCTCAACAGTTTCCTTGGCCGAGGGAGGTTTAGGCAAGGGAATTAAATGTGCCATCTTTGAGAATCTGTCCACTACGGTCAGGATGAACATATAACCTGTGAATTTGGGAGTCCAGCTTTAGAAATCTAAAGCTATATGCATCCATGGCTGTTGAGTACTGACAGATGTGATAATTTACTCTGTGGGTTTTGATTGGATGATTTATATATAGCACATACCTGACAAGCATTCACAAATTCCCTGATGTCTTTCAAGTCAGGGTTTGATAGGTATGAGGCTCCCCTCATCGGACCAGGCATGTGTTCATGCAGATCAGCCCCAAGGGAAAGGATCTGCCCATTGGCCCAATCAAAATCAAAATTTGGGTTATGTCTCTTCAACCAAGTATGATCTAAAATCGCCGGATGAGTCATGTTGCCAAAAATGTGGAAGCACATTGTTTCTGTGTGACCATCAGTGAATGAAACCTCCACAGACAGGGAACGGTGAGTTCTCCCAAAAGCAAAGCCATCCTAAGGTTGAAACTCATGGCGAAAGATGGAAGCAGGAGGTTAGCATCAGAACCAGAGTCAATAAACACTGGACCAGTTTCTGAGGTACTTTCTGATATAATTGTGGCTTTGAGCTTGTGCTCTATGTCTGAGCTTAAAAGAGTCTGACTCACCCTCACTGCTAGTTTCTGTGAAGCCCTGGAACCAATGGATGTGTCAGCATGAAACCACGAGTCCTAGCTCGCAACAGTAGGAACACTGGCCCTCTTCTTGTTGAAACTGGCTTTCCTCTACAGAAAGTCAGGTTCATCCCAGCTGCATGGGTTCCTCCGTACTGGTTTCCGCTGCACAGATGGTGGGCATGGTCGGCCTGGAGGACAGATTCCTGCAGTTGATCCTTTCCCTCCATGTCGGTGATCCATGACCAAGAAGGCGGCCTACCTCCCGGTGTCTTTCTGATAGCCTCCTGTCTATTTTAATGGCTACAGCAATGACATAGTCCAAGTCCTCCAGTAACTTGACAGCCGCAAGTTGGTCCGTAATATTCTCATATAATCCTTGGAAAGAAGCATCACTTAATACCACCGTATCCCACTCACTCTTAGCAGCAAGTGCGTGAAAGTCTAGAGCAAAATCAGCTACTCTGCGTGAACCTTTCCTTAATTTCAGTAATGACCAAACAGCTTCCCGACACGGAGTCATGTGCTGAAATACCTGCTCAAATGCCTGAATGAAGCAGTTAACTTACGAGCAAGTGTCGGATCTGGGGCTCCACTCAGCCGTGGCCCAAGTATCAGAGTGTCTCTGTTGGGTATTTTCTCCTCCAAACATTCTTAAAACCTTTGATAAGACAAACAGAGTCAAGAAACACCAGTGAGACAGAAAGTCAAATTAATCACGCGCGGAGTGCGGCCAGGCTGTACACCAAGGCTACACTAAAGTCTGGCCTGTGCTCCCGCTCTTTTTATTAGAGAAGCCCTCATTACATCATAAAACTTGTCCTAAGGGTGGGGGAAGGATGACGCAAGACAAGTTTCTTCCCGTAACATAAACACATACGTCAATAAGTGCAGCTGTAAGGAAAAACAGTTTCTTTCTTTTACTCTTATCGTCGAAGGTCAGCACATCCCGTTCGTCTGTTGCAGTTATCAGCTGTTGTGCATCTGCCTGGAGTGTCCTGGTCTTCACACTAAGCATCACATCACAACAGTCAAATCAACCTTCAGTTCTTTTACTCCCAGTCATTAGCGGCTACAAAAACAAGTTGTATAGTAATAATAAGTACATCCAGCTCTTCATTCCCAGTTCAGATTGACCCCAGCATGCTAAAACAGAGTTGAATAACAAATACATTCTCAGGGTTACTTTTAAGACAGGTGCATAACAGCACAATAACGTTTTCATAAGAAAGAAGACAAAGGTACAAATGTTTAACAGTGATAACATATATATATATATATAAAATCCTTAACATTTCCCACCTGTTTATCGCCTGTTAAACATATAGTAGGCATCACCCAGCTTAGTTAGTTAGTTTATTAACTTAGTTTATTCTGTCCACGTTTTTATTAATTGAACACCACCAACAGATGGAAGATTCGAATCCAGCTGCTATTTGATCAACCAGTTTATACTCGTCAGGCACTCCTCTGGGGACTCCTACATACTCCTATATGTTGGATTTCCTACTCCTTTCCAATCTCTTTTTACTCTATGTCTGGCTATGCCTTTCTGCCAATCCTCAGGAATAAGAGAGGCTGCATATGTCGTAACGTCTTCAGGGGTCATGGGTAACAATAATGATATTAATGCACAATAACCTGACACATTTCGTGGCAGTCTGTCAAAGATTCTGTTATCACCACACCACCACCACACATCACTTCGGCTGACTGGTATAAATGAACCGTTTTTCTGTATTATTCGACTACACCACTTGTCTTATTACTTTTTCAGCTAAAGCTTCATAGGCTAAGAGTGTGTTAACTCATCACGTCAACAGTTCAAGCTTGAACTGGAGTTGTGAGCTTTTCAATATCATCATAATTCTCAGTACAGTCATTATAGTTTTCTCCACTAAGGTCTGACTGTTTCAATGCTTGATATTTTGGCATAGTTTGTTGGAAGGCCAGATTACACTGTACAAATGTATTTGACACCATTTTGCCAACCATTGTTTTGATATAAGGGATCACACAACACATGCAAAGTCCAATCAGAATTAGGACTATAATAACTGGTGTCACCATTTTCAATAGTAACTGCCAACATGGTCCTGAAGTCAACCAGGACCAGGGATTCCACCGGTTCACGGCTAGGGTGTCTTTATGCATTGCATCACGAAGTTTATTCAGCTCTTCCAATGTGTCCTGCATATCCACTGAATGAATGGAGTCTGGGATGAAAGTACAGCATGTTGTGTTCAGCAGAACACAAACTCCTCCCTGTGAACCAGTAAGCAAGTCTAAAACCATGCGATTTTGCATCACCATGGTACGTAAAGCATCTATTTCAGTGTTTTGAGCTGCTACTATTTTTTTAGTTACATTCATGAACAGACCCAATCGATAATTCAGTTTCAATCATTAATGAATTTTTTTCCACTCCTATCCAGGGGAACAATGAATATGCTATTTTATCTCCTACAGACCACAATTTTTGGTCCTTTGGTACATCCGAGCCCCACATGTGATCATGTGGTAACACATCTGGGTATATCAATCTCCTCCGTCTGGTGCTGCCATTCTTCTCTGTGGAGGTCCTTGGCACTACCACATATGTATGGTCAGTCACCTGGGTAGGTGCACACACACCACCCCAATTTGGTGGGAGACTCATGTACAGTCTGGAACCACAAAGCCAATAGATGTCATCATACACCGGAGTACCATTTACAGGTGGTAGCAAAACTTACTAACATAAGCACATGATTCATCCGTTCCCCATGGACAGGAGCCTGTATAATTACATCCCCGTCCAATGTGATGAAGAAAAGTACCATCCACATATTATGTTTTGGCTAGGCTTAAATTATTTGATAAAACATACGTTTGGGTACACAGACGTTTCTTAATTTTACCTACAGTTTTATTCCCTGTCCCGTAAAAGCAAATTGGGAATGGCCGTTGTGATGACAATTTAACGTGATGATATTTTTGCGTTTCCCTTCAGTCTAGTCAATGGAGCAGCACTTGGGCACGCTTGTACGTCCTCTGTTGAAATCCCTATCATATAAGTGGTTGCACTGAGGCAAGTGGTGTTAGAACTGCCCCCGAAATACAGTTTGATTATGCATCCGTATGATAAGACATTCTGTCACCCTAGCAGGGTACGGTTTAGCCGTCAGAGCTGGGTGTGTTGAGGATATAGGTATTTGCGAACAAACATAACAATTAGTAACATAATTCCATAGCCAATAAATGAACATATCTGTACCACATATTAGTATGGTATATATGAGGGTGTCCATCTGTCTCATTCACATTATGAATAAACCTCTTCTGACGTTGCTTGCGTTGTTCTCTGGCTCGGTCCACAGTGAGCTGCAATTCTTGGGTCAACCACCAGGCCAGGAATCCGAGGAGCACGAAACACACTAAGATCACAACGCAACCGGCTGCCCTACCAACAGTCCGGCAGCGGCGGCGCTGAGCACGCCGCTCCGGGGTCTGCTGTAGTTCTGTCATGATTGCTAGGATACAGTGTTGTTAACCACCTCACCTAATAGTGCAAGGATCTCCCTGCTTCACTGGCATTGAGACAATCTATTGCTAATTAAATAGACTCCCTTTGTAGCCAGACTTCCCCTTACACTGTGGAGGCCGCCAACACACGCTGTATCTTACAGTGATGTATCCACGTTGATCTCTCCGCTATCTTTACTGCAGTTGGTGTTGTTAACAGCACTTGGTATAGACCTTCCCAACGAGGACTGGACCAGTTCTTCCTCTTAATCACTCTGATGAACACCCAGTCTCCTGGCTAGACTACTGGAAGGCCGTCCTGTGGAAGATCAAAATTATTCGGCAGTAAATGTGTTTAAGTTATCTCTTTCTGTGTTAATGTCTTTTTCATAAAATTTGCTAATGTTTGTTCCTCATCTGCTGTTTTAGTATCCATGTCAAAATTGGTAGACGATATGGTCGTCCATAAAGTATCTCAAATGGTGTTAACCCTGATGGTGTTGGTGTTATTCTCATATACAATTTTACTAGGTCCAACATTCAATCCAGGTTCGTTTTGTCTCTTCTATACATTTCCTTAATCTTATTTTTATTGTGCCCTTTGTCCTTTCCACTAATCCGGCACTTTGTGGATGATAAGCACAATGATTTTTGAGATTAACCTGTAGCGCTTCTCCTACGTATTGCACTATTGTATTAACAAAATGCGCTCCATTATCTGAATAAACTGTTTCTGGTATTCCAAATCGTGGAATGATGTCTTTGCATAATGCCTTAGCCACTGTAAGTGCATCTGCATGTTTTGTAGGGAACAATTCTACCCATTTTGAGAAGGCATCAATTACGACTAAACAAAATTCCTTCCCTTCATGTTTACTCAGCTGTATATAATCCATGTGAATCACTTGAAAGGGATATTGTGGTGTTGGAAATTTGCCTCTTTGGGGTCTCAAATTGCCTTGTGAGTTGTGTTTTGCACATATCATGCATGCTCTACAATGCTGTTTTGCATATGCATCGAACCCATAAAGACAAAAAATAGATTGCAATTGCGATATCATACCCCCTGATGAGACATGCGTCACGCCATGGCTCATAATAACTGCCCATTTAAACATATTTTTTTGGCAATATGGGTTTCTTTTGTGGTCATACGTACAAATCATTTGCATACGTAGCCCCTTTAGTTATCCACATTTGTTTTTCTCTGTCAGTTGCCTGCTGTTGCATGTCAGCAAGCAGTGTATGACCTAAATGCAAATCTGGAGTGGTTTCCTGTACAACAAAAATAGAAGAAGCTGCTGCTGCCTCTTTTGCTGCTCTGTCAGCAAAATCATTTCCTTTTGAAATACTGTCAGAGCCCTTGGTGTGAGCCGCACATTTGCATATAGCAATTTGTTTAGGCAATTTCACAGCCTTCAGTAGTGCAGTTAGGAGTGTGGCATGAGTCACTGGCTTTCCAGATGATGTCACCATTCCACGCTCTTCCCACAGTTTTGCAAACACATGCACTGTGCTAAAAGCGTACTGGCTGTCTGTATAAATTGTTACAGCCGTACCTTTAAACAGATAGCAAGCTGCAGTTAAAGCAACTAATTCAGCTGCTTGTGCTGAAAATGAGGATGGCAATGAAGCAGAATCCAATACTTCTGAATTTGTGACAACAGCATATCCAGATTGTGTTTGTCCATAAGCGTTTTTAGTGGAAGAACCATCCACATACACAATTGTACTGTTTGGGATGGGTGTGTCCTGGAGGTCTGGGCGTGCTTTCGTACAGACCGTAGCTACATCAAGACAATTGTGCGGCTCACCATCCTCAGGTAAAGGTATCAATGTGGATGGATTCAATGTTGTACAGCGCTCTACCGTAAGGTGTGGTTGTGATAATAGCAAGGACATGCACGAAAGATGTCTTGCTGGGGACAAAAGGCTCATGTTTGTCTGCAACAGAAGTGCAGAAACTGCATGTGGAACTTTCAGTGTCAACTGATGGAATAGAACAACATTACTGCTACTTTGAACAGCCATAGAGGCTGCAACAACAGCCTGTACACATGGTGGTAGAGCACTTGCCACTGCATCCAATTTAGATGTGTAGTAGGCAACTGGCCTTAATTTTGAGCCATACACTTGAACCAAAACACTAGTCATGAACTTATTCTTACAATCAGCTGTTTGAATGAATGGTTTACTATAATCTGGTAGTGCCAAAACTGTGGATGACACTAATGTTTGTTTTACTTTTACAAAAGCTTCCTCAGCATCTTTGTTCCATTCCAACACGGTTGACATTGAAATATCATCCTTGTACATCAAATCAGAAAGTGGACTAGTCAATTCTGCATAACAGGGAATCCATGCCCTGCAGTAATTAGTCAGTCCAAGAAATGACATCATCTGCTTTTTGGTATGTGGTTTTGGAGCGTGCAAAATTGCTTCCTTCCTGTCAGACAGGATAGTACGCCCTGTGGCTGATAATTCATGTCCTAAATATTTTACTTTATCCCTACACAACTGAACTTTGTTTTTACTCACTTTGTGGCCATTATCAAATAAGAAACATAATAATGCTACTGTGTCAGTTATGCAGTTTTCTCGTGTGTCAGAGGCAATCAAGATGTCATCAACATACACTAATAGTTGGCTATCTGCCGGTGGAACGAAATTGGCTAAACATGCTGACATGACTTGAGAATAAATAGTTGGACTTTCTGCGTAACCCTGCGGTAATCTGGTGAATGTATATCGTTGTCCTTTAAAGGTAAAAGCAAACCAGAATTGACTATCTGGATGTACTGGCACAGAGAAAAATGCATTACTTATGTCAATTACTGAGAAACTATTAGAATTTGGTCTCAGCTAATTTAACAAGGTGTGTGGATCTGGGACACATGGTGCTCTTTTAATCACAGCAGCATTTACTGCCTGCAGATCTTGAATCATTCTCCACCCCACTGAGGGCGGAGCCTTTTTTACAGGAAATATGGGTGTGTTACATGGTGAATCTGGACATGGCACTATTACTCCTGCTGTTAATAAATTCTCTATTACTGGCCTGATTCCTTCAATTGCATCAGGTTTCAATGGATACTGTCTTACACATGGTCTGTATTCTGTTTTTGGTCTTATAACTACAGGTTGTGCATTTTTTATCAGTCCTACGTCTGAAGGACCTGTTGTCCACAATCCTGATGGTACAGAAGAGAGAAGATCATCTTCGTCAGGACTCAACTGAAACACTCAGGATTGTGAAGTGGACACATCAATGTGTGTTCCAGCTGTCAGCACCAATGAGACATTAACTGGCACTTTATACAATTTAGTTGATGGACTGAACTCCGTTCGTGGTCCAACTCTGCTCCAATCAGTGGCTGACAAAGCTGTTATGACTGTCAGTCCCAATTCTTGCCATTCTGTCAAATATGGTTTACAAAGTGACACATGTAATGGCATACCTGTGAATCTCAATTGTAAAACATCTTCAGTGGCACCTGTTACTGTTATGACAGCTGTTGAGTTGCCATCATGAATCAAATCGGTCATTGTCAGCTTCACAGGTGAAATATTTTTCAATTTGTTTTCATACACTGGTGTTCCTGGCAATATGCCACTATGGACTCTAAATACACTCTCAAATCTGCATCTAAACTCTGTCCATGGCTCTCCTTCTTCCTGAGTTGTCCTGGTAATTTCAGTATAATTTATCTTTGGTCCTAACACACCTTTTGCACGTGTAATCATAGCTTCCACTCTTGTTTTCAAGACTAGATCATCATGTGTCAGTGGTACGCCTTGTTGGTCTGCAGGATTCCAGTCTCCGCGTATCTGACTCCATTTAGGGCCACATGCTTTCATCCACACCTGTTGGACTTCAGGTCCACTAAGGTGGTAAGAACTTCTAATGTTTTCTATATCCTGCATAAATCCCTCAATGTCGACATGTGGCGATGGCATCATGTCGACTGCTGCTTTGATATCATCAGCATTCCATGTTCGATATACGAGCATGGTTGATCGCTGTCCTGCTGTTCCTGCACGAGGATTTGGTACTTCTATCATAGGATAGGCACCTCCCTGGTCACTGTGTTCCACCATGGGAGGGGCTGTAGGCACTTTCGCTTGACTGCATGTTTGTGGTTTTTCTGGTTTTTCACTTTTTACCTTAGGTTTTACTGCTAAATCATACTGTGGTGGCGGTACATCGTCATCCTCTGGTAGAGGAGATAAGGGTGTTGTTGTCACCGACGATCCAGCCGGCGGTGGTTGCTGAGGCTGTTCTGGTTCTCTGTGCTGAATTATCACATCTTCTTCTGCCTTACCTACAGCTTTCTTTTTCCTTGCTTTCTCTAATCGTCGCTTCTCTGCTCCCTTCTGTCTGTTCTCTGCTTCCTCCTCCCAAAATGCCACTAAATCTGCCCCTACTTTCTGCATCTTTTTCTCATCACCTTTATGTTGCTGTTCTAACTCCTTCTTTAGCTTCTGTATGCTGATCAGGTTCAGTCGTCCGTCAAAGTCATGTTTATTTATCCAGGTCTCCAATTTCTTTGTTGCTTTTGGATTTTTTGCTTCCATAAATTTCCAGTCGTCAGTTGATAAATTTTCCTTATTTTTAGACGTCTTACCCCCCATTTTTATTATCCCTTGTTATAATTTGGACTTCAGACGGGGGCACACCTAGGGTGTTCTAAATCTGAAGTTTTCACACTTTCTTTGGACGTGACAATTAATTTGCTGTCGTGTGGTTGATTCCTTTCACCTCCCCGTAGGAAGCGGAATCACTTGCCTTCGCTTCCACACGCACGGTTGTCACTAACGTTGTCCAAAGTATTACACTTTCACACAGTTATTTACACTTACACAAAACACTATTTACACATAGAAACACTTTTAATAATCGTACGCGTATTCTTATGCCAGGGGAGCTCGCCCTCCCGTGAAATTTAACTAATGTCCTGCATTAGGGGACTCCGCCGTCCCTGCCAAATTTAACTGCTTTTTTACAGTGCACGTATTTCTACCCGGGATTTCCTTTACGTATTAAAACAGAGGAGTCCGTATCCTCCTTCCGGAATTTAACTACGTGCGTCCCTCGCAACCGTAGAGGAGTCCGACCTCCTTACAGAGTTTAACTGTGTTTCATTAACAGACGATTCTGTATCATCGCTTACGGAGTTTAACTGTTTTATGTGATCACTTTTATCCCCTACCGGTACGCGTATATAAACAGAGGAGTCCGCACCCTCCTTACAGAGTTTAACTGCTTTGCATTAACAGACGATTCTGTATCATCGCTTGCGGAATTTAACTGTTTATGTGATCTGATCACCACTCACTCAGTACTGTTTACAAAGAAATTTTACTCACTGACTCGACTTCCTGTCTGTCTTCTTCGGGAAAATCTCGTCAACCAGACGATGCCAACGGTGGTCGACAATTGCAGACACGATCAATCGATCGGACCTTGGCCAAGGATTTACGTCTGGACTTGGCGACCCCCGCTGGACACCTCCGGTATTGTTGAGATCCCGGACGAGCCCCCAGTCAATGTTGGGTATTTTCTCCTCCAAACATTCTTAAAACCTTTGATAAGACAAACAGAGTCAAGAAACACCAGTGAGACAGAAAGTCAAATTAATCACGCGCGGAGTGCGGCCAGGCTGTACACCAAGGCTACACTAAAGTCTGGCCTGTGCTCCCGCTCTTTTTATTAGAGAAGCCCTCATTACATCATAAAACTTGTCCTAAGGGTGGGGGAAGGATGACGCAAGACAAGTTTCTTCCCGTAACATAAACACATACGTCAATAAGTGCAGCTGTAAGGAAAAACAGTTTCTTTCTTTTACTCTTATCATCGAAGGTCAGCACATCCCGTTCGTCTGTTGCAGTTATCAGCTGTTGTGCATCTGCCTGGAGTGTCCTGGTCTTCACACTAAGCATCACATCACAACAGTCAAATCAACCTTCAGTTCTTTTACTCCCAGTCGTTAGCGGCTACAAAAACAAGTTGTATAATAATAATAAGTACATCCAGCTCTTCATTCCCAGTTCAGATTGACCCCAGCATGCTAAAACAGAGTTGAATAACAAATACATTCTCAGGGTTACTTTTAAGACAGGTGCATAACAGCACAATAACGTTTTCATAAGAAAGAAGACAAAGGTACAAATGTTTAACAGTGATAACATATATATATATATATATAAAATCCTTAACAGTCTCGACAGATCAGAAATGATGAACGCTATTTCAGCATGGTCAGACGAAAAGGCTGAGCCTTGGATTTCAAAATGTAGTTCACATTGTTTTATTTTATTTATTTATTTATATTTATATAGCACCAAATCACAACAGACAGTTGCCCCAAGGCGCTTTATATTGTAAGGCAAGGCCATACAATAATTACGTAAAAACCCCAACGGTCAAAACGACCCCCTGTGAGCAAGCACTTGGCGACAGTGGGAAGGAAAAACTCCCTTTTAACAGGAAGAAACCTCCAGCAGAACCAGGCTCAGGGAGGGGCAGGTTTCTGCTGGGACTGGTTGGGGCTGAGGGAGAGAACCAAGAAAAAGACATGCTGTGGAGGGGAGTAGAGATCAATCACTAATGATTAAATGCAGAGTGGTGCATACAGAGCAAAAAGAGAAAGAAACACTCAGTGCATCATGGGAACCCCCCAGCAGTCTAAGTCTATAGCAGCATAACTAAGGGATGGTTCAGGGTCACCTGATCCAGCCCTAACTATAAGCTTTAGCAAAAAGGAAAGTTTTAAGCCTAATCTTAAAAGTAGAGAGGGTGTCTGTCTCCCTGATCCGAATTGGGAGCTGGTTCCACAGGAGAGGAGCCTGAAAGCTGAAGGCTCTGCCTCCCATTCTACTCTTACAAACCCTAGGAACTACAAGTAAGCCTGCAGTCTGAGAGCGAAGCGCTCTATTGGGGTGATATGGTACTATGAGGTCCCTAAGATAAGATGGGACCTGATTATTCAAAACCTTATAAGTAAGAAGAAGAATTTTAAATTATATTCTAGAATTAACAGGAAGCCAATGAAGAGAGGCCAATATGGGTGAGATATGCTCTCTCCTTCTAGTCCCTGTTAGTACTCTAGCTGCAGCATTTTGAATTAACTGAAGGCTTTTCAGGGAACTTTTAGGACAACCTGATAATAATGAATTACAATAGTCCAGCCTAGAGGAAATAAATGCATGAATTAGTTTTTCAGCATCACTCTGAGACAAGACCTTTCTAATTTTAGAGATATTACGTAAATGCAAAAAAGCAGTCCTACATATTTGTTTAATATGCGCTTTTTAATGACATATCCTGATCAAAAATGACTCCAAGATTTCTCACAGTATTACTAGAGGTCAGGGTAATGCCATCCAGAGTAAGGATCTGGTTAGACACCATGTTTCTAAGATTTGTGGGGCCAAGTACAATAACTTCAGTTTTATCTGAGTTTAAAAGCAGAAAATTAGAGGTCTTGTTGGAGGAATGTTTTCACATCTCCCGATTACCTGGCAAAATGCTCCAGACGGGAAAGCCGATTGCAAAAACCAGTGTCATTGACATTAAGTGACGTTGGCCGCTGATGCAGCCAGCGGCAGGTGTGCAGCAACTTTGGGTTTTGCTGCTACAGGTGTCCCTTTATCCATCCTCTCCACAAGGAGACCAACCTGAGAGCCTAATGTTGTCATTATATGGTCCTGACGCATTGCTAACTTGCTTAAACTGGAGTACAGAATCATTAATGTCTCTTCTTTCTGTGCAAGCTTTTGTTCCTGAGTGTGGATTATCAAATGGACAGGTGCAGAGTCTACTGTGTCCATTTTTGGCCAGTTCATTCTGTCATGAACTTGGGCACAAAAATGCAGGACACGATTGCAAGACTCACTTAGGTGTGAGGTGTGAGAAAAGGGGTTTAATCCAAAACCAGGCAGAGGTCAGTACACAAAATGCAGAGAAAAACTGTAGCGGTTTCCAAATCATGAGATGAAAACCAAGATCTAAAAACAGGGAAGAAGTTCAATACATGGTGTGATAAATCCACAAACTAGGGCTGTAAAAAAGGCGGTAGCGATGACACTAAGGTATGATGAATTGCCAAACACATGAGGTAAACAGAAGGCTTAAGTATAACAGGTGGTGATGAGGGAAACAAGGAGCATGTGAGCAGGAATAATCAGGAAATGAGGCATGTCAAACAGATAGGTAACATACCCAAACCCCAGACACAAGACAAGAACATACAGTGAACACAAACACAAAACAAAAACAAGGAGTTCATAATACAAGACATGTACTCAGTACCACATGAGACTGTACAATCCACTGTGGAAAAAGAACAGTTTAAATGAATCATTAAAAGCCCAAAATTATCATGATATTCATGCCCTTGATGGGTGTATGTGAATTTCTGACCACGGTTGTATGTGGGCATGACACAAAATCTTATTTGGTATTATTGGGGAAGAGGTTATGGTATTTAATTTTTCTCATGAACATATGCTGATTTACACACAGGCAGAATTCACTATGTTTACAAATGTAATTAGCCAGATTTATGACCATTTGCAGAATCTGGAGTTGCACGCTCATATGAGCCCATTATTCCCCAAAGAGTAAAAGAAATTTGACCAGTGCCATTTACTTAGAAGTGGCTTCCATCTGGCCACTCTCTCATACAGGCCTGATTGGTGGATTGCTGTAGAGATGGTTGTACTTCTGGAAGGTTTTCCTCTCTCCACAGAGGAATGCTGAAGCTATAACAGAGTGACCATAGGGTTCTTAGCTCTCAATCCTATCTTGGAGGTCCCCACATGGAAAAGTCTTATCAAAAACATATATGAATTGTAACTGCGGAAACTGATTCATATGTGGATCCTATATGGTGTAAAATCCCCCTATACACACCTTATAGGTTGTATGTACCCTAAAAATAATGTGTGTCATATATGTCAAAAATAACTTATATGACACACGTTGTATATATTTTTGTATATAAAGCCTATTGTACCATCTATAGAGTATCAAATACAGTGAGGAAAATAAGTATCTGAACACCCTGCAATTTTGCAAGTTCTCCCACTTAGAAATCATGAAGGGGTCTGAAATTTTCATCTTAGGTGCATGTCCACTGTGAGAGACATAATCTAAAAAAAAAAATCTGGAAATCATAATGTATGATTTTTTTAATAATTTATTTGTATGTTACTGCTGCAAATAAGTATTAGAACACCTGTGAAAATCAATGTCAATATTTGGTACAGTAACCTTTGTTTGCAATTACAGAGGTCAAACGTTTCCTGTAGTTTCACCAGGTTTGCACACACTGCAGCAGGGATTTTGGTCCACTCCTCCACACAGATCTTCTCTAGATCAGCCAGGTTACTGGGCTGTCACTGAGAAACATGGAGTTTGAGCTCCCTCCAAAGATTTTCTATTGGGTTTAGGTCTGGAGACTGGCTAGGCCACCCCAGAACCTTGGTATGGTTCTTACGGAGCCCCTCCTTGGTTATCCTAGCTTTGTGCTTGGGGTCATTGTCATGTCGGAAGACCCATCCACGACCCATCTTTAATGCTCTAACTGAGGGAAGGAGGTTGTTCCCCAAAATCTCGCAATACATGGCCCCGGTCATCCTCTCCTTAATACAGTGCAGTCCTCCTGTCCCATGTGCAGAAAAACACCCCTAAAGCATGATGCCTCCACCCCCATGCTTCACAGTAGGGATGGTGTTTTTGGGATGGTACTCAGCATTCTTCTTCCTCCAAACACGGCGAGTGGAATTAAGACCAAAAAGTTCTATTTTGGTCCCATCTGACCACATAACTTTCTCCCATGACTCCTCTGGATCATCCAAATGGTCATGGGCAAACTTAAGACGGGCCTGGACATGTGCTGATTTAAGCAGGGGAACCTTCCGTGCCATGCATGATTTTAACCCATGACGTCTGTATTACCCACAGTAACCTTGGAAACAGTGGTGCCAGCTCTCTTCAGGTCATTGATCAGCTCCTCTCGTGCAGTTCTGGGCTGATTCTTGAAAGGGTAGTTGTAAAACAGCTAACTGATCATCTGCAGAGGAATGGTCTATTTGAAGAGTTTCAGTCAGGTTTTAGAATTCATCATAGTACAGAAACAGCATTAGTGAAGGTTACAAATGATCTTCTTATGGCCTCAGACAGTGGACTCATCTCTGTGCTTGTCCTGTTAGACCTCAGTGCTGCTTTTGATACTGTTGACCATAAAATTTTATTACAGAGATTAGAGCATGCCATAGGTATTAAAGGCACTGCGCTGCAGTGGTTTGAATCATATTTATCTAATAGATTACAATTTGTTCATGTAAATGGGGAGTTTTCTTCACAGACTAATGTTAATTATGGAGTTCCACAAGGTTCTGTGCGAGGACCAATTTTATTCACTTTATACATGCTTCCCTTAGGCAGTATTATTAGAAAGCATTGCTTAAATTTTCATTGTTATGCAGATGATACCCAGCTTTATCTATCCATGAAGCCAGAGGACACACACCAATTAGTTAAACTGCAGGAATGTCTTACAGACATAAAGACATGGATGACCTCGAATTTCAGTTTCACATTTCATTTCATTTCATGTAAATGCATGGTTTAACAATTTCATTGCTATTAATAGCTCTATCAAAACCTGTTGGAAAATGAACAGTCTTCATAAAGTTCAATGATGTTTTCCCTTTAACTAGTTTCTGTACTGTGCAATTTTCAAACTTGCCTACTGCATATAGATGGTGCAGATCTTCACTGACACAAACAAAATATGAAATTCTGAATATGTGTCTTTCAAAATCACTACACAGTTTTCTTTTCTTTGTTTTTGTGTAGGTGTGAGAGTGTATGACCTCTCCATTGACAACTATTCTACTATAATACCTAACAATAGAGGCAGGGGATACACCAAGTACACCATGGAATGCAATAGTGTCATTTTCAGACACTTTCCTTATCTTAGGCACCCCAAGAGCAGTCACTCTGTCATATCTTGCAGAATTATTTACTTTATGCTTAGTTGAGTTCATGTCTTGGAAAAATGATTTCATCTCAGGTGACATACTTTGCGCATAGGCCTTAGCGATCTGTGGCAATGCACGGGACCAAGCCACTCTTTTAGAGATTTGCTGAGGTACTGCATTGCTCCTTTTGACTTGCTTTAGCAAATATCCATTATAGTTTTCAAACACGAAAGCGGACTGAGCCCAGAGAGGACCCAAGTTCTCAACATTTTTCCCTAAATGTAGGAGTGAGTGTACATTGAAAGTCATCTGGCCATCACCATATAAACACTGAACTGATTTAATGTAAAGCTTAAGAGATTCACAGCCATGGTCAGTATCTGTTTGGCTAATATTTGATCCTAACAAAATACTCACCCCCTCCACTAGCAATGCCCAATGGCAAAGATACTTGCTTGGAAGTACAGGGCCATATATAGGAATGTGAAAGGGGGGGGGTTCAAATCCTTGACTTGGGGGTCCAGTGGGCCGCAGGGATCCCGGTGGGGTCGAGGGGCAACGCCCTCGTGGGGGGCTCAGCAGAAGCTTTTTGAGGATTTCGAGGGGTAAAATGCTACATAAATTTCATTTGAAACCCAAAATGTATAATTTTAGGAAATACATTTTTATATACAAATAGTCCTTGCTTGGTATTGGATCAGTTGCCATAAGAGCCACCCAGGAAGAACCAAGATAACATTAATGCAAACTTTATACCTGCCTGTCGATTGCAAATGACGCAACCGACAGGAGTGAAAAAACACACGCATGCGCACGAAGGTTCACGCTTGGCTGATGCAAGCGCACATGATTCAAATCCATATAGTTTTTGCAAAAAATAAAAAGGTCGGATAGTTTTCTAACAGACCTCGTATTTAGCGGTATTAATATTCGCGTTTACATTATGAATATGTACGTATATGTACGTTATGTATTAAAATAGTGGTATTTAATTTGGCGATCTTAACTCGTGAAATTTGCATAATAAATCCCACGCGAATATTTGCACCTTTACAGTATTTGCAACAGGAAGGAGAAGCTCCCTTTATTTCTCAGCTTATACATACAAACATGTTTTTACAAACCAGACAAGTGTAATTGTGTGTCTACATGAGTATTTATAAGCCTACTAATCTGTTTGATATCAGAGGAGGATAGGGACCAGGGAGCAAAAATTCTCAAGCCCCATGGGAAAAGTTTATCTAGCAGTTTCCCCTTTCATCACTTAAGGGATTACTCTGGCAGAGGAAATTGAAACTTGAGGGTGTGTGATAATAGCTGTGTAACAGTTAGTGCTTGTTGCTTATTATCAATGAAAAGAAAAAACATAACGTTGATATCCAGATCAGAAAAAATCAGCAGAAAAGGTTCGGTTGAACCCCCTGAACCCCCTCTATATACGGGCAAGAAGTATACCCTTAAGAACTGGCAAACTATATTATAAAAGCCAATTCTGCCATTCATGTGCTTTCCAAAACATTCTCTCTACAGTAGACCGTGGACTTCGTGAAAAATGACTTGGAGGCTTGATTGCTAATAGATTTCCATCTACTCTTACTGTGTTTAATCCAATATACCATGGGTGACTGTAATATTTTGAATCAAACCATAATGTTGCCATTTGCCTGCAAACTCCCAGCAAAACACAATGCATATAATCAGGAACCACACTGTTGATGAGGTCAACATGTGGCAGGTCAACTATTGGAGATGGACCCTTTATACCCAAAACACTATGTCCACTCATTCTGGCTATTTGTCCAATTTCTACAGTTGTGTCATGTTCTCGAAGTTCTGCCATGTCATCTTTAAAAGGATACACTCTCACAGTCCCATTTCCTTTTCTTATCTGCTTACCTGGATGAAGACAGTGACTACAGCCATACTCTCCATTGAACTGCAATAGGGGCCGTATTACAGCATCACTAATAACGCCTCGATACATAGACCTTAGCATTTTTAACAATTTGTGCAGACCTTTACACTCCTCAACAGTTTGAGAAAGCTGGTCATTGTTGGCTTGGATTACCCAAACCACAAAGCACATAAAAAAACATTTTTATCTCTTTCCTCAGGAGACACTTCATTAACTGAGCATAGTAAAGGCCAGATGCTGAATTTAGATGACTGAAACACAGGCACTCCATCGCAATTGACTGACAGAGACACAAAAGAATTACTTACTGATTTTAGATGTTTGTACATCTTCCCGTCACAAATATCAGTAAGAATGTCTCTGTTTTGATGGCACATATTACTCTTAATGGGTTGATTTTCGAAAAGTCTTTTGAGTTGGTCCCTCAGTGGCAAATAAATAAAGACATTTCCCATCTCTATGTTCTGACTAACAGTTTGGGTCGACGAGCATATATTACATTTCAGTTCATTGTCCTTTGGCATAGGCATGCCCATATAAGAGCCGCACATTCCACAATAGTGATGGTATTCCCACTTTACCACAAAGTCTTCAAAAGCTTTCTCCAGCATGTACTTGCTCCGTGGGATGGTGGCAGGATCAGGGCTGCATAGTCTCAAAAATTTCAGTAAATCTTCCATCAATGTCCCTGTTACACTGTGTTTCTGTGAGAAGCCAAGGATGTTCAGCCAAGAATCATCTGTATATAAGCATCTGTATGAAGCATATATATATATATATATATATATATATATATATATATATTAGTAGAATCATTATAATATGCCAAGAAATGTATTTACATTTCCAAAAGAAAAACGTTGTTGTGTGGGCCGCTGAAGAGGAGGTACTGCTGGCCCACCACCAGAGGGCACCCTGCCTGAAGTGCGGGCTTCAGGCACGAGAGGGCGCCGGAGCAACCAGGAGTGACAGCTGTCACTCAGCAACAGCACCAGCTGTCACTCATCATCATCACCAGCACCATAAAAGCCAGGAAGCAACTCCACCTCCCTGCCGAGATATCATCAGCTATTAGGTAATATTCTCTGCCGTAAGTAATTGTAACTTACGTGTGATCTGTTAGCAGCCGTTGTCCTGTGGTGCCTTGTCAGCTGGGTTGGCAGTTTGTGAGAGTGCCGACGTCTTCGCCTCTCACTCCAACCAGATAAGTGGTAACAGGAGCTGCTTGTGTATTCCTACTTCGGAGGTGGAGGTGCTCCCTCCTGGAGGAACTGTAACAGTGTGTGAGGATTTACTGGGTGTGTATCCACACACCCACCATTAACTGTCTTTGCTTCCTGCCAGCAGTACCAGGTCTGACAGCCGGAGACGGTGGCCACCTGGAGATTCAGGGCTTGTCAGCTCCGGTGTTCTTCAGATCCGTTGGCGGTGGAAGCTGTGTGGGACCCGCCTCTTCTCTGGACGGACGTCTTCTATCCTTGAGCCTGCCCACACATCACTTTTCGTATAATTGACTATTATTCTCAAACTGCATTTGTCTGTATTCCGTTGTGCACAATTTGCATCATTAAATTGTTATATTTTGGTTATCCATTGTCCGTTCATTTACGCCCCCTGTTGTGGGTCCGTGTCACTACACTTTCACAACAGGACATCTCGGCCAACGGATGGATCCCGAGGGGCGTCAACCATCTGTTGGACAGCCAATGGAAGAGCAGGGTGCACAGGCGTCAGCAGGAGGAGTGATTGGTGAGTTGCAGCAAATCCTCACCGCCTTTACTGCTCGGTTGGAATTAGTGACCGAGCAGAGCAATATACTCAATCGCAAGATGGAGGCTCTCACCGCGGAGGTGGAAGCGCGCGCACAGGGCGCGGCTGCAGCACCTCCTCCTGCTGTCTTGGTGCCGAATATAGACATTCCACTGGTCGTTCAACGAACCCCCCCACCGTCCCCTGAAGCATACATAAGTCCCCCGGAACCGTACGGAGGTTGTGTAGAGACGTGCGCAGACTTCTTAATGCAGTGTTCGCTCGTCTTTGCACAGCGTCCCGTCATGTACGCGTCGGACTCAAGCCGGGTGGCTTATGTGGCCTGGGCTACGGCGCTTTGGGAGCAGAATGCACGGCTCCTAACAGTGTATACTGAGTTTGTGAGGGAGTTCAGACTGGTGTTCGATCACCCACATAGAGGCGAGACCGCTTCAACGGTGCTGCTGTCTATGAGACAGGGGCGTCGGAGTGCAGCCGAGTAGGCAGTCGACTTCCGCATCGCGGCTGCGAGGTCCGGCTGGAATACTGCTGTACTCTGTGCCGCCTTTGTAAATGGACTGTCTCTGGTCCTAAAGGAGCATCTGGTGGCTAAGGACGAGCCACGGGATTTAGACGGGCTTATCGACCTGGTTATACGGTTAGACAATCGGTTGGAAGAACACCGTTGGGAGCGAGACGAAGGACGTGGCCGGGCACGCGCCGTCCCTCTCCCTTCTGGGTCCGAAAAGGTTCCGCCCTCCCCACGCTCCACAGCCGCAGCGCTCCGTGCGGCTACAGCTCCCCCTGCTGACGTTGCTAGGGAAACGCGCAGGGCCAAAATGAGATCAGATGACAGAATGAGGAGGCTGGCCTGCGGGGAGTGTTTTCTCTGCAGCTCAAAAGAGCACGTACAGAAAAACTGCCCCAAACAGCCAAAACGACAACACCAACGGCCGCCCTTAGAAACTGGGTTAAGGGTGGGTCAAGATTTTCACGTGGGACATACACGTATTTCTACACGTCTCCCAGTTATGATCCTGAGCGGGGATTTAACCCTTCAAGCCCCAGCACTGGTGGACATGGGGTCAGAAGGGAATCTGCTGGACAGCAGATGGGCAAGGGAGGTAGGGCTCCCTCTGGTGGCGCTTCCTTCACCATTGAAGGTGCGGGCACTAGATGGCACCCTTCTCCCTTTAATCACACACAAAACACAACCAGTAACTACCTCCTGCGTGATTTTGGGCTTCCCATGGATGGTAAAACACAATCCCCGGATTGATTGGCCATCTGGGGTTGTGGCTCAGTGGAGCGAAACCTGCCACCGGGAGTGTTTAGGATCCTCGGTTCCCCCCGGTTTAATTGCTAATGAGGAGGTCAAAGTTCCCCCCAATCTGACGACGGTGCCGATTGAGTACCACGATCTTGCTGACGTTTTCAGCAAAGATCTGGCGCTCACCCTTCCCCCGCACCGTCCGTACGATTGTGCCATTGATTTGATCCCGTGCGTTGAGTACCCGTCCAGTAGGCTGTACAACCTCTCACGTCCAGAGCGCGAATCAATGGAGACCTACATCCGGGACTCATTAGCTGCCGGGCTGATCCGGAACTCCACCTCCCCGATGGCTGCTGGTTTCTTTTTTGTGGGCAAGAAAGACGGCGGACTCCGTCCATGCATTGATTACAGGGGGCTGAACGAGATTACAGTTCGCAACCGATACCCGTTGCCCCTGTTGGATTCAGTGTTCACGCCCCTGCATGGAGCCAAAATATTCACTAAACTTGATGTACATAATGCGTACCACCTAGTTCGGATCCGGAGGGAGACGAATGGAAGACGGCATTCAACACCCCGTTAGGTCATTTTGAGTACCTGGTCATGCCGTTCGGCCTCACCAATGCGCCCGCGACGTTCCAAGCCTTGGTTAATGACGTCTTGCGGGACTCTTCCTGCATCGGTTCGTCTTCGTATATCTGGACGATATACTCATCTTTTCCCCGGATCCTGAGACCCATGTTCAGCATGTATGTCAGGTCCTGCAGCGGTTGTTGGAGAACCGGCTGTTTGTGAAGGGCGAGAAGTGCGAGTTCCACCGCACTTCTTTGTACTTCCTGGGGTTCATAATCTCCTCCAACTCCGTCGCCCCTGATCCGGCCAAGGTTGCGGCGGTGAGAGACTGGCCCCAACCAACAAGCCGTAGGAAGCTGCAACAGTTCCTCAGCTTTACGAACTTCTATAGGAGGTTTATTAAGGATTACAGTCAGGTGGTTAGTCCCTTGACATCCCTGACCTCCTCCAAAGTCCTCTTCACCTGGTCGGATCGGTGCGAAGCCGCGTTTAGGGAGTTGAAATGTCGGTTCTCGACTGCGCCAGTCCTGGTGCAGCCCGATCCTAACCGCCAGTTTGTTGTTGAAGTGGATGCCTCTGACTCAGGGATAGGAGCCGTGCTGTCCCAGAGCAGGTAGTCCGATAAAGTTCTCCACCCCTGTGCCTATTTTTCCCGCAGGTTGACCCCGGCAGAGCGAAACTATGACGTGGGCAATCGAGAACTCCTTGCGGTGAAAGAGGCTCTTGAGGAGTGGAGAGAGGGAGGGAGCTTCGGTTCCATTCGCGTTTTTCACGGACCATCGGAACCTGGAGTACATCCGGACCGCCAAGCGTCTGAACCCCAGGCAAGCCCGCTGGTCACTGTTCTTTGGGCGCTTTGACGTCAAGATCACCTACCGCCCCGGGACCAAGAACCAAAGATCTGACGCTTTGTCCCGGGTTCACGAAGAGGAAGTCAAAGCTGAGCTGTCAGATTCCATGGAAACCATCATCCCCGAGTCCACTGTCGTGGCCACCCTCACCTGGGACGTGGAGAAGACCGTCCGGCAGGCCCTGGCACGGAACCCGGACCCGGGAACTGGCCCGACGGACAAGTTATACATCCCACCAGAAGCCAGAGCTGCGGTCTTGGACTTCTGTCACGGTTCCAACCTCTCCTGTCACCCCGGGGTGCGAAGGACCATGGCAGTGGTTCGGCAGCGCTTCTGGTGGGCGTCTATGGAAGCCGACGTCCGGGAGTACGTCCAGGCCTGCACCACCTGCGCCAGTGGAAAAGCTGACCAACAACGGGCACAGGGACTCCTCCAGCCATTACCTGTGCCTCACCGCCCCTGGTCCCACATCGGCCTGGACTTCGTCACGGGCCTCCCGCTGTCCCAGGGCATGACCACCATCTTCACGATAGTGGACCGGTTCTCCAAGGCGGCTCACTTCATGGCCCTCCCGAAGCTCCCGACGGCCCAGGAGACAGCAGACCTCCTGGTCCACCATGTCGTACGTCTGCATGGGATTCCATCTGACATTGTCACCGACCGTGGTCCCCAGTTCTCCTCGCAAGTCTGGAGGAGTTTCTGTAGGGAACTGGGGGCCACCGTAAGCCTCTCGTCCGGGTACCATCCCCAGACGAACGGACAGGCAGAGTGGACCAACCAGGATTTGGAGCAGGCACTCCGCTGCATGACCTCTGTACACCCGACGGCCTGGAGCAACCATCTGGCCTGGATCAAGTACGCTCACAATAGCCATGTTTCATCTGCCACCGGCCTCTCCCCATTTGAGGTATGCTTGGGGTACCAGCCCCCATTGTTTCCGCTCATGAAGGGAGAGATCGGGGTGCCCTTGGTCCAGGCCCGCCTCAGGAGGTGCCGTCGGGTGAGGCGTACTGCCCGCTCTGCCCTGCTGAAAGCCCGAATGAGGGCCAAGGCCCATGCAGACCGCCGGCGTCCCCAGGCCCCTGTATACCAGCCCGGGCAGGAGGTTTGTCTATCTACCAAAGACATCCCACTGCAAGTGGAATCCCAGAAAATTAAGGACAGATTCATTGGACCGTTCCCCATCCTCAAAGTCCTCAGTCTGGCCGCAGTGAAACTGAAGCTACCGGCTTCACTGCGGATCCATCCTGTTTTCCACGTGTCACGGATTAAGCCCTACCACACTTCACCACTCTGCACCCCCGCACCGGCGCCGCCTCCTGCCTGGATCATTGACGGGGAGCCGGCATGGACAGTACGCCGGCTCCTGGACATCCATCGGAAGGGCCGGGGGTTCCAGTACTTGGTGGACTGGGAGGGGTATGGACCTGAGGAATGCTCCTGGGTGAAGAGGAGCTTCATCCTGGACCCGGCCCTCCTGGCCGACTTCTACCACCGACATCCCGACAAGCCTGGTCGGGCGCCAGGAGATGCCCGTTGGGGGGGGGGGTCCTGTTGTGTGGGCCGCTGAAGAGGAGGTACTGCTGGCCCACCACCAGAGGGCGCCCTGCCTGAAGTGTGGGCTTCAGGGACGAGAGGGCGCCGGAGCAACCGGGAGTGACAGCTGTCACTTAGCAACAGCACCAGCTGTCACTCATCATCATCACCAGCACCATAAAAGCCAGGAAGCAACTCCACCTCGCTGCCGAGATATCATCAGCTATTAGGTAATATTCTCTGCCGTATTAAGTAATTGTAACTTACGTGTGATCTGTTAGCAGCCATTGTCCTGTGGTGCCTTGTCAGCTGGGCTGGCGGTTTGTGAGAGTGCCGACGTCTTCGCCTCTCACTCCAACCAGATAAGTGGTAACAGGAGCTGCTTGTGTATTCCTACTTCAGAGGTGGAGGTGCTCCCTCCTGGAGGAACTGTAACAGTGTGTGAGGATTTACTGGGTGTGTATCCACACACCCATCATTAACTGTCTTTGCTTCCTGCCAGCAGTACCAGGTCTGACAGCCGGAGACGGTGGCCACCTGGAGATTTAAGGCTTGTCGGCTCCGGTGTTCTTCAGATCCGTTGGCGGTGGAAGCCGTGTGGGGCCCGGCTCTTCTCTGGATGGACGTCTTCTATCCTCGAGCCTGCCCACACGTCACTTTTCATATAATTGACTATTATTCTCAAACTGCATTTGTCTGTATTCCGTTGTGCACCATTTGCATCATTAAATTGTTATATTTTGGCTTATCCATTGTCCGTTCATTTACGCCCCCTGTTGTGGGTCCGTGTCACTACACTTTCACAACAAACGTAGCCATAGTGTATCAAAACTAATTATTGCAAAATACCGGACACAACAAATACATTCTTTTAGTTGTAAATCCATATACCTGCCAATGGGTGGATGTGGATGGTTCAGTCCCCTCAGTTGCTGAATTATTATTCATGATGAAAGTTGAAAGATTATGCTAGAATAGCAAATAAGACAAAGACTATGAAGTAAACAGTGTAATCAAATAATGCTGTCTTTATATGTATAGGCTTATGCTGCAAGTTGTGCTTTGCCTTTGAGGAGGATCTTCATTGATTTGAGAGAGGTACTCTTCAATGTGCCTAAGAAATTATTAGAAGAAATACATGTCAGCACATTTTATCCTCACAATGCAGTGCCAAACTGGCTAATATTAGCATAACAGACATTAGCTTTTTTAGCTTACCTTTTCTTTCATCTGGTGTGAGTACGTTTGGGAATCTGTCTGTCGCCCTCTTGACTGCCATGGAGACAGTATAATTTTCGCTTTGGCATTTTGGGACACATGTATGTACTTACTAAAGCAATAGAAATGCGAAGTCAACTCGACGTCAAGAAGTAATGGAATGCAATCATGAGCATGATTGGTTGCTTAGAACATGCATTTGAACTGCGCTGGTTCCGGATGGCGAATGTGCGAAACGTAGGATGGCAGGGGAAGGTTCCGCCCTTCTCGCCTCTGATTGGCTAGAAGGTGAGCAGCAGTAGAAGTCTGTTTTGAAACCTTACCTGATGCTCGAGCGAGACAGACTGACTGACTGACAGCTGAGCAGAGAGAAACATTTTAAAAGTGGTAAATATATCTGCACAATAAGTAGAAGGCTGTACTTGGTTATCACAGGTGAATAGTTTATCAATGGCTGCCCACCATCACATCTTCAGTGAAGTTACTATCCTAGTAGTGAGCAAACTAACATTAACTTTATCTACGCTGCCATTTCTGCTCGACCCCCACATGACTGCTTGCAGCTATAGTTTTTTTTATGTATGTGTATTTGTTTTTGGCTCCTGCACATTTATTTGAATATGTGCACGTTCCCAGATTAAATAAGATTAGGTTTATCAGTATAAACAGATCAACAATATAAACAGTCTTTTCTATAATGCAGTTATTACATTTCATGTCAACACATTAATGCAAGCGTCTGTTTTTTCTATGTTTCTTTCTTATATTAGAATTCTACAATCTAGTAATAAACTGTTACAAAGTCGTTCCATTATACATGCTCATGCCTTATTTCCCAGACCGTTGGTTTCTTCCTGAATAATGCCTTGAAAAAGTTTCTGGTGACCCAGTGTATCTTACTACCAGTCACCTCCTTATTACTTCACATCATTAAGCTATTGCATCCCAAAATTTTCCCAGACATGAAAATATGTAAATCATGTGCCATTTAGTACCCCTTTGAAATGATCAATTGTTTTATTTTTTTAATATTCATGGGAAAGCAGGTGAAAAGGTGTTCTTTTTTATGGTCGGTCACAATAGTGAGCGGTGGGATAATGTATTATCAAGGTTTTCCATGGGCAAGTGAAACATTTCTCTGTGTAGTCCTCAGTATTTTAACATATTTTAGCCAGAGATGTTTTGAATAGTTTGTTCTTGATCAGTTCTACATATTTTTTTCAAACTATTGTAAGTTCACATTTTCATCACAAAACCCCAAAAAGCTAAGACTAATCTAAACACGCTCTAAAAAGGCTATGAAAACGTGAGCTTGGAATACAAATATAACGGCACGCATTTATCACACTTTCAATCAAGACAACAGCAATTCCTGAACTTAAGATGACATTTTACGGCCAAATCAAATAGCCAATCATGGTAGACACCTTCTAGCCAATCAGAGGCGAAAAGGGTGGGACTTTCCCCTACCATCCTGCATGTCGCAAATTCGCTTCCGGATGAGCGTCACCAAAGAATAGACTGCTACCTGCTAGACATTCTCAAACGCGGATGGCCCACAGTGCAACAGACTCTTGTGTACAGCTTGAGATTTGAAGAAGGGATATCATGAGCTTCCAAGATTCCCCCAACTTGTCATCAAGGTACAAACTTTTTAAACTGGTAATGAATACTTTGGTTTAGCTTTGTGTGTTTAAATGTTATCGATGCTATCCTTCTACGTTAGCTACTGTGGACAACCAAATGAGTTAGTACAGTGGTGTCCAAACTATTCCAGAAAGGGCCCGAAAAGGTACAGGTTTTCCTTGCAGTCACTGACTTCAGCAGGTGATTTCACTGATTAACTTCCCTTGGAGCAGGTGGGATGAGTTGGAGTCCAGCAGGTGATTTCACTGATGAACTCATCATCATATATATTGTCAGGAGTCAACTGTATTGACTCCTGACAGTGACTAGTTTTTACGTCTTTTGATAGGTAGAGATTGTTCCTGGGTCAAAGGTGTACGTTGACAAGATTGCTTGGGCTGTGGCACAAAATGCCAGCTCTGCCTCTTGCTTCATAAGGACACTCCTTATGGCTATTTTTCCTATTGATGTGCTTCTTTATCATTTGGAATCAGGGACTTTTTTAAAAATGCTATTCGCTGTCTCAATGCACATTTGTAAATGTTTTAGTTGTACTGTTGTTGTGTTTGTTTGTGTTTGTAACTGCTGCTGCAAACAAATTGCCCCACGGGGACAATAAAGAAACCTTGAACTTTGAACCTTCTTGTCAGCAATCTGCGAGGAACATCCAGAGAATCCTTGGGGTCAACAGGCGCTTGACAGAAATAAGGTGGATGCTATCTATAGTAAGTATTCTTTTTACACATACTTGAGGGTTCTTTCCATGTATGGTTAGATTGTATTGTTTATAAATATTTGATTTGTGTTATTTTTATTTTTTTTCTTCCAGGAGCAACATTACAAAAATGGCCGCACGTTGTACCATTGCACATTGGCGCTGTGATCAACTCAAAACTTACAGAAATCCGGGGAAAGAATAAACAAAAATAGCTGGACACTGAAACACTGATGCAGTTTGATGATAGTCAGGCAGTTGTAGGTATAACGTTTGATAATGGATGTCCCAGATTTACTGAATGAAGCTTTAACTGTCAACTCGACTAGGTTTATGGAGTTGAGAATGTTTCGCTTCCATTACAGAAGTGTTGTCATCTTAGATTATTCTTCAAATTAATCTTTTGAAACTACAACCCCTGGCAAAAATTATGGAATCACCGGCCTCGGAGGATGTTCATTCAGTTGTTTAATTTTGTAGAAAAAAAGCAGATCACAGACATGACACAAAACCAAAGTCATTTCAAATGGCAACTTTCTGGCTTTAAGAAACACTATAAGAAATCAGGAAAAAAAATTGTGGCAGTCAGTAACGGTTACTTTTTTAGACCAAGCAGAGGGAAAAAAATATGGAATCACTCAATTCTGAGGAAAAAATTATGGAATCATGAAAAACAAAAGAACGCTCCAACACATCACTAGTATTTTGTTGCACCACCTCTGGCTTTTATAACAGCTTGCAGTCTCTGAGGCATGGACTTAATGAGTGACAAACAGTACTCTTCATCAATCTGGCTCCAACTTTCTCTGATTGCTATTGCCAGATCAGCTTTGCAGGTTGGAGCCTTGTCATGGACCATTTTCTTCAACTTCCACCAAAGATTTTCAATTGGATTAAGATCCGGACTATTTGCAGGCCATGACATTGACCCTATGTGTCTTTTTGCAAGGAATGTTTTCACAGTTTTTGCTCTATGGCAAGATGCATTATCATCTTGAAAAATGATTTCATCATCCCCAAACATCTTTTCAATTGATGGGATAAGAAAAGTGTCCAAAATATCAACGTAAACTTGTGCATTTTAATCAATCAATCAATTTTTTTATATAGCGCCAAATCACAACAAACAGTTGCCCCAAGGCGCTTTATATTGTAAGGCAAGGCCATACAATAATTATGTAAAACCCCAACGGTCAAAACGACCCCCTGTGAGCAAGCACTTGGCTACAGTGGGAAGGAAAAACTCCCTTTTAACAGGAAGAAACCTCCAGCAGAACCAGGCTCAGGGAGGGGCAGTCTTCTGCTGGGACTGGTTGGGGCTGAGGGAGAGAACCAGGAAAAAGACATGCTGTGGAGGGGAGCAGAGATCGATCACTAATGATTAAATGCAGAGTGGTGCATACAGAGCAAAAAGAGAAAGAAACAGTGCATCATGGGAACCCTCCAGCAGTCTACGTCTATAGCAGCATAACTAAGGGATGGTTCAGGGTCACCTGATCCAGCCCTAACTATAAGCTTTAGCAAAAAGGAAAGTTTTAAGCCTAATCTTAAAAGTAGAGAGGGTGTCTGTCTCCCTGATCTGAATTGGGAGCTGGTTCCACAGGAGAGGAGCCTGAAAGCTGAAGCCTCTGCCTCCCATTCTACTCTTACAAACCCTAGGAACTACAAGTAAGCCTGCAGTCTCAAAGCGAAGCGCTCTATTGGGGTGATATGGTACTACGAGGTCCCTAAGATAAGATGGGACCTGATTATTCAAAACCTTATAAGTAAGAAGAAGAATTTTAAATTCTATTCTAGAATTAACAGGAAGCCAATGAAGAGAGGCCAATATGGGTGAGATATGCTCTCTCCTTCTAGTCCCCGTCAGTACTCTAGCTGCAGCATTTTGAATTAACTGAAGGCTTTTTAGGGAACTTTTAGGACAACCTGATAATAATGAATTACAATAGTCCAGCCTAGAGGAAATAAATGCATGAATTAGTTTTTCAGCATCACTCTGAGACAAGACCTTTTTGATTTTAGAGATATTGCGTAAATGCAAAAAAGCAGTCCTACATATGTGTTTAATATGCGCTTTGAATGACATATCCTGATCAAAAATGACTCCAAGATTTCTCACAGTATTACTAGAGGTCAGGGTAATGCCATCCAGAGTAAGGATCTGGTTAGACACCATGTTTCTAAGATTTGTGGGGCCAAGTACAATAACTTCAGTTTTATCTGAATTTAAAAGCAGGAAATTAGAGGTCATCCATGTCTTTATGTCTGTAAGACAATCCTGCAGTTTAGCTAATTGGTGTGTGTCCTCTGGCTTCATGGATAGATAAAGCTGGGTATCATCTGCGTAACAATGAAAATTTAAGCAATACCGTCTAATAATACTGCCTAAGGGAAGCATGTATAAAGTGAATAAAATTGGTCCTAGCACAGAACCTTGTGGAACTCCATAATTAACTTTAGTCTGTGAAGAAGATTCCCCATTTAC
Source organism: Thalassophryne amazonica (assembly GCF_902500255.1). NCBI lineage: Eukaryota > Metazoa > Chordata > Actinopteri > Batrachoidiformes > Batrachoididae > Thalassophryne > Thalassophryne amazonica. The sequence continues at coordinate 99,117,978 of NC_047103.1, read as the reverse complement.
ATGAACAAATTGTAATCTATTAGACAAATATGATTCAAACCACCGCAGCGCAGTGCCTTTAATACCTATGGCATGCTCTAATCTCTGTAATAAAATTTTATGGTCAACAGTATCAAAAGCAGCACTGAGGTCTAACAGAACAAGCACAGAGATGAGTCCACTGTCCGAGGCCATAAGAAGATCATTTGTAACCTTCACTAATGCTGTTTCTGTACTATGATGAATTCTAAAACCTGACTGAAACTCTTCAAATAGACCATTCCTCTGCAGATGATCAGTTAGCTGTTTTACAACTACCCTTTCAAGAATTTTTGAGAGAAAAGGAAGGTTGGAGATTGGCCTATAATTAGCTAAGATAGCTGGGTCAAGTGATGGCTTTTTAAGTAATGGTTTAATTACTGCCACCTTAAAAGCCTGTGGTACATAGCCAACTAACAAAGATAGATTGATCATATTTAAGATCGAAGCATTAAATAATGGTAGGGCTTCCTTGAGCAGCCTGGTAGGAATGGGGTCTAATAAACATGTTGATGGTTTGGATGAAGTAACTAATGAAAATAACTCAGACAGAACAATCGGAGAGAAAGAGTCTAACCAAATACCGGCATCACTGAAAGCAGCCAAAGATAACGATACGTCTTTGGGATGGTTATGAGTAATTGTTTCTCTAATAGTTAAAATTTTGTTAGCAAAGAAAGTCATGAAGTCATTACTAGTTAAAGTTAATGGAATACTCAGCTCAATAGAGCTCTGACTCTTTGTCAGCCTGGCTACAGTGCTGAAAAGAAACCTGGGGTTCTTCTTATTTTCTTCAATTAGTGATGAGTAGAAAGATGTCCTAGCTTTACTGAGGGCTTTTTTATAGAGCAACAGACTCTTTTTCCAGGCTAAGTGAAGATCTTCTAAATTAGTGAGACGCCATTTCCTGTCCAACTTACGGGTTATCTGCTTTAAGCTACGAGTTTGTGAGTTATACCACGGAGTCAGACACTTCTGATTTAAAGCTCTCTTTTTCAGAGGAGCTACAGCATCCAAAGTTGTCTTCAATGAGGATGTAAAACTATTGACGAGATACTCTATCTCACTTACAGAGTTTAGGTAGCTACTCTGCACTGTGTTGGTATATGGCATTAGAGAACATAAAGAAGGAATCATATCCTTAAACCTAGTTACAGCGCTTTCTGAAAGACTTCTAGTGTAATGAAACTTATTCCCCACTGCTGGGTAGTCCATCAGAGTAAATGTAAATGTTATTAAGAAATGATCAGACAGAAGGGAGTTTTCAGGGAATACTGTTAAGTCTTCTATTTCCATACCATAAGTCAGAACAAGATCTAAGATATGATTAAAGTGGTGGATGGACTCATTTACTTTACATTTTGAGCAAAGCCAATAGAGTCTAATAATAGATTAAATGCAGTGTTGAGGCTGTCATTCTCAGCATCTGTGTGGATGTTAAAATCGCCCACTATAATTATCTTATCTGAGCTAAGCACTAAGTCAGACAAAAGGTCTGAAAATTCACAGAGAAACTCACAGTAATGACCAGGTGGACGATAGATAATAACAAATAAAACTAGTTTTTGGGACTTCCAATTTGGATGGACAAGACTAAGAGACAAGCTTTCAAATGAATTAAAGCTCTGTCTGGGTTTTTGATTAATTAATAAGCTGGAATGGAAGATTGCTGCTAATCCTCCGCCCCGGTCCGTGCTACGAGCATTCTGACAGTTAGTGTGACTCGGGGGTGTTGACTCATTTAAACTAACATATTCATCCTGCTGTAACCAGGTTTCTGTTAGGCAGAATAAATCAATTTGTTGATCAATTATTATATCATTTACCAACAGGGACTTAGAAGAGAGAGACCTAATGTTTAATAGACCACATTTAACTGTTTTAGTCTGTGGTGCAGTTGAAGGTGCTATATTATTTTTTCTTTTTGAATTTTTATGCTTAAATAGATTTTTGCTGGTTATTGGTAGTCTGGGAGCAGGCACCGTCTCTACGGGGATGGGGTAATGAGGGGATTGCAGGGGGAGAGAAGCTGCAGAGAGGTGTGTAAGACTACAACTCTGCTTCCTGGTCCCAACCCTGGATAGTCACGGTTTGGAGGATTTAAGAAAATTGGCCAGATTTCTAGAAATGAGAGCTGCTCCATCCAAAGTGGGATGGATGCCGTCTCTCCTAACAACACCAGGTTTTCCCCAGAAGCTTTGCCAATTATCTATGAAGCCCACCTCATTTTTTGGACACCACTCAGACAGCCAGCAATTCAAGGAGAACATGCGGCTAAACATGTCACTCCCGGTCCGATTGGGGAGGGGCCCAGAGAAAACTACAGAGTCCGACATTGTTTTTGCAAAGTTACACACCGATTTAATGTTAATTTTAGTAACCTCCGATTGGCGTAACCGGGTGTCATTACTGCCGGCGTGAATTACAATCTTACCAAATTTACGCTTAGCCTTAGCCAGCAGTTTCAAATTTCCTTCAATGTCGCCTGCTCTGGCCCCCGGAAGACAATTGACTATGGTTGCTGGTGTCGCTAACTTCACTTTTCTCAAAACAGAGTCGCCAATAACCAGAGTTTGATCCTCGGCGGGTGTGTTGTCGTGTGGGGAAAAATGGTTAGAGATGTGAACGGGTTGGCGGTGTACACCGGGCTTCTGTTTAGGGCTATGCTTCCTCCTCACAGTCACCCAGTCGGCCTGCTTTCCCGGCTGCTCGGGATCTGCCAGGGGGTAACTAACGGCGGCTAAGCTACCTTGGTCCGCACCGACTACAGGGGTCTGGCTAGCTGTAGAATTTTCCACGGTGCGGAGCCGAGTCTCCAATTCGCCCAGCCTGGCCTCCAAAGCTACGAATAAGCTACACTTATTACAAGTACCATTACTGCTAAAGGAGGCCGAGGAATAACTAAACATTTCACACCCAGAGCAGAAAAGTGCGGGAGAGACAGGAGAAGCCGCCATGCTAAATCGGCTAAGAGCTAGTAGCTACGCTAAGCTAGCGGATTCCTAAAAACACGCAAAGTGAATAATGTGTAAATAATTTAGAGGTGATTCAGCAGAAGGAGTGCTTTAGTTAAGGCACGTAAAGATTACACTGGGAAACAAATCGTAATCTAGATAACTAGATCAATCTAACTGCGCAGATTAAACAGCTAACAGATACAGAAAAACACTGCTGTGCTCCGGAACAGTAAGTGATACAATACCGCAGTGAGAGCCAACAAAATTAATGAAAAAAATTAAAAGGACCTATACTTTATGGACAGCCCTCGTATATCTGCCAGAACCTCAGACAGCTGGTGTGCACAGTGTTTTAGGATCCTTCCTGGTATTCCGTCAGGACCCGGGGCCTTTCGGGGTTTGATCCTCCTCCTATATATATATATATATATATATATATATACATACAGTGGTGGGCACAGATAACCAAAAAATTTACTTCGATAACAGATAATCAGATAACTGAAAAGTTATCTTCAATAAAGATAAAACAATAAACCACCCAAAAATGTATCGGAAGTTACAGATAACCGCTAAATTCCAATATTATCTCTGGCACATTTACAACTACTAGTAAAACAAATTTAATAGCTTCTAGTAATATTAAAAATAACAACAGACCCAAACAATGAGACCACACTTTTTTCTTTCAATATTCTGCCCCTGCTGGAAGCTCTTGTTTACTACAGCGCTCGCAGCACAGAGGCACCCCGAGAGCAGCCATAAAGCCAGCTCTCTATCAATTACAATGCTCTGGTCAGGCGGAGGTCTTGAAAAATAAAGTCATGCTGAGTTATGGTTTTGATTTATAAATAACATATAAATAATATGAATACCCATAGAATAAACTCCATTAATGTCAGTTCTGTCATTTGTACAAAGTTAAAATATAACCAGTGTTGCCACAGTTACTTTGATAAAGTAATCCAATTACTGATTACTGATTACTCCTTGAAAAAGTAACTTAGTTACTTTACTGATTACTCAATTGTAAAAGTAACTAAGTTAGATTACTAGTTACTTTTTTAGTTACGTTCCCCAGCTGCCGACAACAACCCTCTGCCACCTCAACATGACAATGATACCTGTTTTGCCATAACTCATTTTATAGTCACCCTTTCTTGACTTCAATGAAAATAAATACTTGTTTTATAAAACGTAAAATACGAGGTCTGTCAATAAAGTAAGGGTCCTTTTTATTTTTTTCAAAAACTATATGGATTTCATTCATATGTTTTTACGTCAGACATGCTCGAACCCTCGTGCACGTGCGTGAGTTTTTCCACGCCTGTCGATTATGTCATTCACCTGTGAGCACGCCTTGGGAAGGAGTGGTCCCGCCCCCTCGTCGGATTTTCATTGTCTGGAAATGGCGGAATGAAAAGGACTTTTTTCCCATCAGAATTTTTTCAGAAGCTGTTAGAAACTGGCACCTGGAAACCATTCGAAAAATTTATCTGGCTTTCGGTGAAAATTTTACGGGCTTCACAGAGAATAAGGACTGTTACTACAGCTTTAAGGACCCCTTTAAGGACGCTCGGCGCGCCGCGCTCCGAGCTGAGATGACGCGGCACAAGCCACCGGACCATTTCTAAACGGATGGCTCTGTGGATACGAGACCGTCGTGTGCTCTTTCTCTGGTTATCACAAGAGCTGGACATCAGCGATTTTCCGGCAGATTTCACTTTTAACAAGAGATTTTGTCATGGAAAGCTGCGCGGAGGCTTCGCGCGTAAAGACCGATTCGCTCTGGAAGCGAGACAACGGAACACCTCCGTTTCGGCGTGTCAGAGGATAAGTTTGGATATGTCCAGCTCTCCACAATTTCTCTGATACTTACTGGACTGGTAAGCACTGAAAGCCGAGATAGGCATGTATAGCTTGGCTGAAAGAGTCATTCAAAAAAGCAGTTCATACACTGCTGTGTAGATTTCATTACTCACTGCCCTTTAATGGCCCCGTTAGCTCTTCGCTCTGGCTTCTCCGTTGTCATGACATTGACAGCAGCCTCATTCACCTCCCGATTACCGCCCTTTGCGCACTCACAGCGCTCACTTTAATAACACGCCACTGCCCACATAATAACAAACACGCATTGTGCGAGAAATATACTACACTAACTTAATCCAGTGGAAAGATCTACACTTACAGATGATATGCACTGCTGACTTCCTCATATCAAATATTGAGACAAAATGGCCAGGGTCTGTGCATGATGCCCGAGTTTTTACAGCATCTGCCTTGGCCCAGCAGCTGGCACAAGGTGATTCATTTTCTCTACCTATTCGTCTTCATGTCAGTGAGATTACATACTGAGAAAAACCACCCTACCAACCCCTTCTACCACAAGGTTCCTTTGGTGTTTTCTCCTATGCATCTACCCATTGCATAGCACAAAATCTTGTTTCCCTGTCCACTGTGTCTGTGTTTCACTTTAACTGGTGAAAGGATGAGAAGGCATGTACATATGTGATGAATAAGAACATTTGTAGACATGTATGTGTGTATATAGTACTAGAAAGCACTGGGGAGCAACTGCAGTGCTAGGCATGTCTCTGTACTCCCATTTCACATATATTCCATCATCTCCAGGCCTGCTTGTGGACAGCGGGTACAGCTGCTCACCCTGTCTTCTCACACCATATGGCAAGCCACAAAGTGAAGCAGAGAGGGGTTTCAACAATGCCCATGGAAAAACAAGGGCCCAAATTGAAATGACATTTGGGATACTTAATTCAAGGGTTGGTGCTCCTCCCCCCACCCTTAATTTAATATTTATTTGCAAGGACATTGTCTTACACGTCTTTGGTCCCCTAGGTTCCAGTGCCTAAAATATTTGCGGGTGACTCCAGACTGGGCCTGTGATATTGTGGTGGCCTGTGCAGTCCTGTGCAATATTGCTACCATAAGGAGGCAACAAGTGCCACCACAACTTGATGAGGAGTTATGGGAAGTGGTCAATGCGGGGGATGAGGTGGGTGGGAGGAGCCTTTGGGATCTTTACAGGGACACCTGTTTTACCTAATGGACTTTTCTTTTTGTTTCCACCCTGGCATAATTTTGAGTTTAATAAAATGGAAAGATGTCATGTCATATACTTTGCGTATTTCATTGTCAGGCTTGAGCTTTAGTCTCACCACTCATGTGTCTAATGGACATTCAAGAGTGTGTATGAAGGAGGTGCAGGTAACACCCATAAACCATTCTGTGTATGTAAGACAACTTGAAGGCAATAATTTGGAGAAAGATAAAGCTGCAATGACGCTGGATGGTTTCCCGACACAGCACTCTGAGGTGTTCAGCCAGCTTATGCAATGCTGTGGTGTTCTTTATTGCCTATATGTGCATTATGTAATACCAGATTTAGATGAAGCAATGCACTCCATGTCGAAACCATCACATCTACGCAACACTGAATGTCGTGACTGGCAACAAAGACCAAGGCAAATGCTAAAATAAGTGGTCAAGTGCTTTTATTACTCCGCCAGCTGTGAAAGGAAGAGACACATATTATGATATTATTCACTGAGGATATACACAGTAAGGCAAATAAGTATTTGAGCCACTGTGGATTTTGCAAGTTTTGCCACCTACAAAGAATGGAGAGCTCTGTAATTTTTATCGTAGGTACATACACTTCAACTGTGAGAGACAGGATCGAAAAAAAAACTAAATCAGAAAATCACATTGTATGAATTTTATATAATTCATTTTGCATGAAATAAGCATTTGATACAATAGAAAAACAGACCTTAATATTTGGTACACAAACCCTTGTTTGCAATTACAGAGGTCAGACGTTTTCTGTCAGAATCAGAATCAGAAAAGTTTTATTACCATATGAGTGAACAAGTTCACAACATTAGGAAATTGCTGCAGTACTTCCTGTAGTTCTTGATCAAGTTTGGACACACTGCAGCAGGGATTTTGGTCCACTCCTCCATACAGATCTTCTCCAGATTTTTCATGTTTCGAGTTTCAGCTCCCTCCAAAGATATTCAATTGAGTTCAGGTCTGGACACTGGCTAGGCCACTCCAGCACATTGAAATGCTTCTTACGGAGCCACTCCTTAGTTGCCCTGGATGTGTGTTTTGGGTCATTGTCATGCTGGAAGACCCAGCCACAACCCATCTTCAATGCTCTTACTGAGGAAAGGAGGCTGTTTGCAAAAATCTCGCAATATATGACCCCACCCATCTACCCTTTAATATGGTGCAGTCGTCCTGTCCCCTTTGCAGAAAAGCACCGCCAAAAATTATGTTTCCACCCCCCATGCTTCATGGTTGGAATGGTGTTCTTGGGGTTGTTCTCATCCTCCAAACACAGCGAGTGGAGTTGATACCAAAAAGCTCTATTTTGGATTCATCTGACCTTCTCCCATGCTTCCTCTGGATCATCCAAATGGGCACTGGTGAACTTCAAACGGGCCTGAACATGTGCTGGCATGAGCAGGGGGACCTTGTGTGCCTTGCAGGATTTTAAACCATGACAGCATAGTATGTTACTAATGTTACTGCGATCCCAGCTCTCTTCAGCTGATCAGGTCCTCCCCTGGGCTTTCTCAGAATCATCCTTACCCCATGAGGTGAGATCTTGCATGGAACCCCAGACTGAGGAAGATTGACCGTCATCTTGTGTTTCTTCCATTCTTCTAAAAATTATGCCAACAGTTGTTGCCTTCTCACCAAGCTGCTTCCCTATTGTCCTGCAGCCCATCCCAGCCTTGTGCAGGTCTAAAGTTTTGTCCCTGGTGTCCTTAGACAGCTCTTTGGTCTTGTCAATGGTGGATAGGTTGGAGTGTGATTGATTGAGTGTGTGGACAGGTGTCTTTTATAGAGGCGAGTTCAAACAGGTGCAATTAATACAGGTGAAGAGTGCAGAATAGTGGGGCTTCTTAAAGAAAAACTAACAGGTCTGTGAGAGCCAAAATTCTTGCTGGTTGGTCGGTGATCAAAAACTTATTTCATCCAATAAAATGCAAATTAATTATTTAAAACACTAATAGGCCCAGAGAGCAGACTTTAATCTGCAGTGAAAATCCCCCCAATGTTTAGCATATGACCAACCTTCTCTCTTTGTTATATAAATGAGCTGACTCCCTGTGTGCTTTGGATAGCCTGCATATGTAATCACATATGGAGGCTGACACATGTTTCAGCAGAGAAAAGCAGTCTATTATTTCTTTGGAATGTGCCAATTAACACTTGAAGGCAGTTTCACTTCGGCACTAACCTCCTCCCTTTGATATATAACTGACTGTAACTATGGACAATTTCTTCACTTCTCTTTCTTTGGCTAACAGGCTTCGTCAATGATAAAGAACTCTGCTTGGCACCATCAACAAAAATTGTTGATGGCGGCTACCAGCAACTGCCAAGGAAACCTTGGGCAGCTAGTTGTACTCAACACAGTTGTTCACTTCTGGAAGTGCCTTGCTGACGGTGTACGCAAAAAAATAAAATAAAATAAAAAATCTGTCTGTCTTCTGAGCACCATGCATCAGAAAGTGGAAACTGTGGACACCCAAAAACAAAAACCAAACACTCTTGTTGATTACAACCATTTCAAATGTGGTCTTGATATCATGGACCAGAAATTACGCATCTACTCCATGTGTGCAGGAACACGGAGATGGTCCATGACTGTGTTTTAAAACCTGTTGGACATGGCTGCCACAAATGTACATTTTATAAACAGCATGTACAGGATCAAAAGAAAGTCAGCAATTGTTCATGCTGGAGCTCACGGAGGAACTTCCAAACAGACATTTGCAGGAAAAGGCAGTAAGGGAAAAGTGCAAACAGCAGCGTTGTGAGATGAGAGTTTCTCAGAAGAAAAAGACAGTGCCAGGTGTGCATACGCTGCAATAATAACAAGCACGTTGTGTCCACCTGTGGCAAATGAAACTGCTAGTTATGACAACTATATGCTACATTTGTGTGCTTTGTGCTTAACAAGCCTTTTCTTTGGGAGAAATAAAATTTTGTTTTCTTCCTGATGTTATACTTTCTGTTTGTTGTTATTCCGAGATTAAATGTTTTTGTTGGGGACGGGTTGCTCATCCCAGTTTTATGACATTGTGAGCTTAGTACAGTAAATTGTCATTGTAATTGGTGTTCAGCCTACAACCAAATTTTCATTCATGAAGGATTTTCATCAGAAATACTTCTGCCCTTCTTAATACGACAGATAATTATTTCAGTGTTTTTTTTTTTTGACAAATATAAAATGTATCTTGGATCAAATGATAAAAATATGCTAAAACTTTTGTTGGCTAAACAAAATATAAAATGTTACTCTTAGTACATGAGACAAAATATGACCTCAATGAAATTGACTGAAAAATGAATAATGTTGCAGAGGCAGTGGTGGCAGACTCCAGCTGAAATAATACTTTTGCACTCAGGCTCAATCAGACATGACATAGGCATGTGGCCTATTGTTTATTTGGAATGTGCCCAGACAGGTTCACTTCAGCTGCATGTTCATTCCTGTCCAAATGTTAGCATAGGGAGAGGAATTAACATGTTTTGCAAAGAGGAGGGGACAGGCAGCAGAAACAAAAATCTCTGGGCCTGCCAGTGTTAAAAATCATACATTGTGATTTTCTGAATTTACATTTTCGATTCTGTCTCTCACATTTGAAATCTACCTATGATAAAAAAATGTATAGACCTCTCAAATCCTTGGAGATGGGAAAACTTGCAAAATTGACAGTGGATCAAAACCTTATTTGCCTCACTGTATTGGTTTAGGATAGGAATGAGTGAGTACACCATTATATGTATCTGTATCTGTTCAACCATCAAAATTATCTGTACCTGTATCTGTACTCAGAGTGGGCGGGCCCTAAACCTGAAGCGGGCGTGCTTTAACTGGAAATGGGTAGGGCCTAAATGTGTACATTAATTTAAGCCTTAAATTGATACTATTTACAGAACAGCCTCACATTTGAGATTCAAATCAACAATGATTTTGATCACAAAAGTAAGTATTTACAGAAAAAGTTTTTAATGAAGTCAGAACATGAATATTCTTAAGTGTGTGAATTAATATTTACAGAACAGCCTCAGAATTGAGATTCAATGTTTTTGATCACAATAGTAAAGGAACTATTTACAGAACAGCCTCAAAATAGAAATTCAAATCAATGATTTTGATTACAAACATAAGAGAACTATTTACAGAACAAGATTTTTTATGAACTCAGAAACATGCCCATATCATGATGCTTGCACCACCATGCTTCACTGTCTTCACTGTGAACTGTGGCTTGAATTCAGAGTTTGGGGGTCATCTCACAAACTGTCTGCGGCCATTGGACCAAGCAAGAACAATTTTACTCTCATCAGTCCACAAAATATTCCTCCATTTCTCTTTAGGCCAGTTAATGTGTTCTTTGACACATTGTAACCTCTTCTGCACATGTCTTTTATTTAACAGAGGGACTTTGCGGGGGATTCTTGCAAATAAATTAGCTTCACACAGGCATCTTCTAACTGTCACAGCACTTACAGGTAACTCCAGACTGTCTTTGATCATCCTGGAGCTGATCAATGGGTGAGCCTTTGCCATTCTGGTTATTCTTCTATCCATTTTGATGGTTGTTTTCCATTTTCTTCCATGCATCTGTTTTTTTTTTTTTTTTTTTTTGTCCATTTTAAAGCATTGGAGATCATTGTAGATGAACAGCACCTGTGTATGTTTTCCCCTCTCCAATCAACTTTTTAATCAAACTACACTGTTCTTCTAACAGTGTCTTGAATATTACATTTTCCTCAGGCTTTCAAAGAGAAAAGCATGTTCAACAGGTGCTGGCTTCATCCTTACATAGGGGACACCTGATTCACACCTGTTTGTTCCACAAAATTGACAAACTCACTGACTGAATGCCACACTATTATTATTGTGAACACCCCCCTTTCTACTTTTTTTTTTTTTTTTACTAATAGCCCAATTTCATAGCCTTACGAGTGTGCATATCATGAATGTTTGGTCTTGTTGGATTTGTGAGAATCTACTACTGAATCTACTGTTACCTTGTTTCCCATGTGACAATAAGAAATATACTCAAAACCTGGATTAATCATTTTAGTCACATAGCACTACTATTATTCTGAACACTACTGTAGGTTGAAGAGGATTTGCAATCATTGTATTCTGTTTTAATTTATATTTTACATAATGTCCCAACTTCATTGAAATTGGGGTTGTATTTTAATTAATTTTTTTATTTCATGGTCAAACTGTGATTTTTTCCAATTATTTATTTATTTTTACTACCTAACGTTCTTGGCCTTTTTTTCCACACAAAGTTAAACAATGTTGATTAAGTTGTGTTTGACTGAGTGAGAGTGAGAGAGAGAGAGGTTTTTCTAAGACTGTTTATTTTTTAATGATCTGTGTGAACTTGGTGATTTATGCAAACATCCAGTGATGGCAAACAGTGAAATAATATGTCAGCCTTGTTCACTGTATTCTTCTCAAAAGCACCGCATTCAGTTCGAGGAAAGTTTTCCAACTGACTTTATATCACCCAGCCAAACTCAGAGCAAACAAACAGTTAAAAAAAAAAAAAAAAAAGACCGGAGTGGAGGCAGTGACCGACACAACACGAGTTGTTTTCAGCTCTGTCCTGTCAAATGCACCACGTCCGTTATGAAACAAGTTCACCAAGTAACTTTAAAAATCATACAAACCAAAATAGAGGTGAATTGAAGAAAACTGAGAGATCAATGTGAGGTAGAATCAAGCCAAGCACAGAGAGAGAGATCAGTTCCTGTCTGTGTGTATGCTAGAGTAAAATCTGGGTGCAGAGACGTGTCTGTGTAGGGATGGGCGGGCGCTGTGTGTAACCAATCAGGTGCTCGTCAAAAATGCTTTATCCGTACAGCATACTCATCTGAAACGAGTATCCGGCTCAACCCTAATTTAGGGGCATACACCTATATCTCTCTTCAGTTTCTTAATTTCCAGCTCTCAATTTGAGCCCTGAAAAGGGTCATTGTCAGCTGGTCCTTTTCTAAACAGACCGAAAGTTTCTTTTGTAAATTGCCTGTCCATCCTGTGGCAGAGCCGTGTGAGATGGAATGTACAACACTCATAATGATAATAAGTCATTGTTGCTCACCTCACTCTGCCCTGGCTGACCTCTTCCAGAGTTTGGAAAGTCATCCAACCCAATGCAAACACACTCATTTTTAATGCATTCATTCCAACATACTTACACCTGGGTCTGAACCCTCTGCATCCTGTGTCACTGGGTCAATAACAGACACAGTGTCCTCAGTAACTGCAAAAGGGATGGTCATTTAATTAGACTCACACATTGTCAATTACAAGGATACATGTTTGTTCAACGGCTTACCTGCAATAAAATTTGCTCTGGCCTCTGGGGGGTGAACAGTTGAACATGTCCCCCCTTCTATGCCCTTCACCTGGTGCGTTGCCTGTTAAGGTGAAGGGCATGCATCTCTGCAGGAATCATTTCACCTGCAGGAGGTCCCCTGCCTGCCCCAGTGGCCTGTTCTTTTTTTTTTTTTGGTGGCTGCAGGGATGCATGGGTTAAAATTGACAGTTATTGGGACATATATATGTAATTGCTTTTACAAAAGAATGCTGGAAGCTACTCACCACTGTAAAATGTGTTTTTATACTTAATTTTCACCTGTTGCCATGTTCGTTTTTGGCCACTCAGCTGGCTCCTGTATAGAGTACAATTGTTGCACTTCAAATTTAACACACCTTAGTTAATAGTTAATATTTTGACATTTCTGTGTATTGCAATTTAATGACTAAGGGCGAGATAGATTATTCCATTTCCTTGCCTATGATTTTCAAAGACACCTCAAATATGTGTAATCAGAGCAGAGCAATTTAAGGGAAAAGTGAAAATGCAATAATCGAAAAGTCCGCAAACACTGAAATTAATTCATTGGCTTCATCATTCTGTGTACTCACACATTCATTCAGTCTGCAATGGCTTCCCAGGCCTTCTCCTGGGCCTTTTTTATTACTGCTGTGTTGCCTTTTTTAGTTATAATATCTTTATATTGCTCGTACTGCTCGACTAAAAGGGTCTGCTTAGCCTGTGAAAAAAAGTGTGCTCGCCTCCATTTGATCGTCGTTTCAGGCATTCATAGATTTGGGCTTCTTAATTACAGCGGGAGTGTGTGCCAAACAAGACTAGGAGGTTCTCACTTCAATTAGTCTTGATTACTCAAAGCTGAAGTGCGTTAATGTAACTACTTGTGGCTTGTTTTGGAGATGACGCTAGTTTTCCACATTAGTCTTGCTTCCGTTAGCGATTTTGCTGGAATCCCGCCCCCCCAGGTGGGAAGCGATCCCATGACCTTTTTGGTGTTGCAGCAACCGTGCTAACCAATTTAATTAAATTTTGTTAATTTATATTCTGCCAAATCACAACATAAGTCGCCCCAAGGCACATCACAAAAAAATGCACGACCTTTGATTTTTACTGCTGCAAACAGCTTAACATAAAAATTCTACCAGACTCTTGTTGACCAGTGGTGAGAGCAAGTGTTACTGACATCAGTAGTCTCAGAGCCTTGGACACGTTTTGATATGTATTCTGATAAACTGTGCTCTGAGGGAATGGTGGCAATAATTACCAAAGGCAACACTGTTGCAGTCACAGCTGTTTATATTAACTGTAAGTTCTACATATTTCAAATCACCAGTGAAGACTGTCACAGATGACTGAGGTACATATTACCCTGAGGGCTCTACAGTCATCACTGGCAACTTCTTTGAGGTTCAGATATCATTGATAGGGAGTACAAGCTAAATGAAATGAAACAGACTGTTGTGTGGGCTGCCCGAAGAGGAGGTACTGCTGGCCCAAAGCCAGAGGGCGCCCTGCCTGAAGGCGGACTTCAGGCACCAGAGGGCGCAGTCGCCGCCAGGAACTGGAATTGACAGCTGTCACTCATCACCTTCATCACACCTCACCCATAAAGGCCGGGAGAAGACACCACATCTCTGCCGAGAAATCGGCAAACCATTCAGGTAGACACTCAGCCATTGCGTAATTCAGCTAAGCTAAGTTGTGACGTCTTTTGCATCTGAGCTGGTAGCTGGTGAACTGTACTTCTGAGTTTGCAGCTTTCCACTGTCTGCCGAGTTGGAGGGAGTTGGTAAGAGTTGGCGTTCCGCTCTTCACTCTTACACTCGTGGAGTGGAGGCTGCACGTAAAAGGAAGTAGTGAGATCAGGAGGTGATGTTTTCTCCTAAAGGATTACCTGCTGACTGTTTTACTGGGTGTGTGCACACACACCCACTCTTGACTGTTTCTGTTTCCTGCCAGCAGTACCCGATCTGACAGCTGGAGATGGTGGCCACCTGGGGACTCAGGACTTGGCGGCTCCAGGGTGTTCCAGATCCGTTGGCGGTGGAAATCGTGTGGGTTCCGACTCTTCTAAGGACAGGCGTCTCCTATCCTCGAGCCTGCCCACACGACACCAACTTCATAATTGACTGTGGTATTGAATTGTATCTGTATCCGTTGTGCACTTTTCACAACATTAAATTGTTACTTCGTATTTCCATTGACCTTTCATTTACACCCCCTGTTGTGGGTCCGTGTCATCACACTTTTCACAACAGGATTTCTCGGCCACGTCATGGATCCCGAGGGGCATCAACAATCAGGTGAACCACCAATGGAAACACAGGGTGCACAGGGACCAGCAGGAGGCATACTAGGTGAGCTGCAGCAAATCTTAACTGCCTTCACTGCTCGGTTGGACTTGGTAACCGAGCAGAACGTTATACTCAATCGGAGGATGGAGGCTCTCACCGCTCAGGTGCAAGCGCACGCGCAGGGCGCTGCTGCAGCACCTCCTCCTGCTGCCCGAGTGCCAGATACAGATATTCCAGTGGTTGTTCAACGAACCCCCCCGTCCCCTGAAGCATACATAAGTCCCCCGGAGCCGTATGGAGGCTGTGTCGAGACGTGCGCTGACTTTTTAATGCAATGTTTGCTCGTCTTTTCACAGCGTCCTGTTATGTACGCGTCTGATGCCAGCCAGGTGGCTTATGTTATAAATTTGCTTCGAGGAGAGGCACGCGCCTGAGCTACGGCGCTCTGGGAGCAGAATTCACGGCTCCTAACGACGTATACTGGGTTTGTGCGGGAGTTCAAACAAGTGTTTGATCACCCCAACAGGGGCGAGACCGCTTCGAACATGCTGCTGTCAATGAGACAGGGGCGACGGAGTGCAGCCGAATATGCAGTCGACTTCCGCATCATGGCTGCGAGGTCCGGCTGGAAACCTGTTGCACTCCGCGCCACCTTCGTCAACGGACTGTCTCTGGCGAAGGATGAACCGCGGGATTTCGATGGGTTTATTGATCTGGTTATACGGTTAGACAACCATCTGGAGGAACATCGTCGGGAGCGAGGCGAAGGGCATGGCCGGGCACGAGTCGTCCCTCTCCCTTCCAGTTCCGAAAAGGTGCCCATATTTGAACTGGATTTAATATGCTTCTGTATTTATCTATGCTGCCATTCTTCACACACTGTTCTTGAGATATTTTATCGGAAAATGAAATGGACTTGCTGAATTTCCTTAGTCTGTCATGTTTTTTTTTCTTTTCTATAGTTCTGGAAACAAGGTGATGATGTATAAAGTAAATACCACCTCCATCTGAATGCCCATTAAGAGTCCTTTCGAATGGCATATAATTTATCAAGATTGGTCCAATAGTTCTCGAGGTCTTAAAGGTTGAATTTGATAACCATCAGTGCCTGCTTTACATCACTGTGTAAAATAAAACATCGTCCAATGTTACTTCTTGATTCCAGCATTTTTCCTTTCAACTTAATCAACACCTTCTGATGTCACAAGCATGAAAATTGTAACTGCCTCCTTTGTCATTTGGTTGGCCATTATTACTCTGATGGAGGTGAGGACTCCCTGAGTGTTGTATTTAAAGTGTGTGATTACTGTTTGAATCCAAATTTCCCTTCAGAGACTTACAAAGTTAAATGTTTATCAGCGTTCATTATTTGGCATTTATTTAGTCAAGCCCCCAGAAGGATTTGCAAGATGATTTCAATCATTGTGTGTGTGTGTGTGTGTGTGTGTGTGTGTGTGTGTGTGTGTGTGTGTGTGTGTGTGTGTGTGTGTGTGTGTGTGTGTGTGTGTGTGTGTGTGTGTGTGTGTGTGTGAGTGCATGTGCCTGTCTATCTCCACACAAATATCTCAGTAACTGCTTGGACTGCCTGTAGGTACACTTCAACTGTGAGAGACAGAATCTCAAAAAAAAAAAAAAAAAAAGTTCTAGAAAATCACATTGTATGATTTTTTTTAAATAATTAATTTAAATTTTATTGCATTAAATAAGTATTTGATCCCCTAGAAAAACAGACCTTAACAATTGGTACAGAAACATTTCTCTGCCATTACAGAGGTCAGATGTTTCCTGTAGTTCTTGACAAAGTTTTCACACTGCAACAGGGATTTTAGTCCACTCCTCCATACAGATCTTCTCCAGATCTTTCAGATTTGGAGTTTCAAGATTTTTTAATTGAGTTCAGGTCTGGAGACTGGCCAGGCCACTCCAGTACCTTGAAATGCTTCTTACAGAGCCACTCCTTAGTTGCCCTGGCTGTGTGTTTGGGGTCATTGTCATGCTGGAAGACCCAGCCATGACCTATCTCCAATGCTCTTACTGAGGGAAGGAGGATGTTTGCCAAAATCTCACAATACATGACCCCATCCATCCTCCCTTCAATAGAGTGCAGTCGTCATGTACTCTTTGCAGAAGAGCACCCCCAGAGTATGATGTTTCTACACCCATGCTTCATGGTTGGGACAGTTTTCTTGGGGTTGTTCTCATCCTCTAAATACAGCAAGTGGAGTTGATACCAAAAAGCTATTTTGGTCTCATCTGACCACATGACCTTCTCCCATGCCTTCTCTGGATCATCCAGATGGTCACTGGTGAACTTCAAACGGGCCTGGACATGTGATGGCTTGAGCAGGGGGACCTTGCTGCCCTGCAGGATTTTAAACCATGACGTCATTATGTGTTACTAATGTAATCTTTGTGACTGTGGTCTCAGCTGTCTTCAGGTCATTGACCAGATCCTCCTGTGTAGTTCTGAACTTTCTCATAATCATCCTTACCTCACGAAGTGAGAGTTTGCATGGAATTCCAGACCAAGGGAGATTGACAGTCATCTTGTGCTTCTTCCACTTTCTAATAAATAATCATAACAGTTGTTGTCTTCTACCAAGCTGCTTGCCTGTTGTCCTGTAGTCCATCCCAGCCTTGTGCAAGTCTACAGTTTTGTCCCTGATGTCCTTAGACAGCTCTTTGGTCGTGGCTATGGTGGACAGGTTGGAGTGTGATTGATTTAGTGTGTGCACAGGTGTCTTTTATACAAGTAACAAGTTTAAACAGGTGCCATTAATACAGGTTAAGAGTGCAGAGTAGGAGGGCTTTTTAAAGAAAAATTAACAGGTCTGTGAGAGCCAGAATTTTCACAGTTGAAGGGTACCTACAATAAAAGTTACAGACCTCTCCATTCTTTGTAGGTGGGAAAACCTGAAAAAATGACAGGGGATCAAATACCTATTTCCCTCCACTGTATATTCAATTGAATACACCACAAACACAAGATATTTAATGTTCAAACTGGTAGATTTTATTGTTTTGTGCAAATATTTGCTCATTTTGAAATGGATGCCTGCAACACCTCAGTGCTGCTTTTGATACTGTTGACCATAAAATTTTATTACAGAGATTAGAGCATGCCATAGGTATTAAAGGCACTGCGCTGCGGTGGTTTGAATCATATTTATCTAATAGATTACAATTTGTTCATGTAAATGGGGAATCTTCTTCACAGACTAAGGTTAATTATGGAGTTCCACAAGGTTCTGTGCTAGGACCAATTTTATTCACTTTATACATGCTTCCTTTAGGCAGTATTATTAGACGGCATTGCTTAAATTTTCATTGTTACGCAGATGATACCCAGCTTTATCTATCCATGAAGCCAGAGGACACACACCAATTAGCTAAACTGCAGGATTGTCTTACAGACATAAGGACATGGATGACCTCTAATTTCCTGCTTTTAAACTCAGATAAAACTGAAGTTATTGTACTTGGCCCCACAAATCTTAGAAACATGGTGTCTAACCAGATCCTTACTCTGGATGGCATTACCCTGACCTCTAGTAATACTGTGAGAAATCTTGGAGTCATTTTTGATCAGGTTATGTCATTCAAAGCGCATATTAAACAAATATGTAAGACTGCTTTTTTACATTTACGCAATATCTCTAAAATTAGAAAGGTCTTGTCTCAGAGTGATGCTGAAAAACTAATTCATGCATTTATTTCCTCTAGGCTGGACTATTGTAATTCATTATTATCAGGTTGTCCTAAAAGTTCCCTGAAAAGCCTTCAGTTAATTCAAAATGCTGCAGCTAGAGTACTGACGGGGACTAGAAGGAGAGAGCATATCTCACCCATATTGGCCTCTCTTCATTGGCTTCCTGTTAATTCTAGAATAGAATTTAAAATTCTTCTTCTTACTTATAAGGTTTTGAATAATCAGGTCCCATCTTATCTTAGGGACCTCATAGTACCATATCACCCCAATAGAGCGCTTCGCTCTCAGACTGCAGGCTTACTTGTAGTTCCTAGGGTTTGTAAGAGTAGAATGGGAGGCAGAGCCTTCAGCTTTCAGGCTCCTCTCCTGTGGAACCAGCTCCCAATTCAGATCAGGGAGACAGACACCCTCTCTACTTTTAAGATTAGGCTTAAAACTTTCCTTTTTGCTAAAGCTTATAGTTAGGGCTGGATCAGGTGACCCTGAACCATCCCTTAGTTATGCTGCTATAGACGTAGACTGCTGGGGGGTTCCCATGATGCACTGTTTCTTTCTCTTGTGAAGTCCGACGGGTGAAGTCCGTCATTCATTCTTCCGCTTTTTGCTTATTTTTCACTTTTTTCGAGAACACTAAACACTTCACAAAGACGGTGACTGCGACACTGCACTGTTTCTTTCTCTTTTTGCTCTGTATGCACCACTCTGCATTTAATCATTAGTGATTGATCTCTGCTCCCCTCCACAGCATGTCTTTTTCCTGGTTCTCTCCCTCAGCCCCAACCAATCCCAGCAGAAGACTGCCCCTCCCTGAGCCTGGTTCTGCTGGAGGTTTCTTCCTGTTAAAAGGGAGTTTTTCCTTCCCACTGTCGCCAAGTGCTTGCTCACAGGGGGTCGTTTTGACCATTGGGGTTTTTACGTAATTATTGTATGGCCTTGCCTTACAATATAAAGCGCCTTTCGGCAACTGTTTGTTGTGATTTGGCGCTATATAAATAAAATTGATTGAAATTGATTGATTGAACACATTTCAAAAAGCTGGGACAGTGGTTTGTTTACCACTGTGTTTCATCACCTTTCCTTCTAACAACACTCATTAAGCATTTGGGAACTGGTGACACTAATTGTTGAAACTTTGTAGGTGGAATTCTTTCCCATTTTTTGCTTGATGTAGGACTTCAGTTGTTCAACAGCCCGGGGTCTCCGTTGTCGTATTTTGCGCTTCATAATGTGCCACACATTTTCAGTGGGTGACAGGTCTGGACTGCAGGCAGGCCAGTCTAGTACCTGCACTCTTTTACTACAAAGCCATGCTGTTGTAACGGATGCAGAATGTGGCTTGGCTTTGTCTTGCTGAAATAAGCAGGGACGTTCCTGAAAAAGACGTTGCTTGGATGGGAGCATGTATTGCTCCAAAATCTGGATGTACCTTTCAGAACTGATGGTGCCAACACAGACGTGTAAGTTGCCCATGTCATGGGCACTAACACACCCCCATACCATCACAGATGCTGGCTTTTGAACTTAGCGCTGGTAACAATCTGGATGGTCTTTATCCTCTTTTGTGCAGAGGACATGACATCCATGATTTTCAAAAACAATATGAAATGTGGACTCATCAGACCACAGCACATTTTTCCACTTTGCATCTGTCCATTTCACATGAGCTCGGGCCCAGAGAATGCAGCAGCGTTTCTGGATGTAGTTGATGTATGGCTTTGGTAGAGTTTTAACTTGCACTTGTAGATGTAGTGATGAACTGTGTTAACTAACAATGCTTTTCTGAAGTGTTCCTGAGCCCACACGGTAAGTTCCTTTACACAATGATGTTGGTTTTTAAAGGACCTTCGATCCTTCAGGCTGTTGCCTAAAGGATTGAAGGTCAAAGGCATTCAATGTTGGTTTTCGGCCTTGTCGCTTACGTGTAGAAAGTTCTCCAATTTTGCTGAATCTTCTGATTATATTATGGACTGCAGATGATGGAACCCCTAAATTGCTTGTAATTGAATGTTGGGATACATTGTTCTTAAACTGCTTGAGTATTTTTTCATGCTGTTGTTCACAAAGTGGTGATCCTTGCCCCATCTTTGCTTGTGAACGGCTGAGACTTTTGGGGATGCTCTTTTTATACCCAATCATGACACTCACAATTAGTGCCCTCAGTTCCCAAACGCTTATTGAGTGTTGTTAGAAGGAAAGGTGATATAACGCAGTGGTAACCATACCATTGTCCCAGCTGTTTTGAAATGTGTTGCAGGCATCCATTTCAAAATGAACAAATATTTGCACAAAAACAATAAAGTTTATCAGTTTGAACATTAAATATCTTGCCTTTGTGGTGTATTCAATTGAATATAGGTTGAAGAGGATTTCAAATCGTATTCTGTTTTTATTTACATTTCACACAATGTCCCAACTTCATTGGAACTGGGGTTGTAGTATGAAGATCACAGATAAAAGTTACTGAATAGTTAGCTAATCACATTTTTCCAAAAACTTTGGAAATATGAGAACTAAAACAATGGTTTCAAGTGCATGTGAATCTGCAAAGAGATTGGCATATGATGATTTCTATGTGATGGCTGAAGGATTAGAAGACACAAAGTTGTGAGTGTAATCACTGATTAGCTGTGAATTGAACAACCACGTTATTGAACTGACAATGAAGAAAGAAAGGTGTATAGAGTTTGTCTTCAAACTCTTTTGGGCCACAATGGAAACAAGCGCTTTATGCTTTTTTGTGTTACTCTGTATATTTATTTATCCATGTTTATTTAATATATTTTTATACTGTATTATCTTACAGGTTTACATTTTACACGAATAAAAAATCAAATCAAATTCAAGCGTTGAGCAGCTTTGGCAAGTTTAACTGATTGATTGATTTTGTTTTGGAAGTTTAGTTGATTGTTTTATGGATTTTAGTCAGGCTGGTCTTGCCCCGCTACATGTAACCATGTAATCCTGTACTGCCTGCTCACGGTCGGGTCGTCACCGACTAAACCGTTAAACCCCTTGGTGCATGCTCCTTGGGGAGGCCATGGGGGATGGCCAGCAGGACTAAAAGCAATACCTGTCAAAGCAGCGACACAGGCTGTCGCTGTTCTCCCCGCCAGCACATGGCGGACCTTCAACTTTAGAGGAGGTTTCGGCAGCTCAGTGCAAGCAGTTACGTTGAGCCCACACGTCCGCACCCTCGGAGAGCCACAGTGGAGGCATACTGCCCAAGTGCGTGGGACTCGGATTCCCGACCTGTTTCCCACCTTAAACAGTTTCTCAGTGATTGGCCTTCTTTTCCACTTCTTCATCTTCCTCTCCTACCTCGTCCCTCTACATCCAAGTCCAAGGGTGACAGTCTCGCGAGTGACAGGGGCAGGCCTGGTCAGGCTGGAAGCCCTTAGTTCGTGCCTGCACTTTGGTTGCAGTTATTTGATGGTCGTTCTTCAGTGTGCTGCGATGGCGCTGAAGTTTGGCCCTGTACCTGCAACCAATCTGGCCTGTTTAGGATGCACCGCAGCTCGCCCTGAATGGGGACACCCCTATAAAAGGTGGGGTAAAAATCGGCCATCGCACCCTCGCCTGGCTAGCTAACCACGGCTGGTAGGTGACCCTAAATGTGGTCGAACAAACTCAAATCCTCAACCTATGAACTCTTACGGATCCCAGGCTCACCAAACTTTCATTCTTGGTGCGTGGAATATTTGCACTATGCTGGACGTCCAAGACTCTGGTCGGCATGAGCACCGCTCAGCCTTTGTTTGCAAAGAATCTGCCCACTTCAATATTGATGTTGCGGCCCTAAGTGAGACGTGACTCACAGGAGAGGGATGTATCAGAGAAGCTGACTATATGGTGTTTTGGAGTGGCAAGCCAGCCACGGAGACATGCATCCACACTGTGGACTTTTCCATAAAAAGATCTCACTAACAAGCATCGCTTGACACCGAAGGCAGTAAACAAGCGAATTATGACGTTCCACCTCCCTCTGACCCGTGAAAAGCATCTCACTCTCATATCGGTTTATGCATCGACACTCCCCTCCGAAGACAATGCCAAAGAAGGTTTCTTCAATGATCTTGCTCAAATAATTCAAGCGGTTCCTGCAAGCGGCAAGTTGTTTGTACTTGGGGACTTCAATGCACGTGTTGGAAGAGATTGGAACATTTGGGCTGACATGCTTCGACCCCACGGAGCTGGAAACTGTAACTCGAATGGGCTCCTCTTGCTGGGACTCTGCTCAGAATTTGAACTGGTGATCACGAACTCAATATTTCGACTCCCCCAATGCCAGAAGACGACGTGGCGCCATCCAACAAGTAAAAAAATGGCATATCCTCAACTATGTACTCACGCGTGCGAGAGATAAGAAGAATGTGCACATTACTTGTTCTATGCCAGGCGCTGACGATTGCTGGATGGACCACTGGTTCCTTATCTCAAAATGCAAATTCACCATCCGTAAACCTCCTAAGCATCCTACCTGCAGCATTCCACAGCGTCACTTTGCCTATGACAAGCTCCAAGATCCTGCAGTGGCCAAACCTTTTGCAACTTCTGTCAGAAAAAAAGTTGAACACTCAGAAACAGCAGCCTCAGCGTCTGTTGACGAGCAATGGCTTGTGCTCCAAAACACCATTTTGGATGCAGCAACTGAAATTGTCGGGTTTGTAAAGCAGAAAACCGCAGACTGGTTCAACGAGTATGACACCGAGATCTCCAGGCTCATTGACGCCAAGCGTAAAGCTCGGATTGCTTTTACTACTCGTAGGACCCGGAGCAACTCCCGAACTCTTCGATCTGGTTCTTCCCTCTGCCAATGTCGCATTTGTGAAATCAAGAATGATTGGTGGCAAGGAAAAGCACACAAAATCCAAAGCTATGCAGACGGCAGAGATATGCAACATTTCTACTCAGCTACTAAAGAGCTTTACGGCCCCCTGAGAACATCTGTCGGAGCTCTGGCTGATGAAGATGGTGTTCTCCTGATGGAACCAAATGAAATCCTGGACTGATGGATGAGACATTTTTGCAGCTTGCTCAATGAGAACTTGAGCACAGTCAAGGAGCTCCTGGATAATATGCCATAACACCCTATCAGTCATGAACTAGCTCTTCCCCAAAATTTTACGGAATTCATTCAAGCAATGCGCTGTATGAAATCTGGAAAGGCACCCGGACCTGACAATATTCCCTTCAAACTTTTCAACAAGGGAGGTCTTTTCTTGAAAACTCACTTGATCGACCTGATTCTTCACATTTGGGAGATGGAGACAGTTCCTCCAGACTTCAAGAACCTGAATATTGTCACCATATTCAAGAAAGGAGATTGTTCTTCCTGTAGCAACTACCGTGGAATATCTCTCCGGAGCACTGTGGGGAAAATCTTCACCCACATACTTCTCAGTCGCCTTCTCAAACTTTCTAAAAATGTGCTTCCTGAGTCACAGTGCGGCTTTTGACCCTCGCGTGGAACCGTCCACATGATTTTCTGTGCTCAGCAAATTCAAGAAAAGTTTTGTGAACAACAACGGCCTCTGGCAATAACTTTCTGGGATTTGAAAAAGGCCTTTGACATGGTTCCTCGGCATGCCATGTGGAAAGTACTTCCACGTTTCGGATGCCCCCCGCATTTTATTAACCTCATTCGAGCACTGCATGACAACATGTAAGGAAGAGTTCTTCATCAAGGAGACCTTTCCTCACCATTTCCTGTCACTGGAGGCCTAAAGCAAGGCTGTGTTCTTGCCCCAACACTTTTCTCCCTGAACATGGCTGCTGTGCTGCATGATATCCCTCCTATGCATTAGCACCATGAGCACCCGTTATTTGCATGTCTGCTTATAACATTGGTGAAATATGTGAAGTATATTTGTGATGCTGCATCATGTGACACTGTGCTTAATTGTGGGAGGATAGCTGTGATGACCTAATGGCAAAAGGCATGCCCTTCCATTGTGTGATGATGAACGTGTATATTCATTTACTAATTATTTGTATTTATGTCTCTCCATGCTAATATAGTACATTTGTCCTAAACGTCACTCAATGCAGGATTATTTAAAAATACAGTATAGAAAAGAAAATGGAAAAACTACTTAAACGGACTGTTTAATTCACACAGTAGTTTTTTCTGTTCCTCATAACATGCCTTTTCCGTGAGACAGCGCATGAATACTTTTTGGTGTGGACTTACTTTTCAGTCAGTCTTTCACCAGCACTCGCTGCGTGGCTGTGGGAAATGTGCTGCAGTGTGTCCTGCTGCTGATGTGAGTGTTTGTAGGGGAGATCCGGACTGTTGTATCCAGAAAATTTTTTAATTTATAACCCTCTGAAACACTACTGCCTGCACTGAAGTAAAGCCATATTTTTTTTAAAATCTTTGTTACAGCCTTACTTTAAAGCCAAAAGAAACAAGGCATGAGGCCAAAACATGGAAGTGTTTAGAAATGTACATGTCAAAAGCAATGTGTAGAGACCTCTGGTGCCCCCCTTTGGCTGCTCTGGATGCATTCAGTAATTCTGCTCAACAGCATGTTTTTAAAATAAAAATACTAGTCTGACATTCTGGGAGGGGGATTGGTCCATCAGTCTTTTAGCCATCATTATAAACTACCAATACTTCATTCATTTGCTGTCAAATGTCAATATAATAAGAGTATTAATATGGTGCATAACTAGACAATCAGTTAACCACTCCAAAAAGAGTTTTTTAATAACACTAACCCAAATCAGTATTGGATCAAAGTGAATCGAATCAAACTGAATCGAAATAATTGATTCTGAATCTTAAGAATCGGAATCAAATCGGAATCAAATTGATTCTTTAATAGCCCTAATGTGTATATGATAGCAAGAACCTAAACATTTTATGAATACATTAAGGCAGTAAATTAACATTAAATAATGGCAAAAAATACTTAACAGGAAATAAAAGAGTTGAGTTCTTCCACTAAAAACTGTTGAGGTCTCACAGGTCTATGGTTCTAAAAACATTCTGGACTGACATGCCATTCCAACTCTTTTAGTGCTGATTTCACTCTATAATAGAGTGTATTTTACTCTATTTAGACTGGGACCAAATGTTATCCCAGCAGAGTAAATTTTACTCTGCAAAATTTACTGTATATGTGAGTGTGTTTCTGCAATGGGAAGGTGTGTGAGACAATCATGTATTGATTGACTTGGTCACACGCACACACACGCACTACAGTGATGCATTTGTCAGGGGATCGTGGTTGACATGTAATCACATCATGGAATGATGACATTCGAAACGCAGGGATGGGGCTGACCACTGCTCACGGCAGCATGCCCCACTCCAGATCTTAGCCACCGCATCAGTGCAACGCAAAGCTGGGGAACACATATTGTCACATGTGCTCCACTCACCCATGTGCAATGCACACTGCTGCACGCGTGTCTGCAAATGATGACAACATGGGGAAAAATAAAAACAAACTGGATTACCCCAACCACGTCTGTATGCACAGTGATGGGCATGCAGTTAATGCTGCATTTGAACGCTGTGTCATCGCTATGCACAGCTGGGAAACACATACTCTGCCATGCAGAATATCACCTAACGAGATGAGGCGTGTGCATTGCCAGGCTCTACTCTGATGTGTAGAGCCCGGCTGATGTGTCATGGCGCATCAGATCATTTATGTAAAAAATAAAAGAAGAAAAAGTCATTCATGTCTGTTTAGTACTTCATTGTTTATATCCAGGAGAAGGATAAATCTTGTATTGTCCACTCTTTATAACAGGAATTAAATATTAAAAAGTGTGGGGTTTTTGTGTGTGTTTTTTGTTTTTAAAGTGAGAAAAGAATGATGGCCAGTAACATGATTGTCTTATATTTGAACAGTACATTCATTGTTCTTATGATGTTTTGTGCCCTTTCATTAATTTGTTCTTACACATTTTCGTTGGTTTATGCACCGTATAACAAAAATGTCCAGCATGTCATTGCTGCTGCTGCTGTGTCACTGCAATGTACATACTCGCACTGAACATGCAGAAAACAATCTCCACCAGACCATTCATGCCTGTCTGACCATGTGTCCTTGCTGACAGCGGGGGGAATTTTTCGTGCTTCACTAATTTGTTTTTTTTTACACTCTTTTTCGGCCAGTTTCTGCTTCTTTCACCGAACTTTGTGTTATGTGCGAAGGGGCCCTCAGGCATGACAAAACTCTTTCAAACTGAGGTGAAATTAGGAATGAACATCAGAGATAAAGGTTCCCTGAGATATGCTTCAAGTTTGTGCAATTCGTTTTGATACAGATATCAGTATCCAAAAGTGTATAGATTTTCTATAGCTATATTTTTGTAGCACTTATTTGGGACACACTGAATTACGTAATTAACAAGAAAAAAAAAAGATTGTATTCTTTAGGGATGGGTATCGATAAGATTTTATCGATATTGATACCATTATCGATTCCACTTATCGATCCGATTCCTTATCGATTCACTTATCGATACCTCTTGAGATTTTTTTGTGTACTAAAAGTAGGCTTTACGGGTTATCTATGTCAGTGGTTCAAAAAGCTTTTTCTTATCATCCACCCACTGTTGTGTGGGCCGCTGAAGAGGAGGTACTGCTGGCCCACCACCACCAGAGGACACCCTGCCTGGAGTGCGGGCTCCAGGCACAAGAGGGCGCTGCCGCCTCACAGGAGCAACCGGGGTGACAGCTGTCACTTATCACCTACGACAGCTGTCACCAATCATCTGATCTTCAGTAGTATATCAGCAAGACGACATCTCCACCTCGTTGCCGAGATATCGCTCTACCTAGGAGGTAAAGTGCTCAGCCGATTGTGTTGTCTTCCCGACAATAATACTTTGTTGTGCTTATTCACAACAGTAAAGCGTTGTTATTTGACTTCCTCCATTGTCCGTTCATTTGCGCCCCCTGTTGTGGGTCCGTGTTCCTACACTTTCACAACACCCACTCTGTAGAACGGTCTTCCTGCGACCATGAGGCAGTCGGAGTCCGTGGACATTTTTAAGTCAAGACTTAAAGCCTATTTTTATTCTCTTTCTTATGAATAGTTTATATTTTTTATCTGTTTTATTCTTTTACTTCTGTTTTATAATTATGTATTTGAATTTTAAATTTTTTATTTATTTATTTTATTTTTTATGTTGAACTGTTCTATGTGAGGTGCCTTGAGATGGCTTTTGTTGTGATTTGCCACTTTATAAGCCAATTAAATTGAAATTGAACAACACTTTATTGAGTCTTAAAGTAAATAAATATGAAATTGGTCAGTGGATCCTTAAACTTTGGACATAATAAACTCTACATGGTGGATCCTTGATCTCTGGACCTAAATACAAATAAACAAAATCTGTAGTTATTGTCAAAAGCATTTCTTTTCAGACATTATTGGCATGAATGTCTTTCCATACAACTGAGATGAGCTCTTGCAGCTGTGCTGTGCTGCACGTCAGGATGTAATTTATAAAGAATGCAGGATATCTCATTTTGGGAGAAAAAAAAAACATTGAGTGTAGTTTCTTGTCTGTATTACGTTTGTAAGAGGTGCCATTTTATTTAAAGCAGCAATTCGATTTGAAGTTATTAATTCCGACCAGACTCTGTCTCAGCAGAGAGTGGCACAGTGTTTGGAGCTGTGCCAAAGGAACGGAGGACGATTCTCATTTCTTGACTGCAACAAGACATGAGTCCCAGTTAGTGACTTTAATCCACACAAAAGTGACTCATGATATTTTAATGGCTTTGAGAGGGATTAAGAAGTGGACTTTCTTAAGTCTATTGGGGTGAGCGAAGCGCTCATTGTACCATATCACCCCAATAGAGCGCTTTGCTCTCAGACTGCAGGCTTACTTGTAGTTCCTAGGGTTTGTAAGAGTAGAATGGGAGGCAGAGCCTTCAGCTTTCAGGCTCCTCTCCTGTGGAACCAGCTCCCAATTCGGATCAGGGAGACAGACACCCTCTCTACTTTTAAGATTAGGCTTAAAACTTTCCTTTTTGCTAAAGCTTATAGTTAGGGCTGGATCGGGTGACCCTGAACCATCCCTTAGTTATGCTGCTATAGACGTAGACTGCTGGGGGGTTCCCATGATGCACTGTTTCTTTCTCTTTTTGCTCTGTATGCACCACTCTGCATTTAATCATTAGTGATCGATCTCTGCTCCCCTCCACAGCATGTCTTTTTCCTGGTTCTCTCCCTCAGCCCCAACCAGTCCCAGCAGAAGACTGCCCCTCCCTGAGCCTGGTTCTGCTGGAGGTTTCTTCCTGTTAAAAGGGAGTTTTTCCTTCCCACTGTAGCCAAGTGCTTGCTCACAGGGGGTCGTTGGGGTTTTACGTAATTATTGTATGGCCTTGCCTTACAATATAAAGCGCCTTGGGGCAACTGTTTGTTGTGATTTGGCGCTATATAAAAAATTGATTGATTGATTGATTGATTGATTGACTTTCTGAAGAGCAGCAAATCGAACCAACGAGCTAGTGGATTGAAGCATTGCTTCATTGGTTCACGCTTCAATGTGGTGTCATGTTGCAGAAGTGGTTGATTACAGAGCCCAGTGGCGGTCCTAGAGTGATTTACTCCCCGGGCGAAACCCCCTGCGTGCCCCCCCGCGCACACTAACGCGGCCACCACCTCCGCCCCACCACCCATGAAAACACTAACTTCGTCCAGAACACCCACAATCCCACAAATTAACTCACAACAACTATTTTCAAGAACAAATTTCCAGTTTTAATGTCTACTGCAATAACAAACACAAAGATAAACAATAATTACTTCAATAAAGTTTTTGAACATAAAAAAACAAAAGACTCAGTGACTTCACATTACAACTATGTACAGTACAGGTATTTAAGAAAGCACAACTGCACTACAGCACCACCCGATGGTCAAAATATTGCACGTCATTCAGTTTTACCAACAGAGTGCACTTTGCATTATCATAGAATACCATTCACCATAATGAACAAGACTTAAACCTCCATTAAAGTTGCACCATATAAATAACAAAAGAAGTTAAACAATCTGTATATTACAGAACACCATGAAATGACAAAAAATGTACAAAAAAACCCCATACATTAAAGTGGCAAAAATGGTAAAGCGCAATCATGTATCATAAATATATGAACTAACGACAGAGGTAAATTCTATACCCATTACTGTACACATAAGAATAAATAACAAACACTATTGTGTATCATAAGTAACAGGAAGCAACAAGTGAAGAAGTTAACACTCTTTAAAGGCAAAAATGGCAAACCACAATAATTTGTCATAAATAACAAGAAGTGCAAAAGAAGTAAGAGGAAAACAGTCTATATACAAAAGTTAGCAGGAGGGCATCATAATTGTTTGCCCCAGTGCTCACTATCCGTGATGTGAAATTCCATCGAGTAGGAGCATTTCTGGGCAACCTTGAGCAGCCTGCAGACTCAAGAAAAGACATCCTCTTTGTGGATTTTGAGAAAAATGTGGCAAACCCAGAGAGTGATGCAAAAAATATTCTGCACTCAGATAAGCATTTAGCCCCCTGAGACAGAACCAGATTCAGTCTGTGTGCATAGCAATGCACAAACATTGCACTGGGGGCTATTGCTTTAACTTTGGCCTGCAAACCATTGAGAGCTGAAGCCATGACAGCAGCCATGGCTTCTTCATAAGGAAGACTATCAAACGGCTTTGCCAAAATCCGGTCCACAACATTCAAATTGTCTGCCATCATGTGCAGCTTGCTACCTAGGTAGCTCGCTAGCTGGGACTGGCGCGAGGCTAGTGTGAAGTTTGTCCGCCTGTGAGTGCTTTGTGATGGTGGAGGAGCTCAGCAGCACCCGCTGCTCGGTAGGGACAGAAACTGCGATAGAAGTCAGAAAGAGTGATAGAAGTCAATCTCCAAACACAAGCAGCTACAAAAAAACACACCAGAAACAGAAGCTCGATTTGTCGCTAGTCGTTTTTAACAAAGAAAATGCCGCCAAAAGGATTAGGAAAGTCTCCGGTTCAACTCAGAACAGAATGAAAATGCTCCCACGGATGTTTACACTAAAAGATCGCTGATTCGCTCATTTCGCTGTCAATCAAAAAGGGATTCAGCCTCAGACAGATCATCCAATCATCATGCAGAAGCTGAGCATCCGGGCCAGCCGAGGCCAGCCCACTGCCCCATAGACCTCCAGACACGCTGAGCGTCCGATAGGCGGGACAAAGCCCAGCATTTATCCAATGACTCGTCTTGTTTCGCTGCACTCTTTGCTTCACTAAAGCATTGTGAAGCTGCGGGAATACGTAAATCAATACATACCTTTTTCCTTTGCTCGTTTCTCCTTTTCTTCTTTCTTTTTCTTTCGAAATTGGGCACCTGATGGCTTTGATCGTTTCCTATCCATGATTATGTCTTACTCCGTTTCGACCACCTCCTCGTCCAAACATTGAATGATTCCCCCCTCCCCCTGCACAAACTCTGCACTGTGCAGCGTTGCTCACCTAACACGAGAGGTGAGATGGGGGAGCGCTCTGCCGTAACGTAACCACGAACTCCCCCGTCAGGACAACCCCACCCCGGTTTTATTTATTTATTTATTTATTTTTGGACAGTTTTTTTTTTTGTTTTTTTTTCACGCACGCTCGTGCCACCCCACCCCCCGCGATGCCGCCCCGGGCGGCTGCCCTGTCGGCTGCCCGGTCGGCCCGCCTCCAGGGCCGCCCCTGACAGAGCCGCTGCAGGGTCTGTAATCAACGTAGAGTAATGACCATTTTCCTGACAAACACCCTCAAAAACAACAGCTGCTCTGAAGGAATGCTAAGGGAATCGTTAAGCAAAAAGGCTATTGATATCGGCGGATCGAATCATTTCTTAACGATACTCGAAAAGAACCGGTCCTCGATACCCAACCCTAGTATTCTTCCTCTTCCTCTTGTGCTCTTCTGGACTCCACACACCATTCCAACTCATTATAGAAGCTTTCCATAATGTATTACCACCCTTGAAAAATGTCAGCTTTTTATTTAATAAACAGTACCCAATGTCGAGCCCATGGATCCCCACCGGCAAAGCACTAGTATATGTATATGTATGTATTTACAGTGAATTGTTTTCAGTTGGTCAGCCATTGTTTCATCAACATGTCTGCAGGCAGTCTCCCACAGTGATTATGTGTAGTTAACAGAAGTCTTGTTTTCTGTCGATTTGAGAAGAAGAGGTTACTTCTGTCTTGACCTGACAAATCCTGCACGAGACTGTTTAAAAAAAAATCTGGAGCATTTTGAATGTCCATGCATGTAAAGAGTCAACACAGCAATTGACTAACACTTTTGCACATGCACATGTGTATGTGCATTGACATAAACATGCACAGCCTGCAAAACATTCTGAATTTCCTTTGTAGTGAAGCTTTCTTTTCTCAAAATCATTGACTCAACACAAAACCTATTTCCTGCCATATTTTTAACGTGGAGCTGAATGATGGTAGACCCTTCAGGTCACAGCCTTCACAGACTGGAGTTATTCTATTTGACACTGGCGTGAGGAGGATGTTTAAGTTCTCTGGAGCACTGCTTTCATAATTGCTTTCTGATGGCATCCGTTTATGGCATTTAAACCTTTTATCATTCACTGTGAAAATGAGTTTAGAGAGAAAGAACAAACTGAATTAGAAGCAGTCTACTCTTATCAAGTGTTTTAAAGATACTGAAAGAGAGTTATCACTAACTGCGTTCTCTTTCAGCTTTCAGTGTTGGCTGGTTGAATGTTGCATACAGATTGACTGAGAGCGAGCAACCATTTTTCTGCAGATATTTGATCTTCACTCATGCAGACGTGTTTACCACATTTCACTGGCTGTTGAAATAATGAAACATAGCAGGACTCTGCTGCAAAAGCCAGAAATCAAATGCTCACATGAACAGAACAATAAAACACTTAGCGTGTAGGGAATAGGAAATCAAAAAGAGGAATGTTTATGGCCACTGCTGTACAAAAACAGTTGCAAACAATATGCAAAATTCATTCATTCCAAACCAATTTCCTTTACCTCTTATTACACCCATATGCGGTAGTGCATGTGGGCATGTTGTTTGTGTTCCTATATGTCAGTCGTACTGGATCAACCAAGGAAAATGTGATGTGATTTGAGTAAAAAAAAATGTTTAAAGTCAGTGTCATGGCCAAGGTCAAAACATTGACCAAATGCTTAAGGCCCTGTCACAATATGACAATTTAGCCAGCGTATGTCGACCACATTAAAAAATGCTGGCATAAGTGCAACAAGTTAAGGATAAGTTTTTTATACAACCCCAATTTCAATGAAGTTGGGACATTGTGTGAAATATAAATAAAAACAGAATACAATGATTTGCCAATCCTCTTCAACCTATATTCAATTGAATACACCACAAAGACAAGATATTTAATGTTCAAACTGATAAACTTTTTTTGTTTTTGTGCAATTATTTGCTCATTTTGAAATGGATGCCTGCAACACGTTTCAGAAAAGTTGGGACAGGGGCAACAAAAGACTGGGAAAGTTGAGGAATGCTCAAAGAACACCTGTTTAGAACAATCCACAGGTGAACAGTTTAAGTGGAAACAGGTGAGTGTCATAATTGGGTATAAAAGAAGCATTCCCAAAAGACTCAGCTGTTCACAAGCAAAGATGGGGTGAGGATGACCACTTCGTGAACAACTGCATAAAAAATAGTCAAACAGTTTAAGAACAATGTTTCTCAACATTCAATTGCAAGGAATTTAGGGATTCCATCATCCATAATATAATCATAAGATTCAGAGGATCTGGAGAACTTTCTACACGTAAGCGGCAAGGCTGAAAACCAACATTGAATGCCCATGAGATTCGATCCCTCAGGTGGCACTGCATTAAAAACCGACATCATTGTGTAAAGGAGCTTACCGCGTGGGCTCAGGAACACTTCAGAAAACCATTAACACAGTCCTACAAGTACAACTTAAAACTCTCCCATGCAAAGCGAAAGACATACAACAACAACATCCAGAAATGCCACCACCTTCTCTGGGCCCGAGCTCATTTGAAATGGACAGACGTGGAAAAGTGGAAAAGTGTGCTGTGGTCTGATGAGTCCGTGTTTCAAATTGTTTTTGGAAATCATGGACGTCGTGTTCTCCGGACAAAAGAGTAAAAAGGCCGTCCAGATTGTTACCAGTGCAAAGTTCAAAAGCCAGCATCTTAGATGGTATGTGGGTGTGTTAGTGCCCGTGGCATGGGGAACTTGCACATCTGTGATGGCACCATCAATGCTGAAAGGTACATCCAGCTTTTGGAGCAACATATGCTGCCATCCAAGCAACGTCTTTCTCAGGGACGTCCCTGCTTATTTCAGCAAGACAATGCCAAGCCACATTCTGCACATGTTACAACAATGCAGCTTTGTAGTAAAAGAGTGCGGGTACTAGACTGGCCTGCCTGCAGTCCAGACCTTTCGCCCATCGAAAATGTGTGGTGCATTATGAAGCGCAAAATACGACAACAGAGACCCCAAACTGTTGAACAACTGGTCATACATCAAGCAAGAATGGGAAAAAATTCCACCTACAAAGCTTGAACAATTAGTGTCCTCAGTTCCCAAACGCTTATTGAGTGTTGTTAGAAGGAAAGGTGATGTAACACAATGGTAAACATACCACTGTCCCAGCTTTTGAAAACATGTTGCAGGCATCCTTTTCAAAATGAGCAAATATTTGCACAAAAAACAATACATTTTATCAGTGTGAACATTAAATATGTTGTCTTTGTGGTGTATTCAATTGAATATAGGTTGAAGAGGATTTGCAAATCACTGTATTCTGTTTTTATTTACATTTTACACAACGTCCCAACTTCATTTGAAATTGGGGTTGTACAACATTGCTCCATGAGGCATGTGTCACTGCCTGCTGTCCTCAGGTGGAAATATATAAAACATCTTTTGCCTTTCGCTGGGCTGCAGCGGCCGCACACAGTGCACCTACTTCATGTCCTTGTTGATTCCAGGGATTTTTCCGCACTGATTCCAGGTCACCGATGGTAGCACAGTGATAACGTTTCCATCTGGTCATCAGAGCTTACAGTTTCAAATCTCGTGAGTGGCATTTTTTTAACCAGGGTAATTTAACCGCAAGGTTCTGTATTGCATCCCCTTTTATGTATTATGTCTATCAACTGTCAGATCCCACTTTTTTGGACACACGACACACGCTCACCCTCCGATGAGTATGTTTGTGTACAAAACCAGCTCTCCGTCTCTGGAGTCCGACCTTCGTGTCTCCACGGGTATTACCCGGCAGGGCTGCACAAAGGCTGTTCATGCTGGTGGCGAGGAGATTCGTCTATCCGCTCACTGCCTCCATCCGGACGTCCACCCTGCTGACGCTGATCTCGCACCCCGGTCGAATAGCCTTCTCTGGAACCAGGATACGAACCGGCCACACCCGTTAACGGCAGCTCTCCTCTTATGGATCAGGGCTCTTGGAATGTTGCTAGATTTAAAATTTAGTGACTCGTACAGCGAGTCCCCAGGATGTGTCATTTTCATTAAAAAAACAGACTAACCTTTTAGAGCACTTTTTGATGTTGTACACCCAATATACTTTAACTTTTACACCTTAAGAAGCATCAATAATCCAATGTCCGAGCCTTAACACTTTAACTGCATGCTTGGAAATTTATTGCAGGTTTTGCAAGTGCCGACAACATAATCAAAATAGGTTATATGATGATAATTTCACAACAATAATTCAAGTATAATTAGAATAATGATTGGCAGAGGTTTTTGTTTTTGATTCAATAATACTGTCTGATCTTACTTTGACTGGGACTGGATTGACTTCTTAATTTTTCTAGGAGTGAGGGAAGGAGGTTTTTGAGGTTAAAGTCCCCAGCTCGATGAACTTGATTTCCTCTTCATCAGCTATTAATCATTAGCTGACCACGATCCTTGTGTGATGTTGTAATCCTTCAGGAAGTTAATCCACATAAGAGTTTATTCCTTCTTCAATCAACCAAAAGTTGATCTAATCCATTCTGGTATGCTGTAATGTCCCTTGAGAGAGGAAAACGTTGAACATTCCCCACTCAGACTTAAGGCCAGTGATTATTCTCGAATGCTCTGCTACTCCATGACTGGATGGCCTGAGTGGGAGTTAAAAACTCTCTCAAATGATCTCTTATGGCTCCAATCCTCTCACTCCACGATTCCAATTGCTGCTCACAAGATGGTCAAGTCTTGTGATCTCCTCGTAGCAGGGGAGAAGTGGCAGCAGCACCTCTCCCTGGAAGAATAACCCCATTTCTTGGTGTTTCACAGTTTATATATGTGCTTGACTCTTGTTGTCTTCAGATGATCTTGGTTACCATGGGGACGCTGGTGACCCAAAACCTCCTCCCTTCTCCTTCGATTACTGGAAGTCATCTACGGCCCCTTGCCAGTAACTTATTTCTCAAGTTCCTCTTTTCTGTTAACACTTCAGCTTTTCTGAGAATTCATTCTTTTAAATCATTTCTTTAGAATCACATCAATCATATTCAATCATCTCATTACAACTCTCTTTCACATAAAAACAATTCATATGATCATATACAAACATTTTCATTCCTTATTGTTCATTTCATATTTTACCAACATCTTAATCATTTGATCAGTTGTTTATCATCAGCTTTTCTTGCCCTGCTTGCAACATCATCTTCACTTCCTTTTTCTTCTCTGACTCTGCACTCTTTATGAAAAACAACTCATATAATCATTCATTTCACTTATTTGTAACATACTTTTTCTAATCAACTCTTAATTTTTAACACATTAATACTTCATTTGATCATACTTGTCATATTAGAATCATTTTTAGACATTACTTTTAACACATTAATACTTCATTTGATCATACTTGTCATATTAGAATCATTTTTAGACATTATTTTTAACACATTAATACTTCATTTGATCATACTTGTCATGTTAGAATCATTCTTAGACATATTCCATCGTCTTCACCACTGAGTTCATTCCGTGGGCCTCCCCATTTGTAATGGAAAAGTCCGGTATGACCTCACTTACTCCGGGAAGGTACTAAACACTGTGCAGTTTAATCCAACAGCATGTATATTAATCCCATGGCACGTATTATATTCCAAGATGAAAACAAGCTGAAAGCAAGCTTAAAGTCATCTTTCTTGACACCCCCTCCATGACTTGAAGCTCTGCCGATCTCTCTATACCTCCATAAAAACATCCTCGTCGTCGTTGACAGGGTGAAGGGTGAGCACTTCTTTCTCATCCACCATCGGAGACAGAACAGGAGGAGCTGGAGTTGAACGACACTCATCCAGCACCACATACTCCTCTCCGCCCATCTGTAGATTGCTGTCGCCGTCAGAAGGCTGCTCTTCCAG
Source organism: Thalassophryne amazonica (assembly GCF_902500255.1). NCBI lineage: Eukaryota > Metazoa > Chordata > Actinopteri > Batrachoidiformes > Batrachoididae > Thalassophryne > Thalassophryne amazonica. The sequence goes on along the minus strand of NC_047103.1, from coordinate 99,081,193 downwards.
TAGCGGTGATTGTGATGGTAATCCCGATGGAGACGGAGTTGCCTCATATTCCTGAGATGATAATCCGCCAGGGAACGATGGTGCGCATGGTGAAGTGGGGGTGACGGGTGTATAACACGGTGTAACTGGTGTAGATGGCCGTGGTGATGTATCCTTCGTTTGAGGTGAAGCTTCAGCGTGAATATTCTCAGGCTCGGGCTGTTGAAGGTGTTCATCCAGGAACACATGCGTGAGGGCCTTCAAACACCAGTTCATATCCTCGGTCTGCACCCCAACCTCCGCAGTGCACTGTGGAGATGAACGTGGAGCTGGTGGTAATGAAGAACCAATGGCCACGATCCGGCCATCGGCAAGATGAGCTGTGGAGAATCTTATTCCCGTAGGGTACATCCACATTTTGGTAAACACGGGGCAATACATAGTATATCCCTCTGGAGACACTACAGTGTCAGCTCGTATTTGATCAACCAAAAGGGAATGCCAAATCATGTTTGCCTCGACCTCAATTTTTAGGTATGTTGCTGTTGGTACCTGGGGTACAAAAGAAGTATCCTTCCGTCCCACTATTCCCCGTGCCACTTGAACAGGGAAGTTGTTGCCATAACACGTCGGGCACCACAGAGTCGGTGTTATCTCCCAGAAGTAGAGCGCTTGTTCCAGGGTGGCTTGACAATGAATATATCTTATATCCCTCTATAGTGTAAGAGGAAACATTAGTCTTTTAACTATTATATTGCAAGCAAGCAAAAGTGTTCGTCGGGATTATTCAGATGCACGCCAGAGCCGCCTCATGATCACCGTAGGAGAGTGCGACTGTGATGATGTCACCATTCCCGCTGTAGCTGAAGGAGCTGCACGCGGGAAGCAAGCATCATAGGTCGTAAACCATAACAGCAGGAGTAGTTGACTAACCATGGACAGCCAGTATAAAGCTGATAATATTCCCCATCCTAAGGCCCAAATTATGATAAGTCCAAGTTTGTAGAGCCAGGGTTTCTTGCGTTGTACGGCTCCAGTTAACGTAGCTATGTACGCCAATAGGGTCAGGGCCATCACAGCTTCGCACACAATGTCAGCTATCACTGCCGGGGCGTAAAAGATTGCTGTCATATCTATCACCATCCAAATTGTAATTGATGTGTACTGCCATATTCCCCAACAGTCAAACTGGAGAGTAAAGCGACCGAGGACGTGAGTGATGAATAAAGACAACCCTAATTCACTCTGACCGTAGTGCAGATTGATGATCGCCAATCTGACACATCCATGTAGTAGCGTTACTATTCGCAGTGGTTGTCGTAAGTCCCAACGGCCGACACAGCAGTATAGCAGCCATATTAACAGTAGTGCAATAAACTCCACTCTACTCACTTTGAAGATGGTGTCATTTATGCCGCCAGTATTGTTGGACATTGTGCTCTCTTTTTACTTATCTCCTTAAGTTGGTATGCTGTTATGTAGATGTTTCTTCTTCCTTCACTCCCCCAAGGCAGAATGAACAGGGCGTGTCTCAGCGTCGGGCTTTGTAGGCTCCATCGCTCCTCCCCTAACGGAGGAGGGGCTCCATATCACTGCGTTGTGTGCTCCTCCCACACAAGCGCAGGGCGGCTGCGAAACTTCCTTTTAACAAAACATATCCAATCACTGCAGCAATAATAAGTCCTATTATGATTAACAGATAGGGCCAAAGATATCCAAACAAATGTCCAATCCAACCAGTCACTACTTCGAGACCTTCTTTAATGACTTCTCCGGTCTCTGCAGCGAAAGTGGTGATGATTCCTCCAGCTATTATTTGCGTTCTTTCCCACCAAGAACATTCATGCCGACCTCTTCCTTGTCCACAGCTCAACCAATGTTCTGCAGGCGATTCACACGTACCATTATTGTAAATCCGATTGGGTCCCAACCATTCATAACCGACAATTTCTCGTCCTTCACATAGACTTTTCATGAAGGCGTATCCTTCCTCAAGCATTATCAAAGCATCACCAACAAATAGTACTATGTGGCCTAGGACCTGCTTCCTTTTTGACATTCCATGTCCCAGGACAGCCTTGGCACATCCAACGTTGGGTGGAAAAGCTCTTATCCATTTGCCTGCACTGTTCTTCTCCCAAACTGTTTGATGGCCGTAAGTGTCGTACTCGCTGTCATAGTAAGCGTCACAATATTCTTCCCAGCCAGGAACATTTCTACAATTTTGGCGGGCAAGGCTTATCGTGCATGTGGTATTACGTCTGTTACAAATCATTTTCCAGGGCCGTGGCATAACATAAGGGTTTGGTCTCCAGAGTACACTGGACCAAGTAGCTCTGTCTCTGGAGTAAACCGTGGTGATGCATTGATATTTAACCCAATAATTATCACTTTGATCTAAACAGGGGAATACCCAATCTTCAACTTCATATTTCTCCATTCCCCACCAGGTGACGCCCTTACTACGTCTAAGTCCTTCCTGCCATGCTTGAAGGGTCCCCTTAATGGTTGGAAGCTGTAACAACTGTGTACAGTTATATACCCATCTTAGCCAATTCCCTGTCTTAATTTGGTCTATTGGACATCGAGGGGATTTACCAGAACCTTCAGCCAAATTATTATGGTATTCTGTCTCATGTAAGCTTCCATAGATTTTATTCGCCACGCATTGATCAATTTTGCTAAAATCTTCCCAAGGTACTGACCTTAGCTCATCAGGTTTTGGTAGTTTTTGCACATAGAATTTTGCTTTATGTGGACCCCGCAAACTATGCCCAGTCCACGTGTATCCCTTTGGAAAATTCCCCTCAAAATGTATCAGTGGAACACTCCAGACCCACGGAAAGGTGTCGTTAAGCCATTCATCATATTTTGCCTCCTGTTTTTGTTTCCAAGTAATCCTGTCTATCAAATCGATGACTGGTGCAAGCACCATGTAATTTTGAGATTTACATCCAATAGGTCGATTCCAATAACATCTATCTAATTTTGCTACTTTTTCTTTTACACAATAATCATGAATCTTCTTCCATCTATTTTTAACCACGTTATCAATACTTTTAACTTTTGGTTCTAATACTTGCTGGGTATCTTGTGTTGGCGATGTAGGGAGTGGTTTGGTTTTCCCCTGTGTTGGTGATATCTTTGTGGACCCCACCAATGCTGCTGGTGAGATGGCGGTTGGTTTGGAATATGGTATCCCTGCTCCCATGCCGGTAGCGTTGTTCAACGGAGGGACTATTGTAGATGTAGTATCCACTTTTGGCACTCTGCTGCAGGTGTTGTCACAGGTGAGGTTATAATTACCCCAATGTTTCCAGGTAGGCATTATCATTCTGCAAACATCATGTCTTGGTGATGCTGGAAAAACAGCTTCTTTCTCCCAATATCCTGCTTGATAGCCCAGTAGTACTCTGCATCCCCATGAGCAATACCAGGCTGGCTCGCCAGGTTCAGGTCTTATCCAAGTACAACCTACTTCTCTTCGCTCTCTTTGTTTTAACCGTAAGATGGTTGCCACAATAATCTCTTGATCCCTCACTTGTAGGTTTTGAAGGATGTCTGCTCCGATGGTCAGGTTGTGATTGGTGGTGACGGTTGGAAATTCCCCACTGTCGTTCAAGTATTGCAGCCACTTATTCTTTTGCATCTGCTGGGTTAGGTTCTTCATCTTTGCCCATCTCTCTGTAGAATTCTGGTCCCATATCATGTAGATGTTTCTTGATTCAACTCCCCAACATGTCTGTTGGAAAGTTTTAGTTGTTGCGTACTGGACCCTGATATGGGTTAAGGTCCAGGGCGTACTACCATAGTGGTACAGGATAGCCAGAAGTACAGCAATGCCAACTAATAATGCTGTAAGTCTGGCCATCCAACTCCAACATTGGAGGCACTTTTTCTTCCACGGGTGGTTTTGTTGCTGCTGCTTTATTCCAACATTTTCGTAGTAGAATTCACTCGGTACTGGTGGCAGCAGCTCCATCTTTTGGGGTTGTTGCAGTAGTGGCATTTCTATGCCAAATTCTCCTTCTCTTGGTCTTTCGTTGATTCTTTGAGGTTGCGTGGTGATCACGCTGTCTTCCCGTGGTTCTCCCATCTCGGAGATAGATGATCTTAGGTGCTGCTGTTTGTCTCGTGCTCCCAACAGAGACACTTGATGCTCTTTGCTGAAGAAGGGTGATTAACAAGGGAGATGGCCATGGGAGTCTAATATCTAGTCCTCGCCACGCCCATTTCCAAGTGACGACTGTCACCTCCTTCATTTCAGGCGGTGGTCCCTGGGGTGTGTAGAAACACTGTGAAGATGCAGGATTCAATTCTCTACGTAGGTGCAAGATATCCTCATAGGCATCCCAATATGCCGCTCCACTGTAGACATACTGTGCCATCACAGAGTACAGAGGAGTCGATCTCCGAAATATTCCTCTTCCTGACTTCATGCCAAGTCGTATCAGTATAGCCTTTGGGGGTTGCCAAAGGCCCACTAGTACTCTGGTTCGCCATCCACTTCTAATAGGCAGGAGACCTCCGCCTCTCTCGATGTTAGTTATAGTTAGGGCTGGATCGGGTGACCCTGGACCATCCCTTGGTTATGTTGCTTTAGACGTAGACTGTGTTTCATAATTATTGTATGGCCTTGCCTTGCAATGTGGAGCGCCTTGGGGCAACTGTTTGTTGTGATTTGGCGCTATACAAGAAAAAAGTTGATTGATTGATTGATTGATGTCAAGGTACTGTACTGTTGTACATATTGGAAAAGTTTGGTTCTCAATCAAATAAAAAGTTGAACGTGCTTCTTGTAGTTGAAGTCTTTTAAACATATAGGGACTACTGGTCCAGATCTGGAAAGATCCAAGCCAAATATCCACATACATTCCCTGTAGTGGATCAACATAATTAGGTCCCCACCTTATTTTAAATCTGTAGCCCCTTCTCTGTACATACACTACGTTCATGATGCAGGGGTATAAGTCTGGACAGCGGGGAATTGGGTAAAACTTCCATCCGACCCCAGGGCAATTCCACTGTTGTCCAACTTTGTTCACGATAGCTTCCAGAGGAGTGTATATTCCAGGCTCTGCAAGATCAGCAGTGCTTTTATATGAGTCATTATCTACAAAGTATCCTCCTGTTCCCAGCAACCATCCTTTTTCTTTGTAATCCTTTTGTGGCCAGCTTAAACATATTTTCTTGTAGGGTAATTCCAAGTATGGTGTAAGTCCTCCAGGCCTGAATCGTAGACTATTTACATTATTTTCATCCAGTTTGAAAGTCCGCAGCATGATTCAGAGTGAGTTGTTACTCCGCCATCGGTCTCTTTCTCTTTCTGCCAAGATGCACCACCATAGGGAACAGTCGTTGTCTCTTAGAGAGATGAGTGAAGATGGGAGATGGGTGCTTAAGTTCTGAATCCATTCCTTTCCATGCCCACTTCCACATCGTAACAATCATTCTGTCAGGTTTAGGGAGGGGTCCCTCAGGGATCCTCTGTACCTGATGTAGGGGTACATAGTCCCATAGATCTTGCCAATGCTGCCAAAACCGGTATCCGGAATACCTGGTTTGTGATAGGGCTAGATAAAGGGGAACTATAGGCTTGTCTTCTTGATCCTTAGGCTCAATTTGAAGCTGAATCTTCCTTGCCTGACTACAGTTCCAGACTCCTCTTTTGTACAGGTAGCAGAAATTTTGATTTTCAAAAATCGGTGGTATGGTTGGGGGTAGGCAGGTCATACAGGCCTGGGGTTGATCGATAACTCTCAAATTTAATGTCTGGTTATCTAATACGGGATATCTTGGGTCTTGTAGTCGTATGTGCAGTTGACGTCGCATGTTGGGGCTTGTCATCCAGATCAAGCACTGGTTAAGGTATATTTCAACATAGATTCCTTGGAGTGGCTCAACGTAATTAATCCCCCATCTCAATGTGAATCTTAGGTCTTTGAGTAAATCACATTTAATATCCAAGGGTAGGTATCTGGGCATCTTGGAACCGATTGGGGCATTCTTCAGCGTCCTTTCATGTACCAATGCCGCAAACTTGCATCGCTCAGCACTCGTTCAGTGAGTAATTTTTGTCCTGTTGTCTCTGTTAATTCGGCATCTCTTTTATATTCATAATTTGAGACATAATATCCTTTAGATGCTAGTTCCCAGTCTTCTTCTTCAAAATCTTTTTCTGGCCAATTTAAGTATAGTTTCTCAGCACCGAGGACACCTTGTATGTAGGGTCCAAGTCTTCCTCGATTATTAATAATGGGTACTCTATTTACACTTGGTCCTTGCGACATTTTGCAAACAGCCGCTTCTTCTTACTTCTTCCTTGTCCCATGGAAAATGGAGGGAAACATCCAGCGACTCCGAGGCTTTCTTGATTTTTCCTCACCTTGAGTCGGTTGGTCTAACGACTGCTGCTGTTCCTCCAGGAGGTCAACGTGTGCTCCGACAGAATAAACCCCCACATAGGGAACCAACACCATCAGCACTGTGAGCCGCAACTTAATCGTTTGGTCTGGCCTACTAGGAGTGTCTGCTCTGCTAGCCACTCCCCCCCTAGATTGTATCCTCCTTTTTCTCACCCATTCTTCGGGTGTCACGTGGTACTCGGCTGACTTCTTTTTCGGTTTTGCTGCTTTATTTCCCCAGGCATCTAATCCAGTGGTAAAATAATGCATGAGGGTTTCTCTGCCCCCTTTTTCTTGTGGCACCTCTTCTGCATCTTCCAGTAGAACTTCTGGGTTTTTTAGAACTTCTTCTATCAATTTTGCCCAAGTTGTGAATTCCCAAGGGCCGATCCATCCTTCTTCTTGGGCTTTTTGCTGTTGATCATCTGTCAGTCCTCCCATCATGTCTGTATATCCGGGTCGCTCCGGATCTCTATACACTCTGAACACCAGTGGAATTTGCACTGCGTCTATTGGAGGGTCATAAGTTTGCCCATACTCTGAACCATGGGACCAATTTTGATGTAAAGCTTCATGCAACAAAGACGGCGTTCGCTCACCACCTCCTGCAGCTTGATCACTTCCTCCTGCTCTAGTTGTGTCCAACATCAAATAGACACTTGGTGCCACTGGACTCACGTCACCGCTGCCTTGATTCCCTTCAGCTTGATCAAGCGCAGTTGTTGCTGCAGGATTAGCCCAACAGCCTTCATCGTTGTGAAAGGTCCTCAGGGGGTCCAAAAACCTTATCACTTGCCATCCTTCTGCTCTCACCACATGCAGTAGTCTTCCCATATGAGTTCTTGCTTTACACACCAGGCAATACTCGATCTCACGTCCATTCCAATAGCATAAACACACCTGCATATCCACATTGTCTCCACGTATGTCCCACTGGGTGTAAAAGACCATTCTTGGCAACTGGGTTAGTCGGCATAACCCACATACAAGTGCATCCAAAACCTTCACCGGCTTGTGAAGTAATTGCTTAAACTCATTTTTTGCCCCATTTGGAATTGGGGGTTTTCTAACCCCAGGTCCCGACCATTGGACCATCAGCGGTACTTCTTCGCGGCAAATCACACAGTGATTCTCAACTTTTTTCCATTGTAATAACTCCTTTTCATGAGATAAAAATCCTTTCTTTGCATGATATAGTATCCTCAGGGCTCTGCCTGCCCAGAGGTCAGTTCTTGTTCTTCTTAAGGCAACCACCCCATTGACAGTGGCCATTCTGACGAAGGGTGGAAAATCTTGGGTGTTTTTGGCCATGTTTAGCTCCTGGTTTTCGTCTAGTTAGGAGTTGGCTTCAGCTGCTCCACTCCTTGGATTCCCTTCTTCTTCAATTCTACTGTGTTACTGTCCAGTATCTTCACTACTGTATCTGTGGTCTCATACTTAGGTTTAACAGCAGTGTTGGTTGGGTGATCTCGAGCTCTCACCCACACCTTCTGTCCAACTTTAAATGGGATCTTTGGTTCTGGTTCTCTGTCCCTTTTAGTCTGACTCCGCCCCACTTCCGGTGTCAAAAATGGGCATTGGTTCAGTTCTTGCGAAGGGGTGGGCCTGCCGGCATGATGGCGGTCATTCAGGGCCTGTCCAATCTCCAGGGCCTTAGTACTCCATTCCTTCGTGTTAGCATTTTTCCCAATCCAGTTTTTCACCAGTCCAATAGCCCTTTCCACAACTCCATTTGCTTGAGGAGTGTATGGGGGCGAGTAAATTCTCATTACTCCATTTTTCTGGCACCACTGGTCGACCTGAGCATTACGGAAATGTGTCCCATTGTCCGTTCTCAGCTCCTTAGGTATCCCCAGATTTGAACACACTTGATCCAACATGCTGATCACACTGCTGCCATTGGCTTTTCTCACAGGCTTAACAGTCACATAGCCTGACATAGAGTCCACAAGCACCAACAGATACTTTTCTTCTTTCTTACCGGTCACCCCCATGGGCCCGGCAACATCCATGCATACTGATCCCCATGGAACAGTACTCTTTATGGTGAAACCATCCACCCTTTGCCCTCGTCGTCCTGCATTGTATCGACCACATACTTCACAGTTTTTGAGAACTCGGCAGACTTGGTTTCTCGGAATACAAAGTTGCAGTTTCTCTGGCTCCTTCCGTGTGGGAATGGTGCCTGCATGGCCAAGCACTTCATGTACGGCCAGCACCACTTCTTTCACAGACTCTTTTGGAACTACCCTCCCCTTGGGTGTCTGTTCCCACTTCTCGATCCCGACAACGACGACTTTTCTCAGCTGCATATAGTGGTCCACTTCTTCGTTCCCGCTCCAATGTGCTCCTTCTTTTACATGGGCCTTCTGATGTACCACATCTAAGTCCATTGTTAGCCTCAATTCGGCTATTTTCCTCCACAAATCCATATGAGCTACAGGTTTCCCCTTAGCTCCCTCGAATCCATTTTCTTCCCAAATGGATAAGTCCTCTTTCAGGGCTTGTGCGCAGTAATGACTGTCTGTAACCACTTTAGCCCTTTTTACTTTTCTCTTGTTTAACTCCAAGAGTCCTTCCAGTATTGCTGTAACTTCTCCAGCTTGGGCACTCCCTGGCGTTTGACCTTTTTGACGATATTTCTCCTTATCTTGATACTTCAGAATATAGCCCCAATAAGCTATATTGTCTGTACCCTTCTTCGACCCATTGGTGTACATAGTTCAGTCGTATGGCTCCATAGGGAGTTGCCTCTCCTTCGGCAACTTTTTTGTCGCTGACTGTTTTGGCCCAATTTCCAGCTCAGGGTCTAGCAGGATGTCCTCCCACCTTCCCCAATGTTACCATACTCCCTCCTTCGCTGCTCACTTTTACCACCGAATCCTCTTCTTCACAGCTTATTTTGGCTAGCAGACGAGTAGTCAGACTACGCGGCTCCAACCTAACTGCGTCTTGAATGGCTTTCTTTAGCTTTTCCAAGCAATCCTGATCTGTAGCTGTCCAAATCCATTGCTTTTGCTCTTGTCCATTAGGTTTCTTCTTGAGACGAGCATAAAGGGGCTTTGCATATCTCTGATAGTGTGGAATGTGATCTCTCACATAGTTACACAATCCCAATATTTTCTGTAGGTCATTCTCAGATTGAGGTGGTTTAATCTGACTCAGTTTTTCTCGGTATACTTCTGAGAGTCCCAGGTCTGATAATACCTGGAATCCCAAATAGTTAACCTTGAATTGTCCAAACTGACATTTCTCCAGGTTGAGTTTTAATCCAGCTTCTGTGAGCTTCTGTATCACTTTTTGCAGCCACATTAGGTGTTCATTTTCATCATCATCTGCGATAAACACATCATCGATGTAGACTGTTACTCCCAGATCTTTTAATATTTCCATTACTGCTGCTTGGAACACATTTGGTGAATTTCTGTATCCCTGCGGGAGTCGTTGCCACACATAACTTTTCCCCTTATGTGTGAATGCTGTTTTCCCTTGTGACTGTTTTGCTAATCGCAGGGAAAAGAATCCATTTGCCAGATCAATGCATGATTTGTATCTCTTAATTTGGAGCATTTTCAGTGCTCCTTGGGGATTTATCAAACTCGCTCTATTGGCTATTGTTCGTCGATTGAGAGCCTTGAAGTTGATTACTGGTCTCCAGCCTCCTCCTGCCGACTCTGGCTTCTTAACTGCTTGGATGGGGCTGTTAGTGATTGGATTCAATTCCACTCGAATGATCCCCAAAGCTTCCAATTCTTTCACTATTTTATCCATTTCCTCAACCGCTCCAGGGTTCAAGGGATATTGTCGCACTGGTGGATGTACTCCTCCTTCGATGACATGAATGTGTTTAGCCCCCAAATCTCCACAGTCATTTTTAAATCGTGCTACTTTAGCTTTGGAGATAATTTCCCTCAATTTTTCTTTTCCTGCTTCAGAGAAATCACTTTCTTCAATCTTTTCTTCTGTGACAGCTGGTACATCCACTTCTTTGTACCAGCTTACCGGATTATTTCCAATTGGAGTCATATCCATTCGTACAACTCTTGCTTGTAATTTTTTCACTCGTCGTCTTATTAGAGTTTGAAGTCTTTTGGGCCGATGCAATTCTCTCAAATCCTTGACTGTTATCAAATTAAAGGGGCCTTTTATCCAAACTACCCCTTTCCATATTCCAAATGATCTTATCTCCGTTGTCACATTTGCATACTGGATCACTAGGTATCCTCTGGTCTCGAGGTTTTTGTGGGTCATGGACACCTCTGCTCCCGTGTCCACCAGGTACGGTTCTCCATCCACATTAGTGTAGATATTGTCCCCCTCCCAGTAGGCATGGGCTAGCGTGACCCGCGCCTCCGAAGCCATTACTTCTTCTGCCCTCCAGCCGCCGCTGAGGCTTGGCGGATTTCCTGGAGGGCTTTCCTTTGTTCTGGAGTTAATTTGTCGTACTCCTCTTTAGGGAGATAGCCACCACTACGAGGTGCAGGTGTAGGTTGCGATTGTGGTGGTGGAGGTGGTGGACCTCTCGGCCGAGAGCTCCATTGTCCAGCTGGAGGCCTTTGATTATTTCTCTGTGGTGTTTGATGTGGCTGAGGAGGTGGTGGTTTAGGCACTGAATTTCTTTTCTCCACTCCCACCGATTTTTGTCCTGATCTCGGTGTGCTCTCCTTCTTCCTCCTTTCCTCATAGAACTGCTGCTCCAGATCCCAGCTCTTTACCACCGCGTCCATTTGTGGGACTGTAGTGCCGTCTATGGGCATTTTCACAAAGGTTATCTCCCCTCTTCTTCCCTTAGTGACCTCTCTCAGTGCCCTAACATAGCATTGTGGCAAAATCGTCTGTTTTAGCCCATGCCACACTTGAACTAATGTTTGACCTTTGTCTAGTCCAGCTTTAGCTCGAGCAATATGGGAATCTTCATCATTGGGATCTTCCAACACTAACCTGGCATAATGGTTTCGTGCTGGTTCACCCCGACTGATGGGTTGACTGGTAACTTGGGCCAGCCACATAGATTTACCCTCTTCGCTGTTAGAAGCTCTGTCAATAAGGGGCCACACCTCTTTCAAATAGTCTTTCAGGTCTTCATTTGGTTCTTTCTCTCTCACCAGCATCTTTAATTTCTTGAATTCACGGAATTCCCTGCCGTCTGCTTGAATTTCAGCTTGAATTGCTGGAAGACTTTGCTCTCTAGATCCAGCAGGAAAGTTCTGATTTGGGAGGCTTGCTTGTAATCCTGACAATGGTGGAATTGTTTCTCCTTCATCATCCAGATTTTCTTCATTAATTTCTTTCAACACTTGCCGTGACCAGCGAAAAGCTGCTGTTTTTAATTTTCTCAACATCACATTATGGGCAACGCCTAAATAGGCGACTCTGAAGTTATTTGTTAACTCTTTACAGGCAGTCAGTGTAGGATAGAAGGGCCACATTAGTATATTAGCCCACTCTCCAACAGTTGCTGTTACCTCAAGAGTTTTCTTTTCATTTTGTCGCTCAATCCACTCTTCTGGGATGTCATACCCAGTTTGTCCAACTTCTGGAGCATAGGTTTGTTGCTTATCTCGGGTCTCCACTGGGTTGACCCTGACATCTCTTGCAATTCTCTCTGAGGCTACACGCACATTATACACCCCAACTTCTTTCTTTCGTCCTCTGTAGCGTCCAGTTCGTAGTTCTGGGCATGAGACATCTCTTTCCCCTACCACAGATAGCGGTTCATCCTCTTCCGAGTCTTGTGGATTGATCTCCTCTTCAGACTCTCTTTCTTGGTCCTCATCCATATCAGATTCATGGGAAGGACGTGGGTCTTGTGGTTGTGGGTCCCCGTTTTGTTCTAACCTTCGGGGTGACCCGATTGCCTCGGTATTTCCGACAGGTGGAGGAATGAATATAGGATCCTCTTCTCCATTATCCGGTGGAGGAGCCTGGAAAGGCTCTCTCATCCGAGATTGGGAGCTTGTGGGGTGTATGATAGTCTGGAGCCCACTTGTAACTCATTTTAATGTTGGTCGTGGGGTTTTAATCCTTAATTGCTGCACTCCCACAGCATGTATGATCTTTTATCACTTGTCGCCATGGGGATGGGCTGCATCACTAGTGGGGGACTAGTTGCCATTCCACTTGCTCCAACTGCACCCTTCTTTGGACCTGTTCTATTTGGTCCTAGGTTCACCGCTTCGAGTGCCCTTCTCACTCGATCTTGCTCCTGCTCATTGCTAGTGACCACACAATTTCTCTCATTGATCCCCAAACTCCTGGGGTACGCATGTGTAGGTTCACGGCTGCCATGGCCACCTTTTCTGCCTCTTCCCATGTCATATGTCCAGATCGTAATCCGTCCACACATATCACCACCCGCCGATGCTGGCGTTCTTTGGCCAAATCAATAGCTGTTCCCAGAGTTTTCAGCATCTTCTCCGTGTATTCGATTGAATTTTCTCTCCCTGGGTAGCTTTCAAAGGGCACATGTATGAGTGCATGATAATCCCATCTTCCATCTTGGGTCACCATTTTTTTGGTTCCTTCGGGCATAGGGTTCAAATCCTCCATGTAGTCAGATTCATTGTATACATGGTGGGTTTTTGCTTTAGATTTTCTAAAGTTCTCCTGCGAACGCCCTTCCTCTTTAATATGGTTACTCGGTCCGGCAACACATTCTTCAGCCTTAAGCTGTCCCAAGCTTCTGGGCCCACATTCCGGCGACTGATGGAATATCTGTCCAGACACTCCCTGAAGACTTCTTCATCTTTTTTCCTGCTCAACCAGGCATTCTGTCTGTTTTTTAACTGTTGAGGTTGTTCCTCTCACACTTCCCAAGGGCAAATTTTGCCACACTGGGTCAAAGCTTGTGTGGAGCTGGTCCGGGCTTTTATATTCTTGACCATTTACCCCAAGATTAGGACCTCCCGGGGATATCAATTCATCTTCACTTCCCTCTGGCTTGTTTTCCTCATCACTTTGTTCAGATTCAGGATGGGAGTCTGTCTTGCCCTCGTCTTCATTGTCAAGGATCTGACTTCCACTCATATCTTCCATTATAGGATATTGTTCCTTAAGCATTCTTCCTAACCCTTTTAGCCGTTCTGCCATGGACTTAAACTCAGCATATATGGACGCTGATTTTGCTTTAACATCTACCAGGACCGTCTCTACTCCCAACAACCCAGCTGTCATTTTTACTACGGAGTCATAACTTTTCTCAGGACTTATTAAGGTGGTGATTTGTCCTCTTTTCCACTCTTCTCCGAGACGTTTGCACCACCATTCAAGCCACTCTCTGGTCCCCGTCTTGTCCTTTGGGACTAGTGGGCGCCCCAAAATGGCCAGGATCTGCCCCTCCTTATGCTTACCTGGATAATATATCCCTAATGTGTGTATAGTTCCTGCCATAGCTTCTTTGAAACTTTCTTCATCAGTTTCTACACTTTGATCTATGACATATTTTTGAACTGTTTCTGCCCAAGTATCATATCCTCATCCATACAATACCGCTCTGTGTGGCCGAAAATCCACTTCTTTTCCCCCTTCCTGTTCGGATTCAGGGTTTGCTACGGGTCCTGACTCTTCTTCAGCCATATTTTCACTGCTTGTTCTTAATACTAACCTTACTGTTTCGTAATGATTGTCCTCTCTTTATTCTCTCGGTTGCTGAGATTGTCGATTCCACCACTGTCGTCTCCTTGACTTCAGCTATGGTCCTTGTCGTCTCAAGTTGTCTGCCTCTTAAAGCCTCTCTTAGCGCTTTGAGTCAGGGATGAGTGACAGACTACTTGGCTATTCAGCGCTAATTCCAGAGGTTAACTCCAAATCAGCTGCTCCTTTTCCCGTTTCTCCCCTCAGGAGCCTCACGGGTTGATGATCCTATTCTCTCTTGTAGATCACCATTTTGCACGGTATACTCTCATACCTGCTTTCTTGACAATCCGATCCAGCAGGCTCCCTCGCCTGCTTCCCTTCCTCGTCATTTCGTGATGATCCAGCAGGCTGTCCCCGTCTGCTTCTCGTCCCAGTCCAGACAATCCAGCAGTGACATGTCTGCTTCTCGTCCTTGATCCCAGCTCCCTGGGATACTTACTCCTGTCGTCTTTACTCTGTCCTTCTGGTGGTCGCCTCCAAATTTTCACACCTCTGGAGGACAGATATGTTTCAAGCCATTACTGGACCTATACAGGCCATCAGCCGACACTCTCCACAACACTATCTCCTTTGGTGATCCACTCAGGGGCTTTCCACCTACCCAATGGCAAAGACTCTCGTTTGGCCAGGATTCTTCCTCGGACCCGACTACACTTCATCAGGTCCCTGTTCGGGCGCCACGTGTCAGATCCCGCTTTTTTGGACACACGACACACGCTCACCCTCCGATGAGTATGTTTGTGTACAAAACCAGCTCTCTGTCTCTGGGGTCCGACCTTCGTGTCTCCAGGGGTATTACCCGGCAGGGCTGCACAAAGGCTGTTCAAGCTGGTGGCGAGGAGATTCGTCTAGCCGCTCACTGCCTCCATCCGGGCGTCCACCTGCTGACGCTGATCTCGCACCCCGGTCGAATAGCCTTCTCTGGAACCAGGATACGAACCGGCCACGCCCGTTAACGGCAACTCTCCTCTTATGGATCAGGGCTCTTGGAATGTTGCTAGATTTTAAATTTAGTGACTCGTACAGCGAGTCCCCAGGATGTGTTATTTTCATTAAAAAACCAGACTAACCTTTTAGAGCACTTTTTGATGTTGTACACCCAATATACTTTAACTTTTACACCTTAAGAAGCATCAATAATCCAATGTCCGAGCCTTAACACTTTAACTGCATGCTTGGAAATTTATTGCAGGTTTTGCAAGTGCCGACAAAATAATCAAAATAGGTTATATGATGATAATTTCACAACAATAATTCAAGTATAATTAGAATAATGATTGGCAGAGATTTTTGTTTGGATTCAATAATACTGTCTGATCTTACTTTGACTGGGACTGGATTGACTTCTTAATATTTTTTCTAGGATTGAGGGAAAGAGGTTTTTGAGGTTAAAGTCCCCAGCTCGATGAACTTGATTTCCTCTTCATCAGCTATTAATCATTAGCTGACCACGATCCTTGTGTGATGTTGTAATCCTTCAGGAAGTTAATCCACATAAGAGTTTATTCCTTCTTCAATCAACCAAAAGTTGATCTAATCCATTCTGGTATGCTGTAATGTCCCTTGAGAGAGGAAAACATTGAACATTCCCCACTCAGACTTAAGGCCAGTGATTATTCTCCAATGCTCTGCTACTCCGTGACTGGATGGCCTGAGTGGGAGTTAAAAACTCTCTCAAATGATCTCTTATGGCTCCAATCCTCTCACTCCACGATTCCAATTGCTGCTCACAAGATGGTCAAGTCTTGTGATCTCCTCGTAGCAGGGGAGAAGTGGCAGCACCTTGTTTCTTGGTGTTTCACAGTTTATATATGTGCTTGACTCTTGTTGTCTTCAGATGATCTTGGTTACCATGGAGACGCTGGTGACTCAAAACCTCCTCCCTTCTCCTTCGATTACTGGAAGTCATCTGCGGCCCCTTGCCAGTAACTTATTTCTCAAGTTCCTCTTTTCTGTTAACACTTCAGCTTTTCTGAGAATTCATTCTTTTAAATAATTTCTTTAGAATCACATCAATCATATTCAATCATCTCATTACAACTCTCTTTCACATAAAAACAATTCATATGATCATATACAAACATTTTCATTCCTTATTGTTCATTTCATATTTTACCAACATCTTAATCATTTGATCAGTTGTTTATCATCAGCTTTTCTTTTTGGTTGTGTACCTGTTAGCAAGGCAGTCAAACAGGCAGAGTCAGCAAGCTGTTAAAAAAGCTGCAAATGTCCAGTTCTCCCATTTTCTTATGCCAATGGCATTTTAATGTTTTCACTTGTTGCATTTACAAGTTAAAGCAAACACTGTGTTGGGTGTGCCTGTGTGTGGGTTTGTTTAGGTTAACTCTGTGGCCTAAACAAAATATCTTTCATTTGTATGTTTGTGCATTACCAGCCCTGGTTCCATGTGTGTTTCTTGTGGTTTTTGTCCATTCTCCTGCTTTTCTCTGTCTAGTTGCCCTTGTGGCTCACCCTTGGTCATTGTCCTTGATCTGTTCTTGTCATCGTTGTCTCTGTCTCCCTTCCTTTGTCTAGGGTCCACTATTATGTTCCCCTGTCTTGATCTGTCTGGTGTGTGTGTGGCCCCCTGACATGTGTGCTCTGTATGTTCCCCTGTCTCGTTCAGTCAGCTGTATGTGGCTCCCCGGTGTGTGGTGTGTGTACCAAAGTCCTCGATGTCTGAATGTCCAATTTTGTTCTATGTGTTGACTTACCTGTGTTTGGGTATTAGTTCAGTTATTGTGTTGTTTTTCTGTTGTATGATTTTCTGAGTATTCTTCTTGTATCAGTTCTTGTTAGTTCTGCCGTGGTTCTACTTTACTCAGGTTTAGTTCCACGTTAGTTTCTGTAGTTTTGCGCTTGCCGTTTTATGTTTGTTTTTGGTACTTCTTCTGTTGGAACTTTCCATTGTTATTTTAATTCTTGTGCTTTTTTCTTTTACACTTGTGTTTGGGTTTTTGTTTTCACTCACATTATGTTCATTTACATTTCACGTGCATTCGCCCTTCCTCTGTTTCCAAAGTTGTTCGCACCTTTCACTAATTACTTTGCTTATTACGCAAATCCTGTCTTGTCTGCATTTGTTTGCCATTAGATTCCCTTTCTGATCATTGTGGCTCCTACAGTATGTATTCTCTCAGTGAGTATTTCATGACTGACCTTTCACCTCCTCCCAGTGTTATTTCTGTCAATGGTTATTCTTTGCCTGTTTTTCTGTTTTTGGACTCTGTTCCCTCTGCCTCATTTGTTTTATCACTGTGTGGATTTTGTCACCTTGGGAATCTTTTTGTGGAAATAAATCACTTTGGCTTTTTCACAAAATCTGTGTCTTGCTGCCTGCATTTTGGGGTTTGATTTTGATGATCTGTGATCGAAACTAACACACTGCAAGTCCATGTGAATGTCAGCAAAGTTTTATTGGCAAGCAGCTGGCGTTTCTCTCCATTTAAAGTTCTCACAACAGGCTGAAGCACTCCCTGTGTCATTTTCCTATTATGTGCTTGTTTGTTTGTTTTTTTAAGGTTGGTGAACTGGGTCCCTGAGTGTTTTTTTTTTATCCCTCTTTCTCTGCTATTCAGCCAATGCATTTCAGCTGGAAGTTGAACATGCAAGCCTTGCAGTCACGTTTTTTTTTTTTTTTTGAGTTACTGTGTTTGTGAAGCATTGTGTGTTGCCCAAAAAGCGAAAATTAAAAAGCAAAACATTCAGTTCGAGTCTGAGCAAAACATAGAAGGAAGAGTGAACTTCTTCCAGAGATTGTCAGTGTGTCCAGGGACGGCGCTTTGAGGGCAGTGCTGAGCTACTCACACCGGCCAGAGAGAGGCAGCCACCGGCCACCGCGTGAATTGTCACTCCCCACGTAGAGTGGAGAGCAGGCAGCGGACAAAACTGTGTTTTTTTTAAACAAACACACTGCTTCACTTTCAAATTCGCAGAATGTGCAGTAAGCTATTCCAGTAAGCGTGGACCATTTTTCTCCTAAAAAGCTTTATTTCACTCTGTGTGTCGCCTTGGAAAGCTGTAGCTATTGTGCTAATTTGATTAGTGCTTTCACATCTTATGCATGCTCTAGTCTTCTTTTTTTTTTTTTTTTTTTTTTTTTTTTCTGGGGACATTACAGTGCCACACACAGGCCTATCATATGTACTACAATGTTAAATGAATCTTTGATGCACAGAATTTGCCTCAAACATTTTTTTGTAATCGAATTATTCGAGTTACTCAACTAATCATTTCAGCCCTAGTTTCTAGTCTGCTGCCTTACCTCCGGGCTTCTACTATAGTACTGCTGTTTCAGTGGTTGGAAGGGAATGGACTTAGATTAGTGGTCAGTGAATTAGGTGATTTCTTCTCAAGTAATTTACACAAGAGAAAATTCAAGGGCCTTTCATACTGATCATGTAAACGCAGCACGCATTGCACCAAAAACAGCGTGACATGCTCCACCAGGAGTGCACTCCACCAGAAGCGCACACCACCAGGAGCGCAGTGCCACTTGTCATCAGCCCGCCACTGTCAAAAGTTCAACCCAATTGAACTTTCATTGCTGCGCACTGTGATGCAGCTTCGCACGTCCAATAGAAATGATGCATCAGGCCAAGCATGTTACCCTTCACAATATTTGAGTATATAAATGGAGGATTGGGAGTTATAGTGATCGGGCCTGAGGAGGATGAATGCAGTTGGCCACCAGCAAAAATGAACATGACAATGATGGTTGTAGAGCAGGGGTGGGCAAGTTGTTCCAGAAAGGGCCAAGAGGGTGCAGGTTTCAGTTAATCAGTGAAATCACCTGGTGGAGTCTGTGGCTGCAAAGAAGACCTGCACTGACTCTCACACTGACTGGGCGACATACAAGTTGACGTTCAAGTTGGTAATATGTCCATGTGTATTAATGTATGATATTATCAACCCAGTCTCACATGTTTTTTTCGTGCTCCTGTCACAAAATGACTAAAATTTTCGTGACAGGTTTTTATCTTACAATTACTAATCCTAACCCGAACCCTAACCATAACCTACCCCTACCCCTTCCCATAAACCCCCAGACCCCCCCCCCCCCCCCCCCCCCACCCACCCACGGCATCACTTTTAATTTTGTGCACCCATCATGGAATGTATTAGAATAAACTGCTGTATTGATTAATGTATATTTCGTGAAGCTGAATCATGATATGCCATGAGATATGGTAGGATATTATCAAACATGATGAGTTCACTGTTGATTCTGTTTAAATTTGCTCTAAATGAAACTAACTGCCACTTGTTTTCTGTCTCCCACAGCAATGTATGAAATTGTCCACACAAAATTAGTCGAATATGAACAGAACACAGATGTGCCAACCAAGTTTGATTCCACAGCGAATATGGGAAAGGGGAAATACAAACAAAGGTGAGGCTATTTGAATGATCAAATGGTAGATACTAAATGGATATTGACACTTTGATTTTCCGAATGACACAGGAAGGACAAGTTTTGTGGGAGATTTGTTAAGTGTAATTGGCTAAAAGCTATCAAAAGGAAGGAGGTAGATAACAGATATACAATTAGCCAATAAATAATATTAATTGTAATTACTGATTAAAAGTAACTCACACACAGGCACGGAGTTACTGAGTAAACAGGCAAAGGTTGGTACACAAAAAAGGCAAGCCAACATCAGCAGCACTATCTAAATCATGAGACTACAGAAAACAGGCAAAATGTTCAGAAAACATGGCATGGCAAGAACAAGGGCTCTGAAGAGACGTAGCGAGGGCATATGGTACAACAAACTGGCAAAGACAGGAGGGAAAATGAGGATTTAAATAAGAGGTGGTGATTAGAGAAAATGAGACACAGGTGTGTGACAACAATCAAGAAGGAGATACACCTAGACCCAACCCCAGACACAAGACAAGAGCATGCAGGAAGAAAAACACAATGCAATGAAAAACTCCAAACCAAAACTTGAAACGACACAAAAACCCCAAACATGAATAAAAAATTAAATACGAATCCTAAGCATGAACATAGTCCAACATGACACAATCACATGTTTAAGGGGGGAAATAAGATGTATACAAATGGATGTGTGCATGCGTGAAGAGGGCATGGGGTGTTAGAATAGATGTTAGGGCCCCTTCACATATAGAATGAATAAGTACAACTCAGGGTCACTCACGGTGGAACAGCTCATATGAGCAAACCACGAAAACATCGAGCTGATGGGCAGGCATGCACAATGCTGCTGCGACAGTTCGTGCACGCAGGAACACAGTGTGAGCAGTTGCGTGATGCGGTTACACATCATGCAGCTGCTGTGATGAAAAAAATAAATAAAAATACATGCTGTGACGGTTTTGTGCACCCGGGAACACAGTGCGAGCAGCTGCACGATGTGTAACCATATCGTGCAGCTTTTGTGAAAGTAAAAAAATAAAAAAATACATGCCACCCATGGGATTCACACCTGCACTTTGTAAAAGCTCTGATTGCCAGTCAAAAACCTTACCACTGAGCTACCATCGCTGTCCTGTGAAAGGTGCGGGAAATGCCTGATATCAAGAAGGACATGGATGTATTTAAAAAAAAATAAAACCACTGCATTTTACTGAATCCCTCTTATCAAGCGGGCAATACAAGTATGATCTGTCTGTTCCTCTGTAGATGACCCATGGTCACAGACATACAGTCATGAAATGACATGAATGAGAAGCAGGGTGCTCTTATCATGTCCACATCTGCTGGCAGCGTGTCCAGCCGGCCCTGTGTGCATGTCCTACCCAACACGCGTGTCTTATAGATGGTGCGCCGCAGGACAGACACCAGGTCATGTGGAACAGAGCTCACATGGATGGCGTGACATTCAGATCGCCCACTGCGTGTTATGATCTGACAGTCTGGATCAGCTGGGGTAGCCTGACAATGTGTGCGGTGTGTGTGTGTGCTCGCTGCAGCCCATTGCATCAGAGATATATGTTTATATGTATGTCCATCTGATGACAGCAAGCACACACACATGCGTCACAGTAGACAGTTGTTAGTTCATGTCCGGCCAAACACGATACATGTTCCCCAGCCGTGACGCTCATAACCACAGATCTCCACAGCCACTCCTGTCAATGGCCACACCCCTTATCAGTGTCTGTGTCTGTTTGCAATGCCACACTCGTGATGCACTTAGACAAATTTCTCATCCAACTGAACAGTGATCATCTGCTGACTGTTTTTGTGTTAATAACGCAAATGGCCACACATTTTCTAAGTGCCAAGCGAGTGGAGTTAGATGTTCATGCATGTCACCTGGAATTTGGCCAACACCTGCCATGAGAGGGTTCGATGGGCTCTCACAGCGCACACTCTGTCTTTCAGCCACTGGTTGTGTGCAAATAGCTGTAGCAACAGGTGTACGAGGCATTAGAGGCAGCTATGATTTCATGCGCACATCATGCGCAATTTGTTCAAATTCGCACTATGTGTGAAGGGGCTCTTAAGGATCCATGTGAGGAGTCTCTCTTATATCCAGAATGCAGTCATACATATAGATCAGACCCTCTAATATTTTGCAAAGTAGCCACCATGGAACCCTCGGACAAAATTAACTGGAACAAGGTAGCCCAAATAAAATTGATCTTATCTTATCTTATATGGGCCTCACTTTTCCCACTCTATACCAAATGTTAGCCCTAAATGAGCAGTTTCATATCTGTGAATATTATATTATATTATAGAGTGAGTTATTAATGTCTAAAGTTGGTACAAAACACTGTTTTTGCAAAATGTGAAAAATACACAAAAATTTGCCAGGGCTGTAAGGAAACTTAGACTCAGCACCATATTTGCTACACATTATCTTGAGATATGTAAGAATACATGGTAAAAATATGAATATGATTCTCAAATACCCACATTGACATTTGGGATGCCATAAATGGGCATATTTTGAAGTTCATTCAAAATGACCAGATTTCTAATAACGATACATTTTGCTCCAAACAACCTGATTTATGATTTGACTATATAGATGTGCTGTAACACATCACAAATCATGGTGAAAACAATTAGACTGGCTTGATTTTTCAGCAGTCAGAAATATGAACAACATGATAAATATTGGGCTTGCTACCATTTTCAGACCTTTGTGTTAGCGAGATCATACAATATTGACCAAAACATACTCAATCTTCCCACTCTCCACCAACGGTTAGCCCAAGGTGAGCAGATTCACACCTGTGAAGCTAACAGCAAGCTAGTTATTAACATCTAAATTTGGTACAAGCACCATTTTTGCTACAAGTGAAACATTCACAATAATTTCCTGTGGCTGTAACTTCAAAACGTTTCAAGATACAGACCTAATATTTGGCATTTCATCCTAACTTTGGAATGTGAGTTACTTATCAAATTGTCAGAACAGTGCTGAGTAGTTACCTGGGAAACATTTTGAAAATTGGGTGATTTGACCTTGCGGTGTCTGGAGACTACAAAATATCTTACTATAATTTGAAAAATGTGTGATGGATTGTTCCACTACTCCTCCAAGGTACTTGGGCCAATTTCCACCAAACGTTTTGTTTGGATGTTGGTTCACCCCACAGTTGCTCTTAATAGGGTTGTTTCAGGAAAGGTCAATGTCACATTCCAGGAAGGAAAACTCTGATGGTAACGCCCAGTCTGGTACTTGTCTGTCACTTGAGATGAACTACCCCAGTCCTATAGGTTGTGTGCTAGACACATGGCTAACAGTGCAGTCCCATGAAAATAACAAATACCACAAGTACTCATCATAACTTAGCCCAGGGAAGATGTATCAATATGACACTGATGGGCACAAGAAAAAGAGAATCCCAAAAGGGAATAGGCTCCATTGTAGAAAAAAAGCAGAACATATATAGGATGTTGTTATGAGAACAATGGCTGAGTTTTTCAAAGTATGATGGAAAGACAATAAAACAGGTATATTGTTGGAATGCCTGGCAAAAGTGAGATGGAAATGAAATGAACACACCAAACATTAGAGCAGAGAAACAATTTTACGTTTGAGATCAGGAAGCCCAGCACAGTTTTGCAGCAATAATGATGAGTGAGAAAGCTAAGACAACATTGGTACAATGGACATGTTAGTTTGTAAATTTCAAATTTTCCCAGGCATAATGGGGAGCAAACTCAAAAGACTCAAAACCACAGATAACCAGTGGTGGGCACAGTTCCGATAATCCGATAACAGATAATTATCGAAGATAATGTTTTCATTATCAGATTATCTTTTTAGATAACTTTAAAAACCATTATTGGACCAATTATCTTCCGATTAACTTTTGTCCGATAACTTTTAGACCGATAAACAAAGCTTAACAGCAACAAGCATTTCTAAAATTTAAAATCAGTTCAGCATCTATCTGTTAAAAGTTTTGCAACAGATGTACAGTTATATCCGCTACAAACAGAAGAGAGCTACTTGTATGAAAAGTGGCTCTATCCTCTGCAGACAAAGGAGAAGTGGTCACCAAAAAAAAACAAACATTTCCTTTAACACCATACCGATATGGTGGCAATATCGCCTAAGTCATCCAGAGGCATACATTTTTAACTTATGGTTCAAATTTTACCAAACTAATTTTGGACAAGTTATTTAAAATTACTGTCATGTCTGAAGTTTTATAAAGTGAAAATATCAGATATATGTTTAAAGTATATATGTTTAAAGTAATGTGCTAATTTTTAAGGTTTTGTGAGCACATGCTGAGCCCAGCAGTGCATTATGGGTAGGATGATGTAATCTCACGTTCACGACAGGACAAATGCATTTCAGACACTCTGTTCAGGCTCCACGGACAACAGCATTAAACTCTAGTGCCTAAAACTCTCTTGAATATATTCTCTGGGTTTATAGACATTGTTATTGTATTTGCGTTTGTTAAATTCCATGCATTTTAAATGTAGCAGACAGGGATTATCTGGAATTTTGTTTTCAAGGCTTCTACTGCCATCTACTGGCCAGTAGTGTTCATGGCAGTATTTGCCCTAAGTACCAAGCATCTGGGAACCAGTAGATGGCAGTGTTGTATTTGTTTTGACCCCGGTTATATCAGATGATTGTCAAATCAACTTTTTGGCTTTGCAAATGGCTTCTTTTTTTTTTTTTTTTTTTTTAACAAATGAAGTTTAAAAACAAAACAAAACAACAGCAAAAAAAAAAAAAAAAAAAAAAAAAAAATATATATATATATATATATATATATATATATGTATAATAATATATGTATAATAACATTGTATAATAACATTACAAGACAGCTCTGCACAGGCACAGTGTGAGCGGTTGGATGCTTGTAGCTTTTCAGCAGGAGGATAACCTCACGACGGCCGACCAGAATAACAGGTTTGATTTTCATTCGACCATACAATCGCGATCAGGAGGTGGTCGTGAGATGTTAAAGCTTGTTACTCCATGTACACTACACGATGCAGGACGCGCAATTAACCTGAAACTCGGTTCAAAAATTCCTGCATGAAAAATCATCTTGCACAGTGTAAAGCACGTTTTAAAACATCATAAAACGTGCGCACATTCTCTCCACATGCAAAACATTTTGCGATGACACTTCCAGGGCTCCGTACAAATGCCTGTTTTTACAAATAAAAAAATGAACACAACACACGACAGATGTCACATTAATGTGTTGGTTTACATAATGAATGATTGAACCAATCACCCGCCTTGCTTGAGCTGCTGCCCCGGCGACCCGACTCTGGATAAAGCAGAAGAAAATGGATGGATGGATGGATGAACCAATCAGTGTTTAGCAGAGGCACTTTTACCCAGAATCCTTTGCGATTTGTCTGTGTTTGTTACTAAACCTCAGAATTAGTGCATTATTCAACATTAAAAGATATATGCTATATTTTAACTTTGTACAAATTACAGAATTGACATTAATGGAGTTATTCTATCGGTATTAATGTTATTTATAAATCAAAACCATAAGTCAGCATGACTTTATTTTTCAAGACCTCCGCCTGACCAGAATGTTGTAATTGATAGAGAGCTGGCTTTAGGGCTGCTCTCAGGGTGTCTCTGTGTTGGGAGCGCTGTAGTAAACAAGGGCTTCAGTAGAATGTTCAAAGACAAAATTGGTCTGTGTGTGGGTCTGTTTTTACTTTTAATATTAGTAGAAGTTATTGTTGCATTGAAACTTAAATTTGTTTTACTAATGGTTGCAAATGTACCAGAGACAATATTGGAATCTATCGGTTATCTGTAACTTCTGATACATTTTTGGGTGGTTTATTATTTTATCTTTATCGAAGATAACTTTTCAGTTATCTGATTATCTGTTATCAAAGTTACTTTTTTGATTAAATGTGCCCACCACTGCAGATAACAGACTTCAATTTTAGATGTATTAAACAGAAGCCTTTCCTGGACAACAAGTCGCTAACTCAGCAAGGCTGACCCCCCCCCCGTCTGCCTTTTTCCCCCTATCCTCCAGCTCCATCCCCAGACGGGCAGTGCTGTCACCCTCAGCATGAATCAATAAAGTTATGTATGTGTTTGCATGAAACATGTTGCATTTAACATTTATGTGTGTTCTGCAGCTTCTGGCACACACACACACACACACACACACACACACACACACACACACACACACACACACACACACACACACACACACACACACACACACACACACACACACACACACACACACACACACAAGATCTCTCTCTCTCTGCTTGGCTTGATTCTACCTCATGTTGCTGTCTCAGTACTCAAGTTTTATTGACATTTAAAGTTACTTGGTGAACTTGTTTTGTATCGTACATGGTGCATTTGACGAGACAGAGCTGAAAATGGCTCGTGTCGCATCGGTCACTGCCTCCACTCCGGTTGGGTTTTTTTATTTATTTATTTTTTAACCATTTGTTTGCTCTTCGTTTGGCTGGTGATATATAGTCAGTTGGAAAACTTTGCTCCTACTGAACGCGGTGTTTTTGAAAAGAATACAGTGAACAAGGCTGACATATTATTTCCCTGTTTGCCATCACTGGATGTTTGCATGAATCACCAAGTTCACACAGATCATTAAAAATAAAGACCACTTACACACATACACACATATAGCTGAACACACAAAGTAGCTTATATTACTATTTTTAGTGACTATGACTGCATGCAGTATCTGACACTTTCTCACTGTAGTTCATAAAAATAAATTGGTCAGCCGAACAAGCTCTCTCTTTCTCTCTCTCTCCCACACAGTCACAGTCAAACACACATGCACACACAGAGGCAGTCATGCACACACAGACACACACACACACCTAATCAATATTGTTTAACTTTGTGTGGAAAAAAATGGCAAGAACGTTAGGTAGTAAAAATAAATAAATAATTGAAAAAATGACAGTTTGATCATAAAATTAAAAAAATAAAGTTTTGTTGAGGATGACCACTCTTGTTCATGCATACCTAGTAGTTCATAATTTCCTACTATATTGAATGTCAATTCTGAGGCTGTTCTGTTATTCATTCATACACTTAAGAATATTCATGTTCTGAGTTTATAAAAAACTTGTTCTGTAAAATAAGGTCCTTTACTATTGTGATCACAAACACTGAATCTCAAATCTGAGGCTGTTCTGTAAATATTCATTCATACACTTAAGAATATTAATGTTCTGAGTTTATAGAGACCTCTCCTACAAGCACAAAACAAATGTTTTCCATCCCACTGACCTTGTGGCTTTATTTTTTAGTCTGTAAGCAGAGATGCAAAGTCTGTTTGGACTGCACTTTGTCCATGCACCACAAACACAACAGGCCCAGTGAGGGGGTGCACAGTTGAGAAGCTGACATGAGCTTGATCGTGGCCTTTTGATCACATGATTTTGTCTCCGTTATGTGAGAAAAGATTGCTGCAGAAATCTAAATAAAACTGGTGTGAATGCAATATCTCTGCTGTTGGCATGAAGACTGTCTTCAAAATACTTCTTTAAGTGTCTCCATACTTCAGATAAACAACAGGAGACACGTTTCCAACTCCGGATTAACTAAATTTAAGGTTATTTCTATATATCCTTTTACAGAAGTGGCACTGGAATCTTTACATACACTGGAATGTTCAATTGGTTTTAAAAAAAGAGACTGCATATTCAGACTGGATAAAATTCACTCTGGGCACAATAACCTTACTTCACCAACCTATGTTAAACTATAAGAGTGTACAAAAAGCCAGACAGGGAGGGTTGTGGGAAAAAAGAGACTTTAATTTTGTCATATCATGATGAATTGATACACAGGTCAAGCATGACAACATCTTACATGTGATAGGGTGTCACCCATGGGTGGGGCAAAATGCCTCTATGGCGCCCTCTTGCAGTTTTAAAAAATCCCTCCCCATAGGGTTTTTTTTTTTTTTTGGAGTAGGGAGATGAAAATTTGTACCCATGTGTGGCTTGCGTAGACATACAAAGAAGTCTCTCACACCATTGGTCGACTCTAAACAGGAAGTCGGCCATTTTGAATTTCCGTGTCATTTTGGTGTGATTTCTACGAGTTGTATTTGAACGAACTCCTGCTAGGGATTTTGTCCAATGTACTTCAAATTTCTTTCAGATCATCCAGAGACTATACTGATCAAAAGATAACAAAAGCTTTTTTCTATGTCGAAAGGTGTGGCTGCTATGTTGCTGCCATTGTGACCCTTTTCCATGGAACATCAAGTCATGATAACTCCTTCATGTACAAGTTGTGACATTGTGTAAAATGTAAATAGAAACAGAATACGATATGCAAATCCTGTTCAATCTATATTCAATTGAATACACCACAAAGACAATATATTTAAAGTTCAAACTGAGAGACTGTTGTTTTTGTGCAAATACTTACTCATTTTTAAATGGATGCCTGCAATACATTTCAAAAAAGTTGGGACGGGGCAACAAAAGACTGGGAAAGTTGATGAATGCTCAAAGAACACCTAATTGGAAACGTGAGTGTCATGATTGGGTATAAAAGGAGCATCCCCAAAAGGCTCAGCCGTTCACAAGCAAAGATGGGGTGAGGATCACCACTTTGTGAACAACTGGATGACAAAAATAGTCCAACAGTTTAAGAACAATGTTTCTCAATGTTCAATAGCAAGGAATTTAGGGATTCCATCATTTACAGTCCATAATATAATCAGAAGATTCAGAGAATCTGGAGATCTTTCTACACATATGTGGCAAGGCTGATAACCAACACTGAATGCCCGTGACCTTCCATCACTCAGGCGGCACTGCATTAAAAACCAACATCATTGTGGAAAGGATCTTACTGCGTGGGCTCAGAAACACTTCAGAAAACCATTGTCAGTTAACACAGTTTGTCGCTACATCTACAAGTTCAAGTTAAAACTGTACCATGCAAAGTGAAAGCCATACATCCACAACATCCAGAAATGCCGCCGCCTTCTCTGGGCCCAAGTTCATTTGAAATAGACAGACACAAAGTGGAAAAGTGTGCTGTGGTCTGATGAGGCCACATTTCAGTTTGTTTTTGGAAATCATGGACATTGTGTCCTCCGGACAAAAGAGGAAAAGGACCATCCAGATTATTACCACCGCAAACTTCAAAAGCCAGCTTCTGTGATGGTATGGGTGTGTGTTAGTGCACATGACATGGGCAACTTGCACATCTGTGATGGCACCATCAATGCTGAAAAGTACATCAAGGTTTTGAAGCAACACATGCTGCCATCCAAGCAGCATCTTTTTCAGGGACGTCCCTGCTTATTTCAGCAAGACAATGCCAAGTCACATTCTGCATGTGTTACAACAGCGTGGCTTCATTGTAAAAGAGTGCAGGTGCGAGACTGGCCTGTCTGCAGTCCAGACCTGTGGAGAAATTCATGTGTTGCTTCAGCGCTTAAAAAACACACAAGATGCGTGTGAGTAGAGGAAGATGTGCATCAAACAGCATGTATAAAATAAAATAAGAAAATTAGGTAGAAATAGAATATATATATATATATATATATATATATATATATATATATATATATATATATATATATATATATATATATATATATATATATATATATGATTGGAATTGAAAAAAAAGAGCATCTTATTTACAATATGTGAAGTAGAATTTAGATGTGATAAGGTGACACTAGTTCCGGGATTTGTAAACAAGTTGTTATTGCACATGATTTGTGGACATATTATTGCATGTGGTTATTTCACAGTGTTATTGTACAGTCTGACAGCAGCAGGGAGGAACGACCTGCGGTATCGTTCCTTCTTGCACTGAGGGTGCCTCAGTCTGTCACTGAAGAAGCTGCTCAGCTCCACTAGAGTCCGGTGCAGAGGGTGACAGGAGTTGTCCATGATGGATTTTCTGGAGATGGCAGCTGTCTGTGTTGTAGGTGAAGTCCGAGGTGTAAAGGGTGAAGAGGAAAGGCGAGAGGACGGTGCCCTGGGGGGGCCCCGGTGCTGCACCTTACCACCTCAGACTGACAGCTGCACAGCCGCACATACTGCGGGCAGTCAGTGAGTTAGTCAATGGTCCAGGCGGCGAGATGTCCATCCACACCTGTGTCCTTCAGCTTCCCCCGCAGTAGCACCGGTCTGATGGTGTTGAAAACACTGGAGAAATCAAAGAACATGACTCTCACAGTGCTCCTGCCGGTCTCCAGGTGGGTGAGCACTTGCTGTAGCAGGTAGATGACAGGTAGATCTACAGGCAGGCAGGTAGATCTACCCCGATGTTGGGCCCGTCGGTGAACTGCAGTGGGTCCAGGATGTCACTCACCACGGTGCGGAGGATAGACAGGACAAGCCGCTCCATAGTCTTCATGAGGTGGGAGGTCAGGGCAACTGGTCTGTAGTGGGCTGGTTCCTTGGTCTGTGGTGCTTTGGGAACCGGGACCACACAGGAGGTCTTCCACAGGGTGGGGACCACCCCCAGGCTGAGGCTCTTGTTGAAGATGTGGCTGAGGACCTCACAGAGCTCATCTGCACAGGTCCTCAGCAGCCTCGGGGAGATCACATCAGGTCCTGCTGCTTTCCTCTGCTTCAGCCGCAGGAGCTGGCCTCAATCGCCGTTAAAGTGATGGGGGAGGGAGGGGGGAGCTGAGGTGTGAGCTGAGGTGGGCTGGTGCTGAATACAGTCTGGGGAGAGGAGGGACAAAGTCCAGGGTGCAGTGGAGGTGACCAGGGGGAAGAAGGTGGGTCAGAGGGACTGGAGGGCTGGCTGCTGGAGACGTGTGGAGAGCCGGGACCAGGCGGGGGGAGGGGGGGGGGGTGTATGGAGGAGCCAGAACGGTTAAAGTAACTGTTAGCTCATCTGCAAACTGAGAATCTCCATCTACAGTCCTGCTGGCACACTGCCCAAATCCGGAGGTGGTCTTGAGTCCTCTCCACACGTCCCTGACATTGTTCTGGGCCAGCTGCTCCTCCATCGTCTTTCCATACTCCTTCTTGGCTGCCCGATCTTCCACTGGAGTGTGTGGCGCATTATGAAGCACAAAATACATCAACAGAGACCCCAGACTGTTGAACAACTGAAGTTGTACATCAAGCAATCAAGCAAAAATGGGAAAGAATTCCACCTACAAAGCTTCAACAGTTAGCTGCTATTCACCATTACAGCAGTATATCTCTACATACAGTGCATCAAGTATTCTCAGTGCTTCACTTTTTCCACATTTTGGTATGTTACAGCCTTATTCCAAAATGGATGAAAATCCGTTTTTTTTTTCCTCATACAGTACATCTACACACAATTCCACATAATGACAATGTGATTTTTTTTTTTTTTTTGGGGGGGGGGGGGGTGTAGATTTTTACAAATTAATTTAAAATACAAAAACTAAATACATGGACTGCATTTATTTAGCACTTTTCCATCTGCATCAGATGCTCAAAGCGCTTTACAATTACTCCTCACATTCACCCATTCACACAGATACACCGATGTCAGGGTGCTGCCATGCAAGTCACTCACTACACACCTGTCAGGCTGGGGTTTGAACCGAGGATTCTCTGGTCTGAAGCCCAATGCTTAACCACTAATGACTAGACCATAACCTCCCCGAAGAAATCACATGTACAAGTACATAAGCCCCTGTTGAGCCATACAGAATGCACATATGGACCTGCCTGGTGTTGAGCTGCTATTAGGAATGTTAGACATTAAATTTGTTTGTGATGTCCTTATTATGACAACTTGACATTCATCAAAGTGAAATGACCAGAAAATGTCTTTGTCATCACCTTTGTCATCAAGACAAAGATGGGGGAGGTGATGGTCTAGTGGTTAATGCATTTGGCTTCAGACCAGAAGTGCCATACTGTTTGTATTTCTTTGTAATTAATGTAAATAAAGTCCAAGACATATTCAGTGTCAGCTTTACCATCATAGAGCCTCGTCCACAACCATCACAAAAGACTCCAAGCTGTCAGTGATGTTAAAGGGGGCAACGCACGGTATTAAGAAAAGGAGTATGTAAAGTTTTGATCAGGGTCATTTGGGTAGTTTATGTTGTCATTATGATTTAAAAAGAGTAAACTTGATTGTTTGACAATAAATGGCTTCACCCAACCACTAACCGTGAGTGAAAAAAAGGTTTTTGTGTTATCATTGATATTCTCTGAAAAATGGCCAAAAAAAAAAAAAAAACAAAACAAAAAAAAAAAATCCGCCAG
Organism: Thalassophryne amazonica; assembly: GCF_902500255.1. Classification (NCBI taxonomy): domain Eukaryota; kingdom Metazoa; phylum Chordata; class Actinopteri; order Batrachoidiformes; family Batrachoididae; genus Thalassophryne; species Thalassophryne amazonica. The sequence continues at coordinate 99,049,489 of NC_047103.1, read as the reverse complement.
GGTATGTAAACTTTTGAATACAACTGTATCTCTCAGTATATTTATAATTTTAATTCAATACATTTTATACATGTTGTCAGTGTCACAATAAGTCAGGAGAATAAATATATTTTATTGTGTAAGCATCACTTTTTTAATGAAATCATCAACCCCTGAAGAAAATTATTCAAATAATATTACCCAATTGAATCTTCAATTTTTACAGTATTTCAATCAATCAAATGCAATATTTTTTCAATAGAGAAAAATGCTGCTCAGTCAAAGGCTTTGCCTTCATTATATTAGCTAGTTAAGTCTTTTTGTGAACTTTTCTGAAGTGAAGAGTACTGTATTTCCCAAGAACCACCACTAGGGCCGTGCCCTGCACATGTGCACTTGGTTGCTCTCCGTCTCCCTTTTATGACATTATCAATAGAGGATGTTACACCATCCTGCAGTCACAACAGTTGTCTCTTAAAATTTTAAATATGCCAGAGTATGGCTGAAATGGCGTACAGGAACAATGCATCAATAATAGTTCATCATTTACAAATGTAATATCAGACACTATTTGTGATAAAAATATTTTACAAATCATATTTTTTATTGTCTTTACATTTTTTTCCTCACAAATTATTAAGTCTTTACTAAGCATTAATAAACCATTAGTTGATGCTCAATGTATCAGTTATAACATTTGTAAAGATTGCATTAAGTACTTTTTCTTATTCCTCAATACTTTATGTATCATTTATTCATTATGTACAAAACTCAAGTATCTTTCCCCATTACTATAACTATGTAGTACGAAATCTTGTTTTAATGTATGAATAAGCCTTAACTGAGCATTAGTTAAGCATTTGTAATATCCTTGTGGTGATTAGTTTTATAACTAATTTGTATATGCTTAATATATATTTTTATCACAATCTCAAACAGTTGACCAATTCACTTTTATATGTCCATTTATAAATGCTTATCAATGCATTAGTAAACTTAAAAATACTATTATAAAGCCTTTACAAGGTGTTAGTAAAGCATTTGGTGTGAGCTTAACGAAAGTGTGACAGGGCTGAGCGGAGGCGAGGCACAGACAGAGGCTGCACACAAATGCAGGCTCACAACAGGACATATGAGTAAAAGGATGGTTTAATTCAGGCAAGGGTTCGGTAACAGGAAGGCAGAAGTACCAGGCAGGGACAAGACAGAGGACGTGGTCAAAAACAAGCAGGGCTAGTACACGAGCAAACAGGGTTGTCAGGGCTGAGGCAAAAAGCAGGATCCGGTACACAGAGCAGAGTCAAAAACACGGCTTGGCACGACAAGACAAAGTGCTGGTAAGTGAATGAATCAACAAACGAGCAGGGAGGAAGTGAACTGATGCAGTTTAAATAAGAACAGGTGGTAATTGGATAATGAGGTGCACGTGGTGTAGGAAGGGCCTGGAAGGGGGCGTGGTCAGGTGAAACTAAGAGAAAAGACAGACAAATGGGGCGTGGCCAGTAATGATGAGGAAGTGCAGGTGCAGGATGCAAGAGTGCAGCGATCTGAGGGAAGACAGTGATAACAATGAAGCTGGGTGTGAACACGTGAGAACTGAGAAGAGTGCAGACAAGGACAAGATGAGACAGACAAGTGCAAGCGAGCAGTGAAGAGAGCACAGACAACACAAGTAAAGATCAGTACAAACTCAAACAGAACAACAAAGCAAACCAGAAACCAAGAATTTAAATACTAAGACAAAACTAAATTGAACCGACTGAGACATAAAACAATAAGCAAAACACAGACTGAAAGACAACCAGACATCAAGGTACTACAGAAAACAGAAATGTTAACAGCAAAAATAGGCAGATGACAACTACATGTAAAACAATGAAAACCCAGACTGGTAGAACAAAACTAGAACGGAACTGGAACATGACTGAAGAATAAAAGTAACAAAGAAAGAAAGTGACAAAGCAAAAATAGAACATAGAATAAACACATGATGAAAATATCAATTAATAAAACAAAGCTAAGGCAACTGGAGATGCACTAATGGAGCCTAGAACAGGGCGGGGCATGACAAAGTGATGGTTAAATTTGCATTTTAACTCATTTGCAGATGCTAATTACATATTATAATCAGAGTCACCAACAGCTGACAAATACACTTTTATATGTCCATTTATAAATGCTTATCAACATGTTAGTAATCTTAAAAATACAATTATAAAGCTTTTACAAGCTGTTAGTAAAGCATTTGGTGAGAGCTCAACTAAAGTGGTAGATAAATTTGCATTATAACTCATTTGTAGATGCTAATTATATATGTTATGCACAGTCACCAACAGTTGACCAGTTCACTTTTCACTTGTATATGTCCATTTATAAATGCTTAGCAACATGTGATTTTACTGTGTGGAAAGCTGTTGACTGTTCATTGGTTTCAGAAATTATTTCAGAGTTGTATTTATTTTGTTGCCTTTGAAAAGTATTTCAGAGTTACAACCCCAAATCCAATGAAGTTGCGACATTGCGTAAAATGTAAATAAAAACATAATATAATGATTTGCAAATCCTCTTCAACCTATATTCAATTGAATACACCACAAAGACAAGATATTTAATGTTCAAACTGATAAAGCTTATCGTTTTTGTATAAATATTTGCTGATTTAGAAAGGGATGCCTAGGGGACCAAAGAAGTGTAAGACAATGTCCTTGCAAATAGATATTAAATTAAGGGGCCAATTCGGGCCCTTGTTTTTGCATGGGCATTGTTGAAGCCACTCTCTGCTTCACTTTGTGGCTTGCCATATGGTGTGAGAAGACAGGGTGAGCAGCCGTACCCCATGTCCCCAAGTAGGATTCCATGGACGTGGCCTGGAGATGATGGGATATATGTGAAATGGGAGTACAGAGACATGCCTCGCACTGCAGTTGCTCCCAGTGCTTTTGAGTACAACCCAAATTCCAATGAAGTTGGGACATTGTGTAAAATGTAAATTAAAAGAGAATACAATGATTTGCAAATCCTCTTCAAGCTATATTCAATTAAATACACCACAAACACAAGATATTTAATGTTGAAACTGATAAAACCCTTTTGTTTTTGTGCAAATATTTGCTCATTTTGAAATGGATGCCTGCAACATTTTTCAAAAAAGCTGGGACAATGATATGTTTACCACTGTGTTACATCACCTTTCCATCTAACAATGCTCAATAAGCATTTGGGAACTGAGGGCTCCAATTGTTGAAGTTTTGTAGGTGGAATTCTTTCCCATTGTTGCTTGATTTATGACTTCATTTGTTCAACAGTACAGGGTCTCCGTTGTCATATTTTGCGCTTGATAATGCGCTACACATTTTCAATGGGTGACAGGTCTGGACTGCAGGCAGGCCAGTCTTGTACCCGCACTCTTGTACCCGCACTACAAAGCCACGTTGTTGTAACACGTGCAGAATGTGGCTTGGCATTGTCTTGCTGAAATATGCAGTGATGTCCCTGAAAAAGACGTTGCTCGGATGGCAGCATGTGTTGCTCCAAAACATGGATGTACCTTTCAGCATTGATCGTGCCATCACAGATTTGTAAGTTGCCCATGCCATGGGCACTAACACACCCCCATACCATCACAGATGCTGGCTTTTAAACTTTGCGCTGGTAACAATCTGGATGGGCTTTTTCCTCTGTTGTCCGGAGGACACGAGATCCATGATTTCCAAAAAACAATTTGAAATGTGGACTCATTAGACCACAGCACACTTTTCCACTTTGCATATGTCCATTTCAAATGAGCTCAGGCCCAGAGAAGGTGGCATTGTTTCTAGATGTTGTTGATGTAAAAATTCTTGAAAGGGTAGTTGTAAAACAGCTAACTGATCATCTGCAGAGGAATGGTCTATTTGAAGAGTTTCAGTCAGGTTTTAGAATTCATCATAGTACAGAAACAGCATTAGTGAAGGTTACAAATGATCTTCTTATGGCCTCGGACAGTGGACTCATCTCTGTGCTTGTTCTGTTAGACCTCAGTGCTGCTTTTGATACTGTTGACCATAAAATTTTATTACAGAGATTAGAGCATGCCATAGGTATTAAAGGCACTGCGCTGCGGTGGTTTGAATCATATTTGTCTAATAGATTACAATTTGTTCATGTAAATGGGGAATCTTCTTCACAGACTAAAGTTAATTATGGAGTTCCACAAGGTTCTGTGCTAGGACCAATTTTATTCACTTTATACATGCTTCCCTTAGGCAGTATTATTAGACGGTATTGCTTAAATTTTCATTGTTACGCAGATGATACCCAGCTTTATCTATCCATGAAGCCAGAGGACACACACCAATTAGCTAAACTGCAGGATTGTCTTACAGACATAAAGACATGGATGACCTCTAATTTCCTGCTTTTAAACTCAGATAAAACTGAAGTTATTGTACTTGGCCCCACAAATCTTAGAAACATGGTGTCTAACCAGATCCTTACTGTGGATGGCATTACCCTGACCTCTAGTAATACTGTGAGAAATCTTGGAGTCATTTTTGATCAGGATATGTCATTCAAAGCGCATATTAAACAAATATGTAGGACTGCTTTTTTGCATTTACGCAATATCTCTAAAATCAGAAAGGTCTTGTCTCAGAGTGATGCTGAAAAACTAATTCATGCATTTATTTCCTCTAGGCTGGACTATTGTAATTCATTATTATCAGGTTGTCCTAAAAGTTCCCTAAAAAGCCTTCAGTTAATTCAAAATGCTGCAGCTAGAGTACTGACGGGGACTAGAAGGAGAGAGCATATCTCACCCATATTGGCCTCTCTTCATTGGCTTCCTGTTAATTCTAGAATAGAATTTAAAATTCTTCTTCTTACTTATAAGGTTTTGAATAATCAGGTCCCATCTTATCTTAGGGACCTCGTAGTACCATATCACCCCAATAGAGCGCTTCGCTCTCAGACTGCAGGCTTACTTGTAGTTCCTAGGGTTTGTAAGAGTAGAATGGGAGGCAGAGCCTTCAGCTTTCAGGCTCCTCTCTTGTGGAACCAGCTCCCAATTCAGATTTGGAGACAGACACCCTCTCTACTTTTAAGATTAGGCTTAAAACTTTCCTTTTTGCTAAAGCTTATAGTTAGGGCTGGATCAGGTGACCCTGAACCATCCCTTAGTTATGCTGCTATAGACGTAGACTGCTGGGGGGTTCCCATGATGCACTGTTTCTTTCTCTTTTTGCTCTGTATGCACCACTCTGCATTTAATCATTAGTGATCGATCTCTGCTCCCCTCCACAGCATGTCTTTTTCCTGGTTCTCTCCCTCAGCCCCAACCAGTCCCAGCAGAAGACTGCCCCTCCCTGAGCCTGGTTCTGCTGGAGGTTTCTTCCTGTTAAAAGGGAGGTTTTCCTTCCCACTGTAGCCAAGTGCTTGCTCACAGGGGGTCGTTTTGACCATTGGGGTTTTACATAATTATTGTATGGCCTTGCCTTACAATATAAAGCGCCTTGGGGCAACTGTTTGTTGTGATTTGGTGCTATATAAAAAAATTGATTGATTGATTGATTGATTCTCTCTCTTCAAATGCTTAACTTTATTTTTGGGTCAACATGGCCCCATGTTAATCTAGCTAAGCTACCTTGTGGCTTCTTTCATTGTTTCATTCTTTGATAACTTTTAACAAATTAATAGCCTGACATTTTTAAAGTTCATCAAGTCTTTCAAATTTTTAAGAGAACTTCCTGAACTTTTCAAAATAATAGCAAATTTACAGAAAAGCAACTTTCCTTTTCTGTACTTTACAACGCTGCAAGTTTAATTTTTTTCTAAATTCACACTTTTAATCTGGCTCCAACCAACTTTTAAAACCTACCAGAACCCATTTTCAACAAACGCCTTCCACCTCTGGGGTCCAGAAGGCTGACAACAGACGTCAGCCATCAGCCACCCTGTTGGTAAAACCAACCGACACTGAAGCCTTGGGATCACCGGGGAGACTGCTGGTTTAACCCCTGACCCAAGTGAGCTCATGTTGCGAAGAGCATAACACATCAGCGACAGACGGATGGTTCATCCGAACCATCTCTTCAACGGAACAGCAATGTGACCCAGTTAAAGGTTCCAGAAAAAGGGTTTTGCTGTCAATGTATGCAAAGTGGCTTGTTTTTAAACATATTCATATGTTTGTTTAATAATTTACTTAATAATAATTGGCTTCAAATTTCATCACTAAATTCTAATCAGATTTATTTACTTAAAGTGTTGCAGTGTCAGCTCAATACTTTCTTTCAACATTTCATGACTAAGAAAATTGTGTCCATAAATGAACTTATTTAATCACAGTCCACTCAAAATGTCAGTAAACTGTTCATTTCTTGTGTATCTGTAAATAAAATGTAAATATTTCTGTGGTGGTTCATTTTGTGTTCAGAAGGAAACCCTTGGTTAATTGTATCGTAGAATTCAGACTTTCAGACCCGAGACTGACTAATCAAATTGAGACTGGTTAATTAATGGTTGTTTAAAGTACCTGTTTTAAATAGGTGGTGCCCTGAGGTAATTAGATATTATTCTATTTAAATAGGAATTACTATTAGCTAAAATTATTAATTATTTTGGTGACCCATTAAATGAGGTCTAGGCCAATTAAATTCAATTTGGGACTTAAACAACACTATCACTACATATTTTTGGTGCTCTCTGTGAGTCTAATAACAATTGGGAGGCTTAACTACTTATTCACTACATTAAATTGGTGCCCGTGTGAGGTGCCATTCATTCCAAGAAATTGTCTTTTTGTTACATTTATTTTGGTGCCCCGTGTGAGGCAATTTAGAATTGACCATTTGTTTCTGACTGACACAAATTAAATCCTCATGAGATGTTCTTATACTTTTTCTGAATGAAACAAAACCACAAATTTAAATTTCTACCAATAAATTAAGCGTTTATTCATGTCATTTAGTGCATGCAAATTTATTAAGGTCTTTGATGAAAGTATTTATAGTGCGACTTTTCCACATAGTTACTTTTCATCTGGACTCAAGTTTATTTCTGTGACTGTCCAGAAATTAAACCACTGATCCTAACATTACAGAAATAATACTTAATAACTGCATCTTTTACCCACATTTAAATGTGTTGTTTAAAGTTCAAAAGAACTTCTGTTGTGCTCTGAGCAAGGTTTAAAGTTCAAATAGCCATACTTTTATTTTGAAAGTATGCTGTGCTGCTGGTTTAACAAAAAGTGAATTGTTTTTCTCGTAAAAATATCCACTTTCACCAAGCTGAAAAAAAAACATGATTTATGATCTGTGACAAGCCACAGGCTGGCACAGTGTGTAAACAAAGCTGCTCCAAAATAACATTAGCTGCTAGCACGCCACCTAACAAACTTTAAAAGAAACTATTAAATTTGTGGGCACAAACTAACGCTGATCAATTAAATAAAAGGTAACAAACAGAAACGTTGAGTCTGTTTACCAACTTCAAATTTATAACACGTTAAAATTTAAAATTAGGACAACAGCACATGGGCTAAGCTAAGCCGAGCTAAGCTAACTCTGCTAACTCACGCGAAAGCCTCAGAAAGTGACAAAGTTCCTGTTGAAGTGCATTGTAAAAGTTGCAGTGCTTAAGCGACAGTCATCGGCAGGACCCAAAATAGCTCGAAGATAGATTTCCAAAATGTATTTCTTCTTATGCAGAGTCGATAAAGTCCACCTGGAACTGCAAGCAAAACAGGGAACAAGTGGGGGAAACCCCTCCTCCTTCCTTTCCAAGCCTTTTGAGCAGTGATGCCACCTTCAGGTGCCGGACCGCATTGCATCCTATTTGGCTCCAAAAACATTAAGCCAAATTTGTAAATATTTGACCAGCTTTCTTTCGTGAATAACTGACATCAACCTTGTCTTGTCTGGCCTCTACTGGTGGTTGGCTCTCACTGCGGTATTGTATTACTTCCTGTTCCGGAGCACAGCGGTGTTTTGCTGTATCTGTTAGCTGTTTAATCTGTGTGGTTAGATTGACTAGATAACTAGATAACGATTTCTTTCACAGTGTAATCATCACGTGCCTTAATTAAAGCACTCTCTTTGCTGAATCACCTCTAAATTATTCACACATTATTCACTTTGTGTGTTTTTAGGAATCCGCTAGCTTAGCGCAGCTATTAGCTCTTAGCCGGTTTAGCATGGTGGCTTCTCCTGTCTCTCCCGCACTTTTCTGCTCTGGGTGTGAAATGTTTAGTTATTCCTCGGCCTCCTTTAGCATTAACGGTACTTGTAATAAGTGTAGCTTGTTCGTAGCTTTGGAGGCCAGGCTGGGCGAATTGGAGACTCGGTTCTGCACCTTGGAAAATCCTACAGCTAGCCAGGCCCCTGTAGTTGGTGCGGACCAAGGTAGCTTAGCCGCCATTAGCTGTTCCCCAGCAGATCCCGAGCAGCTGGGAAAGCAGGCCGGCTGGGTGACTGTGAGGAAGAAAAGTACTTCTAAACAGAAATCCCCTGTAAACCACCAACCCGTTCACATCTCTAACCATTTTTCCCCACTCGGCGACACACCCGCCGAGGATCAAACTCTGGTTATTGGCGACTCTGTTTTGAGAAATGTGAAGTGAGCGACACCAGCAGCCATAGTCAAATGTCTTCCGGGGGCCAGAGCAGGCGACATTGAAGGAAATTTGAAACTGCTGGCTAAGGCTAAGCATAAATGTGGTAAGACTGTAATTCACGTCGGCAGTAACGACACCCGGTTACGCCAACTGGAGGTCACTAAAATTAATATTGAATCGGTGTGTAACTTTGCAAAAACAATGTCGGACTCTGTAGTTTTCTCTGGGCCCCTCCCCAATCGGACAGGGAGTGACATGTTTAGCTGCATGTTCTCCTTGAATTGCTGGCTGTCTGAGTGGTGTCCAAAAAATGAGGTGGGCTTCATAGATAATTGGCAAATTTTCTGGGGAAAACCTGGTCTTCTTAGGAGAGACGGCATCCATCCCACTTTGGATGGAGCAGCTCTCATCTCTAGAAATCTGGCCAATTTTATTAAACCCTCCAAATCGTGACTATCCAGGGTTGGGACCAGGACGCAGAGTTGTAGTCTTACACACCTCTCTGCAGCTTCTCCCCCTGCCATCCCCCCAATACCCCATCCCCGTAGAGACGGTGCCTGCTCCTAGACCACCAATAACCAGTAAAAATCTATTTAAGCATAAAAATTCAAAAAGAAAAAAATAATATAGCACCTTCAACTGCACCACAGACTAAAACAGTTAAATGTGGTTTATTAAATATTAGGTCTCTCTCTTCTAAGTCCCTGTTAGTAAATGATATAATAATTGATCAACATATTGATTTATTCTGCCTTACAGAAACCTGGTTACAGCAGGATGAATATGTTAGTTTAAATGAGTCAACACCCCCAAGTCACACTAACTGTCAGAATGCTCGAAGCACGGGCCGGGGCGGAGGATTAGCAACAATCTTCCACTCCAGCTTATTAATTAATCAAAGACCCAGACAGAGCTTTAATTCATTTGAAAGATTGACAACTTAGTCTTGTCCATCCAAATTGGAAGTCTCAAAAACCAGTTTTATTTGTTATTATCTATCGTCCACTTGGTCGTTACTGTGAGTTTCTCTGTGAATTTTCAGACCATTTGTCTGACTTAGTGTGTAGCTCAGATAAGATAATTATAGTGGGTGATTTTAACATCCACAGAGATGCTGAGAATGACAGCCTCAACAATGCATTTAATCTATTATTAGATTCAGTTGTTTTCGCTCAAAATGTAAATGAGCCCACCCACCATTTTAACCGCACTTTAGATCTTGTTCTGACATATGGCATAGAAATTGAAGACTTAACAGTATTCCCTGAAAACCCCCTGTTGTCTGATCATTTCCTAATAACATTTACATTTACTTTAATGGACTACCCAGCAGTGGGGAATAAGTTTCATTACAGTAGACGCCTTTCTGAAAGTGCTGTAACTAGGTTTAAGGATATGATTCCTTCTTTGTTATGTTCTTCAATGCCATATACCAACACAGTACAGAGTAGCTACCTAAACTCTGTGAGTGAGATAGATTATCTTGTCAAGTAGTTTTACATCCTCATTGAGCACAACTTTGGATGCTGTAGCTCCTCTGAAAAAGAGAGCCTTAAATCAGAAATGCTTGACTCCGTGGTATAACCCACAAACTCGCAGCTTAAAATAGATAACCCGTAAGCTGGAGAGGAAATGGCGTCTCACTAATTTAGAAGATCTTCATTTAGCCTGGAAAAAGAGTCTGTTGCTCTATAAAAAAGCCCTCAGTAAAGCTATGACATCTTACTATTCACTAATAATTGAAGAAAATAAGAACAACCCCAGGTTTCTTTTCAGCACAGTAGCCAGGCTGACAAAGAGTCAGAGCTCTATTGAGCCGAGTATTCCTTTAACTTTAACTAGTAATGACATCATGACTTTCATTGCAAATAAAATTTTAACTATTAGAGAAAAAATTATTCATAACCATCCCAAAGACATATCTTTATGTTCGGCTGCCTTCAGTAATGCTGGTATTTGGCTAGACTGTTTCTCTCCGATTGTTCTGTCTGAGTTATTTTCATTAGTTACTTCATCCAAACCATCAACATGTCTATTAGACCCCATTCCTACCAGGCTGCTCAAGGAAGCCCTACCATTAGTTAATGCTTCGATCTTAAATATGATCAATCTATCTTTATTAGTTGGCTATGTACCACAGGCTTTTAAGGTGGCAGTAATTAAACCATTACTTAAAAAGCCATCACTTGACCCAGCTATCTTAGCTAATTATAGGCCAATCTCCAACTTTCCTTTTCTCTCAAAAATTCTTGAAAGGGTGGTTGTAAAACAGCTAACTGATCATCTGCAGAGGAATGGTCTATTTGAAGAGTTTCAGTCAGGTTTCAGAATTCATCATAGTACAGAAACAGCATTAGTGAAGGTTACAAATGATCTTCTTATGCCTCAGACAGTGGACTCATCTCTGTGCTTGTCCTGTTAGACCTCAGTGCAGCTTTTGATACTGTTGATCATAAAATTTTATTACAGAGATTAGAGCATGCCATAGGCATTAAAGGCACTGCGCTGCAGTGGTTTAAATCATATTTATCTAATAGATTACAATTTGTTCATGTAAATGGGGAGTCTTCTTCACAGACTAAGGTTAATTATGGAGTTCCACAAGGTTCTGTGCTAGGACCAATTTTATTCACTTTATACATGCTTCCCTTAGGCAGTGTTATTAGAAAGCATTGCTTAAATTTTCATTGTTACGCAGATGATGCCCAGCTTTATCTATCCATGAAGCCAGAGGACACACACCAATTAGTTAAACTGCAGGAATGTCTTTCAGACATAAAGACATGGATGACCTCTAATTTCTTGCTTTTAAATTCAGATAAAACTGAAGTTATTGTACTTGGCCCCACAAATCTTAGTAACATGGTGTCTAACCAGATCCTTACTCTGGATGGCATTACCCTGACCTCCAGTAATACTGTGAGAAATCTTGGAGTCATTTTTGATCAGGATATGTCCTTCAATGTGCATATTAAGAAAAAATGTAGGACTGTTTTTTTTGCATTTGCGCATTATCTCTAAAATTAGAAAGGTCTTGTCTCAGAGTGATGCTGAAAAGCTAATTTATGCATTTATTTCTTCTAGGCTGGACTACTTTAATTCATTATTATCAGGTTGTCCTAAAAGTTCCCTGAAAAGCCTTCAGTTAATTCAAAATGCTGCAGCTAGACTGCTGACAGGGACTAGAAGGAGAGAGTATATTTCACCCATATTGGCCTCTCTTCATTTGCTCCCTGTTAATTCCAGAATAGAATTTAAAATTCTTCTACTTACTTATAAGGTTTTGAATAATCAGGTCCCATCTTATCTTAGGGACCTCTTAGTACCATATCACCCCAATAGAGTGCCTTCAGCTTTCAGGCTCCTCTCCTGTGGAACCAGCTCCCAATTGGGATTAGGGAGACAGACACCCTCTCTACTTTTAAGATTAAGCTTAAAACTTTCCTTTTTGAAAAAAGCTTATAGTTAGGGCTGGATCAGGTGACCCTGAACCATCCCTTAGTTATGCTGCTATAGACTTAGACTGCTGGGGGGTTTCCCATGATGCACCAGTGTCTCTTTTTATTTTCCTCTTTTTGCTCTGTATGCACCAGTCTGCTTTTAATCATTGGTGATTGATCTCTGCTCTCTTCCACAGCATGTCTTTTTCCTGATTCTCTCCCCTCAGCCCCAACCAGTCCCAGCAGAAGACTGCCCCTCCCTGAGCCTGGTTCTGCTGGAGGTTTCTTCCTGTTAAAAGGGAGTTTTTCCTTCCCACTGTCGCCAAGTGCTTGCTCATAGGGGGTCGTTTTGACTGTTGGGGTTTTTCTGTAAATATTGTATGGCTTTTGCCTTACAATATAAAGCGCCTTGGGGCAACTGTTTGTTGTGATTTGGCGCTATATAAATAAAATTGATTTGATTTGATTTGAATCAATTAAACTTATTGCATCATTTAACGATTTTAATTACTTTTAATCATTAAGCTGGTACAATCCTGATTCCAATCGAAAATAAAAATGTTAGTGATTAACTCCTTCACTTTAATAAATTGAGATAACACGTCTCTAAAATCCAATTCATTTGTGCTCTGATTTATGACAGTTGTCTAATTTTGCATTTTTACTCTTTTTCGTTTATAAATTCATTCTCTGACTTAAACTAATTCTGCTTTCAGCACTGAAGTAATCATGCGATTAATTAAAAACCCAAATTATTCACATTTTTAACTTAATTCATTAAGAGGTGATTTTAAGATACTACTAATTAAAGAAAACACTCCTTTTCCGATTTTGAAATTCCCTTTGAAACAATTTTGAGAATGGCCTACAGCGAATCTATTTTTCATACACACCTCTAACACATATTTTTGTAAATAATTGTATCTTTTGTTAACCTGATAATCTTATCTCATCAGGAAATTGAAAATGCTGTTGTCTTCCTCGACAAAGTCATGTGCGCCGAGTGGCTCTGAAAGTTCCAGCCACACTGATTCAGATGATTCAATCACACAGGTACTATTCAATCTAACTGCAGAGTTACTACCTGGATTTGCCGACAACCTTCAATCTGCTACGCAGAAGAAGGGGAGCACAGAAATGTCTGACCTCTACAGTCAAGCTTTGAGCAAACCCCAAAAGGGAAACAACTTAGCTGAAATGCTAGGAAGATTAGCCTTAACTGCTTTTAGCAAACTAAAGCATATTGAATCTCTGCCATCACAGTCTGTTTCAATTGCTGGTTCTCCTCCTTCTGTTCCTGGAATTGAGAAAAAGAGACTAGATGAGACAGAAACATCTTTGATCCTCGATGAACAACGCATCAAAGAAAAAAGGTAACAGTCACCATACTCAAAGATGAGGTCCGTGCCCTAGAAGAAACTACCAGCGAACGTGACGAGACAATCCCTGACTTCATTGACGAACTCGAGCAGGCACATTGCGAAATCACAATGCTGCAAAACGAGACTAAAACATGCAGACAACTTCTGGCTCTTGAAAAAATCAAAGAACCAGGAACTATGCAAACAACTGATGGACACAGACTTTGGTCTGACTGAAACTCACCAACAGCTGGAGCTTACGAGCAAAGAAGTGTTCTCACTAAGATGAGACTTAGAAAATTCTCATGTGAAACACTTCAGGCAGCTGCCTGACTTTGACCAAAAATACACAGAGAGAGTTAAACTCCAATTCCTCTCCACAGGTACACACAGAGGACTTTTTCCACCTCCCTTCATGGAAACAGGCTCTTGTCCTCCAGAAAACTTTGACAGGTATTGTGAGACTCTGGAAAGCTCATCTCACGATCCTCCTCCACACACTCAGCATCTTTCAGCTCTCAATGATTGAGAACTTGATAAGATCGCACAACACATAACTCACTTTGAGCCAAGTCCTGATGGCTCCCTTTATGCAGGTGCTTACTGATCAGCATCAAATACTCTCTTTTAAAATTTCCTCAAGCAACCAGTGATGACTTTATCTATCTTGTCAGATGAACTTCTAGCCACGAGGTTAGCAGGTTCATTGAATGCCAACCTTAAGCAGTAAGACAACACATTCAGAAGCTTTGTATGGCACTGGAGAAATAATAATCCAACCCCTCAGCTCAGACAGGCTTAGCAGCCACCCTGGAAGTTAAACAGTGGAGAAAAGAATCTCAGCTGTATTACAACAGTCTGCTGCGTGCATACTTTGGTGCATGCAATGAGCTAGGCATGGATGAAGACCTCAGCTTCAAAACCTTGTTTGTTGAAAACCTTCACTCTGCCACCAGTTACCATCTTGGAATCTTTGGGGACCCCAAGAAAGCCAACATTCAGGATTTGCATGATCCTGCTTTGAAAGGTTTCACAAAGCAACAGAAAAGAGACTCTAAAACCACTGAACATCATTCAGTTTTGAGTGTTAACACTCGACTGTCAGCCCTTCAGCTCAAAGGGGCCCCCTGTGCTTCACCTAAGCTCAGCACTGGCTCTATACCAAGCTCTCCTATCTGGAAGCAGAGATCTACTCGATGCACACAAAGCATTTGAGACGGACCACATCCACAACGACCGTGGTCCCCCAAAAATACTCAGTACTTTGGATCGAAGACCGATCCAAACTCACAGACACAACATGGACAGTTTGCACCAAGATGTCAGGAGAAACCCAGAAACTAGGAAAGACAAACTGATAACCAACACCAAAGCAGGACTTCCCCTGCAGACGAACGTGAAAACTCTACCTTTAGGCAGGAAATTCGAAGCATCCTTTGAGACATCATCTACGAGCTGAAGGAAGAGAACCATCAACAAAGGGCTGATGTGCTATCCCTCACCTGTATAGTTCCACCTTCACACGTAGCAACATCATTCCCTCAGTCTCACACGACTGAGGAAGATCAAACACTGTCTGAGACACAGATCCCGAGTCCTAGACTCGAAGCTCAATACCAGACACTGCGAAAAGGTCAACCTTACTCCTTCAGCAAGGCTCTTGGAGACAAGGTCAACCTAGAGGAGAAAACATGTGCTAACCCAGACAGGTTCAGCATAAACGAATCATGAAAACCAAAGTTTTTTGTGAAATATGTTGGGAAACAATAGAACAGGAAAGCTATACATGCCTGTAATGTTTGAACATTCCTTCCAGCAGGAAGCCCTCATTGACACTGCTGCCGATGTCACACTCATGTCAGCCTGTTTAACAAACTGCAGGCTGAGTTAACAAGAATCTTACACACTCACCTTGCTCAGTTAAGATACAATCTTACACTGACTGAGACGTATCAATGTCATCCATGGCCCACATCCATCTGACAGTGGGGCCAATGAGTTTTGTCCATCCAGTCTGTATATCCCACTGGATACTTTTCCACTTCTTCTCTGCAAAGACTTCTTTGACCGAATTGACCCTCTCATAGATTTCAAATGGTTGAAACTTTGGGCTCAGGTGCATCAACCACTTCCCCTGAAACCATAACACCCGACTGATAACTTGATGTGCTACACACCAAGACCACCTGGCCAAAACACCAGTAGACTGACCTGTACGTTCCTTCCCCATAGGGCCGGATCTCACTTGGTGTGTGACAAATTCTCCACTGATGTGGCCCAATTTGAAATCAGCAGAGATCAAAGAGAAACTCTTTCCAAACTAACATACCGTGATAGAAGTAAATTTTACTAAATCCTGTGGGACACTTTGGATACACCCCAGTTGTTGACTCACTCAAACAAATTAAAATAAATCTTGTTGCATCAGAATGCGCTGCAAACTGCCACACTGACAAAGCTTTTAGTACCGCAAAAACTACAGCGAACAACCTACATTTCTAAATCTCTAAACTTACAGAGCATCACAGACATTACACTCTAACTCAGTGCTTGTGTATGTAAAAATGACTAAGAAACAGCTATACTGACTAAATGAAATTTCAGAAACACAATTGTGTCTGAGTATAACAAATGAAACGCTCAATCTTTAACAGTTAATGTATCTTAACTTTACATTTCTTATTTGAATTTATTTCATTTAAATAATTCAGCATTCGTTTAACCAATTATATTTCTTGAAATATACTTAACTTGTATGGTAAAACATCATTCAAAATAGTCGGAAAGGACAAATATACCTATTATTTTTACTTAGATGCACCAAGATCAAGTATTCAAATGATTTCACAGATTTTAATTTACTCAATATTTTTAAGTGTAAAAATGTTTCTCCAAAACCAAGTAGGACACATTAACAGTTTTACACTGATAATTCAGCCACCCCAGCCAATCCAGTGGGGGCTGTACACTATTTAATTCAAACTTTACTCAATTCTGATTTGATTTCAACTGGGATAACTCCACCAAAGTTGAGGTCCTTTGTACCACATACACCTGGACCAATTTCAAATTTCAAATTCAGCTAACTTGCATGTCCTTAATTGTGGGAGGAAGCTGTAACAACCAGACGTAACCCACACAAACACTAGGAGAATCTGCAAGCTCCAAATTTTTCGAATTAATCTCAAAACCATCCAATTAACTTTTATGTAAAGAAATTTAAAGCAACCTTCACTTTTAATTGAAACAAATAATAGGATAAATGATAAAGACCCACAGGGTCTCCAAACTGCTGAAACAGGCCTAACCCTGAACAGCTTCCAAAGTAACACTCTTTGAAGCTCTCCACTCTCGGAAATAAAATGCTTTGCTTTGTTTTGTTCATTTGAGCCACTTTGTGTCTATGACATCCGCCTTTACAGCAAACACCGCCTGTGAGGACCTCGTCCATCATCAGCCACAGATGACTCTTCTTGGCCAGCTTTTTCTTTGTGATGAAAGAATTGGAAAATCCTCCACTTCTCCATCAAATGGGGGATATGTTGAGTGTGGCCTCTCTTCACCATAATTAAATAAACACAGGAATGCTTTCACAACAAAAACCTGAGGTTTTGAACTGAGGACAGACTGTTGTGTGTTTCACTCCTAACTGGGATATTCCTGGTTCCATCTGGAAATAAGCTTTGGAGACATCCCTGTGGGCCTCCACTGTGGCCTACATCACAACAGAACTGCAACTCAAGAGTTTTTCAAAGGAGCCCTTGCTTGTTTATCAGTTAAATCTTGGTCACTATGAATTACATGAAATTATAATTGCTTCACGTCAGAATCTGTACTTCCCCAGGCCAGGAGAATCCACCTTTTATGGCATCATGCCAAGGCTAGAAGCTCTCCAGGCATACAAAGGGAACTCTTCCATGATAAGACGTGGCCATAAACTTTGAGCCTTGACAACCAGCTATTATCTATCGGTCGAAGTGAAGGAAAAGACCTTTGCTTAAAATAAAAATTGCACTAGTATTCTTTTATTCATATATAAAAACTTCAAATGTTGTCTGTGTTGCTTATTCAAGGAAATGCTTTGCATGTATTCCATTTAATTGACATGTGTTCCTTGTAAATTATGTGTATTAAATGTGATGTTTCTGACTTATCCATGTTTTGATAATGGTGGAATATTCTGTTTATCCAAAAGATGTATTTAAGCCTTTAATAACATTATGTTCATCCCAAAAATGTCTTAGAACAAATAGTATGCCAAAATAGCTAATGTATTTAAATAGCTGAATCATTTTTCAGAGCACATGAAGTTTTCTGTAAAGTTACATGCCCTAAATGGGCGGAGTTTAATGACGTAAGTCCCCTTTAAAGAGTTGGAACAGAGGCTCGCTCTCCTCGCTCACTCTCTCTCGGAAGCCTCTCTCCTTCTCCTCTTCTCTCTCTTCAAATACCTAACTTTATTTTTGGGTCAACAAGGCCCCATGCTAACCTAGTTAAGCTACCTTGTGGCTTCATTCATTGTTTCATTCATTGTTTCATTATTTGATAACTTTTAACAAATTAATCGCATGATGTTTTTAAGGTTCATCAAGTCTTTCAAATTTTAAGAGAACTTCCTGATCTTTTCAAAAATAATAGTGTATTTACAGAAAAGCAACTTTCCTTTTCTGTACTTTACAACGCTGCTCTTAAAGTTTTATTTTTTTCTAAATTCACAAATACTTTTATTCTGGCTGCAACCAACTTTTAAAAGCTACCAGAACCCATTTTCAACAAATGCCTTCCACCTCTGTGGTCCAGCAAGCTGATGATGGATGTCAGCCATCAACCATCCTGTCAGTAAAACCAACCAACATTGAAGCTTTGGGAGACTGCTGGTTTAACCCCTGACCGAAGTGAGCTCACGCTGCAAAGAGCCGAACACATCAACAACGGACAGACAGTGCATCCGAACCATCTCTTCAACGGAACAGCTAAGTGACCCAGTTAAAGGTTTCAGATAAAGGGGTTGTTGTCAATGGATGCAAAGATATTCATAAATTTGTTTAATTTCATCACTAAATTATTTAATAATTTACTTAATAAGAATTGGCTTCAAATTTCATCACTAAATTCTAATCAGATTTATTTACTTAAAGTGTTGAAACTTCATCTCAATACTTTCTTTCAACGTCTCATGAGTAAGCAAATTGTGCCCATAAATGAACTTATTTAATCACAGTCCACTCAAAATGTCAGTAAACTGTTCATGTCTTGTGTATTTGTAAATAAAATGTAAATATTTCTGTGGTGGTTCATTTTATGTTCAGAAGGAAACCCTTGGTCAATTGTATCATAGAATTTAAACTTTCAGACCCGAGACTGACAAATTAAATTGACTGATTAATTAATGTTTTTTTTTTATTAAAGTACCTATGCTTTAAATAGGTGGTGCCCTAAGGTGATAAGATATTATTCTAATTAAATAATAATTATTATTAACCCCTAAAATTGTTCATTATTTTGGTGACCCATTAAATGAGGACTTGGCCAATTTACATCTCTTGGCTGGCTTGGGAATGCCTTGGGGTTCCCCTGGAGGAGCTGGGGGAGGTGTGTGTGGATCGGGAGGTCTGGGTGGCTTTGCTTGAGCTGCTGCCCCTGTGACCCGACTCCGGATAAAGCGGAAGAAAATGGATGGATGAATGGATGGATGGATAAATTGACTGTCATGACACCATTATGACAATGTAATAAAGATATTTTTGGACCTCAAGTAAAGTGGTAGCATTTTGATTTGTCATGAGTCATGACACAGTTATGGCAGTGTAATGAAGGTATTTGAATTGGTCTGTAACTTTGCACATGGAATTATAATAAAGCATTAATTAAATGTATTAATTACTTATTAAGTAGGCTGGAGTGGTGGCTCTAAGTGGTTAATGCCCTTGGTTTAAGTGTGTAAAGTTCCCAATTCAAACCCCACCTCTGCCACATTCCTCCATGTAATATGGAATTGCGTCAAGAAGGGCATCTGGAGTAAAATGTGCCAATTCAACATGCAGATGCACGTCGGATTTGCTGTGACGATGCGTGTGCAAACCATGGAGCAGTCAAAGGGACTTAAGATGAGTCATTCTCAGTGATGTGTGATAAATTCATTACATATTTATTCATGCTTAATTAAGGCTATATAAGGTGTAGCTGTTATAAAGTGCAACCTAATAATCATAATGTCAACTTGCCATAAACCCAAAAATAGATGCATATGTTGTTAATGTCAAGTTGTCATGACAAAGACATTTTCTGGTAATGTCATGTTGATTAACCCTCTGGGGCTGACACCGTCATATACGACGGCTGAGGCCAAGCTTTACTAAATTATAAATAACTTTTTTAATGATATGAGATAGAAACTTACTTTTTACTGAAAGGTTAACTCCGTGGACTTTCGAGCCAACATCCACCATCTTTATACTTCTCATAGAAGCTGTGTGATGACCTGAGCAATGTGAGTGTCCAATTGGAATTGGCTCACCGTCAGATGGTTTTCCAAAATCCAATCATAGGGCAGATTCACTTCACGTGACACACCAAAGATTTTTTTTAGGAGTGATGTGTTACTAGTTGGCCACTTTGAATAGCCCCCTGGCTGTATCAATGCACCCTGCACCATTACGCACAGCGAAAGTTAAAGTGAGCAGACGAAGCAGACGGAGAGCCTCTCATACAATCTCACATGCTCAAACAGTGTGTGAGTATCAGGATTGCTCGACTAGTTTTCCTGTGAATGTTACTGTATAAGCCTGTGGCAAGCTCTCTCGCTCCAGTGTAAAGCAGTGTTTACCATATCAATGGAGCGAGGGGGGAGAGGCTGCTCCTCAAATTGAATGAGCCTCGAAGTGTGAATGTTGCTTTCAGAGTAGGGGAGAACAAACACACAGTCAACTTCATAGTAGAAGTTTGTGATGTGACCTTTGTGTAATAGCAGACAGAAATTGCTTTGAGATGAATACAAACACAATGCATCGACCATTTTGTATATACTGTTCAAAAAGTGCATTTGTGTTTATTGTTTGAACCTTTTTGTTGTACAGTCTTTCACACAAGAGCGCAAATTACCTTTATAAAGTGTCAAAACCGTTGTTTATTATAGTTTGCTGTGTGTTTTGAATAAATGTGTGTGGAAAATTATTTTCTGCTTTACTTTTTTCTTTCTTATTTCTGATTGTAAACCTGTATTACACTTATAAAACACAACGATAGCATATATATTTTGAAAGTAAAGGTTGTCCGGCAAAAAAGACAGATAAAACTTGATTGTGGGAGAGTTGTTAACAGCAATAATAAAACATTTATGCCAGGCGAATGAACTGTCCAAAAAATGCTGTCGGACCCCAGAGGGTTAATGTCAAGTTGTCATACAACCCCAATTCCAATGAAGTTGGGACGTTGTGTAAAATGTTAATAAAAGCAGAATTCAATGATTTGCAAATCCTCTTCAACCTACATTAAATTAAATACACCACAAACACAACATATTTAATGTTCAAACTGATAAGCCTTATTGTTTTTGTGCAAATATTTGCTCATTTTGAAATGGATGCCTGCAACACATTTCAAAAAAGCTGGGACAGTGGAAAGGTTCCCAGTTCAAACCCCACCTATGCCACTGTGTTACATCACCTTTCCTTCGAAAAACAATCAATAAACATTTGGGAACTGAGTACACTAATTGTTGAAGCTTTGTAAGGGGAATTCTTTCCCATTCTTGCTTGATGTATGACTTCAGTTGTTCAACAGTCCGGGGTCTCCGTTGTCATATTTTGTGCTTCATAATGCGCCACACATTTTCAATGGGTGACAGGTCTGGACTGCAGGCAGGCCAGTCCGCACTCTTTTCCTACGAAGCCACGCTGTTGTAACACGTGCAGAATGTGGCTTGTTAATGTCTTGCTGAAATAAACAGGGACGTCCCTGAAAAAGACGTTGCTTGGATGGCAGCATGTGTTGCTCCAAAACCTGGATGTACCTTTCAGCATTGATGGTGCCATCACAGATGTCTAATTTGCCAATGCCATGTGCACTAACACACCCCCATACCATCAGAGATGCTGGCTTTTGAACTTTGCGCTGGTAACAATCTGGATGGTCCTTTTTTCTCTTTTGTCGGGAGGACACGACATCCATGATTTCCAAAAACAATTTGAAATGTGGACTCATCAGACCACAGCACACTTTTCCACTTTGCATGTGTCAATTTCAAATGAGCTCAGGCCCAGAGATGGCAGCTGCGTTTCTGGATGTTGTTGATGTATGGCTTTAACTTTGCATGGTAGAGTTTTAACTTGCACTTGTAGATGTAGCGACAGATTGTGTTAACTGAGAATGGTTTTCTGAAGTGTTCCTGAGCCCACACGGTAAGACCCTTTACACAATGATGCCAGTTTTTAATGCAGTGCCGCTTGAGGGCTCGAAGGTCATGGGCATTCAATGTTTGGATGATTTTTTCATGCAGTTGTTCACAAAGTGGTGATCCTCACCCCATCTTTGCTTGTGAAAGGCTGAGCCTTTTGGGGATGCGCCTTTCATACCTAAGCATGACACTCACCTGTTTCCAATTAGGCATTTTTTGAGCATTGATCAACTTTCCCAGTTGTTTGTTGCCCCGTCCCAACTTTTTTGAAATGTGTTGCAGGCATCCATTTCAAAATGAGCAAATATTTGCACAAAAACAACACAGTCTATCAGTTTGAACATTAAATATCTTGCCGTTGTGGTGTATTCAATTGAATATAGGTTGAAGAGGATTTTCATATCGTATTCTGTTATTATTTGCATTTTACACAACGTCCCAACTTCATTGGAATTGGGGTTGTAATAAGCGCATCCCAAACAAATTTAATGTCTGTGGGCTCACAGATCTGGCAACTTGCTTCCACTTGCTTTGGATTGTTTGGTGTTGTGATGCTATTCTGAACTTCACACGGTTGTATACGTTTCTTTTATTTCTGTTTAGCACTCTTCTGGTTATTAACCGTATCTACTCTGAATGTTATTTAACTACAGTGCTGTTGCTAGCAGTTAGCATTCGCTAGCTGTTAGCTTTTGGTGGCTAGGTTGACTCCTCTCCCCTTGTCATTACTCTTATAGCTGTTTCTTTTATACTTGTTTAATACTTCGGTTAGTTTTTCAGTTGAACTGCTGTGAATTTTAAGTAATTATTTTACTCCTGTGTAAATCTTGGGAGCGGCTAGCATTTTCGCTAGCGGTTAGCTTGCATTAGCTACTTTGGACACCCATTTTCATTTTCTCATTTCATTTTTTTATATACTTCTGTTAGTTAGTTAACTGTTTAGTGTAACGTTTGTGAATTTTAGCTTTGTACTTTACTCGTGTGTTAATCTTAGGAGTTTTTTTATTGCTCCTACATGCCTAATACTTCTGCTACTCTTTCAGTGTAACTGCTGTGAATTTTAATTCATTTATTTGTGTCTGTGTGAGCCTTAGGAGTGGTTAGCTTATCCATTATTGGTTAGCTCGTGCTTGCTTGGCTAGATTCTTGAATTTCCTAGTGCACAAAGTACACTACTTTACCTACTTTACACCCTCCATAAATTCTGCGTGATGTTGGAAGATAGGGTGGCTCTCTTAGAGAGCCATGTCCATAAGTTAGAGCGGCTTCTTAGCTCAGTGGAGTTAGATGTTACGGGCACTCCAGATGAGGCTAGTGCTGGGCCAGCTAGGGAGCCCATTAGCATTAGCCTAGAAACACCGGCTGTGGAGGACGGCTTTCGGACTGTGGCTAGGCGGAGGAAGCCCCGTAGGGCTTGGTGCCCGGTTGTGGCACCCCGATCACACTCGCCACTGTGAACTGTGAATCGGTTCTCCACCTTGGATTTGCCTGATGTGAATTCTCTGAGTCCACAAGTGACTTCCACTCCTGTCTCCAGGCCGAAACACTGGACTTTAGTGATAGGGGATTCTATCACCCACAAAGTGAGGTTACAGACGCCGGCAGATGTTTAATGTATTCCTGGGGCCAGAGCTCCCGACATTGCATCCCATCTTAGGGCGCTGACGCTGCAGAAGACAAAGGAACATGACATCAGATATAGTCACATTGTTATGGCGGTGTTATGACGGTGCCTGCTCCCAGACCACCAATAACCAGCAAAAATATATTTAAGCATAAAAATTCAAAAAGAAAAAATAATATAGCACCTTCAACTGCACCACAGACTAAAACAGTTAAATGTGGTCTATTAAACATTAGATCTCTCTCTTCTAAGTCCCTGTTAGTAAATGATATAATAATTGATCAACATATTGATTTATTCTGCCTTACAGAAACCTGGTTATAGCAGGATGAATATGTTAGTTTAAATGAGTCAACACCCCCGAGTCACACTAACTGCCAGAACACTCGTAGCACGGGCCGAGGGGGAGGATTAGCAGCAATCTTCCACTCCAGCTTATTAATTAATCAAAAACCCAGACAGAGCTTTAATTCATTTGAAAGCTTGACTCTTAGTCTTGTCCATCCAAATTGTAAGTCCCAAAAAACAGTTTTATTTGTTGTTATCTGTCGTCCACCTGGTCGTTACTGTGAGTTTCTCTGTGAATTTTCGGACCTTTTGTCTGACTTAGTGCTTAGCTCAGATAAGATAATTATAGTGGGTGATTTTAACATCCACACAGATGCTGAGAATGACAGTCTCAACACTGCATTTAATCTATTGTTAGTCTCGATTGGCTTTGCTCAAAATGTAAATGAGTCCACCCACCACTTTAATCATACCTTAGATCTTGTTCTGACTTATGGTGTGGAAATTGAAGACTTAACAGTATTCCCTGAAAACCCCCTTCTGTCTGATCATTTCTTAATAACATTTACATTTACTCTGATGGACTACCCAGCAGTGGGGAATAAGTTTCATTACAGTAGAAGTCTTTCAGAAAGCGCTGTAACTAGGTTTAAGGATATGATTCCTTCTTGATGTTCTCCAATGCCATATACCAACACAGGGCAGAGCAGCTACCTAAACTCTGTGAGTGAGATAGATTATCTCGTCAATAGTTTTATATCCTCATTGAGGACAACTTTGGATGCTGTAGCTCCTCTGAAAAAGAGAGCCTTAAATCAGAAGAACCTGACTCCGTGGTATAACTCACAAACTCGCAGCTTAAAGCAGATAACCCATAAGTTGGAGAGGAAATGGCGTCTCACTAATTTAGAAGATCTTCACTTAGCCTGGAAAAAGAGTCTGTTGCTCTATAAAAAAGCCCTCCGTAAAGCTAGGACATCTTACTACTCATCACTAATTGAAGAAAATAAGAACAACCCCAGGTTTCTTTTCAGCACTGTAGCCAGGCTGACAAAGAGTCAGAGCTCTATTGAGCCGAGTATTCCTTTAACTTTAACTAATAATGACTTCATGACTTTCTTTGCTAATAAAATTTTAACTATTAGACAAAAAATTACTCATAACCATCCCAAAGACATATCGTTCTGTTTGGCTGCTTTCAGTGATGCCGGTATTTGGTTAGACTCTTTCTCTCCAATTGTTCTGTCTGAGTTATTTTCATTAGTTACTTCCTCCAAACATCAACATGTCTATTAGACCCCATTCCTACCAGGCTGCTCAAGGAAGCCCTACCATTAATTAATGCTTCGATCTTAAATATGATCAATCTATCTTTATTAGTTGGCTATGTACCACATGCTTTTAAAGTGGCAGTAATTAAACCATTACTTAAAAAGCCATCACTTGACCCAGCTATCTTAGCTAATTATAGGCCAATCTCCAACCTTCCTTTTCTCTCAAAAATTCTTGAAAGGGTGGTTGTAAAACAGCTAACTGATCATCTGCAGAGGAATGGTCTATTTGAAGAGTTTCAGTCAGGTTTCAGAATTCATCATAGTACAGAAACAGCATTAGTGAAGGTTACAAATGATCTTCTTATGGCCTCAGACAGTGGAGTCATCTCTGTGCTTGTCCTGTTAGACCTCAGTGCTGCTTTTGATACTGTTGACCATAAAATTTTATTACAGAGATTAGACCATGCCGTAGGTATTAAAGGCACTGCGCTTCGGTGGTTTGAATCATATTTATCTAATAGATTACAATTTTATTCACTTTATACATGCTTCCCTTAGGCAGTATTATTAGACAGCATTGCTTAAATTTTCATTGTTACGCAGATGATACCCAGCTTTATCTACTGTGAGAAATCTTGGGGTCATTTTTGATCAGGATATGTCATTCAATGCGCATATTAAACAAATATGTAGGACTGCTTTTTTGCATTTGCGCAATATCTCTACAATTAGAAAGGTCTTGTCTCAGAGTGATGCTGAAAAACAAATTCATGCATTTATTTCCTCTAGGCTGGACTACTGTAATTCATTATTATCAGGTTGTCCTAAAGGTTCCCTGAAAAGCCTTCAGTTAATTCAAAATGCTGCAGCTAGAGTACTGACGGGGACTAGAAGGAGAGAGCATATTTCACCCATATTGGCCTCTCTTCATTGACTTCCTGTTAATTCTAAAATAGAATTTAAAATTCTTCTTCTTACTTATAAGGTTTTGAATAATCAGGTCCCATCTTATCTTAGGGACCTCATTGAACCATATCACCCCAATAGAGCGCTTCGCTCTCAGACTGCAGGCTTACTTGTAGTTCCTAGGGTTTTTAAGAGTAGAATGGGAGGCAGAGCCTTCAGCTTTCATGCTCCTCTCCTCTGGAACCAGCTCCCAATTCGGATTAGGGAGACAGAAACCCTCTCTATTTTTAAGATTAGGCTTAAAACTTTCCTTTTTGCTAAAGCTTATAGTTAGGGCTGGATCAGGTGACCCTGAACCATCCCTTAGTTATGCTGCTATAGACTTAGACTGCTGGGGGGTTCCCATGATGCACTGAGTGTTTCTTTCTCTTTTTGCTCTGTATGCACCACTCTGCATTTAATCATTAGTGATTGATCTCTGCTCCCCTCTACAGCATGTTTTTCCTGGTTCTCTCCCTCAGCCCCAACCAGTCCCAGCAGAAGACTGACCGTCCCTGAGCCTGGTTCTGCTGGCGGTTTCTTCCTGTTAAAAGGGAGTTTTTCCTTCCCACTGTCGCCAAGTGCTTGCTCACAGGGGGTCGTTTTGACCGTTGGGGTTTTTCCGTAATTATAGTATGGCTTTGCCTTACAATATAAAGTGCCTTGGGGCAACTGTTTGTTGTGATTTGGCGCTGTATAAATAAAATTGATTTGATTTGACTGTTTACATCGGCACCAATGATATCAGGATGAAGCACTCAGAGGTTACAAAAATGGACATAGAGAGGACTTGTGACCTTGCCAGAAAGATGTGTCGGCATCGATTAATAGTCTCTGGTCCCCTCCCCTCCTGGGGTACTGATGAGGCATTTAGCAGGCTGTTCATTAAATAGGTGGCTGGTGCAGTTTTGTAAACAGCAAGGCTTTAGCTTTATTGATAACTGGCCTTCGTTCTGGGGCCGCTGTGGCTTGCTGATGCTGGACGGCCTCCACCCTACTGGGGAAGGCACCGCCATCTTGTCTGCGAACATAGATAGAGCTCTCTAGGGAGGGTAACATTAGGAATCTACAGCAAGCCACGGAGCAGGTGATTAGAGACCCTGCAAGGCTTATGACAAATGTGGGTGTGGAATCCATTAGCTTAGCGGGGAAATTAGTGCAGAAAATCCACTATGGTGATAGTGCAGTTTATCTGCCAGGGAGGGAAATTCAACAAGTTGAGACTGTGGCCTGCTTCCATAGACGTGTCCATAAAAATCATAGAGGGATATGCTTTCCAAACTTAATACCCATTACTATACTGGATGATGTTGAACTTGAGGATGGCCCAGTGGTTGTTCCAGCAATAGCAACGATTTCATGTCTGCTACCTACAACGTGCGTGGGATGTCTCAAACCTCAACCTACTTCTAGGCATCTTATATATGCTACTCTGGAACCACCCATAAACCCAAACAGTTCAACTGTCAACCCCACTGAGGTCCTTAGACTGGGTCTCATTAACATAAGATCACTGTCCTCAAAATCATGTTGGGAAAGTGTAGTGACACGGACCCACAACAGGGGGCGTAAATGAACGGACAATGAAAGAGTCCGGTGAACACTTTACTGTTGTGAATGAGCACAACCACAATACAGAGGAATACTGAATTTTGCAAATAGTCAATCCACAAAGGTGACGTGTGGGCAGGCTCGAGGATAGAAGACGTCTGTCCTGAGAAGAACCGGAACCACACGATTTCCTCCGCCACCGAACCTGGAGAATACTGGAGCCGCCAAGTCCCGAGTCCCCAGGTGGCCACCGTCTCCGAATGTCGGATCTGGTACTGCTGGCGAGGAGCAGAAACAACAAGATGTGGGTGTGTGTACACCCAGTAACAACAATGGTGGAGATTCCACCTCCACCTCAAACACAGTACAATAACGTGCAGCGCCTGATAACCTATCCCAATTTGGCGTGAGGAGCGAAGTCCGTCATCTTCCTCACGATCCCCAAATCCCAGCCTCCAGCTGCAGAGATTAATCAGGAATGCCTGCAAAGAATCTAGTCAATTGTGGGTTTGGCACCAGAAAACGGCTGAGAGCATATACATTTAGTCACGCCCCTCGTGATGCGAAGCAAGGCGGGGGTGTTGGTCTTATTTATAAATCTAAGTTTAGCTTATTAGCTGTTGGGGTCACAAATATAACTCATTTGAGCATCTGATTCTCCGCTCTGCTCAGGATATTACGCATTGCCAAGGTCAGAAGAATAAAAATCAGCAGTATTACTTTGTCACTGTATATAGGCCTCCTGGCCCATATTCTGAATTCTTAGATGAATTTGGTGCGTTCATCTCTAACTTGTCAACTAGTGCAGATAACATTCTGATCATTGGTGACTTTAACGTTCATATAAATAAGCCTTCTGATCCCCTTTACAAATCATTTATGGAAATTGTAGATGCATTAGGATTTCGGCAATGCATTCGGGATTCACCGCACATTAATGGAAATACCTTGGATCTGGTTCTCACACGTGGTATTGCTGTGTTAAAACCACGCTTCCCCAAATCACAGTCACCTTGGTTTAATGATTACCTGCCTGACCTCAAGCATAAAGCAAGAGGTCTAGAACGGAAATGGCGTCGTTCAAAATTAAAAGTATTCTACCTTGCGTGGCATGATGCTATGTTAGACTATAAGCATGCATTATTGGCTACAAAGTGGACCTACTACTCTGATTTGATCAACAAAAACAAGCATAATTCAAAGTTCTTGTTCAACACGGTGGCAACACTTATTCAAGGACAGCCACCTGTAGTCCGCTCTCCTTTTACAGCATAAGATTTCCTGTATTACTTTGAGATGAAAATAGAAGACATTAGGTTAAACATTTCCCAGCATGCCTTAACCCAGCCACTGCACTCTGCAATTGAGGTGGGCACCACTACTGAGGTATTACCTAGATTTACAAAATTTGATAATATCTCACTAGGCATGCTGACGAAACTCGTCACATCAACAAAAAGCACAACCTGTTTATTTGATCCTGTACCAACAAAACTGTTTCAGGACCTATGGCCCACTCTTGGGCTGACTGTGCTGGAAATGATTAATCTTTCTTTAACGTCTGGATCTGTTCCTAAATGTTTCAAATCTGCTGTGATTAAACCATTACTTAAGAAACCTAACCTTGACCCTAGTGTATTGAAAAACTATCGGCCAATATGAAATCTATCATTTTGCTCTAAAATTCTGGAAAAAGTGGTGTCACGGCAGCTCGTGGACTATCTTACTGAGAATAATCTCTTTGAGCCACTGCAGTCTGCTTTTAGAAAATATCATTCCACAGAGACAGCTCTCATTAAAGTGGTGAATGATCTTCTGCTTACAATGGATTCAGACACCACTACGGTTCTGTTGCTGTTAGATCTCAGTGCTGCATTTGATATAGTGGATCATCATATTCTACTTGATAGGCTGGAAAATCATTTTGGAATTACTGGGAGTGTCCATGCATGGCTGACGTCATACTTCAGTCGTTCTCACTGTGTTTTGAACAGTAACACTACCTCTAACCTTACTGACATGAAATTTGGGGTTCCACAGGGGTCTGTCTTAGGCCCCCTGCTTTTCTACCTTTATATAGCACCCCTTGGGCACATATTGCAGCATTTTGGGATTACCTTTCACTGCAGTGCAGATGATACTCAGTTATACATGCCGATAACTGCTGGTAATCTCGTTCACATAAAATCCTTAGAAGATTGCCTTGCAGCAGTGAGAAGTTGGATGTCTAGAAACCTCCTTCTTTTAAACTCTGATAAGACTGAAATGATGGTTCTTGGTCCAATGAGACAGCGGCATCAATTTGACCAGTTAACGCTCAGCCAAGTCTCGTGTGTCATACATCCCACTGACAAAGTGAGGAATCTTGGGATAATTTTTGATCTTTCATTGTACTTTGACCTCCACATTAGAAATATTACTAGGACTGCTTTCTTTCACCTGCAAAATATAGCGAAGATTCATCCCATCCTGTCTATGGCTGATGCCGAGACCCTGATCCATGCATTTATCTCTTCTAGATTGGACTACTGCAATGTTCTATTTTCTGGTTTACCGCAGTCTAGCATTAGGGCTCTCCAATTTGTTTAAAATGCTGCAGCCAGACTTTTGACATGAAGCAGAAAGTTCGACCACATTACACCCATTTTGGCGTCTCTTCACTGGCTTCCTGTCCTAGTGAGATCAGATTTAAGGTTCTGCTACTAACCTATAAAATTATTCATGGACTGGCATCTCCCTACCCAGCTGACCTAATTAAACCTTACGCACCGGCCTGGGCCTTACGTTCTCAGGGTGCAGGACTACTTTGTGTCCCTAGGGTGAATAAGAAGTCTGTGGGTCACAGAGCTTTCTCTTATCATGCCCCTGTTTTGTGGAATGGTCTCCCTGCTGTTGTGTGGGCCGCTGAAGAGGAGGTAGTGCTGGCCCACCACCACCAGAGGGCGCCCTGTCTGGAGTGCGGGCTCCAGGCACCAGAGGGCGCTGCCGCCTCACAGGAGCAGCCGGGGTGACAGCTGTCACTTATCGCCTACGACAGCCGTCACCAATCATCTGATCAGCAGTGGTATATCAGCAAGACGACATCTCCACCTCTTTGCCGAGATATCGCTCTACCTAGGAGGTACAGTACTCAGCCGACTGTGTTGTCTTTTTGACATTAACACTTTGTTACTTTTGTGCGTTAAATAGCAGACATTCTTCCGACGAGAGGTGGAGGTGGTTTTCCCGCCATACGGGTTGCTGGGTGCAAACGCACCCACATTTAACTGTTTTTGTTCCTCGCCAGCAGTACCAGATCCGACACGCGGAGGCAGTGGCCACCTGGGAGTTCGGGACTTGGCGGCTCCAGTATTCCTGGGGTTCGGTGGCAGAGGAAATCGTGTGGTTCCGGTTCTGCTTTGGACAGACGTCTCTTATCTTCGAGCCTGCCCACATGACACATTTTGTGAATTGACTTCTTTGTCTATTGTTGTAATCTGTTGTGTTTGTTGTGTTTATTCACAACAGTAAAGTGTTGTTATTTGACTTCCTCCATTGTCCGTTCATTTGCGCCCCCTGTTGTGGGTCCGTGTTCCTACACTTTCCCAACAGGATATCTCAGCCAGCGTCATGGACTCCGAGGGGCGTCACCCGGCTGTTGAACGACCAATGGGAGAGCAGGGAGCGCAGGCGTCTGCAGGAGACGTGATTGGTGAGCTGCAGCACATTCTCACCGCCTTTACGGCTCGGTTGGATCAAATGACTGAGCAAAACATCCTCCTGAACCGCAGGGTGGAGGCTCTCTCCGCACAGATGGCGGCGAGCGCTCAGGGCGCTGCTGCAGCTCGTCCTCCTGCCGACCCTGTGCAGGATATAAACGTTCCAGTGGTGGTTCAACAACCCCTCCCACCATCCCCTGAAGCATACATAAGCCCTCCTGAGCCGTACAGAGGTTGTGTGGAGACGTGCGCGGATTTTCTTATGCAGTGTTCGCTCGTCTTCGCACAACGTCCCGTCATGTATGCGTCAGATGCTAGTAAAATAGCTTATGTGATTGCTCTGCTTCGGGGTAAAGCACGCGCCTGGGCTACGGCGCTCTGGGAACAGAACTCACGGTTGTTATCAGCATACACTGGGTTTGTGGGGGAGTTCAGAACAGTGTTTGATCACCCTAACAGAGGAGAGACCGCTTCAACCGTGCTGCTGTCAATGAGACAGGGACGCGAGAGCGCAGCCGCTTATGCAGTCAACTTCCGCATCGCGGCTGCGAGGTCCGGCTGGAATAACGTTGCGCTCCGCGCCGCCTTCATAAACGGACTGTCGTTGGTTCTGAAGGAGCAGCTGGTAGCTAAGGAGGAACCGCGGGATTTAGATGGGCTTATCGATCTCGTTATACGGTTAGACAATCGGTTGGAGGAACGCCGTCGGGAGCGAGGCGAAGGACGTGACCGGATACGAGCCGGCCCTCTCCCTTCCGGGTTCGAAAAGGGGCCGCCCTCCCCACGCTCCACAGCAGCAGCGCATTGTGGGGCAACAGCTCCCCCTGCTGACGTTGTTAGGGAAACGCACAGGGCCAAAATGGGGAGGCTGATCCGTGGAGAGTGTTTTCTCTGCAGCTCAACTGAGCACACACAGAGAAACTGCCCCAAACGGCCAAAACGACAACACTCGTCCTTAGAGACTGGGCTAAGGGGGGGTCAAAACATTCAAGTGAGACACACACAAATTGCCACACGACTCCCAGTCACAATCCTGAGCGGGGATTTAACCCTTCAAGCCCGAGCACTGGTGGACATGGGGTCAGAAGGGAATCTGCTAGACAGCAGATGGGCAAGGGAGGTAGGGCTCCCTCTGGTGGCGCTTCCTTCGCCGTTGCAGGTGCGGGCACTAGATGGCACCCTCCTCCCTTTACTCACACACAAGACACAACCAGTAACTCTGGTGGTGTCTGGAAACCACCGGGAGGAGATTGAGTTTTTTGTAACTCCTTCTACCTCCCGCGTGATTTGGGGCATCCCATGGATGTTGAAGCACAATCCCCGGATTGCTTGGCCGTCTGGGGTGGTGGTTCAGTGGAGCGAAACCTGCCATCGGGGGTGTTTAGGATCCTCGGTTCCTCCCGGTTCACAGGCTAAGGAGGAGGTCAAACTCCCTCCCAATCTGACGGCAGTGCCGGTTGAGTACCACGATCTTGCTGACGTCTTCAGTAAGGATCTGGCACTCACCATTCCCCCGCACCGTCCGTACGATTGTGCCATTGATTTGGTTCCAGGCGCTGAGTTCCCGTCCAGCAGGCTGTACAACCTCTCACGACCTGAGCGCGAATCAATGGAGACCTACATCCGGGACTCATTAGCTGCCGGGCTGATCCGGAACTCCACCTCCCCGATGGGGGCAGGTTTCTTTTTTGTGGGCAAGAAAGATGGCGGACTTCGTCCATGTATTGATTACAGGGGGCTGAATGAGATTACTGTTCGCAACCGATACCCGTTGCCATTGTTAGATTCCGTGTTCACCCCCCTGCATGGAGCCAAAATCTTTACTAAGCTGGATCTTAGAAATGTGTATCACCTGGTTTGGATCCGGAAGGGAGACAAATGGAAGACAGCATTTAACACCCCATTAGGTCACTTTGAGTACCTGGTCATGCCGTTCGGCCTCACCAACGCCCCCGCGACGTTCCAAGCCTTGGTTAACGACGTCTTGCGGGACTTCCTGCACCGATTCGTCTTCGTATATCTGGACGATATTCTCATCTTTTCTCCGGATCCTGAGACCCATGTCCAGCATGTACATCAGGTCCTGCAGCGGTTGTTAGAGAACCGACTGTTTGTGAAGAGCGAGAAGTGCGAGTTTCACCGCACGTCTTTGTCCTTCCTGGGGTTTATCATCTCCTCTAACTCCGTCGCCCCTGATCCGGCCAAGGTTGCGGCGGTGAGAGATTGGCCCCAACCAACAAGCCGTAGGAAGCTGCAACAGTTCCTCGGCTTCGCTAATTTCTATAGGAGGTTCATTAAGGGCTACAGTCAGGTAGTTAGCCCCCTGACAGCCCTGACCTCTCCAAAAGTCCCCTTCACCTGGTCGGATCGGTGCGAAGCCGCGTTCAAGGAGTTGAAACGACGGTTCTCTACTGCGCCAGTTTTGGTGCAGCCCGACCCTAGCCGCCAGTTCATGGTTGAAGTGGACGCCTCTGACTCAGGGATAGGAGCCGTGCTGTCCCAGAGCGGAGAGACCGATAAGGTACTTCACCCGTGTGCCTACTTTTCACGCAGGTTGACCCCGGCTGAACGGAACTATGACGTCGGCAATCGAGAACTCCTTGCGGTGAAAGAGGCTCTTGAAGAGTGGAGACATCTGTTGGAGGGAACGTCCGTGCCATTCACGGTTTTCACTGACCACCGGAACCTGGAGTATATCAGGACCGCCAAGCGGCTGAACCCCAGGCAAGCCCGCTGGTCACTGTTCTTTGGCCGTTTTGACTTCCGGATCACCTACCGCCCCGGGACCAAAAACCAGAGATCGGATACCTTGTCCCGGGTGCATGAAGACGAAGTCAAAACGGAGTTGTCGGATCCACCGGAACCTATCATCGCGGAGTCCGCTATCGTGGCCACCCTCACCTGGGACGTAGAGAAAACCATCCGGGAGGCCCTGGCACGGAGCCCGGATCCCGGAACTGGGCCGAAGAACAAACTTTACATCCCACCAGAGGCCAGGGCTGCAGTCCTGGACTTCTGTCACGGCTCCAAGTTCTCCTGTCATCCAGGGGTGCGTAGGACCGTGGCAGTTGTCCGGCAGCGCTTCTGGTGGGCGTCCCTGGAGGCCGACGTCCGGGATTATATCCAGGCCTGCACCACCTGCGCCAGGGGCAAGGCTGACCACCGCAGGGCATCGGGACTGCTCCAGCCGCTGCCTGTGCCTCATCGCCCCTGGTCCCACATCGGCCTGGATTTTGTCACGGGCCTCCCGCCGACCCAGGGCAACACCACCATCCTCACGATAGTGGACCGATTCTCCAAGGCGGCCCACTTCGTGGCCCTCCCGAAGCTCCCAACTGCCCAGGAGACAGCGGACCTCCTGGTCCACCACGTCGTCCGGCTGCATGGGATTCCAACAGACATCATCTCCGACCGCGGTCCCCAGTTCTCCTCGCAAGTCTGGAGTAGCTTCTGCCGGGAACTGGGGGCCATGGTGAGTCTCTCGTCCAGGTATCATCCTCAGACCAACGGGCAAGCAGAACGGGTCAATCAGGAGGTGGAACAGGCCCTGCGCTGCGTGACGGCTGCGCACCCGGCGGCCTGGAGTACCCATTTGGCCTGGATCGAGTATGCCCATAACAGCCAGGTGTCTTCAGCCACCGGCCTCTCCCCTTTTGAGGTGTGTCTGGGGTATTAGCCCCCGTTGTTTCCGGTGGTTGAGGGAGAGGTCGGTGTGCCCTCGGTCCAGGCCCACCTGCGGAAGTGCCGTCGGGTGTGGCGCGCCGCCCGTTCTGCTTTGCTAAAGGCCCGGACGAGGGCAAAAGCCCATGCAGACCATCGGCGGACCCCGGCCCCTGCGTATCGGCCAGGGCAGGAGGTGTGGTTGTCCACAAAGGACATTCCCCTGAAAGTGGACTCCCCTAAACTACAGGACCGTTACATCGGTCCCTTCAGAATCCTTAAGGTCATCAGTCCAGCCGCAGTGAGGCTTCAGCTTCCGGCCTCACTGCGGATCCATCCTGTTTTCCATGTGTCCCGGATAAAGCCGCATCACACCTCACCCCTCTGTGCTCCGGGTCCGGCGCCGCCTCCTGCCCGGATCATCGATGGTGAGCCGGCTTGGACTGTGCGCCGGCTCTTGGATGTCCGTAGGATGGGCCGGGGCTTCCAGTATTTGGTGGACTGGGAGGGGTACGGACCCGAAGAACGCTCCTGGGTGAAGAGGAGCTTCATCCTGGACCCGGCCCTCCTGGCCGATTTCTACCGCCGCCACCCGGACAAGCCTGGTCGGGCGCCAGGAGGCGCCCGTTGAGGGGGGGGTCCTGTTGTGTGGGCCGCTGAAGAGGAGGTACTGCTGGCCCACCACCACCAGAGGGCGCCCTGTCTGGAGTGCGGGCTCCAGGCACCAGAGGGCGCTGCCGCCTCACAGGAGCAGCCGGGGTGACAGCTGTCACTTATCGCCTACGACAGCCGTCACCAATCATCTGATCAGCAGTGGTATATCAGCAAGACGACATCTCCACCTCTTTGCCGAGATATCGCTCTACCTAGGAGGTACAGTACTCAGCCGACTGTGTTGTCTTTTTGACATTAACACTTTGTTACTTTTGTGCGTTAAATAGCAGACATTCTTCCGACGAGAGGTGGAGGTGGTTTTCCCGCCATACGGGTTGCTGGGTGCAAACGCACCCACATTTAACTGTTTTTGTTCCTCGCCAGCAGTACCAGATCCGACACGCGGAGGCAGTGGCCAGCTGGGAGTTCGGGACTTGGCGGCTCCAGTATTCCTGGGGTTCGGTGGCGGAGGAAATCGTGTGGTTCCGGTTCTGCTTTGGACAGACGTCTCTTATCTTCGAGCCTGCCCACGTGACACATTTTGTGAATTGACTTCTTTGTCTATTGTTGTAATCTGTTGTGTTTGTTGTGCTTATTCACAACAGTAAAGTGTTGTTATTTGACTTCCTCCATTGTCCGTTCATTTGCGCCCCTTGTTGTGGGTCCGTGTTCCTACACTTTCCCAACACCTGCATCAATAAAACAGTCAGATTCTGTGGAGACCTTCAAGTCCAGACTTAAGACGCACTTCTTTTCCCTTTCATATGGCTAGCATACTGGTACAGTTTTGTTTTATGCTTTTTACTCTTTTAATTAATTTTATTAGTAATTGGAGCGGGCCGCGGCCTCAATTTTCCCTAAATTCTGGGTCTTTTAGTGAAGCTTAGGGCTAGTGGCCAGCAATCACCTTAGTATTTCTTCTGTTTTTCTTGTTGATTAATGCTGAGAAATTATACAGTATTTTTTGTCTTTCTGATGCCTGATTCTGTTTTTTCTCTCTGTTTAAGGTGCAGCTCCATCCAGAGATGGGAGTTGTATTTGTGTTGACGACCCTCCTGTCCTGTGCACCAACAGCATTTCTTGTATATTCATCCATGAATTGTTCTGTGAATTGTTCTGTCATTTATGTTTGTAGCATTGCCCAAGCAGAGGGTCACCCCTTTGAGTCTGGTCTGCTTGAGATTTCTTCCTCACAGGGAGTATTTCCTTACCACTGTTGCTCTGGGGGTTGGTAAGGTTAGACCTTAGCTGTGTGAAGTGCCTTGAGGCAACTCTGTTGCGATTTGGTGCTATATAAATGAAAATAAACTGAAATTGAAAATTAATGTTAAGTTGTCATGACAAAGACAGCGTCTGGTCATGACACTTGATTTATGTCAAGTTGTCATAATAAAGACATCCTAAACAAATTTACTGTCAAGTTGTCATGACAAAGACAACTTCTGGTAATGTCACTTTGATTAATGTCAAGTTGTCATGATCAAGACAACCAAAAAAATGTCATGACAAAAACCGAAAACTTAATGACAGCAGTCATAAACATTCATGACACTGACATAATGTTAATGACACATTCATGACTGTGTCATGTAACAGTTATGACAGTGTCATGTCACAATTATGATGTACCTTTAAGTAAAGTGTCTAAATAGCACCATGTAAATGGCAGACTGCATTTTGTGAATCTATGTACTGTAGATATTCTTACCAGCTGCCAATCAACATACTGCAGTCAAAGCCTTGATTTCTGCAAGTTGTGGTGAACAAGGTTGCGGAAGCTTCACAGTCAGTAAAGATGTGCTCAGGATGCAATTGTATGATCACGTAACCAGCATGGTTTCCTGCAGCATCCCTGAAACAGGAGCTGTCTACAAAACATATAATTTATGCTGGTATGTGCTGGTTATATAAATCTTCTCGTGGTTTCAAGAACAGATTTGTTTTCTGGATACAATCATGATTGAATTGTGCGCTCTGGGGCCGAAAGGATTACCTCATAAACCATCCTCCTAGCTTGTGTTAACATAAATCTAGGGATGATAATTAAAACATGTACAACTACCTCGTGGGATGTGTACAAAATGATAGGATGTCCCATTGTAACAGCTGATGCTTTCTGGAGGGCAAAGGCAGCTGCTGCCAGTCCCTGATAATAGAGAGGGTGTCCCTTCTCAATGTTGTCCAATTTGGTATTGTAATATACTAGTAGTTGCTTACCCATGGGAGTGTCTTGCATCAAAACTGCACATGCAAACCCTTCTTTCTCAGCAAAATCCAAATGAAGTACTTTCGCATAGTTATGATTGCCTGATGTTGGAGTCATTTGCACACAGTAAAATCACCAGTGTCAAATTACAGCCCAGTCTCACGTGTTTTTTTTTTGTTTTGTTTTTCTTTTGTTTTGTTTTTTTCTTTCATGCTCGTGAAATTTTCATGACTGGGTTTTTTTAAACTCACTATTACTAACCCTCCTCCTACCCCCAACCATAACTTTAACCATAATCTAATCCTACTCCTTTCCCCCACCCTAACCTTAAGCACCCCAATCCCCCGCTTCACTTTTAATTTCATGCAGCCATCATGGAATGAATTAGAATGAATTTGTGCTGCCGTGATGAAAATGAGGCGCTTTTCGTCACAATATCACGAACCAATAGATTAATGTATATTTTGTGCTGCTTAATCATG
The DNA here is from genome assembly GCF_902500255.1 of Thalassophryne amazonica. Lineage (NCBI taxonomy): Eukaryota > Metazoa > Chordata > Actinopteri > Batrachoidiformes > Batrachoididae > Thalassophryne > Thalassophryne amazonica. The sequence goes on along the minus strand of NC_047103.1, from coordinate 99,011,339 downwards.
ACTTGCTGTGAGACTGGGTTGTAAATTAACAGTAACAGTGTACATATGGTCCCACGCTGGCCATAGTGGGACCATATGTACACTGGCAGTGTTAATTTAACACTGTCAGTGTTAGTTTTAAACTGGTGATTTTACTGTGTATGTCCTGTTTTTGGGCCTGAAAGGCTCCTTCAAATTCTGTTGTCCCCCGTAGTTCTGCTGGGCCATTTGTTTGCCCCGCAGTTCAAATCAGGTCATGTAGTGGGGTTGTTTCAATTGCATAATCGCAGAACCATGGTCGACTGAATCCAGTCATTTCCAGGAAAGACAGCATTTGTCCCATGATTTGCGGTTTATCAGCTTTTGATAATTTGCCAATCTGTGAGGAGACAATAGTACAGATACTTTATTGCCACAAAGCTGTCTACCCAGATTGTCATCTTGTGACTGACAAAATTATAATTTGTCTTTGCTGACCTTGCATCATTCTCACACTGAGCCTTGGTAGAGCTACATATTAGTTGATCTTCTACGTACTGTAGCATTGTACTTATCACATCTCAGTGTTGCAAGTCATTCGCCAACACTCAACTGAATATTATCGGGCTTTCAACATAACCCTGTGCAAGATGTGTATAGGTCTACTGCTGTTCCTGATATGTAAATGAAAACAGATACTGATAATCTGTGTGTAGTGGCACACTAAAAATTATTGATGACTGTGTATCAGGTCTGGTTCCACAGAAAGGCTGGACACAAATGCAGGACTCGACAACAGAGCTCTGTGAGTACAAGCAGTTTACTGAAGCAGTAAACGGGGTCTGGTACACAAAAAGGCAGTCCAACAAGAGCAGAAAGAAGTACATTGAACATCAGGCTTAGGCGTGGTCGATAATACAGGCAGGTGGTCATAACACACGAGAGGGTAGCAGGTCAGGGATACACCAAAACAGGGCTCGAGAGACGACACAAGGCCCATCAATCTGGAGAGGGAGCAGGGCAAAATGAGGAGCTTAAGTACACTCAGGTGATGAGGTGCCGATTGGGAGCAGGTGTACGTGGAATGCACCAGAATGAGGGTGTGGCCAAAGAGAGGGAAACATCCACCACTAAGTGACAGGAGAGACAGACAAGAGGGACAGGGGCAGATAAACCCAAGCAGGAAAACCCCAGCAAGAGAAGCAACCGAACAAGACAAAATGAACCAAAACATGAAAATAAAACAAGACAAAATCTCACATCCTGACACTGTGTACCAGCAGGTGTCAGGAGTAGGGATGAGCGAGTACACCACTATCTGTATCTGTATCTCTATCTGTTCAACCACCTGTGCGTGTGGTTTAACGTGTGCGTGTGGCTGGGGCTTAAATCAGTACATTATTTTAAGTCTGAAATTGAAATGGACTGACCAGAAGTTGCTATATTTATTGTTTATTTGAAATCTATTTACAGAACAGCCTCAAAACTGAGAATCAACTGAATGTTTTTGATCACAAAAGCAAGAGAACTATTTGCAGAATAAGTTTTTTTATGAACTCAGAACATGAATATTCTTAAGTGTATGGATGAATATATACAGAACAGCCTCAGAACTGAGAGTCAATGTTTTTGATCACAATAGTAAAGGAACTATTTTACAGAACAAGTTTTTTTTATAAACTTAGAATATGAATATTCTTAAGTGTATGAATGAACAACAAAACAGCCACAGAATTGACATTCAATGTAGTAGGGAATTATGAACTACTAAGCATGCATAAACAAAAGGTTTTTTTTTTGTTTTTCTTTTTTTAAACCTCTGGGGTCCATGGACATTTTTTTGGACAGTTCACTCGCCTGGCATAAATGTTTTATTATTACAGCTCACCCTGCATCCCACAATCAAGTGGTATTGTTGTGTGTTGGGGGGTGTGGCTAGACATTTTGGTGTTCTTTTCTTTTCTTTGCTCTCCAGGTGGCATGAAAACTGATTTGTCTGTGGAGAAGGTGCTGGCTGAAGAGTCCTTCACCCTCATCAACATCATGTGCAGCACCTGTGAATGGTGCTCACGTGCAGCCTTAAGGACTTTCAGCTGAAGCAGATAATTGGATGGCGTTCTGCATTTAAGTCATGTGTGATTCAAGCAGAACTGCCGGGAACTCGACCTTGTGATGTTCGTTTGTGAGACGCTGAGGACCGCGCCTGGGTTTGACACATCGAGCCCGTGAAGCAGGAAGGGTGAGGGACACATGCTGTCAGCACACATCAGAGGTGATTAAGTGTTTGACTAATTGTTGATAGTAACTTGGTATTTTGTTACGCAGTATACTTGAATTGTGATGAGAATTGTGCAGCTTGCTTCTCACTGCTGTGGCGTTCGGACAACTGATCCTCCACCTGTTGTGAGAAGCTGCTCATTTGCATAAAGCTTAAAATACAGACCTGAATGTGTTGCTGATAGTGTGTGTCTTTTGAAGGATATTAGTTGTAACTGCTGACTTACCTCACCTCTTCTATGCTTCGCAGAGAGTCGGTTTGTCGTGTCCACCTGGGGGGTGTTTGGCGGTGGTAGTGGGTCCAGGAGTGCCGGGCTTCGATCCTTTTGGGCGCTGGAGAGCGTGCCAGCCTTCACTCCACCAGAAGGACGCTATTTTGGTTTTTACACTTTGTTGTGCACTAGCGGGTGAAATAAATAAATTGTTTTTGTTATTGGAACCGCTTTCTGGTTATTTTTAGCGCTGGGTTCCGTCTGACGCAGGTCCGCTCCTCAACCCGCGTCGACACATAACAGGTATGTCTCTTTTTTTCAGGACAACCTGTACTTTCAAAATATATGCTATAGTGGTGCTTAATAAGTGTAATAAAGGATTACAATCCGAAATAAGAAAGGAGAAAATAAAGTGGAAAATAATTTTCACACATTTATTCAAACCACACAGCAAATTATAATAAACAACTAATTTGACACTTTATAAAGATAATTTGGGGTCTTCTAGAACAGAATGTACAAAATAAATGTTCTAATTTTTATTAATTAATATTTTGAACAATATTTACAAAATGGTTCATGCGTTTTGTTTGTCTTTATGCCACATCTCAAAGCAATATCTGCCTGCTATTACACAAAGGCTTACAACACAAACTGTTTTTCTTTCCTGGAGTTTGACTCTCTCTTGGAATGTGTTGCTGCACTGTAAACAGCCTCTATTCACAGTTTGAGGCCCTGTTAACACCCCTCTCTCCTTTCATTCAGATGCGTAAATGGCACTTTACAAGTGAGAGCAAGAGAGGTTTTTTCAACAGTATTCCTGGCCAAGTAGTGAATCATTTCTCCCAGTGACACTCTTTGGTCGACCATGTGAGGTTGTATGATACCCTCTTACTCTGATCATTCATATGCGCAACGCTGCACCTTTACGCATGGAGCCAGCAGCCAAGGGGCTCTTCAAACAGCATTCACATGCCAGAGGGTAACACATTTCTTCTACAAACGATCTTTGGGGTACCATGTGAGACTGCTCTGCCCTACGATTGGATACTGGAAAACCATGTGATGGTGAACCAATTCTGATTGGACACTCATATTGTGCTCGTCATCGCACAGCTTCTATGAGGAGTACAAAGATGGTGGATGGCTGGCTTGAAAGTCAGCGGAGTTAACTTTTCAGCAAAAAAGTTTCTATCTCACATCATTAAAAAGTTATTTATAATTTAGTAAAACTTGGTCTCAGCCATCATATACGAAGGAGTTGGTTAATTTTATGATCAAACTGTGATTTTTTTTTCCAATTATTTATTCATTTTTACTACCTAATGTTCTTGGCATTTTTTTCCAAACAAAGTTAAACAATATTGATTAAGGTGTGTGTGTGTGTGTGTGGTGTGTGTGTGTGTGTCTGTGCGTGCATGTGTGTCTGTGTGTGCATGACTGTCTCTGTGTGTGCATGTATGTGTGACTGTGTGAGTGGGAAAGAGAGGTTGTTCTACTGACCACTTCATTTTTATGAACTGCGGTGTGAAAGTGTCAAATAGTGCATGCAGCCATATACAATAATAAATTATAATTAATAATAATAAAAATGGTGGCACAGTGGTTTAGTGGTTAGCACTGTTGCCTCACAGCGAGAAGGTCGTGGGTTCAATTCCCATGGCCTTTCTGTGTGGAGTTTGCATGTTCTCCCCGTGTTTGCGTGGGTTTCCTCCGGGTGCTCCCGTTTCCTCCCATATCCAAAGACATGCGGGTTAGGTGGATTGGAATCTTTAAATTGTCTGTAGGTGTGTGTGTGGGTGTGTCTGTGTTTGTTTGTCTGTTTGTGGCCCTGTGACAGACTGGCGTCCTGTCCTGGGTGTACCCGCCTCACACCCTATGACAGCTGGGATAGGCTCCAGCCCCACCGCGACCCTTAATTAGACTAAGCGGTAGAAGATGAATGAATGAATGAATGAATAATAAAAATATTAATATAGGCTGCTTTGTGTGTTCAGCTATATGTCTGTAAGTGGTCTGTAAGACTGTTTATTTTTTTAATGATTTGTGTGAACTTGATGATTCATGCAAACATCCAGTGATGGCAAATAGGGAAATAATATGTCAGCTTTGTTCACTGTATTCTTCTCAAAAGCACCGCATTCAGTAGGAGCAAAGTTTTCCAAATGACTTTATTGCACCAAGAAAATGAAATGCAAAGAAACGGTTAAAAAATAAATAAATAACCCGACCGGAGTGGAGGCAGTGACCGACACGACTCAAGCCATTTTCAGCTCTGTCTTGTCAAAAGTACCATGTACGATACAAATCAAATTCACCAAGTAACTTTAAATATCAGACAAAACGAAACAGAGGTGAGCTGAAGAAAACTTAGAGTACTGAGAGAGCAATGTGAGGCAGAATCCAGCAAAGCACAGAGAAAGATCCTGTCTGTGTGTGTGTGTGAGAAGCTGCAGTGAGACATGTCTGTGTAGGGAGGGGCGGGCGCTGTGTGTGACTGGCCAATCACAGAGCGTGAAGACAGTCAGTTAGCCAATGAGAATTTTCCTTCAGCACGAGCAGATATTGATGAATTTTATTCAGATCATGCTTGTGCTTGTAAAAAAATGCTTTATCCTTACTGGATACTCGTCTGAAACGAGTATCCAGCTCAACCCTAGTCAGGAGGAATGTTACAAAGCAATGTGTGTGGATCTGGTATCACTGCTGCTAGCAAGCCCTCAATAGTGGGTTTTATTCCTGCAATTTGATGCAGACTTAGCAGATATTGCTTTTTGTATGGCAACGCAATGCCAGTTTTATCTTAATATGGACTGCCTGCATTGACCTAACCTAATATCTGTTTTGTGCTGTGGCCACAACTCATGTGGTATCTGCTGCACAATATGTTCTTGAGAAAGTTACAACTGAATAGGGGACCTTTGACTTAATGACACTGGTATTCCACTGGTATTCCATTCTTATCCATTGGAGGATGAGTGGATATGTGTGTTCTAAGTCGGTCATCACAATAACACTTGTAGTTCTGCCTTTGTCATTGGTCCTAAGTCTTGTGATTCCTATCCATCAGTCATCATGAGTGTGATGTGGGGCAGAGTTGGACACTTGAAACCAATGGCATAGTTCCTGTGGAAGAATGACTACTTCTGCTGCTCCTTATGGTCTAACATACAGGTCTTGACATACCACAGAGAATATGTTACTAGCAGTCAACTCTTTCCAACATTCTTTATAGTCTGTATGTTGTGTTTCGTCATACATTAGAGTCAAATGCAGTGGAAATTGTTGTTCATGGTATGTAGTTCTTGCTGTATCGAGGCTTTCCATGTATTTCCTTGGCATATTAGGTCTGAGTCAGATGGCTATTGGACCCAGTATACTGTGAATTGAACATAAACAACTGGTTCTTTGTAATCCCCCAGTTCTTGTATTCCTATCATAGGTTCAGGTGATGGTTGCTTTCAGCAGGCATGAGATGTCACGTCCCACATGAGTGATTGCTTTTTATTTATTTTTTATTTTTTTTATTTTTTCCCTGAATATAGAGGGAGTGCCATTATTCATTTTTCTGCTATCATTTTCACCGGTCATGTTAAAGGAATCACTTGGCCAATCCTAGAGAAGCCTGTGGTTTTGATGAATAAGTCTGAGGGGAGGTGTGGAGCTATTTTTTTACTTTTTTTTTTTTTTTTTACAAATAGCAATTTTTAATGAATGAATGAATTTATTCGGTACACAAACTCAACAACAGCAAAAATCCTATAAATAGGACAATTTAACAGTGAACCTGTGTGACCAAAAGGGTGTGGACAGAAGCAACAGCTTATAAATGCCCACCCCTTTTACCACAAACACAAAAGTAATATACACACACACACACACACACAAACTAGCAAATGCCAGCAGAAAAAGTATACATTAGCTAATCAATAACAAAACAAAAAAGAACCACAACAAAACAAAAATCCAAACACAGGCAGACAAACACAGTGCACAATCCCCAAAACAATAACAAAAATCTATATAAACCTAGTTCATCAGATTATGAGAAGTTATTATATTGTTCTTTTAAAGCCGACTGTTGGGTTGTGGTCTGTTTAGGGGGTTTTGGTGTCTTTTCTGTTCCTACTTCCTTTTATCATGCAGTTGTACTGTTCCCATGTCTTGCTCCTCCTCTCTTTGTCCCACACCTCCTTTCATGTCTGTGATCCCCATGTCCTTTCTTGTGAGGATGAACGCATGTGCGGTTTCTCTGAACTTGCCTACATGTATAAAAGTTCTCTGCGCCTGAAGTGCCTCTTACCCCTCTGTCTCCTTCTGCTGTCACTTTGTAGGTTGTTGCTCCGAGGCCACCGCATTTGGTTGTCAAGGAAACTCCCTGACAACCGGCATGGGGCTCTGTCAGCTGTTAGAGGATCACACCCCTCAGGCTCGCAGTGCACTCCTTCCGGGTGTGATGGTCTTTATTTTCCCCCGGCGATTTTTATATTGTCTTGATCTTGTCACTGTTTCATTTTCTGACGTTATTTTCTTATTCAGGTTGTCGGGTTATTTCTGCTTTTGTGCACTCACTGATTTCCCTCACGTGTCCCTCCTTTTCTGGTTAAGTCTGTTGTCATTTATCTTCTTGTCTTCACTCCAGTCCCATGTGTGGGTTTCATTCCGCTCTTGATTATTATTATTAGTTGGCTTAAACCCCACCTTTGTCTTGATTTGGCACGGGCTGATTATGTTCTGTACTGTCTTCCTGAGTCCTCAGTCACCTGTTTTATCTGTCCATTGATTTCCCTCACGTGTCCCTCCTTTTCTGGTTAAGGCTATTGTCATTTATCTTCCTGTCTTCACTCCAGTCCCACGTGCGGGTTTCATTCCACTCTTGATTATTATTAGTTGGCTTTTTAAACCCCATCTTTGTCTTTATTTGGCGCGGGCAGATTACGTTCTGTACTGTCTTCCTGAGTTCTCAGTCACCTCTTTTATCTGTCCATGTCATCGTCAGTTTGTAAATGTCTTTTCTCCATGATCGCTTTTTGACGGTTGCTTTTTGTTCTTACTTTTCATATCGATTCTCTTTTCACTTATCTGGATTTTGTATGGAGTGTTCTTACTGTCTCTTTTGACAGTGTACTTTTTGTTATTGTTTTTTCTTGTTGTTTGCCTGAGCACAATTTAAGACTGTTTCTTAAAGTGTTTTGTCCTTATTATCTCTTTGGGCAGTGGTTCTTTTGTTATAGATTGTTGTCATTGATTAGGGAGTGCTCTTACTGCCCCTTTTGGCAGTGGACATTTTGCTGTTGTCACTCTTATACTATCAGCTTTTGGATTTTGGTTATTTTGGATTTTGTCACCTTACTGAAAGATTGCTGCTACTTTTTTGGATTATATTTATTTTGGATTTTGTCACCTTATTGAAAGACTTTTGCTGCATTTTTGGATTTTGGCTATTTTAGATTTTTGTCATCTTTCTGAAAGACTGCTGCAGTTTTGAATTCTGGTTATTTTGAAATTTACTCTCATTTTTAGACTATTGCAGTATTTTTGGGTTTGGTTAACTGTTTCACAAACCCTCTGTTTCTGCTGCCTGCATCTGGGGTCCAGTCCTTTCCTCCTCCGTGGTTCTAACCATAACATAATCAGCCTGCCAGAAACATGGTCCCTGCAGGTAGCCTTCCCAGCCTTCTTCAATTCAAAATTTTTGGTGAACAGTTTAATTTATGTTTTAATTCCTTCCGTAGTATGGATAATAAGAAAAGGAAGAGACAATATGTAATTACAGCCCACATGGTGGTGAGTGCCCACCCATGGGCCATGGACTGCTTTCCAGAACAATCCTCCCTTCAGAAGGTGCTGGTACAAAAGGAACCCCTTGGCATGGGCACATGATGTGCCTGTGGTGTTTTTCCAATCACAGGGTCAGGATCGCCAGGCATCACTCCTCCAAACGGGTGCTGGCCACACCCCCTGAGTTTCCCAGGCAGCCTTCCCAGTCTCACGTCACCTGCCCAGTAGTTCTCGACAGCCACGCCCACTCAGCCACCTTCCATTATGATGGCTTCTACAACCATTGGTGACCTGGGTGGGGCTCTAAGGAAGAAGATAAGGGGCTGCAACAAGACTGTGGGTGGAGAGCCTCAAATGGTGGCCCCAACAGTCACAGCCCCTCCTACTCCTGACGCTGGGGCGATCCAGATGAGGGCTGGTCTCGGGGTGGGAGGGAGGCTAATAATGGCTATGATTTGTTTTTCAGGTCTGTGGGTGAGTCCGGCTGCCTCATGGCTGCAGCAGAATTCAAAGTACAATCTGGCAGTCCGCCCATGGCCAAGACTGTTCCAAGCGTTCTGGTCAACCATCCACCCACGGCTGAAGAAGAGCTGAGGGAGCCATCCAGTTCCCTGCCCACAGCTGAGGCAGTTCAGGACATGCCGTCTGCCAGTTCACCTGTGGCCAGGCGGATCCCTCTTACTGAGGTGTTTACTTTGGTTCTTTGGTTCTTTACTTTGTTTACTTTTGCTGGTGAGCCTCTTTAGTGCTCTGGAGTGGGCGGGGTGAACATTAATAGACTTGATTTGTGTTCCAGTGTGCTGTATGGCATCCTGTCTGTGGCCGAGGCCAAGGTGCCATGTGGCAGTCTGACAATGGTCAAAGCAGAGCCCAAGGTGCCGTGCGGCAGCCTGCCAACAACCGAAGCGGAGCCGAAGGTGTCGATGGTTGAGATGGAGCTCAAGGTGCTGTATGGCAGTCCGCCAATGGCCGAAGTGTAGCCTGAGGTGCTGATGCTCGAGGCGGAGATCAAGGAGCCATACGGCAGTCCACCAACAGCCGAAGTGGAGCCCGAGGTGCCCATGGTCAAGGCAGGGCTCAAGGTGCCATGTGACAGTCTGCTGACAGCTGAAGCAGAGCCCGAGGTGCCATGAGGCAGCCCACCAATGGCGGAAGTGGAGCTTGTGGTGCCATCCAGCAATCCACTCGTGGCAGAGGGGGAGTCCCAGGGGCCTGACCAGGAGTCCCACTCATTTCAAGTTGGTGAGCTTCCTTCTGGCTCCAGGGTGGATGGGGATCACACTAATGGTTGTGGTGTTTCTTTCAGTGCACTGCTGCATATCCCACTTGTAGCTGAATTCCGACCCTGTGGTTCAACTAGCTCAAAGAGGAGCTCCAACTATTCTCCCAGTTCCTACTCATCTTCTGCCATGGACCCTGGAGGACCGCATGGCTCTGTCTCATCTTCCGCCATGGACCTTGGATGATCTTATGGCTCCAACTCATCTTTCGCCATGGACCCTGGAGGATCACATGGCTCCGACTCATCTTCGGCCATGGACCCTGGAGGATCACATGACACCAACTCATCTCGGCCATGGACCCTGCAGGGTTGCACAGCTTCGACTCCTCTTCTGTCATGAAACCTGGAGGGTTGCATGGTGTCTACACTGGCTCCACCCTAGCCTACCTACTTTGACTTCAGTGGACTCCTGCTGGCCGAAGAGCCAGTCGCCTTTGACTTCAATGGAATTCAGCTGATTTTCAACTGCTTCGATGGATGTGAGCCTCTGGCCGCCAGTCCCTGATGTCGGTATTTTTCAGATCTATTTATGTCTTCATATGAATGTAAAATGGCATTGTAGAGCATCCAAATAGGTTTTCAGAATAGTGATATGGGGTGGGAGCCCTGCATTATAAAGCAGAGATTAGGGATGCTTTGTTTATGGAACCGCTTCATTCAGCTGCCAGAGGATGGGCTGACCAATCTGTGTGCCAAAGAAATAACTAATGTATTCACAATTTTGAAATTAAATTACATTTACATGAATAAATTGCTGTTTTTGTCTGTAAAGCCTGGGAAAGGAGGCATCATGTGTTGTGCCCTGTTGTATCCTGAAATTGTATTGTATTGTGGAACTTGTGACATGTATGTGATTATCTTGTTTTGCATATGGAGTGTCTTGTCCATACAGGCTGGGCACCAGTGGTGCATGACACTTAAATATATATATATATATATATATATATATATATATATATATATATATATATATATATATATATATATATATATATATATATATATATATATATGTCAAGTAATTCTTACCAGTTTACTCCTGCAAAAGGAGCTCAACTTAAAGAAACTTTGATTACACTGAACACATATTTCATAATATTGAATATAATATAGATCTGGATTGTTTTTCTTAAAAATATTACTCACCATTTCAATTATTTTTCTTAAGAACAATTTAATAATTTTTCTGTGTTAAATGGGACATTCTCCATTATACACTTTAATAGCAGAAGTGTTTCTATAAACTTGTCAGAAATTCAGGATTGTTTAAATAATTCAAATATTCATTTTTCAGTTACTGCAATTTCTGAGACATGGCTGAAAAATGAGCACATTGTCTAGTTTTAGGGCTATGATTTTTTTTTGTTTGTTTGTTTTTGCTATGAATATAGGTTGAATAAATGGGGTGGTGTTGTGGCAGTTTATGTTAGTTCTACTCATCACTGTGAAGTTGTTCATAATATGTGTTTTTCTGTGGAAAATATCATGGAATGTGTTACTGTGGAAATTAAACGTGAATTATCGAAAAACATAATTATAAGCTGTGTCTACAAAGCACCAGGATCACACATAAAAGCTGACTGAGATGAGAGTTTATTAAAAATAATAAGCTCTTATTTGTTTGTGGACACTTCACCAGGGACATCTTAAATCCTCATGGTCAAATAAATATAACTGATTTTACAAATTCTGTCTTATGTATGGGAATGTATCCAGTAATTACCCATCCAACTAGGATAACTGTGAACACATTGACACTTATTGGTAATATATTGACAAACGTTACCATGAGGAATTTAGAAGGGGGATTACTTATTTGTGACATAAGTGATCATTTGCTGGCTTTTGTAGTTTTCAATTCTTTAGTTGATCGAATTGACCATACTGAAATTACAAATTTCAAAAGGAATCAAAACTGGAGTGACATTTATATTGAGGACATTGATCAATCTTATGAATCTTTCGTTTCTATTATTTCCAATTTATATGATAAATATTGCCCTTTGGTGCTGAAAGCTGGAAATAAGCAAAATGATGACAAACCTTGGATCACTAAGGGACTGCAAAATGCATGTAAAAAGAAAAAGTTTCCGTATAAGCAGTTTTAAAGCTAAAAATATTTGATGCTGAGAAAAGATATGGCATATAAAACAAACTAACATTACTGGATCTTGTAAAAGGCAGTATGATAGTGATTTATTGAAAAAAATAAAACAAACATTAAGGGTACTTGGAGGCTTTTAAATGAAATCATAAATAAGAAAAAAGTTGTTAAAGAATATCCTGCCTTTTTTTGCACAAATATTACTTGTGGTGTGCCCCAGGGTTGTATATTAATGACATATGTTTAGTTTCCAAGTCCGTCAGTTGTATTTTGTTTGCTGATGATATGACAGTGTTTTGTACTGGGGATCATTTGGGAAAGGCCTTGGACATGATGGAGAAGGAGTGACAGTTCAAAATGGTTTAATTCAAACAAATTATCACTTCAACTTGGTAAAACAAAGTGTATCATATTTGGAAACAAGTCCAGGAAATTCTGCAGAAATTTATCAGTAAATGTTCTTGAAATTGTAACTGATACTAAATTTCTTGGTGTTGTTATTAATGATAAACTGAGCTGAAAAACATATTAATTTTGTTAAATCTAAAATGTCAAGAGACATTGCAATCTTGCATAAAGCACAAGATTTCATTTCCAATGCTCATTAAATATTTTTTTCTATCATTCATTGCTCGTTCCATATATGACCTACTGTATTGAGGTATTGGAAATACATATAAAACTAATACTAATCCAATATTTTTGTTAAAAAAGAAGGCTATAAGAATTATTTGTAACAAATCATATTGTGAGACAACAAATCCATTATCTGCCTGTTAACATATTCTAAAATTCTGGGCCTTGGTTGATTACCAAGCGTCTCACTAATTTAGAAGATCTTCACTTAGCGTGGAAAAAGAGTTTGTTGCTCTATAAAAAAGCCCTCCGTAAAGCTAGGACATCTTTTTACTCATCACTAATTGAAGAAAATAAGAACAACCCCAGGTTTCTTTTCAGCACTGTAGCCAGGCTGACAAAGAGTCAGAGCTCTATTGAGCTGAGTATTCCATTATCTTTAACTAGTAATGACTTCATGACTTTCTTTGCTAACAAAATTTTGACTATTAGAGAAAAAATTACTCATAACCATCCCAAAGATGTATCGTTATCTTTGGCTGCGCTCAGTGATGCCGGTATTTGGTTAGACTCTTTCTCTCCGATTGTTCTGTCTGAGTTATTTTCATTAGTTACTTCATCCAAACCATCAACATGTTTATTAGACCCCATTCCTGCCAGGCTGCTCAAGGAAGCCCTACCATTATTTAATGCTTCAATCTTAAATATGATCAATCTATCTTTGTTAGTTGGCTATGTACCACAGGCTTTTAAGGTGGCAGTAATTAAACCATTACTTAAAAAGCCATCACTTGACCCAGCTATCTTAGCTAATTATAGGCCAATCTCCAACCTTCCGTTTCTCTCAAAGATTCTTGAGAGGGTAGTTGTAAAAGAGCTAATTGATCATCTGCAGAGGAATGGTCTATTTGAAGAGTTTCAGTCAGGTTTTAGAATTCATCATAGTACAGAAACAGCATTAGTGAAGGTTACAAATGATCTTCTTATGGCTTCGGACAGTGGACTCATCTCTGTGCTTGTTCTGTTGGACCTCAGTGCTGCTTTTGATACTGTTGACCATAAAATTTTATTACAGAGATTAGAGCATGTCATAGGTATTAAAGGCACTGCGCTGCGGTGGTTTGAATCATATTTGTCTAATAGATTACAGTTTGTTCATGTAAATGGGGAATCTTCTTCACAGACTAAAGTTAATTATGGAGTTCCACAAGGTTCTGTGCTAGGACCAATTTTATTCACTTTATACATGCTTCCCTTAGGCAGTATTATTAGACGGTATTGCTTAAGTTTTCATTGTTACGCAGATGATACCCAGCTTTATCTATCCATGAAGCCAGAGGACACACACCAATTAGCTAAACTGCAGGATTGTCTTACAGACATAAAGACATGGATGACCTCTAATTTCCTGCTTTTAAACTCAGATAAAACTGAAGTTATTGTACTTGGCCCCACAAATCTTAGAAACATGGTGTCTAACCAGATCCTTACTCTGGATGGCATTACCCTGACCTCTAGTAATACTGTGAGAAATCTTGGAGTCATTTTTGATCAGGATATGTCATTCAAGGCGCATATTAAACAAATATGTAGGACTGCCTTTTTGCATTTACGCAATATCTCTAAAATCAGAAAGGTCTTGTCTCAGAGTGATGCTGAAAAACTAATTCATGCATTTATTTCCTCTAGGCTGGACTATTGTAATTCATTATTATCAGGTTGTCCTAAAAGTTCCCTAAAAAGCCTTCAGTTAATTCAAAATGCTGCAGCTAGAGTACTGACGGGGACTAGCAGCAGAGAGCATATCTCACCCGTGTTGGCTTCTCTTCATTGGCTTCCTGTTAATTCTAGAATAGAATTTAAAATTCTTCTTCTTACTTATAAGGTTTTGAATAATCAGGTCCCATCTTATCTTAGGGACCTTGTAGTACCATATTACCCCATTAGAGCGCTTCGCTCTCAGACTGCAGGCTTACTCGTAGTTCCTAGGGTTTGCAAGAGTAGAATGGGAGGCAGAGCCTTCAGCTTTCAGGCTCCTCTCCTGTGGAACCAGCTCCCAATTCAGATCAGGGAGACAGATACCCTCTCTACTTTTAAGATTAGGCTTAAAACTTTCCTTTTTGCTAAGGCTTATAGTTAGGGCTGGATCAGGTGACCCTGGACCATCCCTTGGTTATGCTGCTTTAGACGTAGACTGTGGGGGGGTTCCCATGATGCACTGTTTCTTTCTCTTTTTGCTTTGTATGCATCACTCTGCATTTAATCATTAGTGATCGATCTCTGCCCCCCTCCACAGCATGTCTTTTTCCTGGTTCTCTCCCTCAGCCCCAACCAGTCTCAGCAGAAGACTGCCCCTCCCTGAGCCTGGTTCTGCTGGAGGTTTCTTCCTGTTAAAGGGGAGTTTTTCCTTCCCACTGTAGCCAAGTGCTTGCTCACAGGGGGTCGTTTTGACCGTTGGGGTTTTTCATAGTTATTGTATGGCCTTGCCTTACAATATAGAGCGCCTTGGGGCAACTGTCTGTTGTGATCTGGCGCTATATAAAAAAAAAGTTGATTGATTGATTGATTACATCCCAATACAAATTATCTATAATTTTAAAAATAAACTGTTACCACAACATGTCCAGGATCTGTTTAAACTGGGGGACTTCAGTTATAATTTGAGAGGAATATTATTTTTTGAGAAATTAAGGAATCAAACAACTGCAAAAAAGTCGTGTTTCTGTTGAAGGATGTTGTGTGGGCTGCCAGAAGAGGAGGTACTGCTGGCCCACCACCAGAGGGCGCCCTGCCTGAAGTGCGGGCTTCAGGCACGAGAGGGCGCTGCCGCCACAGACACAGCCGGGGGTGACAGGTGTCACTCATTATCTCATGACAGCTGTCACCCATCTTCACTTCATCATACCACTCCATAAAAACCGGACGTCATCTCCACCTCGTTGCCGAGATATCATCGACCTGTGATGGTAATATTCTAAGCCTTAAAACTAACTGTGTCTTAGTCTGAACTCGTTTTACAGCTGTTTTCCTGTGGAGTGCCTTATCTGGGAGATTAGCGTAATCAGCGACGGCTTCGCTTCACACCCCAGCCAGATAAGTGTTTGAGACAGGAGCTGCACGAGTGTGTGTGAGAGGTGGAGGTGGAATCTCCACCATTGTTGTTACTGGGTGTGCACACACCCACATCTTATTGTTTCTGCTCCTCGCCAGCAGTACCAGATCCGACATTCGGAGACGGTGGCCACCTGGGGACTCGGGACTTGGCGGCTCCAGTATTCTCCAGGTTCGGTGGCGGTAGGAAATCGTGTGGTTCCGGTTCTTCTCAGGACGGACGTCTTCTATCCTCGAGCCTGCCCACACGTCACCTTTGTGGATTGACTGTTTGCAAAATTCTGTATTCCTCTGTATTGTGGTTGTGCTCATTCACAACAGTAAAGTGTTCATATTCGACTCTTTCATTGTCCGTTCATTTACGCCCCCTGTTGTGGGTCCGTGTCACTACACTTTCCCAACAGAAGGAGTTAACATCTGGAATAACTGTCCTGACAACATTAAAGTACTTGGCACTTTGGTTAGCTTTAAAAGGCATTACAAGAGTAATAACATTGCTTGCTATAGTTTGAAGACTTAGATTTATTGATTTTTGTTATTGCTTTTTGGGCTTGTGTTGTGCACCATTGTTTGGTTGTGTTTTGTAAATTTGAGTTAACTAATTTGAGTTGACTAATATTGCACTTTTTTGTATTTGTCATCATGGGTGTGTGTATGTGTGTATATGTAGGTATGTATGTATTAGGCATGTGAATCTCATCAATGACATCGATTCCATACACACCTCGATACACTACCAGCAATACGATACATATAGTGATACATGACAATACTGACAATACGATTCACCTGTGTTCCCCATTCAATGCAATTTGATATGTATTTGATGGCAATTCAGTTCGTCACAATGTGATACAATGCAATTTGGTGCAATACAATTAATGATGGGTATTGCTAAGATTTTATCGATATCAATGTCATTATCGATTCTGCTTATTGATCCAATTCTTTATCAATTTTCTTATCAATACCTCTTGTGAATGTTCTGTGTACTAAAAGTAGGTTTTACAGGTTTTCTATGTCAACAACATTTTATTGTCTTAACATAAACAAATATGAAATTGGTCAATGGATCTTTGATCTCTGGACAAAAATAGAAATAAACAAAATTGATAGTTTTGTCAAAAACATTTCCTTTCAGATATTAGCAGCAGAAATGTAATTCCATAGTCTCTGAGCTGAGCTCTTCAGCCAGCTGTGCTGCACGTCAGGATGTAATTCATTAAAAAAAACAGAGTACGTCTCATTTTGGGAGAAAAAAAAAGGTTTTCGTTGGTTGTAGTTTATTGTTTATTATAACGTCTGGAAAGAGGTATAATTTGATTTAAAATGCAGATTTGTTGTGGAGTTATTAATTCAGACTGAAATCTGCATGGCTGTTTGGAGCTGCATGCTTAGTCCCACAAAACAAAAAAAAATGCTGACCTGTCGCTGGAAGAGAAGGAAAGAACCAGCAAACAATGGGTCGAAGCACTGCTTTGTTGCTTCGAACTTCGAGCAGACCCGCGGCAGTCTGCAATTAACGTAGAGAAATGATCATTTTTCTGATAAGCACCCTCAAAAACAACGGCCGCTCCAGTGTCCCAAACTGAAGGACCGATAAGGGAATCGTTAAGCAAAAAAGGCTTTTGATGTTATCATGTTTGTTGTGCTAGAAATGTGCTTTTGAGCGATCCATCACAATTCAACCTGTCAAATGACTTGATGCACACTGAATGAATTGATGCACTCACACAATGAATGCACACTGAATGAATTGATGCACTCACATCACATATGTTTGAATGTAGATACTGATTCGTATAGATATATAATTCAATATATATTTATATGTATTTATGAAATTGTGTTTACATTTACAGTGAGGAAAATAAGTATTTGAACACCCTGCTGTTTTGCAAGTTCTCCCTCTTAGAAATCATGGAGCGGTCTGAAATTTTCATCTTAGGTGCATGGTGCTGTTGCCCAACAGGGTGGGCAACAGCAGGAAATTGGGCTACTGCTGGGCGAAGACGACGACGAAGAGGAGGAGAACGTTTCAACAAACAGCGCGAGAAGAAGAAAACTAGAAGGGTGGAAATGAGAGTGGGGACTTTGAATGTTGGTAGTATTACTGGTAAAGGGAGAGAGCTGGCTGATATGATGGAGAGGAGAAAGGTAGACATATTGTGTGTGCAAGAGACCAAGTGGAAGGGAAGTAAGAGCAGGAGCATCGGCAGTGGCTACAAGTTGTTGTACCATGGTGAGGACAGGAAGATAAATGGTGTTGGGGTTGTTTTAAATGAAGAGTATGTTAAAAGTGTGTTGGAGGTTAAGCGAGTGTCGGACAGGGTGATGAGTGTGAAGTTGGAAATTGAAGGGGTGATGATGAATATCATCAGTGCATATGCCCCACAGATAGGTTGTGAGATGAAGGAGAAAGAAGATTTCTGGAGTGTGTTAGATGAGGTGGTGGAGAGTGTGCCCAAGCATGAAAGAGTGGTGATAGGAGCAGACATCAATGGGCATGTTGGTGAAGGGAACAGAGGTGATGATGAAGTAATGGGTAGATATGGTATCAAGGATAGGAATGGGGAAGGACAGATGGTAGTTGATTTTGCAAAAAGGATGGAAATGGCTGTGGTGAATACCTACTTTAAGAAAAGGGAGGAGCACAGGGTAACATATAAGAGTGGAGGAAGGTGCACACAGATGGACTACATTCTTTATAGGAGATGCAAGCTAAAAGAAATCAGAGACTGTAAGGTGGTGGCAGGAGAGAGTGTCGTTAGCATAGGATGGTTGTTTGTAGGATGACTTTAGAGATAAAGAAAAAGAAGAGAGTGAGAGCTGAACAAAGGATCAGATGGTGGAAGCTGAAGGAGGAAGACTATTGTGTGAAATTTAGCGAGCAGGTGAGAGAAGCACTGGTTGGAGGGGAAGCAATTTTGGACAACTGGAAAAGTACTGCAGATGTGGTGAGGGAGACAGCTAGGACAGTACTGGGTATGACATCTGGACAGTGGAAGGAAGACAAGGAGACTTGGTGGTGGAATGAAGACGTACAGGAAAGCAGAAGGAGAAAGAGGTTGGCGAAAAAGTTTTGGGATAGTCAGAGAGATGAAGAAAGTAGACAGGAGTACAAGGAGATGAGGCGTAAGACGAAAAGAGAAGTGGCAAAAACGAAGGAAAAGGCATATTGCGAGCTGTACAAGAAGTTGAATAGTAAGGAAGGAGAAAAGGACTTGTACTGATTGACCAGACAAAGGGACAGTGCTGGAAAGGATGTGCAGCAGGTTAGGGAGGTAAAAGATGCACATGGTAATGTGCTGATGAATGAGGAGTGTGTGCTGAGAAGGTGGAGGGAATATTTTGAAGAGCTGATGAATAAAGAAAATGAGCGAGAGAAAAGCTGGATGATGTGGTGAGAGTAAATCAGGAAGTACAAGAGATTAGTAAGGAAGAAGTGAGGGCTGCTATGAAGAGGATGAAGAGTGGAAAGGCAGTTGGTCTAGATGACATTCCAGTGGAGGCATGGAAATGTCTAGGAGAGATGGCAGTAGAGTTTCTAACCAGATTGCTTAATAAAATCTTGGAAAGTGAGAGGATGCCTGAGGAGTGGAGACGAAGTGTGTTGGTTCCTATTTTCAAGAACAAGGGTGATGTGCAGAGCTGCAGTAACTACAGAGGCATAAAGTTGATCAGTCACAGCATGAAGTTATGGGAAAGAGTAGTAGAAACTAGGCTTAGAAAACAGGTGAAGATCTGTGAGCAGCAATATGGTTTCATGCCGAGAAAGAGCACTACAGATGCAATGTTTGCTCTGAGAATACTGTTGGAGAAGTAGAGAGAAGGCCAGAAAGAGTTACATTGTGTGTTTGTGGACTTAGAAAAAGCTTATGATAGGGTGCCAAGAAAAGAGCTGTGGTATTGTATGAGGAAGTCTGGAGTGGCAGAGAAGTATATTAGGGTAGTGCAGGACATGTACAAGAATAGTGTGACAGCGGTGAGATGCGCACTCGGAATGACAGACTCATTCAAGGTGGAGGTGGGATTACACCAAGAATCAGCTCTGAGTCCTTTCTTGTTTGCAGTGGTGATGGACAGGTTGATGGATGAGATCAGACAGGAGTCCCCATGGACTATGATGTTTGCAGATGACATTGTAATCTGTAGTGAGAGTCAAGAGCAAGTTGAGTCTAGACTAGAGAGGTGGAGATATGCTTTGGACAGAAGGGGAATGAAAGTCAGTAGAAGCAAGACTGAGTACATGTGTGTGAATGAGAGGGAGCCCAGTGGAATAGTGCAGTTACAAGGAGTAGAAGTGGCAAAAGTAGATGAGTTTAAATATTTGGTGTCAACTGTTCAAAGTAATTGAGACTGTGGTAGAGGGATGAAGAAGAGAGTGCAGGCAGGGTGGAGTGGGTGGAGAAAGGTGGCAGGAGTGATTTGTGACAGTAGTGAGACCAGTTATATTGTACGGCTTAGAGACGGTGGCACTAACAAAAACACAGGAGGCAGAGCTGGATGTGACATAGCTGAAGATGTTGAGATTCTCTTTGGGAGTGACAAGAATGGACAAGATTAGGAATGAACATATCAGAGGGACAGCTCAGGTGGGACGGTTTGGAGACAAAGTCAGAGGCGAGATTAAGATGGTTTGGACATGTGCAGAGGGGACCCAGGGTATATAGGGAGAAGGATGCTGAGGATGGAGCCACCAGGCAGGAGGAGAAGAGGGAGGCCAAAGAGGAGGTTTATGGATGTGCTGAGGGAGGACATGCAGGTGGGTGGTGTGACAGAGGAAGATACAGAGGACAGGGTGAGATGGAAACGATTGATCTGCTGTGGTGACCCCTAACGGGAACAGCCGAAGGACAAAAAAGAAGAAGAAGATGCATGTCCACTGTGAGAGACATAAAAAAAAAAAAAAAAAAAAAAATCCGGAAATCACAATGTATGATTTTTTTAATAATTTATTTGTATGTTACTGCTGCAAATAAGTATTTGAACACCTGTGAAAATCAATGTTAATATTTGGTACAGTAGTCTTTGTTTACGATTACAGAGGTCAAATGTTTCCTGTAGTTTTTCACCAGGTTTGCACACACTGCAGCAGGGATTTTGGTCCACTCCTCCATACAGATCTTCTCTAGATCTTCAGGTTTGGAGTTTCAGCTCCCTCCAAAGATTTTCTGTTTAGTTCAGGTCTGGAGACTGGCCAGGCCACTCCAGGACCTTGAAATGCTTCTTACGGAGCCACTCCTTAGATGCCCTGGCTGTGTGTTTGGGGTCATTGTCATGCTGGAAGACCCAGCTATGACCCATCTTCAATGCTCTTACTGAGGGAAGGAGGTTGTTTGCCATAATCTCGCAATACATGACCCCATCCATCCTCCCTTCAATACAGTGCAGTCGTCCTGTCCCCCAGAGTATGATGTTTCCACCAACATGCTTCATGGTTGGGATGGTTTTCTTAGGGTTGTTCTCATCCTCTAAACATGGTAAGTGGAACTGATTACAAAAAGCTCTATTCTGGTCTCATCTGACCACATGACCTTCTCCCATGCCTCCTCTGGATCATCCAGATGGTCACTGGTGAACTTCAAATGAGCCTGGACATGTGCTGGCGTGAGTAGGGGGACCTTGCTGCCCTGCAGGATTTTAAACCATGACAATATCATGTGTTACTAATGTAATCTTTGTGACTGTGGTCCCAGCTCTCTTCAGGTCATTGACAAAGGTTCTCCTGTGTAGTTCTGAGCTTTCTCAGAATCATCCTTACCCCACAAAGTGAGATCTTGCATGGAATCCCAGACCGAGGGAGATTGCAGTCATCTTGTGTTTCTTCCACTTTCTAATAAATAATCATAGCAGTTGTTGTCTTCTACCAAGCTGTTTGCCTGTTGTCCTGTAGTCCATCCCAGCCTTGTGCAGGGCTACAGTTTTATCCCTGGTGTCCTTAGACAGCTCTTTGGTCTTGGCTATGGTGGACAGGTTGGAGTGTGATTGAGTGTGTGAACAGGTGTCTTTTATACAGGTAACAAGTTCAAACAGGTGCAATTAATACAGGTAAAGAGTGCAGAATAAGAGGGCTTCTTAAAGAAAAATTAACAGGTCTGTGAGAGCCAGAATTCTTGCTGGTTGGTAGGTGTTCAAATACTTATTTGCAGCAGTAACATACAAATAAATTATTAAAAAAATCATACATTGTGATTTCCAATTTTTTTTTTTTTTTAGATTGTCTCTCAGAGTGGACATGCACCTAAGATGTAAATTTCAGATGCCTCCATGATTTCTAAGTGGGAGAACTTGCAAAACTGCAGGGTGTTCAAATACTTATTTTCCTCACTGTATGTATGCATATATAAATTTCTTATTTTTGTGGTATAAGGAGTGGATTTTCATGAGCTTTGCTTCTGCCCTCGCCTTTTTGGTCACACGGGTTTGTTGCTGAGATATTTTGTTGTGAGTTTTGTTATGGTTTTGTGTGCCAAATAAATTCATTCAGTTCAATTCAGTTCATATGAAGAAGGTCATTGGAGTGATTCCCACTTGTGGCCTTTGTGTGTGGAGTTTGCACGTTCTCCCTATGTTTGTATGTGTTCTTTCCGGGTACTCCGGCTTCCTCCCATATCCAAACACATACAGTTTAAGTGGATTAGAAATTTTAATTGTCCCGAGGTGTACGTGTGGGTGTGTTTGTTTGTCTATATGTGAGCCAGTGACACACTCACACCCTGTCCAGGGTGTACCACGCCTTGTGCCATATGACTGCTGGGATAGGCTTCAGCCCCTCTGTCACCCTTAATTGGAGTAAGTGGTATAGAAAATTCAAGGATGGATGTAAATTAACTGTTTCAGATTTTATTTCATGAGTTAACCACATTCAGAAACACATTCAGGTGCAATCAGAAGAAATGAAATATATATGCCTACAGCCAGGGGTGAGCAACTTGTTCCAGAAAGGGCCAAGAGGGTGCAGGTTTTCTTTGCAGCCACTGATTGCACCAGGTGATTTCACTGATTAACTGATTCTGATCTGCTCAAAGTGATATTAATCAGTGAAATCACCTGGTGAAGTCAGTGGCTGCAAAGAAAACCTGAACCCTCTTGGCCCTTTCTGGAACAAGTTGCCCACCCCTGCCTACAGCTGTCAAAAGTGCAACTTGAGATGATTTTATTACTGCACTTTCATCCATTCTTTTCAAGTACAAATTATACCCCATCACACCAGAGCAAGAATTGCACAAATGCCATATGAATTGACATTCACAGGACATTCATGCAATTGATGCTGCAGTTGCACTACACTCGAACACTTCATACAGCATTTCCACAGCACTTAGTACATTTGTGTGTTGCTCATGCTGGAAAACATCCAAACGGCGGTGGAATTGCAGTCATATCGCGTTCTAACTTCCATATGAATAGACATTCAGAGGTTATTTGTGCAATTTGACCTGTAATCGAACTGCGTCCAATTCCTTGGACAGCATTCATGTGGCACTTCGTAAAATATGCCAGATTCACATGGACAGCACAAATAGAGAACAGGACTGTCATGCTGCATTCGAAATGGGGAACATTTGTACGGCGGTTGTACAACTGTGTGACTGCTGCAGTCACACAGTTGTACAACCACCATATGACAGTGCATCAGTCACACATGCTGACACACACTGTGGCTGTGTGACTAGGCCATGATAACATGATTATACATGTACATCGTCTGATACATGAGGTGGATTAACAATGGATCTGTAATATTATTCTCATTGTGGGCATAAGTGGTGCACAGCACAGAGCCTTTGACTCACTGTGGAGCAGGGAGCTGCACAGCTGCACATGATGTTACAGCTACAATGGTCATCATAATTCACATACATTAGGTAACCCATAAGAAGGCATGACCATGTATCTGTAATAACCCGGTCAGGTGAGCTGTGCAGCAAGTTAGTGCATCTCAGAGTTGGCTGACTGGGCTGTCACTGTGATGCTGAGCATCATGTGCCATGTTTGACTGTGGCATAAAACAAGTTTAAAAGACAAGAAAATAAAGATGACAGTTTGAATCTGCGCTCCCCCTGCTGAGGAAGAGGAGACTTTGAGGGGTGAAACGGGGGCCATCTGCTCTCTGGACTTCAAACATGCACACACTGACACGCATGCACACACACACATGCATACAAATAGGCTCCCGCTGGAGTGGAGTGCACAATCGGTGTTAACACACACTTAAGGGGAAAACTTGAGTACCAACAAAACTGGTGGGCATGGTTGTGTTGTTTTATATATTTTATTTAAATTTTTTGCAGAGAAGCACTGTGTAAATCCAATGTTGTGGTTTGGATTTGAGTGTGTAAAGAGTGCTACATTTGGATGCTTTGCAGTGGTTGATGGTGGTGATGCTTGCAAAATTTTTATTTTTTTATTTCCTTAAATCTGGTACAACTATGTAGTTATAAATGACTGTTCTCCACTCTTCCCTGTTGGCCAGTCAGATATCTGCACCAAATGTCCCCGCAGCTTTACCAGCTCCAGGTTCCCGTCAATGAGGGACTGGTGGAGCGCCGTCTGTCATGTTCTGCAGCAACAAGTGCACCTCCTTGGTGTTGCCTTTCTTCACTGCTTCTTGGAAAACCCTCTGCGGTGAGATGTCCACTTGGCTCATGATTGCAGCTCAGCTGGAATGTGTTTGACAAAGTAATCCTGCCTGCAACCTAAAGCTGAAAATAATATCTTATCCTGTTGAGTGTCTCTGCTCAATGCCACAGGTCAGTGAACCCTATGGAGTGTTGGGTATAGTTGGGCATTTTTGACTACTTTTGGTTTTACCTTAAAACTGTAAAAAAAAAAAAACTGTTTACCTGGCCAAGTTTGGTGCCATTTTTTTCAGCACAACCTCACCTGTGTGACTAAAGAGTTTTTCTTTCATTGTGACATACTGCATTAAAACAGTGACCCTAAATTCTCCCCAAACTCTAAGGGCCCCTTCAGACATAACATGACTGAGGCAGAATGGGGCATGAAGGAGGGAGTCAAATGGCACTTGTGGGAAAGTGGAGCCGCACTCATTCGTCTCATACAGCAGTCAATCAATCAATCAATTTATTTATATAGCACCAAATCACAACAAACAGTTGCCCCAAGGCACTTTATATTGTAAGGCAAGGCCATACAATAATTACGTAAAAACCCCAACAGTCAAAACGACCCCCTGTGAGCAAGCACTTGGCGACAGTGGGAAGGAAAAAACTCCCTTTTAACAGGAAGAAACCTCCAGCAGAACCAGGCTCAGGGAGGGGCAGTCTTCTGCTGGGACTGGTTGGGGCTGAGGGAGAGAACCAGGAAAAAGACATGCTGTGGAGGGGAGCAGAGATCAATCACTAATGATTAAATGCAGAGTGGTGCATACAGAACAAAAAGAGAAAGAAACACTCAATGCATCATGGGAACCCCCCAGCAGTCTAAGTCTATAGCAGCATAACTAAGGGATGGTTCAGGGTCACCTGATCCAGCCCTAACAACGCCACATTAATTCAGGCATGGCACATGCACTCCATATTCACGTGCCGCTAGCGCCGGAAATCAATTCGAATGGCAGGCAGGATGAGGTCACACTGCCATCTGATCATGTTCAGAAAATTTGAAAGGCATGTCGTACGCAGGTCGGGCATAGCGTGCCACGGCCGAGCAGCTGCACAAAATCATTGTCCATGTCGAACCGTGGCTGAATGATGTGATCAAAGCAGCCTTCACACCAGTGGCTGAATGTCATTAAATGCTGGATGAATGGCCATTCACGGCCAGAGTCGGCTGGAGTCCAGGTGCCACCCATGAACATCCAACAGCACTCGCGTGGCACTTAGAAAAGGTGGGATAATTTGTGCTGCAAGCACGAGAGTAGAGAGCAGTTGATCCCTTTCGACCTGGCTGTGCGAACGACAGCACATTTTCTAAGTGTTGCAGTGCAATCGCTGTCCAGTGCAGAGCACATCTAGACAGCTGTAATGTCCAGCTGTGTACTCACAACTCAGCTGAAGGACATGTTGTGCCATCAACAACATGAGCCATACTCCACTCAATGCACATTTGTGGGCGGGCTCTCATGCTCTCATCAGTTCAAGCTGACAGTGGCTGACTGCACACAATGGTTAATTTAAAAAAAACAGAACAGGACAATTAAATAAATACATATAACAATATCTATGTACATAAATACATAACAAATACATAAAATAAATAATCACATAAAGGAATAGAGAGTGACACTTTTGTCTTTGAGCTGAGGCCGTTCAGTATAGCGGGCATGTCCGCGCCAGCTGCTGCTATTGAGATCTGTGGACCCGTAAGTCACAGCTGGAGAACACATACCGTTATGAAGGATTTTACCTAACAACACTCCACAATGAGGTGCATGCTTGGGTATGCTGTCCTCACATGGAAATACAAAAAAAACAAAAAAAAAACAAAACAGAGCTGAGCACAGCTAACCAAAAAGTTAGTTTCAATAACTGCTAATCAGCTAACTGAAATGTTATCTTTCATAATGCTAAACCGATAAACTGCCTAAAAATTTATTGGAAGCTACAGCTAACCAATGACTTTAAATTTTGCCTCTCATACATGTTCAGCTACTAACAAGCTGATTTTGAGTTTAAACACTACCAAAGCTTCTAATAGAATCAAAGGCAATCACAAATACAAATGCTAAATGCAATACACCAAATATATGATACAGGACCGGTCGTCTCTTACTGCAATGATCTCCATAGGTTAAGCCTGCATTACGAGGGCTGTCCATAAAGTATAGGTCCTTTTTATTTTTTTCAAAAACTATATGGATTTCATTCATATGTTTTTACGTCAGTCATGCTTGAACCCTCGTGCGCATGCGTGAGTTTTTCCATGCCTGTCGGTGACATCATTCGCCTGTGAGCACTCCTTGTGGGAGGAGTCGTCCAGCCCCTCGTCGGAATTCCTTTGTCTGAGAAGTTGCTGAGAGACTGGCGCTTTGTTTGATCAAATTTTTTTCTAAACCTGTGAGACACATCGAAGTGGACATGGTTCGAAAAATTAAGCTGGTTTTCAGTGAAAATTTTAACGGCTGATGAGAGATTTTGAGGTGATACTGTCGCTTTAAGGACTTCCCACGGTGCGAGACGTTGCTCAGCGCTCTCAGGCGGCATCATCAGCCTGTTTCAAGCTGAAAACCTCCACATTTCAGGCTCTATTGATCCAGGACGTCGTGAGAGAACAGAGAAGTTTCAGAAGAAGTCGGTTTCAGCATTTTATCCGGACATTCCACTGTTAAAGGAGATTTTTTTAATGAAAGACCCGTCCGCGCGTCGGGACACAGCCGGCGCAGTGCGGCGGCACAGGAAAAACACCTCCGTGTTGATAACCATTTGTAAAATCCAGGCGGCTTTTGATGGCTTTCAGTGGAGTGAATATATGAGAAATTGTTTAACAGCTGGACATGTTCCAACTTGTCCTTAAGGCTTCCAACAGAGGTGTTTTTCCTGTGGCGGAGCGTCGCGGCGGCTGCGAGCCGACGCGCGGACCCGTCCGCACGTCTTTCATTAAAAAAATCTCCTTTAACAGTGGAATATCCGGATAAAATGCTGAAACCGACTTCTTCTGAAGGTTCTTCTGAGGTTTTCAGCTTGAAACAGGCTGATGACGCCGCCTGAGAGCGCTGCGCGATGTCTCGCACCGTGGGAAGTCCTTAAAGCGACAGTATCACCTCAAAATCTCTCATCAGCCGTTAAAATTTTCACTGAAAACCAGCTTAATTTTTGAACCATGTCCACTTCGATGTGTCTCACAGGTTTAGAAAGAATTTTGATCAAACAAAGCACCAGTCTCTCAGCAACTTCTCAGACAAAGGAATTCCGACGAGGGGCTGGACGACTCCTCCCACAAGGAGTGCTCAAAGGCGAATGACGTCACCGACAGGCGTGGAAAAACTCACGCATGCGCACGAGGGTTCAAGCATGTCTGACGTAAAAACATATGAATGAAATCCATATAGTTTTTGAAAAAAATAAAAAGGACCTATACTTTATGGACAGACCTCATATGTTAAAATAGTGGGGATACAAAAAAGTAAATAAATAAATAAAACATAAAAAAATGAAACTTTTGCACCGGAATACTGAAAATCATCATGATCTCAAACTTAGTATTTTCTTCTGCAGGGCCACTTAACCCTCTGGAATCTTGGCTATTTTTTGGCACTTTTGACTACTTTTGATTTTAGCTTCATAATTTACCTTAAAAAAACTGTTTACCTGCCCTTGTTTGGTGTCATTTTTTTTCAGCACAACCTCATCTGTGTGACTTTACAGTTTTTCTTTCCTTCTGACATACTGCATTAACTATCTGGAGTCTTGGCTATTTTTGGGTGTTTTTGACTACTTTTGGTTTAACCTTCATAATTTACTTTAACAAACTGTTTACCTGGCCTTGTTTGATTTCATTTTTTTTTCCAGCACAACCTCACGTGTCTGACTGTACAGTTTTTTTCTTTCATTATGACATACTACATTAAAACAGTGACTCTAAATTCACCCCAAAACCTAAAATATGAATCATAAAAACTTTGTTCTTTTACTGTGACAACAAGAAATATTTTTAACAAACCATTTTCATAACTGACAATGTAAATATGAATTGTAAACTTCAAAAAGAAGAAAAGTTAAATACAACAATTCACATTAAAAAGCAGGAAATGCTTCAGGTGTTTTTGTGGCTATTTACATGCAATAAGATGCCACACAAATTATATTTGTGTCACTCAGAAAAATAATTCCTGTCCAATGCACATCAGAAGCCCCCAAAATGTGTACAGATATTCCACCTCAATATCCATGTGTATTTTTCCCCAATTCCTTGTTTTTTGAGCATTTTTCTTAATATTGGTACAGACCATCCTGACTGTGTTAGTGGCCCAAAAAAACAATCAAAAAAAAAAAAAATAGGAAAAAAATAGAAAAAGGTGTTTTGGACTTTGGGGGAGAGGGTCTCTACCTGAACTCCTGGGTTCTCCGCCCCTGGAGCCTGCTCACTGCTGGGGCAGTGTGTGTCTCCACCTTGCTCTGCTCCAGGACTCAGCACTGGAGATAAAACACATGAGTCCTGGAGAAGATGGAAGAGAAGTGCGCGTTCTGATCCATTATGCAAATCTGTGTGCACAGATCGATGAATCCACCTGCTCTGGTTCGTCCAGACCAGAATAAAGTCCACTTCATCATGACGTGCTCTGCGCTTCAATCATCTTCATGCTGTTAAAAAAAAAGAGACTTTACGCGCTGTTCCAAACACCTGATTATTTTGACATACTAAGTAATAATAAAAAAAAAAACTTCACCACACACTGACTACTTGTACACACACTAAAACCCTCCACCACACACACAAAAACACACTCCAAGCATGGCAAATATCACACAACTTTCAAAACTGATCGCTTTCTCCTTTTTGCTCCGCATGAAACCACGATTTCCCTTCTCTTAGCAACCAAATTACATGGATTGGGGATCATTGTTTATTTGGTAATATATTTTACACCAATGATAAAGAAAAACAAACACACACACACACACACACACACACACACACACACACACACACACACACACACACACACACACACACACACACACACACACACACACACACACACACAGACCGTCCCACATGGGTCTGTGTGTTGCCATCAAACCCATGTGAAGATGGTGAATGCGATTGGTTACACCCCTCTCTCCTGCGGCAGTTGAGGGAGTCCTGTTTCCAGCCTTCTTGCTCCTTCAGCTGAAAGGAGGAAATGAGTCATTTTGCTGCAGCTGTCTGCAAAACACACAGCGAATATGAGAATATCAGCCCCCAAAAAATTATTAATCAGAATTCAAGTTATACTTGGCCTATTAACATAATTTAAAAAGTGCTGTGGAGGTTGAAGTCTCCACATTCAACAGCATTCAAACAGATATTCAGTGGAGCCGATTGTGTGCTACATCTGCTTAATTAGGTCATGTGACTTTTGAGGCAGTGGCCCATCATTTGGCTCCAGAGGCTTAACCCTTTACCTACTGAGGCTATAAATGGATGATTGGTTATATTTTTTTATTATAGCAATAAAATTAAGAAATAATGTTCTATGTTTGTGTGCTTTGGTACCCTTTTCCAAGAGTACCTGAATTTCAATTATATTACACCTGATTAACTATTTATACACATTATTTGTAAGTTTTAGCATTTAAAATGAGAAAAAACAAAAACAAACTTGATTTTTTTTTCAGTTTTTTAGTGAAAAATGATTGTTATGTAGCAGCATGGTGGCTTAGTGGTTAGCACTGTTGCCTCACAGCGAGAAGGTCATGGGTTCAATTCCGGTGGCCTTTCTGTGTGGAGTTTGCATGTTCTCCCCGTGTTTGCGTGGGTTTCCTCCGGGTGCTCCGGTTTCCTCCCACATCCAAAGACATGCGGGTTAGGTGGATTGAGATCTTTAAATTGTCCGTAGGTGTGTGTGTGTGTGTGGGTGTGTCTGTGTTTGTTTGTCTGTTTGTGGCCTTGCGACAGACTGGCGTCCTGTCCTGGGTGTACCCCGCCTCGCGCTCTATAGCTGCTGGGATAGGCTCTAGCCCCCTGCGACCCTTAATTGGACTAAGCAGTGGAAGATGAATGGATGATTGTTATGTAAAGGAAGTTTGAATTTCACATTTTTAACAGGAAGCTGTACATGTTTACAATCAAAATAATTAATTTTGTGTGTCTAGAACTCAGAAACAGTGCAGAAACAGTGCAAAAGTAAACATTTTACAAGGCAAAAATATTCAAAAAGTAACCAATTTTAAAGTGCAGAACCAAACAATATGAATAACAACAAACAAAATGCAAAACTATATATAAATATATCAATTATTATCTGTATTATTAAAATGTGCAATAAATCACTCATTTGATCACTCATTTTGTGCAAAATTATACAATATGAATAAAACAATAAAGTGTCAAACTATATACAAATATATAACCAAGAATCAAAATTAGATCTAAACTACATCAGTCCATTGTCAGTGTGGTACTATTTGTAACAGTTTCTGTCTGGCTGAAGACAGAGGCCAATTTTACAAAGTTTGCACATCGAGCAGGTTGACCTCTTGCAAACCTTGCAAGAACGCCACCCCTTTGTGGATTGCTGGCAAGTTGGGTTTCCACTGCTTGTTGGCACCGGGCAGTGGCTTGTGGCTGATGGAGCCATCACACCCACAAAAACACGCACACACACCTTCACAAATGACACTAACACCCTGCCTTTTCCTCAAAAATTACTACATTTATGTTTGCAGCCTGTCTGTGTACTTTTCTGTCACTTTTGTGCTCTTTTTCATACTTTTCCCTCGTTTCAAAAGTCACCGAACGCACTTTACCATAATATATGCAACATATAGCATACTGTTGGAAAGCACGGGTTCTTGGCTTGCTGTCAGTGTTAAAATTTTTCAGATTGAGGGCTTACATGAGAACTTACGGTAATGAGAATCAGCAGCGCACTAGTGTGAAACTTCTGTGTTTTTCCTCTGCGTGATGACGTCACAGGCTTACGTTTACCATAATACGCATACACCATATATCATTGGAAAGCCCTTGGTGTTATCTTAACAATGCACTTTGAATCATTCAGATTGGACAAACTATGGCGGAGTTACGGTAAAACAAATACGCATATGGAAAATATGGCATGGGCGCCTTCGCCGTAGATAAAGGGTTAAAACAGTGACCCTAAATTCACCCCAAAACCTATAATTTGTATCAGAAAAAAACTTAGGTTTTTCTTTTTACTGTGAAAATGAGAAATATGTTTAATGAACCATTTTCATAACTTAGAATGCAAATATAAAATGTAAATTTCAAAAATATATGTAAAAATGTAGCAGAGTTCTGCAGCGCTGAGTCCTGGAGAAGATAGACTGAGAAGCACGCAGTCCGATCCACTGTGCTGATCTGTGCGCACAGATCTGTGAATCCATCTGCTCTTGTTTGTCCAGAACAATAAAGTCCGCTTCATCATCAGACTGATCACACTCTGGTTCCGACGCTGATGACGCACTCTGCGCTTCGATTGTCTTCATGCGGGTCAAAAAAAAAAAGACTTTATGCGCTGTTTCAGATGCCTGATTATTTTGGTGCACTAAATAAATAAAATAACTACACTACAAACTAAGCACATATGCTAAAAAACTCCACCACAGGCAGTAAAACACTCCAAGCATGGCAAATATCACACAGCTTTCAAAACTGATTGCCGTCTGCTTTTCGCTCCACAGGAAACTACACTTTTCTTCTCTCATCAAGCAAATTACATGGATTGAGGATCATTTTTTATTTGTTAATATATTTTACACCAGTCATAAAGAAAAATGTGTGTATTTATTTTTACTTGTTTGCTGTCGCAGACAGACAGACACAAAAGAAAAGTGCTGTTCGCAAAATGCGCACACACGCTTACACCCACACCCACGTGGGTCTGTGGGTTGTCATCAAACCCACATGGAGTTGGTGATTTTGATTGGTTAGCTCCAGAATTTTCCACCAATGGTGAACACCCCTCTTGCTGAAATTGAGGGAGTCATCTTTCATTCCAGCCCTCTTGCATCTCCAGCTGAATGAGGAAATAAGTCATTTTTGCTGCGGGTGTCTCCAAATCGCATAGCAAATATAGGAATATTGCCCCCCCCAAAAAAATGTGCGTAAATTATTATTATTCAAGTTATACTTGGCTTATTAACAAAATTTAAAAAGTGGTGTGGTAGGTGAATTCCACAATTTCAACGTGCATTCAGCCACTCAGATTGGAGCAGATTGTGTGGTATGTCTGCTTAATTAGGTCATGTGACTTTTTACACAGTGGTGCGTCAATCGACTCCAGAGGGTTAAACTACTCATTTTTTCCACAGTAGCCTATGAAATAATGTTTTGAATGATGTCTTCAGTAAAAACAAAAAAATGGAAACACACAGTGGTGGGCACAGCTAACCAAAAAGTTAGCTTCAATAATTGGTAACGCTATACCGATAAACTGCCTAAAAACATATTGGAAGCTACAGATAATAACTTTAAATTTTGCCTTCCATATGCTCTGAGCTACAAAGGAGCTGATTTTGAGTTTAAATACCGCCAAAGCTTCTGATAGAACCAACAGCGATCACAAACCCAAACAGCAAATGAGCCAATCTGTCTTTGTGCGCTCTGCCCCCTGCTGTAGAAGAACATAATGTACCCTGAGAGGATACAGTGGTGCCACGATGAGGCAGAGGTCTTGAAATGGAAAGTAGGTTTGAAGTATGGTTTTGCTTTAAAAATAAAATTATTCCAGATAGAATAACTACTTTAATGTAAACTCTTAAAATGTACAATCTATTACAGTGGTTCCCAAACTTTCTTCACTTGCGTACCCCTTCAGACTTCTGAGTTCAACTCAAGTACCCCCTACTCACCCTCTGATTTCTTTCAATTAAAAAAAAGGTTATTAGAGAACACATGCTACTACTTTATCATATATTGATTTATTAAATAATTGCAGAATTATCAGACAACACTTTTGAACCTGTGACTTTTTATTCAAAACTCTTAACTTTTATCAAGCTTTATGAACAGTATTCCAACTCTCCACACTTTTAATGCAAATGATGTGCTTGGAAAGAGGCACACAACTATGTTAGATCTGGTGTAATAGGTGAAAGTCTGAGTCTTAAGTCATTTTCAACATAACATTTTGCGCCGTCAGTACATATACCCACACACTGAGTCCACTTAAGTCCATGCAAATTGACAAAGGTGTCCAGCATCGTGAAAATTTCTTCTGCTGTTGTCCTCATTTCCAAAGGTTTACAGAAAAGCATGTCCTCTTTAATTGTCCCTTCATGAATGTATCGCACATACACAAGCAGATGTGCCAGACCTGCAACATCTGTGGACTCGTCCAGCTGTACTGCGTAAAATCCACCTGCAAGTATGTGCTGTAGTAGCTGTTTTAGGACGTTTTCTGCCATTTCAGAGATCCGCCGAGAGATGGTGTTGTTTGATGAGGGCATTGTTTGAATAGTTTTTTTTTAGCCTTTTCCCCCAGCATTGTCCCAACTATATCTGAGGCGGCAGGTAATATCAAGTCCTCCACTATAGTGTGTGGCTTACTAGTTTTAGCCACTCTAGAACTCACCATGAAGGATGCTTTTAGTCCATTCTTGCGATCATTATCCGTCTCTCTTAAGCATGTTTTACTTGTATGAAGGGATTTCAATTGCCGCTCAAAATAATCCTGTGGCTTGTCTTTCAAATGGGAATGTTTAGTTTCTAAATGTCTTCTCAACAATGAAGGCTTCATCGAATTATGAGACAGTACTCTTGCACAAATAACACACTGTGGTTGTGAAAATCCACCAGTATTGATAGAAGTAAATCCCAGGGAAATGTAGCTCTCGTCATATTTGCGTCTTTTAGTTTCTCGATCCGTGGCAATGTCCTTCCCCTCAACACAAAGTGAAGCATCTGACCCGTCATCGCTGTCCATAGTCAGGGAGCTAGGAGCAGCCTGGCTAGCAACAGAAGCACCGCTGCTAACATCGCTGGTCAAAGTAGTGTCCGGCGTATTATTGTCACTGGCTGGTGCATCCTCTACTGTTGACCTGGGGGTTGTAACCACCAGTATCTCTCTGGATGGAGATTTTTTTCTTTTTTAGCCATCTGTCCATTTTAGCTGCCTCAACGTTGTTGAGCCAATGCGGCGTTGATTGACAGGTGTTCGATTCATCACTCTCAGAAGTCACACCTATCGTCCCGCCCTACTGCTTTGACAATGCAATAATTTTGTTGAACACTAGATGGTAGTATTTTCATGTGTATTATTTGGTAGCCCGAGAGTCTGTCTATTTATGTGTAGCATAAAGCTTTGTTGTTGTTGTTGTTTTTTTTTTTTCAAAATTTCTCACGTACCCCCTGTGCTCCACTCACGTACCCCCAGGGGTACGCGTACCCCACTTTGGGAACTCCTGATCTATTAATTTTAAAATAATGCACTAATTCTGAAGATTTGAACATTAACACACCAAAGATTTATGGGTAAACAAAGCCTCCGCTCACACTGATTGGTTGATTCATTCATTCTATGTAAAAACCAACACAAGTGAATCAATGTAATCTGTTGGTGTTTACAAATAAATGTGCTTTTGTAAAATATGTCATTTTTTTCATTTGCATAAAAAAGAAAGAAATTTTCAAGATCCCACTAGACAGCGCCTAAGCACACACGTGATGACATCACAACTCTGGTTAGGGAGACAAGGTATCTTTCAATAACAAGAACTGTCAAAAAACTTTCCTGTGTGTTGGAATTGTGTGGCGGTAGTAATAGCATTTTGAATGATTGAATAATGATGCCAGTTGCACAAAGAAATCAAATAATAGTGAAAACATGTTCTGTGTGGTGTTATAACAGCTCAATCAGTCGCGCCGTGAGGCATCATAACATCAAGCCTGGTTCACATGGCAAGATAATTAGGCTGATATTGGACCCGATCTTCCCCTTCTTACAATCTTAATGACGCCCCGACAATTTTAAGGATGCCCCGACAATCGTGATGACGCTAAATATAATCTTATCAAATATTCCTGCCATGTGTGGTTTGTAAGAGCGCTCTGATCTGCTCAGAAGGACGTGAGGAGCTAAATGTGACATGCAGCCAATCAGAAAGTGAGGTGTATGACCTGGGAATGTTCGTGTGTGAAATCTGTTTGTGTGTGTTGTTTTTAATGTGTGGCTGACACCAGACACTGTACAACTAAACCTCTCAGAACTATGACTTTTTATCGCCACGTGTGGGGTCTCTCAGGTTTTGGAAACCTACAGATAATTTTAAAATCCTGCGGTCAACAACACTGTGATATTACTGGACACCAGTAGATGGCAGTGTTCTATGCATCTTGACGCTGGTTATATCACACGGCCTGAATCACAATTTCAGCTTTTGGAAAAGCAATCTGGGCTTCTTCTGGCATTTTTACATAAAACAAACACAATAATGTCTATAAACCCAGATAATATATTCACGAGAGTTTTGGGCACAATATACAAAGAGTTTAATGCTGTTGTCCGTGTGGAGCCTGATCAGAGCATCTCAAATGCATTTCTCCTGTCATGAACTTTTACCCATAATGCACTGCACAAACACCATGTCCACAATAAAACCTTCAAAATTAGTGCATTACTTTAATACTAAAACATATATCTGATATTTTCACTATATAAAACTTCAGACATGATGTTAATTTAAATAACTTGTCCGAAATTAGTTTGGTTAAAATTCTAACCATAAGTTAAAACTCTATGCCTCTGGATGACTAGGTGCTATTGCCAGCATATTAGTTATGGGGGTCAAAATAAATTAGTTTTCTTCTTCTTCTTTCTATGAACAGTTCCCCTTTGCCTGCAGAAGATAGACCCATTTATTCTGGAACCAGCTCTTCTCAATTTATAGAGGATAGAACTACATATCTACTACAAAAAAACTACATCTGCAAAAATGTTAGCGGTCTAAAAATTATCGGAACAAAACTTATTGGAAGTTAATTGATGATGGTTTTCAAAGCTATCTGAAAAGCTAATCCAATAATGAAGACATTATTTTAGATAATTAGCGGATTAGCGGAACTGTCCCCACCAGTGGAAACTCATACTAGTTGATAACAGCCTGGTCATTTCTAAATGATTTGTATTACTGACAGAAATATGACTATCTCTTCTCTTTCTAACAGGAATAATTTAGCCCCACAATCTCTCCCTGAGTCACGTGACTGTATTTTTTCTCACATGGTCATGTTGTATCTCTCTCTATTCAAGGTCTCACTCAGAGGTCTCAAACTAATTCCAGAAAGAGACAAGAGGGTGTGGGTTTTCTTTGCCACCACTGACTCCACCAGGTGATTTCACTTTGAGCAGAAGGAATCAGTTAATCAGTGAAATCACGTGTTGGAGTCAGTGGTTGCAAAGAAAACCTGCATCCTCTTGGCCCTTTCTGGAATAAGTTTGAGACCTGTAGTCTAACTCAATCTACAGGAAGCTAGGTTGTGAAATTGTCTGTCCAGAATGGCAATTTTATTTTTTAAATGTGAAAAATGAAGCGATGTTTCCTAAAACCAGCCAGTACATTTGTTTTAATCCTTACACACATTACATCACTGCTAAGTTACTGCTCTTGAAAGAAAAGGATCACAAACAAGCAGCATCATGAAAGAGAACAACAGTCTTTGAGCAAACAGCCTTTGCCCCATACAAACACTTAATTAAACGTGTAAAGTATAATGGTGGTGAAGCAAGATGAAAATGAGATGAAATTAGTTTTCCCCAATAATGGCAAAAAGTCCACAGTCATTGCCATTGTCTCTAAATGAGTGTTGGGTAAATTAGTTTTCCCAAACTATGACACAAATCCACAGTCATTGCCGTTGTCTCTTCATGATTATTGGGTAAATTCGTTTTTCCCAACAATGACAAAAATCCACAGTCATTACTATTTTCTGTAAATTCTGTAAATATATAAAGCCCAGTATTTGCTTTTAATTTTATTTTAAATGGAGAAAAATGCAGTTTGGCAGCATGGTGGATTAAAAATTGACTTACTTGGTTTTGCATCTGAACCAGTCATACATGAATACAAAGCACACTAATACATGTCTTTTGAAATTGAAGAAGTGCAAAATATCAGTGCAAACCAGAGCACTGTGTGCAAAGGGAGTTGGATTAATGTGTTTACCAGGTACATCTGTGGTGATGACAATTTATTTTTTAAACTGAACATTTTGCAGGGAGAGCAGCATATTGGATTAGTGGTTAGCACTGTTGCCTCACAACAAGAAGGTCGTGGGAAAGCTTCCCAGCTGCTCATTTCTATGTGGAGATTGCATGTTCTCTGGGTGCTCTGACTTCCTCCCACATTCAAACACATGCATGTTACATCAATTGGAAACTTAAATTGACCATAGATGTGTACAGCTGTGAATGTGTTTGTCTGTCTATATGTGGCTATGCAATAGACTGGTATCCTGTGCTGGGTGTTTCCTGCCTTATGCCCTATGACTGCCTGGATACCCCCCCACACACAAACACACACACACCTCCCATGACACTGAATTTGAGTAAATGGGTATGCAAAGTAGATGGATGGAAAATGTATTTCAAATGTGTTTCAAATGTATATTATAATAGCCAAGTTGCCCTCTGTGTGCATGTATGTCTGTGTGCATGTGTATGGCCTTGATCACGCAAAAATGAGGGAGAGCTGACATTTGCTGTTTGCTATGCGTATGAATTTTAACTCAAGGGTGAACAATGTGAAAACGAAAAGTTGATAGGACAAATGTTTTTGGAAAAAATTGCAATTTTAGCTGACCAATAAACAATGGATGTTATGCTGCAGTGCACCATGGAAATTTGGGGTTTTAAATGTTGCTGCTGTTCATGTTCATTTAGCAGTGTTGTTAGTGTTATTGATTTATTGTGTTTTTATTGCTGAATTGGTTTTGTCAGTTAAGTCTCGTGTTGCCAATACGATGAGTGAAAACTCTCGTGTGTTTGATGTGTTCTGCCACTGTCTCTGTTTCTGTCTGTTTAAAATTAGAAACATCTGCTTGCAGCAGAAAGCAGGAAAGATAAAGCACCGTGTGTATTTGTGTGTAACTTCAATCACAAAGAAACTGTGCAGAGCTGGCATTATCCATTGGGCATGCTTATGCATTTTGGGTCAAGGATGAATGCTCCCAAAATGGAAAATTGATAGGACTTCCTCCTACATCCAAAGACATGTGGGTTAGATGGATTGGAATCTTTAAATTGTCTGTAGGTGTGCGAGTGGGTGTGAGTGTGTTTCTTTGTCTGTTTGTGGCCCTGTGACAGACTGGCGTCCTGTCCTGGGTGTACCCCACCTCACACTCTATGACTGCTGGGGTCGCGGGGGGCTCACAGTGAGTGTGTGAACTACATTCTGGACTCACATGCCATTCCAGCATGAGTTGGTAAGTCATATTTATATTAAAGCGTGAGTGCAGTGAATGATTTTATTCAGTAAGTTCAATGTAAGTGCATAATTGTTATAAAAGTTAATGTTTTTAATGCTCTGTCAAATATATTTACCATTAAAATTGTCTTAGTAATTGATTGAACAATGCCATGGAAGAGGAAAGAGCGCAGATAAGATTGATGAGGTGAGACACATGAGACTGTCTTATGCTATGTGATGAGACTAGACATTATTTCATCAATGCATGATGAATGATCAATCAGGAACGGACTTTGAGACTGACTGCCTTATACTATCAACTGATCT
This sequence comes from Thalassophryne amazonica, assembly GCF_902500255.1. NCBI lineage: Eukaryota > Metazoa > Chordata > Actinopteri > Batrachoidiformes > Batrachoididae > Thalassophryne > Thalassophryne amazonica. The sequence goes on along the minus strand of NC_047103.1, from coordinate 98,972,675 downwards.
CATTCAATGGACTTTGGCACATCTTGGGACTGTATATACATAAGTGACATGAAAACTGAATGTACTTGTTTTTGTCTTCAGACTTACACTCTCTGTCTGACATCTACCTTTAAAGCTTTAAAAAACAAAAGATTTTACAAACTGAAACATGTTTCCTCTGGTGTCTCATTTGTCAGAGAGTTTTTAGGTAAGTTATCATAACATACTGTATATTGATCCTTCAGGTTGGATGTCAGCGCCTCTCTAGGACCTGTGGACAGTGGACTCTGGGACTCTGGAAAGAATTCCGCTCTGAATTGAGTGTTTGAGGCCAGTTGGTCGATCTTGAAGCAGTCCTCTGAGAGTGATGACATACCAATGGCATCATATGAGACAACCAGGGTGAGTACAAGACCCAAAAAGAGAGAAAAATAAGAGTCTGGGACTGTGAAAAGTGACTGGGTCACTAGAAAAAAATAAGAGTCTGGGACTCTGAAATGTGACTTGGTCACTAGAGGAAAAAAAACAAAACAAAACAAAACAAAGTGAGTAGGTTTTGAAAAAGATAACTCCGTGTCACACGTAAAAAAGGTGAGAGTCAGGGACTCCAAAGAAAATTAATACTGGTAAGAAAAGAACACTAAAAATAAATAGAAATAAAAAGAGAAAAAACAAAAACTAGAGCTGGGCAACGATTAAAAATTTTAATCGGGATTAATCGCATGATTTCCATGATTAATTGTGATGAATCGCATTGTTATATGCAAAATCGAAAAAAAGAATTAAAAAGTAGTGTATTGCACAGTTTTATTTTAAATGTTCTGCCATGGCACGGTGGATTAGTGGTTAGCACTGTTGCCTCACAGCGAGAAGGTCATGGGTTCAATTCCCGTGGCCTTTCTGTGTGGAGTTTGCATGTTCTCCCCGTGTTTGTGTGGGTTTCCTCCGGGTGCTCCGGTTTCCTCCCACATCCAAAGACAAGATATTTGTTTGTCTGTTTGTGGCCCTGCAACAGACTGGCGTCCTGTCCTGGGTGTACCCTGCCTCACGCCCTATGACTGCTGGGATAGGCTCCAGCCCCCCGCGACCCTTAATTGGAGTAAGCGGTAGAAGATGAATGAATGAATGAATGTTCTGCCATAAGAACGAAAGTGCCATAACGTTGGTTCTGCAAATACTTAACAACAGCATTTTGTTCATGCAGTTGCAGTTAAATAAAAATAAATTATTGTTACCCAGTGATGTCCAGTAGCCCCCAGTGAGAGCAACAGTGGGTGCATGTTGTAAAGTTGTGGCTTTTGCAGTCCTCTCCCTTATAGTGCGCCATGAGTGAATCTCGTCTGTCGCAATCAATTTTACTGTCGCATTTGTGAGCCTCTCTTGCCTTTGTTTATCTATAGTTTTCCCACACGCTGCATCAACGTAGTCTGCCAAAGCCTTGCGTCGCAGTTTGCTTCATTGATTTGCTTTCATGATTTGCTGGCATCAGCTGTGTGTGCTGCATTTAGGTGATACAACTCCAATTCCAATGAAGTTGGGATGCTGTGTAAGATGTAAATAAAAACAGAATACAGTGATTTGCAAATCCTCTTCAACCTATATTCAATTGAATACACTACAAAACTGATAAACTTTATTGTTTTTTTGCAAATATTTGCTCATTCTGAAATAGATGCCTGCAACATGTTGGGACAAGCGGTATGTTTACCACTGTGTTACATCATGTTTCCTTCTAACAACACTCCATAAGTATTTCGGAACTGAGGACACTAATTGCTGAAGCTTTGTAGATGGAATTCTTTCCCATTCTTGCTTGATGTACGACTTCAGTTGTTCAACAGTCCGCGGTCTCCATTGTCGTATTTTGCGCTTCATAATGTGCCACATATTTTCAATGGGCGACAGGTCTGGACTGCAGGCAGGCCAGTCTAGTCCTCATACTCTTTTACTATGAAGCAACGCTGTTGTAACACGTGCAGAATGTGGCTTGGCATTATCTTGCTGAAATAAGCAGGGACATCCCTGGAAAAAGATGTTGCTTGGATGGCAGCACATGTTGCTCCAAAACCTGGATGTACCTTTCAGCATTGATGGTGCCATAAGAGATGTGAAAGTTTCCCATGCCATGGGCACTAACACACCCCCATACCATCACAGATGCTGGCTTTTGAACTTTGCGCTGGTAACAATCTGGATGGTCGTTTTCCTCTTTTTCCAAAAACAATCTGAAATGTGGACTCATCAGACCACAGCACACTTTTCCACTTTGCGTCTGTCCATTTTAAATGAGCTCAGGCCCAGAAAAGGCAGTGCCGTTTCTGAATGTTATTGATGTATGGCTTTCACTTTGCATGGTAGAGTTTTAACTGGCACTTGTAGATGTAGTGACAAACTGTGTTAACTGACAATGGTTTTCTGAAGTGTTCCTGAGCCCATGCAGTAAGATCCTTTACACAAGGATGTTGTTTTTTAATGCAGTGTCGCCTGAGGGATCGAAGGTCACGGGCATTCAATGTTGGTTTTCGGCCTTGCCGCTTACGTGTAGAAAGTTCTCCAGATTCTCTGAATCTTCTGATTATATTATGGACTGTAGATGACGGAATCCCTAAATTCCTTGCAATTGAACATTGAGAAACATTGTTCTTAAACTGTTGGACTATTTTTTTCACGTAGTTGTTCACAAAATGGTGTTCCTTGCCCCATCTTTGCTTGTGAATGGCTGAGACTTTAGGGGATGCTCCTTTTATACCCAATCATGACACTCACTTGTTTCCAATTTAGTGTTCTTTGAGCATTCTTCAACTTTCCCACTCTTCTGTTGCCCCGTCCCAACTTTTTTGAAATGTCTTGCAGGCATCCATTTCAAAATGAGCAAATATTTGCACAAAAACAACAGTCTATCAGTTTGAACATTAAATATCTTGTCTTTGTGGTGTATTAAATTGAATATCGATTGAAGAGGATTTGCAAATCATTGTATTCTGTTTTATTTACATTTTATACAAAATTCCAACTTCACTGGAATTGGGGTTGTACTTAAAACTCGAAGTACTCCGCTGATAAGAAAATGCAGCTTTGCAGTGGCTTCAAATAACTTTTGTTCTGTCAACTACGCCGTCTGGAAGCACTTTAAAATGAAAATGTCCATGCAAAAGATCCGTGCCCATCTCCACGTTGGTTGGTTTATCCGCCACTGACAAGACTGAGCGGAGGCGAGGCACAGACAGAGGCTGGACACAAATGCAGGCTCACAACAGGACGTATGATTAAAGGATGGTTTAATGCAGGCCTGGGTTCAGTAACAGGAAAGCAGTCTGCGGAGCAAAAGTACCAGGCAGGGACAAGGCAGAGGACGTGGTCAAAAACAAGTAGGGTCAGTACGAGCGAACACAGTTATCAGGGCTGACGCAAAAAGCAGGATCCGGTACACAGAGCAGAATCAAAAAACACGGCTTGGCATAAACAGGACGAGAACAAAGTGCTGGTAAGTGAATGAACTCTACAAACGAGCAGGGAGGAAGAAGAAGGTGGTAACAGGATAATGATAATGAGGTGCACGTGGTGGAGGACGGGCCTGGAAGGGGGCGTGTTCAGGTGTAAACTAAGCGGCAAACGAGATGCAGAAAGGCGGTGACAAATGGGCAAGTAAATGACAGATGAATGAGGCGTGGCCAACAGTGATGAGAAAGTGTAGGTGCAGGACACAAGAGTGCAGTGGACTGAGAGAAGACAGTGATAACAATGAAGCTGGGTGTGAACATGTGAGAACCGAGAAGAGTGCAGACACGGAGGAGAAGACAGGATGAGACAGACAGGTGCAAGTGAGCAGTGAAGAGATTACCGACAAGACAACTAAAGATCATACAAAGACAACATGAACAGGAATCTAAACTTGAACAGGACTTAAAAGCAAACCAGAAGATGATAAACAGAATAATAGGAAATTAAACACTGACAAAACTAAGCCGGAACAGGCAGACAAAAGTATAAGAAAAACAGAAACTGATAACAAAAACTGGCATAACAGTACTACATAACAGAAATGAGAAGAGCAAAAAATAGGCAAACAATAACTAAATGATAAACCATGAAAACACAGACTGATAGAACAAAACTAGAACGGAACTGGAACATGGCTGAAGAATAAAAGTAACAAAGAAAGAAAGTGCCAAAGCAAAAAGAGAACATAGAATAAACACAAGATGAAAATGACAATTAATAAAACAAGGCTGGGGCAGAAGGAGCAGAACCAAATAAAGAGGGAAAATAAGGACTGAAGCCTGGAACTGGGCAGAGCATGACAGTCACTTCTTTTCTGTTTTGGTTAGGGACTTGTCACACCAGTTCCTGTGAGTGCGGCAACAGTCAGCAAGAGACTTGCAAAACAAAAGCCTGTGAGCAACAGACCTACAATAAAAATAACAACTGCGTTAACGTGTGATTAAAAAACTGTCACCTTTTATCAGAGATATAGTACCTCAGGAAATATGTCTAACGGGTTTTTCTTTGGAGTGAATTTCACTGTAAACCCTTAAAAGTATGTCATTTACTTGTCTTTGAAGTGCAAACGTAAACACATTTTAATCTGGAGCTGTAAACTGTTACATTTAAACGTTGGTGCACGACATTAGACATAGAGGTGCAAATATTCATTGCTTGGCACCAGAATGGATGGGCCCCTGTCATGTGACTGTAGTAGTTAGCCACATAGTGACTCTGTGGCTAGAAGGGGGAGAATTAAGTAATTATTTATACATTTAATTGCTGCAAATCGGGTCTACAAAATGATAGAAATGTCAAATATATAAGGGAACACTTAATTGATATTGCAAAAAGAGGAAGCAAGAGAACCGGGTGAAGTTATTGAAGAATAGATAAATGGCAGATGTAATTGAAGTAAAATAGAACATATAAATATTATCTTAGGTAGCCACATTGGACAAAGGAATAATCTAGATTATATCTTCAATGGATATAATATACAGACTACATAGATGGAGACCAAAATCTTACAATAGGCATAATTATGATTGTTATAGCACGATTGTATTGGTACCATTTGTAAAATTATTGGGCCGGCTCAAAAAGGACCCTGCTAACAGTTATCTGGGTGCAGTAAAATAATGGATGGAATCTCATGGGGAAATATAACCACATTAGTGCAGGTTTGTGCTGATTTAAATTGGTGTTGCAGGGGGTCATAAATTAAGACATACCCTTCCAGAACATTGGAATGGACTATCTACCGCCATTTCCTTATTGCTTCATTAACCACTATTAATATAATGGGAACTGACTTAATTCAGTATTTTAGGGATTACTGAGCAAAAAGGAGACCTGTAACATATATTTAAAGGTACTGCATTTAAAATATATGCCAGTTCTCCTACTGATGCCCTATACCTAGCGGGGTGCCTGATGAATCTAAACTGGTGGGTCTAAATTGCAAAAAAATGTTGATGGAATCAATTATGTTTATTTCAGTGGGCAAAAAATGAATAATCTGACCAAAGACTGACTGGACTATATGAATAATTCACAGCCATTTCATTGAGGGTTCACTTAAACATTTTATTCTAGAAAAAGAAAAAAAAAGGAGTGTTGTAAATTTCTTCTGAACATTATTGCATCTGACGGCCCTGTAATCAGAGCCCTGACTGGACTAAAGACATGCTGAGGGATTGGCTATGAATTTGGTATCAATAACCTAATAGTTGACTGAGTTGGTAGTGCTGTGGTTAGATGTCTGGACGGGACCGGATCGTTACAGGTGATGGACTCAAACGCTAGGGAGCAAGAACCAGGGCAGGTTGTGAATGAAAAGAGCTTTATTTACAATAATAAATAACTGTGGTGCTGAGCTGGAGGAAGCCTGCTGAGCTGAGACCAGGCCCACATATAGTGGAGGAAGTTCGGGAGCCGCAGTGCACACAGGGACAGACTTGGGAATCTGAGAATGAGCTGGAGTCCTGAAGTATATGGAGCTGGAACTGGAGCCGAGGAGAAGGAAGTAGGAGGGTGGAGGAGAACAGAGGTGAGTGATTGCACTCGTAACAGTGAAAGCCCTCAACACAATAGGTCACTGTAGGCTTAAGGCAGGAATGTTCACAGTTCATGAACTGTCCTCAGAGATCAGCTGCTGCACATCTTGTGACACAGTTTCAGTTAAGCAGGACTTGACTTCAGAAACGACTTGGAAAGTTCTTAGTGGTTCTTCATCAGAGCTCATACAGTTCTTGGTAAACAGTTCTTGGAATTAGTTCTTGGTACTAGTTCTTGGAAACAGTTCTTGAATACAGTTTTTGGAAACAGTTCTTGGTCATGCACAGTCACAAACTGGAGCAGCATGAGAATGGGATCTCACAGATATGCAGGAACATAGTTGAATGTGGCAGAGCTGTGTGCTCTGGGGCTGAGAGCAGATGAGTTCCAAGGTGACGTAGTGTAGAAGGTGGCAAGGGAGCCAGAAGCATGCAGCTGTGCAAGAAAGCGTCTGGAAACACCAAAAGATCAGTGAGCTCTGATACGGCAATTAGCTCTGATACCTTGAGATGAGCTGCGGGAAACTCAGATGTCAGAGCGCATGGAAGCATCAGCATAGACAGGGTCATGGATTTCTCCTGGAAGGCTCACAGAGTATCATGGAAAGTCACGGAGAGTCACGGAATACTCTCGCGGGTCAGGATCACTGATAATCTGGCCCAGATTGAGCTCAGAGCCAGGGTTTAAGTAGCCAGCTCATGATCAGGAGCTCATGTGGCTCAGCTGTGAGGAGATGATGAGCTACAGGTGTTCCTTGGCTCTGCAGCGTGCCACCTGGAGGGAAAACAGACAAACTACACACAAGAGGTAAAAAAGGGCAAGGACAAAGGCAGACCATGACAGGTAGACCGTTTTGGCAAGTGACAGGGTTGGTACTTTTCTATTTTATTTAAACTGACTTGACTTTAGCGGTACCTGTACTGGTCCTTTGCAGCAGACATTTGTTTCTCAAATGCATCACCACTGCCTTAGACATCAAATTAGGGGTACCTTTCCCTTATTAAATGTTACAGCACTCTCTTAATGAAACCATACCTTTAATTTTCCTTCCTGAGGCAACATATCTGGAAGAAGACCTGAAGGAAGATGACGATGAAGACCGATGTGTTTTTATTGCCTAATTAAAATGTTGCGCTGCTAAGTGTTAACACATATAGGCCACAATTCTTTTTTTTTTAGAGATGAATTCTGTGTTTTTATTTTACTTTTTCTTTTATCAAATATAATATCCATATGTTGCGGACATGAACGAGCGAAGCTCGTCAGCATCTCACCATGTCATTTAGGTCTTTCAGACTTTATTTTGAGTAAATGCTTCAGGGGAGCATTAGCATGACTAAAACCTTTCAGCTTCTGGGGGGCTCCACCCCCCAAACCCCCTGCCTTTTTAACCCCTTAATGCCCGAATTTATATAGCTGTAGATAAAAAAATGTTTTGTGTGTGTTTTTGCCTTTAAGTAGATGGTAAATAATGTTGAGATTATTAATTTCACTTTTGCACAAAAACTAGATAGTAATATTGGGTATTCTGGTAATGACTTTATGTTATAATGTTATAATAATAATGATGGTATGTTGCAAATTTGCGACAACGGGCATACAGGTCAATTTGGTAAGTTGCATATTTGAGTCAGAGATTGTAGCATATATGTGACGATGGGTGTTAAGGGGTTAAGCATTTTCCTTATTTTGCCTTTTATCTTCTAGAGGGGCTGTGCCCCCCATACTCCCCAACTTTTTAAGCATCTTTCTTTCTTTTCTTTTTTTTTTTTTTGCTTTTTGGCTGACCCCCCTAATTACAGCCCTCTTAACCCCCTGCCACTATAAGCATTTTTTAATGTAGATGTAAATTAATATTCAAAGTCTTCAGCTAGTTGACAGTAGGGCTGTACAATATGGCCAAATTATCGTATCTCAATATTTTCATGTAAATGTGACTTTTATACATGCTGTCCATATTCTTGAGCTGCTTAGGTGGGTAGGGAGAGTTCCCATGGGATTAAAAAGCTTTTCAACCCACCATCAAGACCAGGCACCTAAGTGCATCGACTCTCTTTTTTTTATTATTATTTAGGTGTACCTTACTATACACTAGTAGAGTTCCACCTTAGATTTTGAATGTATAATAGAACCTTACTGAATTTCCATATCAATATGATATACAACCCCAATTCCAGTGAAGTTGGGACACTGTGTGAAATGCAAATAAAAACAGAATACATTGATTAGCAAATCCTCTTCAACCTATATTCGATTTAATACACCACAAAGGCAAGATGTTTAATGTTTAAACTGATAGACTTTTTTGTTTTGTGCAAATATTTGCTCATTTTGAAATGGATGCCTGCAACACATTTCAAAAAAGGTGAGACAGGTGCAACAAAAGACTGGGAAAGTTGATGAATGTTCAAAGAACACCTGTTTGGAACATTCCACAGGTGAACAGGTTAAACAGGTGAGTGTCATGACTGGGTATAAATGGAGCATCCCCAAAAGGCTCAGCCATTCACAAGCAAAGATGGGACGAGGATCACCACTTTCTGAACAAGTATTTGAAAAAATAGTCCAATAATTTAAGAACAATGTTTCTCAATGTTCAATTGCAAGGAATTTAGGGTGCTGCCATCCAAGCAACGTCTTTTTTCAAAAGCAATGGTATGGGGTGTGTTAGTGCCCATGGCATGGGAAACTTCCACATCTGTGATGGCACCATCAATGCTGAAAAGTACATCCAGGTTTTGGAGCAACATATGCTGCCATCCAAGCAACGTCTTTTTCAGGGATGGCCCTGCTTATTTCAGCAAGACAATGCCAAACCACATTCAGCATGTGTTACAACAGCGTGGCTTCATAGTAAAAGAGTGCAGGTACTCAACTGGCCTGCCTGCAGTCCAGACCTGTCACCCTTTGAAAATGTGTGGCGAATTATGAAGCGCAAAATACGACAACGGAGACCCTGGACTGTTGAACAACTGAAGTCGTACATCAAGCAAGAATGGGAAAGAATTCCACCTACAAAGCTTCAACAATTAGTTCCTCAGTTCCCAGACGCTTATTGAGTGTTGTTAGAAGGAAACATGATGTAGCACAGTGGTAAACATACCACTGTGCCAGCTTTTTTGAAACATGTTGCAGGCATCTATTTCAAAATTAGCAAATATTTGCACAAAAACAGTAAAGTTTGCAAATCATTGTATTCTGTTTTTATTTACAATTTACACAATGTCCCATCTTAATTGAAACTGGGGTTGTACGATATGACTGTGATTTCACACAAAGTGCAGCAACACTGAAAATTTAACATTCTTAAACAAAACAGTAGTAATACCACACTCATTTTGCACTCATCATAAGGTTAAGATACTGCACCCTCCAAAAGTATTGGAATACTTGTAATTTCACACATTTTGTTTTGTTGTGCAATTTAAATACAAGAAATACAAAAAAAATGAAGAGTAAAAATTTCTAAAATTATCTTCCTTAAACTCAAACTGAAAGCACATCTCGAAAACGTGATAAAATCTGTAAAAAGAATAATCAGTTTTATTGCCAGTATTCTTTAGACAATTCAGTGGATGGAAATTTCCAAGTCACTGAATATGCCTTGGACTTTATTTACATCAATTATGAAGAAATACAAAAGTTCTTTCACTAAAACATCAAATCTAGGCTTTCATCTCAAATATACTTTCTGTCAAATTATAGATGAATTTCAGGTCTTTTTTTAAAGAAAATCCTCCTCTACACCACTTCATCAGGAAGGTCGATTTTATATTTTTAATTAATTTCTGTCAAGTTGTAGAGATTTGCTTTCAGTTTGAGTGAAGGAAGATAATGTTTGAAAAAAAATGTGTGTTTCAGTTGCCCTTTTGAGGGCAACTGAGAAACACTGAGGAGCAGCATCTTACACCTCATATATAGTGCAGCTGACAAGAGAATATTTAGAGTGGAATCCTGATCATGAAGATTCCAAAAAAGGTATAGTTTGGACAGTCTGTGACTGAACGTTGTGGAGTAATGAGATAAAAGCAGCAAGAATGGTGACAAAGGTCAGTTTCAGTTTGTACAGGGGTCAGAAGTTAAAATTGGTCCATTAATTTTGCTCCAGTTGTATTTGTGCTGAATATGATGCTTGCATCACCATTTGAATGATTGTTTCAGTTATCTGATGCACTAATAAGCCCACAGAGCATGAACCAGCTGCTGTCTGTTAGCTTAAACATGTAAGGCAACCTGAATTAAAAGAGAAATGCTTCTTTTTAACAACCTGGACCTCATTTCTGGCATAAAATATGGATGTTTACTCACCAATATAAGTTTGGTGTGATTAGAAGTCCATAGTTCAAATGACGTGTTCAGATCAAACCTGAAGCAAATTTTTTTTTCTTCTTTTACTAAGGTGGATTAGAACTTTTTGTGGTACATAGCACAAACTACTGGGCAGGAGGAATCTAGCAGTCAATGTGACTCACTGATTTGAAAATGCAGCTCTTTCAACCAGACATGTGGTGCCATGACATGTCAATCATCTGTGTCCAATCAGATTTCAGGGGAGTCCAGTGAAACCCCAGCCTCCACTCTAACTCCACCCATGCCAGGAAGTGTTCAACATTTGACATTTCCTGTTTCACTGTGACTGAAAATTTGCCACTTCCTGTTTGAGTGTGAGCTTGCCACTGAGTTCCCGCGAGATTCCATGGGATCTTGTCTGTCAATCCAGGAAGTGTTTGACATTTGAACATTTCCTGTTTTACTGTGGATTTGAAATTTGGCACTTCCTGTTTAGGACGCCCTGTACCACGAGCGAGCTTTGCGCCACTGCGCGATGCTTCGCTCGTATTATTAACTTTGTTTCACTGATATGCCATGTAGCTTCTTTCAATGATACAATGTACAATGATGAATGTTTGCTGCTCGTAATCTGACAATGAAGTACTGCTGACATAATTTTTGCTATTGATATAGGTATTGCAATGAAGTAACTGTCTTTACACCAGTGGGGGTGCCTTGTGCCATTCATCATAGAAAAATACACAACATAAAATTTTCTACAATTACCTTCCTTAAACTGAAACTGACAGCACATTTTTACAACTTCAAAAAAGTAATTACAAATATAAAAGCTGTTAACATAATTAATGAATGATGTACTCATTGTATATTGACTGGTACAAGGTTGATGGTGTTCTTCTTCCTAAGCCAAAGCCAAGATGATGAGTTGCATAAGTAATGGAATGGCTAAGTATAACACCTGTAAATAAACAGTTTTATTGGCAGTTTTCTTCAGACAGTTCAGAGGATGGACACATTAACATTTCCAGTCACCTAATATGTCTTGAACTTTACTGACTTCAGTTATGAACAAATAGAAACAGTATGGCTAGGGTTGAGCCGGAAACTCGTTTCTGGTACGGATAAAGCATTTTTGACGAGCACAAGCATGAACCGAATAAAACTCATCAATATCTCTGCTTGTGCTGAAGGAAAATTCTCATTGGCTAACTGACTGTCTTCACGCTCTGTGATTGGCACACACATTGCCCGTCCCTCCCTACACAGACACTCTCTCTGCAGCTGCTCTCACGCAGACACACAGGATCTCTCTCTGTGCTTGGCTGGATTCTGCCTCACGTTGCTCTGTCAGTACTCTTGCCCAGCTTAAGTTTTCTTCAGCTCGCCTCTTTTTTGGTTTGTCTGATATTTAAAGTTATTTGGTGAACTTGTTTCGTGTCATTCGCGATACTTTTAACGAGACAGAGCTGAAAATGGCTCCTGCCGCGGTGGTCACAGCCTCCAGTTGTGTTTTTTATTTATTTATTTATTTTTTAACTTTGTTTGCTCTTCGTTTTGTTGGTGATATAAAGTCACTTGGAAAACTTTGCTCCTACTGAACGCGGTGCTTTTGAGAAGAATAAAGTGAACAAGGCTGACATATTATTTCCCTGTTTGCCATCACTGGATGTTTGTATGAATCACCAAGTTCACATAGATCATGAAAAAATAAACAGTCTTAGAGACCACTTACACACATATAGCTGAACACACAAAGTAGCCTATACGAGGTCTGTTAGAAAAGTATTGTATCTTTTTATTTTTTTTCAAAAACTATATGGATTTGATTCATATGTTTTTACGTCAGCCAAGCTTGAACCTTCGTGCGCATGGGTGAGTTTTTCCACGCCTGTCGGTTGCGTCATTCGCCTGTGGGCAGGCTTTGAGTGAGCACGGCTCCACCCCTCTCGTCGTTGTTTCATTGCGAGGAAATGGCAGAATGATTTGGCTTTTTTTCCATCAGAATTTTTTCAGAAACTGTTAGAGACAGGCAGCTGGAAACCATTCGAAAAATTTATCTGGCTTTCGGTGAAAATTTTACGGGCTTCACAGAGAATAAGGAGTGTTACTACAGCTTTAAGGATGACCCACAATGGCACACGGCGTGCCGCGCTCCGAGCCGCCATCGAGAGGCAGAAACCACCACATCATTTCTAAACGGATCGCTGTGTGGAGCCGGGACCGTCGTGTGCAATTTCTCTGGTTATCACAAGAGCTGGACATCAGCCATTTTCCGGCAGATTTCACTTTTAACAAGAGATTTTGTCATGGAAAGCCGCGCGGAGGCTTCGCGCGTCACGACCGATTAGCTGATGAAGCGAGACAAAGGAACACTTCCGTTTCAGAGTGTTAGAGGACAAGTTGGGACAAGCCCAGCTCTCCACAATTTCTCTTATACTCACTCCACTGGTAAGCACTGAAAGCCAAGATAGGCTTACCTGCTTATTTCAGCAAGACAATGCCAAGCCAACAGTGTGGCTTTGTAGTTAAAGAATGCGGGTACTAGACTGGCCTGCCTGCAGTCCAGACCTGTCGCCCTTTGAAAATGTTTGGCGCATTATGAAACGCAAAATGTGACAACCGAGACCCCGGACTGTTGAACAACTAAAGTCGTACATTAAACAAGAATGGGAAAGAATTCCACTTACAAAGCTTCAACAATTAGTGTCCTCAGTTCCCAAACACTTATTGAGTGTTGTTAGAAGGAAAGGTGATGTAACACAGTGGTAAACATACCACTGTAACCAGCTATTTTGAAACGTGTTGCAGGCATCCATTTCAAAATGAGCAAATATTTGCACAAAACAATAAAGTTTATCAGTTTGAACATCAAATATCTTGTCTTTGTGGTGTATTCAATTGAATATTGGTTGAAGAGGATTTGCAAATCATTGTATTCTGTTTTTATTTACATTTTACGCAACATCCCAACTTCCTTGGAATTGGGGTTGTAACTGTTGTCGAGCTTCGTGCCTGTAGCTGGCACTTCATCAGAATTGTCAAACTGTTAAATGATGTGAATGAATCCCAGCAACAACCTCAATTTGTCCGTATTTCGTTTTGCTTTGTCTTGACAGTTCCTCCTTGTTTACGTAGTTTCCGTAACATTAGCATTCCGTTTGGCTGTTGTCCAACTTCGTCCAACCTCCCAAGTCTGATGTCTTGCACGAATGTTGACGATATCTGAATGGATCAATAACTAAAACTCAGATCAGTTGCACATGACTCGTCCCTGTGTGGGACGAAAAGCAATGTTGCCATACAGAAACAATAGCTGCAAGAATGTTTTATCAACTACTGTGAGTATTTAGGCAAGTTCCAGCCGTTTGTGGCTGGCCTGCGTGTGCACAGATGTTGTTGTCAAGACAACCAGATCCCGCACCTGCAGGTGCTGTGGACATGAGGACAGGCTGGCTGTGCTCGGCCTCATACCCGCTGTCAGTCACATCATCGTGATTGTTTCATTTTGATTTTGTTTCAAGCGTCAAAGTCAACATTTGCTTCATTTTTCTTTCATTAGTTTCGGTTTTGTTTCATTCCTTTAAGTGCTTTTGATTCCCAGGCTTTTCGATAATGGGAAAAGTGCAGGATCATTCGTGCACCTTGTCTTGATGATTTGTGACTGTGACTTTCTCCTCCTTTGTTCAGCTGTCGCCACTGTGTAATGTGACTGGGCCCTAAGGTCTGACCTTACCTACCCCTAGAGCAAGCACAGAGGTGACAGAGGTAAGGAAAAACTCCCCCTGATAACAGAGGAAGAAACCTTAAGCAGACCAGACTCAAAAAAGTGACCGACTGCTTCTAAGAATTACAGTGTTTAGCAAAGTTTTACAAAGCTGAAGAAACAGAAAATGGAATAACAAATAACATAATATAAAGAAGATGAGAAGTCCACACAGGCATCAGCACCACAGGCAGGTGTCATCCAGTATTCTTCACACCGTCAGTGGGCCTGTGAAACACAGACTGCAGCATGCATCACCTGCCTCAGGCCTTCCACCTCACAGTTCGTCCGTACCCTTCAGTACGGATCCATCCATTGTTTGTGCCTCAGAGAGAGAAAAAAGAGCAGAATCAGTCAGCCGGAAAGAAAAAAAATACACCAAAGTTATTGTGTGACCACTGAAATGTCACACAATCGTCTTGCATATTGTTTGTACTAATGGAAATGTTCTGAACAAATTTGTTCTTGAACTACTTAAGATAATCAAATTTATTTTAGAGTATTCTTGATATAATCCTCAGTTTTTTTTCCAAAGATTATAATTAAATTCCGATTACAATGATCTATTTTGGTTAAAATTACAGATTACGTGAAATAATGTAATGAGTATAATTGATTATGATTACCCCATGTCTGTAATTGATATAATATTTTTTATAATATTTTAGCAGCTTGAACCACAATGTCAGTACATAGTTATGCTATATTTACTCAGTCGTCATTAACGTAAACTAATTTTGACATGGTCATGTTGCTATACTCATCTAATGAGAATATTCACCGTTTCATGCAAATCTTGTTTTTAAATTGAAAAGATATTTATTGCTTTGTATTTTCATGTAAAGACAAAATTTAAATGAGAAAAACACATCTCGACAGAATAAATTTTCTGTCGAGTTGAGCTTTCCGAAAATATTGTGCTGTAAAGACATCATGTACATGCAAATCCTTTACTTTTTAAAATTGAAAAAATAAATAAATAAATAAATAAATAAATACTCATTGCTGTTGTATTTTCATGTAAAGACAAAACTTATGTGAGTTTTCTTCTGTTTTTTCTTCAGTGACAGAGCATAACTCTACACGGTGTACACACAAATCTTTACTTTTTAAAATTGAAAAAAAAATACTTATTGCTGTTGTATTTTCACATAAAGACAAAACTTACTTGGGGGAAGCACATTCGACAGAACAAATTTTCTGTTGAGTTATCTTGGGTGTGGGGTTTCCTTGGTGGGAGAGCTCAACTCCACATGGCTGAGGTCTTCAAGTCCGTCGCAGAAAGAAATGCAGAATATGCAGTAGTGCAGTAAAGAGAGGAACGTAAACTCGACAGGGGGAGGTGCAAAAGTCTGGGTAGAGAGAACTATGCAGTTGCAAGGGGGATGGCACCTCAACAGGGATGGCATCTTGTCGGAACACCAGAGCACCCAGAGGGAACCCATACAAAATCATGAGGACAACATGCAAATGCCACACAGAAATGACCAGGTGGGAAGTGATCCCACAAGCTTGTTGCTGTGATTTAACAGCAAGAAACTGATATTGAGCTACCATGCCACCCCACTTATGAAGAAGAGGAAGGTTTATTGTCACTGTACACTAAATACACGAAAAATCCATTTGGCAGCATCTCTTTTAGCAGCTACAATGTCACAGCCACAGAGAAAAAAAAAATACTTTAATGGTAAAACAAGTAAAAAAAAATTGTATTTATATTTATTTAAAAAAAAATTATCAGGCTCAGACACACTCATGTTGGACACAAATGCAGGACTCACTCTTAGTTGGTTGGCATTCAGAGTTGTTTACTAGAAAGACAGGCATGGTTCAGTACACAAAAAGGAAGTCAGAGAGCAGCAACAGTAAACAAATTATTGGGTGAAAGGCAGAGATAAAAAAAAAACAGCTGTCATTAAGTGTCATTCGGTTTTTATGACAAGTTGACATTTTTTGACATATTTATCATTCTGTAGCTGCTATTGTTGTTGTGTGTTGGGGGGGTGTGGCTGGACATTTTGGTGTTCTTTTCTTTTCTTTGCTCTCCAGGTGGTATGCAAACTGACTTATTGTCTGTGGAGAAGGTGCTGGCAGAAGAGTCCTTCACCCTCATCAACATGATGTGCAGCACCTGTGGATGGTGCTCACGTGCAACCTTAAAGACTTTCAGCTGAAGCAGATAATGAGATGGCGTTCTGCATTTAAGTCATGTGTGATTCAAGCAGAATTGCCGGGAACTCGACTTTGTGATGTTCGTTTGTGAGACGCTGAGGACCGCGCCTGGGTTTGACACATCGTGCCTGTGAAGGAGGAAGGGTGAGGGACACATGCTGTCAGCACACATCAGAGGTGATTAATTGTCTGAATAATTGTTAATAGTAACTTGGTATTTTGTTACGCAGTATATTTGAACTTTGATGAGAATTGTGCAGCTTGCTTCTCACTGCCGTGGCATACGGACTGATGATCCTCCACCTGTTGTGAGAAGCTGCTCATTTACATAAAGCTTAAATACAGACCTGAATGTGTTGCTGATAGTGTGTGCCTTTTGAAGGATATTAGTTGTAGCTGCTGACTTACCTCACCTTTTCTATCCTTCGCAGAGAGTCGGTTTGTCGTATCCACCTGGGGGGTGTTTGGCGGTGAACGTGGGTCCAGAAGCGCCGGGCTTCGATCCTTTTGGGCGCTGGAGAGCGTGCCGTCCTTCACTCCACCAGACTTACGCAGCTTTTGTTTGTGCACTTTGTTATGCACCAAAGGGTGGAAAAATAAATTGTTTTGTTATTGGAACCGCTTTCTGGTTGTTTTAGTGCTGGGTTCCGTCAGACGCAGGTCCGTTCCTCAACCCGCGTTGACACATAACACAGAGGATTTCAAAAAACACAGTAAGGCAGTCAGGACACACAAAAATGCAGAAGAAAGGCTGGAAGCAAAGGCACAAGTCACAAAGATCTGGCAAAATGGACACTGATATTTACCTAAGCAGCCATGGGCATGTTGACTTCAACTAAAAGTCTGTGGTTGTGGAGATAATGGGTTTTGCATCTGAACACTTCATATTGTGAAAAAAATATAATTGTCCTTTAATAAAATCTGTCTATACTATTTGTGTTTCAGAAATATATATATATATATATATATATATATATATATATATATATATATATATATATATATATATATATATATATATATATATATATACTCAACAAAAATATAAACGCAACACTTTTGGTTTTGCTCCTATTTTGTATGAGATGAACTCAAAGATCTAAAACTTTTTCCACATACACAATATCACCATTTCCCTCAAATATTGTTCACAAATCAGTCTAAATCTGTGATAGTGAGCACTTCTCCTTTGCTGAGATAATCCATCCCACCTCACAGGTGTGCCATATCAAGATGCTGATTAGACACCATGATTAGTGCACAGGTGTGCCTTAGACTGTCCACAATAAAAGGCCACTCTGAAAGATGCAGTTTTGTTTTATTGGGGGGGGGGGATACCAGTCAGTATCTGGTGTGACCACCATTTGCCTCATGCAGTGCAACACATCTCCTTCGCATCATCCGTGAAGAGAACACCTCTCCAACGTGCCAAACGCCAGCGAATGTGAGCATTTGCCCACTCAAGTCGGTTACGACGAGGAACTGAAGTCAGGTCGAGACCCCGATGAGGACGATGAGCATGCAGATGAGCTTCCCTGAGACGGTTTCTGACAGTTTGTGCAGAAATTCTTTGGTTATGCAAACCGATTGTTTCAGCAGCTGTCCGAGTGGCTGGTCTCAGACGATCTTGGAGGTGAACATGCTGGATGTGGAGGTCCTGGGCTGGTGTGGTTACACGTGGTCTGCGGTTGTGAGGCTGGTTGGATGTACTGCCAAATTCTCTGAAACGCCTTTGGAGACGGCTTATGGTAGAGAAATGAACATTCAATACACGAGCAACAGCTCTGGTTGACATTCCTGCTGTTAGCATGCCAATTGCACGCTCCCTCAAATCTTGCGACATCTGTGGCATTGTGCTGTGTGATAAAACTGCACCTTTCAGAGTGGCCTCTTATTGTGGACAGTCTAAGGCACACCTGTGCACTAATCATGGTGTCTAATCAGCATCTTGGTATGGCACACCTGTGAGGTGGGATGGATTATCTCAGCAAAGGAGAAGTGCTCACTATCACAGATTTAGACTGGTTTGTGAACAATATTTGAGGGAAATGGTGATATTGTGTATGTGGAAAAAGTTTTAGATCTTTTGAGTTCATCTCATACCAAATGGGAGCAAAACCAAAAGTGTTGCGTTTATATTTTTGTTGAGTGTATATATATATATATATATGTCTTTGGATGTGGGATGAGCCGGAGCACCCAGAGGAAACCCACGCAAACACGGGGAGAACATGCAAACTCCACACAGAAAGACCACGGGAATTGAACCCACGACCTTCTCGCTGTGAGGCAACAGTGCTAACCACTAAGCCACCGTGCTGGCTATATATATATATATACGAGGTCTGTCAATAAAGTATAGGTCCTTTTTATTTTTTTCAAAAACTATATGGATTTCATTCATATGTTTTTACGTCAGACATGCTTGAACCCTCGTTAACCCTCGTTCGTTCGCATGCGTGAGTTTTTCCACGCCTGTCGGTGACGTCATTCGCCTGTGAGCACTCCTTGTGGGAGGAGTCGTCCAGCCCCTCGTCGGAATTCCTTTGTCTGAGAAGTTGCTGAGAGACTGGCGCTTTGTTTGATCAAAATTTTTTATAAACCTGTGAGGCACATCGAAGTGGACACGGTTCGAAAGATTCAGCTGGTTTTCGGTGAAAATTTTAACGGCTGATGAGAGATTTTGAGGTGATACTGTCGCTTTAAGGACTTCCCATGGAGCGGGACGTCGCACAGCGCTCCCAGGTGCCGTTGTCAGCCTGTTTCAAGCTGAAAACCTCCACATTTCACCCTCTATTGATCCAGGACGTCGTGAGAGAACAGAGAAGTTTCAGAAGAAGTCGGTTTCAGCATTTTATCCGGATATTCCACTGTTAAAGGAGATTTTTTTAATGAAAGACGTGCGGACGGATTGCAGTGTCGGCTCGCAGTTGCCGCGACGCTCCGCCACTGGAAAAACACCTCTGTTGGAAGCCTTAAGGACAAGTTGGAACATGCCCAGCTGTTAAGCAATTTCTCAGATACTCACTCCACTGAAAGCCATCAAAAGCCGCCTGGATTTTACAAATGGTTATCAACATGGAGGTGTTTTTCCTGTGGCGGAGCGTCGCGGCGGCTGCGAGCTGACGCTGCAATCCGTCCGCACGTCTTTCATTAAAAAAATCTCCTTTAACAGTGGAATATACGGATAAAATGCTGAAACCGACTTCTTCTGAAACTTCTCTGTTCTCTCACGATGTTCTGGATCAATAGAGCCTGAAATGTGGAGGTTTTCAGCTTGAAACAGGCTGACAACAGCACCTGGGAGCGCTGCGCGACGTCCTGCTCCGTGGAAAGTCCTTAAAGCGACAGTATCACCTCAAAATCTCTCATCAGCCGTTAAAATTTTCACCGAAAACCAGCTTAATTTTTCGACCCGTGTCCACTTCGATGTGCCTCACAGGTTTAGAAAAAATTTTGATCAAACAAAGCGCCAGTCTCTCAGCAACTTCTCAGACAAAGGAATTCCGACAAGGGGCTGGACGACTCCTCCCACAAGGAGTGCTCACAGGCGAATGACGTCACCGACAGGCGTGGAAAAACTCATGCATGCGCACGAGGGTTCAAGCATGTCTGACGTAAAAACATATGAATGAAATCCATATAGTTTTTGAAAAAAATAAAAAGGACCTATACTTTATTGACAGCCCTCGTATATCATCTTTTATGAGTACAATCAACTCTACAATTACAGACAAGGAGGGCTGATTTAAAAACAGTATTACATGTGAAGCTGCCAATTTATAGGACTGCTGTTTTGAGGAAAGACCGGAAGCAACAACATACTTTGGAATTGTGGTTAAAAATTAAAATAAAAAAGTTACTGTTGAAACCAGAGTCTGTCTGTTCTGACCAGGTCTCTCAATGTGCTTCAACCTCTGCTGACAGCAACGCACAGCCTGTCCGGAGTCTTTTCAAAGAGAGAGGAAAGTCAAGGGTTAGGATAAATCCATATTGGATTATAAATAATAAACACCCCCTATGAGCTGGTTTTTCCTTTATACTGCATACAATGTGAACAATGGTAAGCCAATAACAAAGTAATGATGTGAATTATATATATATATATATATATATATATATATATATATGGTGTTTCAAAAATGTACACAAAAGTACTCTGAAATATGAATACCAGGAAATGGTATTACTGGGAAATAATTGTGTTTTTCTCATTTCAGGAATCCGAAAGTTTGTTCTGCAAGACATTAAAGTCCAGGAAAAATGCTCCAGTTTACTCTAATTCAGACAAAAAAATAATTGAGTTCTGTGCTGCCCTAAGGGCTGACTTGCATCTCTTTCCATACAAAATTCAGTCTCAGAGCGAACTAACTCCCCAGCAAATGGCAAGGAGACTTGAATTTTCTAGGTGGTTTTCCAGAAAACTGGAGACAGATGATTTTTTTCTTAAGAAACTTCAGATGAGGAGGCTACATTGATCATGTGGTGTAAAAGATGAAAAAGGAAAGAATGAACTAAAAACTGTGCACTGGAGAGAAAAATTCCATGTTTCAGCCACATGGTGATGCAGAAAATGTCCGTTAATACTGATGGGGTTTTCTGTGCTGTCAAAATACTTTTGGGTACATGTTTTTGAGACACCCTATATATACGTGTATATATATATATATATATATATATATATATATATATATATATATATATATATATATATATATATATATACATATATATATATATATATATATATATATATATATATATATATATATATATATATATGTATATATATATATATATATATATATATATATACAGTGAGGAAAATAAGTATTTGAACACCCTGCGATTTTGCAAGTTCTCCCACTTAGAAATCATGGAGGGGTCGGAAATTTTCATCTTCGGTGCACGTCCACTGTGAGAGACATAATCTAAAAAAAAATAATCTGGAAATCACAATGTATGATTTTTTAATAATTTATTTGTATGTGACTGCAGCAAATAAGTATTTGAACACCTGTGAAAATCAATGTTAATATTTGGTACAGTAGCCTTTGTTTGCAATTACAGAGGTCAAACGTTTCCTGTAGTTCTTGACCAAGTTTTCATACACTGCAGCATTTCATAGCCTTTTCAGTAATTCACTTCAAAGTTCACATTTAACATCACAAATGACGTCAAGACTTGAAAGAAAATAGGAACTGATTGTAATTGTAAATGTGAAGTGGTGGCATTAGTGTTAACAAATAAAGAAGTCTATGTATCTGCATACAACTCATCGTTGCATGTGATTACTGATGTTGCAGTCTGTAAAATGAAAAGCACCTCATTTTCATCACAGCAGCATGAATTCATTCTAATTCATTCTGTGATGGCTGTACAAAATTAAAAGTGAAGTGGGGGAGGCTGGGGTGGTTATGGTTAGGGTGGGGGGAAAATCTCACAATACAATACATGACCCTGTCCATCCTCCCTTCAATACTGTGCAGTCGTCCTGTCCCCTTTGCAGAAGAGCACACCCAGAGTATGATGTTTCCACCCCCATGCTTCACGGTTGGGATGGTTTTCTTGGGGTTGTTCTCATCCTCTATTAATTGCACATTACAGGCCTCTACTGGTGGTTGGCTCTCACTGCGGTATTGTATCACTTCCTGTTCCGGAGCACAGCTGTGTTTTGCTGTATCTGTTAGCTGTTTAATCTGCATAGTTAGATTGATCTAGATAACTAGATAACGATTTGTTTCACAGTGTAATCTTCATGTGCCTTAACTAAAGCACTCCCTCTGCTGAATCACCTCTAAATTATTTACACATTATTCACTTTGTGTGTTTTTAGGAAACTGCTAGCTTAGCGCAGCTATTAGCTCCGGTTTAGCATTGCGGCTTCTCCTGTCTCTCCCGCAATTTTCTGCTCTGGGTGTGAAATGTTTAATTATTCCTCGGCCTCCTTTAGCAGCAATGGTACTTGTAATAAGTGTAGCTTATTCGTAGCTTTGGAGGCCAAGCTGGATGAATTGGAGATTCGGCTCCGCACCTTGGAAAATCCTACAGCTAGCCAGGCCCCTGTAGTTGGTGCGGACCAAGGTAGCTTAGCCGCCGTTAGCTGTCCCGCAGCAGATCCCGAGTAGCCGGGAAAGCAGGCCGGCTGGGTGACTGTGAGGAGGAAGCGTAGTCCTAAACAGAAGCCCCCTGTACACCACCAACCCGTTCACATCTCTAACCGTTTTTCCCCACTCGGCGACACACCCGCCGAGGAACAAACTCTGGTTATTGGCAACTCTGTTTTGAGAAATGTGAAGTTAGCGACACCAGCAACCATAGTCAATTGTCTTCCGGGGGCCAGAGCAGGCGACATTGAAGGAAATTTGAAACTGCTGGCTAAGGCTAAGCATAAATTTGGTAAGATTGTAATTCACATCGGCAGTAATGACACACGGTTACGCCAATCAGAGTCACTAAAATTAACATTGAATCGGTGTGTAACTTTGCAAAAACAATGTCGGACTCTGTAGTTTTCTCTGGGCCCCTCCCCAATCGGACCGGGAGTGACATGTTTAGCCGCATGTTCTCCTTGAATTGTTGGCTGTCTGAGTGGTGTCCAAAAAGTGAGGTGGGCTTCATAGATAATTGGCAAAGCTTCTGGGGAAAACCTGGTCTTGTTAGGAGAGACGGCATCCATCCCACTTTGGATGGAGCAGCTCTCATTTCTAGAAATCTGGCCAATTTTATTAAACCCTCCAAACCGTGACTATCCAGGGTTGGGACCAGGAAGCAGAGTTGTTGTCTTACACACCTCTCTCCAGCTTCTCTCCCCCTGCCATCCCCCAAATACCCCATCCCCGTAGAGACGGTGCCTGCTCCCAGACCACCAACAACCAGTAAAAATCTATTTAAGCATAAAAATTCAAAAAGAAAAAACAATATAGCACCTTCAACTGCACCACAGACTAAAACAGTTAAATGTGGTTTATTAAACATTAGGTCTCTCTCTTCTAAGTCCCTGTTAGTAAATAATATAATAATTGATCAACATATTGATTTATTCTGCCTTACAGAAACCTGGTTACAGCAGGATGAATATGTCAGTTTAAATTAGTCAACACCCCCGAGTCACACTAACTGTCAGAATGCTTGTAGCACAGGCCGAGGGAGAGGATTAGCAGCAATCTTCCATTCCACCTTATTAATTAATCAAAAACCCAGACAGAGCTTTAATTCATTTGAAAGCTTGACTCTTAGTCTTGTCCATCCAAATTGGAAGTCCCAAAAACAAGTTTTATTTGTTGTTATCAATCATCCACATGGTCCTTACTGTGAGTTTCTCTGTGAATTTTCAGACCTTTTGTCTGACTTAGTGCTTAGCTCAGATAAGATAACTATAGTGGGCGATTTTAACATCCACATAGATGCTGAGAATGACAGCCTCAACACTGCATTTAATCTATTATTAGACTCAGTTGGCTTCGCTCAAAATGTAAATGAGTCCAGCCACCACTTTAACCATACTTTAGATCTTGTTCTGACTTATGGTATGGAAATTGAAGACTTAACAGTATTCCCTGAAAACCCCCTTCTGTCTGATCATTTCTTAATAACATTTACATTTACTTTAATGGACTACCCAGCAGTGGGGAATACGTTTCATTACAGTAGAAGTCTTTCAGAAAGCGCTGTAACTAGGTTTAAGGATATGATTCCTTCTTTGTTATGTTCTCCAATGCCATATACCAACACAGTGCAGAGTAGCTACCTAAACTTTGTGAGTGAGACAGATTATCTCATCAATAGTTTTACATCCTCATTGAGCACAACTTTGGATGCTGTAGCTCCTCTGAAAAAGAGAGCCTTAAATCAGAAGTGCCTGACTCCATGGTATAACTCACAAACTCGCAGCTTAAAGCAGAAAACCCGTAAGTTGGAGAGTAAATGGTGTCTAACTGATTTAGAAGATCTTCACTTAGCCTGGAAAAAGAGTCTGTTGCTCTACAAAAAAGCCCTCCGTAAAGCTAGGACATCTTACTACTCATCACTAATTGAAGAAAATAAGAACAACCCCAGGTTTCTTTTCAGCACTATAGCCAGGCTGACAAAGAGTCAGAGCTCTATTGAGCCGAGTATTCCTTTAACTTTAACTAGTAATGACTTCATGACTTTCTTTGCTCATAAAATTTTAACTATTAGAGAAAAAAATACTCATAACCATCCCAACGACATATCGTTATCTTTCGCTGCTTTCAGTAATGCTGGTATTTGGTTAGACGAATTCTCTCTGATTGTTTCCTTTTTGCTAAAGCTTATAGTTAGGGCTGGATCAGGTGACCCTGAACCATCCCTTAGTTATGCTGCTATAGACATAGACTGCTGGGGGGTTCCCATGATGCACTGTTTCTTTCTCTTTTTGCTCTGTATGCACCACTCTGCATTTAATCATTAGTGATTGATCTCTGCTCCCCTCCACAGCATGTCTTTTTCCTGATTCTCTCCCTCAGCCCCAACCAGTCCCAGCAGAAGACTGCCCCTCCCTGAGCCTGGTTCTGCTGGAGGTTTCTTCCTGTTAAAAGGGAGTTTTTCCTTCCCACTGTAGCCAAGTGCTTGCTCACAGGGGGTCGTTTTGACCGTTGGGGTTTTACATAATTATTGTATGGCCTTGCCTTACAATATAAAGCGTCTTGGGGCAACTGTTTGTTGTGATTTGGCGCTATATAAAAAAATTGATTGATTGATTGATTGTTCTGTCTGAGTTATTTTCATTAGTTACTTCCTCCAAACCATCAACATGTCTATTAGACCCCATTCCTACCAGGCTGCTCAAGGAAGCCCTACCATTAATTAATGCTTCGATCTTAAATATGATCAATCTATCTTTATTAGTTGGCTATGTACCACAGGCTTTTAAGGTGGCAGTAACAGAGGTGTCAAGTAACGAAGTACAAATACTTCATTACTGTACTTAAGTACACTTTTTAGGTATCTATACTTTACTCCATTACTTATTTTTCTGCCTACTTCTGACTTCTACTCATTACATTTTCACACAAGTATCTGTACTTTCTATTCCTTACATTTTTAAAACAAACAGCCTCGTTACTCTTGGCTTCAGTTTAATGTTTATATATATATATTTTACGTCATGTGCGCCTGTAATCAACTTTTCTGCAGCACGGCTTTGCTTTGAACCGTGAACCAATCGAAGCAGTGGTTCGCAGATTGAAGCAATGCTTCGACCTATTGCTTTGTTTATTTTCTTTCTTTCGCTTAATTTTCCCCCGCTAAAACCCTAAAGAGCATACTTCTGTGAGTATTATTTACCTTTTCTATGTTAAACCGACCTGTTGTGGTCTTCTGAAACAGTTGATAGATGTATTTTATAACTTAAAAACGGGAGCGACGCTAACGCGTTAGCATGTCTATGGCATTTTCAACGTTAAAACATAGCATTAAGCAGCTCTCATCATGTTCGGGTGCATTTGTTTTCAAATTGTAATATTTCTTAAATTTATTTTTGTTTATATATTAATAATCTAATGATTATTATATACAATTTTAGAGAAAGAGGCAAAAAGAACACAACAGAAAATATAAAAGCAACTAACAATGAACATAAATAAATAAATACATACATACATAAATAAATAAGTGTTTCCTGTGAACACCTAGTGACTCTTACACCTCCACTTCATCCTTGTCTTATTTAATGACAGTTTGTTACCAAACCATATTTTCAATGTGTTAATTTCTTCAGTGATTTCTTCCAGACCTATCTGCCAAACTAGAAAACTGGTGCATCCTAGTAAGAGCAGAATACTACTGGAATGAATTTGAATAAGGAAAGTTGTGTTTTTTTTTTGTTTGTTTTTTTTCTCACTAAATGGATGCTGCACTCACTGCAGTTTATCGTCTGGAATAGTCCCAGATTACATTTCAGAGCTTCTAGAATTGAAACATTTTCGCGCAGGTGGTGTTGGGGGGTAATTTTGGGTTTTGGGTCTTGGGCCACATGTAGAATTAATCAGTTTTTAAATTAAGCTTTCAATTCATACAGTGGCATCTACTTTTTTTTTTTTTAAAGGTTACTTTATACTTTTATACTTTAAGTAGGTTTTGGAGCACATACTTTTTCACTTTTACTTGAGTAAAGAGGTCAAGTTGATACTTCAACTTTTACCAGAGTGTTTTTAAACTGCAGTATCTATACTTCTACTTAAGTAACAAATGTGTATACTTTTGACACCACTGGGCAGTAATGAAACCATTACTTAAAAAGCCATCACTTGACCCAGCTATCTTAGCTAATTATAAGCCAATCTCCAACCTTCCTTTTCTCTCAAACATTCTTGAAAGGGTAGTTGTACAACAGCTAACTGATCATCTGCAGAGGAATGGTCTATTTGAAGATTTTCAATCAGGTTTTAGAATTCATCATACAGTAGTACAGAAACAGCATTCGTGAAGGTTACAAATGATCTTCTTATGGCCTCAGACAGTGGACTCATCTCTGTGCTTGTCCTGTTAGACCTCAGTGCTGCTTTTGATACTGTTGACCATAAACTTTTATTACAGAGATTAGAGCATGCCATAGGTATTAAAGGCACTGCGCTGTGGTGGTTTGAATCATATTTATCTAATAGATTATAATTTGATCATGTAAATGGGGAGTCTTCTTCACAGACTAAGGTTAATTATGGAGTTCCACAAGGTTCTGTGCTAGGACCAATTGTATTCACTTTATACATGCTTCCCTTAGGCAGTATTATTAGAAAGCATTGCTTAAATTTTCATTGTTACGCAGATGATACCCAGCTTTATCTATCCATGAAGCCAGAGGACACACACCAATTAGTTAAACTGTAGGAATGTCTTACAGACATAAAGACATGGATGACCTCTAATTTCCTGCTTTTAAATTCAGATAAAACTGAAGTTATTGTACTTGGCCCCACAAATCTTAGACATATGGTGTCTAACCAGATCCTTACTCTGGATGGCATTACCCTGACCTCTAGTAATACTGTGAGAAATCTTGGAGTCATTTTTGATCAGGATATGTCCTTCAATGCGCATATTAAGCAAATATGTAGGACTGCTTTTTTGCATTTGCGCAATATCTCTAAAATTAGAAAGGTCTTGTCTCAGAGTGATGCTGAAAAACTAATTCATGCATTTATTTCCTCTAGGCTGGACTATTGTAATTATTATTATCAGGTTGTCCTAAAAGTTCCCTGAAAAGCCTTCAGTTAATTAAAAATGCTGCAGCTAGAGCACTGACGGGGACTAGAATGAGAGAGCATATTTCACCCATATTGGCCTCTCTTCATTGGCTTCCTGTTAATTCTCGAATAGAATTTAAAATTCTTCTTCTTACTTATAAGGTTTTGAATAATCAGGTCCCATCTTATCTTAGGGACCTCATAGTACCATATCACCCCAATAGAGCGCTTCGCTCTCAGACTGCAGGCTTACTTGTAGTTCCTAGGGTTTTTAAGAGTAGAATGGGAGGCAGAGCCTTCAGCTTTCAGGCTCCTCTCCTGTGGAACCAGCTCCCAATTCAGATCAAGGAGACAGACACCCTCTCTACTTTTAAGATTAGGCTTAAAACTTTTTGCCAACGCTTATAGTTAGGGCTGGATCAGGTGACCCTGAACCATCCCTTAGTTATGCTGCTATAGACTTAGACTGCTGGGGGGTTCCCATGATGCACTGAGTGTTTCTTTCTCTTTTGCTCTGTATGCACCACTCTGCATTTATTTATTAGTTTTTGATCTCTGCTCTCTTCCACAGCATGTCTTTTTCCTGATTCTTTTCCCTCAGCCCCAACCAGTCCCAGCAGAAGACTGCCCCTCCCTGAGCCTGGTTCTGCTGGAGGTTTCTTCCTGTTAAAAGGGAGTTTTTCCTTCCCACTGTCGCCAAGTGCTTGCTCACAGCGGGTCGTTTTGACCGTTGGGGTTTTTCTGTAATTATTGTATGGCTTTTGCCTTACAATATAAAGCGCCTTGGGGCAACTGTTTGTTGTAATTTGATGCTATATAAATAAAATTGATTTGATTTGATTTTGATTTAAACATGATAAGTGGAGTTGATTCCAAAAAGCTCCATTTTGGTCTCATCTGACCACACGACCTTCTCCCATGCCTCCTCTGGATCATCCAGATGGTCACTGGTGAACTTCAAATGGGCCTGGACATGTGCTGGCTTGAGCAGGGTGACCTTGCTGCCCTGCAGGATTTTAAACCATAACAGCATCATCTGATACTAATGTAATCTTTGTGACTGTGGTCCCAGCTCGCTTCAGGTCATTGACCAGGTCCACCTGTGCGGTTCTGAGCTTTCTCAGAATCATCCTTACCCCACAAAGTGAGATCTTGCATGGAATCCCAGACTGAGGGAGACTGACTGTCATCTTGTGTTACTTCCACTTTCTAATAAATAATCATAACAGTTGTTGTCTTCTACCAAGCTGCTTGCCTGTGGTCCTGTAGTCCATCCAAGCCTTGTGCAGGTCTACAGTTTTGTCCCTGGTGTCCTTAGACAGCTCTTTGGTCTTGTCTATGGTGGACAGGTTGGAGTGTGATTGATTGAGTGTGTGAACAGGTGTCTTTTTTACAGGTAACAAGTTCAAACAGGTGCAATTAATACAGGTAAAGAGTGCAGAATAAGAGGGCTTCCTAAAGAAAAATTAACAGGTCTGTGTGAGCCAGAATTCTTGCTGGTTGGTAGGGGTTCAAATACTTATTTGCAGCAGTAACATACAAATAAATGATTAAAAAATCATACATTGTGATTTCCGGATTTTTTTTTTTTTTAGATTATGTCTCTCACAGTGGACATGATTGGAGCTATATCAAGGCCAAAAGTTTAGTAATCTGAAAAAAAAAAAGATTGAAAAAACAAATTTTGAAACTGAAAATTAAAGTTTTGTAATCTGAAAATAAAAAAGATTGAAAAAATAAATTTTGAAACTGAAAATTCAATGTTTGTTCTTGAATTTTATAATCATTTAAAAAGTTTTATCAAAATAAAAATAAGTGTAAGATATATATGTTTCAGTTTAAATAAATTTTTGATTCAGCTCTGTATTTTTTGAACAAATAATTTATTTTCATTCAAATTTCTTTTTTTCACCTTCGGTTTTTTCAGTTTAAAATTTTTGGCCCCGTTCTGGCATGGGAGGTCGTGACATGTCCAGCTCTCCACAATTTCACTGAGAATTTCATTGAGAAATGTGAAGTTAGCGACACCAGCAACCATTGTCAATTGTCTTCCGGGGGCCAGAGCAGGCGACATCGAAGGACATTTGAAATTGCTGGCTAAGGCTAAGCGTAAATTTGGTAAGATTGTAATTCACGTCGGCAGTAATGACACTCGGTTACGCCAATCGGAGGTCACTAAAATTAACATTAAATCGGTGTGTAACTTTGCAAAAACAATGTCGGACTCTGTTGTTTTCTCTGGGCCCCTCCCCAATCAGACCAGGAGTGACATGTTTAGCCGCATGTTCTCCTTGAATTGCTGGCTGTCTGAGTGGTGTCCAAAAAATGAGGTGGGCTTCATTGATAATTGGCAAAGCTTCTGGGGAAAACCTGGTCTTGTTAGGAGAGACGGCATCCATCCCACTTTGGATGGAGCAGCTCTCATTTCTAGAAATCTGGCCAATTTTCTTAAATCCTCCAAACCGTGACTATCCAGGGTTGGGACCAGGAAGCAGAGTTGTAGTCTTATACACCTCTCTGCAGCTTCTCTCCCCCTGCCATCCCCTCGTTGCCCCATCCCCGTAGAGACGGTGCCTGCTCCCAGACCACCAATAACCAGCAAAAATCTATTTAAGCATAAAAATTCAAAAAGAAAAAATAATATAGCACCTTCAATTGCACCACAGACTAAAACAGTTAAATGTGGTCTATTAAACATTAGGTCTCTCTCTTCTAAGTCCCTGTTGGTAAATGATATAATAATTGATCAACGTATTGATTTATTCTGCCTAACAGAAACCTGGTTACAGCAGGATGAATATGTTAGTTTAAATGAGTCAACACCCCCGAGTCACACTAACTGTCAGAATGCTCGTAGCACGGGCCGGGGCGGAGGATTAGCAGCAATCTTCCATTCCAGCTTATTAATTAATCAAAAACCTAGACAGAGCTTTAATTCATTTGAAAGCTTGTCTCTTAGTCTTGTCCATCCAAATTGGAAGTCCCAAAAACCAGTTTTATTTGTTATTATCTATCGTCCACCTGGTCGTTACTGTGAGTTTCTCTGTGAATTTTCAGACCTTTTGTCTGACTTAGTGCTTAGCTCAGATAAGATAATTATAGTGGGCGATTTTAACATCCACACAGATGCTGAGAATGACAGCCTCAACACTGCATTTAATCTATTATTAGACTCTATTGGCTTTGCTCAAAAAGTAAATGAGTCCACCCACCACTTTAATCATATCTTAGATCGTGTTCTGACTTATGGTATGGAAATAGAAGACTTAACAGTATTCCCTGAAAACTCCCTTCTGTCTGATCATTTTTTAATAACATTTACATTTACCCTGATGGACTACCCTGCAGTGGGGAATAAGTTTCATTACACTAGAAGTCTTTCAGAAAGCGCTGTAACTAGGTTTAAGGATATGATTCCTTCTTTATGTTCTCTAATGTCATATACCAACACAGAGCAGAGTAGCTACCTAAACTCTGTAAGGGAGTTAGAGTATCTCGTCAATAGTTTTACATCCTCATTGAAGACAACTTTGGATGCTGTAGCTCCTCTGAAAAAGAGAGCTTTAAATCAGAAGTGTCTGACTCCGTGGTATAACTCACAAACTCGTAGCTTAAAGCAGATAACCCGTAAGTTGGAGAGGAAATGGCGTCTCACTAATTTAGAAGATCTTCACTTAGCCTGGAAAAAGAGTTTGTTGCTCTATAAAAAAGCCCTCCGTAAAGCTAGGACATCTTTCTACTCATCACTATTTGAAGAAAATAAGAACAACCCCAGGTTTCTTTTCAGCACTGTAGCCAGGCTGACAAAGAGTCAGAGCTCTATTGAGCTGAGTATTCCATTAACTTTAACTAGTAATGACTTCATGACTTTCTTTGCTAACAAAATTTTGACTATTAGAGAAAAAATTACTCATAACCATCCCAAAGATGTATCGTTATCTTTGGCTGCTTTCAGTGATGCCGGTATTTGGTTAGACTCTTTCTCTCCGATTGTTCTGTCTGAGTTATTTTCATTAGTTACTTCATCCAAACCATCAACATGTTTATTAGACCCCATTCCTGCCAGGCTGCTCAAGGAAGTCCTACCATTATTTAATGCTTCAATCTTAAATATGATCAATCTATCTTTGTTAGTTGGTTATGTACCACAGGCTTTTAAGGTGGCAGTAATTAAACCATTACTTAAAAAGCCATCACTTGACCCAGCTATCTTAGCTAATTATAGGCCAATCTCCAACCTTCCTTTTCTCTCAAAGATTCTTGAGAGGGTAGTTGTAAAACAGCTAACTGATCATCTGCAGAGGAATGGTCTATTTGAAGAGTTTCAGTCAGGTTTTAGAATTCATCATAGTACAGAAACAGCATTAGTGAAGGTTACAAATGATCTTCTTATGACTTCGGACAGTGGACTTATCTCTGTGCTTGTTCTGTTGGACCTCAGTGCTGCTTTTGATACTGTTGACCATAAAATTTTATTACAGAGATTAGAGCATGTCATAGGTATTAAAGGCACTGCACTGCGGTGGTTTGAATCATATTTGTCTAATAGATTACAGTTTGTTCATGTAAATGGGGAATCTTCTCCACAGACTAAAGTTAATTATGGAGTTCCACAAGGTTCTGTGCTAGGACCAATTTTATTCACTTTATACATGCTTCCCTTAGGCAGTATTATTAGACGGTATTGCTTAAATTTTCATTGTTACGCAGATGATACCCAGCTTTATCTATCCATGAAGCCAGAGGATACACACCAATTAGCTAAACTGCAGGATTGTCTTACAGACATAAAGACATGGATGACCTCTAATTTCCTGCTTTTAAACTCAGATAAAACTGAAGTTATTGTACTTGGCCCCACACATCTTAGAAGCATGGTGTCTAACCAGATCTTTACTCTGGATGGCATTTCCCTGATCTCTAGTAATACTGTGAGAAATCTTGGAGTCATTTTTGATCAGGATATGTCATTCAAAGCGCATATTAAACAAATATGTAGGACTGCCTTTTTGCATTTACGCAATATCTCTAAAATCAGAAAGGTCTTGTCTCAGAGTGATGCTGAAAAACTAATTCATGCATTTATTTCCTCTAGGCTGGACTATTGTAATTCATTATTATCAGGTTGTCCTAAAAGTTCCCTAAAAAGCCTTCAGTTGGTTCAGAATGCTGCAGCTAGAGTACTGACGGGGACTAGCAGGAGAGAGCATATCTCACCCGTGTTGGCCTCTCTTCATTGGCTTCCTGTTAATTCTAGAATAGAATTTAAAATTCTTCTTCTTACTTATAAGGTTTGAATAATCAGGTCCCATCTTATCTTAGGGACCTCGTAGTACCATATTACCCCATTAGAGCGCTTCGCTCTCAGACTGCAGGCTTACTTGTAGTTCCTAGGGTTTGTAAGAGTAGAATGGGAGGCAGAGCCTTCAGCTTTCAGGCTCCTCTCCTGTGGAACCAGCTCCCAATTCAGATCAGGGAGACAGATACCCTCTCTACTTTTAAGATTAGGCTTAAAACTTTCCTTTTCGCTAAGGCTTATAGTTAGGGCTGGATCAGGTGACCCTGGACCATCCCTTGGTTATGCTGCTTTAGACGTAGACTGTGGGGGGGTTCCCATGATGCACTGTTTCTTTCTCTTTTTGCTCCGTATGCATCACTCTGCATTTAATCATTAGTGATCGATCTCTGCCCCCCTCCACAGCATGTCTTTTTCCTGGTTCTTTCCCTCAGCCCCAACCAGTCTCAGCAGAAGACTGCCCCTCCCTGAGCCTGGTTCTGCTGGAGGTTTCTTCCTGTTAAAAGGGAGTTTTTTCCTTCCCACTGTAGCCAAGTGCTTGCTCATAGGGGGTCGTTTTGACCGTTGGGGTTTTTCATAATTATTCTATGGCCTTGCCTTACAATATAGAGCGCCTTGGGGCAACTGTTTGTTGTGATTTGGCGCTATATAAAAAAAAAGTTGATTGATTGATTGACTTACCGGACTGGTAAGCATTGAAAGCCGACATAGACATGTCCAAACTTGTCCTCTGACAGAGCCATCCGTTTAGAAATGGTCCGGTGGCTTGTGCCACGTCGTCGCAGCTCGGAGCGTGGCACACCGAGCGTGGCGCACCGAGCGTCCTTAAAGGGGTCCTTAAAGCTGTACTAACAGACCTTATTCTCTGTGAAGCCCGTAAAATTTTCACCGAAAGCCAGATAAATTTTTCGAATGGTTTCCAGGTGCCAGTCTCTAACAGCTTCTGAAAAAATTCTGATGGAAAAAAAGTCCTTTTCATTCCGCCATTTCCAGACAATGAAAATCCGACGAGGGGGCGGGACCACTCCTTCCCAAGGCGTGCTCACAGGCGAATGACATCACCGACAGGCGTGGAAAAACTCACGCATGCGCACAAGGGTTCAAGCATGTCTGACGTAAAAACATATGAATGAAATCCATATAGTTTTTGAAAAAAATAAAAAGGACCATTACTTTATTGACAGACCTCGTATATATACACAGTAGTGTTCAGAATAATAGTAGTGCTATGTGACTACAAATATTAATCCAGGTTTTGAGTATATTTCTTATTGTTACATGGGAAACAAGGTACCAGTAGATTCGGTAGATTCTCACAAATCCAACAAGACCAAGCATTCATGATATGCACACTCTTAAGGCTATGAAATTGGGCTATTAGGAAAAAAAAGTAGAAAAGGGGGTGTTCACAATAATAGTAGCATCTGCTGTTGACGCTACTAACTCAAAACTATTATGTTCAAACTGCTTTTTTAGCAATCCTGTGAATCACTGAACTAGTATTTAGTTGTTTATCCACAGTTTTTCATGATTTCTTCACATCTGCGAGACATTAATTTTGTTGGTTTGGAACCAGGATTTTGCTTGTTTACTAGTGTGCTTGGGGTCATTGTCTTGTTGAAACACCCATTTCAAGGGCATGTCCTCTTCAGCATAAGGCAACATGTCATCTTCAAGTATTTTGACATATCCAAACTGATCCATGATACCTGGTATGCGATATATAGGCCCAACACCATAGTAGGAGAAACATGCCCATATCATGATGCTTGCACCACCATGCTTCACTGTCTTCACTGTGAACTGTGGCTTGAATTCAGAGTTTGGGGGTCATCTCACAAACTGTCTGTGGCCCTTGGACCCAAAAAGAACAATTTTACTGTCATCAGTCCACAAACTATTCCTCCATTTCTCTTTAGGCCAGTTGATGTGTTCTTTGGTAAATTGTAACCTCTTCTGCACGTCTTTTATTTAACAGAGGGACTTTGCGGGGATTCTTGCAAATAAATTAGCTTCACACAGGCGTCTTCTAACTGTCACAGCATTTACAGGTAACTCCAGGCTGTCTTTGATCATCTTGGAGCTGATCAATGGGTGAGCCTTTGCCATTCTGTTTATTCTTCTATCCATTTGGTGGTTGTTTTCCTTTTTCTTCCACGCGTCTCCGTTTTGTTTTTTTTTGTCCATTTTAAAGCATTGGAGATCATTGTAGATGAACAGCGTATATTTTTTTGCACCTGCGTATAAGTTTTCTCCTCTATAATCAACTTTTTAATCAAACTACGCTGTTCTTCTAAACAATGTCTTGAACGTCCCATTTTCCTCAGTCTTTCAAAGAGAAACACATGTTCAACAGGTGCTGGCTTCATCCTTAAATAGGGGACACCTGATTCACACCTGTTTGTTCCACCAAATTGATGAACTCACTGACTGTATGCCACACTGCTATTATTGTGAACACCCCCATTCTACTTTTTTTTAGCCCAATTTCATAGCCTTAAGAGTGTGCATATCATGAATGCT
This sequence comes from Thalassophryne amazonica, assembly GCF_902500255.1. Classification (NCBI taxonomy): domain Eukaryota; kingdom Metazoa; phylum Chordata; class Actinopteri; order Batrachoidiformes; family Batrachoididae; genus Thalassophryne; species Thalassophryne amazonica. The sequence continues at coordinate 98,937,400 of NC_047103.1, read as the reverse complement.
TGGTCTTGTCGGATTTGTGAGAATCTACTGAATCTACTGGTACCTTGTTTCCCATGTAACAATAATAAATATACTCAAAACCTGGATTAATCTTTTTAGTCACATAGCACTACTGTTATTTTGAACACTACTGTATGTGCATATGCATACAGTGGTGGCCTCAGCTCCGCTAACTGCTAATTATTGAAGCTAACATTTTCATTAGTGGATTAGCTTTCCAGATAACTTTGAAAACCATCAGCCAATTAGCTTCTGATAAATTTAGTTCCGATAACTTTTAGATCGCTAACATATTTTTGTGGGCATAGTGAATAAAGACATTTGTAAAGTTTGAATCAATGTTTTTAGTGTCTACCTGTTACATGTTTTGTAGCAGACAGGCAGCCATGAATGGTAGAGTTCTATCCTCCGCAGGCAGAAGAGAGCTGACTACCAGAGAGAACAGAAGAGGGCGAGAAAAAAGACAATTTATCTTCACACCATACAGACCTTATAGCGAATGTGTGGCCAGTGGTGGGCACAGATAACCAAAAAAATTAACTTTTATAACAGATAATCAGATAACTGAAAAGTTATCTTTGATAAAGATAAAACGATAAACCACCCAAAAATGTATCAGAAGTTACAGATAACCGATAAATTCCAGTATTGTCTTGGGTACATTTGCAAATACTAACAAGCTGAATTTGAGTTTTAACACCACAATCGCTTCTGGTAGTATCAAAAGCAACAACAGACCCAAACAATGAACCTGCACTTCTGTCTTTGAACATCTTGCCCCCTGTTGGAAGCTCTTGCTTACTACATAGCTTCTAGCACAGAAGCAAGCTGAGCAGAGCCACAAAGCTCAGCTCTCTACCCAATAACAATGCTCCAGTCAGGAGTTATGGTTTGGTGTATAAATAAAATGAATACTGATAGAATAACTCAATGTCAATTTTGTCATTTGTACAAAGTTAAAATATAACATATATCTTTTAATGTTGAATAATGCACTAATTCTGAAGTTTTGTAACAAACACAGACAGATCACAAAGGATTCTGGATAAAATGTGCCTCCGCTAAACAATGAGTGGTTGAGTCATTCATTATGTAAACTAACACCTTAATGTGACGTGTGTCATGTGTTGGTGTTTACAGATAAATGTGCTTTTGTAAAATATTCCCTTTTTTATTTGTAAAAACAGGCATTTTTACGGAGCCCTGGAAGTGTCTTCGCAAAATGTTTTGCATGTGGAGAGAATGTGCGCTCATTTTATTATATTGTGCACACATTTTATTATATTGTGCACATGTTTTAATCAATCAATCAATCAATTTTATTTCTATAGTGCCAAATCACAACAAACAGTTGCCCCAAGGCGCTTTATATTGTAAGGCAAAGCCATACAATAATTACGTAAAAACCCCAACGGTCAAAATGACCCCCTGTGAGCAAGCACTTGGCGACAGTGGGAAGGAAAAACTCCCTTTTAACAGGAAGAAACCTCCAGCAGAACCAGGCTCAGGGAGGGGCAGTCTTCTGCATGGGACTGGTTGGGGCTGAGGGAAACCTGTAACCAGGTTTCTGTAAGGCAGAATAAATCAATATGTTGATCAATTATTATATCATTTACTAACAGGGACTTAGAAGAGAGAGACCTAATGTTTAATAGACCACATTTAACTGTTTTAGTCTGTGGTGCAGTTGAAGGTGCTATATTGTTTTATGATGTTGTGTGCACGTTTTAAGCATTGTTTGAGTAAAACAAGGGCACGATCTACTTAAACGTGGCCACAATTTGTAAAACGTGCATTCAGTATTGTCTTGACACATAAATGTTGGCTATTAGCCAACAAACCAGGAGATAGTGTAATACATTTCCCCATTAGAAATGGATCTGGTCAGAGTGTATCATCATAGTTTGGGCGCACAAGGACATACAGAGAACTCCAGCTGCCCAGCATGGCATCATCTGGAGTTTAAGCACATTAAAAAGGATGCTGAGGGTAAGCGTCTCCCCGTTGTGAGGATGACAATTTAGGTCATATTATGAAGTTCATTTTGAATGAAAGGAAAACGTGTGCACATTTTATTAATTCGAGGTCTCAATTAAAGGAAAATGTGCGCACGAATTATCACGGCCAGGAAAATGTGTGCACATGTTATTAATTTGAGAGCACGTTTTATTAATTTGTGGGCTCAGTTAAAGGAAAACATGCGCACAAATGATCATGGCCAGAAAAAAATATCACTTTAAGTGACCTCTCCCAGGTTCCGTACTCCCATCGAGAGTTTTTGTAAATTAAGTTCGAAAAAAAAGCTTCTGTTTATGTTTTGCTTCTGGAAACACGAGTCCGACGTGTGGTTTTTGAAGGTACAATGTCTGTGAGAACATAAATTGTGCGCTCTGAACTTTTACACCGTGCAGTCCTGTGGTACATTTTGAGCTGGAACCGAGTACAGTGATTGAAAATATATCAGCCCAGCTTCAGGGCCAATACTGCCATGAATACTACTGGCCATGAGATGGCAGTAGAGACCTTGAAAACTTGCCAAAACAAAATTCCAGATAATCCATGTCTGCTACATTTAAGATGCGTGGAATTTAATAAGTGCAGACACAATAACAACGTCTATAAACCCAGAGAATATATTCACAAGAGTTGTCCATAGAGCCTGACCAGAGTGTTTCAAATGCATTTCTCATGTCTTACTGAGATGACCCTATCCTACCCATAATCCTACCCATAATGCACTGCTGGGCACAGCATATATCCACACTAAAACCTTAAAAATTAGCGCATTACTTTAAAACTAAAACATATATCTGATATTTTCACTTTATAAAACTTCAGACATGACATTAATTTAAATTAGTTGTCTGAAATTATTTTGGTTAAAAGTTGAACCATAAGTTACAAATGTATGCCTCTGGACGACTTGGGTGATATTGCTGTCATATCAGTATGGGTTTTTTTTGGACCAGTTCTCCTTTGTCTGCAGAGGATAGAGCGGTTTCTTCTTGAAGCAGCTCTTCTCTGTTTTGCAGAGGGTAGAACTTCACATCAGCAATCAAATCAATTTTATTTATATAGCGCCAAATCACAACAAACAGTTGCCCCAAGGCGCTTTATATTGTAAGGCAAAGCCATACAATAATTACAGAAAAACCCCAACGGTCAAAACGACCCCCTGTGAGCAAGCACTTGGCGACAGTGGGAAGGAAAAACTCCCTTTTAACAGGAAGAAACCTCCAGCAGAACCAGGCTCAGGGAGGGGCAGTCTTCTGCTGGGACTGGTTGGGGCTGAGGGAGAGAACCAGGAAAAAGACATGCTGTGGAGGGGAGCAGAGATCAATCACTAATGATTAAATGCAGAGTGGTGCATACAGAGCAAAAAGAGAAAGAAACACTCAGTGCATCATGGGAACCCCCCAGCAGTCTAAGTCTATAGCAGCATAACTAAGGGATGGTTCAGGGTCACCTGATCCAGCCCTAACTATAAGCTTTAGCAAAAAGGAAAGTGGTTCCAGAGGAGAGGAGCCTGAAAGCTGAAGGCTCTGCCTCCCATTCTACTCTTACAAACCCTAGGAACTACAAGTAAGTCTGCAGTCTGAGAGCGAAGTGCTCTATTGGGGTGATATGGTAATATGAGGTCCCTAAGATAAGATGGAACCTGATTATTCAAAACCTTATAAGTAAGAAGAAGAATTTTAAATTATATTCTAGAATTAACAGGAAGCCAATGTAGAGAAGCCAATATTGGTGAAATATGCTCTCTCCTTCTAGTCCCTGTCAGTACTCTAGCTGCAGCATTTTGAATTAACTGAAGGCTTTTCAGGGAACTTTTAGGACAACCTGATAATAATGAATTACAATAGTCCAGCCTAGAGGAAATAAATGCATGAATTAGTTTTTCAGCATCACTCTGAGACCAGACCTTTCTAATTTTAGAGATATTGCGCAAATGCAAAAAAGCAGTCCTACATATTTGTTTAATATGCGCATTGAATGACATATCCTGATCAAAAATGACTCCAAGATTTCTCACCGTATTACTAGAGGTCAGGGTAATGCCATCCAGAGTAAGGATCTGGTTAGACACCATGTTTCTAAGATTTGTGGGGCCAAGTACAATAACTTCAGTTTTATCTGAGTTTAAAAGCAGGAAATTAGAGGTCATCCATGTCTTTATGTCTGTAAGACAATCCTGCAGTTTAGCTAATTGGTGTGTGTCCTCTGGCTTCATGGATAGATAAAGCTGGGTATCATCTGCGTAACAATGAAAATTTAAGCAATGCTGTCTAATAATACTGCCTAAGGGAAGCATGTATAAAGTGAATAAAATTGGTCCTAGCACAGAACCTTGTGGAACTCCATAATTAACCTTAGTCTGTGAAGAAGATTCCCCATTTACATGAAGAAATTGTAATCTATTAGACAAATATGATTCAAACCACTGCAGCGCAGTGCCTTTAATACCTATGGCATGCTGTAATCTCTGTAATAAAATTTTATGGTCAACAGTATCAAAAGCAGCACTGAGGTCTAACAGAATAAGCACAGAGATGAGTCCACTGTCTGAGGCCATAAGAAGATCATTTGTAACCTTCACTAATGCTGTTTCTGTACTATGATGAATTCTAAACCCTGACTGAAACTCTTCAAATAGACCACTCCTCTGCAGATGATCAGTTAGCTGTTTTACAACTACCCTTTCAAGAATTTTTGAGAGAAAAGGAAGGTTGGAGATTGGCCTATAATTAGCTAAGATAGCTGGGTCAAGTGATGGCTTTTTAAGTAATGGTTTAATTACTGCCACCTTAAAAGCCTGTGGTACATAGCCAACTAATAAAGATAGATTGATCATATTTAAGATCGAAGCATTAATTAATGGTAGGGCTTCCTTGAGCAGCCTGGTAGGAATCGGGTCTAATAGACATGTTGATGGTTTGGAGGAAGTAACTAATGAAAATAACTCAGACAGAACAATCGTAGAGAAAGAGTCTAACCAAATACCGGCATCAGTGAAAGCAGCCAAAGAGAACGATATGTCTTTGGGATGGTTATGAGTAATTTTTTCTTTAATAGTTAAAATTTTATTAGCAAAGAAAGTCATGAAGTCATTACTAAAGTTAAAGTTAAAGGAATACTCAGCTCAATAGAGCTCTGCTCTTTGTCAGCCTGGCTACAGTGCTGAAAAAAAACCTGGGGTTGTTCTTATTTTCTTCAATTAGTGATGAGCAGTAAGATGTCCTAGCTATATGGAGGGCTTTTTTATAGAGCAACAGACTCTTTTTCCAGGCTAAGTGAAGATCTTCTAAATTAGTGAGACGCCATTTCCTCTCCAACTTACGGGTTATCTGCTTTAAGCTGTGAGTTTGTGAGTTATAGCATGGAGTCAGGCACTTCTGTTTTAAGGCTCTCTTTTTCAGAGGAGCTACAGCATCCAAAGTTGTCCTCAATGAGGATATAAAACTACTGACGAGATAATCTATCTCACTCACAGAGTTTAGGTAGCTACTCTGCCCTGTGTTGGTATATGGCATTGGAGAACATAAAGAAGATTATTATTATTATTATTATTATTATCAGCTATAAAACATTTCACAGGTAGATGATCAACTTATTTTAAATTTTATAAATATTTGTAGCTGTTTAGCTTTATTTACCACGTTATCAGTCTAAAAATTATGGGACAAAAATTTATTGCAAGATAATTAGTCTGATAATGGTTTTTAAAGTTATCTAAAAAGATAATCTGTAATGAAAACATTATCTTCGATAATTATCGGTTATCGGATTTTAAGAACTGTGCCCACCACTGTGTGTGGCAAATGCTCTTAACACTGCCATCTACTGGCCAGTTTTCATAGCAAAAATAGACAAGAAGAGCCTTTGCCACACATTCGCTAAAAGTGCCGAATCACTTGGCAAACAGAATTTTCACTTTTTAAATTGTCTTTTTTTTTTGCAAATGAAAAAAAATGACATATTTACAAATACAGATTTATTTGTAAAACCCACCACACATTTCAGTATATATGGTTATACCAACCAACCAATCCATAATGCTTAGACTTAGACTTTCTTTATTGTCATTGCACAAAAACACAGTGAGTCTGGCAACGAAATGTAATTTCTTGGCTACCAGTGTACACAGCAAAAGACTGAAACAAGTTGTAAATACCTGTGAAATCTCTCTCTCTCTCTCTCTCTCTCTCTCTCTCTCTCTCTCTCTCTCTCTCTCTATATATATATATATATATATATATATATATACATTTAGTGCAAATGGAGTTAAAATTAACAGCATTATAAAAATAATTTAAAATATAGTTAGCAGCAGTATCTGGAATATTGCACAGATAGTATTGCACTCAAGCTTCTTTCATACAGTACCACGGTCTGGAGAAGGGCAGGGAAGTGGGGTTACGTTGCATTTAACAGTCTGATGGCCAGTGGAAAATAACTGTTTTTGAATCTGGCTGTTCTGCAGCGCATGCTGCGGAACCTCCTGCCAGAAACCAGCGGGGAGAACAATCTATTTTGGGGTGGGTGGGGTTGTAGAGGATCCGGTGAACTCTGGCAAGGCATCGCCTTTGGGCAATGTCTTGGATGGGGGGGGGGGGGGGGGGGGGGGGGTGTCCCAATGATCTTCTCTGCTGTCCTCTCCACTCTCTGCAAGGACTTCCAGTCTGAAGCCTTACAGCTCCCAGACCAGACGGAGATGCAGATGGTCAGCAGGCTCTCAACGGTCCCTCTATAGAAGGTGGAGAAGATGGGAGGGGGGAGGGAGGCTCTTCTCATCCGTCGCAGGAAATGCAGACGCTGCTGAGCTCTCTTTGCCAGGGAGGTGGTGTGAAGTGACCAGCTGAGGTTGTCTGTAATGTGCACCCCCAGGAACTTGGTGCTGCTGACAACCTCCACCGCTGTGTCATTGATGAGGTGTGGTGTGTGGCTGGGTCGGGGTCTCCTGAAGTCAATAATGAGCTCTTTTGTTTTGTCGACATTCAGGAGCAGATTGTTCACCTTACACCAGTCCACCAGATGTCGCACCTCCTCTCTATAGGCCAGTTCATTCTTGTCCTGTATGAGGTGCACAACTGTTGTATCGTCTGCATACTTCAGTATGTGGTTGGTGTTGTACCTTGGACGACAGTCATGGGTCAACAAGGTGAACAGCAGGGGGCTCAGGACGCAGCCTTGTGGGGAGCCTGTGTTCAGGGAGATGACACTGGAGGAGTTGTTCCCCACACGGACAGACTGGGTTCTGCCAGTGAGGAAATCCAGCAACCAGTTGCACAGGGGCATGTTGAGGCCCACTTGGCCCAGTTTACATACCAGGTCCTGGGGGATGATCATGTTGAATGCTGAGCTGAAGTCCAGGAACAGCATTCACATGTGGGTGTTCTTCTCCTCCAGGTGCTCCAGGCTCAGATGGAGAGCAGTAGAGATGGCATCCTCAGTGGAGCGGTTGGGCTGGTATGCAAACTGGTATGGGTCAAATGATGGGAGCAGTATGGTGAGGATGTGGTCCTTAACCACCTGCTCGAAGCACTTCATTATGGTGGATGTGAGCGCAACAGGGTGAAAGTCATTAAGGCACGTGATGGTTGGCTTCTTGGCCACTGGAATGATAGTGGTTGACTTGAAGCACGGGGGGGGGGACGGCCTAGTTGAGTGAAGTGTTGAAAATGTCTGTGAGCACGTCAGCTAGCTGGTCTGCACACTCCTCGATCAGCCGACCTGGGATGTTATCCGGGCCTGTAGCCTTCCGTGCATTGACCTTCCTCAGGACTGTCCGCACAGCAGTGGTCTCGATCCTGAGGGCTTTTTCATCGGGGTGGGGGTAGCTTTCCTCACGGTGGTGTTATTTAACACTTCAAACCTTTCAAAGAAGTTGTTCAGCTCATTGAGGAAGCTGATATTGTTTGGGCAGGGATAGGGTGTGGCTTTGTAGCCCGTGACAGTCTGTATGCTCTGCCGTAGTTGTCTGGTGTTGCTGGTGTTATAGAAGAAACCCTGGATCTTCTGTCTGTGGGCCCGCTTTGCTATCTTGATGGCACGGTTCAGATTGGCTCTCGCTGATCTGAGTGCCACCGCATCGCCAGACATAAAAGCATCATCATGCTCCCTCAGTCTTGAGCACACCTCCTTCGTCATCCAAGCTTTCTGGTTGGCACGAGTTAGTATTATCTTTGTTACTGTGACCTCCTCCATGCACCACTGGATATAGTCAGACACAGACGCCGCATACTCTTCCACATTTGTGTGCTGACTGTCCGTTGCTGCCTCCCTGAACACACCTCACTCTGTGCACTCAAAACAATCCTGCAGTGCAGCTATAGCGCCCTCAGGCTACACTCTCACCTTCTTCACTGCAGGCTTTTCTTTGGTGAGCAAAGGCTGGTATGCCGGAATTAACATAACAGAGAGATGGTCTGAGGAGCCAAGGTGTGGACGTGGGGCTGCTCTGAAGGCTTTCTTGATGTTTGTATAAACCAAGTCCAGTGTGTTTTCCCCTCTCGTAGCAAAATCCACATGTTGATGGAAATGTGGAAGAACACTTTTCATGTTGGCCTGGCTAAAGTCCCCAGCAATAATAGGAACGCCCTCCGGGTGTGTGGACTGCATGTCAGTGATGGCATGCTAGAGGGTACTTAGCACCTGCTTGCATTGGCACTGGGTGGAATGTACGCAGCAACAATGGTCACACAGGTGAATTCCCATGGCAGATAGAAGGGTCTGCATCTTACAATCATCAATCAATCAACTTTTTTTTTATATAGCGCCAAATCACAACAAACAGTTGCCCCAATCATAAACTCAATGTCCACAGAGCAATGACCGGAAACCAGGGTAGCATTATTACACCAGCTGTTATTAGTGTAGATGCATACACCACCTCCCCGGGTTTTACCAGTGAGAGCGTGGCTCCTGTTGGCTCTGAATGTTGTTAGCCTATCCAGGTTAATGGCCGCATCAGGGACAGATGGATTAAGTCACATCTCAGTGAACAGCTGGCTGTCCAGGGAGTTTACATTGGCAAGCAGGATAGAGGGGAGCGGCGATCGGTATGGGTTAGCTTTTAGCTTAGCTGTAAGTCCACCACGGCAACTGCACTTCTGTTTCCTCTAGCTCGCACTGCCTGCGGTGCTTCCGTGTGCGGCCTGTGCTGGTGGGAGACTCCGCTGCTTTGTAGGCCACTGGATCTAATTGGCGTAGCAGTCCAAGGCTCTGTAGTGTGGTCTGCGTCTCTGTGCTTACAGAGACTAAATAACTGCTTAAACTAAACAAAACTTGACGGTCATATGTGACTCTAGCACCGTTTTGCTGCGCTGCAGGTGGTGGAATTAACAACGTTTTCACTGTGTTGTCGGGAGCCGAAGCAGGCGCTGCTGTACAGGGCGCCGTAGTGCGTTGTGGCATGTGTGTCTAAACACTAAAACCTTCACAATTAGTGCATTACTTTAAAACTACAACATATAGCTGATATTTTCACTTTGTAACATGACAGACATGACATTAATTTCAATAACTTGTCTGAAATTAGTTTGGTTAAAATTATAACCATAAGTCAAAACTGTCTGCCTGTGCATGATTCCAGTGATATGCCGGCAGGTCTGTATGGTGTGAAGATAAATTATCTTTTTTTTTCTTCTTGCCTTTCCCTCTGGTCACCAGGTTGCTTTTACTGAGAGAAGGCTGATCTGAGACAGAAGTGCTGACTCAGTGTTGTGTCAGTTGCTGCCAGTGTCCTGAAGTCAATACTGGAAATTATTGTTTTATCTTTTATCTGTAACCTCTCCTATTTTTTTTTTTTAGGGATTTATCAGTTTGGCTTTATAAAAGTTAACTTTTCAGTTAGCAGATTAACAGTTATAAATTAGAGGAACACTTTTTTATGGGGTTAAAATTGTCTCATTAATATTTGTAAATGCACACAAATGTGTTCAGAAATCCGCAAATGCAAATTTCATATTTGTAACTTGTAAATTGGTCTTTGCAAATAATGTTGTATTTGCAAATATAAAACTTAATTTGTAAAAAAAAAAAAATTACATTTGTAAAACTGGAAATTGTATTTGTGAATTGAGTTTCAGCATTTGTGGATCACCAATTACACGCATTCATCGCTTTCCTCTGCGACGTAATTTTGAGACATTCTTTTCACAAAATCCACACAGATCCACAAACAAATGCCCACTGATTCGCAAATACACACTCACGCACACTGGATATCCACTAGATGGCAGTGTGGTTCCATTCATTGATGTGGCAAGCTGAAAGTATATGCTCCCGGATGAGAGAAGACCGACATTTCAGAATAAATCATTTCACATTACCGTAATGGAGGCGTCTGATGGATGGGTATGTATGTGGTGATATTGTCTGCAAGGTCAATTATTTTTTAAATTATGATGTGTCCGCGGATTTCATCATGGGGAGGGGGGCGGGGGTGTTAGTGTTGTACTCTTTAATCGTGATCGTTACTGAATTTTTAAAATGCTTATCGCAAAGCGTTCTTTTTTTTTACGAAATCATGCAAGTTTTATAAGTCAGTGGACACTGATCTGTGTGTTACAGATACAAATCAGTTTCCTCGGATCTGCGGAGTTTCAAGGAGAATAAATGCCACTCAAAGCCTGGCTGTTGCGACAGTTGTCGTAAAGCGGGACTGGTTGGTTGCTGCGGCGACACTGTGGTTCCAGTGCGAAGCTTAGCTAAACATAGCATAAAAAAAATAACTGACCTTGCAGACAATATCACTACATACATACCCATCCATCAGACGCCTCCATTACGGTAATGTGAAATGATTTATTCTGAAATGTTGGTCTTCTCTCATCCGGGAGCATATAGTTTCAGCCACATCATTGAATGGAATCACACTGCCATCTAGTGGATATCCAGTGTGTGTGAGTGTGTATTTGCGAATCAGTAGGCATTTGTTTGTGGATCTGTGGATTTCGTGAAAAGAATGTCTCAAAATTACGTCGCAGAGGAAAGCGATGAATGCGTGTAATTGGTGATCCACAATTGCTGAAACTCAATTCACAAATACAATTTCCAGTTTTACAAATGTAATTTTTTTTTTTTTACAAATTAAGTTTTATATTTGCAAATACAACATTATTTGCAAAGACCAATTTACAAGTTACAAATATGAAATTTGCATTTGTGGATATCTGAACACATTTGCAAATCAATGATTATATATAGATCACCCTGCATGCATTTACAAATATTGAGACATTTACAAATATTAATGAGACAATTTTAACCCCATACTTTTTAAACAGAGTATAGCATCAAATAAGTGCAACTTACTGGATATTACTCTGGTCATTTAAGTAGCAGAAGGGAGTTGTTAATCAGTTTCTGTTGCTTTGGTGTTAATGAAAGTAACAATAGGATAGGGGAAACAATGAGACCACACCCAAAACAGAAATTGGTTTTACAGGCATAGGCCACGGACATTGTTTTCCTCCTCATCTTTTCTGGTTGATTTTTCACTAGTTTTGCATTTGGCTTGGGTCAGTGTCACTACTGGCAGCATGTTGTAGTACCTGGACCCTACAGAGGTTGCACATGTAGTCTAACTCCTTCAGGATCGCACATCAATATGTGCCATTGCCAGAAGGTTTGCTGAGTCTCCCAGCACAGTGGGGAGAGCATAGAAGACATTCGAGGAGACAGGCAGTTAATTTAAGAGAGCTGGACAAGGCTGTAGAAGGTCCTTAACCCATCAGCAGGACCAGTATCTCCTCTGCATTCTTAGCTTCACAGTGGAGTAGAGCGGAGTAGGATATTCTCTCACCAAAACAGATCACATCTAGTCATGCATCTCAGCTGTAACTTCTGGCAATTTGTAGCTAAACTTTCAGGTCTTATTTTTAAGAAAATCCTCCTCTATACCACTTCATCATGAACCTGTATAACTGGGGATACAAAATGCAAACCTTGCACTGTGCACAATTTCTCCAATCACAGGCACATAAGCCTGTAACTTCTCCTGGGTTGTCTTGGTGTCTTTCCTCACTCTTCTCCTTCTTGCACAGTCACTCAGTTTTTGAGAACTGTCTACTCCATGCAGATTTACCATAAAGTGCCATACTGTTTGTATTTCTTTATAATTGATGTAAATAATGTCCAAGACTTATTGTGTCAGCTTTATGATCATAGAGCCTCGTCCACAACTACCACAAAAGACTCCAAGCTGTCATTGATGTTAAAGGGGGCAATACACAGTATTAAGAACAGGGGTATGTAAACTTTTGATCAGGGTCATTTGAGCAGTTTCTGTTGTCATTATGATTTTAAAAGAGGAAACACAGTTGTTTAGCAATGAATGGCTTCACCCAACCACTAACCATGAGTGAAAAAAAATGTATATATATATATTCAGAGAGAGAGAGTTTATGAACCAGGGCTTTTTTAATCTCCTGAAACTGATCACCATGTCACATCCCCTGTGACTGAAGCTGAAATCATACTTTCTCTGGCAAAAAACAAGGCTACTTTCTTCTGTGATACTGTTGCTATGTGACATTGATTTGCAGTGAGCCAAAGAGAGGTGGTACAACTGGATCAGCAGTGATTTATGACAAAAAAAAGCTGTCTCATTTTGCATTTTGGGCATTTCATATAAAATGTATATGAATATTTATCTGTAAACCTCATATGCCTCTATCTATACAGTGTATGGTTACCTGCATTTCATGAGCAGAAAATACATTTCAGTGTCACTTGCACTTTAACCTGCAACGTATGATCACACAAGTCCTAAATGGATTTATGCCCTCTGTGGCACTCATTTTTTGATCAGTGGCAAGGAAGAGTGCTGAGGCATATGCAGTGTCTCAATTACACACGTAAATCAGATAGAGGCACACATAAAACACATGGGGTCAGTGTTGTTGCAAAGACGTGCTGAGCACTGTGTTAAAATCCATTTTGCCATTTGTTCAGGAAATAACTGTCTGAGGGAACTGTGCCATCTTTTCCCTCTTTTAGTTCGTGAACATCTGTCTGAGGAGGGTGTCGGTATGATGTATCATATAAATGTGCTCCAGGAGGCGGAGAGGAGAAGAATGGAGCCCAGCATCACTTAGCATCACATTGCCAGACACAGCTCCACCATTACACCTCCCTGAAGTATCAGACACACCCCGCTTCAGTAGTTTTGCCATCTGTTGACAGTGTTTACACAGCAAGTGATTTGTCACCACAAACAGCAGGGCAAAAATTAACAAGCTTATTTATGATGCCGGTATTTGGTTAGACTCTTTCTCTCCGATTGTTCTGTCTGAGTTATTTTCATTAGTTACTTCATCCAAACCATCAACATGTTTATTAGACCCCATTCCTACCAGGCTGCTCAAGGAAGCCCTACCATTATTTAATGCTTCGATCTTAAATATGATCAATCTATCTTTGTTAGTTGGCTATGTACCACAGGCTTTTAAGGTGGCAGTAATTAAACCATTACTTAAAAAGCCATCACTTGACCCAGCTATCTTAGCTAATTATAGGCCAATCTCCAACCTTCCTTTTCTCTCAAAAATTCTTGAAAGGGTAGTTGTAAAACAGCTAACTGATCATCTGCAGAGGAATGGTCTATTTGAAGAGTTTCAGTCAGGTTTTAGAATTCATCATAGTACAGAAACAGCATTAGTGAAGGTTACAAATGATCTTCTTATGGCCTCGGACAGTGGACTCATCTCTGTGCTTGTTCTGTTAGACCTCAGTGCTGCTTTTGATACTGTTGACCATAAAATTTTATTACAGAGATTAGAGCATGCCATAGGTATTAAAGGCACTGCGCTGCAGTGGTTTGAATCATATTTGTCTAATAGATTACAATTTGTTCATGTAAATGGGGAATCTTCTTCACAGACTAAAGTTAATTATGGAGTTCCACAAGGTTCTGTGCTAGGACCAATTTTATTCACTTTATACATGCTTCCCTTAGGCAGTATTATTAGACGGTATTGCTTAAATTTTCATTGTTACGCAGATGATACCCAGCTTTATCTATCCATGAAGCCAGAGGACACACACCAATTAGCTAAACTGCAGGATTGTCTTACAGACATAAAGACATGGATGACCTCTAATTTCCTGCTTTTAAACTCAGATAAAACTGAAGTTATTGTACTTGGCCCCACAAATCTTAGAAACATGGTGTCTAACCAGATCCTTACTCTGGATGGCATTACCCTGACCTCTAGTAATACTGTGAGAAATCTTGGAGTCATTTTTGATCAGGATATGTCATTCAAAGCGCATATTAAACAAATATGTAGGACTGCTTTTTTGCATTTACGCAATATCTCTAAAATCAGAAAGGTCTTGTCTCAGAGTGATGCTGAAAAACTAATTCATGCATTTATTTCCTCTAGGCTGGACTATTGTAATTCATTATTATCAGGTTGTCCTAAAAGTTCCCTAAAAAGCCTTCAGTTAATTCAAAATGCTGCAGCTAGAGTACTGACGGGGACTAGAAGGAGAGAGCATATCTCACCCATATTGGCCTCTCTTCATTGGCTTCCTGTTAATTCTAGAATAGAATTTAAAATTCTTCTTCTTACTTATAAGGTTTTGAATAATCAGGTCCCATCTTATCTTAGGGACCTCGTAGTACCATATCACCCCAATAGAGCGCTTCGCTCTCAGACTGCAGGCTTACTTGTAGTTCCTAGGGTTTGTAAGAGTAGAATGGGAGGCAGAGCCTTCAGCTTTCAGGCTCCTCTCCTGTGGAACCAGCTCCCAATTCAGATCAGGGAGACAGACACCCTCTCTACTTTTAAGATTAGGCTTAAAACTTTCCTTTTTGCTAAAGCTTATAGTTAGGGCTGGATCAGGTGACCCTGAACCATCCCTTAGTTATGCTGCTATAGACGTAGACTGCTGGGGGGTTCCCATGATGCACTGTTTCTTTCTCTTTTTGCTCTGTATGCACCACTCTGCATTTAATCATTAGTGATTGATCTCTGCTCCCCTCCACAGCATGTCTTTTTCCTGGTTCTCTCCCTCAGCCCCAACCAGTCCCAGCAGAAGACTGCCCCTCCCTGAGCCTGGTTCTGCTGGAGGTTTCTTCCTGTTAAAAGGGAGTTTTTCCTTCCCACTGTAGCCAAGTGCTTGCTCACAGGGGGTCGTTTTGACCGTTGGGGTTTTACATAATTATTGTATGGCCTTGCCTTACAATATAAAGCGCCTTGGGGCAACTGTTTGTTGTGATTTGGCGCTATATAAAAAAATTGATTGAATTGATTGAATTGAATTGAGCTGCATTTGAACAATGAAAATGCCACTGGTGATGTTAACAGTGTAATGTGAATCTATATGGGTTACAACAAATGTGCAGTAACCCTGTTTGCCTCTTGCCCTATAACCACTAGGATAGGCTCCAGCCCCCTCTCCCGTGGCCTTTAAGTAGAGTAAGAGGATATAGAAAATGAATATATGAATGAATCTGCAGTACACAATTGTGTTGTATTGTGTGTTAAGACCTGTACATAATAGCTATTTCCACAGCATCACTAAAGACCTATTTGACTATTGATAGGATGTATTATTTTGAAAAACTGAGATGGACCTTTCCTCCTGCGACACTCAACACCCACAGTATTACAGTCACAGGCGCACAATGGTATTTGCAGTTTCCAAAGAATATAGGTGAGGAAAGGTCAAATAACAAATTGAAATCTTCACCCAATATCAGATGTAGAGTGAGAGTTGAATTGTGGAATGAGTACCAGTGGAGGGTGTATGTGTGTGTGTTTGTGTGTGTGTGTCAAGGAGTTTGGGGGGGGGGGGGGGGGGGGGGTGTCAGCACAGCAGAACAGTTGGAAATAAACAATAAATCATGCACAGTGCATCTCAATGGATGTTTGTAAATCCTCACAGCTTTGAAAAGTTTCTCCTCAGTCATGAGATGGCTCTTACATGGCACGGAGGGAAAGAATCTCATTTTGTATGGATAACGTTGAAAAGGTCAAAAGAAGAGCAGGCAGGCATGAAAGAACTTGTGGAACATCAAGAGACAGCAGGTCTGAATAGAAGTGGTCCAGCATACTTTTGTGATGCTCTGATATTTTCTTAACACCAAAACCAACTGCAGACAACAGTTTAAACTCTGCACCCGCATGTGTGCTCTCCTGCATTGCATATGCACAGTATGTCTGTAGTGCATAAATATTAACAGTACATAATGGACCACAGGTGAAAACAGTGACATATGAATCTCTAATGCCTGGAGTTTACACACATCTTTATTGTATGTGATATTTTATAACAGATAATGCCATCATAAACAGTTATATGCTATAATATGTCATGTTACATCATGTTAGAGTAGTCCTGCAGCTTAACTGTGGGCTTCACATGGGAAAAAAAATTGATACAGTGCATCTGGAAAGTAATTCACAGTGATTCACTTTTTCCACATTTTGTTACATTACAGCCTTATTCCAAAATGGATGAAATTATTTTTCCCCCTCAAAATTTCACTCACAACACTCCATAATGACAACAAGATTTATTTAATTTTATTTTATTGTATTTTTTTGCAAATGTATTAAAAAATAAATAACTAAGAAAGCATGTGTTCATAAGTATTCACGCCCTTTGCTCAATACTTTGTTGATTCACCTTTGGCAACAATTACCCTCAAGTCTTCTTGAATATGATGCCACAAGCTTGGCACACATATCTTTGGGCAGTTTCGCTCATTACTCTTTGCAGCACCTCTCAAACTCTATCAGGATGCATAGAGAATGTTGGTGCACAGTCATTTTCAGATCTCTCCAGAGATGTTCAATTGAGGTGACAGTGACATTCACAGAGTTGTCCTGAAGCCACTCCTTTCATATCTTGGCTGTGTGTTTAGGATCATTGTTCTGCTGAAAGATGAATCATCACCTCAGTTTAAGGTCAAGAGTGCTCTGGAAAAGGTTTTCATCTCAGTTGTCTCATTGCTGCATTCATCTTTTGCTCAATCCTGGCTAGTCTCCCAGTTCCTGCCACTGAAAACACCCCCATTGCATGATGTTGCCACCACCATGCTTCACTGTAGGGATGGTGCCTGGTTTCCTCCAAACATGACACCTGAAATTTACACCAAAGTGTTCAATCTTTGTCCCAGAGGACTTTTTTAATTCTTAGTCTGAGAGTCCTTCAGGTGCCCATTAGCAATCTACATGCGAGCTGCCATGTGCCTTTTACTAAGGAGTGTCATCTGTCTGGGCACTTTACCATACAGGCCTGATTGGTGGATTGCTGCAGAGATGGTTGTCCTTCTGGAAGGTTCTCCTTTCCACACAGAGGAAGCGTTCTGGTGCATCCAAAGTTCTTCCATTCACAGATGATGGAGGTTACTGTGCTCATTGGGACCTTCAAAATAGCAAAAATGTTTCTGTATCCTTCCCAGATTTGTGCCTCAAGACAATCCTGTCTCAGATGTCTACATTGTCAACTGTGCAATTTCATATGTAGACAGGTGTGCCTTTCCAGATTGTGTATAATCAACTGAATTTACCTCATTTGGACTCCAATTAAGCTGTAAAAATATCCAGCCCAGTCTCACGTTTTTTTGTTGTGCTTCTGTGATAAAATTAGTCAAATTTATGTGCCGGGGCTGTTTTTAACTCACTATTACTAACCCTACTCCTACCCCCAACCCTAACCTTAACTATAACCTAATCTTACTCCTTCCCCCCACCCTAACCATAACCACCCCCGACCCATCCCCCCCGCTTCACTTTTAATTTTGTGCAGCCATCACAGAATGAATTAGAATGAATTTGTGCTGCCGTGATGAAAATGAGGCGCTTTTCATCACAAAATCACAAACCAATAGATTAATGTATATTTCGTGCTGCTGAATCATGACTTGCCATGAGACTGGGTTGAAATATCTCAAGAAATATCTCAAGTGCACCTCACCTCAGTATTGAGCTTCATGTCAAAGGCTGTGAATTCTTACGTACATGTGATTTAATGCTGATGAATTGTACCTTAGGTGTTCTTTTTTTTCAGCCAACTGTTTCTGCTCTTTTTTTTCAGTACAAGGTGCGAAGGGCAATGCACGGGAGTGGCATCTGTGGACAATGGGATGCTGGATTGACAATGGGATGCCTGAAGCTGATGCAGCAGATGTTTGATTTCCTGTTTTCTATTTCTTCAGCTTTGTTAAACTTTGTAAAAACCTTGTAACTGTTAGAATGGCCTAAGCAGTAGGTCACCCCACTGAGTCTGGCCTGCTTGAGGTTTCTTCCTCAATGTTATCAGAGGGAGTTTTTTCCTTACCACTGTCCCCTGTGTGCTTGCTGTAGGGGTTGGTAAGGTTAGACCTTACTTGTGTGAAGTGCCTTGAGGCAGCTTTGTTGTGATGTGGCACTATATAAAGTGTAATAAATTGAAAAATGTGATTCCTTTTTTTTATTTTCATAAATTTGCAAAAATATATATATATAAAAGTTTTTCACATTGTCATTATGGGGTATTGTTTGTAGAATTTTGAGAAAAAAATTTCATCCATTTTGGAATAAGGCTGTAACATAAAATGCAGAAAAAGTGAAGCACTGTGAATATTTTATGGATGCACTTTGTATATTTTATTATATTTATATTTATTTTTCACAGCTTGACATGCAAAAGAGATCTACCACAGTGAGTTCAACAGCATTAGTCACAGTTTGGGTGTCATCTGCTTTCAGATACAAGATAAAGTACAATATTTTCTTCAAAATTCACACAAAAATATAAGACAAGAATTTGTGAAAGCTTGATGGGTCAACAGCTAAAGGAAGCAGACATTCCTGAGACTTTGGATGAGCATTACAAGTGGCGCGTTGTTTGTTTTCACTTTATAATGAAGATGAGCTCAGCGTTATCTCACTCTGACTAATATGCAACTTTGCATTCTACATAACATCAACAAAGGATGGCTCAATGTTACTCTGCTGCAGAATTTGGTTTGCTTGTCGCTATACTTGTGAAATGTATTTCTGTCACATTGTGGATATCTGCAGGCAGATAAACCTCAGCAAATGGAAGCCAGTCTGATGAAAGCAAAGCACATCTGCCAGCCAGGATCTGCCTTTCAGAAATTGGAATCTTATGAATAGATAAATCTTTTTTTCTTTTTTTTTTTGTACCCGGGATAAGCTCTGAAGTAGGCTTATCACTTGAAAGAAAAATAAACTCAACAAAAAGCAGGAATGAGGGCCTCACTGTTCCAAATGCTGAAGCTTGTCAGAACAACCACAGCAGGGGCCACTTGTAAATGAAATGAAATGAAAACCATGCTTCCACCGTTTGCTATGCTGACACTCTGGTATTTATAAAAAACATGCACAACTGCACAATGCACAACTCACTCACATGTGAGACCATGCACATATGTTCAGTTTGTTTGTTTATTTATTATTATTATTATTATTATTATTATTATTATTATTATTACACAGTGCTAAGGAAGAAACTATCATTCTGTGGAATTGAGTAGTGCTTCACCTTAAAGACGATTTTTGTTGTGTTTTGTGAGGGTGCAGATGTTGCATTTTTGATGGGGTTTTATCAGCTGTTATGTTTATTTGTGCATGCTGAATATTTACAGCAATGCATTGCATGCAAGCTGGCAACCTTCATGATTTCAGAACCAACACCACCAAATGAAACATATTACTCCAAATATGACCCAGGGAGTCATTTTATATTCAGTCTTGACATTTCCACAACAGTAGGTGACAATTTATTATGCTGCATGTCAGAGTAACACAGTGATAATCCTGAAAAGATCATGCTCAAATGTTGGGGAATTAAACAAGCAACTGAGCAGACATTATAACTCAGACTTTAATCTTGTGGTGAGAAATGTGACATAGTCAGACAACTCTCAAGCAGCCAAGAAATATGACATATCCAAGTGAAATTTTAGGAGATGGCTGTATCTCCTCCCCTCCACCCAAAAACAAAACAAACAAAACACTGAACTGCAAACATGCATAAAAGCTTAAAGGACCAGCATGCTGAAAGTAAATGGTTGGGATAAAAAAAAATACATTTGGTCTTCAAAGTCCTGGCCCTGTGATAGACTGCCTCTCACCCCATGTCTGCTAGTTTAGGCTAAAGCTCCCCCATGACCCTTAATTATAATAAGCAGGTATAGAAAATTAATGAATGAATGGCCTACAGCTCCAAAAATGTGTAAAATGTGTATGTCAAACTATTATAATATTTTGTTTCAACTCACTATTTATGCTGAAGAATTACCTTGAATTTCTCAGTGTCCATCAGTGTGGCTCAGTACCACACTCATGGTAAAGACTGCTGACTTCACATTTGTTCAGAAGACACTTATTGATACAAAGGACTGGCTGTTAACAGAGTGCTTTATCAAAGCATATTCATGCAAAGTTGACTGGAATGAAAAACTACAGTGGGAAAAGATGCACAAGCAACAAAAATGAACCACAGCCTCAAAAAGATTGTAAAGCCTAGCTGATTCAAGAACTTTGGAAAGCTTCACAACTGTCTACCAGGAGATTAGGGAGCACTTGATGTTTCCATCTGCTGACAACCTTTAGGGCCCCTTCACACATAGTAAGAATAAGTACAAATCAGGGCGACTCATGGTTCATATGAGTGAACCACAAAAACATTGAGCTGACGGGCAGGCGTGCACGATCCCGGTGCGATGGTGTTGTGCACTCGACGGTGTTGTGTGAGCAGAAACACAGTACGAGCAGCTGCACCACACTCTGCCACTGATGTGGAGGAAAATAAAATAAAAAACAGCTGTATAATTAGTGAATATCACTGGGTTGATATAAGCAATAAATAAAAGGGGAGGCAAGACAGTTCTCTCCCTCAGCCCCAACCAGTCCCAGCAGAAGACTGCCCCTCCCTGAGCCTGGTTCTGCTGGAGGTTTCTTCCTGTTAAAAGGGAGTTTTTCCTTCCCACTGTCGCCAAGTGCTTGCTCACAGGGGGTAGTTTTGACCGTTGGGGTTTTTCAGTAATTTTTGTATGGCTTTTGCCTTGCAATATAAAGCGCCTTGGGGCAACTGTTGTTGTGATTTGGTGCTATATAAATAAAATTGATTTGATTTGATTTGAACAGCTGTTGGAAGCCAGCCATGCCCCTTGTCCTGTCAGTGCATAGACCAAGATATCACTCTGTGATCAGATGAGAAGTGCCTCGCCTGCGGGGGGGGGAGAAAACCACATGCACCCATGTGTTGGGGGGAGAGGGGGGAGCGCGAAACACACACACGTGTTGTGAGGTGGGGGGGAGCGACACTCTGGCACACCACATGTGCATTTGGCAACTCCACAGTTGTGGGGCACTTAGACAAATTTCACATCCAGCTTGACAGTGACTGTCTGCTGACTGTTGTCGTGCTAATAGTGCAAATGATTTTAAATGTATTTCATGTGATTCCTGCGTCATGCGCACTTCATGGGTAATTCGACCACATTTGTTCTCTGTGTGAAGGGGTCCTTATGCAGATGTTGTTTTGTTTTTTCAGCAGGACTAGGCACCTGCCAAACACTGCTAGTCACTGCTTTGCTGGCCATAGTGTTACTGTAATTGATTCCCCCCCCACAGACAATACCTCAAAGATTCTCTGTGGGGTATTGACAGTGGGAAGATGAGAGACACCACATGTAACAGTACAGACAAGCTGAAGGTTACTATCACAGTAAACTGATCCTTTCTATTAAACACCAAATTGATGCAGAAATTTGTGCAAATGGAGCCCCAACCAAGTAATGACTGCATAAATGGGCATACCTTTAAGCTGTTCAACATGGCTCTATTATAATACCTTATATATATATGTATATATATATATATATATATATATATATATATATATATATATATATATGTATGTATATATATATATATATATATATATATATATATATATATATATATATATATATATATACAGAGAGGAAAATAAGTATTTGGACACCCTGTGATTTTGCAAGTTCTCCCACTTAGAAATCATGGAGGGGTCTGAAATTTTCATCTTAGGTGCATGTCCACTGTGAGAGATATAATCCAAAAAAAAAAAAAAAATCAGTAAGACTCCAACTACTAACATGGCTAAGACCAAAGAGCTGTCCAAAGACACCAGAGACAAAATTGTAGACCTCCACAAGGCTGGAAAGGGCTACAGTGCAATTGCCAAGCAGCTTGGTGAAAAAAAATCAACTGTTGACGCAATTATTAGAAAATGGAAGAAGCTAAACATGACTGTCAAGCTCCCTCGGACTGGGGCTCCATGCAAGATCCCACCTCGGAGCGTATCAGTGATCCTAAGAAAGGTGAGGAATCAGCCCAGAACTGCATGGGAGGAGCTGGTCAATGACCCGAAGAGAGCTGGCACCACTGTTTCCAAGGTTACTGTGGGTAATACACTAAGACGTCATGGGTTAAAATCATGCATGGCACGGAAGGTTCCCCTGCTTAAATCAGCACACGTCCAGGCCCGTCATAAGTTTGCCTATGACCATTTGGATGATCCAGAAGAGTCATGGGAGAATGTTATGTGGTCAGATGGGACCAAAATAGAACTTTTTGGTCTTAATTCCACTCGCCGTGTTTGGAGGAAGAAGAATGCTGAGTACCATCCCAAAAACACTGTCCCTACTGTGAAGCATGGGGGTGGAAGCATCATGCTTTGGGGGTGTTTTTCTGCACATGGGACAGGACAACTGCACTGTATTAAGGAGAGGATGACCGGGGCCATGTATTGCGAGATTTTGGGGAACAACCTCCTTCCCTCAGTAAGAGCATTGAAGATAGGTCATGGCTAGGTCTTCCAGCATGACAATGACCCCAAACACACAGCCAGGATAACCAAGGAGTGGCTCCGTAAGAAGCATATCAAGGTTCTGGAGTGGCCTTGTCAGTCTCCAGACCTAAACCCAATAGAAAATCTTTGGAGGGAAATCAAACTCCGTGTTTCACAGCGACAGCCCAGTAACCTGGCTGAACTAGAGAAGATCTGTGTGGTGGAATGGGCCACAATCCCTGCTGCAGTGTGTGCAAACCTGGTGAAAAACTACAGGAAACGTTTTACCTTTGTAATTGCAAACAAAGGCTACTGTACCAAATATTAACATTGATTTTCACAGGTGTTGAAATACGTATTTGCAGCAGTAACATACAAACAAATTATTAAAAAAAAAATCATACATTTTGATTTCCGGATGTTTTTTTTTTTTTTTTAGATTATGTCCTAGGTCTATGTCTTAGGTGCATGTCCACTGTGAGAGACATAATCTAAAAAAAAAAAAATCCGGAAATCACAGTGTATGATTTTTTAAATTATTTATTTTGATGTTACTGCTGCAAATAAGCATTTGAACACCTGTGAAAATCAATGTTAATATTTGGTAGTAGTTCTTGTAGTTCTTGTTCCTGTAGTTCTTGACCAAGTTTTCACACACTGCAACAGGGATTTTGGTCCATTCCTCCATACAGATCTTCTCTAGATCTTTCATGTTTGTTGTTTCAGCTCCCTCCAAAGATTTTCTATCGAGTTCAGGTCTGGAGACTGGCCAGGCCACTCCAGGACCTTGAAATGCTTTTTACGGAGCCCCTCCTTAGCTCCCCTGGCTGTGTGTTTGGGGTCATTGTCATGCTGGAAGACCCAGCCATGACCCATCTTCAATGCTCTTACTGAGGGAAGGAGGTTGTTTGCCAAAATCTGGCAATACATGACCCCATCCATCCTCCCTTCAATATGGTGCAGTCGTTCTGTCCCCTTTGCAGAAGAGCACCCCCAGAGTATGATGTTTCCACCCCCATGCTTCATGGTTGGGATGGTTTTCTTGGGGTTATTCTCATCCTCTAAACATGCTAAGTGGAGTTGATTCCAAAAAGCTCCATTCTGGTCTCATCTGACCACATGACCTTCTCCCATGCCTCCTCTGGATCATCCAGATGGTCACTGGTGAACTTCAAACGGGCCTGGACATGTGCTGGCTTGAGCAGGGGGACCTTGCTGCCCTGCAGGATTTTAAACCATGACAGCATCATGTGTTACTAATGTAATCTTTGTGACTGTGGTCCCAGCTCTCTTCAGGTCATTGACCAGGTCCTCCTGTGTAGTTCTGAGCTTTCTCAGAATCATCCTTACCCCACATAGTGAGATCTTGCATGGAATCCCAGACCGAGGGAGATTGACAGTCATCTTGTGTTTCTTCCAATTTCTAATAAATAATAATCATAACAGTTTTTGTTTTCTACCAAGCTGCTTGCCTGTTGTCCTGTAGTCCATCCCACCCTTGTGCAGGTCTACAGTTTTGTCCCTGGTGTCCTTAGACAGCTCTTTGGTCTTGGCTATGGTGGACAGGTTGGAGTGTGATTGATTGAGTGTGTGACCAGGTGTATTTTATACAGGTAACAAGTTCAAACAGGTGCAATTAATACAGGTAAAGAGTGCAGAATAAGAGGGCTTCTTAAAGAAAAATTAACAGGTATGTGAGAGGCAGAATTCTTACTGGTTGGTAGGTGTTCAAATACTTATTTGCAGCAGTAACATACAAATAAATTATTAAAAAAATCATATATTGTGATTTCCAGCTTTTTTTTTTTTAGATTATGTCTCTCACAGTGGACATGCACCTAAGATGAAAATTTCAGACCCCTCCATGATTTCTAAGTGGGAGAACTTGCAAAACCGCAGGATGTTCAAATACTTATTTTCCTCACTGTATATATATATACTCAACAAAAATATAAACGCAACACTTTTGGTTTTGCTCCCATTTTGTATGAGATGAACTCAACGATCTAAAACTTTTTCCACATACACAATATCACCATTTCCCTCAAATACTGTGCACAAACCAGTCTAAATCTGTGATATTGAGCACTTCTCCTTTGCTGAGATAATCCATCCCACCTCACAGGTGTGCCATATCAAGATGCTGATTAGACACCATGATTAGTGCACAGGTGTGCCTTAGACTGCCCACAATAAAAGGCCACTCTGAAAGGTGCAGTTTTATCACACAGCACAATGCCACAGATGTCGCAAGATTTGAGGGAGCGTGCAATTGGCATGCTGACAGCAGGAATGTCAACCAGAACTGTTGCTCGTGTATTGAATGTTCATTTCTCTACCATAAGCCGTCTCCAAAGGCGTTTCAGAGAATTTGGCAGTACATCCAACCAGCCTCACAACCGCAGACCACGTGTAACTACACCAGCCCAGGACCTCCACATCCAGCATGTTCACCTCCAAGATCATCTGAGACCATCCACTCGGACAGCTACTGGAACAATCGGTTTGCATAACCAAAGAATTTCTGCACAAACTGTCAGAAACTGTCTCAGGGAAGCTCATCTGCATGCTCGTCGTCCTCATCGGGGTCTCGACCTGACTCCAGTTCGTCGTTGTAACCGATTTGAGTGGGCAAATGCTCACATTTGCTGCCGTTTGGCACGTTGGAGAGGTGTTCTCTTCACGGATGATGCGAAGGAGATGTGTTGCACTGCATGAGGCAAATGGTGGTCACACCAGATACTGACTGGTATCCCCCCCCCAATAAAACAAAACTGCACCTTTCAGAGTGGCCTTTTATTGTGGGCAGTCTAAGGCACACTTGTGCACTAATCATGGTGTCTAATCAGCATCTTGATATGGCACACCTGTGAGATGGGATGGATTATCTCAGCAAAGGAGAAGTGCTCAATATCACAGATTTAGACTGGTTTGTGCACAGTATTTGAGGGAAATGGTGATATTGTGTATGTGGAAAAAGTTTTAGATCGTTGAGTTAATCTCATACAAAATGGGAGCAAAACCAAAAGTGTTGCGTTTATATTTT
Organism: Thalassophryne amazonica; assembly: GCF_902500255.1. NCBI lineage: Eukaryota > Metazoa > Chordata > Actinopteri > Batrachoidiformes > Batrachoididae > Thalassophryne > Thalassophryne amazonica. The sequence continues at coordinate 98,911,554 of NC_047103.1, read as the reverse complement.
TGTTGAGTACAGTGGGGCAAAAACGTATTTAGTCAGTCCCTGATTGTGCAATGTCTCCTACTTAGAAAAATGAGAGAGGTCTGTAATTTTCAACATAGGTACACTTCAACTGTGAGAGACAAAATGAGAAAACAAAAAATCCAGGAAATCACACTGTAGGATTTTTAAAGAATTTATTTGTAAATTATGGTGGAACATAAGTATTTGGTCAATGACAAAAGTTCAACTCAATGCTTTGCAACATAATCTTTGTTGGCAATGACAGAGGTCAAACGTTTCCTGTGTCTTCACCAGGTTTGCACACACTTTAGCTGGTATTTTGACCCATTCCTCCATGCAGATCTCCTCTAGAGCAGTGATCTTTTGGGGCTGTCGCTGGGCAACATGGACTTTCAATGTTGAAGAGCCGTAAAATACTCTTAAAAGAGGACATTATGCAATCCAGGATAGGTGTTCTATGCAATTTTTCAAACTTGGGGACCTGGGTTCACAATATAGTATTACGGTTCGAATCAGACTGTGCCTGCATGAAAGGTTATTAAGGGGATTTTCATTTTCATGGATTTTCAGTCATGGATGAAGTCACAGTAACAGTGAATCAGAATTGAACTCATATTTGCTCATTTGTCCATCAAAGTCATGCTCTTCATCAGTGTCTGATACACAAATGTCTGTTTCTTTTCAGAATTGTTGTAGCCATATCCATGGCAATGCCAACATAGAATTGCACAGAACAGACCTGAGTTCTTGCAGCCACACGATCACTCACAATAATGAGTGCATAGTTGCAGACTGGTGCCAAAATTGGAAATGTTGACACCTACAGGCAAAAGTGAGAAAAAGTTGGTAAATGGTCTTACTTTGTCAATTTGGGTGTGCTAATTCCAAATCTGCCATTTACCAAACTGTATCTGTCCTCTGGTGATCTTGAAAGGTCATCAACCTTTGTACTGATTGACCCCACTAGAAATCTCACTTTGAGCATGAATTATCAATCTGAGCTCATTCAAAATCCACAAAATGCCTACAACGTTGTCCAGTTTTCTAGATTTTAATATTTTGAATTCTAATTACCAACTTTCCAGGATGTAACTGACCTATGGAGACCTTGAGAGGTCACTGACCTTTCAGATTGCTGTGTTAAACTTTAATATGTGGTTGCGACAGTAACATATTTTTATTATTAAAATGTTGTTTAAATATCACACAATTTTAGTATCATGTATTTTAAACACACAATCTCAATATCATTTCATCATTCTGGAACCCTATTTGACCTGTGGTGACCTTGAGAGATCATTCAACTGAAGTTCATATAGCAGGTGACTACGTTACATTTACTCTGCCTTGTTTCTACATAGATACATGGCAGCTACATGCGGCGGTGCATTGAAGCTAGTTTTTCTTGCATGTACAATTACCTCTTATCCAATAAGTTGTACATCAACATGTAACCAAACTGACACCCTTTGTGGTACAGAAGTTACTGAGGTCAGCAATGGCACCAGTGCACCACTCTCAATTTTCCATCCCATGGTCTGTTGGGGAGGCAGCACAGGTTGCTGTTGGTCTGCATGGTTCCACATTGATGCTTGGAAATGTGCTCTCTGTATGTGAAAAGACAGGGCATCATGGTTTGGTGGTAAGGTTTCCAGTAATGTGCCTGAGCAAAGAGTGTTACTCGTGCTCTGTCTGATGAAATGCAGTGAGTCTTAAAGACTTTACTGATGAGTGCCTCTGCACCTGCACAGGTGTGGTCACTGAGATTCCCTTTGTCAAGGTTTGACAGCAGGTTGTAACACTCCTTGAATGTCTTAAAGCAGGATTTCTTGTTGTGACAAGCTAGAAATGATGTAGTGTCATAACCTGTGACAGCATGAATTGCTGGAAGTAAACTGAATACATCATCTCCAAGACTTGCTGCTAGTGCGTGAATGGCGATGTACTTCAGTTTCTTTACTATTGTCATTTGCATCCGAACCTTCTTGCAGGACATCTTGTTGAAGTGAGTGAGCAAGTGAGTGAGTGACAACAATTTGAATATGAGATATACAATGCTATACATTATAACCACCAGCTATTCACTGTATAAGTACAGTGTGGGAAATAAGTATTTGATCCCCTGTCAGTTTTGCAGGTTTTCCCACTGACAAAGAATGGAGAGGTCTGTAATTTTTATCATAGGTAAACTTCAACTGTGAGAGACAGAATCTAAAAAAAAAAAAAAAAATCCAGAAAATCACAATGTATGATTTAAAAAAAAAAAATGCATTTTAGGTCCAGGTCCTCCTGTGTAGTTCTGAGCTTTCTCAGAATCATGCAAGATCTCACTTCGTGGGGTAAGCATGATTCTGAGAAAGCTCAGAACTACACAGGAGGACCTGGTCAATGACCTGAAGAGAGCTGGGACGTCAGTGACAAAGATTACATTAGTAACACATGATGCTATCATAGTTAAAATCCTGCAGGGCAGCAAGGTACCCCTACTTACCCCAGCACATGTCCAGGCCCATTTGAAGTTCACCAGTGACCATCTTGATGATCCAGAGGAGGCATGGGTGGAGGTCATGTGGTCAGATGAGACCAAAATAGAGCATTTTTGAATCAGCTCCACTTGCTGTGTTAAGAGGATGAGAACAACCCCAAGAAAACTGTCCCAACTGTGAAGCATGGGAGTGGAAACATCATACTCTGGGGGTGCTCTTCTGCAAAGGGGACAGGATGACTACACCGTACTGAAGGGAGGATGGATGGGGTCATGTATTGCGAGATTTTGGCAAACAACCGCCTTCCCTCAGTAAGAGCATTGAAGATGGGTCATGGCTAGGTCTTCCAGCATGACAATGACCCCAAACACAGCCAGAACAACTAAGGAGGGGCTCTGTAAGAAGCATTTCAAGGTCCTGGAGTTGACTAGCCACTCTCCAGATCTGAACTCAATAGAAAATCTCTGGAGGGAGCTGAAACTCCAAACCTGAAAGTTCTGGAGAAGATCTGTATGGGGGAGTGGACCAAAATCTCTGTTGCAGTGTGTGAAAACTTGGTTAAGAACTTCAGGAAACATCTGACCTCTGCATGGCAGAATGGCAGAGGTTTCTGTAACAATTGTTAAGGTCTGTTTTTCGAGGGTATCAAATACTTATTTCATGCAGTAAAATGCAAATTAATTATTTAAAAATAATACAATGTGATTTTCTGGATTTTTTTATTTATTTATTTTTTAGATTCTGTCTCTCACAGTTGAAGTGTACCTACGATTAAAAAATACAGACCTCTCCATTCTTTGTAGGTGGACAAACCTGAAAAATTGACAGTGGATCAAATACTTTTTTCCCCACTATACATATAAACAAAACCTAACTACGAAAATACATAATTACATATGTACAGTGTTGTCCCAAATACCGACACTACTACAGCAAAATGAATATCACAGACCCAAATTGACTAGGCTATTTCTCATTTTCACTAATGTGAAAGGCTTATATGTGTGTGTGTGTGTGTGTGTGTGTGTGTGTGTGTGTGTGTGTGTGTGTGTGTGTGTGTGCGTGCGTGTGTGTGTATATATATATATATATATATATATATATATACACTCAACAAAAATATAAACGCAACACTTTTGGTTTTGCTCCCATTTTGTATGAGATGAACTCAAAGATCTAAAACTTTTTCCACATACAAAATATCACCATTTCCCTCAAATATTGTTCACAAACCAGTTTAAATCTGTGATAGTGAGCACTTCTCCTTTGCTGAGATAATCCATCCCACCTCACAGGTGTGCCATACGAAGATGCTGATTAGACACCATGATTAGTGCACAGGTGTGCCTTAGACTGCCCACAATAAAAGGCCACTCTGAAAGGTGCAGTTTTATCACACAGCACAATGCCACAGATGTCGCAAGATTTGAGGGGGCGTGCAATTGGCATGCTGACAGCAGGAATGTCAACCAGAGCTGTTGCTCGTGTATTGAATGTTCAGTTCTCTACCATAAGCCGTCTCCAAAGGCGTTTCAGAGAATTTGGCAGTACATCCATTCAGCCTCACAACTGCAGACCATGTGTAACCACACCAGCCCAGGACCTCCACATCCAGCATGTTCACCTCCAAGATCGTCTGAGACCAGCCACTCGGACAGCTGCTGGAACAATCGGTTTGCATAACCAAAGAATTTCTGCACAAACTGTCAGAAACCATCTCAGGGAAGCTCATCTGCATGCTCGTCGTCCTCATCGGGGTCTCGACCTGACTCCAGTTTGTCGTCGTAACCGACTTGAGTGGGCAAATGCTCACATTTGCTGGCGTTTGGCACGTTGGAGAGGTGTTCTCTTCACGGATGATGCGAAGGAGATGTGTTGCACTGCATGAGGCAAATGGTGGTCCCACCAGATACTGACTGGTATCCCCCCCCAGTAAAACAAAACTGCACCTTTCAGAGTGGCCTTTTATTGTGGGCAGTCTAAGGCACACCTGTGCACTAATCATGGTGTCTAATCAGCATCTTCGTATGGCACACCTGTGAGGTGGGATGGATTATCTCAGCAAAGGAGAAGTGCTCACTATCACAGATTTCGACTGGTTTGTGAACAATATTTGAGGGAAATGGTGATATTGTGTATGTGGAAAAAGTTTTAGATCTTTGAGTTCATCTCATACAAAATGGGAGCAAAACCAAAAGTGTTGCGTTTATATTTTTGTTGAGTATATATATATATATAATACACACCAGCTATTTACTGCACAAACTACCAACAAAGCCTTAATGCTAGTGTACTTATTTACATATGAAGAGTACTGGAGGGAAATATCTGTTGGGAAAGTGTAGTGACACGGACCCACAACAGGGGGCGCAAATGAACGGTCAATAGATGAGCCAAAAAGTAACAATTTAATGTTGTGAAATGTGCACAACGAAATACAGACAATCTCAGAATATAATTACAGTCAAATCACAAAGGTGATGTGTGGGCAGGCTCGAGGATAGAAGACGTCTGTCCTGAGAAGAGCCGGAACCACATGATTTCCGCCGCCACCGAACCTGGTGAATACTGGAGCCGCCAAGTCCCGAATTCCCAGGTGATCACCGTCTCCGACTGTCGGATGTGGTACTGCTGGGGAGAACAAAGACAGTCAAGTGTAGGTGTGTGCAAACGCAGTAACAACAACGGTGGGAATGCCACCTCCACCTCTCACTCAGAAACTTGCAGAGTACCGCAGTGATTCCTCAGGGGAAAAGAGTGCCTTCCAGCGCTCTCTCAGCTTCCACCGACAGAGGTACCGGTACTCCTGCAAACACTCACAATATACAAATTATATTGTAACACAAACGGCTGAGGATATTACCTCCAATGAAGTACGATATCTCGGCAACGAGGTGGAGATGACGTCTGGTCTTTATGGAGTGAGATGATGTTGAGTAGATGGGTGACAGCTGTCAAGAGATAATGAGTGACAGCTGTCACCCCCGGCTGTGTCCGTGGCGGCAGCGCCCTCTCGTGCCTGAAGCCCGCACTTCAGGCAGGGCGCCCACTGGTGGTGGGCCAGCAGTACCTCCTCTTCTGGCGGCCCACACACACACACAACAATATCCACAGTACCACAGCAGAAAGTAAGTCCCAGACCCATATTGGCTCAGGCCAAAGTGATAATGAAACGCCCTTCTGAATTAGGCTATTCCTCTACTCAGTGAAAGCAGTTATCATGCATTACCATGTACATTTTGGAAAATGTTCAGAGCAGTTGATCCCTCATGTTGTGTCTACAATGGCAGCAGAGTCCATGGGGATTTTCCAGAAATGAAACTGGGTCACAAATGAGAAGGTCACTATTAGGGTTGGGTATCGGGAACCGGTTCTTTTCGGGTATCATTAAGAAATGATTCGATCCATCGACATAAATAGTCTCTTTGCTTAACAATTCCCTTATCGGTCCTTCAGAGTGGCCGTTGTTTTTGGGGGTGTTTGTCAGGAAAATGATGATTTCTCTACATTGATTACAGACCCTGCAGCAGGTCTGTAATCAACCGTTTCTGCAGCGCGGCTTTGCTTTGAACCTTGAACCAAATGAAGCAGTGCTTTGATCTGCTGCTTCATTGTTTCTTTGTTTTATTTTGCTTTATCTTATTTTTTCCCCACAAAACCCTAAAGAGCATATGTCTGTGAGAAATATTTACCCTTTTTAAATTAAACCAATCTGTTATGGTCTTCTGAAACAGTTGATAGATATATTTTATAACTTAAAAATGGGGCCGATGCTTATGCATTAGCATATCTATGGTGTTTTCAATATTAAAGTTAGCATTAAGCTGTTAGCATCTCAGCACGTGTGTGTGCATTTGTTTAATGTATAGTAATTAATG